>NC_050583.1:43128963-44581463 GCF_013368585.1 Megalops cyprinoides
ATGAAACAAAACAAATATTAATGAAAACAGAAGCTGAAAGTGAGTGCAAATACCGAAAACATGAGAGAAAAAATGTAGTTCTGGTTTGGGGAAAACTGGCAAGGTTATTTTTACATCCTGCGTTATGACAGCTCTTGTTCCACATCAAGTACTTTGTATCATAATGCAAGTGCATATGTAGTTACATACTGGTTACAATGTAATTACATTAGTAAACTGGCTGCTTCATATACTGTTTATATTACAGCATGTGATATTGTCCCTTGATTTTCTCTGTATCATCCACCTGGTCCACACATACTCATAAGCCCACTTTCCTGACTGTATAAGGAAGGTCAATAGAGAGAGAGGAGAATACTACATACAGAGTAAATGATCAACATCCTGATATTCAAATGTTCGTAGGTCACTTCAGTGTGGGACCAGTCCACTCACAACTTCAAACCGCATTTCATTTTTTGTTGATACTCTTATCCAGGGAGGATTAAATAACTCATATTTTATATTAAATTTTACCACAGCAGACCAGGTTAAGTATCTTGCTTAAGTGCACAACAGCAACATCCCATTCATAGTTTTAATTTGTAACGAAGTTATATTACAAATCAGGCTTCCAGCCAGACTCCGACTTAGAAGTCAGAGTTGTTGACATTTAATGATGGGAATGACTTAAATATTACTGCAATGCAATAACTCTGAAGGGCAAAACAAGGTTAATATCCAGTGACTAAACTCTATAACTTGACACAGCATGTTATGCAAACCAACAGATGGAATGAAAAATAACAATACAGGCTTTTTTAACTGCTGCCTGTCCTTCTACACACACGCACATGCTAACCTTGGTCCAGTGCTTGTATGTATACATTACAATACAAATAGGTGCCATGGAGGAGGGGGCTTATGGTTACCACGGCAACCCCTGAACACTCATATCTGCCAATGGCAAGCCCTGCTGGATCAGAAGAGACATAAAATGTCACATCACGTGACCCTACTACACAGCCTTGTTTACTGAAAGTTTCTGTGAGTTATTGGTTCCATGAATCCATGAAGCAGCTCTTTGTATTTGATACATCTACTATTCAATGAAGAGAGCTGTAAGTGCTCCATCTGCCACATCCAGCATCACTACAAAGTGGCATGAGGCAGGCACTCAGACAAGGGGCAAGAGGGCTGGCCCAGATGCTCCATTTAACAATGTGCTGATTCTATGGCAGAATGGAGGAATGAGGCTGGCATAGAGTATCCATAAGGAGGTAGAAGGAAGCCCAAGAAGAAGAAAAAACAAATCTGTAGCAAGCCCTTGATGTGGAGTTATACCCCTCAGAGTGAAAAGAAACAGTTGGAAGTCAGTATCCTGAATGAAAATGGAACCCCACCTCCTCATTCCCCTTTCAATCCTCTGTCTGAGAGCTATAAAAAACCCAGCCTCTCAGGATCAATAGTTAACATGTGTTGCTATCCCAGCCCCTCTGGCTGGATTTTAGCTCAGTAGAATTCAGAGTTGCAAGGGGCAGAAGGTTTGCAGGAGAATGGGGGAGGGGTTGGATGCTCAGGGTGCAGATGAATAAGGCCTCCCCACCCTGTCCCCCCCCTTCCTCCTGTTCATCTTTCCTACCCGCCAGCCAACCCCCACCGCCTCCAATCACCTACAAGGACACATCAAAATGCAGCATGCTAACCAGAGCTGACAGAGTGGAGACAGAGAGATGTGTCCCAGCATCCTTCACTTCAACATCCCCTCAAACCCCTGCAGGGGTACAATATAAACACCCCTACCCCAGAAATGGGATCGCATTGTTCTCTGTATCTTTTCTTTCTCTGTCTTACACGGCCCTATGGCAATCCTTGTGTAAAGATACCAACCAGACGCAAGGGGGTATGACAATATAGGTCAGAGGATAGAGGTCACTTCTGCAAGCCTGTTAGGAGCCACTCAAACAGGCAAACTGAAATTAGTGCGCTGCACACGTTAGCTTCACTAGTTACGGGGTGAGATACATGGCTGCTCTGTGGAGTGACTGAGGAACACAGCATCACTGCCCCCTACCCTCCCCCTACTCAAACACTCATTTCTGCATATTTTTCCACGCCTCTTCATTTGTAATTAATGTTGCATTGAAGGTTTGTGCTTCCGTCCACACCCTTGAATGCACTCTGCACTGTCCCTTGGTGGGTCTATAACAAATAATATTCATAATCCAGCTATATTCTCAGCCTAAGAATAGAGCCAAGGTGTGCCTGCAAACTCCTCTGCCTTGGTCCCTTGATACACAGTGAGCATGGATGTACTGGAATATTCCATTTTGAAGTCATTACGGGAGCTGGAGCTACTATGCCTCCTATATGCGCTCTCTGAGCTCATTAGCAACACTTATGTAAGGATGTATCATGTTTGAAGCACAGACCAAGGCAAACAATGTCTTTCCAAAAGCTCTAGGTTAAGCTCTGTGGTGTTAAGGTGTTGTTCTTTACGACGTGCCCGATTCAGACTAGTTCTATGTGGTTACGTAAAAGCTTCAGACTGGATGAAACACCTGGGTGAAAAGATGCCGAAAGAGAGATGAACAAAGCCATTTACAAAATAAATAGATTCGATGCACCACCCTTCTCCCCAAAAAAGACAAAAAACTGAGCTGTTATTGTTCATAGCGCATCAAACAAAAGGCTTCCCATCCAATGTTTATTAAGCCATAGGAGTGTGGCAAATCCGGCGCAGACTCCTTTTATTTCACTCCCTCCCCTCTCTCTCTTCCCTTTCCCCATTTTTAAATATGGATGGCTATACTCTCAAGGAAGGGATCACAAAGTAGGTCACTTAAAAGGGGAGGAGAGTGTTGCAGTATTGATCAAAGCTGTGCCCTTGTGTGCAGAATACAGTGAGATCAATGGTGGGGTGAGAGGAGGCTTGGGCTTGGCACTGCAGCCGAAGGAGAGAGCGCCAAGACGTCACCGGATCAGAGTGGGCGATGTGCCATCGTTCCCATTTCCCGTCTGTGATCGCTGAGCTTTGGCAGTCAGATGGGTGGGGGTGGGCCGGAATGGGAATGAGGCAGATCGGGGTGGGCCCAGGGTTGGGGCTGTGTCTTTGTTCTTTGCCATGGCTTAAAACAGGAAGCCCAATGGTTCAAATCCAGGGTGGTGCACTGCCATTGCGCCCCTTCAGCTGCATTCTTCCAACCCATTGAGTTTAAGATGCAGTCACACATAATATGGCCACTGCCCTATATCCTTCAAGGCCATCTGGTTTTTCAGCAGGGCTGGAGTTTCTATTTCACCACAATGGATCACTCTAGGAATTACTTTGGGAGCAGCTGATCCATTGAGGGGAAGTCAGAACTCAGCGCTACCTGGATGTAATGGAGGTCTACCCCTGCAGTCAACACAGGCTGCTGAGACTCAGACCTGTTACAGAATCTACTGTCACATTTTTTTCCCAGCAAGCCATCTGAACAGCCAGCAGCTGTATCGCACCTGGTACCATGAGTGGGTACCATTTGCCCCCTCAGTTGCATTTTCTCATTTCCTCAGTCACTTCATCCTGGCGCCGGGCCTGAGCTGTGTTACTGAGCACCTACCTGAAGCACAGTCCCAACTGTTCACTAGAAGGACACATCACTTGTTGCCACATTCTGAACCCCTTGAATAGGAGTGTGAAGGTGAAAAAGATCATGGAGGTGATGATGAGTGTGGTGGTGACAGGGTATAAAGAGCAGGATGATGATGAAGAGTATGGAGGTGACTGGGGGCGATTTGTACCACTGCAGCCTGGCCACACTGCATGTCTGGTGTGGAGACAGGTTTCATGTTCTGGTCCAGCACGGTGCCAGAGGAGGAAAATCAGGTCAGGTTGAGAGGCCAATCCAGTTCCACGTACACTGGGCCCATTACCCACTACATCACTCTATCGATCCTGCACCCCACCCCCTGCCTCTTCTGCTGCATGCAGCAGAAAGAGACAAACTGCAACACAGAATAGTAATGAGGGCAGAGAGTCAAGTAAGTCATATGTGTGTGTGTTAAGTATGTACATGTGAGGCGGTCATGATATTATAGGTTACCATCATGGGGAGGGGGTGGTATAGGTAAACGCCTTGCATTAGATAAGATAGCATTGTGTATTTCTTTAGCATTGTGTATCTTCACTTTTTGCAACCCACATTTTTGTTTGTAAAAAAGGAACAGAAATGGCAGAACACGGATTCACATACTGTGCCAAAACCAAGGGCAAATGGGATGGAACACTACAGTATACTTGGAGTATCGCTGATGGGGATGAACATGTACAATCATTCAAAAATACACATGTGGAGAGATGCACACATGCATGCACATGAGCATACACAGACACAGACACACACACACACACACACAGTCTGTCTGTGGTATAAGACCTGTCATTAGTATTCACAGCCAGAAGGGTTATTAATGGACTACATATCAGACAAACATGGTTGCTATGGGAACTGCATCTGCAGCAAGCTGGGACAGAGGGAGGCAGAGGTAGAAGTGGAGAAAGAGAACAAGACAGTGGAGGGTTTGGAAATGGAGGGAGGCTATGCTAAACACAGAGGGAGGGACTCAGAGACACAAAGAGGATTGAGGGAGAGAGTGTGAGAGAGAGAAAGGGAGAGAAATGGGGGGGCAGAAAGAAATATAGAAAGAAAGAAAACAGAGAAAGAGGGAGGGGAGAAGATAAGGGACTGGAACCATGACTAGGAAGCTGAAATTCCGATTCAGCACAAGGGTGACCTTGAGAAGGCAGACAGAAAGCACAAGTCTGCCACTGTCTTGCCTTTGTGTCAGGGTCTACATGTCTTCAGATTCAAAATCAAATATATTCTCTGCCACTCACGACCGCTGTCATGACAGAGGACAATGACAGTGGGTTTAACTGCAGTGTACACATGACCCAAGGCTCTTGTATGGGAAAAATCTTCTAGCAGCCTTCACGGCTCTTTCAGCACGTTTGTGGCTGATCCTTGTACTGCTACACAGACATTTAAACAAACACACATCAAGTACTCCATCATGAATTTCCACAGATATAAATCCACAGCAGAGAATAAAAATGGGCGAGTAGGGCAGATAAACATAAGGCGGTTGTTTTTAAATCAGAGCTTTGGCAGAGGAAGGCGAGTCTTTCAGGTGCTCTGTTCTGCTTGCTCTACATTCAGAGCAACACCGCAGAGAATATGGGATCATCTACCCACCCTGTCATGTGGTATGGACAAAGTGTGTGCAGCGTCTTGTTCGTTGGAGCCATCTAGGCTTGCCTATTTGCTCTGCTAAGTAGCGAAGGAGCTGCTTTCTCACCACTGCTGTCTGCAGCCATCAAACTGCACTTTCAGGTTAAACAGAACCAAATCGTTCATCAGCGCTATCTGGGATCGCTCAAGCGCTGTATGAGTAGAAGCAGGTGGGCGCCTCTCTCTCTGCCACTGTCCCTTCGGCACCACACCCTTGTCTAAACAATTAGAGACGCCCCATCAGAGAGGAGTGGAGGCATATGATGGAACACTGGGCAGGCATAGTGGCGGTCAGGGCACGAGATCAATACAGAGCTACAAAGAGTAATTTTGCTGAGTCACTCAAAGGGAGCGGGGGCCAGGGGAGGGAGAGACAGAGGAAGAACAGGGAGAGAGAGGGAGGCACAGGCAGGGAGAGGGAGAGAAAGAGAGGGAGGAAGAGATAGTTTGTTACTTAGGGAAGAGAAAAAGAGTGAAGATTGAGGACCACGAATTCCAACAGATAACACAAACTGCCATTGTGTCCCCATCCATGTGTTCTGCTGTACACATCAGTTCCAGCCACCAGTTTCAGTAAAGGAGGGATTTCCTTCCATCTCACAAACAAACTTCAGTCTTAGAGAATGAGCTGTGCTACACCAGCACAAGGAGTGTAACAGCGCAGACTTTATGCACTAATGTTATACATTGGCTCTGTGCATCACACAACACCAGGATGGACATGTTCTGGAAACGACTCACAAAGCTTGCTTTACATTCAGTGCTTGGGCAAGCGGTTCTGGTGGATGTCGAACAGGTAAAATTTGTTTTGTTTGGGTGTGGGGGGCACACTGTCTCAGGTTGGGTAAAGCAACAACTAATATATTCAGGATGTGGTGTGGGTTGTGTGTAAGCATCTGGTTACAGGGCAAGTACTAAAGAAGAGAGCAAATTGGGTGGTGGTTGAGGGAGCAGATATGTTCCCCTCTCCCCCATGCGCCCTTCCTCCCTCCTTATATGTGATGCGAATGTGAATGCAGTGAGTTGCTGCTAAATATAGAATGGGCCTGCAAAGCAGCCAGGGCTGTTCCTTAAATATTTCATCTCCAGAGGAGCGAGGGAGGGAGGCAGAGGAAAGGGGGGGGGGGTACCATAGAAGAGACAGATAAAACAGATGAGGGAGAAAAAGGAGAAATGGAGGAAGGAACGATGCAGTGATCGCCCCAGGTCTTTTGTGCAGTACAGCTCGGGCTGTTTGGGCTGTACTGCTGGTATGCTGCTGTTCATGGAAAAACAAGAGGAGGTCAAGCTAGTTAGACATTGAGGATAATCAAACATCTGGATAGTGAGTCAATTTCAAAATCAGGCAAAAATGTCATCAAAACTGTGACACCAGTTTTATGCAAAATGGTGCAGCTATCTCTTATTAAGGGAATTATGATGGCTCAACCTTATAAATTTGGAGACAAAGCCACACAGAGGTCTTCACATGAGAACAATAATGCTCATTGTTTGAGTAAAATCCCTCAAAGTGGTGACATAAAATGCTTGCTCCTAGTATGAAGTGGTGTTTGACAGGCAGCAGTTTTGAAAAGCACAGCCTCAAATAATTTTGTCCTATGTAAAGTTTAGGACACTGGTTTGGACCCTCCCCTAATGCATCTTTGGTGGGTGGTTCAAGCCTTTCTGTGCTGTGCTTTATATGGGTAAGGTTTGTATTGCAGCAAAGGAGAAACCTCACTGTAGGCTGAATGTGTATCTAAGGATGGCTCTGCACTAAGAAAGGGACCTGAATCTTAAGGAGGCTTTTTAGTACAACACCATTACATTTACCTGGAGCTGGGTAAAACCTTATACCTACAAGCAGTACACCTAATACAGGTATTTAACTCAATTAATTTGTCAAAAGTCTTTATATTCAGCTGTGGTCTCCAGTCCCTGTGCTCAGGCTAAAAAGATAAAGGTGAAACTGAATTCCATGCAGGCTGTGACACTGTGGATGGGTGGTGCGTATCCTGGTGTCTGAGACCAAAAGCAGGCACATCTTTGACAGCTTCTGCATTTGCTTTGCTTATCCTATTCTAATTGGTGTTAACGTCACTACAACTTTAATTACTGCATTGGTTAATTCTGTGACACTCATACAACTTGTTTATAGCATATGGTCCGTTCTGTCCCCTTTGAACATTTGCTTCTGCAGACTCTGGTAACACACAGCAATTATATCATATATTTAATTCTAAATGCATTATTGTAGTCAATTAGTTCTACAAACTGCTCAACAATCCAGCTGTGAGGGGTACATTTGACTGACTGATACTCATAGCGAAGATTGAGCCCAAGGCCCCCGAGTTGGTTCATACAATAGAGCCATAACTCACCAATAATCATAAGGCAAACAAGCAAAGAAACCTCTTTCCCTCAGAGCTCTAACAGAGTTTATACTGAGCCATCATATTCAATGTTTTGCATACAGCTAGTAGACATCAAAAGAGGATGTCTGCATTTGCTGTAAAATCTGCTATACAAGTGTAACTTCAAAGGGCAACAAACAGAAAGGAGGCCTAGAAAGAAATCCATTTCAGGTGGAGTTCTTTGAAATAAGGAGAAGCAGCAACATACAGGTGAACCTTATACAGTCAGAGAGACTCTACAGAGCTGCACTGAATCATAATGCACCTTTCACATTAAAAACAGATGAGGGTGAATCCCAAAGCCAAGGAAAGTTATCCGTGTTTCTGTTTGAACTCACCTTTCACATTAAAGACAGATGAGGGTGAATCTCAAAGCCAAGGAAAGTTATCCGTGTTTCTGTTTGAACTTTTGCACATGTGGCACACCCTATTGCCTGGCTGCGGCCACAGACTTGGTGCTTTTGTGCTCCCCCCACCCCCAACCATTAAAAATGAGCTGGGCTGCATTACTTCATTTAGGTTGATGGGAGTGTTCCTCTAGCCAACTGCAAAGACATTTCAGTAAAGAGGTCAACTCTTCAACTGTAAGAGTATTCCACTCTCCTTACTTTGTCCTAATTACTTGACCTCCTCTGAATGGTGACGACCCAGCTACCTTTCAGTGCAAACTCACTTTCTTGCAGATATTTGTGCATGCATGGATGCATGTGCATATGCGTGCACTCCCACTTTGCCTCAGTCAACCTCCAATCTCACTTTCAAGCGTCATTACAGGCCGACTGGCGCTAATCTCAATGATTCCACCTGGGAAACAACACGCTGCTTTCTGGTTTGACGCATGAGGCTCTTGCAATGCTACAGAAACACTGTGTTTGAGGCAGGCTGGCAGAAGTGTGGAGGATGACATCATTGCAGCTTCCTGAAGCGCAGCTTGAGTCACCAAGGATTGTGTTGACTTCCAGGAGTCGTTTGCATATCGCCAGGAATAGCAGGACTCACAATGGGCTGCAAGCCGGAAAGCTGGGAGGGCTACTGTCTGATGCAGGACAAAGTGCTACTTTTAAAATACAACAATGCTGGATTCTGACAGCTGTGGGGGAAAAAATGGAGGCTAGAGGGCAGGCTTCATGGATATGTACTTTGGAGGGGGATTAAGGTTACTTCCCCGTGGTGGATGGCAGTCAATGCCACATGTGCTGTCTGGCTTTGAATGAATAAATGAAATATCACTCTGACTATGATATTAGACTCACCTGTCCTCAGTAACCCCAATGGTTAGTTACAGAGATTATCCTAACAGTGCAGTGGATTTAAGGACAAAAGCACTTAAATACGTAGCTGCATAGACATAGCACACACATATAAATGTGTTGGTACATGGTACAGCTGTTAAAAATACAAAAAACATTCCCTTCATTAACATGATTAACTAACAAATCAATTAATTAATTCTTCCTCTCACCATTGCTACATGATATTTAATGAAATATTCATGGTCATTTAAAGTAAGCACAAATATGAATGAGAAACAGAATGAGAAAATACTGCATTTACACATTCTGATTTCTGAAAACGAAAATACATTTGGTAGGGAATGCATGAAAAACATGTGCACTGAGTTTCATTCAAATGCAAATCCCCAAATCTAATGCTTAAGATTATCAGCTCACACCCACTGCAGTGGGCTATGGCAGCATTATGAAACATTCTACTGAACAGGCAATGTATGATCTGTACTGAGGGGTGTAGAGATGCACTACCTTACGATGTCTTTAAGGATGCATATACTAAGCCAGCACTGTGGACTGACTGAGCTGTTCACCAAACAGCCCTATTGTAAAGTGTCATCGCTGCTGTGAAATCATGCAAATATTCAGCTGACTCACCATGATACCTAACATGCCAGCATGGAGACTCCACATGTGAACTTTAAGTCTCATATACTGTAAGATGTATAAGAGTAAGAAAACAAAACAAAACCAGGGATAGCCTTTGGCTCATGGTGTGTGCAAATGAATGTCATTCTTTTTTTAATTTTGTAATTTAATTAATTACTTAATTAAATTAATTACTTAATTAATTTGTGTTTGTAACAATGCAGAAACATAAAGGATGCATTTTCAAAGACGACGACATCCTATATGTTTATTCTTTTGTTGGAATCTCGGACACTGCAATCTGCCGCTGACCAGTATGACAAAACTCAAGTGGCTCTGCTGTGGGGGCACAAAGGTATCTCCTTGTTGTGCATTTTTAATGCACTTTTGCTAAACCTCCAAGTTGCACTCTCCTACAGCAACTGCAGGGCTTTGAAGATCTGCACATGCAGCACAGCACAGTCACCCCCAGTGGCCAGCTTTCTTCCGAAAGTTTTCACTGAGTCACTATCCGCTAATTGCTCCAAACACATTTCAGAAGTGCCCAATAAACTTCCTACCACCTCAGGGAAAAGATGTATACAATAATGACTATAAAATCCAGTGAAAAATTTGTTTCCATTTTTGAGGCAACAAATTAAAGGAGGCAGAACCATCCTGCAGCATGAGTCCCCCCCCCCTCCCAAATAATCCCAATTTAGTGTCAAACTCTGGTGGAAAGTACTGAAAAAGCTCTACAAGTGCAGTAATCCTAGGAGTCTCAAGTGTTGGAATGGACATACAACTGGATATATCCAGCTGTTTAAATGGATAAAACTGTAACCCACATGAATGTAAGTCACTCTGTATGACAGCATCTGCTAAATGACAATAATGTGTAATTTTATGTAAAGCCCCTTTCAGGCATGCATTGAAAGCCAGAACTTATCTAGCCATTACCTGGAGGAGCTGTATGTCAGAACCCAATGTCCGAATCAGTCGGACTGGACATGAGATGGACTTCACTCAGCCAGCTCCCTAGTACAAAGTCCATCTAATGTCGGATTGAGTCGATGTGTGAATAGATCAGGTCATTTTCTGGAAAATTCACAGCGAAAATTCACGCTTTTCTGCGTGCCTGTATATTGCTTTCCACTCCGTCGTTGATATTGTGGATACATCCAAATACATGTTATTTTGAGTCCAACAATCGTTAAAGAGATAGTTAGCTATAGCTATACTACCAAAACTTGTCTCTTATGATGATTAATAACGTTGGTTAGTAGTGGGGGTGGCAGTGTAGCATAGTGGTTAAGGAGCAGGACTTGTACCCGAAAGGTTGCCGGTTCAATCCCCGCTGGGACACTGCTGCTGTACCCTTGGGCAAGGTACTTAACCCACAATTGCCTCAGTAAATATCCAGCTGTATAAATGGATAACATTGTAAAGAACTGTAACCTATGTAAGTCGCTTTGGATAAAAGCGTCTGCTAAATGAATAAATGTAAATGTAAATGTTTATTTTCTGGTTAGTAGCTAGCTAAGCTGTAGCTAAGTAATAGTGATAGGTATAGTGAAATAGGTGAACTGGTGACCTGTTATGATAAATGTATAATTAATAATAAATTATGTGTACCGGTAGCACCATTTGGATGGCTATGTGTGATATTTTTTATAGGCTACCCAAAAGTACAATAGCTATGTTTGCCTTCTCCTCCTCCGTGCCACATTATGTGCCCGTACCACCGAAAGGTAAGACATTGAAAAGAAAAAACCTGAAAAAATACTTCAACTTGCAAATACATTTTGTGAACTTGACAATACTTTTCACTCGTGAGAATGCAAGTGGCGTCTAACTGGAAAATACCACGAGGAAATCTGGATGTTTCTAAACTAGCAATTATTTCACGCGACGATGTAATATACTACAAATGTAATGATTAATGGTCATATACTGGGTACTACACTGAAAAATAGCACGCAGTATACAGTATATACTTGTGTAGTACGCAGTACACAGTATGCAGTGGGCGTTTTCAAATACAGCTACTGCGATTTCTGCAGCGTACTTTTTGCGTCATGTTCTGCCTTCTGAACGCTCTACCCAGGCGCCGCCCCTCACCTAAAACAAACGGAGTATTTCCAGTAGGTGAGAATGCATCTGACATGGACAGTCTCCTGTTGTGTGCTACATGTGTAAAAGGGCAAATCTGGACAATGTCCAGACCTGATTCTCCAGACATTGTCCAGAGTTCATATGCGCAAACGGCTTATATGTGACGAAAGTTTTTATACCTGCTATCTGCAGCTCACATTCTTATTTCATATTGTAATTGGAAAAATTAGTAAAAAAGTGTGTGACTGACCCCATCATGCCCCAGGCTTTACGGCTTCCTGGAATGGGAACCTTACCTTTTGAAGTGGCTGAGCAGGGTGCCCACCAGCTCACCAATGCGGCTCTCGCCGGCGGGCACCATGCCCTGCAAGCACACAATAAGGTCTCTGCTGTCCTTGGTGTGGAACACCACCAGCTGGTCCTTCCCTGGGGACACGCTCACCCCTGTCACCTGAGAGGGCAGCAGGGAAAAATTGTGAATTGAATGAAAATTGATATCTTCTTTCCACTGCAGCAGCTGGCAAACATAAATTCTTTCCGTTTATATCCTTCATATATCTCCCGGGGAGATAGCTATTGCACAAGGAGATGTTCTGCTCTAAGATGAACCCACATACTTTAGAATTGTATCACCTACAAATCTGAAATGGTTTATGGGTCAATTGGACAAAAAAATCTCACTTAATGTCAGCCAGGACTAATGAAATCCGAGCATAAGAATAAAATTTGTTGTGGCTAAAGGGACCTCTGTCACTATGGAGGACGGGGCTGAAGGAAATGGATTCAAGAAGAAGGGAAACAACAGGGCTGTCTCTGATCACCCAAACTCATGAAAAGAACTGTGTTGATATTCAAGAAGGTAAGTACTGTATCTAACCTTAGCCAGATGGTATATTGTAGCATTTTGTGTTCAGCCTTTGCTAGGTTATTCTCTGTATTATTTCTACATTGTAACTGTCCCTGAGAGGACATAGCAACAAAGCTATCAACAGTGTTAAGGAGTTGGACTAATCTGGAGCACAGATTAGGTAAAGCCACTGTATTCTTTCACTCTGATCCTCAGGAATCTTATTTCTTTTTCATCTTTAATGTCAGTGTCAGTTAAGACCCATGCAGTCTCTTTACTGCACTGAGCTGCACTATCCTGAGCTACTCTGGTAGCTGGAAGGACCATGCAATTTTCATGGCCACCAGCCACATGCAGGAGGTATACACCACACAGCCAAGAACGCACTCGCAGTCACAGGTTCCTGCAGTCATCTCCCTGGAGTGAGCATGACTTCTATTACATAACCCACAGCTGAATCACTCTGAACACTAATAGCCCAAGGAGACAGCAGCAGTCAATCTGAGCGGAGAAAAGAAATGAGCAAAATCAACAGAACTGTGGACATCTCTCCTCATATGAGGTCATATGTCAGCTTTGTATGGCTCAGAGTGGTGACTTATGTTTGTACTGGAAAATGGAATGAACCACAGAAAATATGCCACTTTGATTAAGATGTGAGGACATAATAGTCACAGTCACAGATAATAATGCAAATCATTTGGAATGTTTTAGAGAATGATTCTGAACATCATCGACAAACCCCCTTGGTTACCATGGTTTCTTGTGCCATTAGGTGCCATCTAATGAAAGCTGGAGCCAAAATTCTATCAACTGCAAGACTTACCCAAAAATGACAGCTTCGTGAGGTATGACTAGGAATCGAACATTCATGCTTTCTGTGTCTGAGAATCTATAGTCTCCTGTTTAAAGGTCAGTGGAATATGTACACTTTATGGTATAAGAGACCTCACTGACCTGAGGAGGGTACATTGTAAAAAGGATTGTGATGGTGCCTGCATCACATTTTTATAACAACATGAAAACTGGAACACCAGGCGATAAACTGAAAGCACGAGAACAAACATTGCAGATTTTACAGCAAGCGAACAAATGGGTTTAGCCAACCTGAAGAGAGAGTGCTTGTGTATGGAAGGCTGACATACACCTGGAGTCTTTGTTCTTGACTTCACAGACATTCACATCTAATTCATATGCTGGGCCGTCTGTGAAAACTGAACATGTTTCACTACAACTAGCTAGTGTTGGGGAGACAACAACAGGATTCTGGGATGGGCAGAAACAGTGAATTTGGGGAGACTGAGAGACACTACAACAGAGAGACAGAGGGGGGAAATGCACGCCTGTATAAAGAGCAACAGACACAGAGCAGGAGGGCAAGAGAAGCTTCTGTGAGGAGAGGAGAGGAGAGGAGAGAGCACACCGTGGAAGCGGATTTGCAAACACATGCCTGAAAGCTACCAGACATCAGCTGATACTCCCTCCTGCTCCGTCACCATGACAACCCTGTCTCCTGGGAAGTTGGCATGACAACGGTTGAGTGAGAGAGAGGGGCAGAGGGTGAGGGAGGTGGTTAAGATGTACTGAATGGAAGTGTGTGTGTTTGTGTGTGTGTGTGTGTATGTGGTGGGGGGCTTGATGTGGGAGAATAATGAGATGCTGTTATTTAGAACACCCCCCCGGCAATTTCAAGGAGTTTAATGTGTATGACATAAAAGTGTTGCCAAGCCAATTAACACTAAGCTGACTGTTTCCATGACTGAGAATCAGCGATGAAAGCAGATAAGGGTGGTGCACAGGGACAGCACCTCCATAGCAGTGGTGTGGGGGACATACTTAGCCCTAATCCACAGTAACCCATCATTCAAACGGAACAGTAAATAAGAACAGGTTTAGCAGGATCATTTCATTTTCTATGCAAACTGACTGCTGGCTAGTGGCCCCCCACCCATTTACGTTCACATATTGATTGACTCGCACTGCCTATCCATGCCCTCTCCTGATTTGCATTTCCTTGCTCCAGTCCCTCTCTCTCACTCCCATTCCTTTGTCATTTGCCACCTTCATCTTGCACACCTCGAGTCCCCACTATGACACCTGATCTCAGCGTCATCATATTCAGAATATCTCTTCGTCTCTTCTTTCTCACTGCCTCCCTTTTCTCAGACGTGTTCATTGTGCCCTTTCTCCCGCTCTGTTATTGGCATCTCATCCCTCTCTCACATTCTGTGCAATCTACCCCTCCTTTTCTAAAAGCCATTGTCTAAATACTGTCTGTTCAGTTCTCCCACATATCCCTTCAGTATGAGTTTGTACAGGAACACCGTTTGCACTGGCTTCGTCCTGCCAAGCAATCGGTGGGAGCACACAGCTGGCTGTCCATCTGCCTCCAATCACTTCTATATTTAGCCCTTGTGCGAAATGCACACAGAGAGGCCCAGTCTCCTGCACAGTGGCATCTCTCCAGTGCCTTTTTAGGGGGAACACAAAGAACACTTCCTGTCATGTTGAGGCTTACATAACATAACCTCTCACCATCACGAGGCCAACTTCTCAGGTGTAAGCTTGTAAGCAAGTATCCCGCTGATGGTCCAAGGTTCTGAACCCATCAGCACTTGAAAGAGGACAGAAGTGCTTTCAATGTAGTGTAAATGCAATGGAGATTGGATGAACTGCACTCAGATGGAAACCTGTGGGGATCTGTCTCCCATGAAGTAAATACTCAAAACCAAAAATAGAGAAAAGCCCTTCAGGATGGTCCCCTGGTGAAGGTCAGGTATTGGTCCCCTTGAGGAACACCACTGAACCTATGCCGAACCTGATCATTGCATGTAGTAGAATCTCTGTTTTAGTGTGAGAGCCTGAATTTCTCACATTACATTCACACAGTTACATGAGTTACATGTCAAGTTACAGTTCTTTGTAACTTGACAAATATTATTCAGTCAATCTGAAATCTTTTTATCAGAATGGAATCTTCACATTGACATGCTAATTTTGATACCACAGGGTGGCAACAACCTGCCAGCATTTACCCATGTCATTCACATTTTGAATTTGAATTAAAATCAAGCAGAACAGAGAAGCCCCTCTCCCCGTTACAAACATCTCAACCATGTGGGGAGAGGGGTGGGGACCACCGAAAGCACAAAACTGTTTATTCCTTGTGAAGAAAAGGTACATACATTGTATAGTGGGATGCTCTTCATGGGCTTGTACTGCTTGAGAGGGTCCATCTTGTACAGGTGTCTGTCAGTGATGAGCACTGCCCGGTCCTCTGCCTTGTGGAAGCGGTTGATCTGGGAAACATAAACCCATCATTTACCAACTGGAGCTGGTCACAGACAATTCAAACACCTTTTCAGTGGACTGCTGATTTATTCCTGATCCATACCAAACGAATACACCTTCATCTCATATACAGTTTACATGACTCATAAATATTTTCTGGCATTTGGAATTATTATGTTAGCAAGAGGTAGCTCATCAGCATGTTAAAACTGCATAATAACACAAGTTTTAAGTCACACAGGTCCAATTAAGGAGCCGGGAAGGAAACTGACCGACTAATATGTCAACATGAGACCTTTGCTGACAACTGGAGGAGAGGGGCAGAACACTGTACCGCCAAAAAAGTGATTCTCTGTGGGTGCAGGGCCACCCACCTTACGAACGTTGCAGGAGAAGAGGACTCGCATGAACTTGTCCTTCCGTTGCAGGTCATTGGATACCAGGGTGAAGGAGGACACTGTCTCAGGGCTGTCTCGCTTCTGTGGATACAAGCGTGGATTTGTTTAAAACTCTTGCACATGGGATATACCATAAGTCCAGGGGTTACCTATTTAAACATGCTAAGATAAAGCGGAGCAGGACAGTGCCTCCTGGTGGAGTGATGGAATGACTCTCAATGCTCACCAGGTAGTTGCCTTCCCACGCCCTCTGCAGGCCCAGATCAACCCTATGACCCTTCAAAGATTCCAGCGTGGCTACTTTGGCCCTCATCTGCAGCGTCTCTTCAGGCGTCAAGCCTTTGATGAGGGTCCACGCCCACCACCTGAACCAGATGAAGACACAAACCAGGATACTACAATTCAAGTATAAATATGGACCAAAGGGATCCTTTTCCTTCTTAATGGTCAAAGGAGCCATATTTTTCCTGTGTACTAATATGATATACATTCATGCAGGAAAAACCGGGAAGGTCACCACCAAAAACAAATTAAGAGTGACACAACCTTCTTATTGGTGACAGCATAATGTTCTTACCATGTCTCTGTAATGTTGTACCCAAAATAACGTGGTGAAGTGACAGAATTATGCATTATCATGAAATAACTCAATCAGAAAGGGGGAATACTGAAAAACCAAGCATAAATCTGAGAAGTAGTGGATATAACAGGATTCCCACACAGATACATCCAGGGGATCATTCCTCTCCCTCCAGCTCGAACCTGTTGTAAATGCTCCTCAGCGCCTCCTCAAATTTTCGCAGGACTTTGGGTGGCATGGGCCACTTGACATGCTTCCCATGATCCTTCATGGTGTTGACATGCTTGAAGCGGCGGTTCACCTCACGGACGTAGGACTTAACCTTGTAGCGGCGGTAAGCGCGTATGATGGTCAGGGCAGCCCGCATTCGGCGGTAACGTATTCTGGCAACTGTGCCACGCCACACCTGCACATGAGGATGGAAAATATGCAAAACTTCAAATTCAACACATGTAAATGCATATCAAATGCGTATAAACTGACAAACACAAAACTAGCCAATGGATGGGATCATGGGATAATATCATTAAAGAAATATTATACAATTTATAATGTAGCTAATTCAGATGCTGTTAGTCTCAACAGGGGTTACACCCCAAGGTATAAATATGATGCATGATTCAAGCCCTGGGGGAAAACTCGAATTTTTGGACCCAATGTTACATTTTACTAATGTTACATTTTAGATTTTACCCAAAATGACATTTCTGTTGTACAAGTGCCGTAAAAACATTCCAGTTAGCTCTCTGTACATTTACTTACTTAATGCACGGCATATAATCAATTTAGCTTGTTGTATATTGTCCTTAACAATGGCTCTCAACAGTTTGACATCACAGTAGCCTCTCTAACAAGTGCCATTCTTGTTCGGGGACTAAGTTTAGGGGGGCAGCCTGCTCTAGGCAGTGTGGCTGTAGTTCCATATTTCTTCCACTTCTGTATGATGGACTGCACTGAGCTCCGAGGTATGTTCAGTGCCTTTGAAATATTCTTGTATCCTATCTTTTGGTTTGTTCAATGGAAAATCCATCCATACTGTTTGACCTTATAGAGAGGGAAGGTATTTATGCTCATGAAGTAATTCAAAAAACGTGATCCGCTAATTTCCTACACAGGTGGAGACCATCAACAAATTAGATGAGTTTATTACAAGGCACCTGCCTTGCCTTGTAATTATGAAGGGTATGAATACTTTTTAAATCTCAAGGTTTTTTCTTTAATTTTTGAAAGTGTTTGGATGTTTCTTTTGATTTGTCATGATGTACAATACTGTGTAGACCAGCTGGAAAAAATTCTACTTCTGAGAAAATAAATTGTGAAAACACTATTGGGGGCTGAATAATTTTTCAAAACACTGTGTACATATGTGATAAGATGATGAGGTCATGAACGTTGTCCCAATATGTTCCAATCACTTCTTCCCTTGCAGTTCAAATACCACCAGATCACATACACTCAGATACCAATGAATCATTACTGAGTGTCTGAGCAGAGCCATTCAATATGACCAAAACACTGAAGAATAGACCCCAATGCAACACTGCAGTCATCCAGCCTGGTCTGCTGCACATGGATGGAACAGTGGAGGGATCATCAGAGCCATCAGTGGCCTGTCAACCAGTGAAGCCCACTGTTTTTACATTAGGTGTTGTCCATGCTTACTAGCATGCCAACTTGCTGGCAGATGGAATCCACAATTCCACAATTTTTAATGAAGACATTTGGCCAAGAAAGAAAGCAGAGAGGGGATGGGATGCTGTGACTGCATGATTAAGACACTTTTTCAGATTCTATTATCATTAAATAAGAACATCTTACATTCTTACAACTGAACTGCAGTGTGCTGGACATAAACAGTAAAGAGAAAGTACATGCAAATTAAAATGAATCAAAACCAAGGCCAATGAGCTGTTGATTTAATGGGATTCTAAACAGGCATGAATAATGAAGCTTAGCTTGAGATCTGACAGCTCAGAGGGTCCAAACCAATGTTGATTCTAGGGATGTGGAGCAGCCAGATGTACTCTCCCCAATGGGCCACCACCCCTATCTCTCTCTGCAAAGCTGAGAGCCAAGCAGAAACCTCTGGGGTCCCCTTTTTGATTGCCAAGAAAAATAATCTGGTTGACCAGACTAAATTTCCACTTAATGTCTGGCTTCAGTCCAATTATCGTATCTCAGTTCACCTTAATTCAGTGTCTTTCTGTACACAATTCCATTTTTCTGTACTTCTAGACTGATGTGGTGTTTCCAGGCAGCCAATATTCCGTGACTGAATGACGTCAATAAATGTCTCAATGAGCCCCCTGAGCTCCATGACTTTGTTGATCTTGAATTAATGTGAATGCTTCCATTTGTGGTCACTTTTCACAGATCTGGAGCAGAGAAAGACTGTAAATTAGCTAAGCTAGCTCCAAATGCAATGCAAACAGGCAGGCAGGTGTACAAGGAGGGCTTCACTCCCTTCTGAGGCCCAATAAGCTTTGGCCATTACCGTATGTAGCTGAGCTCTTTAATAAATAATTCTTCTGTTCCAATACCCACGAGGGACATTACTGCGGTCACCTCTAACCCGATTGATCCTGAGAAAATTGTGAAATGATAGCAAAGGAGTGGTGCTGACGCACAGTGGAGCTCCACACGAGATAAAGTGGTTCTGACCACAGCCTGGGTCAACAAGCACAGGTGAGGAGGGTTTGCATAAATCAATACACTGCGCTGGCTGGCCCTTCCCTGCATCATTACGGTTGCCAGCACATTTCCCGTGACCTCCAGAAGGGTTTGATAGCCCTTATTTACTCTCTGTGCAGTGCTATTTGTCAGTTATTAGGCAAATGACAGCCAGCTTCCTCTGACACATCCATCTCCTCTTGGACAGGTGTCAGCTTCCTCCACAAGTAGTTCATTATTTCCTGTCCTCTCTGACTCACTCATTGGATATCAGTCTGGTTGAAATTAATATCAAATTTACGTCTGCGCTAGGAAAAATAACGGGCACCCAGGCATCTGGGTAATTGGATGCATGCCTATACAATAGAACCCTGTGCTAATATAAGGCAATCTGATCAAATCTGACAATTTCGTCATTCACTACATTCACTATTAATTCCATAGCTTTTTATCTGTGGTGGAAGCCCTCATATTTTAAACACACCTGCACTGGATTTTCTACTGTATGTTCTACTGGATTTTCTAGTCTATTGTATGTCCAGTATTTATTAACATCTTGGTGCAGCCATGGCATATAAGTTCATTCATTGAGCTGTTTTTGGACAGTGGTAAAATGTGTGCACAGAACCATGGAATCTAGCATGCAGTGCAGTCATAACATGCATGGCAATCTGATTCTCAAACACGTCCAATCTGTCATAACATGTGTCATAACACGCAACAAGTGAAACACAGCCTAACAACACAGACGTGTTAACACTGGCTTCTAGGACAACCAAGATAAAACATCCTGTTCAGGCTAGAACTAGTCAGTATGCAGATGTGGGCTGGGATAATACCAACACTGTGGTTCAACATTGTTTAATAAGTGAAATCCAACCACCTATGGAGACATTTTCCTTTCCAATCAATAGTGGGTTTAACTCCAGCCTGATATTTAAATTGGGTGTTTCCACATTCAACTGTTCAAACCATGAAATCCCAAGGGCAATCATTGTTCAGAGTTAATGACTCTCACGGTTCCGTGTGACCGGTAGCTGACCTTCTGAATCAAAGCACAATTTGTGGACCACATGGTCAAAGTAGGGTGTTAACACGCCTCCTCCCTCCCACATCCCGACATCCTCCTGTGTCCTTGCTGTCACTCTCTGTCCCCTTCATGGTCCATTGAATGACATCACACCTTGGCATGGGAGCAGAGCTGTGCTGCCACCATATGCACATGTGCAAACCTGAAGAGGAAGCCCCGCACTGGCCAATAGGAGGCCTCAGCACAGAGTTGAATGCTACAGCATTAGTCAGACACTAAACTCTTGTCTTACTGTACTCTCATTCTAACTTATGGTAAAAATGCATTCCTATAAAAACCCAGCTTTATAAATACATAACCCAAGAAATCTGTGAGCTAATAAATGCAGCAGATTAATATCCAAAGACAGCAAAACATATTTGCTGGCTTTTATTTTAAGTAGAAATATCATTGTACAAACTAGGACAAAAATTCTTCACACTAATTTTAAAACAGTATATTTAGAAATCCCACTGTAACTGTGACAAAGGCAGAAATGAGCACTGAGGAAAAAAACAAGCAATTGGAATGTTTTATTTCATTTTATAAATGACAGGCAGGAAGTATATTTTACTTACACACTAATAACGTATCTGATTTTAACCCAGTGGGTAAATTACGCTAAATGTATAGAAATGTCATTTGACAGGCTTTAGCATACCATTCAATAGTGCAGGAGCTGCTCTGTGTGTTTGCTCTTCTGAGGGTGGGCCAACTCAGTTGGCCTGATGGACCAGAGAGACTAGTGGTAGAGGGCATAGGCTACCAAATCCCTGTACTCCATCCCCCCGCAACTCCACTTATATCAATCCTGCTTTAAACATCCTTGTTCAACAGTATGGGCATGAAAACCACTGCACTACAAGATCAAATATTCATTTTCTGCTTGTGGAGTTTCTGTGTGTGTCTGTCTGCCTTTGTGCCTGCAATATGACTGATCTTAACAAGGAATGTTCTTTGTCTGAGCTCAGAAAGTAATGAACAGGAAAAGGGAGAAGAGGTTATGGCTATCTGTTTTAGGGTTATTGTTTTAAAAACAAAGATTTGCACTTACTGTATGTAACAGATATAAAGAGGGTTTGAAATTGTGACAGGGATATTAACATATTAAATCAAGAGCAGAATTATGACAAAAATCACACCCAGTTCACTGTGCATAGCATATTCAATAAATCCAGCCTTTTTTTACACACTTGTATAATCAGTCCTTCTGTTGTGGCTTTCCTTTGGGCATGTATTACTGTCTAGGTCCCCTTCTGCTTTATCTTAGAAATCAGGTTGGATTTGCAACATAGCAAGGTTGAAGGGTATCCTTGTTCTTTAGGCTATGGAATGCCAACAACAGACCTACAATATTTTTCCTATATTTTCCTATATTTCATATAAAAGTTCATAAACTCTGATAGTATGTAAATTTTAAGCATGCTGATGTAAAGTTAAAGGTTACAAACCATTTGCAGCTTATGACACCGTGAAGGGGATGGGTGGGCCAGATGCTATAAAATATTGATTAAAAGGAGTAATCATAAATAATTCAACACCTCTGTGCCTTTGCTTTTTGCCTAAAATTGACTTTGTTAACCCCTGGGCCAGGCTGTGATGGATTTGCTGGTCTTAGAATTTGCCTTTTACTGCACAAACTGGAGACTTTATCATTCCTGGGGAAGGGGAGTTCTGATGATTATTATTTTAAGAGCTGTGGGGAGTCCATCATATTGTTGATGGGCATTAACAGAGAGTGAAGGCCTAACTGACGGCAAGAGAAGTTCCTACTGTTCCAAACCCACCACTGTTGTCTGTGTGAGGCTAGATACACCCTTACATGAAAGGACTCTGGGTAGGACTTCTATACACGTTTCTCTAGGTTAGCATGGAGGCAGGTCATTTGCGAGATTGGCGAGGGATCTGGCATGTCAGGTGTTCTGAATTGTTTTGGCATAGGGTGCATTATGTCAGATATTGATAAAGGGATTGCCAAGGAGGGGATTTAAAGCCCAGCAGAGGATCAGGCAAGAGCCCACAGGGAAGGGACTGAAAGCCCCATACATTCCTGCCTGTGTGTCTGCCTGTTGTGTGTCTGTGTGTCCATGTCTGCGCTAATGTGTCGGCATATTTGACTTTGTGTGTCTGTGTCAGTACTTCCGTGTGATGTCTTGCTTGTAATGTGTTTCTGTCTTCCTGTCTGTCAGTGTGGGTGTGTCTTTTGTTTTTGGTTACAGCCCATCGCCCCACCTCCTGCCCCGCCTATCTACCCTTCTGCCACACGCACCACCTGAAACCCATCCTGCGCACCTGTTCCCTGTTAACTCATCACCAGCCTGTGTATATATACCCCTCTATCTTCTTTGTTTCTCTGCCAGTTCGTATTTGTCTGTTTTGTTCCCGCCTGTTTGTATCTGCTTGCTCTGGTTTTCACTTTTCTCCTTGTATTTTTTGGCTCCTGCAAACTGAACCTCAAATCCATTACTAAAGAGGTATGAAGTTTTTTCATATTCATAGAATCCCAGAAAAAAAAAGAAAACACAGCTCTGCTGTAAAGTTCTGGAGGGGTTATTCTGCAGGCACAAAAATTTCTGTACAGCTTATGCCGAGTTCACAAACAGCTCTTTAAAGCTTCTTTTGCAGCCATATACAGCTCTTCAGTGGTTACACTGTGCTCTTATAGGAGTCATGTTTCTATGGCAGCTGTCATACTGAGTATGTGCTGACTCCATTTCATGGTTATGTGCATTACCATCACTGCAGGATGGGGCTTATGTGAATAATCATATTCTAAAAAGTAAAACATGGGGAAAAGGCTAAATTAAACAAACAGCAAAAACCTTAGAAGTGCAAGAGACTGCCCAGAAAGCCAATGACAGGCAGAGTCATGCTGAATTAAAGTTGGCTGGTAGAGATGCAGTGAATTCAAACAGTAAAATGCTTTGTGAGAGCTTGCAACCATTTAGCTTTTCTTCACTGCAGGTTGGCTGTAATGACCTCTGCTCTGGTAGGAATGATTGACAGGGTCTGGGGGTGAGCTGTCTTAGACAATGTGTGAACACCTCCGCTGCTAGAATTCAAGGCCTCATTGTTTAATGCCGAGATCAAACAACTGATCCCCTATGAAGAAATTGCTGGATTTAACTCTTTGATCTCTGCTTACATGTTTGTTTCTGCATACCTTCGTGAAAGAGATTTGAACCATACAATCCTGTACACATAGCTTTGATGCATTTGTAGATAAGGGGATCCCACCCCAGGCCTTGCAGAAGTCTGCAGTGGAGATTTTTCATTCCGACTGCTGGGGCTAATTCAGATGTGAGATTTTGTGTGAGAGAGAGAAAGGACAGAGGTAACACCGTAATTCCCATAGTTATCTAACACGCTGAGAGCTACAAAGAAGCTCTGCTTAAGAAAACAGCATTATACTGCATTCACCAGCGGGCTCCTGTCTCTGGAGTTTTCCCACATGAAAAATACTGTACTCAGAATTCATTCTGACAAGAATAGGCCTTCTGTGATAAACAATCTAATAAAAATTCACATAAAAAAGGTATTACATTTTGACAAGCATTTCTCTTCCCCACAGAGACACATATACACAGCATTGAAGGCACGGAACTTACTGATGTTTGTGTGAGTGGGTGTTGATGATCTCATCAATGTGAGGACTCAAGCAGTGATAAAATACCGAATGTGCTGAAACACAGATCAGTGCAGAAGCCACAAAGCAACAACAATGCAAACTGCTGAAGCAGGTGGCTTGGTAACCAAGGACACATGTAGTGAATACTTATTTTATTTGGTACATGCATCCTTAGTGATTTTTTTAAACAATGTAAAAGAAAATCGTTGTCTGGGGAGGGTGGTCATAAAACTTGTCTTTCAAGGTCGTTCCACTAGCGAATTCAGGGATCATCACAGACACTCTATTATGACCAGATATTCAGCTCCTGAATTCCTTCTGTCCTCTGACTAGGAGGTTCCAGTTCTTAACAGGTGGTTCTGGTGCTTTCTGTGCTTCTATGCATTCCCATAGATGCTCAGTTTTAGACTGCACCCCTTCAAAAATGTTCATCATGAAACAGCAAATCAGAACACTTGTTGTTCTGACAGTGCCAGAGGCAGCATTTTTAATATGACAGGCACCAGGCTGACCACCTAGTCCATGTATAGAGACCCTGTGCTGAGATCCTCCTGCTCAGAAATGCTGGCAGGTCAGGAGATTAAAAAGGTCAAAGGTCAAGGGCTCAGGGCATGGGGAACTGACCTTCTGCAAGAAGAGGACGATGCGCTGCACCATTTCGGCCCGCTGCTCCTCCAGGGTGAAGAGGGTCCGTGGTGTGCGGATGAACACTTTGGTCTTCCCATAGGCTGCATCACTCTCAAACCCGCAGCACTGCATCAGCTGCTTCACTGCTTCGCGGTCTGACGGCAGATCATGGTTGGGCCATGTGAACTCTGAGATCATCTTGTACCTGTGGAGTAGACAGACATACCCTAGCATGCCTTGTGACGAGGAAGGATAATTGGTTAACAAAGTTCTGATGATAGCCTTTACCATGACTATGAACCCGTGTCATTTGTATGGCAAAGGTCATATGGTGAATGTGTGTTCTACATTGCTTAAAGTCCTTGAGGTCTAAAAGTGATCAACACCCAGTTTAGCTGGTGCATCTAGGTTTATAATACGAAGATTAAATGAAAGCAATGCCAGTTCCACAAATACCATTCCTTGGGAAACACATCATCTATAATCTAAGCAACAGTTTCAGATGAGCCAGATGTGTGTGCATGAATATCTGGAGCTTTTGGTTTGTTTTGAATGCAGTCAGCATGTGTGAAGCAGTTACCTTACAAATTATGGTTATGTGAGAGGACCTGCTGCTAATGTAGCAGTCTTCATTATTCCAAACATAGCAGCTATCCAGTCTCTTATTCAACTGACCTAATTTATTTGACTTTGGCTATATCCATCTTGGTAAAAACAGGATTTTGCTCAATGGTCTTGAGCTTTCCTTCATCATCATCATCTTTTTCTCTTCTACTTCAATATTTTGTCCTTATACAGGCAAATAATGTTCCATTTTCCTGCCTACAAGTCCCACCCACGCCATTAAAAGCCATGCTGTTTATTAGAGGTAGAGCCAAGCCCTAGTTTGTCCCACAGCTCCCCATGCATCCTATACCCTATCCCCCATTTATCAGGTGGAAAAGCAAAACAGAACACAATGCATACACAGAAGCTGTCCCTCTGACACAGAGACTGAGAGAAACAGAGACATTTTTAAACCCATTCCCCAACAGGTGAAGTTAAATTGAGTCTCTCTGAATGGATTGTTTGCCCTGCGTAATCTCAAATTCTGGAAGACATGGTGGGCTTGGAAAAACAATCCACAGGAGCAGCTCTGTCCCACATACCAGCTGCCAGAGTTAACTCCATTGGGTGCACAGGAAGACATTGCAATGACCTGCATGCATTTCAAGAGGTAACCCTCCCATTGTACAAGTACTGCTTTTTCTCTGAATATGAGGCAACCTGAATATCTGGACAGGATGCATTCTTGCTTATAAATTAAATTCAGCAGCCTGCATGACAGAAGCATGTTGACATGGCATTATAGTCTTGACTGGTAGCTTATCAGTGTCCCTTCATGAATGTCAAAATCTATGGATTGCAAGATGGAGAGGATCTTCATGGAGAGCACACCCAATGCCATGGCAGAAACAGCTCAACAGGCCTATTTACATTTTCTCACTTTAGGTTTGTTACTCATGTCTTTCTACTCTAAAGGCAGGTCAGGTCATCTCGTTACTAGGAAACCAGTCATTTGTAGCTGTATATTAGTTGCCCTTCAAAATCAGAAGCATGTTCTGGAGTGCATAGCTACATGCTGAACTTCACTTACATAGGTATGAGGAGCAGAGGAAATGGAGCACACTGTACATGAGAAGAGTCCCACACAAACAACACAATGTTTTTTGACATTGCTACAAAATCACAGTGATGCATTTGTTGGGCCTGTTGACTGCTGGTCTTGGTGCCCACTGTTGTAATGAGGTTTTACATCAAGCTTTTTGAAGCTTCAGCCAAGTGAGCTGCATTTCTTACTTGGCAACTGACTTATCTAGATGGCAAATGTAAAATAAGATACACAGTTAACAACTGTCTGAACATAATCTTTAACAAGTACAGAAAAATGTCATTGATAAGGTGTGATAATAATAATTAATAAAGTATTTCTTATTCTTATAACCACTGCACAACAACTAACATTCGCACACCCCAGTGTTAAGCAAAAGAGGTTACCTATCTCTCTCTGACTCATTATCACAGGAATATTCCTGCTTCTAAACAGTTCAGACAGAAACTAAAAGGCACATATTTCTAATGTGCAGAGATAACGTTTACTGGCATATACAAAATAGCTAGAAAAGGGATAAATGTGAGTTCTCATGCTAATAACATTGCAATAACATAGCATTGTCCATATTAAAAAATTATCATCATATAATAAACTGGCTTGCACAGAAAAGTGAGTGTGAATGCACTGCAGTCACTGATTAATGTGATTCTTACTAAATACAATCAGTACAAACAATACCGTGGGTATACTGGGGGAAAAAAAAAACTTTAGTAAAGAGAATAACTTGCTTGCCAAAACACAGATTTCACCTGTTGAGTACAGTTGGATAAACATTAATGTCCAGCCATGCTGAAACCAATGGGTGCATCACTGGGATGAGGGAAAACATAGTGGGGCAGGAGCACCATGACATAGTTACCTCTGCAGGAACCGAGGGTAGGTCTGCCGGTAGGCGAAGCCGGCACGTCGCACGCGCACATTCTCCAGAAGACCCAGGTATTCCACCTGGTGGCGGCAACGCTCCTGCTCAAATAGGAGAGGCGACTTCATGTCATTGGGCTTGATGCAGCGTACATAGTAGGGCTCCTGTAGGGGACCAGAGGAGGGCAACAGTGAGAGAGGCAAGCCAGCACAGGGCTCCCAACTGCACACAGGGCACAGGAGGTTAGGGTTAGGGTAGCATGCCTTCTATCAGTTCTCATACTAATATGTTGAATTCTAACCAAACAAAATAAAAAGAAGCTAAAGCAACACAAACAAAAAGTTTATTTTCTACAAAATCAAATCCATCATGTATTTTTTTTTGATGTCCCTGTCTCCTCTGAAATAGATTGTGTCTCACACATAGACTCAGCATGATTACGCCTTGGTGCCCAGGGGGATGGAGAATCCAAGTGTGAGAGCTTGCTGAAAAGGGTGACAACCCCTGCAGGCTTGGTGAGAAGGACTTTGCTGCTGCTCACCTTGCAGGCCAGGTTCTCCACCAGTGAGATCATTGAATTCTTGAAGAGTGTGCCGGCTGTCAGGGGGCGCTTAGTGACCTCAGTGATGCTCAGCTTCCCCTCTGGCCACATTCCCTTCAGCACAGGGTTCGAGCTGGGGAATAAGAAAAGGACAAAAGGAGGGAGAGAGAGGGGGAGAGGGATGAAATATAGATACAGGGAGCATGAGAGAGAGGAAATTTGGAGAAAGGAGGAGATGAGAGTTGCGGTAAAAAAAAAAAGTGAGGAGGGAATGGAGAAGACATTCATCACTAAATCACTGCAGGATTAGGATAGCAAACCATTTCACAAGTGTGCTCACATCACTGACATTGTTTAAGGCCTTTCTTAAAATGCCCTTAAATGAAGATACTCATCAGAATTTAAAAATGGATGCATGTGGATTTTTAGATACAAGCCAGAGAGCTGTACTTGGGTGACAGTCTGTAAAACCACAAATATAATGAATCAAGATCATCAGGAGCACGAGGACATACAGAACTCCAGATGTATGGAAAGGCGTAGGCTCAAATACAAGTCTGGCCCCCACTGTTGACTCCTTGATGATAGGTATAGGTAAAAATTTTTATTTTGACTCCTCCTGAGTGGATCATTCAGTAAAAGTGCCCATTCAGAGCGCTGAGCCCCACAGCCCAGATAATCAACAGTCCAAACCTGGGCTGTGTTTAGACAACCATGACAGAAAATCTGCAGTGTTGGACCTACATGATGTCTTCCTAGTAGAATAGGGTGGGTTTGTGTTGTATGGAAAATATTTGGACGGTAAGCAAACCACATTGCGAGCAGCTAGGTTGCCAGTATAGTGCAACTAAAAATTGTGCAGAAGTATATACATATATATTTTCACATACATTGGCTAGCTAGTAGTACCATCACTACCAAGCAATAAACTAAACTTGTTAACCATCTGAGGCTACATAATTAGGACCATTTTTTCATTTTCAGACAATAATATTTCTAGCAAACTGACAACTTGGTAGGAAATTGGCCAGTGAGAAACATGTTCAATCAAATCGTTCATAGTTTGCTAGCTAGCTAGTTTCCCTCCAAATACGACCTTTTGTCTTAGGCATCTATCAAGTCTATTAAAATAGATTTGCATGGGATCTGGGGTGACGCCGAAGGCAAAGGGCTCTCCTTGTGGACTGACAGTGTAAAAGCAAGGGAGTTTTTGTCCCTAGTCTTTGAGACATGCTGTCCAAAACGTGAACTGGCCTGGCAGTGGAAATGTGATGACTGATGCAGAAAGAAAGGTTAGTCGCATAGCTCCCAGTGAGGGTGGCTTATCAGAAAGAGGTGTGGGGTGGCTTATCAGACCTCACCTGTTATACAATAGCCTCTTGAAGTCTTGAAACAGGGTGTCCTTGTTCTTGTCAATGAAGCCCACTACAGAGTACCTACACGTGCAAATACACACACACACACACAGAGAAAGAGAGAGAGAAAGAGAGAGAGAGCGAAAGTCCTGACTCTCATGATGAAGCAAAGAGATAAAAAAAAACAACAATGCAATCCTACTCAGAAATGCAAGGTTGTAACTGAACCATATATTACACAAGATGTCGTCACACATTCATGTGGAAGTCAAAAAATCTAAGCCATCTGTGTAATAAGTGTTTTAAAGGCCCACAGGGAAAACAGCAGAAAAATAGGTTTGGTTCACTGAGCATGCCGTGAACCACTTTACATGGGTACCCTGCACAGAGCATCTCTTGAGAACTGTATTAATAGGCCTCTAATCTTCCAAGGAACATTCTGTGTTATCCAGGGCACTAACCATAGACAGGAAATGACTGACTTGCAGGAAAAGGTGTTTTTGTTGACTTTGATTTTCTTGCCATTTCAGTGCCTGTAACAAAAAGTGATTATTTAACATGCCTTTGCTTTAAGTGACTTCTTGGCCTGCTTTCTTGGATTATTTAAGTGCCCATATATATATGTTTGTTTGGATCATGATGTGGAAAAAAAGGACTGGTGGAAACCATGGCAACATACTGTAATGTGCCCTGGCAGCAACATGTCTGCTTGTCAGGGACTGGCCTTGAGGAAAGGGGCCTATGAACATCATTTAGGAATCTACTCAAGGCTCCTTGGACGGTCATGCTCTTTTGCTGATATTTTAAATGTAGTCAGCATGGGGGAGTTATTTATAGAGCCTGGCACTGCGGATGCTGAGGAGAGAGGTTAAGTTGTGGTCACACATGTAGGGACATGCAGACACATTCTGACATGCACCAAGCCCTCACCCAGGATAAGTTTGTGTTTTTTCATATAATGGGTAGAACAGGATTTGGTTTGGTTTGGTAAAATGAATCTGGATCCGGTGGCAGAAACGACAGACAAACATATACTATGGATTGTGGGCTGAGGGGTAAGGCCTGACCGGTGTTTGCAAGTGAAAGGTGTATGCAAAGGCATGTGTTTTATCTTCAGCTGTGCAGTACCATTCAGGAACATGTGCTCCACTTGATGTAGTTTTTGAGTCCAGCTGTATTTCAGAATTAGCAAACCCACCTAAACTCCTAATCATATCCATTCTGTACAAACAGCTGATGCTGGTCCAGAATCAGTGCTTTGAGGCAACATCTTTTTGCATACACATGCTGAGAAGCTAGGGGTCCAGTGGAGCCCTGCAATGAGCCAGCTACCCCCGTACTGAACTTACACCACGTCGCCTGCGTAGTGGCGGATACGGAAGTCTCGGTCAAACTCCAGGCTCTTATCTGTTGGAGAGAGCTGTAAGGAGAGAGAGCAGAGAGAGGTGGAGAGGGGTCAGGCTCAGACACTGGTTGTGCAGCAGTTGACTCTCGGGCGTGTGCTTACGTCATGGTCACTTTTCCGTTCGTCTATGGCTGCCTCAGATTCACCTATGGGAAAGCCAGGGCTGCGCTTTGAGACCCTTTGCTGCTCATTCATGCACATTCTGGAGTCAGTGGTGTGGAAGGTGAGCTCGCCCGTATGCGGACCTGCATGCAGCAGAGCACGATATATTTCCACCCCTTTGGAGACGGGGGTGAACGGAGCAAAAACCGGGGCGTATAAAATATAAATGAGAGATGTGCTTTTATCCGGCTTCAGGCAGCGCAGAGGAGCTGGTGATGGCTGCATGCAGACCATCCTTCCTCAGTGCCTGCAGGAAGCGGACTTCTAAATGTAAATGAGTGCCGCACCCCAGCAGTCAGCTTGCTCTGTGTGTGTGTATTTGCATGCATGCGTGCATGCGTATATGCATACGTCTGTGGGTTTCTGTGCATACTCTGAGCTTGCAACAACAGTGGTAGATTCCTCTGCTGTGTTGTTGTGGACAGTGCGGAGCCCGCAGAGGCTTCTGGGGAATGGCGTCTCTGCGGCTGTTATATAAGACCCACTGCCATTCATAAAACACTGCAACCACATCAAAGGGAGAGGCATCAGCTCTCATTAAAATACTAAGCACCACTGATACAGGGAGCTGGGAGCGTGAGCCAAGCCGTCAGAAAGCCAAGAGATTAAACCTGAGGAAAACAATGACACAAATGCGGATCCAAGGCTGCGGCAACAGACAGTCAGTTATATAAAGACACGAGGCATTTGGGTGAATTTAGAGAAGCAGCTACCGTGATCTGCACTGCTCCTGTGACTTTCATATGTTGCATAAACTCCAGGAAGCTTCCCTATCACGGGAGGCAATGTGTCCAAGCACAGGGGAGCATCTGTCACCACCTCCCAGTTCTCAATGGCTCCCAGGTTTGCTTGGGCCTGGCTCTTTCAGTGGCAGGCGACAGGGGCTCAGAGTGCTTGACAGCACAGCCAACATAGCTGGTTTAGCGTACAGCTGCATCTCATCCTAACTCCCAAAGGCTGCCACAGCCCATTGCCCTTTCTCTGGGGCATGAAGAGGTTCTCTCTTTAACTGAATGTCTCAAAAGGAGGGAGCTGCTAAGGAAAACACAGGGAAGCACAGGGAAAAAACAAGGCAAGCCAGGCGCTGGGGCCTCCTTGCTCATCTGCCACAGTCAGGCTGAGTATCACACATGGGATCAGCACTCCCGTGCCTTCTCTCTCTCCTACTTGAGGGGCATGCAACACTGCCCTCTCAGAAAGAAGGATACAGCACCCTGAGAGACATTACTGCAATTGCAGTATATTAACTGGCTCTGCACACTAGGGTCGACCCTGTGGCCTGAGGTTCCTCTCTCTAAGAACTTTTCTCTGAAAAACCTCTCCAGGCAACAAGGGAGTCTATGTGTTATGTAACCGGCAGTGAAATTGCAAGTAAAATATGCATCCATCTAAAATGTGATTGGTTCGGGGGGGGGGGGGGGGGGGTTGAGAAGAACATAAGACATGAAGCATATTTAATAAAGTGTAACGCTGAAGTAATAGATGTAGCTAAATTACATTACATTACAATGCATCCTGCAAAAGACACAAGGTGTTTTTATCTGTATTGCTACTTCCAATTGAAGAATTGAAGGAGTGGGCAAGGAGATGGGGAGAGGCCTGAGTGATATTAATGCTGTGGATACCCGGTGGATTGAGGCTGTCTGCATCTGGCACAGAGGCTCCGGGCTCCTGGACTTCCAGTGTGCCAGGTTAGAATGAGCCCTGGAAGTGGCAGGCATACTGGAAGCTTGATACTGCCATTCCTGCCCCAACTTAGCTGCTGTGGCATCTTTGTGGGGCTTTGTGGGGCAGCTGAGGCGGACGTGGGAGGCAATCCGTTTTTGAACGGGGATGGAACTGATGGAGGTAACGAGCCTTTTGCGCCACTGGCTTGCACTACAGTCTGACGATGTTCATTAAGGTGTCATTAATGGGGCCTGCAAAATGTACCTGGCAGTTTTCACTCCCTGTTGAGTGCTGTGCTGTGAATGCTACCCCCAGAGCCCTGTGTGGACTGGCTGCTAATGTGTAACTGTGTCACACCTCTGTGTTTAGTATGGAACAACAGTGTGCTTTTACTGTGAAGCAAGGGCAGATGGCTTTCAGACAGCTCCCCTCCAGTTAAACCAGTGCCCCATTCCCTCTGTCTGACTATTACTTCCAAGACCTCCCTCCTGCACCCATCCTGCCTGCGACCTGTGCCTATTTGCCCTGCACGTCTGCGAACCCTGGCAACCGTGCCCCACCAGCAGGGGGCACAGTGCCATGCCAAGTTGGCTGTGAGGCAGCCAACCTGCTGCCCCAGCACTGCAAGTCTCAGTGATGGTGCAGGAGAAATATCGCATTTCACACAGTGATTACTGCAGCTGTCACCAGATTCCCTTAAAACAACAAACACAAGTGTGCCTGGGAGTGAGGTTTCAATGAAAATACCACTCCGCAGAAAACTGCTACAGATGGCTCTGTTTAAAGGACACAAAAAGCTGGCACAGTAACCTAATGTAGGATACAATGCATAATACTGGAATTTTGGGAAAGCACAAACGGGGATAATGACAAAAGTTGCCAAAGTTGCCATTTTCCACCTAGCTTTTCTTAGTACTTAGCATTTGTTTGAATGTTTTACTTATTTTTTACAATTAGTTGAAATAATTAAATATTACAGAAATTCCTGCTATGACATGCAAAGTGGGGTGTGCCTGCATGCTGGTCCTGCATTGTGAAATCTGTGTAATTAACACTCTGCCCTGGTACTCAAGTCCTGATAGTCCAGTGCACACACACACCTTTGTCAAATCCCTCTCCACATTAAAGAGGTAATCCCAGCCCATCTGCGCTTTGCACCATGTGTGCAAGCTAATCAAAACCAATAAATGATTCTTAATACAGCAACAGAGACTAATTCCTGCATTTCTAAGGTGTGTTTCCATCACTTACACAGGTACCAGAGAGTTGTGCCAAATGAGGCAATGAACAATCATGTTCCCTGTAGTTTCAAAAGCACTATCTACAACACAGATCTACCCACATCGACATTCGCATGGGCAACACATGTGTTCAGGATGTTTTAAAATTGCATAAAATGGAGTCGATAATGACGTCTTCTGGTCACTTTCCATTTTATACACAGCAGAGGATGGAAATGGCCACAGAGAAAACAGAAGGCCCGGTTCGTCTGCATCCACCACCTGCCCTATTACCTTACTCAAATAACAAGATTTCTCTCTTCCATGAAAGGGCCACAATCCCACACCGCTTCACAGCACTGCTCCTATTGGGCATGTGCAGGGAGCCCGCGGGCCAAGATCTGACAGTAGTCAGCAGTGGTAGGGCTGCCTGGTGTGCCACTGGCTACCGGTTTCAAGCTTTTTTGTTTGCAAATAATTAAACACTGGTGGTGGGAAGCACAAAGAGACATCTGAAAGAGAGAGAGATGAAAGAGACTGAAGGAAGGTATCTGAGATGAGATGCGGGGAGGAGACTCACACTTCCCCAGCAGAGCACATCGAAACCAAGAAGCAGAGTATGCAGGAGAGGATGAAACCACATGCTAGGAGCACCTTGAACAAAAGGAAGTGTAGGACTAATGGAGAAATCCCTAGGACCCTACAGTGCGGTTTAGAGCAGCAGGCAGGTAGAAAATATAGGAACCACAGGCTTCAGGAGCACACAGTAAAGTGGATATTTATTCATTGCTCTAAATCAAATCATGCTGTAAAACATGATTATGAGAAGAAAGACTGCAATTTTAAGCCATCCTTTTTTTAATCCATTCATTTTTGCTGCATCCTCCCAATACACAACAAAGTATTCAAGTTTATTTATGGTCATGGTTTAGCAGACCAAAATAACCTCTGATTTTTACAAATTCTAATAATTACTTGAGCTCTGAAAAATACCGAATAGTTTTATTCTTATTCAGAATACATCTATAATCCCATTGATAAATCCCTGCCCTGACAGAGAGAAGGCCAGACATACTAAAGTGACTGGTGCAACTCAAAATAATATGGGCAATTATGCAGTCCTTCAACAGAGAACACACACACACTCACACACACACACACACACATACAGACACACATATACACACCACTGAACACAATTTAAGCAGCTTGCTGCGGTACTAATTTCATTGTTTTTGAAAAGAAAATATGACAGTACCAACTGGTCTGTCAGTCACTTTATCTATAAAACATCAATATGTACACACACCCAGTATCTGCGATATGACCTGAGTCCAAGTGTGTGGATGTTGCTAACAGAAAGTACCTGAGCTACTTCCCGAGGCTCAGGTAGGACAACCATTTATTTGGCTCCAATGTTTTTGTCACCTGACTGTGAAAGTTCATAACATTTCAATATAAATTGGTGTGCATAGTATTGACTGTAGTAAATCTGACAGATTACTTAATGCACAGATCTTGTTAATTCCCCTCCCAGTTTTAGTGCATTCATCTCACACATACGAATACAAAGATTTGCGTATACATTGTGCCACTATGGTGGAAGAGCAGTTCTTAACAGTGAACATTCCCCATTATGACTGCACAGTAAATCCCACATATAGTTTTTTTCTTTACCAACAGAAATGCACACAGTCCTTTTCTAAATGTGGCACTCAGACTCTCTCTATCTGTCTCTTTCTGACTGGTTAAAAAAGAACAGTGGGAACAACTCCCATTTCCAAAAATAACTGCATTGAAAACTGCCTCCAGTCTTCTCATCTGCCAGGGGGTTAGACACCTACATTTTCCCAAACATGGCAAAAACAAAACCTGAAATAAAAATGAAGACTACAGATAAATTCTGCATTGTGCAGAAACTTGAGTCAGTGTTGGCAAATCTAAATCCATGTAATGTTTCTGATTGAGCGACAATTTAACAAGCTGTATGGTATATACATTCAAAGTATTAGAGAACTAAAAACTATTCATGTTTTTTGCAGCTAGAGGCAATTCCCCAAAGTTTCAGGGAGATGTCTCTCATCTAGCTTCTGTCATTTTGGGTGAGTTTTTACACCTGTACACCTGATGCCTGTGGTGACAGAAGTGCATGGTGGGAATACATGGCTGCACAATGAGGACATTTTTTCCAATCTTACATTTACTTTCCCATTTCATTTTTGCTGTGGCTATCTGTGAGTGAGCCCAGGGAGAGACAGGGGATTTGCATACACACAGCGTATATCTGTTCTGTACACAGCACACAGAGCAGACTCCAAACACACTTCTGGGCTGCGACGCACCCTGCCTTCTACGCTGTGACCTACGCTTTCGCAATCCACCCCAGAATACAGATCATTTCAGGCCATGTATCTCAGAGACCTCTCCTCTGACACACAAGCTTTAGCAAGACAAGTAGGGAGCATGTATTACCGGGTAGCTTTATTTTGCCATTAGGGGTAAAATAGAGGTATATCTGAGAAGTATGACACAGAAGGATTGCTATAGGGCATGCTACTGGGTGGCCCGCTGACCGTGACAGCCTGCACCACCACCTGCTCCTCAAGGCTGCGGAGGATGCAGCAGGTCATGCTGACAGTGGGCCAAGTGGCGCAGTTTTGCGCTCTGTTGACAAGGGAAGAATTGGGAAAAAAATTGGGAAAAAAATGGAAAAGCTATTTGTGGAGTGCGATAATCAGGGAGCAACACTGAGAGAAGAATAAGAGGGTAGGAAAGGAAAAGAGCAGGTCTGACATTCCGTCTGGTTGGTTTGCCACCAGTACCCACACTGGAACATACAAGGCTCACTACTCCCATTGGCTACCAGTGACATCACTGCCCAGAGCAAAGTGGCGAGGCTAATGTGGGAGACCTCGTTCTCTGATGACTGTCGCCCTCTTGTGGTCTGTTGTGGAAGGTGCAGCTGGTGATGTGGGGAGGATTGGAGGATTTTTCCTGTTAAGGTGTACTAACAATGGTGCATCACTGTAATATACACCATAGTTGTATTAAGTCCTGTTGAATGGGTGCTAAAGTGAAAACAATGAAAGGCGTAACTAAAATTAAGAAAAATAGTGTCTGGCAAATTCAGCCTGAATTAATGCAAATTGAAATAGATCATTTTAGATCACTGTTTATTGCTCACTGGTCGAGCTCACTGTTTACAGATGATTGATTGTTGATCTGATTATTCTTCAGAATCCCATCATCATATCATTTTTTTATTTAAAGCAAGTGACATGTTTTGTTCAATAGTTTACAGCAACTGTTGTAATACAAACACCAATATCAAGGCAATATTCAAGTGATGTATAGGCCAACTTTGGGGAGAGTTATTATCTATAATCAATAGATCTGGAAGGAAGAAATCTCACTGCAGAACTCATTGTGACAGGAGGGCAGGCGAAGAAATGGCCCAGAGACTTGGCTGGCAGAGGTGGTGGTGATAGTTGGGGGGGTGGGAGGGGTGCATACCTTGCGGCTGGTGTAGTGGGCATGTTTGGCCAGCTTGCCGTTAAGTGCCTGCAGGAACACCTCGTCTGTCACCTTTCCCACATTCATGCAGGCCTCGTCCAGCACTGAGAAAATGCCCTTGTGCTGCTGCTCTACCAGGTCCACGATGATCTGGTTGTTGAAGTAGTCAATCTGCCACACACACACACACACACACACAGAAGCTGCGATTGGACATCGGTAAAAGGGCTTGTTTTCTTGCTTTTCCAGCTATAGCCCTACAAACTGACTCAAACCCAGTGGGACCCAATGAAAAATGTCAGGTTCGGGCTGGTAAAGGCCTATATTGCTAAATACTTTATGCACTCAGGATCAGGTTTGGTAATAACAGATGTGATTATGACAATGACATATGTCATTTAATAATCTTTAATAATTACTATTATACGAGCACCCCCCTCCCTCCATTCAAGTCAGGTTCAGGCTGGGTAATACATATAGAAGTTATAATAGATATATAAAAGTTATCATCTTTGGGCCAGGTTAAGTTCAGGTATTAAACTGCACAGGTCAGGTTGGGCTCAGGTTTCAGTGTCAGGTCCATGCAGACCTTTACTTCTAAGCTCAAATGTGTTTTTGCAGTTCATACGCTTTCACCATCTAGTGGGTATTGTGCAGACAGTATTCATCCTAGGATCATGTGGCAATGTTTTGCGGAAGGCTGACTGTCCCTCACTGAGAGAGATGTGCCAGGTTTGTCTCCTGAGTCAAAAAGAACAGGTTTGAGGCTCAAAGGGAGTGGATGTGATGGAAACAGGTAGTGGGCATGAGGGGAACAGTAAGTGGCCTTACATGTTTCCAGGGGATGCCCTCACGCTGGTACTCCTCCTGCTCCTGCCTCAGCACCAGCTGAATGAAGAGCTGCTGCAGCTTCTCATTGCAGTAGTTTATACAGAACTGCTCAAAGCTGAGAGTTATGGGAAGGAGGCGAAAGTGGGACAAGATAAGAAAAATGAAAAAAAAAAAAAGAAATGAAAGAGTGAAGAACAAGTCAAGACCACAGTATAACAGCCCTGTTGTTTGTAAGACTGATAAAAGTCTCAAAGCACAACTCAAAAAATTTCATAAATAGTTGACTATCCTCACCTGTTGTTCTGGAAGATCTCGAAGCCATAGATATCAAGCACACCGATCACTGTGTTCTTCCCATGGACTTTGGCATCGTAGTTCTTCACCTCGATGATGTCATTGATACGCCCAACGATCCAACAGAAGAGACGCTCATAAATCGCCTGCAGGAGACCCAAATTATGTGCTGTACGACTGGAGCACCTTTTGATACAACCAGCTCTCTACTGTTCCTTCAGGACACTCTTCCAGCAATGTGATTACTACCATATAACTATACACCCAGCCACATAAATAAATGCCCTGCAGTGTAATGTTATGTAAAAGTAATTTAATGCAGCTCCCACAATTTCACACATATTTCAGACAATTTTGGAGAAACCTGCATATTACCCAAATTTAAATGGGTAACCAGCAGGGCCAGCAGGAAAACTAATGTTGTGTGAAACTCTTCTTTGTGAAATGAAGAAACAGGGATACATGTGCTAACCATGTGGGAAGAGTGACTAAAACCACATTGGAAGAGGGAAGAATTTAGTATGTGTCAACAGAATTCTGGCCTTAGATGCTGCTTTTTGCTGTTTCGGACAGTTTTCATATCTGCAGAAGACTCAATGGCAGGGTGTGGTAAAACTACAGGACTACAAGACACCAACCTGTAACGACATGGTAACCTTTACAATCCTGACGAAAAGCTAAATTTGATAAGGCAAGGTTTTGAATGACGGAAATATCTCACATGCCACTGCACCCTTGAAAAATGCTTTGTTTCTCTTGGATGTGGCTTAATTTTTGTCATTTTCATGCATTATGCATTAACTTAAATTCGAACCAACTGTCTGACTGACCCCTGGAACACTTGAAAAGTCTGGAAAAAACTTACAAAAAAAGCTAGTGCTGCATAAAAGGCAACTATTTCATTCACATAAAAATTGCTTTAAAAACACATCTATCAAATTGTTCAACAAAAACAGCTAAATTACACAAAGGTATTGTTATTGAGTGAGCTTGCATACGAAATGATTGTGTTTTGTGAATCTAAGTCCCGGTGCTAAGGTGGACCCTAATGGAATCATTAACACCAATGTGTTGGCAGTGGCTACCTTTGCCAGTGCATCACGGCCATAGCTGGCCTCCTGGGCAGTGTGCTGCTTGTCGATGATGTCACGGCCGGTTGCCACAGTGCGATAGAGCAAGGCCTTCTCCACATTCTCCTGTTTGGTGGCCAAGAGGTCCCCCAGCACCGATACCAGCTTACTGTTCTCAATCAGCGTGACGTCCCCGTCGCTGCCAAACTTCAGGTTGCCCTACAAGAGATGGCATGCATTGGGGTCATATGCTCTCACATATATACCAGCAACCTAATCATATATATCAGATCTGATCGTCCATACCAGAGACTGATCAGGGCAGCAGAAGTACTGGTCAGTATGACAGAACCAAAGGTTGTGAGTTCAACACATGAACACAGCACATTTCAAAAAAATCATACCAAGCACTGAGAGGGACTTCTCAAATTGTCACTCATAGGCTGTGGCCTCAGACTTTGGGATGGTGAAGACTGAAATGGCTAGAAGCACTTTTTGCACCCCTGGATACAAGCATATGCTATGTAAATACATAAACCAACATCCACCCTACACCTCTTAAAGGAGAGGCATAAGAGACTTAATATGAGCTGATTCATTGTAATAATTTATGATCTGTTATTACTACTATCAATCAAGGAGCATGTTGTCATCCTTTACTTGCACCTTTTGACTTGGTCTGGTGGAACTAATAAAACTATTATTACCATATAAAACGGACTGTGAAAACTAAATATTTCTTGACAAGCAATTCCAATGTGGACTTCAGAATGGGGAAAGAATGTCTACAGTGCAGCAAAGTGACAGACAAAAATGAATCTGTCACAAAATGGATTAGAAAGACAGGCTAACAGACCGACCTTAAAAAAGCACCAGGCCTACCTTAAGAAAGCAGTGGCCAACAGTGAAAACACACAGAGAAAACAGACAGCTTGGTGGGGCATATGCATTAACAATACCTACAGAGGTACAAACAAGTGGCATGCACACACGCACACAAGCACTCACACAAGCACACTGCATATACACACACATACACTAGGAGGTACAAATGGGAATGGTCAGTACCAGGTGTAAGATGGTGGCCAGGATCTTGTACACTGTCTGGATCTCCTCACTCGTGAAGCCGATCACCTTCATGGCATCAGCCACGGCTTTGAAATCAGCACTGTCATTGATGGAGGACTGTGATTTGACAAGAACTAGAGATTAGGGTACGTTAGTGTTTACAAACCCTCTCTACCTTTCCTTTATCCAGCTTTACTGGTAATAACTTCTCTTTGCTCAGGGTAGACAGATTAACAACTCTAAATTCACACACTGTAAGATCATCAGGGTCACTAAGATCAGGCACCTACAGATAATCTGAGGTTCCCAAAGCATCTGTCAGTCATTATTTGCTGTATTTATTTCATCACATATCTTATTTTAGTATTTCTGGTCTGGTCTGTTCCAATGAATTCCACTAGGTCTATGTTATCAGGGGTTTGTATAAAAAAAAAAAACAAAGAAAGAAAGAAAGGGTCAATAAAACGCAACATCCTTCCGCCATCTGGCACTGATTAATTGGATCTTGATTGGTTTTTTCATACAGTAGCAGTTACAAATGATGTCACGGTTGTTAAGTCATTGTAGACCATACCATTACCAGTGGCAGTGTGAAAAAAAGTAATAAACGCATGTAATAAACGTGTCATGCAGATTGAAATTAGCTTCATGATTCATGGCAAGTGTGAACATGTGCTTCAAAATAAAACATGTTTTGAATAAATGCTTGGTTGGATGTGCCAAGCACACATAACATCCAACTTATTGTTTACCCTAGGTTTTAATTTCTTCATAGAATTACTAGGCCGTTTTTAACGCACAAAGAAATGGAACCGACAGTTGAATACAGACTCCTCCAGCTGTTTGTGCCATAGTTTTGTTCCATGACGTTGAGTTGTTTTTGCTGCTGTATTTTTTTTCTTTTGTTATTTCTGTTCCTGCTAATTAAAGCACACTTGTGGAAGTAACTGTGAAGTCAACAACAGCTGAAAAGCAGTGTTTGATTTTGCTCATAAACCCCACAATAAAAGAACTCCTCAGACTGCTTGAGGCTTACATAACATGTAACAGACTCTCCAAGCGCTGATGTCATTGCCCGTCACGCAACCTTCTGTGATCGCTGCTGTGCCACATACAGCCAGTGGACAAACAGCTTGTTTATTGCTGCATGATGGTAGCAATTGGCTCTGTGAGGTGACTCACTGATGAAACTACTAGTGTTGTACGGATGCTGGTTGTGCTCTGTATTTAGACAGGGATTTGCCAGCAGTATGGTAAAAACACATGAGAAAAACATGTTTTGCAAGGGCCTCACCTTCAGGGTCCTGTGAAGTACAAATTTGTGACACATTCATAAACAACCTATGTCTTGACTTTATCATGTTAGGAGCTACTTTCATAGTCTGACTGTTTTACTTACTCTGACTGTCTTACATTACCATACTCAGGCACATAAGTGCAGTTCTACAAAGGAGTGCTATTTTAACACTCACTAGCGTGACAAAAACATATAGTGTGAGAAAACCCATAAAACAGCCTGGTCATCTGTGCTGTTTCAACTACTGAAGATGACCTCATCACCTCTATTTACACCATATTTGGACATGACACACTCCCTCCCACACCTCTATCACAACATAGCCAGCTATGTATTTCTCCACATGGCTGGTGCCCCTTCTGTATGAAGGGCCATGCTTCATACCATCTGCCATCAGCCCCCAACCCCTTTTTATCCACAGCGTAAACATCTGCTTAAATGATAAATTAACAGAAATCAATGAAAGTTGAACAGCACCATTTAGAGCAGAGGGCTTGGTATATTAAAATCATGACTGTTTACTTCTCCATTTGAAATTCAATTTTTCATATCCCTTTTAATATGACTGAAAAATGACAGCCATAAAAAAAAGCCTGAAATTTACTTCCAGCAAGCTTTTTCTGGGCTCGGTATGTAAATTGGTGTCTATAGAAGCTTGCTAGTAAGAGTACTGGACTCTTAGCATATTTTCAAATCTTGCCTGGATAAGACAAAATAAGCTAGACTAATTACATAAACACTGAAACGTAACAATCATGCAGGCAAGATTTTAAATAAGCAACCATCTTGTTTGTGACTGCAGTGCTCTGGTAGCAGTACAGCCTTGCTGCAAAACATTCTTTCACAGCAGATATTTGAGGTTGTCTTTGATAAGCCAGGGGGTAAAATGTCCTCGGATAACAACAATAAGAGGAAGTAAGGTTCTGAAATCTGTGTTATCTAGAAAGTCAGAATAGGAGGCAGTCAGACGCACCTTGACCTGTCCTCCGACTCGGATGTAGCTGTAGACAGTGGGGTCCTTCTGGATGTGCAATGATCGTAGGAGAGACTCCGGGCCCCCCTTCACCAGCTGAGAGAACAGAGAGGTCAAGAGCAGCTCTGACTTCAAAGTGCTAGCTAAGATTATACATTGCTGTGACAGGGGGAAAGATCATTTCACACTAGAGTGCAACAAACTTTATCAGACTAGCAGCAATGTGGAACCAGGGTAGTGAAAGAATCTGGGTAAAAATGAGTTCAGCATGGGAACGTTTGACTTGAAATGAACAAAAACATACTAATAACGTGTACAAAATGCATATTTCATTTCTAAATAAATAACTCATGACGTCATGACCTCTTCTATGCTTCTATCACAGCTTCTGTCTGCACTCATCTCATAAAATAAATAAATATGCTCACGATGCTTAATAAATATTGCTTCTGCTTGATGTTCTGACCAGCAGGGCGGCAGCACTGACCTGGTAGAAGGAGTGAAAGCTTCTTTCGCCTTCTTGCTGGAAGATGACTCTGGACTGAGAGAGGGACTAGGTATTACACAGGGCAGAAGGACAAAAAGACACACAGACCTATGCAAATATGCACATAGGCTGACCTTAGTTTAAATACAGGGTTAAGCCAAACAAATCACCTTTATAGTAGGTTTACCCGATATCAAATAAGCAGAATTCCTTTTTAATTGGGGTCACCTGACTGAGAGCTAGCCTACAATATAGGTGTATGTAATGCTAAGCTGAATCAGTAAACAGCAGTGGCACTCCGTCTCCCTGCCGTCCCCACCTTTTCCAGCAGGTAGTTATTGATGTGCCCCCCGATGGGGTCCCCTTTGAAGTCGAAATTAATATCCATGTACTTTCCGAAGCGGCTGGAGTTGTCATTGCGGTTGGTCTTTGCATTGCCGAAGGCCTCCAGGACACAGTTGGATTTCAGCAGCATATTCTTCACCCTGAGAACAGATTCAGTGTGACACGTATGCATTTTCTCTCTCTCTCTCTCTCACACACACACACACACACACACACACACACACTCACACTCACACTCACACTCACACTCACACTCACACTCACACTCACACTCACACTCACACACAAACACAAACACAAACACAAACACACACACACACACACACACACACACACACACACACACACACACACACACACACACACACACACACTCACACTCACACACAAACACGCACACACACACACGGGCTTACTGCACTGCAATGTTCCATCCTCTGCAGTAACTGTTTCCCACACCCACCTATTTCTAGAGCGAGCAGACTGAAGCCTCGTCAGCCATCTGCCATGCCGCGCTTGTCATGACCTGCGCAAACACCACGTTCTGCCTCGCTACGCGGCGTACATACTGTACACCTCACCCTCCTCCTAACTGCAATGTTCTAGCTGCGTGGGAAAACCTTGCATGTGTCCAGCCTCAACTCAACAGTTCTCTCTCTGTTCACAGGGGCAGTGCAGAAACATAAAAAATCTGTGCTGTTTGGAAAAACAGCCAGCAGCAGAGAGGCTGTGTGGAAGCAGTGGAAATCTCTTACAATTCACACACACACATTTCACAAACAATCATGTTGGTATCCTAGAAATGTCAATGCATATGTTTGACAGTATTGAGACCCATGGTTACAAACAAGCTGTGAAGCAGAGCTCCATTTTTGACAAGGAGCTTTGACTGCTTGTTTTCCCAGTCTGAAGGGTAATAGACAGCCCTGATGGCCAGTGTTCAAACTCCATAACTGTGTCACTGTGATTTTTTTAGTTGACCGGGCTGTGTGTACCTTACAAGATAGGGCCTACAAAGCAGTAAAATGGTGATTTATTGCACTGTTACACAAGGGCTGTAGTGTGAGACAGTTTGCCAGCAAAGACAGTACTTTAACCCTGGAACAGGATGTGGGTGCAGGATGAAGAACCCAATTGGTGTAACTACAATTATTACACCCACAATTCCCAGCACATGACCTCTGACCCCACATGCCAGTTAGCCTGCTTTTATTTCCATAAATATCATACTCTTTAGAGGATTGCCGCTTTCACATTGCTTTCACTCTTGTGTTTTCTATACACGCACATACATGTCAGTCAATAAATTCAATACAGTGCAGTTTTACTAAGTTACTAATACTCCAGTAGCCAGTACTGACATGTTCCACTCATAGGGGGTGCAATACTAAAAAGATCCATGTCCTGTCACTGTAGGCCACAATGAATGACAGAATTCAATTCATGAATAGAAGATTATAGGGCAATTTTCATTTCATGGAATTAACTCCTGCTATAGTGAGCGAGGTTGACCTGTGGAGAGGGAGAATTCCAAGATAGACCATGCGTCTCTCACCTCTCCACCTCTGCTCGCTGGTTGGGGTTGGTGATGGCGGCAATGTACTGCATGATGTATTTGCTGGCCTCTGTCTTCCCCGCTCCACTCTCCCCTGCAATGCCAATGCGCTCACATGGTGAATGATGTCACACCACAAATGAAATTTCTTACAATGTTTAGACACACACACACACAAGCTCTCTTTAACCTTTAAGAGGTTCTCTTATAAACTACCTTCACAACAATCGGGATGTATATGGGCAATTAACCCTATAAATATGTTCAGATGACTTTAAATCAACTGAGACTTCTTGTCAGATTAGCGGGAATATATTAGTACTATAATGATAATGGATGGATTGTTTTTGGATGTCATTATTCACAATCCCAGTTTCCTGTGACAGTGACTTTCAATTAAGCTCTTCATGACATCCTCGGAAATACAGCATCAAGCGGGCTGCAAAAATCCATCAAACCGAAACATTAAACCTAACAATATTTTAGTAATAGAAACAATGACAGACAGCAGAAATACAGAACTGTACTATGTGTTTGTTCTCATAAAGCAGTAAAACAACTGCATTTACACCAGGAATTTTGTATTCATACTTCCACCACTAGATGGTGCAGTACTTGTAGTTAGTACTGTGCCCACTTTGGATCAAGGTCAATGTTTTCTTTGAAAAAACAAAGTTGACCTTGCTGGTATGAACTTTGAATAGACTTCAGTGAATTTCCCACAACAATCTGCTCCATGTGTAATGGAATCTCTTGTTACTCAAAGCAGTTGCCATATTTTATGTAAAAATTAAATTAAACTAAACATTTATTAAAGTTTAATGAAATTATCCATACATATGCTATCCATACATTTTGATTAAACTTTGTCATCCTGGTTTTCCAGAAAAGTGAAAAAATTATCTGTGTGTCTCCATAACTACAGCCCTGCCAGACCATGGGTCTAAAAGCAATGCTTTGACTGTGGATCGATATTGGCTACAGTCCCTCTCAACATCATACTGAAAAGTTTCCCCAACCTGAGATAACGATGCAGGTGTCCTTGTTCCTCCTCTTCATGGCCTTGTAGGCAGCATCAGCGATGGCGAAGAGGTGTGGCGGCCGCTCATACAGCTCTCGGCCCTTGTACTGTTCAATGGTGTCACGGCCGTAGATGTTCATGGCACGGTATGGGTTCACCGATACCACCACCTCCCCAATGTATGTGTAGATCCGGCCCTTCTCAAACCTATGGTCACAGGTGGAGGACAATTGGTCAAGTTGAGACCTACAGTGCAGTCATGCAAGGTTTCTGACCATTGGTTAACTTGTGATGACAGGGATACAGATCTTCCCTCCTCCCATCATTTGTTATACAAACTCTGAAATCAGATTTCAGTTGAAAATGTTGGAAAAAAGGCACCAAGGCTGGTTGGATGAGAAAAGTTATACAGCAAAGTGACCAGTTTGACACACTGTACATCATTACACCAGTCTTTGAAAGGCCATTCATTTTGTGTGCTTAGTAAGGCCGATTAAGCATAACCACTGAGGTTTATTCAAATAATCCTCCAGATTGCAGTCCTGTCTGCCTTTTAAATACCCTCCAGCCTGGCTGTAAGTAGATCTGGACATGTCTTGAAATGAGGTCAGACTCAGCTGATTAGATGATTTGCTTACACCTTCATCAAAACCCGACAGTCCCTTCCTATTTACCAACAAACTGAAGACTGAAGCTGAGATTCATATCTAGAATTGTGTGCATTAAACGTTCAATCCTATTAAGTCTGTCTGCTTTGTGTGATTGAATCAGCTGTCTGTAACCTGTCTGTAAAATAAATCCTACATGCCTCTAAAATGGGTTCTGAAAGGGAGAACAGGAGCCTAGAGCATCCTCTTCTCAGACTTCAAAACTCCAACACAGACATTCAAGCCTCCTCAATGCAAAAACAATCTGTCAAGTCCTGCTCTGGTCCAGGCACGGGGTGTTCTAAGGAAGACTTCCTGTGCTCTGGGATGGGGGCCACCTCAAGCCTGGAGGGTGGGTGGAGCACCAGGAGCAAGACACAGCATCTATGTCGTCAGCCGACCCCCCCACCTATCCCTCACCACCTCCGTTTCACCACCTCTGGCCATAGTGCACAAAGTCCAGCAGATGGCAGCTGTACAGTGCTCCCTGGGACCATTTGCTGGACCACTGCCTCACTTCCTTCCTCTCCTGAGAGCACCCGCCTCTCCCTAAAATAAAGCACTCATTATTCTCCCCTCCACCTTGCACCCCTGCGCGTCCGCGTCTTGGGAAGCGGCCTTGTGTTCTTTTGATCCTTACAATGGTTCAGGCCAAGTGCTGAAGATGTCTGTTCAGGACATTAATAGGGTGGTCTGTCTAATTTCTGCACCAACTGTATGAGAGCCTACTCAGCTTACAGTTTTACTGTATATGCTTAGAGTAAGGTGTTAGCAAAGTCAGGTGAAAACACTTGGCAAACCTGTAAAACAATCCCCCAATGTGACGGTGTTACTGATTTATTGATTCTCTTAAGTTCTTGTAACTCTCAAAAAGCGATGTGCCCGAAAGGAAAGGTTGAATGTATAATTGCAAGGAGAGAATCACCTGTATGTACTAAACTGCAATGTTAATGAAGAGAGATGCAGCAGGTTTTCAATTCTTGAATATTTCTAATGAGGCAGCCAGGGGTTGGCTCCGGAGTTTCATTGTCTGCAGCACCACAGTTTGGTGAATGACCCTGACAGGTTCTTGTGCTAAGCAGTAACTCTTAGAGCCCAGGTTGTGTGACAGTCCTTGTTAGCCAGTGAGCCCTTGCTAACACCCCAGTAATAGCAGAGAGGTGAGTAGGTTTGGAAGAACATGTGACTCCACTAACTTGTAAGTGGGCGTTAAGACAATAAAATATACGAAATATATAAAATATACCTCCATGGAGTGGCTGTGCACGTCAATGTTTAATAAAGAAATTGGTACAATTACAAGTAAGGGCCCACTTGGTTCTGCCACGGTTCTTGGTGCACTGTAGGGATTAAAAGAACAAGCAACATCCCAAAAGGAAAGAAGTACAACTTCCCAACATTCCACACAGTTCTGCATCACTCTTTTAACAAAGGCACAGCAACGTTATAAGAACTCTTAAAGAGGCAGGGCCAAATAAATGGCAAACCATTACAGTTGGTGCTGCTCAGAGGTTGGTGCTTGCCAGTGAGATCAGTGCCCCTGGCAGCAGACACCACCGGATGCTTAATGATCCGAGATGGACTGTTATGGGGAGTGAGGGATGAAGTGGATCACAGGATTTGAGTAATGCTGTCTAATCAACAATGAATTGTACAACATGAGAAAGAATAGTTTAGTTTCAAGGTCAGTTGGACCCGTGTTTCTCAATCCTACTCCTGGAGCCCCCCTGTCCTGCATATCTTCTATCTATCCTAGCTCCAAACACACCTGATTGAAATTAGTGTGAGCTCTTGATTAAATCAGGTGTGACCAGCTAATCAAAAGTGCCACTGGTGAGTTCAGTCAGGTAGAGCAGGAAAAGATGGAATACGTGCGGAGCAGGGGGGCCCCAGGAGCAGGATTGAGAATCAGTGCTGTAGAGTGAAAATCACTATGAAGGCCTGTCTACCTTGATTAAGTACAAATCAGTCACATTCCCTTACAATTATCATTTAACCTGCATCCAAGCTCGAAACAAATGTAAATTAAAAAAAGAAAAACAATGAAACCACAAACATTTAGTTGGACCTTTCAAGAGTAAAACCCCCTCCCACAACAAATTTAGAAATGTTAGGCAAGTGCAACTAAAAACTTTAATCTTTCCTAAAACTACCTTATGTAACTTGTTACAGTTTAACAGATGGCCCATATACTGAAATCAGTAGGATTTAAGCTGGATGGGTTCAGGGGAGCTGCAGTCACCTTAAGTCTGACACCCACAACACAACATGGTTGTCAGGGTTTCCACAGCACCAAGCAAACACCTGTGGCTGAGTCAGACATCTAAACAATACCGTCTTCCTCCATCAGTCAGTCCCTGTGAGCAGAGCCTAGGTAGTGTGTGAGGTGCTTCCTGGAACTGTGTCTCTCACGCAGTTGCAAGCTCAGCCCCAGCTCACCACCTGAGACAGATTTTACAGTAGGTGCTTCATTCTCATTTACAATATGTTAAATGGGGGAACCAGCTAACCAGTGCCCATGCAAGTCTCAATGTATTTAAAGTAGTATCACAGGGGATTTGAATATAGCCTGACACAGCAATTTTGGACCCTTAATCAACATGTCGAATGTCAGCAATTCACTCCCCCTATGGACATTACTTTCCTTTCACGTTCAGTGGGATACTGAACGTCATTAATAACGCTAACATAAGCAGCTCTGTGCAGTGCTCAGCACTAGGGGTGACTCATCAGTTTTAATTACCAGGATCTCTGATGAGGTGCTAATTCACAGAGCACATGGGCCCAGCGGTGGCTCTGTTCCCACTCACGGCGGGTGGGCGCCGCTCTAGAGGGGCTCAGTGATGTGTGTGCGCTCTCGTGCCACTACACGCTTGGCGAGCCAAGGAGAAGACGAAGACGCCCATAGAGGTCCAATGACATGGGCATGGCATGTGACCAGCCTGGTGGCAGTGCTGTGCCCGGGCAGGTGTGAAAAGGGCCCTTTGTGCTGGATCGCAGGCAGGACGCTGTTGCGCACTCGCTCCATTGTTTAGCTGTCAATTGGGGGTCTGTGCACCAGGAGACACAGCCCGGAAAAGGGGGGCTTGGGGGTGGGGTGTGGGGGGTTCGCTAAAAACAATTAAACAGTAAGAACAATCAACTTAGGGTTTCCCTTTGTGATCTCAGCTGTTGAAAATTCTCGTCTATGCAGGAGTTCTCATAACACCACCAAGCAGGACACTATGGATATACAGCCACTGACATGACCTCTGTTCAGATCCTCATATCTGTGATATGATAGTGACTTATCAGGAGTGAGAGGGAATAACAAGGTATGAAGCAATCTGAAGGAACAGCACCTCATGCAAACGAAAAGGAAATCTAAGGTATTTGAAAGGGCTTCTAAAGAGAGCACATTTAACATTCCTAGAAAAATGCATGTATAATTCGATGAACAGTATGTATATGTAATGCAGTGTCAGCAGCACTAGACACAGAAAATGTCCACATGCATAGGTTTTGCAGTTAGTTATAAAGTTGGACCCAACACGTTGTAAAGATAGCCCTCCTTATCAAAGTGATAAACCCACTTTCCTTGACACTGTAGAGACAGGCCTTTTTCAAGAAATATCTGCAGTAACCATAAAAGTAACCACCCAAATGATCAAATGCATACTGTATTTCACAAGTAACAATCATTTCATTAAAAAAAAAAATCTATATATATGCAGTTTACATTCTATTTTGGTTTAAATGTCAATTGCGCAATTCTATTCCTGGCACACCTACAGCGTTCTGGTGCAGAGGTGGGTTAGTGGGTCACTATATGATCCCCTTGGATTCCTTGCAGGCCTTTAGCATTACAACCTCTGTTACATCAATGCCGAATCTGCGTTCATCATTTTCAAAGGTGCCTTGCACGATGCAAGGCTCACTGTTTTCAGAGCTAATCATAACATGGTGAATAGCGGAGTAGCCATTATTCTTTTTAAATTGTAACATTACAAATAACATAGAGTCATTTCCTATATCAACATCTCTTCTCAATATCAAACAGCATCTTTCCAGAACAGGACCAGTGTTCTGGTATGCATGGGAAACCAATTAGTGTGCGCATGTCTTTGAAAACACTGAGTTACAAATAGCCACCTGCTTTTCAGCTGTTTTCAAGTGCATAGGATGGAAACCAGAAACAGAATGACAAATCCCCCAGATGCTGGGGCACGTCCTCCTTTTCTGAAAATTTCTAAATCTTCAGGAGGGGCTATAGAAGTTGTGGCTTTAAGCTCTCTGGGTCTGGGAGAAGGGGGGGGGGGTGTTATAATATTAGCATTCCATGGTGTCCAGCCCCTGTTTCCCAGCAGCCCCTGGGTGGGGTCCAGCTGGAAGGAGATCAAGGGTGTTGCCAGGTTTCTGAGTGTACTTCCTGCTCTGCCAGACACACTTCCCCTCACAGCTGGTCCCACTTAATGTCTGTATCGCACAGCCAGTGTCGCCCAGAGCTGGATGCCCCCCCCTTTTCTTCTCCTTCTTTCCTCAGTCCCTTTCCCTAATAATTTCCTCACCTTCCTCTTCCACCGCACTCTCACTGCTTCACTATTCTTTCCCTCTCCTTTTCTCACTAGTCCCTTTCTCCGTTTTTCTTTCTCTTTGTTCATACTCTCCTATCTTCCCCTCTCCATGCCCCCCTCCCTTTCTCTCTCTCTCTCAGGAATGTCTGTACGCTCCAGGGATTTGGAGGGAAAAAGGTTACTGTCTGATCTCCACCCTTAACCGCAGCCAGGCTCTCAGTGAGCAGTCAGCCCATGTCTTCCAGCTGCCCTCTACCGGCTTGCAACCCAACTGGCCGGGTCATTAGTTTACTTCCTCTGTGCCCAAGGGCTCTCATCTACTGCAAGCTCGACAGAGTGCTATGCCAGAGGCCCAACCCTATGAAAAGGGACCGCTCACAGCCCAGTAGGACTGCATCATTGCTGAGGACAGCTCCAAGCTGCAGCCTTGTTTAGGCGTGCCACTTGAGGTTATGAGCATGGCTTGTTTTGATGGGGTGTGACTGAAGGACTTCTCCCAAATAAAAAGGATGTACAGGCAGCAGGGCGACGCACAATGCAAAAATCAGCTAACAGTCCATCCCAGAAAGACCATACACGCAGGGACATTTTGGAGGACACCAGGCAAAACCAAATTAGTTTGATTGGTTAATTGACTGAATGCTATGATTTCACCCTTTCAGAGAGTGGCCCAAAGAGAAATAAAAACTGGGTACTGCTACCATTTAAATGTCCACATTAAAAAAAATTCAGAGCAAGAGATCTGGATTAATGTCCAGCCTTGTTTAAGTACATCTTCCATTTACATTAAAAATGAATCTGCAAGAGATCTGGATTTTAACTGACTTTCATCTGTCATCTGTGTCATTATGGACTGCCTTTACAGTGACAATGACCTTGCTCAGAACCGGCTGAAAACAGGATTTCTCCTCATCTTCTCCTGATCCATTTACGTACGTACATGCATGATATGTTCAACAAAAGATTAATAGTGGGTGTTTATGAAGCTAGAACAGAATCTATAAGTTCGAAGGTAATAAACTATAGCACTCCCAGTGAAGCACTGGGAGAGTTAGCGTACTCTCTCAGCGCTTCACCTTCCGAAAAGGACACCCGAGGGTGCTCTACCCAGGCCTTATAAACCTGAAGCCTCTCCCCCTGGGATACAGCAAACATTCAGACACATTATTTGCATCCCATAATTTACAATTTCTTATCCCTTCACAAAAAGAAAGACAAACTGCTAATCAAGTGTAACTATTATTTCCATTATACAATAAGGAGTACTGTTATACACTTAAACAACAGCAAAATGCTGCATATTTACATATATTCCCCCCTCTGTTTAACATTTGGTTCACCCTGGGCAAAACCCCCTCTTTTTAAGTGCATGGTATCACCCACGCCCCCCTTTACAACAGAACCATGGCCAACCGGTGCGTAAGTACTTTTTTTCTCCCATCCATATTTACTAATTACAATTATCATAAAGAAACAATGATTATTTCTCCCACCAGTGAAACATTTAACAATAAACAAAATGCTTATTACACACATTCCCTTTTGAGTTTTAAGGTGTCTTTTTTTAAACTGTGTTTGATTCGCCAGTAGGTCTCCCCGGTGTCTCTACACGAAGGTTGCATTAATTTGCATTTCAACTTTTAAAGTTCATATTTACTTTTTTTTTTTTTTAGCATAACTACCACCTATTTACAACCATCCACGTACAACTAAACATTTTTACTTTTAAACTCGCCAATCCCTCTGACGTTCCGCCGACACCGGAAATACGCAAGTTCAAAAAAATGTCTTCAGTGTGGTGAAATGGAATCAATGGCGTCTTTCACAAACGGCATGGCATTCAGCCCGTGACACTGACTTCCTAGATATTTTGACTGAATGCCAGTCCAGGTGCCCATTCAAGGCCCACAATGATAAAACCCTGTCCATTTGAGTGTTTCAACATTTCAGTCTTCCCTCTGAGGACCATCGGTTTGCTATCTGTTTAGAATATTAAACCGCACACCTTCCCTTCATTTAAATTTGCAAATATTTACTGAAAAATATGCGCCTGCAACAGCCACAGTGTGTCAATGCCTGTCCCACCTCACCAGTGCACATCTGGGAGTTGCATTAGGAGATTTTCCACCAGCTTTGTGTAAGCCTTTATTCTGAAACAGCAAGCTCACAGTCCATAGATGATAGGGTATTAATGCTTAAAACTTAATGCTCCAGCTTCTTTTGGACAAATGATTCCCTGAGAGCATGTCAATTCCAATGCTACTAAAAATAGAACTGGCTTAAATTCGCTGAACTAGAGCACTCCCCCCCACCTCCCCTTACTGTCCTCTGCCTGACTTCCAGCTCAGAGGCTGCCGACACAGTCCCATACGATCTTTAGGTGTGTGATATACAATGGATGAGCGGGGCGAGGAGAGCTCACCCACAAGGCTTTACCGACAGATTCCCAAACCCCAACCTCCCAGCTTGACCACACCCTCTGAAACTTCTAGCAGGCTAGAGAGTGATGCTCTTAGGACACTTCTGTGACACTAACTGTTCACGTAAGAATGCTGCATGCAGGGCGAGTAAAAAAAGACTAAAATGAACAAAGCAGCCCATGGCGTCCGTGTGCTCTAACATGCATGGGCTGCACTGTGTCAGTGTTTCTCTGGAAATGCTGGAAGAAGGAGCCAGGTGTAAACAGCCTGACGGGAGAATCTGATAGCTGCGGGTTATTGTTTCAGCCCAGGCTCCCATTGTCAGAGCTGCTCTGGGATCACTCCCTCCCTTTACAGTGATTATGCGTCTGACAGGGAAATGGGGCTGGGTGAAAAGATGCTTTGCAAGACATTGTTCCAGGATTCAGTGAGAGGGCCCACGGGGGCTCTGGTCTTTCTGCTTGGCTTTTGGCCCACTGGTAAGCCAGTTCATGCCTTAACATTCTGGCCCGCTTTACATGTGAGGTTGGACTGAAATAACAGACGTGACAGGGGAAAAAAGGTTATCCAAAAACAGTCAGACATTACTCAGGGCGCTATTTGAGGAAACCGCTGTGACTTTTATTAGGGTGAAAAATAAATCTTAAGATACAGGGTGGGGAGATGGTGGCATCCGAGCAGTATGCATCAGCTATGGGTGTTTTCCATATCCACAAACCACTCCAGGATCAGCTATCCAAGCTCTAATTGTAACTTCAGCTACTGAGAGAAAACAACTGAAACTGAACCAGGGTCAAAGACCAGGGGGAAAAAAAACTATCAATAGTATGTGAGTCACACACTGGGCCAGTGAGCTCAGCCCTGGCACTGAAGACTCTCCTACCGCAGTGCTGCTGGGCAAGGATCTAACAGGTGGACAGACAAAGGGGAGCTGGACGGTGACGACATTCCAGGCTAAACAATAGCAGAAAACAAGGAAGTGAGCTCTTGGCAGTCTTGACTGCAAAGGAGGGTGTAGGACTACAGTCACTGACCTTTCAAAAACTCAGTGGCTCATGGATGCAGATGTCTGTAGATATACCAGAGCCTGACTGTGAGCGATGATAAACACTGATATGATACTGATATATAAAACAAGCCAGAACTGTTGTGCCGTGGAGAAACAGAACCTTGACCACCATTATTTACCTTGGGTGCTCATGAGGGAGGGTTGGCACCAAGCATGGAATGGGTGGTAAAACTGCTGTGATTCTAATACTTCAGGTAATTATGCCCTGTTTCTACATCATTATCAAGCAGCCATTTTGAAAGAACAGTCTGATGAACAGAGTTTTCAAGTAGTCTAGTCATTTGTGACATACCATCACTTAAACCAACACGTCAGGAGATATTAAAAATGTAAATAAATGTAGTCTGCTTGATACACATACATATACAGGATGTGTATACACTAAAGATGTTACTGTGAAAAACTTGAGAAAAGGGTAAGGCTGCCATTTAGAAATCACTACCACAGCCAAAGTACACAAATGCATAACCTGATGTTATAACCTGAAAACATGGGCTTCTAAGCAGTGTAAGAAAGCAATATGGTATGATGTATCATCTCATACTTTTTCCCTACATCTGGACAGGTTTATGTTTGGAGAAAGCCAAAGGAAGCCACCAACCCACATTGCCTGTTCCCAACTGATTGCGGGTCTCTTATGGTATGGGCAGCCATCTTGTGGGAGTCATTGGGTTAGATTAATACTTTGCTTGGTAGAATTATGACAAGGAATACAAAGCCATTTCAAGCAAGAAGGTGCACCGTATGGTTTCCCCAATATGCTTCCTTATTCCAAAACGATAATGCCCCCATGCATACTGGCAAATGAATTCAAGAGTGGTTTCATGAACACCAGGATGAAGTCAAACACCATCACCAGATCTGAACAGTATTGAATCACTATGGGACTATCATTATCTCCAGGTCTTTCACATCTCTGAAAGACCTGGAGACTTGTATAACAGCAAAGGGCAGCCAAACTCCTTGCCTATATATTGGGCTTCTTTGCACTCTTCACACATCTGTAAGCTCCATCAGAGGAACATGTTTCAAAAGACTGATGAATAAGAAACTTCATTCATTTAACAAAATAAAGTGTTCATTTAGTAACAATAGTAACACTACTGCATTTATTTAAGGAAATAAGGTGTTTGCTCAATATAATAAATAGGACTATTTAAAAACCTAGCAAAGTCTTCATAATTACCATAAAGTGCGTTTTGCCTCATCAGCGAATTTTCGTAATGCACCATTGACATGACAGTCAGCTAGCTAGCCAGTCAAATTTGCTGGTTGCCAACGTAGCTAGCTCCTGGCAGTGAGTGTACACTATTTGCATTTGTACCCCACTTGCTGAACATGATTTGGATGCTGGAGAATCAGATGCTCGGTGAAAAAGATTATGATATTTCTTGATAGCAAACTTGATTAAACTATAACTTTGCAAGGTAATAAACATTAACTTGCCAGAAAAGAATTCTGCCCTTTTACATAAATAGTACCACACTGCAACGCCCTTCTGTACTGTGAACAGTTGCGCTGCGTTTTCTTCTCCTGTGGACTTATTGACTGGTTCAGACCGATGTTAAATTATGTTGATCAATTTACTACAACAATACATTAATCTAATTACATGAATAAGCAGAACATTATTACAAAAAACTATGTAATTTAAGAGCAACGCCTAAATTTATTATATGCAGTTGCATGTAAACATGCAGTAATTCTGGAAAAACTAGCAATCTGTTATACAAAAGCTTGGAATGAGAAAGAGAAGGCCCCACCCTTCGAAGAATATTACTCAGTATTACTCAATATTACTCAGTAACGTTTAATGGTGCTCTTTCATTTTGAACAGTTTGGGAAAAAAGTTTGTCGATGGTTAAGATTTTATTGTCAACAGGCACTCTACAGAGTGACAACCAATTAACTGACAGACTGGTTACATCCCTTATGTGAATATAGTTAAGATAATAAACTATGCAGAAACCATAGGGGTGCAAAAAGTCTATAAAGGAGCCAACGTCAAAGACTACACAGAGCAGGACGAAAGGGAACTAGGGTAAAGGAGGCATCCTGTATAGGGAAAGCTGGTGCCCTGCTCACCAAGGCCCGCAGTCCTCAAATGAGACGTCTGTGTGGCGGTGCACTTATTTTAGGAAAAAGGCTTGTCTCAAAAACATGGGCCCTGTTTATGTAAGGCCAGTAATGTGTTTCAGATTACAGGGGGTTGTGTGGAAATTCTTGTGGTGAGACTGGTCTTTTCATTTGCTGGAGAGGGAGAAAGGGGGGGAGAGAACAGTCATTTTCAAAAATGTGTCCATGCAAAAAGACTTTTTTGGGAAAGACATTTTCAGGCTTACAGAGCCTTCTCTGGGTGCTTTTGAAGGGGATGACTCCTACCAGCAGCTGACAAACGGCGGGAGGGAGAAAGTGAGGAGGAGGGAGAGCCGTAGGCATGGGCATCATGTACAGCCTGATGTCAATTATTCGTATACATACCGACTGCGCTGAAGTAGGGAAACACAATGTTTACCTCCATGGTAGTCCATCCACCCCCCACCAGTTTAGGGTCTTAGTTACCCTCACACACAGGGAGCAGCGAGAGCAATACTTTCTGTCACTTTACCAACCAAACTTTTTTAAAGACATGGTGAGGTCAGAGGGGGAGACATGACTCTTTGTGTATCTTGTAATCCCCTTCCCTCAGTCTCTTTCTTCACAGCTACCATTCCAGCTATTCACTGATCCACCACCCCCCACATCTCTCTTTTCCTGTGGGTACTAGGCTGGGGGGAGAGGCAGTGCCCAGAGATGGAAGGTTGCATAAACAGAACAGAGTGAAAAACTCCACAGTTTAGTCAAACCTCCTCTATAAATACTCCCCAGGATCTCTTCCGGAAAAAAAAAGAAAAAAACAAAAAAACACGCTGACCATGAAAGTGAAACGTTTTAATAAGAGAGCATGAGGTTTTATGAGGGTTCAGACTGCGTGCCCAAGTTAAATTTAACTCTGGATTGTGGAGACCAGCACCATCCCTTAGAACGATGTGTTCTGTGTGAGAGTTTGTTTTCATGAGGGGAGGACCAAAAGCCAAAGTACAAGGGAGATCTAAGAGATCTGAGGCTTGGTGGGGGTGCTTGGTGGTGGAGGACTGCACTGGTACATCATTAGCTCCAGCAGAGGGCTGGAATGCAAAGCAGTAGGGTGTGGGTGGGTGGGGGGTAGCTGCGATGAAGATGGCTGAGGTCACATGACCACTGGTCCTGCAGGACAGAAAGTGCTGCTGCGTTCACAAGAGCTTTCTAAATGCTGGAAGAGAAAGGCCACCCTTTAACCTCCCCCTTCTCTCTCTCCGCTGCCTCCGTTTGCTCCACCTGAGCTACTAGGAGACTTTAATCCACATGTTCGTGTGGCTGGGAAAGTGTGGGAGGGAGTCGGATTACCATGTTGCGCGTCCAGCCTCTCAAGGTGAATACTGCCGTCACCACTGAGCATTTGCGCACAGGTAAGAGGAGAAGCCATGGGCTCCATTTGTCTGGCAGTTTCACGGTGGTTAACTCCTTCAGGTATGTCTGTCTGGGATATCAGGTTGCTGCGGCGTCCCGCTTTAATGGTGCCTTTAAGGGATCCACAGACTTAACATCGGGCTGAGCAGACACAACATGCATACTCAGGCCGAGTCATCCACGGTTATCAGTGCAGAGCAAAAACACAACATTCTCACAGGCTGTCAGAGATGCAACACCATGGGAACCAAAACTAACAGTAGGGACAAAGACTCCACCATTTCCTGTAGAGCTTCTATAAATGCCCATTCACATAAAACACCCCTTATCACTTCGGGATGACAAAGGCTTGGGAAATTTGTTTGGATTCATATCAGTTAAATGTGTTTCATTTCATGCCCTCAAAATATATTAGGTAGTTTTTGTATTCAGCTAAAGTATCCAGCATTAAAGCTTGCCCCCAAAAATCACAGCCGGCTTGTGTATTTGTGTGAAATGTGACAGTCACAATACAGAAAAACAGGAATTGTAGCCAAATCACACTTGTGCACACCCTTTTATGCATGTGGGCCAGCACAATGCTGCTAACTTATGTTACCAACCTGTGCAGCCAGTGAGAACATCTGGAACTGTAAGTGTGCACTTACAAACATTAAATAATTGTCAAATGCTTTAAAAGTATTTTAAATGTTAACAATAAACTAGCGTTCTAGACTATGTTCTAGCATTTGCCTATTTTTCCACACAAACTCACCACCTCCCATGATTTTTACTAACCCAAATTAATTTTCAACAAAGTTTGCAAATCTATCTGTCCAGGAAAGGGCAAGAATCAGTATGCCTCAGACTGTGCAAAGAGGCCCATTTGAATTCTGATGGTAAAAGCCAATTATAATAGCATGCACTCCATAACCAGCCTGAGACTGTGCTCTCTATTATCCTCTTATCACTGCTCTCTGTCACAGAGATTTGGACACCAGAAGCAACTTCACAGACTTGCACTGTTGCACTGACACCAAAAAGAGCCTCCAGAAACTTTCCTCTAGAAACATGATCCATTTCCTGCTCTTAGCATTTTATTCTTATTCTGTTTAAAACATACCACACTGCAATCTTCTTCTTCTCCTTCTTATTATTATTGTCAATGTAATTATCTTGATCTGTTGTGATGTTACATGCTACTCTGAGGCAAATCACAAGAAAAGTTTCATCCCATCCTTGCATGTGTGTTCCTCAGATGGTTTGACATTTTCGAAGTGCAAACACTCATTCCAGGTCTGAACTGACCACTCACTCCAGATGCTAATAACTGCCTTTACATTGTGCTTATCCCAGGGGATTACCTATGTTATTGCCTGTGATGTTTGTGCATGTGGTCAGATAAATGAATAGTTAAATAATATTTATTGCATTTACTAGCTAAAATGAGCTCTGGCTGGCAGCTACTGATGTCATAATGACATCATACAGTAGGATCAACATGTCTATTTCCACTTGGCTCACCCAGGAATTGGGCCAACCTACTACCGCATGTGGGTTTGGCCACATTACTGTTGACGGCCAGTTTGCTGTGGTAACACCTCCAGCTCACATCAGGTATAGCTGACCAACAGCTAAGGTGGGTCAATGGCAACATGCCATACAAACAGCATACACAAACAGCATTAGCCAAGTGAATTGTGTGTTAAGTCTAAAGGTTGTCTGCTTATCTACCTGGGCGTTGATCCAGGAACTCTACCTTGAAGAATGAGATCAATGGATCTGCAAATGGCTTAACAAATCCTCTTATTTGTAGATGGTTTTATGATCCCTCTGAAACTGCATACATGGAAGGTTGTGCTATGACACAGCAACATATTGTGCGATATAATATATTGTGAAAATGTCATGCCATTGGCACGGGCTAAGCACTCCAAATCTTCCATGAGGAAAGCTTCGCATTCTGCTTGGAGATTGCCATAGTCGCTGTTTCGTGATTGAGATGATGTCCAACAGAATAAAGTAAATGAATTGAAACTCCAGATAACTGAGAGTTTGATCCCACGTAATCCTGTGAGATTAAAGAGTGTGTCCTAGGCCACAGTCCACAATGCATCTGGTGCTGACGTACACTAACCTGTTGGCATTTTTAGCCACAGTCTGTGTCTCCTGGTAGAGGAGTCTAAATGAACCCCAAAGAAGGCTTCATAACAGGAAAATGTCAATCGGAAGAGCTGGCCGATTGCCCAGCATCCCTGATATTTCCTTCCTGTTAGCAGCCGTCTCTGACCCCTCTGACATCACCGCTAATCCCTGTTGCCAGATGTTCTGAGAGAGATGCAGAACAGCCCCCAAGCAGAAGCAAGTGAGTGAATTGTTACAAAAGGAAATAAATGCATATTCAAGTAGAAAAGTTCAGATGTTCAGACTGATTTTCTTTCTCAGATACTAATCCAAGGAAAAGTTTTTGGTTACAAAGCATTTAATAGAGTGGCTAGGAGCAGGGCTCAGAGCCCAATGGTTGGTGGTGATGCGATTCTCATGTGGGCCACTTCTGTTGTGCTTTCAGGCAAAACCATTAACCCAAACTGCCTCAGTAAATACCCAGCTATATAAGTGGATAACATGTAAAAACTATGGCCTATGGAAGTCACTCTGGATAAGAGCATCTGCTTAGATGTTACACTGTAATGTAATGAAGGCGATTTGTACATCCTGCAAAATGCCATTGCAAATGCTTAATCTTCACAAAACTAGTCAATTTACTCCTTATAACTTACTCCTTATAACTTAGAACTGAATTAATGCAAGCTCTGATGAGATAAATAAACTAAGCTACACCAGGAGAGTAGCAGAAACTACACGTACGTCAAAGGCGTTGTCTGCTTGCTTCATCTGAAGTATCACAGTATCAGAGGAATTTGAGAAATGCCACAATAATTATTTTGGAACAGCATGCTGATGTGCCTACATGTTTACAGCAGACCAAGGAAAGATAAACCAAGACTACCATATAAAGGAATGAGCTGCTTGACTACTAGACTGTGTTTGCACTGCGTCACAGCTAGTATTACTACAGGCTCTGGAGTGATGTATGGAAGCTGTGTACATAAGGAGTATCCATATAAAGGAGTTGTTTCCAGGTTGACAAATGAACTTCTTTGTCCTAAGTATTCACATGACCTTAATTTTAGCAGGAAGCTACCATTCCATGTTACATATTCTCTTTGGATTGCATTTTGTGTATACTGTATGCTATAGTCAAACTTTCTATTTTGGTTGATCCATTTCATCTCAAGTTGTGCTGGAGGCCTGCACTTTTAGCAGCAATGAGCCTATAAACATGTCAAAATTTACCCAGAAGATAGCCAGTGTAATTATTATATTTTATGAATCCATCAAATAATAAGGTTGTCCTTGCAAATAAAATAATTTTCTTCTGTGCTACAGTCCATGCAGAACCCAGGCTTATTTTATGGACCACAAAGGTGCCAATTCCATAGCCTATTTCGCTATTTTTCTTCATAAAAATCACAAATTTCAAGATATCTTCACGAAGTGTATTTGTGACCTCTGAACCAAGCCGCACAATGTATGTAAATTTGCAAAATATATTAAATTTATCATTATTAGTAGTGAATTTACATATGCTGTTGTAAATTTGAAATTTACTTGATTAAAAAAAACATTCACAGTCATTGTATCTGGATCATCATTACATGCTGCATAAACATGCAAAGAAGAATGCCTGGTCATAGCTGTGCAGAATCCACAAGAGAATTTCTCTGTGGGTATCTGAGCAGTCAGTATTCACCACAAAGAAAACCGTTCAGCCATCTTCCCATGACTGTTTTTTAAAGTTCAAATCAAATCATAACAAATCATTCTGCACCCCCACAACCCACAGTGTTTTTTTCCCCACCAATCACATGCTCTTGATCATCCTCAGCTTTGCAAAAGAACACTGCCAAAAATCACAAATCAAAGGGAATTTTGTTTCATCTGAAATGGCACTGAACTCAAACAGGTCTAAGTGGTTGTGAAGGTGTGACCATCATGGGTGAGCTACAGCATTTGTTCCTTCTGGGCAACAGCTGGCTGCTCTGTTCAGACATCGTCCCAGGGACACTCAGAGTGAAATTTTAACTGATTCCATCCCAGATATTTCCACAGTCTGGGCTATATTTAGAAGGCCCCTTCCCAGCACCCTTTAAGCAAAATGTTTAACATTCAGTTAAACCAAGTGAACCTCCACTAAGCAAACAATTGAGGGTAAACAGTGAATAACATAGTTTGTACTGACGCTTGGTCCAACACGTTCATTTGGTCGCTCGGGGGTTTATTGTTATTGTCAACTTAACATGGCCAGCATGAATGAGGTTGATATTTTCCCATGAAAAGGCACCGTAAAATGTATGCTGTGGAGAGACGCAACATCTCGCTGATGATTAGGATCTGTCATGGCATCTGCTTGCATAACAATGATAGCCCAACAGAATCCCCCCTCGCCCCCCCCCCCCCCCAACCTTTACACCCACCTCCCCCCCAACTGCCCCATGCCTCCCCCCACCCTCGTTCCCGGACATGGATGTGTAAATGAGGAGGGGCAGGAAATCGGTCACACCCTCCACCAACAATCTGCAACCTCCATCTCAAGCACTGATGAGGCCAGCTGGAGGGACGGCTCACATGTAGCAGTATTCTGCAGAGCTGCTCTGTATTTATCTTCTCTGTTTTTATAAATGCGGTGTGTTAATTTGTGATTCATAATAGAACAACTGAGCAGTAATTGTAATATTAGACCAATTATTTCTATTACTGATGCTGTCATTATTAAGAACTGACTTGTGTACTGTCGTGCTGTGAGTGAGCTGTGAATAATGCTGTCAGTTATAACAGTAACACAGTAATGTCAGTTCATACTTTGCTGAAACAAGCCACACAAGCCTACACGGGCCCCGGTCCTGTCCCAGGGCCTCCTGGTGCCCTGGTGATGTCTCGCTGTGGGAGATCTCGGCACCTACGGCAGAACCAGTCACATGGTCATGGCGGACAGGCTTTTCTCTGTTACCACTCTGGGTTTGCCTGGGCTGATGTGAGTTGGGGGGGGCAGCAGCTGTATGCACAGTGGCCCTGCGGCACGGCTCTATCCGGCCCCGCTGCACAGAGTCCCACGGCGAACAATGCCCCCTCTGTCCAAGCACAGCTCCCCAAGCCAAAGAACATGGGGGGGGGCAGAAAGTATGGGCATGACACCACCACCTTCAGCCCCTTCCCAACATAAACACAAACATCTCCAGCTGGGAGGAATGCATGCCCAGATAAAAGAGAATCTTTTTTGTTTTCTTGTTGTTCTTCCTTCTTTTCTTGATGTGTTTGCCAAAGGTCGCTGACAGTAATAAGTGAGCTGACACGACACCAAAGACATTACTCAAATCAACACGTGTTCCATGTGCCGCTTCACATGGCAGTATAGACAATGCATAACAACAAAGAATTTTCTTTTCCCACAAGGATGGGAAACATCGCTCGGCATCGCCAAGTCACCTCCACTTGGTAAGGATGCAGTCAGGTTCTGGACTAGGCACCGCTGGAAATATCATTAAGTCCTGCCGAAAAAAAGACCTTCAGTCTGCAACACACTGTTTCCTCTGTTTTCTCTCCTACAGTCTCCACAGCTTATCTCTTGGACTGCTGCATCAACCTCTAAAAGAAGGTGAAAATGGCAAAAGCCAATTTATACACATTTACAGCAGATTTTCATTTCTATGTGTAACAAGATTACCAGCAATGCATAAACAAGACTATCTGTCCAATAAAGCCAAATGTTAAGCCAAAATATCAACCTGAAAAGATGGACTTGACAAGTGTTGGGTCATCTTAACTACACCACTACCCAGGAGTTCACTTCCAACACATTTTTCCATAAATAAAATTCCTAGCCAAAGATGATACTTCTAAATGAAGGATAAATACATTGAAACCTATTTGAAATATGTCACAGGACATCCTTGTCCTTTAATAACCCATATGGATGGAGAGATATGCTGTTTGGGTAAGGCCTGTGGTATTCTCGCCTATGTGCATATAATGAACTGCATCTGGTGCCCCTCCCACGAGGCAACCATGGTATACACCTGTATGTATGCTATATACCTGCAATACAGCACCAGGGGCATCAGTGCAGCCAGAGGGGCTTCACTCAAGAAGAACACATGTCCTGTTGCCATGCTTACTTCAGCACTGTCCACACACATCTGCCATGACACCAAAGCAGGCAGGGCGGGGAAGCCGTTCACCTGGATGAACTGACAGGACCGGTGTTGGCTAAGAGATACGTCACTGAGGAGGAATTCCATCAGGATTCCCACCTCACGGCTCAGGATTCCAGTCAAACAGGTATGGAGCACATTACTTTTCCAATAAAAGATGCCAAAGGCCTGTGTCAACCTCTTGCACCCAGCTGGGAGTGCACAACCTTATTTTGTTCTCCAGTGGCAAGAGCCTTAGCTTGTTGCTACAATGCTCATTTCCTCCCTTTTACTTAGATACGTTGTGTGCATGTGGTATTATCTTATATGTTTGTGTTCGACTGAGGAGGGAATCTGTGAGAACAGTGTTTATAGAGGAGCATGGTCACTCACAAGATTCCATCACATACCAGTACATGTGCTGTAGCTTTCACCCCTATTCTCTCACCTTATCTGAGGTGTAGAGAGAGCAGTGTAATGCAATGGAATGCATCTCTGTGTGCCTGGAATGTGTGCATCCTTGTGTGCATTCTTCTGAGGCCCCTATATCCACATTTGAATGTGGATTCTTTGAGAAATATTTCCCTTTCAGCCATATCTCCAGTTACTATCTTTGCCCTCATTTCCCACTCCACAATACACTTGTTGTTGGAGATTTGCTTGTTGTGTGTTTTCTTTCATCTCGATGGCAAACAATGACATGCTTCCTGAAAATGTGCGGCTCCAACTCCTGGAATGGTAGACTCCCCAACCCATATTGTTAATCTCAATGTTTTGTTTTGTTTTCGAGTCCTGCTCCACAATGCAGATATTCTTTACCCATTTTTTTACTGCAGCTTTATAGCATGTTTGCAATAAAATTTGCATAACTGCATAAAGCAAGGCTGATGTGCGTAAGCAAATGGTCCCGCTCTGACACAGCCCTACCATATCCTTCTTCCACGTGTTCAGTGCACTACAAGAAAAAATCCAGGCCCCTCTCACCACAGGTGGCATGACTGCATCAGATGCTTTCATGCTAGCAGGCTCTGCTACAACAACATTGGCATTATGTGGACCGCTGACACCAAGGACACTTTCACCTCTCCACCTAGATTCCATTCCTAGAAATGCACCTCCTGCCACCCTGCATGATGTCAGGTGTTAGTTTCCTCCAGCTTTCACCAATGAGACAATGCTTCTCTCCAGCAGCAGCGGGCCAGCGTGCCTGCAGAGCAGGGATTCACATCCTGTACCGCAGCACATGTTGGTTGCATTGTGAAAGCTTTGTGGCAAGACTCTTTGGATTCAAACAGAGGCCACCTAACGCTGCAGCTACATGAGACTCGCATCTTTAAATTCTCTCAGCAGACATCATGTAGGCTGCTTGAGTCATCATGGGACGATCATAAAGGGCAAGATTCAGAAAACATCAGTGAAAACCATAAAAAGCTCATGTAGTCTGCTACACGCTGTGTTCCTAGTGATGAGTAGATGTATGTTTATGCTTGTAGACAATAAGAAACATATGCTGAAGAATTTTGGCAACACTCTTACACAGAAGACTCTTGACAAGTGCCTTATTATCCTGTACTAAATGGTGACTGCATGTAGGACAACACATGTGTTTTCCTGGGTTACACTAGGCTGAAGGTTGGAGTTAACATCAGTTTTCAGCAATGTCCAAGCTGTCTTTAAGAGGTCCTTATGTACACACTTAATAAACACTCAACAAGAGCACACACCTGCTATTTGCTATGGATGTTTGAGAATAATGATGCGCATCACATTCAGCTTGTTTTCTGTAGTGGGGCTCCCACACATATTCACATAATGGTATGCCTTGCTGGAGGACAAACTTTCCCAGGAATGTATTCACGCTCCCTGCAGGAAGCACAACAGCCAAGGGATTCACATCCAAAAAAACATAAACTGACCCAAGTAAGTGAGAATAAGACAATGGAGAGGAGTTCCCCTGCATTCATTTAATGAAAAGCCAGACAGACTGTACTAAATTGAGTGAGATATTGAGCAGTGACACAACTGGGCTGAGAGTTAACAAGCTATACTTCCATAAAACGGCAGTACCCATAGCTCAAGGAGACTGAGAGTTAAAAAGCTCTAGTTCCATAAAACAACAGTACCCATAGCTCAAGGAGTCTGCTTCTACTAGGAATGTGTAAAGGTTCTCAAGATGGATTGGGGCAGTTGGTGCACTAAGTGCTCATTATTTCAATTTGCTGGTATGGATTTGATACTCCATTGGGAATGCAGCATGTTGACACCAGTGAGGTTTGCTGTTGGGAAGAATAGCGCCCATTCAATACCTAAGAACTCATACTCTGTCAGTGACGTGTTTTTGACGGTGGTATCCATGAATGTCAACTGCCTTTATTTAAAATAAAGGAGGTTGGATCAATATGACAAGTATTAATGATGCCTCACTTGAAGTATCATTTTGACTATAAATTGTTCCTACATATGGCATTAAAACGTAGCACGTATTTAGTCAACAGAAGATACTCAAAACCTGTTTAAATACTGACAGATATTAATTTAAAAAATCGAAATAATCTCCGCATTATAATGATCCCGTTATAACTACTTACCATCGTCCATTATAGAGCATCACGACCGGTATGACTGTAAGACTCTAAGATAATTTAACTTCCAGCGTTTAATGGTGGGTCCAGTATTTGGTTCTGAAGGTTAATATAAACGGCTCGTTCTACTCTAGAGCAGTTGTGTGTCCCCGGTGAAAATAATTTATATTTCAGATGACTTCACCACGTTTTTGTCTCCACGGTACTGCTGCAGTTCTACTGAAACTGAACACAGCCTACCTGAGCTTGAGGTTGGCCATGAATTCCTCCAAGGAAACGTTGTCAAGAAGCACAAAATCCGCCTTTCCGAATTCCAGACTCTCGTGTTCAGCCATAATGTCGTTAATAGGAATATTCTGTTCTCAAAAAAGATCTTTTCCAAATAATCACAAAAATGTTTCAAAAGGCGTCCACGTTCACAAAATGCAAACAATTTAAAACTTCGGTATTTGTGTGAAAAGTAAACGCATGTCTATAACCATTCAACACAGTCATCAGCAAAATAGAAAATAAAGTCTTGAATCCTCGCTTCTCGGTGAAAATGCGCCTGTGAAAAGACAGTTAGGAAATACTAGCTGAATAGCTATCAGTTTCTAAGTATCCTCCTTTTACGCACAGTTATCGCTTCGAACCCAAAAGTCATCAAAAGAATTCTATAAAGGAACCGAAACCGTTTTTTTAAATTATGTATTATAGACCCGTTTCCAGATTATCTTATGTTCACTTTCTTTAAAACTCTGTTGTAACCCGGCGCTGAACATTCTCACCCGCACGACTGGTGCCCCACCTCACCTGAGCAGGAGGAGACTGTCTATAATCCTACCGTAATTACTATAAGAGCAGTCTTCACAAATGTAATTGTCATATTGACGCAGCAGTGAAACAGATGTGAGGGCTTTTAATATGCAGTCTGTCTACACGCGATTCTCATTTCTACAAAACAATAAAAAAATAAACCCAATTTTCACCCGACGCGATTATTAAGAATCATTTTAAATTTATGAAAACGTGATTTTCTAGGTGGTTAGAAGTAACAATCGTCAGTGGCAGTAGCAGCATTGCAGTTATTAACCCTTTAACCATCTTGGTCGGTTTTCACATGTCAAGAGGTTGTTGTCCGCCACGACACAAGTTTCTTTGCTAAAATATCAAGATACACTCCAAGGAAGGATGTTGACGTTTGCATATCCTCTCATAGCTAAACGTGTGCCATCTTATGGACTAAACTGGCATTGCACCTGAAATGAAAGTGTCTGGGACGCCGCGAAAAGAATGAATAACAGCAATTACAACCAACAATGTGGTCAATCATTTAACACAGGTGGGCATATATTTGTAGAAATGACTGACAGTGTTAGTGATCATTTAATGCTAATTAAATACATGCAAGCACTTAACATCCATTATAACAATGATGTCCATTCCAGGTCCTGAGGTTTCTAGGGATACCTTTCAACTATCAGTCAACTGACACCTGGATCATCAAGCGATTCAAGATGCCACGCACTTAAGTATGTGACCTGTGTGTCCTCAAGATATGGAACAACTAAAACCTTCACTTTGAAATGATAAAAGGCATTAATATAGCTTTGAAGAAAAAAATCTAGACTGTGTAATCTATTGACATTCATCACCTTCACCAATAAATTCAGCTGTTATGGAATTGGCTCCATTTTAAAGGAATGGAGCCAATAGTCTTTGTCTGAAGACATATATTTCTGTGGATGAATTGTGATAGGTGCATTGGCCCTACATAATAGGTAGGCCTGACATTCTAGTCATAATGGAAACCGATAACTGCGGCCTTGTTTTTTTTTTTTTTTTTTTTTTTTGGAACATTCTGACAAGATGCTGTGTAGGTTCATTGATCTTTGCAACATGGACAAACTGCCAAAGCATGTTCAGTGAATAGAATGCGCAATCCAGGTGATTTGAAAAGAAATGAATCTGCACAGTATATGCACATCATTGATAAAAAAACCCACAATTATGTAATGCTTGCACATATGGGCAAGAAGTGAGCAAAAATTATATTTTTAAGACACAAAGCACAAACACGAAGCCAGTACATCATGGAAAGACGTGGGAAATCCCACAACATAATGCAAGTTACAGAAACATTGTCTGTAAGACCTAACCTGAGTTGAGGCTTTTAAGAAATGAGTGATTCAAAACTTAAGATGACCAACATGGGCACTAGTTATCTCTTTCTTGTTGCACACAATACACACTGGCCTCTAATTTGCACAGATTCCCTAGCATGAATGTGTGTGTCAGTAGAGGGAGATCAGTAGGGTGCAAGGCATGGCAGTATTTGGGAAGAGTGTGGACTAATCTGGATGAGCAACAGGGGCTTGACTGAAAATGCAGGGAAACTACCAAGGTGAGAATTGCAATAGTCCTTCTGATCAATGTGGTTCACAAAGGTCTGTCTGTTATTGAGTGTCACCGTGAGTCTCCTGGCAGCCAGGTAGGCTAGCGCCGTAATGTTCTCCAAGGTCATAGTAAGGTCATGAAAGGGAAAGGGGATTATTAGATGTTAGCCAGGCACATTGATGTGTGTGATGAGACCTGTGTGTCCAACGAGGAAAAAGAGGAATGGGAAGAAATAACAGAACGTGAAAAGAAAGTGATCTCATGTACAGTGAGAACAGGAGGAAACCAAGCAGAGAGCCCTGGGGGACTCCTATAAAAAGGGTACAAGGGGTTGATACTGCCTCTCTCCAGGCCACTTGGTAGGAGTGCCCAGAGATGTAGAAGGAAAACAGATGGGCTTGACAGTCCGTCACTGCAAATGTAGAAAGGAGGACGTGCTGGATCACTGTGACCAAAGCCATGGAAAGATGGACATGGACAGGGCCTAGGAGGCCACTTTTGCAGAGTTAAGTGCATCTGGGAAGAGGTGAAAAGAGGAGAGAAAGCAGTTGCAAAAATCAATATTGTCACCACGGCATGTGACCCACGCAAGTGCCAGTTGTAGCCCTGTGATGAAAGCTAAAGATCTGAGGGTTAAGAAGCAGGTCAAGAGAAATGACCATAAATATATCACCATAAATATACACTCAGTGACCACTATTTTAGGTACACCTGTACACCTGCTCGTTGATGCAAATATCTAATCAGCCAATCATCTGGCAGCAACTCAATGCATAAAATCACGAAGACATAGTCAAGAGGTTCAGTTGCTGTTCAGACTAAACATCAGAATGGGTAGGAAATCTGATTTAAGTGACTTTGACTGTGGGATGATTGTTTGTGCCAGACAGGGTGGTTTGAGTATCTCAGAAACTGCTGATCTCCTGGGATTTTCACGCACAACATTCTCTAGAGTGCATAGAGAATCGTGCGAAAAACAAAAAACATCCAGTGAGCATCAGGTCTGTGGGAAAAAAATGCGTTGTTAAAGACAGAGGTCAGGGGAGAATGGCCAGACTCATCCAAGCTGACAGCAAGGCAACAGTAACCCAGATAACTACACGTTACAACAGTGCAACAGTTACAATGAACATACAACACGTCGAACATTGAGGTGAATGGGCTACAGCAGTAGAAGACCCCTCCGGGTACCACTCCTGTCAGCTAAGAACAGGAAACTCATGCTACAGTGGGCACAGGCTCACCAAAACTGGACAGGAGACGATTGGAAAAATATTGCCTGGTCTGACGATTTTCGATTTCTGTAGCGACATGCAGATGGTAGGGTCAGACTTTGGCGTAAACAACATTAATCCATGGATCCATCCTGCCTTGTGTCAATGGTTCAGGCTAGAGGTGGTGGTGTAATGGTGTGGGGAACATTTTCTAGGCACACATTAGGCACCTTAATACCAATTGAGCATCGTTTAAATGCCACAGCCTACCTGAATATTCTTTCTGATCATGTGCATCCCTTTATGACCATGGTCTACCCATCTGTGCCATTCGCACCATGCCACAAAGCACACATCATCTCAAACTGGTTACAGGCAGGGGCAGAGCTTGCCTTTCCTGCCAATGGGTGCGAATGATCAGAATCCGAGGAACAGTGGGTGTTCTTTTTATGCACACAACTTTCTGTCCCTGACAGTCTATACACTACCAAGGGAAATGTCTTTGCACACTAATCCACTAATTCAAAGTCAGTGAATTACATGAAATCAACATTTTTATTAGCTTATTATGTCCATATGTTAGTGCATGTGTTTTCTTTATTTACTGCAAACATAACAAACACATATGCCACAGCACACGCCAAGCGTAGCCATAATCATCATGCGTCAAGCACAAATAACTGAACTGGGGACATAGGATAAAGTTAAAAAAAAGAAAAAAGACAGAACAGATTTCATTTTCAACATATTAATTGCAGCAACATCAACTTGTAAAATTCACCTTGCAACATTTCACTCCTGCAAACTTGTTGACCACCTTATCCAAATCGATGTTTGCAGCTAACTGTCTTTCAATAAAAAGTAACGCAAGTTGTGAGAGGCGTTCCTCGCCCATCGTGGCATGCAAGTAAGTTTTTAACAGTTTAATGCGACTGAAGGAACGTTCTGCCTATGCGTTACTCACAGGAATTGTGAAATACATTTTGTAAAGGGTAGCCAGATTTGGGAACGCTCGATCCATGTCATTGGCTATAAGAAGGCTAAAACCTGGCCGGTGGAGAGCTCATCCATCTCCAGACTTGTGCACATTTCGCAAAAGGAGCAGTATTCATGAGGAACATCAGAAGCAGAAACATCACTGCTGTAATATTGCCAACTTGTGTATACTTTGGACTGACTCGGAATTAAAGTGTTTCAGGTTAAGCACCTGATATTTCTCGCCATAGAACTGTGTTGTCAATACGTCTAGCACAGTGAGATATGTTTCCAACTTGTTGAATCCATGCAATGAAGAATTCAGGCCATTCTGGGGGCAAAGGGGGGTCCTACCCAGTATTTGAGAGGTGTACCTAATAAAGTGGTCACTGAGTGTATATGCTATATATAACACTGACCCAGCCAAATCTATGTCACAGAAGAAAGGGTCATTACATATCTATATACATGCAAAAAGCCACAGTTGTCATGCCACAGAAATGGTTAGTTAGGTGGAGAAATGTTTTGCATTAATAAGCATGTATTTGCCGTACACTGCAATTTTAAGGGGTGTGGCTACCAAACTAAACATCAAATCAATTCAACCACAATCCATTCACAATTTAGTTAGAGCTTGATCCAAGGTGTATGCACAGTTCATTTTAAGCCTGTGTGCTTTTTAAACTTGAATGTCAGGGTACAGGCACAGACTCAAACACAGACCAGGCGTTTTCAGGTTCCAAGTGGTTTATTCAGAATCACTGGGCAAGTTTGTGGTGGCAGAACAGGCAGGGTAAAAAAAAACCAGGCAGAACAAACGAGGAGCAGGGATCAAAACAGGAACAGGCTGGGTCAAAACCAGGCAGGCAGGCATATCAGGCAACCAAGGCAGGACGGCAGGCAGGGATGAGGTAGGCAGTCAGCACGGGATCAGCAACATAGCGTAATCAGGCGGGTACACACCAGAGAAAACACTGAGACAAACTGGCAACAAGACAGAGACAAGCAGGGTATATAAAGGGCTGGGCTGACGAGGAGATGGGATGCAGGTGGGCAGGAGGTGGAGGCGATCAGGAAATCAGGTGGGTGAGGACAGGGCGGAGAGTGGGGTAGGGCCAGAAGACAGGGGAACTGTAAACAAAAGCACATGGATGACACTAACAGACAGGGAGAAACACAAACACTTTGGCTAGGGGGCCAAAGTACTGACATTGAAACGTTACAAATTGAACAAGGTGTCCATTTTGTATGAAAATCATTGACTTTTGCCTCAGAAACCAAACTTTTTTTTAGTGGACTTCCCAGCAATAAGCTTGAACATCTTAGCTGCTAGATAGCTAGATAGATGTTAATGTCATCCCAGTCTTTGACACTGGAAAATGGTACACATCATTGTCTTCCCATATTTTGCCATTTTTATTCAAATGCAGATAATTAGGTAGTCAGCTAGCTAGCTATTAAGTGCAGATAAGACCACAGTATAACAAACAAAAATGACGTTTCTCCCTCAGAAGCAGCCAGTGAGGTTACTATCCGGCTGGACATGTTCATTGTTTATTTAAGAACAGTTCTCTTTCCCATACGAAAATGAAATATATTGTAATATATGCCCCAGTTTTGGCCTACACTAGGCCATTGTGGGCATAGCTGCTGACTCATGTGTCTTATGGCAATTTTGGATTAAGTCACCCTTAAAATGAGCTTGCTGCCTTACTCAGGCAATTGGATGGTTGTCTGTCTGTTACAGACATGTTTATTGAAATGTTTTACTGCTTACACAAGCAATACAAACCTATTCTCAGTTCTCTAGAACACATAGATTTGGTGATGTACATTTGTAGAGTACTTGTTCACATACACAACTTTCACAACATTGAACAGAGTGTCACAGTGTTTGTACTGTCTCTCTGTTCCTGACCGCACTCGGTTAAACCTGTAAAAGATACGCAATTCAGCTATCTCACTGGAACTATGGCAGAATTATAAGCCAGGTGCAGAGTGGCATCCTTGTTTCATGTGAATTGACATGAAGGATATTTGTGGGATTATTAAACGTGAACACCATGATAAAAAGTCCAGCACAGAGGTAATAAAATGCGCTGAATCTCAGAGCAGATGGTTCTGTTCACACTGCATCAACAAAGACTGAGGGCTACTATGATATGACTCCACACACCTCTGCAACAGTGGAATTTCAGGTGTTGACCAAAGGAGCAGGGCAGAGTTGTTTCTTTTCTTTGAGATTTATTTTGACATTGAATAGAATGCATACAACAGCATTATTTAGTGTAAGGATTTTTTCTTTTTTTAATTAATGTCAATCAAATATGGCCAAGACTATACATTGTTGCTTGAAGCAAGCACATTTGACCTGAACTGATGTAATTATTCAATTGGCTGTGGGTATCTAAGTGTTAATTAAACTTAATTTACATCTAATATTTTATGAATTGTGACATAGTAGAATTTCCTTTTTCTATATCTAAAATGTCTGATTACTGAAAATGAGGTAATTCACACGAAAACCCATTTTTACAAAGATTCAGTTGCCTGGAATGTCATAGAAGTAGGATAGTCAGGAACCTGTGGATGTGTCAAAGGTCAGCCTGGCACATGCCAATTAGGCCAATTATCAGGCCAATTATACCTGCACTGACAAAAAATGGCCACCAGGGAGAGTTATAGACCTCTCTTCTCACCTTCAGGCCCTCAGCCTCGTTTACTTACTGCCTCAACCGTTGGATAATGTTCATGTATTTGACACACATACCATAGATGTTTCACAACTTAGATTGAAACAGAGAAAATGTGGGTTTACCAGGGGAGATGTGTTTTAATGCCACCTCCAGGGGTAGACTTAACAATTCTGGTCCATCTTCCTCTTTGCGGTCGTAAATGAAAATCCCCATTCTCCTTTGCAGAAGTATTATTTTTTACAGCACTTATGAGTGTTGGCCTGTCGATAGCTTGTGTTGCTGCAGAAACACTGGGTGCCTAGCCTGAGTGCTCCATGGATAGAGTGTTCTGTTATGTTTTTACTATTATTTTGTTCACTGTTTTGTTAGACTTAATTTTCCTTAACTTATATTTTAACCTGCTCAGGTACTTTGGCAATGCCTTCACTTTCTGAAGATACTTTTTTTCTTTATGAAAAAATGGTGCACTCTCTCAACATAAAAGGGTGAAATAGATTTTTTTTTCCTCAGTTTTGTTTCAGTACAATACAAACTTACAAACTTCGAAGCAAACACCCAGCATTCTACCCATGTTTCTCTAACATTGTACCCACATGATTTGTCTCAGCCCTCTTGCCATGGTGTCAAAGGTAGCGTGACAGTCCACCTCCTTCCAGCATATGGTTGCACAGGACTTCATAGATTGATATAGACTTTTTCCTCTCATAAAGTGATTGGTTATCTCTCTCATGTTTTTATTGATCAATCAAGGCAGTGGGAGAATTTAGGTTTAGAAATCTCAACTAGGGTTACAAGTTGAGTTTGAGGTGGCAGTGGACAGAAATGGTTAATGCCCTGGGCTTGTGACCAGGTCATGGAAGGTTCAAACCCCATGATGCTGAACTGTTGTTGTACTCTTGACTCTTTATCTATCAGTGTAGGTCCTGCTGAATAGTATAATATGTACTTGTTTATATATAGAAATAACCTTTGTTAAGGGTGTAAGCAAAGCAAATAAATAATGGTGTGTGAACTTTGACACAGGCAGGTCATCCAGGCAGGTTGAGGGGTGATGGTATTATATGGCCTCCATGAGTGCGCTCCCTCTGGACTTGGGCAGCCGACTCTAAGGGAACTGTCAAACAGAGAGCAGAAATGGGGGCCGTGACTGACCGAACTGACTGTCAAGAGTGCATTCCCCTCATTCCACCCCATGGGCATTGCAAACAAGCAAAAAGGGCTCCCAGGAGGCTTGTCCGGGAGAGGGAGCTGCAGGACATAATTGGCTTTGTCTAGCTATGATAGTGAGGTCTTACTCAGTCCACCATTTCCTGGTTTACTGCAGTATAAGCGCCTCTCAGCGAGCCATCAGGTAGCAGCCGGAGATGTACAGCTCTTCAGTCCAGCGCTGGTATACCCAAATGGCTTTCGGTGTGCAGTATGGAGTGTGTGGTGAATGTGGCTCTCTTCTGTACAGCCTGTGTGGTTGTAGGAGGTATAGAACACAGTCAATTAATGTTCAGTTCAAGATTCAGAGTTTGTAAGACACTGCCTCAGCATTATCACCAATCCAGTTTTGGCCAAAGGAGTTTTTGCGAAATATAAGCACTTTTGAAAATCTGACAAGCACAGAGAGAGACCCATAGTGCACAGTCCAATTAAAACTTTAAAACTTTGCAAATTTTTTTTTTTTTTTGCAAATGGAGGTGAAAGAAAAAAGGATTGTTGTGTGAAGAAGCAGTGTTGTTTGTAACCTGAGGTGAACAGTACTCAGGAAGTCCAGTTGTTTGTTTCACTGCATGGTGCACACTGGTTGCTATGTGATGGAAGTGACATAAGTAAATCAACAATAATACGCAAGAATAATATCAGGTTGAAGCCTTGCCAATGCTGACAACAGTATGGCAGTGTAACAGCACAACATTTGGCCACTTGTTTACTCAGAGAAGGCCTGCTCAGTAGAGGGTCACTGGTGTTGACTGGTGATGGTTGTGAAAATTCCCAACAATTTACACAGGGAGGGTAAAAATAACTGCGTGACGCTCGCATGTGAAGGCTGATCCATAGATATCCATGAGCTGAACTTCAAGAGCGCTGTTGGTTAGCTCATCTGGGTGGTGTTGGGCAATTTATTTACTGGGTCTCTGTGTTATTAATGTGTACCCCCTGGAGGGGCTGTATTTAAATATTAAAATGTATTTTCCTGTGTACAGGCATGCTATAAAAAGCAGACCAGCGCAGCAGATAGGCAGTGAAAATTATAAAGGTTGTCTCATCAAAAGCAATCTAAAAGAGAAACCAATGAGATTATCATAAAATGGTGGATACTAATTAGAGAACAGGGTATTAATGAAAGTTGAAAGTTTAATAGATGCCTTCTGGTGTATGCATACTCTAGTATTTAATAATGAGCTAATGTACCTGGTTGCACTGAGGTGCTAGGGAGTGTCACAATTGATGGGAGAAGGGATCTTGTTTACTTTTGCAGATCTGTGGAGGTCAAGTGGAGACCTAGTACAGCTGGCCATTGAAGTAAACAAGAGACTTAGCGGCCTTACATGGTAGGCAGAGGACAATGAGTCATGTGGTATGAAACAATATCTCTCTGTCTATGCTGTTCCAATGTGAGGTGATCAGAAATGAGCTGATCAGCATTACTGATGAAACTGGTTAACATTACTCAGGATCCATTCATGTGTACAGTAGTAATCTCTGTTTTTCCACCTTAAAATGACCCTTGTGTCATAATTAGATCTTCATACCTTGTGCTTTGTTGTTAATTTTGAATAAGTTAAATATGTCTGTTTATAGTCACATTGACCTTGCCCAGAGATTAGAAAAATTTGAAGAACTATGTTTGAAACTGAGATCCGGCTTGAAGGACCACTGAAACTGAGGGGGCAGTTTCAACCATGAACTATGTTCAGGAGAAGGTTCCTGTTTCAGCGGTGTGTCACTCAGGACACAGGTGTCAGATTTCCGGTTCAGAACTTTATTGAGGGATTTGCATGGTGTGGAGTGTGTGGAGTGTGTGGAGTGTGTGGAGTGTGTGGTGTGTGTGTGTTTGGTTGTGTGGTGTATGTGTGGTTTCTTAGGCACAGACACACACAACAACACAATACTCTGTCCCCAAGGGTTTGGTCTCCCCAGTTCTTCACCCAACACTACTGAGGTGGGGGAGGTCACCACTACTTTTATATTGTCCCATATCCTTGACTCTGTTGGGGTTCCTATTGGTGGCCAAAGAATATGGACAGGTCAGAGGGCAAATGGTGACCTGAGGGCTGTCCTTTGATATGTGCCTGTGCCTCAGGTTACCTGTGGAGGTCGTGCTGATAAAGGGAGCAGCAGGACCAGTTTGGGCAGGTTACAACTGAGTTATAAACAAAGGGTCTGTGAGAGGTGAGAATTGTGTGCACAAACAGGGGCTAAGGAATGTGGCCCTTTTCTACAATGTTTATGGAAAAATGGAGACCAAGCAGAACAGCCTCAGTATGATAACAACCAAACAGTGCATATAGTATGGCAGTGTAATTGAGCTCATAGCGACAGCTGACTTCATTTTCCTACAAGGATTGGTAATGTCTGTTTAGGACAAGATCGAGGCTGATTGATAGATGGATGGTTGATTGAGGGTTAATCATCTAAGATCTTTCATTTCTCCCTTTCTTTTTTTGATTAAAACTGCAAACATCATGTGAATTTTTCAAAAGCAACGACTTTAATAATTATTTAATTATATTCAGGCATAGTTGAGGGACCACAAATGAAACAAAAACATTTAAATTACTCCAATGTGGTCAAACAGGATGGAATCAAGGACACTGGAAGACCACACTGCTACATCAGGGATTTAGGTCACCACCTCAGAACTCAGTAAGCATTTCATTACTATTCAGAATTTCCCAATAATCACTAATCATATAAGGTTATAAAGCAACTGCCAGAGAATACAAACTGTTTGGATCAAGCCTTACAGCTATTTTTTTCATTTATTGTGTGGAACTGAGGGGGCAGTTTTACCCATGAACTAGGTTCAGGAGAAGGTTGCTGTTGCGGTGGAGTGTCGGTCAGAACACAGGAGTTAGGTTTCCGGTTCAGAACTTTGAGGGGTTGCAAGTATGCATACTTGGCAGTGTGTATGAGTGTGTGTGGTGAGAGAGTGCAGCTCACAGGGTGTTTGTGTTTATGTGTGTGTATGTGTTCCGTTGTCATAGATGCACACAACACAACAATCTGTCCCCAGGAGTTTGGTGTCCCCAGTCCCCTGTGTAGAGAAGCTGGCCGACACTTATCCCATAAATGAGCAGAAAAGAACAAAGGTTAAAAGTAGTGATGTTACGTTCACAACCGATCCAAGTCTTTTGAATGGCTCTTTGGTACGAACGAAGGGATCCAAGTCATATCTGAGAGCCGTTCATTTTATCGTTGTGCCCAAACTTCACTGCGTGCCCTAAGTTCAGTAAGTGTAGTATAATGAAGCAGGAATCGTAACTAAAGGGTCGCTGGAGCCCCCCCAAAATTGTTTCATGGCGGTTATGTTGTAAAGCACAAATACACAATGACATTAGTTCTGGCAATACGAGTATCATTATACAATATGATTATTTCGCAGATAAACCTAGTAACCCCTGCCCCCTAAAAGAACGATGAACCATTCTTTTGAACGGCTCTCTGAAAGGAGCGGAGCCATAAGATCCGGCTCCCTTCAAAGAACCATTATTCCCATCACTAGTTAAGAGAAACAATTCATTTTAAAACCAAAAAACAAAGATGAAGAAACCAGCCTACAGAAACCAACAGCAGGGACAAAATGAGTCCAGCCACACCTGTATTTAATCAGCCTTCAATTAGTCAGGTGTGGCTAGTTAGCCAATAGGGTGGTTCCAAAACAAATTACATACATGTGCGCACAATTAACATCTAGTTTCTAGGGAGAGGTGAAGGCTCCTCTTCACATCCTGACTGAGTGAATACTTCTTGTGGTTATTTTCTTGTGTGATGGAATGTCACAGCTTTAAGAGTGATCTGTCTGGTTTTCCTGTGGCTGTTTTGTAAGTGCACAAAGCAGCAGTGGGCCAGTCCCTCTTACGTCTCTCTGAACTCAGTCACCTTTCCCAGGGGGCTGTCAAATCTGCTCTAACCTCTCCCATGCTCCCCTGGGGGTCAAAAGAAGATGGCCAAAACTCACCAAACAAGTGTCTGTCCCATTCCAACCATTCCTGTTCAAGGAGACTGAGCAACGCAAATCACAAACCGTGAGCTCGTTATCGTGGTAGGTGATGTTACAGAGAACAGTCAGCATGACTTCGTTATTCAAAGTCCCTAAACCTACATTGTGTCTTCCTTCTTATTGTTTCATCCTCTTGACATGAATGCAAGGGAATTTTAATTTGTTCACATTGAATATGATACCAACCTACAAATAATTTAGGCATGCATAGTATCTCATATTTCATATTGCTTCCATGGTGGAAAAAGCTACAATCTACTTCACTTAGGAGAATCAAATTCTGCATCCAAGCTGAGCAATTCATTCTTAAAATTGTTTTTAGGACTGGGACAAATGTGTCGTGAGGAAAATTTAATATTACACATATAATATTCTCACCCTTATTTGCACACATACACACACACGTACACATACACAAATGCACACACGCATGCATGCGTGTACACACACACACACGCACACACACACACACACACACATATGCATTCTCTCCATAGGTATTTGTCTTTTTTCATTCCCCATTTTCCCCTTTCCCCAGTTCTGTGTAGATCATTGGCAAACACTATGGAGGAGCTTTCCAAAGACATTTCCTTCATAAAAGCTCAGTTTCAGTTGAACCTGACCTAGTACCAGATGTGCTGTCATTCAGATTAAATGCATTTACCAGTGTGGTGAATGTTCAACAAGTAACAGTGTCAATTTTGGCAGTGATACCCTACATGTCGTAGGACATTAGTCCACTGTTAAATGGATGACCTGCTTTGACCCAGGAATGGTTTCTACCACACTGAGCTTGGCCTTATTGTCTGTCAATAAAGATCAAAAGTAAACTCTCTGTTGGCTAAGGACTCACTAAATACGTGACATCTGTGTCCAACCTTCACCCTGTTTGCCAGCAATCCAGTCCTTATCATGCTCTGTTAGCACAAAATTCACATTATATAACGTGCCCATGCTTCACAGACGTGGGCTAGCGTCGGCCCTCTCAAGTAATAATCAGGTCGACTATATCTCTGACGTGTCCGCAATTGGACATGAAATTGTGCTTTTAAGAGGAGTAAGGATGTTTATTGCCACACGGTTAAAGTCCTCCAACAATAAAAGAGTAGGCGCAGTTGGTATGGCTGTTGCTAACAAGTCATCTTGTGCGGTTGATCAGCAGGGTCTAGTGAGCAGACTTTTGGCCAGTCTTTCCTCTGTTGGACACACCCCACTACTCATTTATTTTTTAACTTCACAAATGCTGTGAAAGCATCACAAAACTGCAAGGTAACAACAAGACTAGAGTACAGTCATCTTGAGTAGGTTTGTTTTGTCTTGAGTGGCTTCTGAATACAAAGGGTGGACCATGCAATTCTAAGTTCCTTTAAAAGTTTGATGCCATTATTTCTGCATGCTTACGTTACTGAACTGTTTTGGAGGGCATTGGTTTAATAGTAGCAGCTTTTACACTATTATAACATAGAATGTTATCAATTGTCATCAAACAGGATAAAGACCACATCTGATTGACACAGAAAAGAGTATATTAAGTTTAACGTGTGGCCTACCTAGGTTTAGTAAGGAAGAACTTACGCAATTCTTAAAATTTAATAAATAATACAGACCTAAATCATCAACAAAGAGAAAATTAAAAACTCTTCAGTTTATTTATTAAGGATACAATTTCACCGACAGGTTAAAGACCCAGGTAAAGAACTGCAAAGCTTTTACAGAATATGTTTGTGTTGTGTTGTGCCCTGTATTGATTAGTGTAAACTGCAAAGATTTTTTTTTTAACATAAACCAAGGTCAAATCATCATGCACAACTTCTGCAGATGCAACAAAACCAGATACAACACCAATACCATACCAACAAATTTCTTCCAAAATCACATCAGATTACTGTTGTCAGAATAATCTTAGTATGGAAGTGTTATCTGTAGGAAGTTGCAAGGTAACACCCTTTGATGAATCCTTTATGTCTGTTGTACCCCTTTTCAAAGTAAGAGTAAAAACAAGTACGAAGTACAAGAATTTCACTGTATTTTATCAAAAAGGCAGAACAGCAGTGATGCACAAACCTATTGTACCAAAAATACAATACACTGTTACTCTTTCACAGCAGTAATGTAGTTGATAATCTAATGACCATAAGGTGCCTAGCACTTTTGGTCATGTACAGAAATTTTTCTTTTCTTCTATCATATTTTATATACTTTAGTCTGTTATGTGGCCTGCTGCAGTCATATATATTTGTTCCTGCATTTACATAAGAAATGTGAGCATATTAATAAGTAAAAGAGGGTTTGTTTTTGCCTCTAAAGTAGAGAATTCAAGCATAAAAAAAATCACACCTATGGTTTACTAGAACAGGGTGCTCTTGTCCCCAGCTCTTTGTTTTTCTTCACAGAAGACACTTATGCAACAGCAGCATTGTCCTTGGCACTCATTGGTCAGAGTCTAACACATGGCAGAACACAAGATTACTTCCTCTACCAGAATCCTCCCCCCCTCCCTCTCTATTCCCATTAGACTCAAGTACTTTCTTCCTCCAGCTGCCCATCCAGGATCAGCTCTCCCAGTTTTAAACCCACTACTCTGTGTGAAAGGTAAATACTGATCTATGATCAGTGCTGGGCTGTAGAGTCCATGTACAGTAGACCACTTTGACATACCCACGGGAATCAAGCATAAATTTGATAGTAATTCAGATGTGAATTATTTAATACAGAAGATTCTCATTGAAATAACCGTTTATTCAACTTTTAACAGATAAAAGCAGTTTTTTTATATAAAAAATATTATCTTTCAAAATATACATTACAATACAGGAGTTTGGGTGAAATATAAAAAAGGAAAATAAAAAACAAAACACAAATCCAAGGTCATAAAGTAATAATAATATATAGTTGGTGTGCACATCAAGTGGACCCACTTCTGTCATTGACAAACATCACCAAAGAGCCATCAACCCTTTCCAAACTGTCTTGATTAAAAAACCTTACAGATCCCTGCTGAATTTTCCCCAATCCACCTCTGAACTGACACAGATGCCATCTAGAGTATGCATGCATGCTTATACTGGGGTCACAGCGGGATACAAATACATCAAAAAATGACATCAACAAAAGACATGCATTTTACAACATGGTATTTTGACAGACCGAACCTTTTGCTCAGGTTTATTAAAAAAGACAAACCACACATGTTGAATAATACCTTGGGGACTTGGGGGTGACCAAGTTCAGGAAGTTAAATACTTGAACAAAGGCCACTGGGCAGACTACTACATATTCAGTCATGCCTCCCAGTGCCAGCTATGAGCACTAATGGGCTGCCACAATGGCCACATTCCAAAGTTCACCATGCCACCTAGTACTGTGGCACAGTGTCAAGGCATCTCAATGGGGTGTAAAAATGGCAGGCTGCTGCTTTGAGGTACACCAACTGCAAACGTTACATACTCTGATTGGTTTGTACAGTTCACATCACATTGCACTAAACAGATTAAATAAGGCTGTAATATCTTGCATTGACCTCAAACGTACAACTTTATGAAATGTTTGGGCACGTTCCACAGACTTATCCTTTCAGACCATCCATAAAATGCTTTTAAATTATACACTAATATGCAGCCGTTTGTAAAAATTATGCTGTTTAGCACTACCAAAGTATACATCTGGGAGGTTTCTCACCACAGGAGGCTAGCTTTGGACAGATGAGTGAAATACCATAAAGTTTGCCCCCATGCCTGATTAGAAGAGAAGACAATTAAAATACCTTTGTAAATAACAGTCCTTTTAATGTCTCCTGAGACCTTGAAGTTCCACCACAAAACAGGTGACTCTGCCCACGAAACCACTCACAAACAGTCATCGAATTTAAACCATGCAAATACTTCTTTGGTTACAATGGTTTTTGAAATGGTACTACATGAGTTGCGCTCTCATGGCTTAAGAAAATAAAATGTAATGCCTCCAAATCTGATGCTAATCCATTTTATCTGAGAGTCAGGTGGTCTCACTGTCCAGCTCTTGATTAACAGCACATTTTAAATCAATTGTCTCAATCTCTCCATATTGTTAATCCTACAGATTTTAGCCTCTTGTGGTGGGAAGGATCTTGTCCCAATGTCTTTCTGTAAGGCGTGCAAGGCAGGTCCAGTGCTTGCTAGGGACCTTAGCTTAGCTAGGCTTAAGACAGTAGTCTGCAGGCAATCAAAATATGGTCCATGATAAGGGCCACCATTTCGGTCCTTCCTTATTACTCAGTCTGAGGTTCAGTCTCTTTCTTCCTCTGACTCTCCAATGTTGTAAATTCAAGAACTTAACGTCAAAGGCAGAATTTCTGTATGACGAGACCTTTCATCCCATGCAGTTTCACCTCCACACATTTCTCCCACAAACCAACATACGGAGACCTTCGTCCACATCCTGATCATAGCTGCTAGCATTCAGACCCATGCTCTTCGCAGCTTGCCACTCACTAGGAACAGTCTCCACTACAGGCCCTGGAGACAGTGCACTGACAGCCACCATATAGACTGGACACTCATTATAACTTTTAGGGGACACTGGTGACATAATAGGAATACCATGCATTCTGAGTGACAACTGTGGTCTAAGAGTGACACTTCCACCCCACTTCTACTCATGCTTATTTCCTTTGCCCTCTAAAACAGAACACCTAGGGCAGGGGCAATACAATTGTGTACTACTTTTTAAATCACTGTCTGTCAAGATAGTCAACAGAGTTCCACAGCTACTTCTGAGATTGGTCTCCTTTGTCTTCCACCCGAACCATCTCTGCAAAGTTTGCCCAGTGGCGGGTTCCATTTTGCCTCAACTCTTCAAGGTAAGAGGTACAAGGCTGGTTCCTCACTTAGCAACCCTGTAGACAGCCAGGTCCAAGGGCTCTCTGCTCGGCACACACCAGTCATCTGCCTCTTGGCTCATCTTGTAGTGTCTCAGGGCTGTCTTGTTATACACGGGCAGTTTCTCCACTGAATCTGTTGATAAAGCCTGTGGAGAGGGATGGCAGTACTGTAACTGATATTCAGGTGAAGGAAGAAATGGCAGTTTCCTTGAAGGTGGTGAGGATGCACCCAGCTACCACATAACAATCTCACAACAGCACTGAAACATTGTAGCGATGTGCCTACAAGGCCACGACAGTCGAAAGCCTTTGTGAGTGTTGTGGTAGCTGGGCCATTCCTGTCAGCAGTGCGTACCTTCAGGTGGATGACCGCATCAGTGCCGTGGCCCTCCATGGAGTACAGCTGAAGGTCTCCCTGGAAGTACTGGGCATAGAGACGTGAGATGGGGAGCCCGTAGCCAAACCCAGCCTGTGGATGACACAGACAGGGTGTCACAAATCTCCCCGTATTCACCTGATAATATCACCTCTGCATTAGAAACGGGAGCAAAGCATCAGTGCTCCCACAGTGAAGGGTACCATGATGGCTTATGAGGGACTTGCTGACCAGAAGCAATGAAACTGTGGAAACTAAAAAGGCAAAGCCCATTACCAAAAGCTGAGGTGTAAGGAATTGAGGTTTTCCCAATTTAGAACACAGTTTACAACCACAGCTCTCACTAAAAAATGTGGTCATGAGAGAGCTCATAACAGTAATCATTTACGTAAGTGCAGAATTTACTCTTAAGCCAGTAATTATGCAAACAAGTTAATCGGGCCATACCCACCACCGGATAGAGCCAGGGTGCTGACGGATTATGACACCATTAAACCCATGTAGCATCCGTAACATTTGGAAGAGGTGCAAGAACTGTTAAGATTCTTCAACATGTATCCTTAAGTGCACTTTAACTATGTCAATGGCTTTTACAGTGTCGATGTCCTTTACCCTTCAGTCATTTTCATATATGTGAATGAATGCTTCTGGAATAATTCAGGTCAGAAATATAGCAGCAGGGTAGGATGGTGGGAGGGAGACTCACCAGCGGTGCCCTCTGGTGATGGCCTATCTGTGGCGTGGGAGCCGTGGAGTACATGTAGCTGAAGAGCCTCTCAATCTTCCTGAAGGGGACCCCACCACCACGGTCACTCATCTAGGTTACAGGGGGACAGACTATGGTCAGGCTACGGACAAACCTTGACGTCGTCAGCAGTCAAGTTGAATCTATGCATAGTTTTTTTTTTTTTTTTTACTGTTGTCAGCATGTGAACCCTCTTGAATTAGTGTATCAAGCAGTATGTGAGTGTGATGAAATGGAGGCAGGTATTGGGAGACATAATTTACACAACACTCACAGGATGTGTCAAGGAACAAAGATGGAGAACACCCCTGGTATGGTTTTCTGTCCAATAATGCAGAGGTCCAACTACATGAACCCATACGCGCCCCCAGCTGTGTTTCATCATCACTACTCGCACAACTACGAACGGTTATAGCAGGTATCAAAAGAACAGCAGGACTGGGTTATTAGGCTCTTAATATACCAGTTGGTGCTCGCTCAATCTTGTTAATCCTATCTGAGATTACAAACAGAGCTTTACATTAATCAGCCTGTTACTATGAGGGCTCAAGCTTACGTAACATGTTCACACAGGGATTTAGGGAAAGGGCACAGGTAGTGACTTCACAAGACTTCATACTACTTACTAAGGAAACAAACAAAACTATTTTACAGGCCCTGTGCTAGGACTAAATCACCCATTTATTCAAGGTTCTGACCAATGAATGTCCATGTTAGTAATACTGATTCAGATGTACTGCCTTTACTTTTTCTTTTTTGTATTTAGCAATTTTTATGAGCATTCACATGCTTTTCTGTCTTTTCGTCATTTTGGAATCACCAACTGTACCTTAAGCCTGTCCCATTATGGCATATTGTGCACTTGGCAGTACCACTGGGGTGCTGTGAATGCATTCCTCCAATATACTTGCACGTCAATGACAATTTTTCACACTGCAAGTCCCACTGTGCACTCTAAAGCGAGCCTGACCTGTCAGACTCGCCCTGCACTTCAAATGAGCACCATAGCTGAAGGAGCCACTCAAGAACTTGTTAATTTAAAAGCACATACCTTTATTGACAGGTCTTCTCCACCAATAGCTACCATGACTTTAATGGGCGGGAGGCTGCTACTGGCTTCATGGTTTTCAATAGTGGCCCTCATGGCATTCTGCAGGAGGTAAGACACAACTGCTCTAGCAATTGTTTGCCACCAGACATCAAACAGCTTCCCTTTTTTCACAGAGGTTTTCTTACCTTAAAAAGCTCAAACAGCATGTGGTAGAGGTGGGAGGGGACGTACACTATGTCAATGGACTGTCCCTTCTTGTTGGCTGGGTAAGAAGAGAAAATACATTTATTTAAAACTGTGCTGATGTGCAAATTCAGAAACAACAGCTTGAATCTTGTGGGGGATTTATGGCATTTAACAAATACTTGCTCTGCTTGGACAGACATTCATTGGTCTCAGAGCAATAGGAATGCAGTCACCCACTGTCAATATTGACAGAGGCAACCGCCAATCTACACCGGTCTATTACACTCGCTCCATGGAAGACTTTGAATTCTGTTCTGGTTCAAGAGCCGACTAAGTTGTTTGCACACAAAAGTGCTGCTCGACAGAAGAGGCTGGCTTGCTCATTTATACATTAGGAGCGCACCAAATTAGTAAATAAAGGTGACAATCCCCCTGCATGTGAACTACGCTGTGAGCACAGTAAACATGAAGTGAATCTCTGGGTGCTGGGTTACAAGTTACCGTTTAATTCTCGCAGCTCCAGGTCGGGAGAGCCAAGGTAGTACTGGTCACAGAGCATTTTGGCACTTTCGTACGCATCTGGAGAAAGAGGAATGGAGAAGGGAGGAGACCGCGGATGTTACAGTTCAGTCAAGACAAGAATTCTGGGTTGAGAGCCTATGATCAGTACCATGTAATAGCAACTGTGCAATGTATGCCTCCTTCTGCTGACTGTGCTCTGGGCACACCAATCCTTTTGTTCACTTCAGTTCACTAATATACAGTACTGCTCTTACAGACAAAGACCAACTAACTGCAGCTCTGCCTTACCTCTAACGACCTCTGCGACTTCACAGCAAGGGTCGATGCACCCGATGGTGTTGGGGTGAATAGGGTTCGTTGCCCCGTCGAATATTAGTGCTGCCAAAGGAGAAGCACGAAGCGTGAGCCAGAGCAGTTGCCGGTAACATAAGCGCGGCAAAAACAGCCGCCAGCAAACCGGTCAATGACTGACATAACCTTTGTCAGTGACTGACAGGAACAGTCCAGTCTGACAGAGTGAGGGATCAACTGCCAAGAGCGAGACCACTGAGGCAAAGGGGTAAAAATATCTCTTTCTAGAATGACAGCTCGACAGCCCAGATAACACTGTAATCTGACCGCTCTGGCGCAATGGTGAGCGCCTTTTCTATTACAAGGAGTGTCAATAATGAGAAAATGTGTATTATTCCCAATTTGACTACACATCTTAGGTGTAAATAGTGTCAGGAACTCAAAAGTGTTACCCTACATTGTGCAAAAACAGTTTTGATGGTGAAGAATGTCTTGGTACAATAACCATAAGTTACACAACACCTGACTGACTGTTTAGTGGAGCCGATTTTAGTTGGTGGTCTGGAGTCTGTCTTGACCAAGTAGGAGTGCTTCTGTACAACTGATTCAGGTGAGCGTACAGAACTGATTGCCAGCTGTGGGAAACTGTTTGAGGCCAGGACCATGCAGTTCTGCTGGAAGCCTGAACTTACTGTGCTGGTTGATGAGCATGCGAATGGATATGCGGCTCATGTAGAAGCGATCCAAGAAGTACTGGATGTTCTGGCTGGTGACGGGGTCCTGGCCGAAGGCTTCCTTATACTCGATCACACCCTGCGCCATGGTGGGCACCACATCGTTGTGCCTGTTCCTGATGGTCACCAATGTATCCACAAACCTGGTGGGGCAGACAGACAAAGGGGTGTAAAGTTGAACCCTCAAAGGAATCTGGGAGGCTGAATGGAGCTGTCTAGGCAAGCGAGTACTTACTCTCCCAGGGCTTTGTGGTCATCGGGACTTTTGTCCAGGAAATCCAGGATCTCCATTAAGCTCTGGATGTACCTGAATGCACACAGACAGGAGCGCAAATTTAGCCTCAAATAGTAAACAGTTCAATGAACTTTCCTAGAATGATGTCTGGTATGTGTTTCCGTTTGATAATGCAGAGGCCAAATCACATGAACAAACGTTTCCATGACTTGTCTTACTTGTCCTGTTTCACTTTTTTACTGCCCAAAAGGCAGTATATATTGAACCGTTTTGGGGCGCCATCTGTTTTGCAAGAATATTTCTTGCTGTGTATCTGATATTCAGTGAGACTATTTGGCACGTAAGTAATTCAAAGTCAGTCCAGTCCATCAGTTTAAGGTGAAAACACTGTTACTCCTTCCTCTGCTCCACTGCATGTTCTGAAAGTTTCCAGGAACAGCTATATTTAGTAGAGGAGTAGAGGTAAGGCAGATATGACGCCTGCACTGTGCGAGGCTGTTGTAAAAGATCCTCAGATTAAGATGACATTGGCAGAATGCCTGCCCCCCACCACCCTCAAATATATGATTATATAATGCACCGATCACAAGATCATTTACCTAAGTCTGATCTAATGGTATATAGTCATATTGTAAACGCATTTTAATACTGTACCCTACCCTATTAAGAGAACACTTCACCCACAGAAATCATCACTGTAACATTTTAGCAATGCTGATAGACTTCTGGGTTCTCCCCTGAGCTGTTCTACAACCACAGGAACAAATCAACTCTGTACAATATGTTCATCAAAGCACTTCTCAATCCACCTGATCAAAGGCAGGAGTAACTCAATTTGGCATCCGGCATAAAAAAGAAATTAAGAAGAAGTTCAAATTAAGTGAAGTGGGCAAAAAGGAAATTCTCTCCCATAAGTGCACCCATTTTCTCCTTTCTCCAGTTTCCCTGCAATCAGTGATGTATTTCAGGGAGAAAAAAAATGCTAATTGTTGCTAATGTCGGTGGTAATTACTAACACGGAGCAAACTTTCACACTGTTGCTGTGTCTGAAGTGGCAGCAGTACAGCCGAGAGAATCTGGAAAACAGGCAGGTAATGTCCGAAAACAACCACCATACGCTCTCAGCCTCAAGTTGATGTGACCCTAGTCTCACATCTCAACTAATCAGGAATCTGCATTGCAACGACATTCTACTCCGCCCCTCGACACTGAATATGGAGGGTTTGGATCCAAAGCACCAGGAAACTACGTTCTGGAAAACTGCACTGTGGACAAAAAATCTGAATTATTTATGAATGCATCTGTGGATCTAACTGTTGTGGGTATGTACTTCAATCATATTTTAGAGAATCACAGCACACTTCCCTTAACTGTAGAACCCTGGATTGTACAAGTTTATCCCTCGTGACACTGACACTGGCAAAATATTTAATTTACACATTTGCATTGTCAGTCTGCAGACGGTAACAGTAAAGTGGCCAAAAAATAAAGTCACAGGAACAAAAATAAATACAGACCGCAATCTTTAAAAAGTTTTTTCTATAAAGATATTAATTACTCTGACGGCAAAAGAAAAAAAAATGTACTCATTTTACTTTAGCGGTCAGTTAGTACAACACTGAATAACAATCACACAGCCTAGCGCCAAAATAACGTAGACGCAGATGTAATGTACACTTATGAAAGCGAAGATATCGAGGGTACTCAATGTTCTCTTCACTCAGAAAAGGAAAACAACTCGGGCCAACAGCTGAGGGGGAAGCAGCAAACCCTTTCCCCGCCCACCCCCATATTTTCGTCAATGGCCAATGCAATACATTACGCTGCTTCTCTATAGAATTTAGACGCTATCTGTTTACTAAAGCAAGGTAGCGTCTTGTGAGATTAGTTGGCAAGAACATATTTAATTGGAAATATGACAATACGTGTAAATCCAATTCTTTGGTGTAGACTATACAGAATTGACAATTTTCGCTTCGCTCAAAGCAATGTATGTGGTCACTGCCATGACATAACGACTGGCAACTACTCCCTACTGCAGTTGACGTGGCCGCGCTTAACTCGAAAACAACGAATCACGTGATTCGCGACGGAGTGGGGGGGTTAAACTGGGACAAAGTTCACAGCTGAACGCGCCTGCTGCTGTGCCAAAGAACCGCAGTTTGCTACGATCTGAATCTGGGACAAAGGGCAGGCTATTAATACTGAGGTAGGCTACTACTTGAAACCCTCGCAGTAAACGGACTTGAAATAAACGGACATGAGATCGTAGAAACATAAATACATACAATCAAATAACGCTGAACATCAATAAAACAATATAAAATTGTCCCGATTTTTCCAAGTTTGATATATTACATAAAGATATACTGTGTACACGCATGGTGCATTTCACAAACCGGCCACATTGAATCTCTGATCATGCTATTCATCGCACTTTTGGGGTACCATTGTTGTAATAACACTGCTCTCACCAGCTCTGCACCAGCTGCACGGATGGAGTGGTCAATAATCGGTCAGGGAGCAGATTGATCTCCTTCATGATGTTGGACAATCGCACGGGAAGCTCTTGTCTCAGGAAGGCAAAGGAGGTTTTCTCACATGCATTGGTGGAACCTGGAAATACAAAGTTGATGTCAGTACAAGCTCGTGACCTGACATTCACACATCTTTGGAAATAAAGACACAGAGCCCTTCCTCAGCTCATTTGTAGGTAGACATATACAGGACCGTGTTACAGAAGTGTTTTCAAACAGCCACCTCTTGCCATCTTTAAAAACTGAAACAGTTATGTCAGGATTGGCAAATAACACATGGGGAGCCTACAAACATTTGCGTACTACTGTTTCCAAGTCTAATATATTATGCCAGGGGCATGGAGTTAAAGCGGATGCTATCGTAATTGTGATGAAACTACCTACCCTACAGACTGTATTTTGATATGCCTCGAACCATATTTTCAGATAAATTTACATGGATCTGGAGTGCCAGGACTTTAGGAGAGCATGTAATGTTTTTGTAAATTCTGAAATGAATTAATCACTGTTGCACATCAAATGAATCCAAGTTGCTAAGGGTAAGTTTATTGTGGTAACGTTCTTGGCTTTTGCCTGCCATCAAGCGGAAACATTCGCACAGATCTAATCAGACAGCCATCAGCTATTTCAAATTGGCAATCTGTGCAAACTAGGAGTAAACCAGTCATAATATTTTTCGCCAGCTGTGCCATTTCTTGCTGTTTAGTTTTGGGGCTACAGCTAATCGACTTCTCAAGTATGCACATGCATTCACTTTGATATGTATGACACATTTGCTCATCTGACACATTTGTTCATTAATTTATGAATGAATATAAAACGCACAGAGCAAGAAACATGACATTAGCTGAAGGGCTACGGAAACTGGAATACTGCTGCTCACCTATTCTGATGCAATCCTGGCTCTGCACCGTGTTCAGACAATACACGAGTAACACAAGTGCAATAGTTCCCTAACTAGCTGACTTGTACTGTAGAAACATAGAAAGTAAGAGAAATAATAATGCAACCGTTATGCTTCCACTTATATCAAACTACCCATCTCGGCCCCCTTCACGGCTAGCTAGCTACCTATTTTTTTCCTTGGTAACCCTGAGAAAAACAACGTAGTTAGGTAAGCTTATCTAGCCAGCTAGCAAGTTACCTTGCGATGCTTGACCAACAGGCAGTCAATTTAGCCCAGACAAATAACAAGAAAGCTAGCAAATTAACTACCTAACTTGTTATAGCTATCTTATATTTATTCCCTTCACCAAGCGATTGGTGGCCGTTCAAGAAACACTACTCTATGTTATGCTACATACCACCACCAAACCACTGCACTGCACAGATCAATGAGACAATCCGTTAACCTTATCCTGCTAGCTTCCTATCTCTTCTAAAAAGATAACTACCCACTACTCACCGAAATCAAGGAACTGCTTCATTGACAGAGGTGAAGGCGAAAACTTTGAAAAGTGATCAATGTGCTTTGGCACGTTCGCCAAAGCTGCGTTTTTCATCAGAAACCTCACAAACTTCATTATTGGTGCAATCAGTCCTCAGCTTCAGAGTGTGTAGAGAAACAGCTTCCAGTAAGGATCTTGCTCGAAGACGGAGAAGCAAAGTCAAGAAATCCCAGTTTATTCAGTGTTGTTTTCACTGGTGAACTGTGCTCTTATGGAGAGTGAGTATAGCAATGTCTCAATAGCTACAGCCAATAGAATGACGAATCGATTGCTTCGGCCATGGGTCTGTCCAATGAAACGAGGCGGGGGGCAGTCCTTGGTCACGCTCCGCGCAGAATGTCTTGTCAACACCAGAAGTTGACCAGAAAAAGCGTGTTCGATATGCCTACTACTTTTATGTCATTTTATGTCATGCACTCAACGCAGCTTGCATGTCCCTTGCCCTGGTTGCAATCAGCTGTGAAGCGTGACAATGTGACAAACAGACACTCCCCCTCACACTGTACCTGAATTTTTTCCATTATGGAAAAAGAACGCAAACATGTTGACATCTTTTCCAAACGTTAATCTCAGAGAATGAAATCAATAGCTGTATTTTGTTTTGTTTTAAAAGTAATTAAAATAGGTATCTTTTAATTATTTGCCAATAATAGACCGGATATATACCGTGTAGGCACGTATTACGCAAATCGTAGAATTCAAAACATTTATGTGAAGCAAATACCATTTATATTAAATGGTATTTGGATATAAATGGTATTTATTTTGAGCATGATATTAAAACGTATATATAAATATAACCCTGTCGTCTCTTTGCTGCTACATCGTGTTTTTGACGTAAACGATGCATGGATCTGGAAATGGTATGAACACTCACAGAGGTCAACTGACTGATAAACAACCCTTCGATTGTGTAACAGGTTTTCTCTGGGCATGGAAACGTTGTCTTCGTGCATTTTCCAGTCGGACGCCATCTGTCGTCTGCTTAAAGTTGTGATGATCTAAATGAAGCAGACCACATTCCCGAGCGTTTGTTTCATAACGAAATGGAAGGGCATTGGCCAGTAGCTCCATATATGTTCCCCTTCTGGTATTCATTGCCCTCTGACCTGTCCTTATCCATTGTTTACCAACCCCAACAGAGCCAAGGGTTTTGGACATCATAAAAGTTGTGGTGACCTCCCCCACCTGAGTACTGGACCAAATCCTGTGGGGTGAGGAACTGCAGACACCAAACTCCTGTGGACAGATTGTTGTGTTGTTGTATGCTTTTATGCCAATGAAATCACACACATACCAAGACACACATACGCGCATCCTTCAATAAAGCCCTGAAATGAAGACCTGACTCCTAAGTTCTGACCATCAAACCAGTACGACAGCAACATTCTCCTGAACACAGTGTACGGGTGAAACTGCCCCCTCAGTTTCAAATAATATTCAAAAAGAAAAGGTTTTGGGCTGTTGTGTAAAACTGCTCCAAGCAGCACTAAAAAGACATTCCCTCTTAACCTCTTGCATTGAAACCAGTGCCTGCAGGCTCTGAACTTGGATTTCAGTCATCTTGGCAGGCACGCTGTAAGGGGGAAAGTTAGTAAAGTTGGAAATGAACATTGACAACTGGCACATTAAAATATAATGGTTAGATAGCTAGATAACATTTAAGCTAGCTCATCTGGTGTAAAGGGGGCATTGCCACTTTTGTCACCCTTTTTATGATTTTTTTTTTCAATCAACCACTGCTGTTAATTAAGGATGCAGACCAGCTCATTCCAAATCAATCAGCAGAATGTTAGTGTCTTTTTGCAAAAATAACACTAATGAGAGATGCCACTCATGTACCTCTGCCCACCCATACATCAATGGTCAATGACAGTAGGCTAAGTATTAGGTAATTAACACTAGACTACACTACAGCTGCCAGTCTACAAATTATTAAACTTTGGATCGTCAAATGGGTTTCCTAGGTTGGTGGGTGGTCTAGGTTTGGGGGCCCAATATTATATTCTTTCATAGGGCCCAAAATTTCAAGCAGTGCCCCTGCATCTCGGGAAATGCAAACAACCACTTTACAATGGGTTTTGCTGTAAACTATCCATTGGAAATGTTATTTTCATGTGCTGTTCACTTATTTTTGTAGGACATCCACACCACAAAAATTCTGTTTCTCAGCATGAAGTGGAAATGTGGTCCCGCCCTAAACCAATGTGGAAGTAGGTCTATGTATTAATGGACATATGCCATAGCTTTTTACAGCAGAATAGCAGTGTGCTGAAGTTCAAATACTCAAGCTTTAACATAGATAAGATCTACAGTATCTGTTAACTGCAGTGTTCTATTATGTTATTACTACCATACAGTCAACTCCACATCACGTGCATTCACCAAGAACATTCTTGCATACATTTAATAACTATCTGCTGCATGTCTATGTGCCCCTTCTTAATTTTCAAGTTAAGTTTCATGTTAGTCTGCTTGGTCAAGTGCACTAAGTCAACTTAGTTTTAATTCACCCATGACACCAGCCAAGTTCACAATTAGCTTATTGCACTTACACATACGTATATACATACATACACACACATGCACGCACACACACACACGCACACACACACATAAATAGATAGATAAAGATTATAAAGATACACAATACACAGTTAAATATGCTAATCTCCCATATCTCCCAAATATGCTTTATCTATCCATTTAACTTGGACATATCACTGCTCATCAATGTGTGTTGTTTTCTCATGCATACAGTAAAAAGATGTCTGTATGGAAGGCCACACGCAACTCGAACAAAGAAACAGAGCCTAAACAAAGAATTTCAAAATCATTTTGTACAACAGACAGCATTTTTCAACATTGGAAAAATGAGTCTTTTCCACATAATTTCTAATGCATATTTTGCCTACCATTTTCTGTACATCAACCTGTTACTGCAAAAAACATTTCCCATGCACTTGCAAACGCAATTCAGATGAACGCAAACTTGTAAGAGACTCAGAATCCTGCAGATATGCGCCATCAAGTGGTTACTGTGGAAAGCTACAGTTTTAAAAAGAAAACATTATTTTAAGCTGACAATAGCAGTTAAATTATAAAAGTGGCTGGCACTGCTTGCTGCTCAGCTAACACTTCTTTCTTTTACCCTTTGTTAAAAAGACTGCACACTTCACATGGCTAATGAGAGTAGTCGGCGTACCCAGTATAGCATCAACTTGTTTTAAATACGATTTTAATTTTAACACCATGCATCCTATCATATTCACATGCTGCATTGATGCTCCTCTACAAAAGTTACCCATTGATTCCTTTTTAAATGGAAAAATGTTTGCCATGAGCCAATCAGTTTTCTAGCCTTTATTTATAATATGCAAATGAGGTCTAAATGTGATAAGCGTTGGGCATGTTGGAATGAAATCTGGTACAATAGAACTTCACAAGATAGTTAAACAACGTTCAGGATCTCATGATGATGCATTAATAAATCCAGAGGTCCAAATAACTGAATACACAGAGCCCTGACAATTCCGTAACAATTCCTCTTGCCCGGATACACATGAACCGATGTCTATATATTTTACTTCTATATAACATGCAGGTGAAATAATGCTTGAGCACATGTAGTCTGTAAATGGTTTCATATGTCAGCTGTAAGATGCAAAACAGGACATAATAGTATATTTTGTGCTTATGTATAGCCACTGTAACCTGTTATGTTGTGTAACTGATATGACATAGATTTTGTGACCTCAGGGCCACCAGTTAAAATACCTTCAAGGGACACGTCCAGAGTACTTTCAAGTGTGGCATAAAAGCCTGGTTACCAAGAATGAATAAGAGACATAACATAAATAATACCTGCAACATAATACCTGCAAACTGTTTTAAAGCTGCCAGCTGTGATTTTTTTTTCAAGCTGTGAGCAGTGCACCTCTGGAGACCGGAAGCTTGAAAACAATGGGTAAGTGTTTACTTAATTTTTATTGTTCATTATTTGCAACCAGGCGCCTGTACAGGAATAATGGTTGTGCACATGGCTCTCTGAGACAAGTGTGGCAGAAATCCATTAAATTTTGTACATCATTAGACAAATATGCTTTTGCAGACTCTCATTGCTTTGCTTTTGCTTGGCCTCCATGATCACTGCTTTGTAGCTGTATTTATTTTCAGGATGATTATTATGGTAATGTATTTTCTTTGAAGTGAGGCTGATCTTTTCACATTAATCCCTTAATTTGTTTATTTCTGCTTAAAGTGAGCGCTGAGGACATCAATACTGGTAAAGTGTTTGTATTGCTTCTCTGCTTATGATAAAACTGTACTGAGTGATACAGAACTATGGTGGTTTTCTCTATAACCCATAATGGTAAAACAACCTCAGTGGAAATCTCCTCTCTCTTGTTAGCCCTCACCAGCACCATGGGCAGGAGAGCTGCTGCCCTACTCACCTTGCACTGTCCCATCCCGCCAAATCCGAAAGCTAAAAGGCACACTTTTCTCCTCTTGGGATCTGTCAATGTCCACTGAGCTGAGAGATGTCCATGCAAGCCTTATTTAAAGGGATGGCTGAACACACACAAGATATTGACAAATCTAATAGAAAGGTAAGATATTTCAGATTTCAAACCTAGTGGTATTTCAGTAACTGTCAGTTTGTTCACATTACTCATTGTTCTATATGTCACCTTTCTTGGGGTATTGCAGACAAATTATCATTCATCTTCTATTCAAAAGCTCAGGACCCTGCCTGTGCGTCTGGCCTAGCATGATCATGTTTCATTAGACACAATAAAATGGCCTTTTGAATTTGATAAAATGGGGAACTGCTTACATAATAATGAGGTATTCCAGATATAAGGATGACTTAACGAGGTATGTCTAAATGTGATGTTTGCCTAATGTTTGTGGCTAGATGCATCATGGGAGATAAGAACGAGACAGTATCAGATCCTTTTGTACTAATGGACAGTATGTCTCCTGCTCTTGAAAGATTGTATTCAGCTTCCCAAGATGGAGCTGTATTAACCAGGGATGGGTTTTCTGTCTACTGGATGTCTATAAAGCACATATTCCATGGTAATTCCCCATCATACAGTGAGGGGTTGTTCTCATTCCTGTACAGAGAACAAGAATAGATCACTGTCTGAATCTATTTTAGCTCCTATGCCCCCAGGTGCTGGTCGTGCTGCAAGATAAGTGATAACTTGCATAGAACAAGGTTAATCTGTAGGTCTCACCCATTGCTGAAAATACTGGACCCCTGAGATTTGTAGAAAATGAAGATGTTCTTTTTACACCATCATCACACAGTCTGAGACAGTTTATTTTATTAGTATGTATACAACATTCATTTTATCAGATAATTTTGAGAAAAGCATACTCTCTTTTACATTTATTCATTTAGCAGACGCTTTTTTATCCAAAGCGACTTACATAGGTTACAGTTCTTTACAATGTCATCCATTTATACAGCTGGATATTTACTGAGGCAATTGAGGGTTAAGGACCTTGCCCAAGGGTACAGCAGCAGTGTCCCAGCGGGGATCGAACCGGCAACCTTTCAGTTACGAGTCCTGCTCCTTAACCACTATGCTACACTGCCACCCACTATGCTACACTGCCACCCACCCTTTTGTTATGCAAACTGGACCAAAAGGCAACTTTACACAAAAGTACGTGCACATATCATTTACAGATGTTTCATCTTAATTTTAAAAAGTAATAAAAAGCAGAGAGACACGTAAGTGTGTTATTGCAAGTTGCTCTCTGTATTGTCCTGGCTGAAAGCAACTACATGTTGGAATTTCTCATATAACACAACACTGTGAGTTTCTGGTTTAACCATGGTGATTTGAAGAAGAGAAGAATTGTCGCAAGCTTTAGATAGGTAGAGACTGAATTGCACTGAAAGGAGCTGTATATGAGTTACTGTGCTGATTGTGGTGACATGGATGTAATAGAATATGGCTACTCCACACTTCCCATTACAATGATGTTGCTTTTGTATTGTGGGTCAAGGTTCAGACTGCAAAGAGTATTTACCAGAAATAAGCCTTTCAGCCACATAAAACCCACTAGTATAAATTGGCAATGCAAGATGCTACCTGCTGTAAGTGTCTTAAAGAGACACAGGACATGAATCAATTTAAACTGTAAGTAAAGAATGCTAAATGGAACATGCATGTATTCAGTCATTTCCATAAAAAAACAGAAATAGAAAATAAAAAATATGTTTAAAACATAGTTTTAAAATCCACAGCTAGATACTGGATTCATTTAGTAAAAGTTCTCATTGTTTGTTTCATTCCAAAATCAATTTCAGTGAGACACATTTTCCTGATAAGGTGGGTTGCTTTAGAATGTCTTGTTAAAAAACAAAGATCATGTATAGGTTTTAAAAGTGTATTTTTGACAGTAATGTGTGTACTTCCCCAAGTAATTATTTCCATTTTCATGGTGAACCCATATAGAAACTGGATATGTGATTGTATTTGGATCTAATTTCATGCTCTCCTCTTTGGTAATAAACTGAATGGATTATGGAAATTTTACTCAGAACTTTTTTTTCAAAGTTTTATTTAAACTTTTAAACATCCTAACACTGGAATTTTAATAATTTTCACCATATGCCTGTAATTCTGGGATTTGCACTTATATCTATGGTATTGCTTAGTAATTACAGGTCGTAACTTTGAAGTTCACAAAACTACAAATTCTTAGAAAATACATTTAAAAGCAATGGCAGAGGGGAAACAAGCAATAGTTGCCAGCTGTCTGTGATCTTGTTTGAAAATGTCTGAAAAACAGAGGACTTCATCCCCTTTCCTTTTTATCAGATAATCCAAGAGTTCTGTGATAAAAAAAAAAACATTCAGGAAGTGTTGCATGATGAGTTTAGCTAATTACCAACATGCATGGATAACTAATTCCATAGATAGCTTGGAAATTTTTAGATAGCTTGGAAATTTTTGCATGATCATATTCAGGATACATCACAGATGTTTCCCTAAATTCTTAGTTGCATTTTGGATAAAATTATGTTGATAGGAGATGCAGATCCCATCAGAATATATTTTATTTTTCTTTGCCTGTGCTGTTTGCCATCCTGCACGATCAGATTTATCAACATATGTTTTACCATTTTTTTCACATTGATTTTTTTTGGAACATAGCCCTTTTCAGCTTTCTGGTGCACAAGCTTTTTCTGTTGCATAAGTGTACTTTAAAATCACCAAGCAGAGCTTCAGAATCTTGAAGTATTTTTAGCGACAATAATCATTCTAATTCTAGTTCTGAAGTAAGGTTACAAGAATAATAAGATTACAAGAACAGATGAGGGGTGAGAGCTGTTAGGAAAGAAAAGAATGGGACTCTATAGAAAATTATACCTAAACAGTGCAAACAGAGACATAGTATATAATCACAAGATCTACAGCAGTTGTTACTTGGGGGCCACAGTGGAAATAAGTCTGGAGACTTTATTGTGTTAGTCAATGTGTCCACCTTATTCCGCTTATGTCCGCAATACTGTATTTTTAAATACATCAAATAAATTAAATTGATCAATCCATCCTTGACGTAGTGTTAGTTTCTGGGATATAGGTGAGCAAAGAAGCCCACTGTGTACTTGAGCATGTAATCAACAGAAGCGTGCCTAGCGTCTTGCTTAAAAAAAAAAAACAAAAAAAAAACATTATGAGCTTCAGATGTCACTGTTGCAAGAACAAAGAATGCAGTGCTGTCTCAGTGATAATGGTCAAGGGAGGTCACTGAGACGATTTGCAACTCAAGGAATTTATGGTGTGAAAAAAAAACAAACAAACATGAGGTTAGAGCTAACAAAGGTAGACACCTAAGCAAACAAGTCCACAGGGCACCTTTTTATAGGTGACTCTTGGTGTTATATGCTATAGGTGCCCCTCGTCAATTTGCTGCACCACACAATTGCACTTTCCACGCACTTATGCATTCAGTGTGTTATAAATATCCTTCTTTTTATCACAAGAAACCTCTCAGAACATTGCTGGCATACCTCTGTTGATAACTGCAGCAATGATCTTGAGCATTACCAGCATTAGGTGCAAATCAGGAGAAAAAGGAATGGACTACCACATCCTGACACCTGTCCTCCCCTGAGACACTAGCCAGATGCATGCAGCCCTACTGGCCCACTGGACATCCCAGTGAGGACTTTTCATTGAGCTCAAGTTTTAGAGTCACTTCTAACTCAAATACTTATTGCTCAGGCTTCAGATTAGGATCTTAAGTAATGTTTGGTTGCACAGAGCGGGACAAAGATTTATTTTCTAAATATCTTCAGTGAAAATGAGTTTTGGTTGTCTATGTTTTGGGAACGGTGAGAAGGGATCAAGTCATGATAATTCTGAGCTGGCACAATTCCTGAAACTGTGTTTACATGTCTGATCCCAAGGGGCAGCTTAGAACAATTTTAGCAAATGCAATTAATTAAACTTGCACAATTAGTCTCAGAGCTTATTTTGAATGACATTTCATGCCAAAAAGGTAATGAAAAGCTTGTGGTCTCTCGTGACACCCCTTTTTACTGGAAACATCCTCATGCTATTTCCCATCTAGCAGAGAGCTCCAATCAATCTGCATAACATCTCACTTGGCATGCCTGCATCCTGCTGATAGGATGAGAGACATAGCACACTTCATCAAATGCATCACCAGCTACATCACACTGAAAAGCTTCAGAAAATTCCACGACAAATTATTACTCTGCAGTATTGAGAGGTTGGGCTGAGATTTACAGGGTAAATTGCAACTGTACACATAAGGTTCTACCTTTGGATGTCTGCCATTTTCTTCTGCATTTGAACTCTACATGATTGCCCAAAAGAAGGAAGGCATCAACTTATCCAGAGGCCATCAAAACCCTTCTAATCATTTTTATTCAATACAGACACACAAATACTGTATCTCATGTTAGAAGTCATAATGTTACATAAACAACTGTATAAATGGCTGTTTATGTAGAAGGCTACTCCGATTATGCTATAATTTGAAATGACTGTTCCTCTATTTTAGTTTAACAAAATGGAGACTTTGATTACAATTAAATGTTTCATAATTTTGTATTTCATTTTTGGATTTTTACAATACTCTAACACATTTTGTTGGAGTAATAGTACTATAGTTCCACAGATGAATTTGGATTATAACAATTATCAGATAAAATATGAATAGGTATTTGTATTTTTCAGTAAACTATTGTATACTATATGTATACAGCACATACAGTACAAATGCTTTCACCTTCAGCTGTTCGCTATATTACATGCAATTTAGAAAAATGTAGGAGCAAGGGCTTTTATGAGATATTCATCATCAAACCAGTTTTTCCTCATTTTTGCAGTACGGTGAGAATGCCGAAATGTAACCTTCCGATGGTAAACAAAGGTTGTGAAACATCTTTCACTTTCGTTTTGATGTTTGTTGGCACAATGGGCTCGTTTTGACTCGAATCATGGACAGGCGTTATATACTCTTCTGGTCTAATCTAATGATAGGTTTTCGGAGGTATATAGAGTCATCCTGCATTGGCTACACTTCCAGGAGTTATAATTAGCCAGTACTACGTTTGCGCATTCATATTGTCACATAATATCGTGAATATTAAGACTGAACGTAGCATACCCATTATGTGCAGCTCATCAAACAACAGCAGCCTACTGTATTTTGGACGGGAATAAGAAACGCATCTGGGGAGACTACACTGTTTTTTTTTTTAGTTAATGACATTTGGATGGTACCATCTCATGCAGTTTTTCTACAATTTGTATTGGCGACGGGTTCTTATGTAACTTGAGACGTACATCGTTTATGACCCGAATTTGCTGGTGTGAATGTTTTCATTTATTAGCACGTCTAGATGGTCGTTTGAAAGACATGTACTAAATTATTTACAGAGGTTGATGTTCCCTTTCGTACAGCAAGAGTCTTCTATAATCCACGCCCAGTTAAACGCAGCACCGTCTGATCTCTTCCAGTCAGTGCTAGAAACTGGAAACTGTTCCACTCTTAGCGCGAGGGGGCAGCGACCAACATCAGCAGTCTTCAGGCATACAGTGAACGAGCACCGTTGGGGCACATTTGTCCGCTTCATAGGCATGGCATATACGGACCATTCAGCTGGGGAGTGTAAGTATTCCGGAGTCTTTTAATATTTTTTGATATTCTCTCAAGGTGTAATAGGAATTGAATGAGCAAGCTATATAATCTACATGAGTCTGTGTGTGGAATACAGAGGAAAACGTCTCACGAAAGGACAGCGTCGCGTTTTGTATACAGCCATGATGTACTGATAGCATTAGTGAATACATAAATACATTAAATGGAAAAGAGGAATGGATGTTCTTGAGGGGCATACACGAAAGGTTGGCCATGTTCGAGATGAGGATTATATATCTTTACTCATAGTTAACGGATTAGGTTACACAGTCTTTGTTTTGTACATGTAATATTTGGTCACTGTTGTTGAACGAAGCTGAAGCATCGCCTTAAAGGGGACGCATAACGTTTGACAGCATCAGCATCAGCATCACCGCACTGGAGTTGCTAAGCCTCGCGACAGAAATCGTCAAACTTAGCGAAATACGTGCGCGTGTGTTAGGCTTTGTATTGCTTTTCTAAATGGATATAAGATCTCAGGGTTGTGCATTTTGGATACGAAAAACGCGCAAGTCTTGTATTCACGTAATGTTAACACTGCGAGTTCATCGACATCGATGCGTTTGTAATGTAATGTAGCAGTGGTTCTTACATGTTTACGACCACCATTACGTTTAAGGGTAAAAGAGGCATAACTGGTACGTACTGCTACTCCTTTAGTTCAGCCATCGCTTCCTTGCCTTGTCAATAGCGCTGTAACACGGAGGTATATGTGCCTACAAAGGAGAATATAAACAATAGCCGTCTGGGCTGCAGAGTGCAGACCTCACCGGGAACTGAAACAGTTTTTTTTTTTTTTTTTTTGCCCATTGATCAGGTCCAAACGTCAGCAGGGAACATTAGCAGAAAAATAGTGGAAATCTGGGGCTTAACCCAGAAACTGACCACTCTCTTTCATAAAGGGGACAATGTGGAAAATGCAGACTTTGTTCCAGGCTGAGCATGAACTGATTTTAATGCAAGATTTTTTTTTCCTGTAAGAAAGAGTTTGTTATTAGTGCAATGCTATTCTGTGCATTTGTGTTAAGGTCTGCAAATTAGTTCCCTAAATTCAAGATGTTTTGCTGTACAGATACCTTCATACAAATATATCCTGTTTAACATGTTTACTGCACATAAGATGAGGGTTTGATGTGATTGATATCACTTTAGGGATTCACAGCTTTAGTTCAAAATGGACTGTACTGGAATTTCATGTAATAATGTTAATACAAATACATATAGTCTGAGGTTTGTTAATGTTATACCTAGCATAATACTGCATGTATAGTGCCCTCTTTGTTTATTCATACCCCTGACTAAATAAAGATGACCCTTTTCAAGATCTCTGCGAATGTCCTCTACTAACAGCAGTTGTCCTCTGGAGACACCTGGAGTAAAGTGTCGATAGTGGACTGTAAGCTTCTTGACCTCCAGTGGCTGGATGCTGGTTTGTGGTTATATCCTGGATGTACTTGCAGACAGTGAAGGCTTCACAACTGAAGTGCTGCTGAATCACTGAATAGTGAGTGGAGATTGGATAGAGTTTCAAAGACCTGAATCCCAGTTCTAAGTGGTCTTGCACCCAGTATTGTAGTGTTGATGAGTACACTTCACTCCACATTTTTTTCAGTTGCTTTGGTTATTTTTGGAAACAGCTGATAGCTTAGTATAAACAGTACAATGGGGACAGAGCACTCAACTCTTCAATCATTGCTAAATTCTGTAAAAGAGATTTTCACCTTGGCTCCTCAAATGTGAAAGTTACCCATTTCACAGCCTAGTCTGGACACTTAGACTAGCTTTTGAAAAGGAAGTGTCAGGTTCTACTGCTTTAAGTTGTCCTTGCTCTTGTTTTGTCAGTGGCCTCCTTTATTTAGTGACATGCCTATGATGGGCTCTCTCAAGTTTGTGGGAGGTGGCTTCAGAACTTTGGTATGAACATGCTACCTGACAATGACTCCCAGGAAATGGAATCCCCTTTTCCCTCCTAAGGGCAGAGTTGCACTGACACAACACCTGCCCAGTGCCATAAGAGGGCTGAGGTAGCATTGGGGATGATTTCAGAGAGGGAGTGTGTAGCCTGAAACTTGTCTTTGTCTCTCCATTCATTAGAGAAAGTCTCAGTCTCTCTGGTTAATGGGAAATACAGTTATGAATTGTAATCCAGTGGAACTATCCAATATCAATTAGCTGTTCGCCAAGCGCTTGGCAAAACATTCATTCCATATATAGCTGCCTCTCCAAACACAACTACTAAACATGTAATTAGGCTCTGAACCATACGTCAAAGATATTGAAGATACTAGTTTTGGGGCCTCCTGAGTGGCTCAGTCGGTAAAAGCACTCATTCTGAGTGTAGAATAAGAGGTACGGACTGGGTTAGAACCCGACCATGTCACTGGCCGACAGTGATGTTACAAGCGGAACACATTGGCTTTGTTCTGCCGGGGACAGAGGTGGGTACGTCGGCAGGGGCTTTGGTCCCATTGGCAACAGCGACCCCTGCTGGTCAGTCAGGTGCCTGTGGTCCACGTGCCAAAGCTGCATACACAATGTCTTCTTCCGACTTATCAGTTAGCTTAGCTTGTGGACTGCAGTGGGAAAAGAAGCAGTGGCTGACATCATGTGTCTCAGAGGAGGGCTCGTGCTTGCCCACGCTCTCCCGGATTGACAGTGGGGGTTGTGCAATGGGACCAAACATTGATGATGACAAATTGGACATTCCAGAATTTGGGGAATTGGCCATCCCAAATTGGGGAGAAAATGGAAAAAAAAGAAGATACTAGTTTGATGTTGACTAGCAGCAGCTTGCCTGTGTTTCATGCATACGCTTCATTGTTGGCAACTATGACGCAAAAAGCAGACTGTGGAATGTTATGTTTAACAATTCACATTTTGGTTTGTATGGCAGGTGCTATGTTATGGAAGGCTGCGAAAATATTTACAGGCTAATTTAATGAGCTAGTTAACTAATTGCTATTGGTAGTTAGCCAAAAAGCCGATGGGACAGATATCTGTTTTTGCATTTAGTGCCGTCGATTGTTTCTTTGTACATTAAAAAAATATAGCCTTGTTTTATAGAATCAGAAAATAACTTAAGTTGAAGACTTAAGACTTAAAGATAATGACACTATGTGGGTTGCTGGCTAATTTGCAGAGTGCTCTCTTCTGTCATGTGCATTTACTTCAGTAAATACTTTCAGTATAATTATATTTCAGTATAATCACTGATGTGGTCCACACCTCTTTTCTGGAGATAATTTCTTTTAGTCTTGACAGAACTGCATTTAGCTCACATTTGGCATTATAAGTTGATTAAGATGATATTCAGTTATGTGCAGTGGAGGTACAGTTCTAACAGCTTGAAGGGATACAGATTGAAGTAAGCATCTGTATCTGCTGTAAACATCTGTCTTTGTTTCCAGTATCTTCTACTGATTTGAATAAAATGTCCTGAAGGTAAACAACTCTAGACTTCTAAACAATAACTGCCAGCTAGTATGTCATTGTAAATAGCTCATTAAGCTAATAATAATGTAAAATAATGAGAGATAAAAACCAAATGTAACCAATAATAATGAACAATAATTGAAGCTATGTATTATGTTAGCTGTGGATAATGTTACACTGAATAAAAAACTGTTTTTTTTTTGTATTTATCAGCTGTTTGATTTGAAATGAATGAATCCAGTCAAAGTGACAAAATGTCTGCCTAGTTATTAGACTAATTATGTGTACTAGCTTTGATGCTTGCTGCTTGTTAATCAAAAAATCCTTTGATCTGATGAAATGTCTATGTATTTGATGTGAACATGATAAAAATGGTTTTAAACCATTGGTTTTCTTATTTTAATAATATGTCAATGTTATTATTTTCAGAAAGCTAATCCCTGCAATAATGCATTTTAGGTGCACTTCCCTTTTTTTGTCTTACGTACAACCTGTTTCATATCCCCACTTGAAAGTGGTGAGCACTCTAATGTTACTCATAGTGAACTGATATATTTGCTGACTTTCACAGGCAATGCTTCCTAGCATCACCATTAATGTTCTGAGAGAAAGCTGGGCTGGTACATTGGACAGCAATAAATGGAAAACTGCTTGAAAATAACTTCTGCTTTTTAAATGATTTAGTAGGTTTAGTTCTATGGAGAACATTTGTGGCCAGGTGGAATGACTGCTTAAAGGGCAGACTGTTTTCTATAGAGCAGTGCCCCTTGTGCAACTGTACAAGGATGGAACACATAGCAAAAATAGTGGTCGCCATTCTAGAAGAATAGGACTAATTACCGGTTTGAGGATTTTCATCTCTTGAATTCAATATTAACAAAGTAAGATTCAGTTGGAAATGCTTGCTTGTGTTGATGTAGGAGGGCTAATTACAATCGTATATATGTAGTGTCCATGTCTTCTGTGCCTTCCATTTAAACTGCCAAATCATATTGAGATTTCAGAAATGTACTTCGATTACAGTGAAAAGAATGTTTCTCTTGATAACAATGGTGATTGCCATCACAATGCTATATAACAAAATTTGTTAAGGCCAAGAATAACATAGGCCTACTGAAGCTAATCTAAATACGTATGGTAAATTGCAGAAATAAGCTGTTTTTTCTAACATAACTAACAGAAATGTCAGAGGTAAAGAACTATTGGCTCTTTTTAAAGGGTATTTTTTGTAAATGGCATTTAAAGAAATATTTTAATGGGCATTTTGCATTCCCCCTGTTTACGTAATGGTAGAATCACTCTTGTTACTTGTGTTTTGAGTTGTAACATTATGTGGCTTTAGCATGCTACATTTGATGGCAACATCATTTGGCAACATTTGATGATTAGAATACCAAGAAGTCAAAGATCAGTTTCGCTCAAAGCTAGTTGTTTATTGTTATAACTATCATGATTTCAGAGGAAGTAGACAGAGACAGTGCCTCCATCTTAGGGGCTATTAAGCAAAAAAGAAACCACAAGCTAATAGGTAATCATTGTATACGTTTGGCAGAACAGAACCCTGTCAAGCACTGACTTTCCACCATGTTGAATGTGTTAAGCTATTCATTTTCTCTTTGTGTTTTTGGATGTGGCTTTATAGTGCCTATTGGTGATGCCTATTGCTATTGCCCAGTTGCAGGATTTGACTAAATGAATGCAGACAATACCCAACAAATGTGTGGCAGCCAGCACTGTCTTCACAGCAAATAGAATTCTTACTGTACAACTGACCTCTGCACCAATGGTTTTCAGCTCATGCTCACTGTTTCTTTTTCATACCAACTGCAGGTCATGCAGAGCTCTTCCTATTGCTCTCCCTCACCTCTCCTGCAGACATTCATTCTCAGCCTTCTGCCATTCACCTACAGTCTGATGAACTTGTCACTATCCACAAACTGTGTGCTTGCAGCCTTCAAGGAGGCCCTGGACCCATCTCCTGTCCAGAACTATCAACCGGTCTCTCTCCTTCCTTTTCTCTTCAAAACATATGAACATGCAGCGGCTAACCAACTATCCTCCATTCTCTCCCAGAACAACCTTCTGGACCCTTTTCAGTCTGGATTTAGGGCTGGTCATTCCACAGAGATGACCCTCTCCTCTATTACTGAGGGTCTTCAATTAGCCAGAGCTTCCTCCCACTCCTCAGTCTTAATTTTTCTAGACCTTTCTGCAGCCTTTGATACAGTGGATCACACTCTACTTCTATTTACCCTGGCTGTGTTTGGGATCACTGACACTGCTCTTCTTTGGGCTCAGTCCGAGCTCTGTGGACGATCTTTCCAGGGTGTCCTGGAACGATGGGTTGTCTGGACCCGACAGCCTGCCTACAGGTGTCCCTCATGACTTTCTGCCTTCTCTCTTTACATGAAATCTCTTGCCTCTGTCGTCTCCTCCCACGGCTTTCCAAACCACTTCTATGCTTACGACAGTCAACTTTTCCTGTCCTGTCTGCCATCCGATACACAGGTCTCTGCATGCATCTCAGCTTGCCTGAAGGATATTTCACAGTGGATGGTGGACCACTACCTAAAGCTTAACCTGGCTAGGACTGAGATGATTTACATCCCATTCAGGTCCTCCCCATTTCAACACCTCTCCCTCAGCCTAGACTCTACAAGCCTTTTCACCAATAGCACTGTCAGAAGCCTTTGCATAATACTTGATAGCCAGCTGTCCTTCTCTCCTTAGGTTGCAGTGGTGAGTCGGGTGTGCAGATTCTTTTTGTACAACATCCAAAGGATTCTCCTTACCTCACTATGTATTCTATGCTGCTCCTAGTTCAGGCCCTGTTCCTTTCATACCTGGACTACTACCTCTTTACTTGTCTTCTTGCCTGTGCCATCATACCCCTACAACTAATCCAGAATGCAGCTGCACGCCGTGACGTCATCACTCACACATTAAATAGGCCTGTGAAGGAAGACAGGGAGTAATACCATATAAGGTATTGCTTGTGAATGTGTGTGAGATAAAAGAATCTGCTATTATGCAGTTGATTATGTTTCTTGCCTCAATTATGTCTTTTTTATTCTCAAAACACTTGCTATTTTTTCATGTCTGGTTAGTCACAGCGATATGCTTACTTTTCCCATGTTAATTTCTCCAACTTCATTAAAATTTCCCCACCTGGGGATCAATAAAGTGTTATCTTATCATATCTTATTATTTCTGATTGTGAATATGCCAATCACTGAAGCACACATCTTGCAAAACTAGACATGTTATTTTTTTTCATTTGATAATATTATATAAATAATATTGCTTAAACTCTGCTAAGATTCTACTCAAAGGCCAGTTACTGCATTGATAAGACATCCATCTGTTCTTTTAATTCAGCAATTTCATGGCAAGCACCAGGCAGACAGGAGAGGGTGATGGTAGCAGGCTAAGATGTTGTGACACATCTTGGATCATTGAATGACACATGTTTTGCAGTTACTAAGTATTACAGTGATTAAAGATTATAATTTATCATGGTGGCTATCATATACATTGGTCACTTATACTGACAACTGTTAATCATTAGCTGGCCAGAAGTTTGTTGTAGCTTGCTAGTTAGTTAGTTGATCCAATATAGTTGGCTAGCTAACAATTACTATGATTTCACTAATAAAAGCTGGATACCTAACTAGCTAGGTATGTTCTGAACTTTATTACTATCCTAATTATAAACGAAGGACCTCCAGCTAGAAGAAGGTATTCATCATAAAACAGTCACCACTGTCTTGGCATGTGAGCAGACAACTTTCATATCCCTGCAATCACAACCACAAGTGCATCAAAATGAAAATCGCTTATGAGCTCAGTTGCTGTGTGGATTGTATCAAGCTGTCAAACAATTATTAATGCTCAAGGTAATATGTTAGAAAAAAAAATAATACAGGTGCACACTTTCAATGCCTCTAATCAAATATTGTCTAGACTGGCCAAACGTGCAGGAACTTGAAAAAGAAAAAAGGAGTTCATATTAATCTATCAGTTCATCAACAAACAGGAAAAAAGGATGCTCACATAAACTGAAAATGCTAATTTTAAATGCTAATAACTCTAAAATGGATAGCATTTATGCAGTGTATGCTCAAAAAACATAATAATCTGACAAATTCAAACCCCTAAATATCTGTAAATAAATCTTGTAAAAAATAATTCCGCTCCAAAATTCTGTTGGCTGGTAGGTAAATGCAAACCAAGGGCAGCTAATGGGAATCTTTTCTAAAGAAAGTCTGGCAGCTTTGGGAGACAATATGTTAAAAACCAACCGCTTGATGCTGGTTGAGTGAATCTTATTTTCGTGGCAGAGTTGCCAAGAAGAAACAAGTTTAGGAGCCACAATGCAAAAAGTGGTACACATATGTAAAACTTCACCTCAAAGACATTTAGGATCAAGTTGATGGCAGTCTTAATTTCAGTATCATTATGGTCCAATGTCATACTGGTTTGCAGTATCACCTACTGCACAGTGCCTACTAAAGATGGGTTTGTTGCTGAAAAATCTAATTGCTGTCATTTCCTTCACTCCAAATAGATGTGGTGAGTTAAATCACCTATCTGCCTCCATCCCCCAGAGTGGATAGTGCCTGACTGCAGGCAGCATATAAGAACCATAAAGAAAGAGTGTTGCTCTTTAGAGCGAATGGCTTTCCTCACTCTTGGGTAATATTATGGATAAATAAGGAGCAGCATCATCTACTGAAAATGTTAACATGCTAGGCTTTGTCTGCAGCTTGCTCAGACTAAACCAAATGATAGGCTCTTGTACTACTTGTGTTGTGAGCACAGCCAGGAATATTAAGCTTAAAGCTTAAAAATTTCATATGCCCCTTTCAAAGTGAAGACAGTTTTTCTTCAGTGCTTGTGTTACTTTGCTGTAACCTTTGCATGTTTTTATGATTTAAAACATATTCATGTAACAGCAAAATTAAGCTGTGATTATACTGTCACAAAAGAATATGCAGTAGCTGTGAATTTGGCTGGTCATAAAATGGCAATTCCAATGTTGGCTGGAAGTGAGAGCAAGAGGCTGGCAAAACATAAATATGTTATGGTAATGTTAGTATTATCAGTGTAGTGTTGAAATGGGACTATAGTTACATTTCTATACAATTGTTTTTGGTGCAATCCCTGGTGATACCTGTAGCTGCCAGCAGGAAGATATGAAGTACAGCATAGTTATTTACTATTTCAGTTTGGCCTGCTATGCCCTAAATGAGACGTTCATGATTTAGCCTCAGGGCATTGCTGACCTGTGAAAAGATTACATTGTGTATTTTGTGTAATCTATATGTGAAGAGTGCAAAAGGTCAAACATTAACGGCATGACCCTATCCAGATAGTGGTGTCTGTCACGAGATGTCCATGAGGCAGACTATGATATAAATGCCTTTTTTTTCATTTTTATTACAACAGTCATCAGGCGGGGAGACGTTTCACCACTGCTGCTCTACTGAACCAAGCCATAAAAAAAGTGATATGTGTGATTAGCGAGGTTAAAGGTGGGCTGTGTCAGTGTTGCCCAAAATGAGGCACATCCATCCTGTCTGTAAAAAATAGAACTCAATGGCCAGTACCATCATGAATAGAAACGTGGGGGCCTTCAAGTTGGATCTTCCAGTGTAGTGTTGTATTCACAACATGGTGGGGTCTTCTTTTTCTCTGTCAATCTGGTTATGGCTGCAGGGCTCTTTACTCAGTGATGCCTTATGCTAATGTAAATCAAAGAAGCTTCTTTCCTGTGTATTTGTGAATGTTGAGATGTCCCTTCCATATGCTCATGTCACTTTAAAATGGATACACATTTCTGAGTTGTCACCAGTGGCAGCCAGCACAAAAAAAAAATTTAGTCAGTCTGGAGAGCTACAAGATAATTAACACCCCCCCCCCCCCCTCCCCACCCACACACACACACACACACACACACACACGCGCGCACAGACACACACACACACACACACCAGGTTTTAGTTAAATTATTAGAGAAATTATTCCTTTGGTTTTGAAAGGTATCATTTCAAACTGAGCAGTTACAACATATGCATAATAATACTAAAGATAACATATTGGAAGTGTAATTATTTTACCTAATATCAAAGGGTCATGGAGGTCTTGTTTTCAAAGCCCAGAGAGTTGCCTGCAAAGAGAGAAGCTGCATTTTAGGTAAGAAAAGAGACATGAGGATATATTACTAGTAGTTGAAACCAGTAGAAACAACATACATAGTTAAACGCTTTTAGTGCACAGTAGGTAGATATTTAAAAGGGCAAGTGCAATAGTGGATAATATATTAATGTTCTTTAAAGTACAAATTTCAATCATTAAAATTGTCTGTGAAATATGGTAATTATGGCAACAAATAAGTATATTCTTTATAAACGAGCTTGCATTTTGAAATATGGCTTCCCATTTAATATTCTGACTAAATATTGATCTGTTACCTAGTAGGATCTCTTTCAGCAGCTGGTGACAGTGCAGAGAAATATGCAGTGCAGTGCACAATCAAGCTTCAGTACCTTTATACTATAAGGTATTGTGTCTCCTTGATATTGTCAGCTTCAGTGTCATTTTGGTGGTCTTAGCTTTAGCTTAATTGTTACATAATTAAATTGTACCGGTATGAAGTCGTGAAGTTGTCAGTGTTGAATACACAACATAATGCATTCATATATGGATACTTTTTCTGCCATCACTATTAGAGAAACGCAAGCCTTTTTAGGTTTTCTGCTGGCTATTTTTTGAGAATCATAGAAAGGCCTTAGCAGTGGTTCAGTGCTTAATCATGACATGCATTAAACTAGATAGTTAATGTAAATCTGCTGACTGGTGATACCACACTGCCAGCACTGTTAACCCCTGAGCTACAGAAATGTAGGCCCCTGTCTTATCTGAAGTCAGTATGAAGCTGAAGAGGCTTTGAAATCGTTTGTGCTATGACACTCTTCCTATTACACCTACAGTACTTACAAATGGGGTCACTTGGACTTGATTACTGTGCACTTGATTTGCAGTGCTGTTGTCCAAACCCAGAAGAACTGTCAGTAAGATCCAATTTTAGAGATTGACCCATGAGAATGAATCAGAACTTTCACCCTTCCAGCTAATAACAAATCAGATTCCACATTCCTATGGGAGTGTTTTTCAAGCTGCTCCCTGTTTCTAGCAAATGTGGTTTTTGCAAGGGCTTTGATGAGTTTTTGATGGGTTCATGGAGACAGTATTCTCTTAGTTATTGTGGCCACAGCATGTATAACTGAACAAAAGATCAATGTGCTTTTTGGCTCCTTTGACTGCTAATAAGGAGCCACTGGGATAATATACCATGCTACATGGAAAAGATAAGGCTGGATGTTGTTATTGTTTTTAGTTAAGAAATAGTAGGGGAATACTGATCCATGTGGTCCTTTGACCTAAAACATAGGAGCACGTGTCTGTTTCATTTGATTCAGTTAAGAGGCTTACATTTGCAGTTCAGAGAGGGTTTACGTGCAGCTTTCTTCCTTGCTAGCACTATATTCCTCTGATTGGTGTAAACATGTCACGTGACAAGTCTGAAATAAGATGCATTAAGAGACAAGAAAAGTGTCCTTTGCACTCGAGAGAAAACTGTAAAATCCGCTGAAATATTGTCCTTTGGGACAAGATGGTGGCACCTACTGCACATATGTATCCCAACCCTAAGCAGTATCTTTTTAGGGGAAGGACTTGTTCAGACAGTTGGTAAGTACAACAATGTCAAGCGTGGGTATGTTGTTGCTAACAAGCTAGCACATCAGAGGTGTGCACTTGTGTGTGTGCGAAATCTTCAGGGGAGTGCTCCCGAAGTAATGGAGGAGAATTGAATCAATGTGTGGGGTGCGTTCTAGCCTCTCAGACTTTGTAACAGCTCCCAAGTAGACCAAAAAGGAGTCTTCAGCTATATTTTGTTAAATACATTGCCTTGACATTTTTTTACTTTACCTTTCATATTTCTCAGACATCTTTATCGTGCAGTTTACAGAGCTGCATCTTGTGTGTTCTGCAGCTCATTTCTACATGTGGATATACCCAGCACAAATGAGTCGATATACTCCCACAAGAGTACAACATTTGTGTTCTTGGTTTCAAACCTATGTTAATCAGGTCTGGAGGCTGTTGCACTAACTGATATGCCACTCACTGCCCCACTTCACTACTACCATCTCAAAATCATCACTATCACATTGAGAAGCTGCTATGAAAAATTTTCCAGGCTTATTACCAGGGTGTCCTCTTCACAGTTCTCTAGAAGCTCATGATATGGGTCAATATTCTGGTTTCTAAAATTGGCTGAAATGTGAATTCATAACCTGCTTGCAACAGCAGCTGGAGTGCCCTCTTGAAAATACCAGCAGCAAATGGGTTTCATGACTAATCACAAGATGGGACACTAATTTTGTGTTTTCTTCTGTTCTTCCCCTGCTATTTTTTTCCGCCCATACAAAATTAATGTAAGTGTACATTTATGTAAGCCACTTACACTCTGACAAATTTAGCTGGTGAGGAGCAGGAACCCTGGTGCACTGCTAGATCTCTAGTGCTAACAGGCACATTCTCGTGCTGTTGAATATTCATAAGCAGCTTTGCAGGTCATGCAGGGCATTAGTAGAAAATGAATGTCAAGCTATATTGCCTTGAGATGTTTAACACAGTTGGTAAAGGCAATGGGAAGCTAACTTTTTTCCTGGATTTGTTCTCTTTTTTCCCTTGGCTTCAACCCTAGGTTACCCAATATTGGGAGCAGAGTCTTTCTTTTGATCTATTTCTGGTTTCAGGACTTTTCAGGCAGTTGTGTAATGAGACAGAGGCTGCACATTTCTTGTTCCAAAACAAGTCGTGAAGGTAAAAGCATCCTAAGTGCATGCAGTGTATCCTGTGTATAATTTTGGAGTGGGCGTTGTGTTCACCTTTCGTGTTACAAATCATCCCTTGTTTTTGTTTACTATATGACTTTAAAGAAGGTTCTAGAGTTTAATCCCATCTACAGTGGAAAGGATAAATATCCTTATAAATGTCCTTTTACAGGACAATTATACAGTTACAGGCACGTACATAGTTACATAGTAAGACTTTTACCAGAACCTATTAAAATGATGATTTGTCAGTTATAGAGAGCATGAGGTCATTCCCAGAACCCTGGTTTGAAAGTTTTTTTTTTTTTTTAACTTACACCAAGTCATGTGTACATGTAGGACAAATCAGCATGTTACAGTATGCACCACCCATCAGCCAGAGTTTAATGAGAAATCTGTCAGTTTCACAAGTCCCATCTCACACTGTCATTTTTTTAGCCTGCCAGGCTGTCAGATTGTGATTTTAAATCCTTCTGTTATGCATTTATCCTATTACCTGAGGTGAAAAACTAAACAGATCACCATGTTGCAGTTACAATGTTCCAAAAAAGAAAGACATGGTGTCAAACATTGGACGTCTCTTGTACCTTATTTATAGCCCTGACCTTGCTTAAACGGAGTGGCATGGAGTTCAAAGTGCACATCACCGGCACTTTGCAGGTAACAGGACCACAGTTCTGGCCGCTGCAGTTCCCTGCTGAGATTGCAGGTCCTCTCTAACACAACAGGAGACCTGTCAATTCCAACATTCTGTCTACTTGAATGATGGAGGGAGGACTCAGCTCCAAGCAGTTCCGGAGCTGCAGCCACCTGCCGGAAATTATGCTCAGTGTGAATGGCTGTAACTTAGGTCATCGAGACTTTTTATGTCAGTCATAGTGTGTTGGTGTAATGGGTTTGGACCACGTGAAGTCTCCTTTCAAATGGCCTGTGTTTCATAACTGCCAACACCCAAAAATCAGACATTTTGCCTTACTGATACTTTACAGTGACCTTGGAGTAATATTAGCAAGCAGCACAGCAGTGTAATGAAAGCATTCTCTCCTCTCCCTTGAATCCAGGAAAGGGGTGCTACTTATGTCTGAGGTTCTTCATAGCTGTGGAGAAGACCTGGTTAAATGGTTGATCATCTGAGAGTGATGTAACTGCTCTGTGATATGACGGGTCTTACTGCCCACTCAAAGCCTCTGAGAATCTATCTGGTGGAGGCGTAATGTAGGGTAATCAGCAAAGGGAGAATGTGAATTTGTGTGCCTGCGTGTTTGTGAGCATTTGTATAAGAGAGAAGAGAAAAAAGGTACATAAGCCATAAGTGTGGGGGTGAATGTATGTGTGTTTGCTTGGAACACAAAGAGGGAGTGAGTGAATCTGGGTGTGCAGATGGTATGAGTGTGTGTGTGTGTATGAGTGTGGGTGTGTGTGTGTATCAGGGTCTCTGTCTTTGCTCTTTCTCGGGGACCACACAGTTCCCTTTGGAGCTCCCAGTATGTCGGCCCAGGAAAACCAGGTTACCCACTCGCCTCTCATCCGGTGGCAGACTGCCAAATTCCCCCAGGTGCCCCTAAAAATAACCAGTGCTGCTAAGAGATTGTCTTCACAATGCAGCTGCATCAAACGGTGCTACTGAATCAGAACTCTGTAGCTGCACAGTCATTAGTTTAATGGCTAGTGCTGTAAACACGCCTAACACTATGTTTAGTGCTGCCATTGATTATTTATGGAATATTACTTCAGTTATCAGCCTGTCACCCACTTTGTGTTAACGAATTTGTGTTAATGACACGAAAACTATGTGCAGCCACAAAAGATAGTCATGTTTTAAAAATGCTGAAGGACTGTGTGTGTCTCAGAATGATTCATTGCTCAGTAATGGTAAAAATGATCATCACTGGCTGAGGGAAGCTGTAAATGGAAAAAGCCCACAAATAGGATAATATGGAGACATGTCTTGCATGTCCCAGCTAACATTTTACATTGGTGAAAAATGTTTTTGCAGTGTGGTGTAGCCATGTTATCATGTTGTTACATTGCCACAGGGACATTATGTGGATGTGAGGGGATAAGTTGGGACAAGGTGTTGAAGTCAGAGCACTGGACACAGAAAGACACAAGTTATTGTCTTGGTTCAGAAGTCTTGGGGGGGGGGCAACACAAGTTGCTCCAATAAGAACTTGCTCCAATGAGGCTGTATTAGTGTATGATGTTCTAACAGCTGTCATTTGATCAAAAAATGTATTAGTTAGTAGATTAACAAATTAATTTAATAAACCACTCTGTTATATTTAAATACTCCATATTGTTTGTATGTGTTTTTTTCAGGGTATAATGTTACAGATGTAACATGCTGGTTAGCCAGCTTAACATTACTCATTTTGCAATGGAGGTGATGCTCTTCATTAATGTAGCGTATGTTTGGGTTTCTTTTCCATATGCATTTCAGCATCGGTTTTAAAAATTCTTCCTTGAATGTTACTAGCCAGCTAGGTAATGTGATTCATTTGCAAAAACTGTAAAGAATACCATTAATTCAGAAAGATTCATATCTCACTCTGCTCCAGTAGCTAGCTGAGTTGTTAGTCATGTTTTTCTAATGATAAATAAATGACTAATGATAAGTTTGCTACTTTTGAAGGAGGTATTGTACCTTCCCTTAATGTCATTCAAGGCAGGTCCAGGTGATGATTTAAGTTTTATTTCTTTTCATTCACAGGCTCTCCTTAGAACTGGGAGATGTGTAAGTGATAATTTTACATATACAAATACATTTAACAAATCCATTAAACCAGATCCAGTCAGCTATGCTTTCTTTAGCGTCAGTGCAGTGTTCAGAGCTTGAACCTGGGCGGAAGAAGAGCAGTGGAGGTGAACTGGAGAGAGTCTGGACAAAGCTTATTGTCAGTAATACACTCAATCACAAACTGTCTTAAAAACAAGGTCAATTAATCTGTGCCTTCTGCATCTCCCCCAAAACCACACTGATAAGCATGTGGAACACAACAACCAGCGGAAGCTGAGGTATTAATGTGTAGACACAAGGGTTTAACTAGGCTGGGGGCCCACAGTCATGCTGGCTCAAGACATGTACAGTGTTATCATTTTAACCTGACTTTATTTTTTGCCGGTGAACACAGTAGGTGAACATTGAGTCAACCAGACAGGGAATCGACAGTACAGACCTGATGTATTCTAGGTAAATATTAAATACTGGATGAAATTAAACCGCCTTCATTTTGTGTGGTGCTGTGTTCACATTAATACAATTTGGAAAGGTTATATTTGTTTTGGGTGGTAGGATTATTGAAAAGTAGATAGTGTGCTAATGTGGCAGGGGTAATGTATGCATGTTTCAAAATATGTTTGAAAAAAAAACCCCTGTGCAAACAGGGCCAAAGAGCCATCGATTCAGGAAAGAGAATTGGCTTAATTGTGTGAAGCCCCTGAAGGAGTGCATAAGCCAGTGTTGTGTGTGGTATGGAGCCATACCATGAGACTCAATATTCCAAACACAACTTAAAAAACATTAATCAAGAGAATGTTTTTTTTCTGTTTTGCCTTGTGTAACCTATGATAATTATTGGAATGTAGTACACATTAACATAATTATGAAGCTAGGGTAGTGAAATAATATAGAACATGAATGTCTACTATACACACATTTTATTGATGTCATTGGTTTGAGTGTTGTGGTGTACTGTTGTTTGGCGTGTCACATAGGCAGCAAGAGGGGATTTTGTAGCAGTATTTGTAATAGTAATGGGTCTCAGGTCAGTGAGGCAGTAGGAGGAGGCAGGTCTGGCCTCTGGATGTAGCTAATTGAGAGAGGAGCTGTTGGCATGTAGGCTGGCGGAACTGCTGCAGACACTGGGTAGCACATGATGGCTGGTTTGCAGCATGCAGTAGAGATGCACAAATGAAGGTCAGACTGTCTTTACAGCCAGCTTGCTAGCTTGGGACTGGTTTGTCTATCCATTGGTGACAATATGTTCAATGACTTAGCAAAATAAGCATGGGCATGCATAATAAAATTGCTGTCATTCTGAGAGCGCTGCTTACTGTTGTAGAATCGGTGTAACTGGGATATGGTAGTAGGTACAACAGGAGCAAATACTGCCTCATGGTATGCCAACAACTCAAGGTGACCTCAGATGGGGGTTAAGAGATAATTAGTTTTCCTCTTGCTCTGTACATTTTCCCTTGTAAGGGTAAAACATCTCTGGCAGATTTGTCCTGGTGTAGTTTGCTCTGTGGGAGCGACAGCACAGATTACACAGCCACAGCGTGGCTCTTTTGCAGCCAGCACTGAACTGCCTCTGAGAGGGACCTCCGAGAAAGCAGTGTGTGATCATGTGCAAGTTTGTGTGGGCAGTGTAAGAAGGAGGCAATGTGTGTTTTTGTGGAAAGAGAGAGAGAGCGAGAGAGATTTCAGTCCATGTGAACAAGTGTGTGTATAGATAAAGGTGTGTGTCTGTGTGTCCGTGTTTGCATTTCTGCATGCATTCTCCATCTGTTACTGATCTGGACAAGCATTTCAGTGGGGTTCTGTGTCTTCTCTGTGACAAAATAAGCACTTTTACAAGGGTTTTGCCTCTACTGCTTCTTGTTTTTTCTTTCACACTCCCTGAACCTCCTCTTCTGCCCCCTGTATCCCTGAGAATTGCTTCCGGGGCCTGACAACTTGCCTCTATCCTCCGTCTTCACTGGCAACTGTGTGTCTCTCCACCTCTAAACGTGTGCGTGGGCTTTGATGCATGTGCATGTCTGCAAGCTCTAATTGTCTTTGGAGGGTTCTGGGTTTGTCCATGGCAGAGTTGTCTGGTGTGCCTGCCCTCCCCCCCCCCCCCCTTTTCCCCCTGTCTCTCTTTCAAGCCCACCCCTCCACATATTATCCCTCACTCCCCTCCCCTAACTGCCCCCCCCCCCCCCCCCCCCCACGCTCCATGGTGTTCTGTCTCCATTGTTTTCTGTGGAAAACCAACACATTGACTATGATACATACATATATAGTAAAAGAAGAGTTGCATGTGCTCATACATGCACTCTCATGCGATGACTGAAGTGATATGGAGCACACACACACACGTCTTCCTGTACAAACATGCACAGTTCTTCACCATCTCCTGTAAGCGAAGACGTCAACAAGGGATAACACACAAATACACATACATATTACACATACACAAAATATGTATATGGCTACTCCAGTCCATTCCCACTGAGTGTGCAGGTGACTGGTCTCCATGAACTCTAAGCAATGACAGCAGAAGTACTGGAGTTATTGCGTTCGGAAGCCCTTAGCTTTGGTCACGTCTCTGCTGCTGAACACAAGCGAGTGCACTGTGTGTCAGGGCCAGCCGCAGAGAAACAATGCGTCACTTCTGATATTTAGGGCTCTGCAGCATTAATATATGAATTAGCCATGTGACATCAACATATGGACTTTGAATAATTCACCCCAGGGGTTAGCTGCTTCGTATTACTGCTTCCTCGGAATCAAACCATTCAGCCCTCCACCTTGTCACCACTCCAACATAGCTGCCGTCCGTTACTGATCGCCCCCTTCCCTGTCTATATTTTGTATTTGCCATCTCTGGGTGTGCTTGTCCAAATGTGTGGGCTGTGCACAATGTTCTGTTGCAGCTGCCGAGGTGAATTCACAGAGATTATTACACTCACCATGCTTTTTGAAGAGCATCTTGGGTGCATTTGGTGTTGAGTCATCAGGTGCTTGTGACGGGGTGGGAGGTGGGGGCCACCATGTTCATTTGTGTGAAAATGGATGGGGGTGGTGTTGTCTTTGAATTCGCACACGTGCATGGCATCTCGTTTAGACCCTCTGTATGACATGCCTGCGTCACTCATTGACGAAGGTGCATTTATGTGAGGAAAGAGAGAGTGTGAGAAGATGGTCGCATGACTGAAGGAGAAGGAACACTTTTGAATGGCACTTATGCCCCCCTTTGGCTGTGCTGTGCTTCTGCAAAACAGAAGCAAATTAACAGAAATGAACATGCACAGTCACCAACGGAGCTGGAACTGAGAGATGTGTGTGTGTTTGGGGAGGTTGTCAGTGTAGTCAGAGTATGATGCAGCTCCGGGAAGGAAAATGCATGAGCACAACTTCCCACCTCCCATGGCACAATGGATTGTGAATCACCCACTCCACAAAGATTAACCCCCTGAGTGGCGGAGCAGGGGTACATGCTCAGGACATCCTGGCTATGCACCTGGACCCTCTTACCTGTCCCTTTTCTGTCTCAAGAAATGCTGCAGTGGTTCACATCGCACCCCTGTGAAATAACAGAGCATTTACACTGGCCTGGGTTCAACTGCATCTCCCTATAGCTGGGCTGTTTGTAGCATGTACATTACCTCCAGGTACCCTCTGGCTTGGACTGGGACTGCTCTTTCTGGGCACACTGTCCAATGTGGTGCTCAATGTGGCTAAACACTAGCTAGAAAACTATAAAATGCATGTGAGCATTTCCTGAGCTGTACTGTACTGTAATTGATATGGTGTGTTCCGTAGTGGTGCTGTGTTTGCATTGGGGAGTTGCCTATTTTACACCTGCATTAGGGATGTGCTGAAGGCAGACATCTGAGCTTGCAGTTTGTGTGCATTCTCACATGCTCTTGGTCATTCATCAAAGTATCGATGCAGCTGTTTACCTCAAGTCAACCCTCAAATCATAAGATTAGCAATTTTAAACACATTTCAGAGGAGCCTGTTATACCGTTGTTTAATTGCACCTTGAACATTACCTGTGACTTACTAGTCTGTGAGTGAAAATTAATCAGAATTAGTGCAATGGAAGCACAAATTTTCAAGCTCCCATATTCCTTGTCAAGCTTGATCCACATGGACAACTGTTAGTATGCACCTCAAAAAGTGCACCACTTGCTGTCTTAACAGCTGGCATGTAGGGGCAGAGTGAAAAGCAGTTGATATTAGTATATACCGGCTGAAATGCACTGAAACGGAAACCACAGTATTGAATGGCCTTGACCCAATGCAGTACGCTGCACCCACACATGAATGTGGCCAGGGAGGCTGAAGGATTAGAAATTGCACCCAAATCAGTTTTGCAGCTAACAGAAAATCAAAGGGCCTGACAACATCAAATTTCAGAACTAAGTGCTTAGTATCCTAATGTGTGAGCCTAAATGCACACTGAGAAGGTTTGGCTGAAGTGCTCCAGTTACTCCTTTGCAGTTGCATGTTACCACCTCTTTTGCCTTTGTTCTGGTGCCCGCCCACCCAGAAGTCTTTCACCACTCCCCCCGTCTTAGTATGCTCTCTAAGGAAAGATGTATTAGCCTGTCTGCAGCCTGGTCTTCACATCAGCCCCTCCCCTTCCCTCTTTCGCCACCTAGCAACATGCTCCATCACACCTTTCTCCATCAAACTGCTGTCCCATCTGTCCCTGAAAATGCCCTAGAGTTCACATCACTGCTTTCCTTTTACTTGCAAGCCATAAATAAGTGATACAAATTCTGGCGTGCTGCATTAAAAGAGCTGTCAGTATGTCTATTGCTTGGTTATGTAAGCTCTCATATTCAGCTCATAGTGTTGCTCTCAGTCACAGTCTCGGTGGGCATGTGGGGTAAGATCAGAGTCAGAGGATAGGGTGAGTACCCATCAGGGGGCAATGCTGAGCACTCTGCATCCCAGCAAATCCCAGCCCCCTGCCCCCCACCACCATGCATCAAGAGATGCTACTGTCTCCCACAGTAAATGGTTCTCATGCCAACATGCTCTTGCAAAAGCTCCAGCATCAGCACATTGGTGCAACATGTCAGCAGTGTTGAAGGAAATGATCTGCTCTGAATGGCTCCTTGATCCCCCCACCCTCTCAGCCAGTGACTAGCAATTTGTAACAAACTTCTGTTTGTCTCCAGGGTCCAGCGGTCACGTCTCCTTTCCTTCTGTGTTATCAGGGCTGTGGGCACGTGACGTTGAGCATCTCCATGAAATCTGGAGGATAACAGATGGCAAAACCTTTCACTGCACTTCCCAAGGAGATGAAAACTGAATCTGTCACAAAGCCATGAGATGGGAGAGCAAAAGGATCAAGGTTGAAGCCTTGAAATCTCTTAGAAGTCAAGGATGACGATTAAGGGAATTTTTATCAAAGCAGTCCCACCTGGAATCTGGCACATTACTGGCCTCATCACCTGTCCAAAACAGAACACTGCGGGCAATCCAGGGCATAAAAGCACCTGACTTGCTCTCTTGGGTTGCTCTCGGATTGGATCTTTAGCTGTACTCTGTTGCAGGCAGACAAAAGTTGTTAGATGTTCTCCCAGCACTGCACCTCTTGATGCCAGCACTTCAAAGTGTTGCCTGGTGTCACCCTGGCTGATTTGGCAAAGATCCCCCCCCCAAGTGCACTGTTGGGTCAGTGAGTCGCTGTCTCCATCTCTGACTTTCAGTGACTTTCCCGGGGGAGCAACAGAGAGGTTTAATTCCCAGAGCTGAGAGGTTTCAGTCACAAGGTCAGGGTGCCTCTGCATCTAATGGTGCACAGTGACTGCATGCCCAGGACTTTATTCAAGGGGTGTTTACATTTAGCTGATCAGCAAAAATTAAGGGGATGGCACAATGACAGTGGCCAACATACTAGAATTAACCTTGTTCATTAGATCTGCATTTAGGTTTGCATTGTCCCATGTAAGGGCTGTGCAGTTTCTGTTTTACAGAGGATTATCCCAAAATGAAAAGGAAAGTCAGTACTGTTCATCAGTTTGGTGCATTAACAGCAGTCCAGTATCTGAGTCAGTTTTACTGCATGAGGTGGAGTTTACCTGGCCCCAAAACCAGGAATGGCCTGAGTAATTTCAGCAATGTCTAGCCCCGTTGGGAAGTGGATGGGTGGTAGGGGGAATGTGCATCCATAGTAACAGCCAGCCCCAATCAGGAGCTTTGCATGAGAATCTGTGTGGCAGCTGGGCTTGTTTGCTCAGACAGTGGGCACACATGGTATTAAAAGAACCTCGCTGCCTGCCCTTGGCATCACTGACATACTCCCCTAATGGGACTGTTAATGGGCTCCCAGTGTGGGCTCCAGAACCAAGCTCATCCCGTCTCACTCTCTGCAGCTTCCCCTGCAGGGCTAGCAGGTGCAATCATGTGGCCAGGAGACAAGCGGATAGGGGACAGTGACCTCTCACTTTACAGTGACAATTCCCAGTAGGTCTGTCTGTCTGTCTGTGTCATGTCTGAATCACAGAGGCCAGTTTCCAATGGGATTCTGAAGGGTGCAAGCCTCCTCCATCTCCTTCTTTTCATGACAGGGAACAGACAGTCTACATTAAAAAAACAACTTGATTATAAAAAAGTCATGGTGAATAGAGCAGGCAATCTAGAACAGGCACAAACTGTACCATTTCTTTTTCATGAAATGGATGAAAGGAATTCAGGTTTTTGAATATTAGAATAATGCATCACAGTGCTTTCACTGGTTTAAACAGATTATACCCTCAAGCCCCAAACCTAATTCAGTGTCTGTATTTATACCATAAGGTATTGTCAATGCAAATGATTGACCTAGCAATATTTTAATGATAGCATTTGAGCTACATGTATTTGCATCCAAACAAAATACAGTTATCTGAAATGATAAGAACATTAATTTGTCATACAGATGCTTACATCATTCCTCATTTTTATGATAAATTATCATTCTTCTTCATGTGAAGAATATATACAATCATGAATATGTGGTTTTGCCTCACAACAGCATTGCAAGTGTTGGATGTTGTGTTGTGGAGTTAGGTTTAGCTTAGCTTCATCACTTTTTGTCTCATTATCACATTCTTACACAGAGTGTTATTGCATTCTCACTCTTGTCCATACCTTTCAGTACATCATGTTCTGCTTTGTGTAATGACCAATGAAGAATTCAGTGATTCAATTTGAGCTTAGCACTTTCCATCCTTGGAATTCGTATATTGAAAAGACAGGATGATGCAAAAGTGCTTTGTGCTATGCTTCTCTGACAGTTATAAGTGTTTCACAGGGCTACATCCAAGGTTCGAATTACGGGGGTTGATCGGGGAGGTCTGACCCCCCTAATTAAGACTTGGACCCCCCCAAAAGAGGTAAATACAACAATTCGGGGGGGTTGAAACATTTATATATCCTTCTTATCTGTAATTGTAAATATTACAATGTATTTCTCATATTCATGCCTGCAAGAATCTTGTAATACGATTTCAGACACCCCTAAAGTGGACCACACTTTGTAATATTTACAATTAAATGAAATAAGAGCTCTCTTTTGGCAGTACTGGCGCTACTTTGGGCCCCTCATGACAAATGGCCACCAGTTTTAACCAAACCACTGACAGCAGTGGTGCGGGTCGCATCAGCAGTGCGGTGCGGTGCGGGCCGGGGCACTCCAGGTGAGCTCCGGTTATACCCGGGGGCTGCCACCGAGCTGCTGCTACAGACCAAAGCTGCCGCTGTATTCACAGATGTTTGTTCTGCACAGATCCCATGGATGGGCTGACTCATAGAATTGGACATACGATCCAGATGATATAAAGGTCTATGAAAAAAGGGTCCCAGGCATTTAAAGCCCGCAAGGGATTTGTCCCTCCCTTGTCAGAGTGCTGAGCTCAGACAGAATTGAAACTCTTTATCCCTCTACTGATTCCTCCATATACCAGAGGGGGTGGGTCATTTTGGCTTCTTCCCAACATGCCCTGTACTGAAAGACTTATGACTGCACATTTCTGAACAGATGACTCCTTGAAGGAGAATGAGTTATGTTATGCTATGTTCATGGTTCAGTCTGATGACAGTGGGACAGGCTGAAACTGTAAATTTCAGCAGTGGACAAGCAATTACCTCCCCCCCCCCACCACCACCACCTTTCAGCACTTAATTATAAAGTTCAGTTTCACATGCTGTGTGTGTGTGTATTTGCACACTCATATGCCTGTGAGTGTGTGTATAATATAATGTGTATCTGTGTGTGGGTGTATTTCTGTAATATCCTGAAGGCCAGTCTAAAAGAAGAACATTCAGAGATTGTTCAGGGCTCTTTGTATAAACACAAGCAATGGGAATGAATACAGGGACCTGTGGGTTGTTGAGAACAGTACACATCGGAACAGTCTGTCACGTCAAGCTGCAGTGGAAGATTCTGCCATTCCATTTCAACCGGGCTCATGAAGGCAGAGGGTCAACACGCATAGCTTATTTGGCAGGATTTATAAAATTTTATTTTACACTTCTTTAGGCTCAAACCTCTGTGTTTTTGTATGGTCTTCAGCAATGTTGTGACATTGGTATGGTGTTTTCCACTGTGAACAGTGTTCAGTGGACAGTGACATAGTGTACCACAGTGAAAGCCAACCAAATAAACAGGAAGATCGGTTGTTTGAAAACGCAGAGCAATACAATATCAACCTCGGCAAAGAAAAGAGCCCAGCTTGCTGTAAACCATTGCAGAGTGATAAAGGGTGGCTGTGGAAAAGCAGTTTACCTCACTGCCCTGACTGGCCTTTGTGCTGCTGAATATTTTACACCTTCCACGCTGGCAGAGTCTGTAGAGTCCCTGTAGGGCCCATTTATACATTTATAACTCCAGCCAGCCGTTGCACAGCGTTCCTGTGACGTTGCAGCAACGACCTATGCTGTTCAATCTGGGAAGTCCGCTGCAATTCGGTGAGGCGTGCCAGACTTATGAAGCCAGAGGAGCAGCAGCAGAGAGTGCAAGGTCCCACCATCACGTGAAGCCCAGAGCCACATCCTGGGCGGGTGTTTTAGTCTCAGGCGGCCCGCTCACAGGCCTTTTGTCCCAACCCCCTTTCTCAGCATCTGCCCTCTTCCCGCTGGAAACAGATGATGGAAAATTGTGCTGCTCAATGGCCGTTTTTCATTGGTTGCCAGCAGTTCTCATCAACTCGCATTGTGAAACCTGACACTGAATGTGATTCTGGTTAAAATTTTTGAACCTGTGAAAAAGTCAGACCTTATAGATGTGTCCCAGAGCACAGCAGGATTTATGCCTTAAGAACCAATGTGTGATTACAGAATGTGCTTGCTGCATTTCCTCAATAATTGTAGAAAGAGTGGTAACAGCTATTATCAGGATAAAATATGAATTTAAAATTGCGTTCTATTCAAGGTTTTATCTTTTCCATTAGATTTGTGTGTGTAAAATATTGACTAGTTGTGTCATTTCCTTTTTTTCCATGCTTGAACTACACTAATTTTCCATTTTGCATTTGTAGGGCTTAAAATGTGTGAGATAATGTGCATCAATGAAAGAAGTAATTAAACCTGTACAGCTAGCTGGCATTCATTTCCAAGTTAGTGGCAGGCCAAGATAATGAGCAAATAACCTAAATTTACAGAAATGCTGTTGTGTTGGAGGATGACTGTATTAGAAGATACAAATGAATATAACAACAATATACTTGTCAAGCTTAGTAGGTACACAAAAAACCGTTTAATTCTTTAGGGCCTGCAACAACCATTTCTGTCTTGCTGCAATATCACAGAACACCAGCAGTTGTAGGATTATTATAGCATTATAAATAAGAAAGATGTTTACTTGACCAATAAAAACTATGTTTGCTGCAATCTTGCCTCTTTCAAACAAGACAAAGAAGCCAGGCAGAGACACCGTTAGCAAAAGCACCGTTAGCACAGCTAAATGGACCATCTGACATCTCTGGTTGATTGTTGAAACACAGCAGAGCTGCCATTGGTGGGTTGTGTGTGCATACTCCCAGTTGTGAATACCATATCTCAAAGCGATACAAGAGGGACTGGCCAAGGTACACCTGCAGGTGATATAAAGACAACAAATACTTTGGCCACAGTGCAGTTACTGTAGTTAAATCTGGACCAGTGAAAACACGGCATAATATCCTGTCAGATGAGTTCCAGCGCTCCCTCTCTCAAGTAAAGAAATCATTATTACTTTATTACTACTTTAGTTTACTTTCTAGACAACCTCAGACAGCAAATTAAAGGCAAGGGAATCTAAACCAGAAGCTACATTTCTCAGGAACAGTATCTAGGGAGTGGGAAAGTAAATAAAATATGAGAACAATTAGTATCCCTTTTTCCTGGGTTTTTTGCCAGTGAAGTATTGTCAATGGTGAATACATATTTTGGTGCAAAAAAATATGCCATGACATCACCTTTCATTGACGTATGGCTTTCTGAAGAGTGTGTTTGTGTGTACTGCTTTTGAGGGTGTTCAAATGCACATTCTTGCTGTGTGCACAAGTACTTTGCATCCTGGCACAGCCTGACCCACCTCCCCACCCCTGTCCCCACAGGTTGAGGTCGAGTGATGGAGTCTGTCTTTGGAGGTGAGCTGGGTCTGCTTGGCGGGGGCGATGGGCTGAAGGAGGATGGATGTGGGGTGGGCTGGCCGAGCGCCCCCCTCCCAGATGATATGTATTCTGCCTCCCACTTTGCCCTCATCACCGCCTACCACGACATCAAGACCCGCCTTGCCGGCCTGGAGCGGGAGAACAGCAGCATTAAGCGGAAGCTGAAGATTTATGAGATCAAGGTTAGAGGAGGGGTCCGTCTGGGGTACAGGGAAAGGTGAGGGCTGAGGGGATGTTTTGGGGGGGGGGGGGTGTCCAGAGGTGTCTGTAAAATGCATTGTTACCATTTCACATGCATTTTAAAGGCTTTGTGAAGAACATGGCTCATGGACCTTAAGGTGCAGATTGTTTTTCTTGAAATTTTTTTTTTTTGATAATTTTTTCTGAAATTATCACAATTTTTATTTTACTTGTGATCCCATGTCTAATGTACTTGATTACTTAAAGAATAAAAGATAATGTGATGCATATAATAAAGATAAATTATCCATATGGCATGCGTAAACACAGAATTATGTTGGGGGAAGGTATCAGGGTGGCTCAGCTCAGTTGTGTAGGTATTGTTGAAACAGTCCCAACCATCCCAACCAAGGTGTGCTGGGAGTTGCAGTCTCATATGTTCCTGCCAGAAAGCTGTATAGTCATTCACTCAACAGTTATTTGACAGTGCTTCAGTGTGTTAAATCACAAGATATGTGTGAAATCTGCATGTTATGATGGATGCATATCAAAATGGCAAACACAGTATGCACAGACTCATGAGAGTTGAAGAATCTGTTTGCCTGAGTCATAAATTGTTGTTGGTTCCGTGATTTGTGTTTGTGTGTGTGTGTGTGTGTGTGTGAGAGAGAGAGTGTATGTGTCTGTGTGTGTGCGAGTGTGAAACAGAAACCATATAGTTTCCCTTGGCTAAATTAGTGTTTCTTAATGTCCTTCACATTTGCAGTGTATGTATTTTTGCCTGTCACAATGTGGCAAAGCACTTTGTATGGGTATGTTTCTCACATGTTAGCGTGTTCAACGTACTTTGCAGTACACAGCTTGTGCATGATGGGGGCTTGAACAGGTGTGTGACAGGGTTTCCCACTTTATGCCCTGGCCCCCAATTACTTGCTGGCAGGTTTGCAGGTCATATAGCCTGAAGGGCCTTTGCATGCTGGACGAAAGAGCGTGAGGCACCATCAGCTGAGAGCTTCCAGATTGCCTGACATTAAAGCACTTGGACTCTGTTCCGCCCCCACAGATGTGTTTATGCTAACTAACAGCCCTGTCCTCAAACTCGCAGCTGTGATCAGCTTGGGGGAAGCATACGGAGCTGAGCATGACGCAAGAGGAATGCTGCTATGAACGCCGGTTCACTCCTCACCACTTCTCAGCATACAGAATTAGCATCTTCTTTAAACACCAGAATGGATAAGCAGGCCAGGACGAAACAGAATTCAAATAAAACCCTCAGTTATTTTAGTAACTGTTATTCTGATAGCCTTGAGGATATAATGTCACGGTTTTCAAATTCTGTAAATTTTGTAACTGGAAAATCAGGTTTTACAGTTGGGATGGTGTGCATTAGATTGTAGTGCAGCAAGAAGTGAAAGCGCCCCTTACACTTGATCCACCTGAAGGAAAATCAGATCTAGCATAACAAGCTTAACAATTATGGGTGTCATTCATCATAGCACCTTTTGGCAGAACGGGGTGTAATGCACTCCCTCTCACATATTGAGCAGGACACCTGTGTATTTGGGCTGTAATTGATTCACTGGATTAATCCCAATTCTACAGGGGCCTTGGTTAATGGATAAATAAGGCAGTGTGGGAAGAGAAAAGAAGCACATTGTGTCGTTTGGAGATGAATTGGAATAGTGGCAGTCTGTTTGTCCAAAGGCAAGACCGTAGTCCAGCCTAACCAAGTCCTCTCCCTGTCACCTTGAATTCCTGTTATGTTTTTCCACAGTTCCCCATGATAAGTGAATTTGGGGAGGACAGGAACTCCTACTGCTCTTTTGAGCCCAAGGAAACGGCCCTGCTGCAGTCTGAGAATGGCAACCTTCAGCAGAGAATCAACACCCTGACACATGAGGTGAGAGGGAGGGAGGGAGGGATGACAAAAACAGAGGGAGGGAGGGAGGAAGCTGTGGGGAGGAGAGCAGGACAAGTGTTGACTGAGGAGAAAAAGAACAAATGAGGGACACAAGCAGGAAAGACAGAATAAAGCAAGGGGCAAAAGGTGAAGGAAAACAGTCAACAGCCAGCCTACAGGCCACATGGACACAGGCTGAGGCATGGACAGAGATCTACTTCAGACTTCTGTCACCACTGGCAGTGGCAGCTACGTTTTCCGGCCCTGGACTGTTGCTCACAGAGAAGAATTCTCCATACTGCATAATGCCTCATAGTAACAGGTTGCTCTGACTTCCAAGCAATCCAGCATTACTCTTCTTAGTCATAATGTTGTCAGTATGCCATATATTAAGGATTATGGATTAGAACATGTTACCATGGCCACACACCATCCTACTTTGATCAGTCATTGCGTGTGCTGTTACCCTGCTTTGTCATCTGTTTCTGTCTCTCCCACTCCTCCCTCTGCTCTCCATCTGTCAGCAGGCTTCCATCCCTCCTCTCTCTCCCGCTCCTTCACCTTTTTGACTTTCAAGCCTTCAGCTTGGATGTCTCCGGTATCCTTTCCCCTCATTCCTCTTATTCCACCTCCACCTGCACAGTGGCCTGTATCCTCTTCTCTCCATAGCTCTCTGTGGCTCTGAAAATCGAATGTGGGCAGATTTTACTGGCACTTGCAAAGGGTGCATTGTTGGCAGAGTGCTTAAGTGACGTTTCACCTGCTCCTTGGACAAGCTCCTTGGATATCACTCACTATCGATTTGTGTTTTGGGCCAGCCTTTCCTTGCCTTTTCATGACCTTCACAGAGCACCTCACTCTGCCAGAAGAGACCCCTTTTGGCTTCTCTGAGGATTTTTGTTTCTCTCAGTGCCTGGCATAAAATCACATGCCACATCGAGACAAGTGTCTGCATTCAGCAGGTCTTGTATGCGGTCCAGATTCTGTTGTGGTATAGATTCGATGGATTACGCAATCACATGGCATGCAGGTTAACACAGATTAAGTTACTTTGCCAGATCACCTGGACCTCTGGCATGTTTCAGAGTTTACTGCAGCCAAGACCAGCTAAAACCACAACCAACAACCATTGTGACAGTTTATGCAATAGATTCTCTGAAAATGGTCTTACTCTTGATTTCAGTGACATGTTTGTTTGTAACTTCCAACCAAACACTGTGTTTTCAGTACAAATTATTCTTAGCTGTCCAAAAAAAAAATTAACATAACAATTTGCTGTCATTATTTTCTGTATTATTACTCTAAAGATGTTTTTCGCTTTTTTAATCCAATAATTTTGTTCTCCACAACTCTACTGCTCTCTTTCTCTCTCAGCTCCAGAAGAGTAAGGAGCGTGAGGAGCAGCTGGAAGATGTGATCCAGGCCTATGAGAAGATACATATGGAAAAGAGCAACCTCCAGAGGGACCTGGACAAGATGGTGAGACACAGAGCCCCCTCCTGGATGATCTCCACCAGCTTCACCAAAATCAGTACAATAATGTGTACACTGTGTAATTGACACAGGTGAACTGAACCTGAATATTACAAGGTCAGCATTCATTATTCAAGGAATTCATGTCATGGCTTCATAAAAATACTTAATTTGATTTTGCCACTTGCTCTCAGAATGGATTGTTCTTAGAATAGACAAAGGATACGTACCTAATCCAGGGGATAGCAACCCGTCCATCAAAGCTGGCTGCATGTGCAGCCCATAATATCCATTTACATTTACATTTATTCATTTAGCAGACGCTTTTATCCAAAGCGACTTACATAGGTTACAGTTGTTTTACAATGTTATCCATTTATACAGCTGGATATATTTACTGATATCCCACACCTATATCTCCTGCTGCTTAAATATCAAAGGGAATGTACCTTGAGTAAGGGTGGTTGCTTTTTCTCTTCCATGCAAGGTTATTTCTACTCATTGAATGCAGCAATGAGGTGGCCTCTTTTCCCAGTGCAGCATGTCAGATGGGCCACAGTTCTGTGCTGCCTGGGCCCCATTTTGAGCACTGCTGCTCACAGATATGTACATTGCATGCAACCAAACACCAGATCCATGGCCTGGTTTTGTGGATGCACAAAGGCAGATCTTGAAGATGAACTTAAGGGCCTAGACATATTTGTGCATGAAATCGGGAATCAGTCAGGAAAAGTACATGGGGAAATATCAGGAAAGGTGTTCAAGGTTGGGGTGTTTGTTGAATGCTTGTGTTTGATTTTTGGTGTTTTTCAAATGATGTTCAATGATTTTGAACATACATTTAAGTTCAATTACTACCTTTGTGGAACAATATTTTGACTTCCTTGACCTGCTTAAAGTATCCTGTCTCTCTATCCAAATGGTGTTCTGCACATACTACATAAACATACAAACATACAATATATACGCAGAGCATAGTAGACAGTTTCTTAACTCATCACTTTTATGACATGTTTTCGCCTGGCTCTTGCGTGCATTCAGCATGGATGGGGTTTGAATATTCAGGCTGGTCTGTCCCTATTGAGAAAGTGGTCGTGTGTCTGTCCTCCCAGACCACACTGGTGGAGAAGCACGTGGAGCGAATCCGGAGCCTGGAGGCGGCACTGCGGCAGAGGGACAGCTCCCTGCAGAAGCTGAACACACAGCTGCACAGCAAGGACATGCAGTACCTGCAGCTGCATGCCAGTCCAGAGGTCTCCCACAGTGAGTTCACCTGCCTTCCCTGGAAGTCTTACAGCAGCGTCCTCCTCTCTCAATTCAGTTCAATCCAAATTTTCCTTATTGGCATGAAAAATGTTATAGTACGTATAATATGACAATGTGTAAATATAATATATATCTATAAATCTAAATATATAATAAGCACATATACATACATAGATAAATATTATACATGCCAGCATAAAATACAATACAAGCCTCTTTCTTTCTCTGTCTCTGTCTCTCTCCCTCCTTGCTCCCTTTTTCTTTGCCCCGTCTCATATTCAAATTAAAACAGTGCTTCATATGCATGATGAGTTTGCAAAAGCAATAAAAGCTATAAAAGACATAAAAGATTTACAAGGAACAATAAAACAATACAACATGAACAAAGCAGAGCCATATTTTAAAAAGTAGCCCTCCACCCCCTATCCCAAAAAGAGCTCAAGAAATGAATGTGTTCTGATAATTATTTATCTGCCTTGTGTTATGCGAGAAATGGACAAATTGAGCTGCCACCTCCACAGTGTCAGCACCTTGCCCTAAGAGGTTTTCTGCTTTCATTATCTTGGGTAGAAGAAAAAGCAATGGGTGAGTTTGGAGCACTTCAGGAAGAAGGTGTTCCTAACAGGGAGGTATTTTTGAGCAGAAGAGAAGCAAATGTTCCTCTGCCTTACCCTGCACTCACAGGGTCGCCGTATGTCACCAAGTCGCTGTGTCATTGTCGCTTGCAGCCAGCTTGTGGGCGTTGCTAACGTAGTTTTGAGGAAGTGGGCTACAAATGTTTTACAGCGAAAGAATATCAGAGGAACACATCTGCCCTCTGATTGGCCATCGCTCGACTCTGTCGCTGCTCATTTGCATAGAATTGAACTTTGCTTAACTTTTTTTGTCGCCAAGTCACAGTGATTTTGTTGCCAGGCGACTTGCCGCGCCATGTCGCTCAGCGTCGCCCAGCAACCATTGGAAATGACTTCCGGCCGCTTTGTCGCTTGTTGTCGCTGCTGGTGTGAGCGCAGGGTTAATCTCTCCCAAGTCACAGCAGAGGCACGGCCTGTTCTCTTTTGCCTGCAGCCTGTTTTAATGGCAAGACTGCCATCACTGATACACATTCTGTACCTGATTAATACTAGTTGCCCTCTCTCTGGGACCCATACAGACATGTGTAACAATGCGTAATATATTGAAAAATATGTTGTTCCATCTAAGAATATATTTCAAATGCAATTAAAATATATTAATGGAAAGCAGAAATACATTGCAATATATCAAAATGGCAATAAGTTACATGTTTTAAATATACTGAATGAACTAAAAATAATTTCTCTAAAATACATTCTCTATACAGTATATATATATATTTGTACTGTATATGGGGAGCTTTTACACTTACAAAATTCTCTGCTAGAGGGTTGTCCCTATTCATGAGCTAGTTACATTGTGTTTCATTGTTTATATGTGTGCCCCCATGCCAATAAGTTGTGTGTATGACTTTGTTGTTTGAGTCAACTTTATATTTTATGGTTGTATTTTTTTCTTTACTATCACTGTTAGGCTGTCTGTATTTCTCTGTATATCTCTGTCTCAGGAAAAAAATATTTAACTGTCAACTACAAGCTAACGTGTTTTTTCTCTGTACTTCTGTAAATCCTTCCAAATCCACTTGTGAAATTGAAATAGATTCTATATGAACACTCTGGCATGTGCGAAAAGACCACAGTCCGTGGTGTGGAAAAAAGACGAGCTGTCAGCTCAAAGGATGATGATATACAGCTTTCTGAAAAAGAAAGGTTGGACATTTAGTCAATATACAGAGACTATAGAGAGTATTCAGACTCCTTCACTTTTTGCACAGTTTGTGAGGTTATAGACTTAATCTAAAATGGATTAAATGCATTCTTTTGACTATCTACACACAATAATCCATAATGACAAAGCAAAAACATTTAGAAATTTTTGCAAATTTATTAAAAACCAAAAACAGATCTTGTTTATATAAGCATTCAGACCCTTCATTCAGTACTTTGTAGAAGCACCTTTGGCAGCAATCACAGCTTCAAGCCTTCTTGGGTAAGTCTCTACAAGCTTTGTACACCTGGATTTGGGCAGTTTCTCCCATTTTTCCTGGCAGATCTTCTCAAACTCAGTCAGATTGAATGGGGAGTGTCTGTGAACTGCCATCTCCAGGTCTCTCCACAGATGTTCTATGGGGTTCAAGGCTGGACTTCAATTCTTTACTCAATTCTGACCAGTCTGTTTGTCCCTGCTACTGAGACCACCACCATGGTTCACCGTAGGGATGGTATCAGCAGGTGATGAGCAATACCTGGTTTTCAGCGGACACAGTGCTTGGAGTTCAGCTCAATGAGTTCAATTTTTGTCTCATCAGACCAGAGAATCTTTTTCCTCATGTCCTCAGACTCCTTTAAGTGCCATTTGGCAAACTCCTGGTGGGCTGTCATATGCCTTTTAGTCAGGAGTGGCTTCCATCTAGCCACACTACCATGAAGGCCTGATTGACAGAGTGCTTCTGAGATGGTTGTCCTTCTGGCCGGTTCTCCCATCTCTGCAGAGGACCTCTGAAGCTCTGTTAGAGTGACTGTTGGGTTCTTGGTCACCCCTCTGACCAAGGCCCTTCTTGCCTAGGCCGGGCGGTCAGCTGTAGGAAAGGTCCAGGTGGTTGTAAAGTTCTTCTATTTCACAGGTTTTCTCCTGGAAACATTCAAAGCTTTAGTTTTTTTTCACCTTTGTCCAGATCTATGGCTCAACATACTGTAATTTGATTGCAGAGTTCTACAGATAGCTCCTTGGACTTCATGGACTGGTTTATGGTCTCACATGCACTGTCAATTGTGGAACATTATACACACAGGTGTATGCCTTTCTAAATCATGTCCAGTCATTTAATTTTGCCACTGGTGGACTCCAATCAAATTGTAGAGACATCTCAAGGATAATCAAAACAAATAGGATGCACCTGAGCTCAATTTAGAATGCCATAGCAAAGGGTCTGAACGCGTATCAGTTTTTGATTTTTAATAAATTTGCAAAAATGTATTTTTTTGCTTTTGTTTTTGCTGTGTCATTATGGATTATTGTGTGTGGATTGACAGCCAAAAGTATACATCTAATCCATTTTAAGTCTATAGCACAACAAAGTGTGCAAAAGGTTAAGGGGTCTGAGTACTTTCTGAAGCCACTGTATGTACAACAATACAGGATTTAAAAATGCAGGCACTGCATTATTAAATGATCTCATTAAATGTGTGTTTTAAGAAATAACGAGGCTGTGAGTCATAGATTCATATCTATGACCAAGGCTTACCATAGCTGCCAGTCACTTCAAAATGAGGTATTTTTTATGTCAATGCAGTTTAAAAGTTTGAATAAAAGTTAGATGCTAGTGTATCTGAAGTGATATACCTACAGCAGCCCCTGAAAACTGGACCTTTTGTTATTCCTTTACATTGCCCTGCTGATTTCATTCTTCTTGACTGAAAGGCTATGTTATGTATCCCATTTGAACACTGGTGCTACCTAATTATTCAGTGCATATACCATCACCTTTATCATTCATTAACATGTGTACAGTAATGTTTCTCACAGACTGAGCATTAGTCCTTAAAGGAGACCTATTTACATTGGTGATGTAAAATACCAACGGCTGTGTGGTGTAGACTGATGTCTTATCTGTGTGATGCTCTTCCAACCTCACAAATGCAACTGATTTGAGTCAAGTTATAATAAACTCAACTGTGTTTTGTGAAATTGGTCATGGAAAGATCAGATAAGGCCTCAGATTGAGGTTTGGTACTGTCATTTCCACCCACCTCTTTCTCTCTCTCTTTTTCGCTCTCCCTTCCTCTCGTCCTGTTGCTGTTCTTCCTGCCTGTTTTTCCTCCATGCAGTCCCTGGTTCGTCTCCCTGTCCCCTTCTCTGCCTCTCTCTCTCCTTCCCCTCTTTTCCTGATAGCTTTTGCTCTCTCTTATTTCATACTCACCATACTAACCCCCTTAAAATTGTCCGTCCCCCACCCATCACCATGTTTCTTTCTCCCACCGCTGTCAGCCGATCTCTCTTTCCATCCTGATGCCCTATTCCTCATCTCTTTTTGTGCCCCTGTTTCCCGCTTCTCTCTTCTGTCTCTGTCTCTTCTCCAGCTGCTCTGTGACTCACTCTCTTTCTACATCACTCTCTCTCCCTACCTCCCCTCTCTACAGCGTCCCTCTCCAGCCCCTCTTTCATGGGGGAGTACCCTACACCTCCATTGCTCTCTCTCCGTTATGATCCTGCTGGCCATCCCCTGCATCATCCTATCTGTTCCTCTGTTCCTCCTCCTCAATCACCGCCCTTTTCCCTGTTCTGTGCCCCCCTGCCCATCAAGCTGGTCCATAACACAACGGGTATTCCACTTCAACCCCCACAGTGCAATAAATGCTGCACAAGCTGTTAGGGCAGGTGGTTTACACCTGCGTTGTTACTCACCCCCACATGCACACACACACTCACACGCACACATTCGCACCTTCCCCTGTTCTCCAACACGCGCACATGCACACACACACAGAGTCATGTCCTTTGCTGCACAGCTCTGTCCCATTCTGCCACGGCGTTACATGCCGCCCACTCCCGCCAGCTCTCTGTATGAAGGCCAGATGATGCATCACGGCACAGTAAACAGCGCTTTGCCTCACAAGCCAGTGGCTCTCTCTTCCTGCCTTCTGATCCCAGCACAGGAGTGGATGACCTCAAAGAAGTGGCCTTTGTGTCATCCACGCTTCTGTTCAGTTTTTGTCAGCTGGCTCACATCCACGCGTGGGTGTCCTTCTCCTCTCAGAGTAGACTCAGAAAGCCAGCCTCAAAGAATCAAGCGGAATCAGGCTTTCAGTTCGTATTTTAATTTGAGAATGCACTGACACAGGACATAGAATGGGTGACTAGATTTCCTAAAGGACCTGCATATCATTGACTTTATTAAATTGTTCATTTGTTGAACAGACACCCTTTTCCTTTTCTCACCTACATATCAAACGTTGCTGGTGTACATAGTTTTACTAGAACAATTCAGGTAGAGCATGTCTTACAACAGAAGGGTGTCTACAGTCACCCTAACCATGTGGCTGGTGTCCTCACAACTTCCCTGCACCAATCACATGTCACAAATCCAGCTGTAGCAGGACTTCCTGACTAGTTAACTTGCCTTAAGGTACAAATAACTAGATTCCCCACAAGGATGTCAAAATTGCTGTGGTGGGTAACCACCAGGTGGCAGCACTGATCTACACCACAGGCCTGGCAAAGCACCTGTGCAAACTTCACATAACTTAGGCCTAAATGCAGTGGATCAGCTTTCAGCTACATTTTATACAGTCCACCCATTCTCACAGTCATGTGCATCACCTTGAGACAGAAATATTAGGGTTTTTTTTCCTCATCAACAGAAGTGCATTCCCAAAAAACTAGATTAGCATTCTTTTACTTTGTTTACACATGAATTAAAGCCATGTTTTGATGTTTTATGATAAGACATTAAGCAGCTTTGGCTGCATTAATGTATCACAATAGGGGCCTTGAAGCAGTATATCCAATGTAATTAGACCCCGTACAACTTGCTTTTCCCATTAGAACTGCTGCTGCAAATTAAAGACAAACTCAGGAGTGGCACTTCAGCTGCACCCAGTATTCAGAGTGGCCAAAAATGAGAAGTGCTTTACAAAAGCACATTTCTGCGGTTTCTTGTATATCAAATTTGTTTGTGTACGTGTGCATACAGAGGCAACTTGACTGTAGAGATGCATATGCTCGAGGACGGTGCTTTTCTGTGTGTATCTCAAGCCTATGCACATTTTAACACCCTCTTTCCAGGGCCTGTTCACCCTGGCTGGGATCAGGGCTCATTTCTTTCACAAGGACTCATTTATTGCATTGTCATGCGTTGCATCATCAAAACATAAAATTGTGAAGGATTTCAGGACCATTACTGGTAGATGGATGTCCACCTTGTGAAGGTCACATGTTTTTTTTTTTTTTAGCTGTGACGTAGCATGCTAAAGAAACTCTTAGGGAAGCTGGGACATGGCTACACAGGGGCAGGCCTTTGAGGTGATGGCAGGAGCACTAGATTCATGAACAGATGGTTGATGGGCCTGGTCCGGGGGTTGGTCATTGCCTTTTTGTCCTTGAGCTAGGGCTCTAGTCTGAGTTATCCCTCGCAGATTAAATGGACACATTGGAACAAGGAAGCACTATGAATCAACTCTGAATCTTACTGGTGGATGAGGACCCTGGGTTTCAGAGGGAGTTAAAAGTCCTTGATGTGACCTGATTGGACTGAATCACAGGTTTGGCCAATCACGTCATCCACATACATGATGTCATACTAGACCAGGGATGTTCAGGGTCTGTGAAATACCAGGGACTGCCCATCACTGCCCATCTCTGGGCCCACCAGCTCCCTGAGGGGGTCTCTTGCAACAGTGCTTTCCCATCAAAAGCAGATTGGACCATGGCCAGCACGGCAGTTGCCGCTCACAGTCAGGCGCTAAAACCTTTCCTTGATGTCTGCCAGGTGGCGGTGGCAGAGGGACACTCCTGGAACAAGCCCAGAGGACACAGCAGCCCTGTCTCCCTGTTGTCTCTGACCTCTGAGGTCATTTTGTGAAACAAAGGCACTTCACCTCTATTTGTACTCTATAGAGAAGTAACCATAAGTGTAACTTGAATATTTTTTTGAACTGTAAAACTTGCCATGATCTGATGTGCAATGTTGTATATCAAGTGCAATGTTATCACATTACTGAAAACTATATTACTTGAAATGCTTGAAAACTTCTTTGTTTTTTTTGAAAATGAATTCCATTATGAAGACACCCTCCATGTTTTTTGCATGAATGCAGGCCTTCTGAAAGGTTCCAGTCAAGACTACTTGGGGTATGTTTGTATGTCTCACTGGCTGAAAGCGGTGTCAGAATTTGGCATGGAAGTCTGCGGCTGATATCTGCCTTTGTCCGCAGTGTTGGACTGCCCGGCTTTGACCCTTCAGAGCTCGCGCAGCCTCGATGCGCTCTCTGACCTGAAACTGCAGAGGCTAGAGGCGGAACTGGAGGGGGCACGGCACGAGGCCCAAGGGGCATGCCAGCGAGAGGAGGAGCTGAAAGCAGAGTGTGAGCGGCTGCAGGACGAGCTCAGGCAGCTGCAGGAAGCACAGAGACAGCAGGTCAGAGATACATGTGCGCACGCACACGCACGCGCACACACTCACAAATGACAGACAGCTACACTTCTAGAATGAGAGCACATATTCAGTCTCTTTCCATCTGATTGAATATTTTTGCTTTTAACTTGATGACAGCTTTGATTACATTCTAATGTGAGTCTTTCTCAGTCTTCTAGAATACAATTATATACCCTATTTTCAGTCCAAAGGGACACCATGAAACATTACTTTAAAAGCTTTCATTTTCCTGGCAGCAACCCTTGTCCTGGGCAACTTATAATTCTCCATTTCACACATTCTGAATCCCATTTCTAAAAGCTGATTTGACTTTTTACTACAGAAATTGCAGCAGGGTTGCCCAAGGGTAAAACAGACGTAGGCCACCTGGAATTTCAACCCATGACCGCCCATGCACAGTCCAGTGCTCTAACTGCTATGTCTCATGATACTATCATGAAGTCACTGCATAAGAAGCTGTATTTGTATGGCATTTCCCAGTTAACTTCTGAGAACTGTCAGAAGCCCCTGCTGTCAGAGTTAACCCTTTGTGCCCTGATATGTTTTTACAGGAGATGTCTGGTGCCTGTGAGCAGTGTGACGTGGAGTGGATAAAAAAGGCTGGAGATGAACAGTGAGTGACCAGTGTAACCGTGACTATGTGCAAGACCAATGTGAAACTTGTAATGAACTTGTAATGAACTGATCTGATTGAGGAATCAAGGCCATATCATCGCAGAACTATTAAAACAAATTGATAACATTGTTCAATTCATTAAATTGAACAATATAGGTAATAACTACACCAATGTCATCTGTTAGGAAGATGGCCAACACAATACAACAGAACAGAAAGAGTATATATATATATAAATTAAAAAAGAAAAAAAAACAAACAAACACAGCCTTGGACACCAGCACCAAAAGCTGCTCACAAAAGTGTCTAGCACACACCTGTATTGAATGTGCAGATGAGGTCCATTAACTGATGGCTAGCCTCCATGCACACAGGACTTGGGCAGGACACAGGACAGGACGTGATGAGGAGGTAAACAATTAACAATAAACATATTTAGATGCAAATGATGAAATGTGATCTGCTATTGATAGGTTTGAATTGAAATAAAGGCAAAGGGCACTTGAACATGTAACATTTTAACAAGTAACACACAATAACAATTAACAACATTCAGTCCATTCTTTGACTGACACACGTTGCTGCACATTGACCCAAGAGTTCAAGATTGTTGGTACAATGTGAGCACAACCATGTGGCTAGACGCAAAAATCATATTGTGGAGTTTGGGTTGCATCTGTGGAGAACACCCTTGTGAGAACAGGAAGCCCCGTGGGACAGGACGTGGCTTTGGTTCTCAAGGGAACTGGTCTCCTGTCACTTCGGGGTGGGGTGAGCAGCAGTCGTTCAATATCAAACACCTCCCGCTATCAGACATCATGCAGCTCTCCCCAAGGGGAGGGTTAGTATCGGTGTCAGTCTGGATAGGCCACTGACTGACAATCTGTCATACTTTCGTTTTAAGCAAACTGAAATTCACATAAAAAGGGAAGGGGGGTGCCAGTGGCAAGTGCCTCAGAAATTCAGAGGACCAGCCTGCAGCCACCAGATTTCCCAAGTATGACTCATCTCTGGCACCACCCCCCAAACCCTCCCCTCCCCCATTCTGTCTTATGTTTGGATTTTCTGTCTGAGTTGGTGATTCTTGGAAGCAGTGCCTTTTAAAATAAGCAGTCAAGTCATTTATGAAAATAACCTGTTGGGATTAATCAGAAGAGGCAATGAAGAGGTCTTGTTTCAATCACATTTGTTGGAAATATCATCCTGCCAGATATTTCAGTTAGTATTACCATAGTATACCATATAAAATAAAAACTATTACTGGCTTAGTAGAGGTTTCCATTCTGCCAGTTGTTTGTGTATTTCATACCAAAAGCATGTTTCAGCTTCACAGGCACAGCAGGGGACAAACTCCATTGAGTGACATAGAACAGCTTTTACAGTCTCAGCCAAGATGCTGCATTGTTGCAACCTCCCAAAGCCACAGGAATCTCAATGCAGGCTTAACGTGTCTGTTTGTGTTGTTTCAAGTCACCTTGGGGTATTTTTTTAACAAAGCTTTGGTAGCCAAAATAAAGGGAAAACAATCCCTCCATGAGAATGTATGATTTTTACCTGTATCATCATGGTTAACCAGGCTCTTTAAAATACCCTGTTAAGCACCTTTTTGGTATTACATTACTCTCAAACGCTGGCACAATTAAGGGAGCTTTGAGAGCATGCTGGTCATTTGCATGACTCAGATTGCCATTCTGCACTTTTATCAGAGTATCGTTCTCCACTTTTCCTCATCCTCAGAGACTGCCTATCTCATACGTGCCACTTGTTCAGAGAGTCACTGTGCCTTTGCTATTGGGGCACCAGATGTTTGGGACAGGTGACAGCTCACCACTGCAGCAGTGGCAGCCTCCACACAGACCAGATTTCAGGCCCAGAGGTCCATTCTCTCACTCAGCCTCAGCCAGAGGCCGCGATTGAGGCAGCTGCATTCTCATAGGTGGAAGTGGCGCTCACAGTGCCAGGGCCAGTTGGTATGCTGCCACAAGTCAGCAACTGCTTTGTCACAGTCAGAATTTACCTGTGCTTCTATCATCTTGTAAACATAGACTGTAGATAGACTTTTTTTCTGCAGTCTGTGCTGCAGAGTTTAATGAAGTGCTCGCCATGAGGGTTACTGAATACACAAGTTGCAGCCATTTGGTTTGGTGTTGAGCATGCTAACCGCTACCCCACACTGCTACCCACTTACTGTATGCATGTTTTTTTTCTTTGACTGAAAAGAGAATATGGGCTGCACTGACACTAGCTTTTCATCCTCTGAAACTACTCATTTTCTACTGTTCTCTCAGAGAGAAAACAAAAGCCATTTCAAGTATACTAAAACAGATGATATGGGCCCCTCAAAATGGCATGAATGCACACTCAAAGGCATGCTCGAGATCAGAAGTCTTCTGCGCATGGCCTTAAAGTATACCCCCGTAGCCCCCGCAAGACGGGGGCGCCCAGCAGTCCAAATGGGCTCCGCCCCCACCTGTCAACAACTATTATGATAAGAATTACAAAAAAATGTCTTTATTATACCTGGACAGCTCTAGCAATCACGGCTATCGCAGGATTAGCACCGTGACAGCGGTTGTGACACTTTATAGTTTGTAATGTTAAAAAGCTCCAACAGTTTAAAATTTACTCAATACAATTAACTCCATAATGTGTCCAGTGTTATAAAGTGATCTGTTAAATTTCATTGTGCGTCTGAAATGATAAGTATCCTCACTATGAAAGATGTTAAAATTCACCTGCTTTGGAACCCACTCAGGGTTAGTTGCGGGGGTGGGGGGATGGTGTTACGGTGCTGCTTCTGCGCAGTGTTTTTAAGCACAATTTGGATGGCGAACAGACCTGCCAACATTTCACACTTCCTCAGGCTTTTAGCACTGCGAGAGGGGCATTTCAAGCACACAGACCTGACACTCTTTCTCCCACCCACATGAACGCACATGCATAGACCCTTAAGCATCCATTGCTTCTCTCCCTCTCTCTGACACACACGCACATGCACACCCACATGCATGCACACATACAATACACACATGCATACATGCATGCATGCATGTACGGATGCACACATGGAAACACAGGCTGACCTGCATGGCTGCAACTAAGTCAGATGCTGAATAAGCCAGCAGGAACTGGTTGCCTTCTCGGCAGGAAAGGCGGCCGCTGTTTGTAACACATTCAGAAAGAGGTGTTCACACATACGCTTTGGTGCAGAGCGTAGCCAGTGAGACCTGCTGTCTTTCTACACGCCACCTTTAGGGGAACTTCAGATTATAGTGAAGATGTTGTGAGCGGTGCAAAAAGGAGTGTGAGAAGGAAGAGTTGACAGTTGCACAAGACCAGACAACGGTCAATAAAAACCAAGAGTCTATTGGAGACGATTTGTGCCTCCTGGCATGCCTTTGAGGTGCAGCGTATACACTCATACACACTCGCACACATGTGCACAGACAGACAGAGTGGGATTATAAGGTCTCCTCCATGATCAGTGGCAGGTTCATACACCTGCCGTTACCAAGGAGCAGCAAACACACAGGCACCTTCGCTTGCAATAGCCACTTCAGCTCCTGTAAGTACAGTAGTCTTTTTGTAATGCTCCTCTGAGCAGACCTGCTGTCCACAGACAAGAGATTAGGCTGTGGAGGGAACTAGGGAATGCTATACGCCTCAGCATTCAGAGAGTGAGATATGCTTGTAATGCAAATTTGTTTGTGTGGGGAACTGGATTAGTTGCAAGTTGTTTTTTTTTTCTCCCTTGGCATGTGAATTTATCCAAAATAGATATTAAGAGTATTGTTACAATTATAGATATGAAAACTGTAACTGAGCCTCTCTGTGCATTAGTTGTAAAGCTTGTTAACAAAGTGTTTTGTTAACAAATTGATGATAATACATTTAATGGTAATATTTGTAGGGCCACTTGTAGGGCCACTAGCTTTACTTGGATTCACTATTGCAAAACCTTTATAAACATACACATACATACATATATGCATTTCAGTACATTTTCTGTCTAAACAAAGTATATTGGTACATAAACCACTTATTTTCATTATTTAAAATATATTTGAATATCTGAAACATTTTTACCTTTTCCTAGATGCTATTGCTTTTGGCTTGGCATGTCTCTGCCCATCTGCACTGAAGGAACACAGAAATGACATTTTACTGTAAGAGGCTATTGTTGAGTCAAAGGGACAGGAGTATGTGTCCTTTGATTGCTTCCTGTGTCCACTTGTTTATTTTGACCAGTGTGACCATTTCAAAGGGGAAAGGTTATATGAGGTCATCAAACACCTGTGTGAGTTCCTACTGTGATAGCTCCATTGAGAAGGTGGGGAGTGCACTGGAGGGGAAGTGGCTGCCTTGTCCACACTCTCATAACCAATGTGCCAGTGGTCCAAAATTCTGTTTCATTAGCAATAATCTATCCAATCCAAAATGGCATTCTGAAAGACATTACATATAGTACAGGGTAGAGCTGTCTTCTGTTGGAGCATGACATGAACACAAGTGAACAGAGCCATTTTGAACGACAGCAAATAATTATTAATGCCTAAAATTCAATTGTTCCAATTATTCCATTGGAATAATTTTCACATTTTTGGATTTTCAGTTTATAACTTTATTGAAAACACATTAAAAATTCTAAATAAAAATAATGTCAAACTGATAAAAATGACCACACAGGTGGTAATATTAAATGTGCTCACTAGGTTTAAAACAATTTATTTGAGACTTAGTTGTAAGTTAGTGACTAACTATCTAGGTTTGTGCAACTGATGTCCTACAAGGTCACCGATTAGGCAAACCAGAGACAAATTTCCATAATAATTTAAAACACTCCTGGCTAAAATATCTACTTTTCACTGTAATTTGAGGCTTAGTATCAATTAACAAACATTCAAAATGGTTAAACTACTGTAATGTACATTTTACTAATCAGATGCATGTAAAATAGTTTAGTTTCTCTTTCACATCTCTGTTATGCACAACTATGAAATGGTATTCACTGCTGCATGGACACAATGTTAGCAGAACCATGGTACTTGCTACATTCAACCATTGCTTTTGGTTACAACCAGGTGGGTCTGATCCCATGGTCATATATGTAACAAAATACCATCTGAACTGGTTTAATTATGTACCTTGAGGGATGTCTAGACAGATATTACAGCAATTGGAGAAAGTTTTCACACATAGAATGCAGGAGACAAAAGTTGCTGTCTGAAGTTGTCTGAAATTAGCTGAACAATGTTCTTTTCTGTATCTTTTCATGTATTAATATGTATGTGAAATTTCCAAAATATGATATATATAATGCATTTAAGACTGTTGCGTTGTTTTAAATTTCAGCAACTGTAAATATGTAGTAGAAGAATGAACCGTGCCACTCTTTAACCCTCTTCAGACAAACTTCCACAGGTGTACATTTCCCCTAATTTAGGTTTCAAGCTCTACATTCAGACTGAGATGTAAACTATACCACTTCACCAGCTCTTTGGCTTACAAACACTGCTTGATGTGGATTGTATTTCAATCTTTTTCACAAAAGTCCAGAAATGTATTAACTTTTATGTTTGTTTTCAGAGCACCCTAAACCCCAAAACAAGTTCCAAAATTAATGGTAAGCAAAATTATGAGTTCAGGATTCCAAACCACACGGAGGACAACATTCTAAATCATATACATTTCTCAACATGAGATTCTCTTACCTGCATGCTGTTGTTCACTATTATAAATGACCTGCTCAGAATAGACCTTCAATGAAAAATAATTGCTGGTTATTAATTTTAGCAGTTATGTATGTGTGGAATATTATTTGGCTTTGGGGGAAATTACAAGAAGACAACACAAAAAAAAAAATATGTTTGAGGACACAGCAGCATTACATTCACTGATAATGTTCAAAATTGAAAATTATAATCCCTGTGGATTTCATAATTGTGAAATATGTTAATGGTGGTGAATTATATAACTGTTTACTGTACTGTCTCTATTTGCACTTGTACTTAGTAAGTGGTTGCTCTTGCTTTGCTAGGTAGTGCTATTTAATAAGAAGAATCAGGGCAGAATACATCTAGGTCACTGCATTTTAAAATGATAATCCTGTGGCATTTAATTTAAATGTGTAATAGAGAACATTGTGTACATTCCTTAGTGACTGAGGCTCATGTTTCATTGTATCCTAATTCATTTTCTATTCATCTGAAATGTGGTAATGTTATTCTGAGTTTTTGAATTCTGACTCACAAACAAGATGAATGCATTTTTATTCTGAATTTTGAAAAGAAGTGACATGTGCTGTTTTGCCAACAATCAGAAGAACTGGCCCTAAAACCCTTAAGGATCATCATGGGCTTTGAATTAAAAGCAAAGATGTCTACCTCCATATTTGTGTGTGCTAAGAGCAGGCCAATGCGAGAGGGAGACCGTTATGTTATTTAACAAGCATTTTTTGAAGAAAGAAACTTACATCAGCCATGCCACCCTTGTGGTTAAGTATCCTCTCTTTCACTGCTGGAAGGGGAAGTGAGGAGTAGGCGGTTGGTGACTCATAGCCAAGCAAGCATACAACACACTGAAGCCCAAAAGTCCAGAAGCCGATAGCAGTATTGACAGAGTGATGCTGTTCTGTACTGTTTCAGAATGTGTCACAGCTGTAGCTGGCAAGGTGAAAGATAGTGTCTTTGTGCCTTGGTACCCTGAGATAAAGCCGTTATCATTATTGGGATTGATTCGCTGGCTTTTCAGTAGGAACAAAGGAGGCCAACAATAGGTGTTAGTATTGGTTTAAAATACTATTCCATTTTCACTTATTTCTTCATAAAAATACCTGTACATTTTATGGTTGAAACGTCTATGGCAGGAATTAGTCACTGTTAATAAAGCACTTTTAATTTGAGTTGACTAGCTGTTACCCTACCATATCCAAATACGGCCCACATAATTTGAAAAATACATAATGAACACATACACAGAGTGAAAGCTTCTGTCTTTCTTGGCTTCTATCAGCATGAGATGTGCTCTGTGTACATTTATTCATTTAGGGCCAACTACATTCATTGGTTTCTTCCTGTAGATGACTGCACTTGCACTTTTGCTTCAGAAAAAAAAAAAGTTATTGAACAATGTCAGCAGCAAGCTGACCCACACTTTTTCTTTTTTCTGTAGTTCCATAAACACTTCAAAAATTCACTTGTGCCATTGAAATAGATTCTATATGAACACTCTGACATGTGTGAAAAGACCACAGTCCAGAGTGTGAAAAAAACGAGCACTCAGCTCCTGTGATGATGAGATACAGATTTCTGGAAAAGAAAGGGTGAAAATTCCTTCAGTCAATTTACTAATATATTGTACAATGCATAATTATTAAATGCAGGCACTGCATCATTAAATGATCTCCTCATGTATGCTTTAAGTAATAACAAGTTTTTAAGTCGTGGATTCATGTCTCTTACAAAGGGTTACCGTGGCCATGCATTCACTTCGAAATGAGGTACAGTTTTTTTTGTCAGTGCATTTTTGAGTCAGTTTTGAGTCAAAGTTAGATGTCAGTGTATCTGAAGTGATATATCCACTTAGCATCCCTTTAAAAGTGTGGACCTTTTTTTATTGTTCTACATAGCCTTGCAGATTTGAATTCTTCTTCACTGAAAGGCTATGTTTTGTATCACCTTTGAACACCAGTTCTACCTAATTATTCAGTGCTCACACACCATCATCATTCACAATGCACCCATATTCATGAATGTATCTACAGCAATTTTTCCCCCGGACTAAGCAGCCTTTCAAGGAGACCTAACATTGGTGATGTAAATACCAACGGCTGTGTGGTGTAGACTGATGTCTTATCTGTGTGTTGCACTTCTAACCTCACAAATGCAACCGATTTGAGTCAAGTTATAATAAATATATCTGTGTTTTGTGAAACTGGTTGAAGAAATCAGATAAGGCCTCTTGCCAGAGATTATCAGGGTACATCTTTTCCACCCACCTCTCTCTCTTTCCTTTTCTCTCTCTCATTTTCTCCTCCTTCTTGCCATAAAGAGTGATCAGATAAGTGATCAGTCTGGTCAAGTAAAATGCAAGAGGGTTATGTTACTGTCCATTCGACCACAGCAGCTTGGTCAAGAAACCCAGGATGATTACATCCAATCAGGAACCAAACCAAATGACAGTAATTTAAAGATTTAAAGACCCCTTTTCATTTGCATTCATAGTTAAAAAGCACATCTGCATGCTTGCAATCCCTTTAGGTCCACTATACAATACCTTGTACATGTCCCTCTTTTAATGTAAACCAACTGCTATCACATTTTCAGATATATACTTGCATCCAGTTGATATATATTCCAGATGAATGATTACAGCATCATTGAAAAATATTCACCTAAATAAAGATACAACTTAATGCCTGTGTGCTGCAGGGCGTCTAACTAAGTGCAATGGAGACATTCATTTTTATTCAAGTGAATGCTTGCCAACCATTTTGTACAATTAAAAAGTCTTTACCTGTTGCCAGATGACTAAGGTTATGAGAACATTAAAATTACAAATAGACACTATGGGCCTCTGTAAACTCTGTAAAAGTGGGTTTGCTTTTAATAAGTCTGTGTTAAAATCTGTGCATCTTACTTAGAGAGGTTGAGCAGGCTCTCAACGAATCAAAGCTAAAAAGGTGTTATTCCTATATGATTCCCCTTCTCATACTTGCCCTCATACTTGCCCTCTGATTGCCTTAATTTGCACATAAAGGATTAGTTCATTCTACATTCTACATTCTACTAACATTCTACTCTTCTAGGGGGCACGTATGAAACAGCCAAACAGAGTCATCTACACACCGTGTTCTTTTCAACTGAGTCTTTTTGGTGCGTTTATTTTTAGGCGTGGCTTTTCTCAGAGATGCCCTTTTGTTTTTAAGAGAGTAAGAGAAGGGGGGAGATTTCAAAATGTGCAATCTGACATCGCTTGCTGTAACTACACTGCACAACATGCTTATGCAGCATGCGGTGGTGGCCTGGCCTCAGCAAACAAGATTGCAGATGTGGCTCTTTTGAAATAACTGCGCTGTTGCCATGGTATAGCGAACACTCTTCCATTCCCATCTGAGCGGGCCTCCCACCTTTAGGGTGCTTTAAATAGATGAACATCATGTCTGTGTATTTCTGAAAAAAAGCATTTAAGGACATGAAAATGAGAATAAAGTGTCCTGATTTGTAGCTTCAAAGGCAGTTTCATTTTTTGTTCTTCTTAAATGTCAAGTTGTGTTTGCTCTGATTTGAAACTTTTTCATGGCTGACGGTACCCTTACATCCGTCCATCAGTCACCCGAATGTTGTTAATTGCTGAGCTTGCCTTCAGACTCCATCTGAGTGTTTTGACTCCATTTTGAAGGTGAGCTTCAATTTGGACTCAGCAGATGGCCAAGTGTCAAGATGGAGGTCCATAAACGTAAAGGAGAAAGTGTTAAACTTGAGCGAGCTGGAGGGCACAAATGTGATGCTTCATATGCTTGACATGATGTATTAGACAGATTGTTTTCTCACAAGTCTCAGCTGTTACACCATGGAGAACATCAGAACCACTACATCAACAGGATGTTAGACTGTAGTTATATCCTACATTTAGTACAGCTGTCATGACCTTTGTTAAAAGGTCAACTCATGCAGTTAATTTGAATCAAATGCATATAAAATTATTTAATCAAATTCAAAGTAGTAATACAAGTCTATAATGTCGTCTGAACTAAGAAAAACACCACACATTTCTTGCTGTATTTTGTACTAAATGAATAGTAACATTTTGTTTAGTTGTTCTGTTTTCATTGTGACCTTTGGCAGCCCTGGTTTAAGATGCAATTGGACCAAAGAGTCCTAATCTGCAAGGTGCTCCCAAGCACCAGTCTTGTTTTTAAGTTAGTGTTTTTATGTATTTAAAAGGTATAGAAACTTTTGTCCTCCCGGGTGAAAATGGGTTTAAGTAGCATTCAAAACATGCTTCCGTTTGGCTGATCAAATTTAAAAAGAGGGTGCATATGACTGGCAATTTCACTTCATCAGACATTTTCATTACGTAATGGACTGATGATTACTTACTCAGAGCATGCTCTTTTGAGAGATACTGCTATTACATACTGGGTCATTCCACCTGAAATCAGGCTCATTTTGACATAACCATGTCTGTTTTTGTGAAATTTTATGCTGATGACTTCTTTTCTCACACTGTTTTTAAGAGATGATTAATCAAAGGAGTCACTTGTTCTGACTGTCATTGTCTTGAAACACATCCAGCCCAAATTTCTCTGAAGCAGAAATGTGAAAATATTATTATAATAAAAGAAGGATTAACACAAAGCTCCTTTGTAAAGTTAAAAGGGGTTGCTCATCATTTGAAAACATGCAGGTAGTACAAAAGTATGACTGGATTGGTCAATAAAGCTATGGGATAACATAGCCATTAAGATTTAGAAGTTAAATGATAAAGTTCATAATCTTTAATCCACACCAGCAATGCTGCCAAAATACTGCCATTGAAATTCTGCAACAGCTCAGGGGTGCACCATTCACATCATTGACCAAAGGTGGATGCATTCCATATTGAGGGTTGGTACTCTTTCATATATACCACGACAATTTGATGAGATTAGCTTTGAGGGATGTCAAACTGTTAAAAATCCAGCATCCTATATTGTTTTTGTACATCTCTTCCTGTTACTTAAATGTAACATCAATGAATTATCTGTTTAACATTTTCCAATACTAAATTGATCTAACAAAAGTTTCTGAAAAGTCTTTGCTACATTTTTTCTGCATAACTTTGAGTCCATTTTAATCGTGGCCTACCTATTGTGGCATTTATGATTTACCCTCTTCCCCAGGGTTTGCCTTAAATGTGGGTTTGACACTGACCTGAACAAAAGTAACAATTCAATATCATGAATTGTGTGGATTATCATTACTGTAATCAAAATGAATACAGTAATTTTTATGGGTCTGCCATGTTTCTTCACAATTAACTTTGGGTCATGGAAGGAGACAGCACAAACCCAAAAAAGGTTTGAGAAATATCTTTGCTTTCAGATTGGTTAAATCTATGTGTTGAAGTCAAGATGCATGTCATAAATTACTTGTCAAACTACAATTCCCAGTTTCCAAAAAGCCCCTTCCAGATTTTGTAATTGCTATGAAACGACTTGTTTGTTGAAAAGTGGGACTGTCATAACACCAAAAGAACTGCAGCAATATCAGGCTTTAACCTGGCTCTTTTACATGTGTGTGGTTGTAGTCAGGTCATATTACAACCTGCACCATCAGTGCTAAATGCACGTATGAATATCAGTGCACATTTTATTAATCCTTGTACAGAATAAAAAGTAACCCACGTTAGCAAACATTCTAGAGATTAACCTCTTCAATAATCACACATCACACAGGGGTGAGAGACTAGGCAGAGCTTTCTCTTAGTATGTGAAGCTATAGCAGTTCCATGTCAACCAAATTGTATCTGGTCTTTGCCCCTAGTTAGCATTCATGAGATGATTAGATAAATCAAATTAGAAGTACTGTACAACCTGCCCAAAATGAAGATTGATAGTTATGTGAAAGTGTAAGAAGGTCCCAGGTGGTCTATGAGATTTCCTTGTTAATCAGGAGTTACACTGAGCCAATGTATATTTTTGCAGGAGAACTTTAAAGATCATCAACAACATCCTGGTCAAAGATTGGCTGTAGCCAACTGGGAACAATGAAATGCTGTGGGTGGCAACCAAAGAACGTGGCGGGCATGTTAACACTCAGCTGTCTCGCTCCGTAGACATTCATTTCATGAAGCGTTTCACGAAGAATGGTTGTTTTGGAGGGAGTAATCAATGATAAATACAATGCATACAGTGCATTCTTTGGGAAAAAGCAACATTAAACCATTTTTCTTATTTTATTTCATCATTTGAGTAGCAGGGATTGTAGCAAATGTCATGGACTCAGTTCCCACTCAGTTTCTAGTGATGCCAGAGGTGCTTCTCATGCTCAGATTTACCTGGCCTGTGCCGTCATTCTCGGCAGTTTTTTTGCTCCATGGCAAATCTGAGTGGTGCGCATGTCGTTGTCATGCATCGGAGTGCCGTATGTGAGAGTGTCATGAGCGTCATAGCGGTATTCACACTTTGTGCCTCATTCACATCAAACCGAATCACTGGTATTTTACCAGAACTGGAATCTCAAAGAATGTGTTCAGGAGATGTATTTTCAGATCAAAGGGTTAGTATTCTCGGAATGCTCCGTGCTGCTTAAAATAGATGAGACCTGCTTAAAAATGGTCCAGGTTGGATTTCTCTTTTTAAGAGCACAATGTATTTTCAGGGTGAACATGTAAATAACATGTACATAAAAAGAATCGAACATAAGAAGCTTAATGACAAGAACAGGCCATTGAGCCCAGCTAGGCACATAATTCTACCTGAAGCCTTTAAGTGTATACATACTGCAAATCCTAGCAAGTGATTTCGATACTCTGAGTACAAGAAAAAGAACTTTAAAGTGTCAGTGTGGTATTTACCTTTATTTTCAACCTATGCCCTCTTGTACTAATTAATACTAGGGTATTCATTTATGTATAACAAGCAACCAATCAACTTTCATATTGCAGTAATAGTGCATGCAAAGGATGTTTGAACCAGAGTAATTTTATTTATTCATACACCTTTCACTCCATTAGTATGAATGAATGTGTTAGATATTTGTATATGAACACATACAATCTCAAGGTAACAAGTAGGAATTGGAAAAACCATTTAATCTGTAAGTGTGCCACATCCAATCTAAATCAATGCAACTTATTTGCTGTAAGTGTTTCTGTATTTGTGTGGGTTTGTATTTTGATAATCAACAACCTCTCTGTACACGTTTGTAGAATTTACAATGCACAGGATAGTGGCCCTCTTGAACCATCTTTAGCCACTTCCTTTTTCAACAAACATCCGCTGTCAAATTTTGAGTGATCTCTGTGACAGCCCCTTGGTGACTTTTACCTCCTTTACCTCTACCTTTCTGCTGATGGAGTGTAATCCTTCCAAAACCTTCCATTACTCTCTTACCTTGATATTGTTTCCAACTGCACAAAGCCCATGGTGGCCCAAAGCTATTGCAATGAGTTTGCCATTTTTGACATCTGATCTCAATATGATGTTGGCATAATCTTACTGTCAAATTAAAGATTTTTACATTTCCTATTATTTATTGGGCTTGCTGAGAACAGAGCAGTTGTAGGTCATTTTTCATATTTATATTTTCCATATTAAAAAAATAAAATTCAATTTCTTCATGTCAGATATTTATTAATGTTTATTTTGTATGTGATTGATGTATCCAATCAAAGCTCCTGTGCTTGGGTTCAACAATTTTGCCTGATCACTCAATTTAGACTTTTTTTTAAGTGTACGTAATGCAAGTGAACTTAATGGATTTTCTGTTCTATCCATTATGGCATTACAACATTATGATTGCAGTAATGTACAGCAACGGTTGCTGTGTGTGACCTTTCCTCAGGGTGAACCTGGCACTGGCTTACACTGAGCTCACCGAGGAGCTATGTCGGCTGCAGGCCCTGAGCGCCAAGCAGACAGAGATCCTGAGAAAGGTGTCCCAGGAGCAGACCAGCCCAGGTCAGCCCCGCACATGCACTGTCACACCATCATGCCAACACGCTGACCAACCCTCCATCTAATTAACAGGCTGCCTTTTCCAGGAGCACTTCCATTTGTTATGTTTGGCATGGTATTTGCTTGTGTAGTTCAGTGTTTACTGAACGCTTTCCTCAGGGACGTCACTGCTGTGGGATCCTCTGGGTGCAGCTTTCTCATCCCAAGTTTGTTTTTCAATGCACACAAAAGGCAGTGCAGTGCAAAAACACATACAGCTACACACGTTTCTCACTCACAGGCCTAGACACATCAGTCTCATTTTATGGATCAATCAGATTTACATATTTTTGTAATATGTGGATATGCTGATGTTGTTTAAAAGGGTGCAGATGCACTGGGCTGGACGTTCACTACCACACTCTTGCGGACAGAGTCACCCTGATACAAGTCGTGTGCGTGTGCAAAAATAAAGACCGAGCACATGGGAGTTGGGGTGTGTCAGTGGGTCAGGCGCCATTGGGTGGTCTGCCATGGGAAAACACCACCATTCGCATGCATGGACAAAGCAGCGACAGCAACAGCAGCGACCCTAAACACCAGCAAACCCACAGTCTCAGGCAAAAAATCTGAAAAAATACTGAAACAAAAAATTTGAACCTGCAGCTGAGCATGCTCTAAATCCTTCAAAAATGCAGGAAGAAAAAAATGTAAATGTAGAACAAGAACCAAAGAAAAAACAAACAAACATTTAGAGATTTCATGACATTGCAACTTAAGTTGTATCTTTTGTAAGTTTGTATCTTTTGTGTGATTTTTTTCATGTACTCACATTTTCTGCTTGAAGGTAGCATAAACAACCTAACCCCTATCTCTTAACACTTACGCACTCGACCACACAACCGCAAACAATGTTTCCCCTTTGATATTGGAAAGACTGCAAAATGCAGAACCAGAGACAGAGGTGCACAGCTGATTGGTTGATGCAGAAGTCTTTTTTCTCTAAATTACTGATCGCTATCTTCTGATTGCAGGAAGCACAACATACTGTATGCTCTATCTATATGATCATTGTCCCTGGGGCATGAAAGAAGGCAGCCCTCTTGAACATATTTTTATTGATGCAGTTTTTCAGAAGAGGGCTTGTAAAATTTGATAAGAACAAAGGAGAGCAAAAAAAAATGCCCTCTAATCAAAATTTGACAGACTTTTACATTTAGTTTGCAACTACCTATGGGTAGGGGTGGAAAGAGCACATCAAACTGAATGTGAATGGACAGCAAGTGAACAATTCAATTCATTTTTATCATATATCACAAGAGAAGTCAGATTGTGTGTGCAGTACTCAGGAAATGAACTACAGCTCACATAAACTACAAAAGCCTTTTTTGCTGAAGTTATCAGAACTGTGTTACTCAGTAGAGTGCACAGTTATCCCAGCATTTACTGTGAATCTCAAATATTCCTTCACACAAATCTGTAATTGCAGTGATATATTGTACAGTTAAAGGTTAAGGTTAAAGGGTTTAACAGCTGCACTCTTGGTGGGCACACAGCAAGAATGTTTACTGTTAATCTGTAAATGATTGCATTTGTGCTTCAAAGAGACTGAAGACATGCAGTCATAATTGTTCAAATCAAATGTCAACTTATAAAGATGATAAAGTTGGTGAAATCAGAGACACTGAGGGCCCCCGGCCCAGACATGACTAGTCTCTACCTCATAGCAACTTGTACCTCATTCTACTACCTTGTACCACAGAGTGCTTCATTCTATGGTTTGAATGTGTACCAATCTGTGCCACTGGTCCATGTTTCCTCAGTTCAGCACCATTCTCCGATCCCCCATCAGCGCCACTCGCCCGTCCCCCAACGCCACTCACCCATTCCCCAGAGGCACTCTCCAGTCCCCCAGCGTCGCTCTCCGGTGCTGCAGCGACTCTCCCCAGACATGCACCGCCGTTCGCCCCTGCCTGAGATCAGTGATGGGCCAGCTTCCTACTCTTGCCGGCCTCCCAGCCACCACTTGCGGGCAAGCTTCCAGGGCCGCCGCAGTTACTCAGAGGTGGCTGACCCGTCTGCATACCAGAGGCCACCCCGCTTCACACTGGACCCTGTCTCTACCCTGCCCAAGCCACGGCCCTACGTGGAGGGCTACCTCAAACAGCAGCATGGGGAGGCAGCACCTGGTGTGCAGGGTGGAGGTGGCGGTGGTGGGGGCAGCCTGGCCGGGAGCCCGCGGCACACCCGGGAGCTGCCCTTCCCCCTCACAGAGGTGCCCCACCTGTGCTTCGAGCCAGTACCACCCACCCCCAGTCCCCTGCCCCCGCCACAGCCGCCACAGTCCTCGGAGGACGAGGAGGAGTGGGTCTGCCCCCACCCCACAAGCCCCCCACACACACTGGGGGCCTCTGCCGCCGCTGCTGCCGCCTCCATAATTCGGGGCCCAGCCTCCTGTTCTGCCTTCCCCGCCCCAGCCGGGCCCAGCACTCTCAGCTGCCACCCACCTGGCTACATGCATGCCGACCATGCTCAGTCCTGGCCGTCTATCAATGTGAGTACTTGGCAGGCCAAATCAGGCAAGTTAAGAACTGGGCAAGCAAAAGTAACGGAGCAATTCTGCTGCTTTTTCAGTTTAATGATAATTAACCAGGATATGGCCTAATGCTGATTCAACTGTAAAGTGTTTCTGTTATTAGTGTCCCCCATTCAATTTTTAAATGACAAACACTTCATCAGTAATAACTCATAAATTACAATCATTATGTATATTTGTGAGTTCTTAGATAAATCATATACATTAACAAACAGTATTGTATGAAAAATGACCTGACATACTTGGAAGGTAACAGTAGTTTTTCATGTAGATGCTTACATATGGACACTAAACAGTCCAAGATACCCTTTTTAAATGACTGTGTTCCACTGTGTGGAAAACAACCCGTATGTTTAATTACCCCTGGGGTTTTTAATTGTTTTCAGCTGTGGATGGAGACGGAGGAGAATGACATCAGGAGCTGCCCATTGTGTCAGCTTATCTTCCCCATTGGATACCCTGACGATGCTTTGATAAAACACATTGACACACACCTGGAGAACAGCAAGATTTGACAGCTGCAGTGGGACAAGCAAGTCTCATTATGGCCAATGCTTATGGAACCTAAAAAGAAAATTGTGTGATTAGTGAGTATGTGCCATTATGGACGAGTTAGAGAAGAAGAGTGAGACTCAGATTATGACAGATGACACTATATGGTCAATGAGCCACCTCATTGGCCTGCAACCAAGTAAGATCATCGTTGACCTGTGTCACAGTGTTTTAACTGATGAACGATTAGGGCTATTTCCATCTGGGAACTTTAAGGGTGACCTGCACTCTCTCTATTCCAATAGATGTCCTGCACACCTTCATTTATTCTGTGGTGACAGTATCTCATTCTGCTTTGAACCATTGCTGTCAGCATAGGAGCTGCTGAATCACACAGGATCCCAATTTCTTTCTGTGAGGAGAAAGTAAATTGATTTAAAAATGCATAAAATACCAACATACCCAGCCCCCCAACCCCCATGCCCCCCCCCCCCCCCCCCCCCCCCGGCCTTTCCTGAAAACTGGTGATATCTCGTAACTTGCAGAGTACACCAGGAGTTTCACTGCAGGTACCACAGACTCTTGCATAGCCGATGTGCCCTATAATGTGATGCTCTCCATGGCAAATTTTGGGGTAGATCCACTGGTTTTTATGTATATACTGCATCAAGGGTTGGCATCTAAAATTGATGCCACAGGTCACTGTCGTTTGAGGCTCAAAACTATTGATGGCATCCATTCTTGCCCACAAAAGTAACTGTGTAAGGATTGTCATGAGTCGTACAATCCCTTAAACTATTATTATTAATAGCAAAATGGCATGAAACCCTCCAAAAATCTTGAAATGACATATTGAGAAAAACATTTTGCCAGCTAGCTAGATTGCAAAAAATTGGTAGCTTGTTTGCAAACATGATTTTGTTAATTGTAGTAAATGAAATATACATAATTAATGAAAAACAGCTGACCTGCTTGCTTGCTTATTGTAAAGATTGAGTATATTACAGGTAGTTGTATATATGACTACAAAAACTAGGTTTGTTTTGCTAGCTGTCTGTAACCAACAAATCTGACCCTGGCAACACAGACTTTTATTTATTTATGTAAGCAAGCTACTTGCATCAACCCTGTAATGCTGCTGTGAGTGTTGTTCACAGCAATTATTTTCAGTTGCTCTTCTTGCATCCTGTCTATGGTGATATTACCCATATGCCCTGAGCCTCAAAGTGGCTTTAGTGCCACTTGTGATTGATACAATGACCCCTATATCCAGTGTATATTACAGAACAGTGATGGGGGTACTGTTTCACAGACAGCTGGGTTGATTGAATAACAAACTGACTGTGTGTAGGCACTGCAGCCAGAAAGGAAGAACAGAGTCTGCCGTTCTGCATGCTTCAACACGATGATCTGACCAGGTCTGACCATTGTTGGCTGTTTAGCACTTTATATCAACCACACAATCTAACATTTCTTTAAACAACATTCTAAGTACTAACACTGACAGCATATTTAGGAGTTCTTTTAGTTATTTCTCTTTGAATCTTCTCAAGAAATGAACCCCTCCTTTCCTAAAAAAAAAACATTTATATTGTTACTGACTTTTAATTTAACTCAGTTCAAAGTGTGTAATGTCCAAAATGATGATGTATTATGGGAAAATGAAACAACAAAGGCATTGTTAAACACGGAAAATACAAAAGGCCTTTATTTTGTGTAATTTAAAAGAAGCTGCTTTCTGGGAGTAAGTCTTCCTGATGATTTTACCACATGAAGAGAGCCTTTATTTCAGAGTGTGCATAGGTCTTACAGACACCACTGTCTGGTGGGCTAGTGTTGATATTTATTCATTCTTGCATCTTTTTTGAGAAGGGCATGCCCTTTCTTGTTTCTAGGGGGTCAATGACCAATAGCAAATAAGCGCTGTGTGTGAATGTGTGCGTGTGTGTGGTCTTTGAATGTTTCCTTGCTCCAGACACACATGTAAAGGTTGGAGAAGGGACACAGTCAGCTTTTGAATTCATTGCTTTGATGCCCAGTCCCTGCTGGACAGATACGATGTACAGAGATGTGGATTAAAGCCCAGCAAGATTTTTACAGCTCTGTACAGGGCAGTGGTGGGCTCCAGTGGTCCTCACCAGTTTTGCTTGTTGGCCTCAGGCCGCTGAATTAGAATCACTCACTGGAGGAGGAATTATTCATCTATTTCTAAAACCTGCAGAACTGCAGAGTGTTGCTCGGACTCGGAGTGGCCATCACTGCCAACAATGCTGACGATGAAAGTGTATTTTTGGGAGAAACATATTTGGATGTGCTTTCGGCAGTTGCTGCTTGATCTGCAGTGTCAATCTTTGGTTGGCCACCAGAAGCATCTGGTACATGCTATGTACAAGAACCTAGGAGAAGGGGTAACACAAGTGACGATTTTGTATGGTCAGTGAGTGAGCACACGAGCATATAGTGATCCGGTGGCTTGTTCACAGCTGTGCTCTAACTTATGCCTCTTTTGACTTCATTTTGAATTAGAAGTAGATAATATCTTGGCTTTTAGCTCTCCAGAAAGAAAATACTGAATGAAAAAACAAAACTTCAGTTCACCATCATTGCTCATTAGGGTATGTGTTTATGACTATTTTTGACCTAGACTACATCCTTTTTTGGTCACAGGGAAAAGGTGTCATCTCATGAGAATAAATGAGCTCCCATTATGCATCTGTGACTTTTCCACTGCTTCTACTGCAAAAACAAAGCATTCTGTAGAAAAGAAAATTATGGTGGACATCTGTGCAATGAAAACCTCAGCATTTGTATCATGTTATGCACAGAAACGAAGTATCACTCAAGGGTGTCAGACTACAACAGGACTAGAAAGAAATGAAAAAGATATGCTTGGATGTGTTGCTTGTGTCCTATTACCCACCGGTTTATCTACAGTCCAAAGCAGTTGATTTCCTGAGACTTAATGTTGCTAGAATGATGAATAAAAGTTCACCTTTGGAGCAGGAATAACAGTCACACTGTTAACTATTTACTTGTGTAATGAACAGATGCTAGAACTGAAGAAGTAGTTATCAGCTGGTGCTTAACAGTCATGGTTTCAGAATATGACAGGAAATATGTCAAACCAATGAAGTCACAGGAACTATCAAGATGAACATCCTCCATCACAGTCATATGAAGATAATGAGAGCAGTTTTGTATATGGCTGTGTCAGAGCCCTCAAACTGAGCTTATGAAAATATGTGATGAGAGATTGAAGGCAGTTTTTTATGCTGACTAATGCTATAACTGGATAACTTGTCTATGCTAGCATTTACCTTGTGGTCAACCAAAGACAGACCCTGGTTTAGATCTTTGTGGTAATGGTAAATGTTGGCTTTTTCAAGCCTAGTACAAATTTAGTACCTCATCTTCAAATGGTGGTATGGTAAAGGACTGAGGTAAAAGGTAGAGATACTCTTCAAGGAACTTTAATGTAAATGACCAAAATCAGTAGACCAGCAGCTGAATAGACAACAATTCATTCATACACACATATATACACAGTGTAATGTATGTAATATATATATATATAATATACATATATATGCATATATAGTAATGTGTTGTTAGTGCATCATCAGCAACCACCAACTCCACAGTGCACAAACAGTATGAAACTCCAGCCATGATTCACAAAGAGTTTACTCAGGAGTTATTTAAAGATCACTTGCTTGTGTTTCTATTACTAACTGTACTTTCCAAAAGCTGATCAATCAGTGAGATTGACAAAGCCACTCTAGAGCTGCCTGCTGTTTCTCTCAGGCTGCAGCAGGCTCATGAATATCCTATAATAAATCATCTTATTAAATAACTCAGGGGACAAAGCTTTGTGAATATGGCTCCTTTCTTGGGCACCTCAAAACCCCCACAGGGAATACATGATGACTTGCCAAAGCTGTCAAAGAGCTGAAGTAATACTGTGGAGGATTAACAATAGAACTATTTTGTAATACCACTGGTCAGTTTGAGGACTTCAAAAAGAAAAGTTAAAAAAAGATATTGTATAAAGCTGTAATTTTTTGTTTTTGTAAATACTGTGAAAAAATAAACTGCAACTTGCACTGAGAAGCCTTGCCTGGTTGATTTCTGTATCCTGCTGCGGCTTTGACCATGAGGTGCTGGTCATTACAGACAGTAATGGTCAGCTGATATGTGCCCTTCTCAAGCCTAACATGTGTCAAAGTACTTGTTCACTAGTTCGACACAGGCATTTCACTTGAAAGATGACAATACTGAGGTGAAGGGGAAGTTTGAGAACGTAAAATGCTTCTCATGCTAGCTGTCTAGCCTTTCATATTCTTTTGGTGTCATTGCATAAGACACACAATGCTAGGGGTATGTTCTTGGCCTCTCCAATAGCTACACTAAGTTGAGAATGACATCACCAAAATGATAATCAAAGTACCTTGGTCCCAGCAGCACTGCTCCAAACCAGTCCTGTCCTGTTCCAGGTCTTGCTGCATGAATGACAAGCACCAGCTCCCTCTCATGGTACAAGATGCTCAACTGGCCAGTCAAGGTGGGAGTTTTTAAGAAGGTGGAAAACACCACAGATACATGCACACACAGACATGCACACAAGCACACACACACATACACACACAGACACACGCGCACCGCACACGCACACACACACACACACACACACATACATACACTTTGAGTAGAGGGCAGTCTCACTGGAACGATTCTTTCATTTCTGTCTTGTTTTGTGCATGAAAACATGGAACAAAACACAGACTCGCATAGTTTCTAATCGCAGCTTTTATCAGCTGTAATGGGTGGGTCCACAGTCACATCTATCTGTCATACTCGCTGCCCTATGCCTGTTTCTCTTGCCTGTTCAGCAAAACTAGATGGAGGGCAGGCTCTTGTTAAATCATCCATATCTGGTGCGCACTATTAACTGAAACAAGTCTTCCCAGTCTCTCCCAAGTCTCACCTTTGAGCATATGGCAAATTTAAACCACGCAAATATATGGTACAATGGTTTGCTGAGATACAAATATGGACATGATTGTAATATAGGGCCTAGCATTTCTGCACTTTCTGTATATCCACTAATTATGGCAGAAAGGGAAGGATCATCAATATCCAGGGTCACCAGACATTTTGCAGGTCAAAAATCTCCTCTGTAGTTACAATACATTCAACCCAGCTCCAAATCAATGGGCAGCTAATGTGACACATTGTGCCTGGGAACACACATTCCAGTAGATACTAAGCAAATGCACATTTGTGCAATATTATGTTCAGTCACAGTATAGTCAGGCTAGGGCATGCTGGCAAGCGAAGAATGTAGCGTGTGGAAAGGTATCATCATCATGCATTATGTAGCTGGACCAGAGATGTAATCATATGGGTTGCACATGAATGAAGATAACAGTTATGCTTTATTCATGGCTCCTTTACTGCACGACACCGCAGAGATGGTCCTGCACAGTGCACCGTGTTTTACACAGGATTACATGCAGCCATGTCTCTCAGACTTTTCTGGTATGGAGTAATGCATGTGGTGGACTGGTCACCATTTCAACCCAGCATGAACCAAACAGAGCACTTCTTTGACACTATGGGCTGGCACACATGTAGTGTTGTTACCACGGCATTGGTTGACATAAACACTCCTTGAGGCCAAGCTGTGCAGGAGCGATGTTATTGGCCAAGGGAAACGACATTAGATGCTGGACCCATGCACCGAATAAACTGACCTCCATTGGATTTTGCCTCCTTTAATATGAATATGGTTTCAGGAATTAGTGTGTCATAAATGTACCATCAACATGTATTAAATAATTTAGAAAATAATCACTCTCCTTTGTTCTTGTTTCTCTCTGGCTCTCTCATTCTTTCTTTCTCTTTCTCTCTCTTCCTCACTCTATCTCTATCTCTCTCTCTCAATTTTCAAATCAATTCAAAGTGCTTTATTGGGATGAGAAGTTTGTTCTTGCATTGCCGAAGCATGCTCAAAAACAAAAAAGGCATAATACAAATTCAACAAAAGAAAAGAAGATAGCCTTACAAACATGAACATGAATATGTGTGTGTATGGGCATGTATAGGGCATTGTGTGTGTGTGTGTGTGTGTGTGTGTGTGTTTGTGTGCGTATGGGTGTGTATGAGGCAACTTGTGTATGTGTCAGTATACTTATCAACTCCTTTTGTGGCAAGTGGTTACAAGTTTGCAGCTAATTCAGCATATTCTTTTTTCTCCCCCAATAAATAAGGTATTAATTGATGTTTATGAAGATTTTGGTAGATTTTTATAAATTTGGGATAGAATTTTGTTCTAACAGGCTAGAAACTAATGGAAGCCAAGTACACACACTACCATACATCACAGTCACTAGATCACAGAATTCATTACACATTGCGATACTACACGTAAAATAAATAGGCAGTAATACAGTAGCAGGTGTTAGGGGGTGGGGACTGAGAAGAAGCCGAGATGCAGTCTAAAGTGGTGGTTCTTCAGTCTGCGTTAGAAGATGGCCAGGGATGCTGCTGTCTTGACCCCCGCGCGAAGTTCATTCCGCCAGTGGGGAACCAGTACAGACAGGCAAGTCTGAGAGGAGCGACCCTGTTGAGATGGGACAGTCAGTTGTCCCATGGTTGCAGAGCCTATTCATCTGGGTGGTACATATTGTTTGAAGACTGACTGTAGGTATGATTGTAGGGGCTGTCCCATCCACTGTCCTGTATGCCAGCACCAAGGTTTTGAACTTGATATGAGTGATAACAGGAAGCCAGTGAAGTGTGGTGAGGAGGGCTGTGACTTCACTATGTTTAGAGAGGTTGCAAGGGTTTGATACAGGCAGGAAGGCAAGCAAAAAAGGGAGTTACAGTAGTCCAGACATGAGAGGATCAGGGCCTGAACTAGGATCTGCGTAGCATATATAATGAGGTGGGGGGGGGGGGATCCTCTGGCTGATTGAAGAGCTTCTGTGATGGAGAAAAGGGCAGTCTCTGTGGAATGACCACCCCTGAAGGGGTCAAGAAGATTGTTCTGGGAAAGAAATGAGGATAGTTGGTTAGAATGGGAATGATGATCTGCAGGAGAGGTGAGGGAATGGGATACAGGGCACGGGTGGCAGGTCGGTGTGATGTCAAGAGTTGACAGACATCAACATCTGAAAGTGGAGAGAATTTAGAGACAAGAGGGGAGGAGAGTGGGAAGGAGGGAAAAGAGGAATAGGAGAGATATGAGGGCTGTGGTGACTGGAGAGAGTTTCGAATGTCAGTAATCTTCTGGTTGAAGTGATCTCCAAACTCATCTACAGAAAGATCAGAGGGGGTGGGGGGACAGGGAGGATTGAGGAGAGAAGAGAAGGTAGAAAACAGTCGACATGGGTAAGCTAGTGGGTTCTGAATCTTGGATTCAGACACGTTATCTATTCCTTTCCAGCACCATCAGAATGCTGAATGTAGGAAATGAATGAGCTCACTGGTAACTTGGGGACCTTGGTTTCTCGCTTCAGTTACTTGGGGTGTTATGCAGCGCTGTCCTGTTAATACAAAACCGCAACAACCTTACAGTCACTAATAACAAAGAGGCCTTTGTCCAGCGTGAATTATCAAATTTATTCAAATTTATTTTAACCAAACTGCTGTGGTTTACTTTGCTTCTTCATCTTGCACGATCATGAGAGCTATAACAGCTGGCATAATGTTATGATGTCTTTACATGGTTAATTCATCCTATCACACATTTTGGTGTGGCAGAGCACAGGTTTCATCACAAAGAATCGGTGCTATGCCAACAAAAAATCAGTGACCTCACTAGGTATGGTCATGAAGGCTCAGGCAGGCTAATAGATTGTGCTGCAAGCCGGCCCAAAAGCTCAATGCAATGTATATTCTTTCAACCCTCAGCCTGAGGTTATGAAATTACATCACGCATGTCCATTAACCTATACTTCTTTACTTATGAAACAACCCCACGCAATAAAATACCACTTATATCCAGTGACAGATTAGTGCATGAAGAATGTCGTATCAAAGGAGAATGTGTCATTTAAATCTATTATTTCAGTATAATCATCTAGTTGTAGTCAAATATTCAGAAGCAATAGACATAGATTGAGAAAATTGCTGAATAGCCTGTCCAATAACTTGACTGATGTAACTAGTAAGTAGTGAAATATTGGATGTGAATTTTGTGTGTTTCTACTTTTTTCATTAATGTAGTTTGTGCAAGATAAATGTATAACAGGAAGCCTACTTTGAGGAAATTGATTTAGGGAAGTTATGTTATGCTCAGAACAGCACATGGCTGGTTCCAAACATGATTTGGTTTACAGCTGAGAATATAGCACAACCAGTGATGGCAGTATGATGTTCTCTTACAAGCTCTGACAAATGCATTCAGAATCACCACAACTCAGGTCAGTTTACATTAATAATACCTCTCAGAGTGTCAGAGGCCTGGCTGCATATGGCGTTAAAATTCTAGCCGATTGCCTTCTGACAATCTGATATTAAGGTGCAAAGAAAGGCATGACAAATTTGCCTGGTTTCACAATTGTGGCATGCTATCTGTCTGCTAACCCTTGACATATACTTTTTATATTGAACTACAGTTCCCACTAGGCATATACACTGTTCCAAACTGCAAAATTCGTACAAGTATTCAGCTCATCAAAGGAAATTGTTTGTTTTTTGAAAATCAGGACTGCAATATCCCAAAAGTAGTGAAAAGACAGAGCAGGTTTGCTTTGTGCATGTTTTTCTTCATGCATGAAGCCCAGTACTGTGTGGTCGTGTCATATCACAACCCCGTGCCCTCAAAACAGGATGAAGTTTTAAATGTCTTTTTACTTTTTTAATAACAATCCATGGTATATTAGCACATATTCAAAGGAATTATCTGTTGAACTCTGTTCTGATGATTTTTGCACTGGCTTATTGGGTAAAGAATTGTCTCTTTGAAGTGGCAAGCACGTATGAAATCAGCACAGGAAGGAGGAACAAGGTATAGGTGTTTGCGGCTAAATGATAAAGTATTACACATTTTTGCTTTGAATTTTTTTCTCAGTTTAAGATTCTGCAAATTTCATATAAAGACTTCAGTCGTCTTTTTTTGTCTTTTTCCAATTCTCTACAGCTTGTTTGCAACAAATCAAAGTGTGGTGTTCTCAAACAGTGGGTGTTTTGGCAAAATAGTTTCAAGCCTAGTTCTGATGCCATTAGAGGTGACTGATTTTTTTAAATCACATGACCTCTGTACATTTGTGAATGTGTGTGTGGGGGGTTTCGGGGGTGGGGGGGACTCAATTCTGCCTGCGCCCTCAGCCAAACACCTCCCACACAGAGTATGACTGTGTGCTTCTTTACTTCTGTTTCAACTGTTTTTGAATTGTGTGTGTGTGTGTGTGTGTGTGTGCGTGTGTGTGTGTGCACGCATGCTTGTGTGCATGTCTGTGTGTGTATCTGTGTATTTGCGTATGTATGTATGCATGCACATGTGCCTGTGAGTGCATGCACATTTTTCCTAACTTGGAAATTATTTTGAAAACTGAGAACAGAAGACTCTACCCTTGTTCAGGTGGAAAGCGAAGTGCTTTGATGATAGTAAAACTATACTGATTGTTACTACTTCTTCTTAAAAACTACGTATACCTACTTCCTTTATGAATACCAAATAATCCACAATTTTTAATGCACAGTTTTTTTAAAATTTATATGGTGAGAGATGTCTGGCATGGACCATTATTACCTCCATTAATTAATTAAACATTCCTCATAAAATATTCCTTTTTCCCCACAACTTGTTACACAGAATCTCCACGCCATCCTTTTTGTCAGAAAACAAGTGGCACAACACCTACAATGCACTTAATGTTGGATGGCAGTGCTCAAAAGCTGTGAGGAACCATGCGTAACCATGGGTTAAAATCTGAGACCAGTAATTCACTCATCTTTTTTACACCAATATCTGTGGACATTTTGCTTTTCCTGCTTTCTCCCAAAGAGACTGCAAATGGATTCCAGTGTAGAAGTAAGAGCAATGAGCACAATAATGTTAAATGGAATAATGTTAAACGGAAGGTGACCAAAGACACAAGGTTTGTCCCGTAACAACTGAACAAACCAAGAAAAGTGAAAATGGCTGTTTGTCACCAGAGAATGTGCGTGACTGCAAAAGGTGAATGCAAACACTGAACATGGATGTAGGAAATGTATTGTTTCACCTTTTCAAATTATATCACCTGCTCAAGAATCCCCCACACCACCACCACCACCACCACCACCACCACCATCTCAACCAACTTGCGCTGCTAACCCAAAGCTGAACCTTGCACAGAAGTGCGAGTGCTCAAAGAATCCGCCCATCCTGTCTTCAAAAGCATAGGGTCACGTTTCAGCCACACTGCATTTGAAAGTTTCAGCACTTGCATGCCTCTGGTCTGAACTTAGCCCTCCTCATTTTCTTCGCTACCACAAGCCAGGGAGCAGCCGAATGCATGCACCTATTAATAGAAAAGAGCACACTACCATTGTTCTCTAATCAGCCACCAACCCCCTCCCCACAAACACACACACAAACACACACACACACACACACACACACGCACATGTACCTCAGCATGCTCATACAGTGTACCTCGTGTATACTGGTCAAAAACTGTCCTCAGTTTTCACAAAAGCCAACGGCATGTCCAACCAAGAGTCACACTAGGGTCGCTGACCTTCTATGCTTCTTACAGCTTGATAGGCATTGAAATGTCAAGAGACCTACATCAGAGTAACACAAGAGGCATGGGTATGTGAGGACTGGCCAAGAAGGTCTGATGTTAAGCTGATAGATGTGGCTCACAAAACATTTACGTTTGCTAAGGGGAAATGCCCATCAGTGTGTTTGTATTTCATAGCACCAGCAAACACAACTTTACTGACAGTCTGTGCACTGAGCTCAAATGTATTTCTGAAGCTTTTGTTGCACTGCAAAATGTCTTCTGCTACTGTTGTATCCTGTAGGAATGAATTTTACATCTGACCAGTGAAACTGTTCATTCCATTTAAATGAATCATGCGATAAGGTTTCCATACCACAATGTTAAGCCTTGTACACTTGTAAATAAAGTGAAGAGAAAACACAAGAGTTACTCTTCCAACTAGCTACTGCGTGCCTGAGGCACTGTGAGTAAAATGAAGGTTGTTTCTTCCACTTTGTCTGAGAAAATTGGTAAACTGCCCTCTTTCTCACAGCTGTGTAGTTTTGAGGGATGGAAATCTCTGCTGTTCCTTGCATTTGTACTGTCATGAATAGCTGTGTGCACGTTTACCTGGTCACTACCATTTTGGTATGGAGCCCTTTATAATGGTCAGGGACATTGTCAAGGAAGAACCTTCGCAAAAATCCAGCTATGGAAGAACAAATAATCTGGGTTATCAAATTAATTTTGAGAGACTTTTCCCCTTTTGTGTTTCTCATGGTAATATGGTAAAGACATGTAACTGTTTTTCCTTGATGCTCTGATCGTTTAAAAGAAAAGTGTGTTTCTCCATTCCACAAAAATGGAACACAAAAAAACCCTTTCCACTTAAGATGCTTTGGCCATGTTGAGTATTCTATCACAAAATGAGCCTGCAAATGAAGTAAAATAGAATTGAACAGGAGAATAAAATTGACAAGTATAAACATGGCACTGTATTACTGACACAAAATTATTTGCTGTTATTGTATTGTGTAACTATATCATTTCATTCCATATGTTCCAATTCCATCCGCTTGAAGTGTTAAAATCTAGCCTGAGAATTGAAAACAAAACTTGTATGTCTGCCAGGCCCCAAACAGTTATTTGGTGTGTTTTGTGAACATTTTATCACCAGTTGCAGTAAAACTATTTAAAATTGCCCTGCGCTTCTGACCAGAAATACAGCGGTTCTGTCAAAAAAAAAAAAAAAAGCAAACCACTTTGAGATATGCCTTTTTCCTTAAAGCAGAAAAGAAATGAAACACTGAGAGAGCTCAGCGCTTACATTCACACCATTGCATTTCCTTTTGTCATATTTTCAAGATGTGTTTTCCTAGACCACAAGGTTTAGGCGGTATAGAGAGAGTAGAAGCCTCAACCACAACCCCTCAGCAAACACACGCAAGGATTCAGCACTGAGACAGAACCAAGAGGACACACCTTTTCTCCCAGCTAGAATGAAATCGGAGTGTATGGCCAGTGACTGAGTTAAACATATATACTTATGGTGCATAAGGGTTTTGCACAACATTTCCTTAGTGTTGTAACAATGTTGAAACAGTGCTACAGGATTATTGTGAAAATGTTTTGTCTATCAGGTGAAGTTTCTGTTTTTTCAGTTTTTGCGATATAATAGATGCACAGGCAAAGAGTGCACTGAAGCTCTTGAAACCATACAGATGAACAGACTTTGACCAGCAAAAGAAAAGCTGTGTCACTGATAAATACCAGCTGCCTGATTTCAGTATCTTAAAACAATAATCTAAAATAATTCTGAAATGTCACAAAAACATTCTATTGTAACAAACTATTTAAAAGATAAAAAAATTGGAAATTCCAGGCATTGTTCTAAAATATGTAATGGTGATGATAAATATTGAGGATGACTTTTCAAAGGCCTGGAACGTCAGGCAGATGTGCCTGGCACCTTATTTTCTTCCCCCTTCATCAAGGCACTGTACTTCGCTTGAATTTGAAAACTGCACTTTGTCACAGATAAGTGTGTCTCTTGAGAAACGTAATTAACTGCCTCTAAGTTTTCCAAGATTCACCCATTCAGTTTCCACATGAGATCAGTGGGTACACTATCTCTGCAGATTACACCATAGGCTGCTCACTGACCCACTGAAATAGGAATCTTTGGAGCCTGCTTTGTGCTTGCCATGAGTATGTATAGTCAAGATAGCGCCAAGATCGAGCCTTTCTTTTTGCTGTGCTATTATTGCACTGTTATTGCCACATTGAAAAATAATAACAGTGATTCGTTTGAATGTAACTTGTGTGATGCACTTTAAAACCTGTCATATCAAACCAGGTCAAAGCAGCATGCTGTGAATTTGACTGAGTCTTTCAAAGGTTCAGAGCAGTCAGAGAAACCACAGCCGTGGAAAGTGCTGGAAAACAGTACAGTAGCAAGACCAAATTGTTTATGACAGTGTGTTCACAGTTATACTTTCTATTTACAATGTAAGCATTTTGTAAGTAAGCTATTCACTCAAGCATCTGAAGAGAGGCAAGAAGTGGTAGAACAACATGTCCAGGGCATTCATTCTAAAATATTTAGTCCTGTTTTACGTGTTAAAATGTGTCACAATTACATTTGTATCAGTGTTAAATAGGTCAAGGCTAAGCTGAATCCAGCTCTGAAATTCTGTACAATTATTACGCAGTTTCTTTGATCTTCTGAACTTCTAACGATCTTGCTTCTGTTCACGTGAAAAAATTCAGTGGCAGACTTCTCTGCAAGTCGCAACAGGAACAATAAGAGAGAGAGGGAGTCTAGTTTGACACGTTCCTTCACAAGATTTCACTTCTTTCAACATGTTCAAAGTTATTCAGGCATAACTGTTAATTAGTTGCAACCCAAGTAATCCAAAGTCATAAAGGATATTTCTCTTTTTTATTATAACAAAAACTCTGACAAGGATTCTTCATTTTTGTTAAAAATACCAATAAAATGAGGCTCATTTTCAAATGTTCACTCACAATCTTCGTCTCAAGTCTGTGTCATACAAAGCCAGCCACATATAAACAGTCAATGCTTTACGGGGTGCCATATGGGACAAAAAACACATTTACTCTACCCTGTGCTTTTTTGCATCATTTATGATTAATATCATTTAAAGTCAAATTAATGAAAATTAAAATAGCTGCTTTCTCCATTCAGGAAGAGTTTAATATTTTATAGTAATAATGGCCAAAAATAGATGGTGAAATGGAAGGGGTAATGGCTAGGAATATGATAGCTTGCAATGATAACTTACTGTTGTATTTCAATGAATGATATCATTCTGATGCAGGAGCAGGTGTGCAGGAATAGAGAATATGGCCCACATTTTTTGGCCAAATTGGCCAATTTCTGCTGTCTCCCATGACCTGAGAGGCTTTACTGCCTAGGACAGCAGCACTTTACACCCATTAGGCCTGATACAAAGGCACAGCCAATGGCACTTTTAGAGAGAGGCCTTGGATATTGAGGCTGTGTGTATGTGGTGCTCCCCTAGCTACCCTCTCTCATTTATGGAATGCTGATTTTAATTTTGAGTGTGGTAGTTTTTGTTCGTTTTTGTGTCAATTAGCCTTACTGTTCAGATAAAGAGGGAATGAAATAAATTCGTATGACCAAACGAACCAAGCAAAGAACAGCTGATTTACTTAGCTGGCAGTTAGCTGTGCATGCTGGCACCATCACAACAGTGTCCACTGGAGGTATGATTCAGAAGGCAGCATTCGGAAATGTAGATGGACTTTAGTCCAGGCCACGGCTTTTAGCTGGATGCTTGGTGTTCAAGCTCAGCCTGCCAGACAATCGGTTTATTTTATTGACTGCCATAAATAACCAGCTCCCACACACTGCTTCTTGGACAAATCAATGTCCCCTTATATATATTTTTTTTTTATCATGTTTTACTTGACTTATTTTTAACTTAACCATGGCAAGCTTTTCAGCTGTACAGACTTTCAACAGAGCATCACAAAAGATCATCTTTTTAAACACCATCTATTAATCATAATTACATAAATAAACCTTTATGATAATGATAATATGTGTTGTCAATATGCACAAAGCATTCTATTTTCCACATGCATTTTGTTTATTTCCCATTTAGTTCCATGTTTTAATGCCACAGGATCAACACTTGTGTACCTTGTCAACACTCCACTTCAGAAAAACAAGTAAATCTATAAAGCATAGCTATAAAGATATATTCAGAAATAACTTCATATGGCTGGAACTTCGTGACCAAATTTGAAAACAGTAGCTAACCGTATTCTGTGTTTATTCTGTAAAATCATGGTTGCACAGGAAATGAAACTAAAAGAGCTTGTCAACAGACGTATACTTCAGGCTTTTGACCTTGTATTTTCCTAACCACTGCTGCTGAATGCCACTCTGGTTGATAGAACAGGTGATGTGCTCTGTCAATGCAGTCCCGCACACCTCCCTGGGTCAGGAAGAACAGACTACATCCTTGGTAATGTCTCACGACAATGTTGGAATTTCCTGGGGTCGTCTTATTTCACAGCAGATTACCTGCCTGGTCACCACCTGTCTCCCCTCTCCTCCATCAATTCTCCCAGCCACCAGCCTTGAGCCCCCCCCCCCCCCCCCCCCCACACACACACGCACGCACGCACACACGTTTTTTCTTCTCTTCTTTTAGCTACATGTCAGGAGGTCAAACCATGGCAAGTTGCTATAATTTGGTGTGCATTTTACTAAAACAGTGATCATTTGTTAAAATGAGTCACTACACTGCACTTTGAAAAGTTTTTGTGCTCTTTATTCAGCTCTTCTACCTTTTGTTTAAAGACTGGCACCTTTGGTGATGAAGTGCTTTTCCTGGATGTTACCCCCCACCATCTTACAAGTGTATTTTTACACATCCTAACTCGTCCACTAGGTGGCTAGCCAGACCACAGAAATCATACTCTCTGGGCACATCAAAATGCAACCAGGACAGTACAGTGGACAACAAACACTCATACGATCAGTACTACAACTAATAATATTAATAATAAGCATAATAATAAAATTAAGGATCTGAAGTCCATTTCTCACTTATGTCAAGCTACAGTACGTGTACTAATCATAGTAACAACTACTCTCATATTATTATTTATTATTATTATTATTATTATTATTATTATTACTTGAAATGAATATGACACATTAATAAGTAATGGCTATCAGCTAAATTAAGATCAGATTGTCCTATGTTAATTAATATAGCTTACCGTATTTGCAGAGACTGTATGGTAACAATTTTTTTGCATTTCAACAGAGGAGCCTAAATACACAAACAAGCTGAAGTTGTTGAAGTTTGCTGTTTGAAGTTTAAAGGTGTATCGTATTAGTTGCCCTATACGCTGTAGTTGTACAAATTTGATAGTACTGTGTCCTCAAACAGACCTTGCTCTCAGCTGAGAACTACTGTCTCATTGTGGAACTGTACACATCCTGTCACCGTACTGTCGCTATACTTACTGTATGCACTTTTGTACATTGCTTTGAATAAAATCGTCTGCTAAATAAATAAATGTAAATGTAAATGTAAACCTCACCAGCAATGTGTTGAATTTGACATTATTGTGGAGATCAGTGGATTGTGGATATCATTGGTTTGCTTTACTTTGTCTTTGGGTAGAGTCTGTTGGCTTCCACAGACACAAAACCGACCTAATATCTATAATTCCAGCTTTTTCAGCCATGTGACAAGCCCTGTGGTGCTTATTGGTGTAGGGACAGAAATACATTGAGTACAGAGAGAACATTTGGTCAGAAGTGAACAAACAGAGCATTTTCAGCTCCTCATAACTTCACCTCATGGAAATGCACACTGTAACCTCATGGCCACATGGCCTCAGAATGTCCTGTGTGTCACCAAGAGTTTGGAATTTCAGCACCTTTAAGGGCTGCAAGAAATAACACAAAAAACACAAATGAAAGAACGCTTATTCTATTCAGTATGTTGTGATCATTCTGAAAGAGAGCCATGAACAAATGAATCGGGTAGTTTTCCTGGGCAACTGCTTAAAAAATTGTAGTTTTGAGCTGATATATCTAATTTAACCATAAACTATAATCCAGTTTATTGCAATATTTAAATACAGACTATTGACATGCAGTTAATGTACTTTATCAAAGGAGGGAGTACAGAAAGCACTTAAAAGTTGTTCAGGGATGTCCCATCAAAGAGACAGCAGTGAATACCATTGCTGTAGATATAATGGCATGGTAAGGAGGATGCTTTAAAAATGAGGAGTCAGTGCCTGAGGTGTCAGTTCTATAACAGCATTTACAGCAGAGAATTATTAAACTGGGTGCCTAAATTTTGATTTATCACTAAGCAAACTGCTTGAAAGGATGACTGATCAATAGCAGCCATTTTACTGTTATCAATAGTGTTGTTATTAGTAGTTATAGTATATAGTATATATAGTTAACTGCTGCAGCAATATTAACAAAAAGAGAATTTTGTAACAATTAAACCTTAGCTTATCTAACTGTTTGCCTCCATGTACGGACACGACCTCCCTGAGCATCTCTCATTGACGACCAGAGAGAGGGCAATGGAGGTTGCAAGGGCGACACTGAGCCCTGACAGCAAACAAATGGCCCCAGATAACACACTGAACCACCGTTTGGCACAAAGCTGTGACCCACGTTTGAACCCCCGACCTGTGTAACTCACCCCTATTGATGGCAGGATGAGCGCTGGCACACAGGGAGCGGAGCGCTTCAGCGAGCACAGCATGGCCCGAGGCCACTGGCACAGGGAGGGAGGCGACTAACTGGGCAGGGGGTGGGGGGTGGGGTGCTAGCATGGGGGAGTAGAATACTGGCAGGAGTGCCAGCCTGTGAGTGGAGTTGGGTTTATTTGTTAAGTTTATTTTTTTTTTCTGCTGGAATAATTACAGGGGGGGAAAGGGGAAGAGAGGCGAACTGCCACAACACAAAATGTGCCTCTGGGGTTGACTTTGTAAACGATAACTGGATAATGCCAAGGTTTGAGCTGATGCCAGGCTCGTGAGAGTTTTTCTCTCAGCAATATGGCCTTAAAGGGCAGAAACTCTATTAACCATATTTTCTAGCTGTATGTCCCATAGTGTGCACTGAATGGACTCAGCAGAATGTCATTCCCATATAATGTCATATCTCTACTTGAAGCAACTAAATACATGAAATAAAAATTATGCGTGTCTAATTATTAACATTAACATTACAAAATCTAAAAATGGTAATGCATTTACCATCATTAAATTATTTCATCATCAAACAAGTGTTGCACTTGGACTTTTGTACAATAACAATAGACAGCAATAGACTGTCAACCTACACATGAGCACAGCACCCTGTTCTGTCTGAATCTTGCACAGAATTCATCCAAAGCTTCTTGTCCTAGTCACTAACAGTAGTAATGAATAAATGATGACTGGTGAATGCAGTCTGGTGTCTTGATTGAGCTGTTTTATTTAAACTTTCAGGTGTGATATACAATCTGTATTACTCTGTGTGCATAAAACTCACCACTGAAGTCATATTTTATTGGATAAGAAAATCCTGAACAAAAGACTCCTGTGGTGTGTATTAGAATTTTATATAAATAACAGGCTGGCAGGTACAGACATGAGTAAGGCCACCTCTGGCTTGTACTTAAAAAGGATTGCACTTGACCCCCAGGGTGAGGATGTAGATCACACATGGGCATCATGGACAAGGGAAGTTCAGATGGGGAGGAGGTGGGGTGCTGGAACAGCTGACAGGAGAGGGTATAGTTGTGTGAGATTTTTAAACTAGTAAAAAAATAAAGTGCTGTTACTATATGGTCATTGTCTAGTCCTCTTCCAAATCTTCATTTAACAAACCAAACAAAATGATATTTGTGTGTATTTATTCACCACCTGGCCTGATAAGGGTTACATAACATAAAAAATGGACAAAAATCTTATCAATCTTTTAAAGAGGTGTGTCAGGAGGCCCTTCTATAAAACACATGCCTGTAGAACATATTTATTGATAATTCCACACTTAAACCAAAACAAAATACAGATGAATGGGAAGAGAGTGAAGTCGATTTAAAGTAACTACCCTCTTTATAGGAAACAGAATGTCTGAAAAGAAATCCGCCCCTTACTTTTCAGAAGTTTCTTTTTTGGATATTATTCAAAGTTTCTTTCCATTCTGTGTCAGATCTGTGGTCACAGACACGGTCTGATTCAGCCCCTCTCATACATCTGATTCCATAACCACACAAAGGCACACACACGCACACGCAATGACCTCCCACGCATGGCTCTTACAGCGATGTTGACGCCTCAGCACACCGACACACCTCAGCATCTGACTTCCCCATCTCCAGCCCTGCTTGCCTCATTAACGTGAATGGAACGCCAGCCTGGTGTCTCTCATGTGTATTTGCATTAAAAGGACTTGACCCACATGCTTTGTGTTTGGGAACAGAACAAATCTGTGGAACAGAAAAAGCCACAGAAAAAACATCATCTGACTGAGAAAAAAATACAAATAAACCTTGAACCTTGATAAACGACATCAAATTCAATTTGTGTCTATTTGGAAAAATAAACTTGCTCCAGTTGGGATTTTGGGGACCTGACGTGATCAAAAAAGGGGAAAGAATCAACTTGGTGTATTTAAAGATGCAATGTTAACCATGTATGTCAAAGGTCTGACTCCCCATGAACAGTGTTGTGTGTCAAAGATCCCAGGTGTTTAATTTCACAGTATGGCAACAGCAGTCTGGGCTGCTGAACATTGACCTGCATGTACCATTCAGTTGTCCTGTAACCACAGAACCGCACAGCCTTCTGTATGTGCAAGGAAGGCACACAGAGAGGTGAGACACTCTGTATGAATCACTGATGATTCATATTCTGCCTTGATAGCTTCAAGTGCTGGAGTCTATGTCACCTATGGTACCCTCTCCTACAGTATCACCCTCCACTTCTGATTATGTTAATAAACAGTGTTAGAGGCAAACTTGTTCCCAAATAAATTCTGATAAATCTCATAATGGCTTCATTCTGTACTACAATGATGATGTCAAAGACTTCTGTAAGGTTTTTCCTTAGATCATTCACAACAAAAAGGGGAGGATTATTCCTCTTGAATGCAGCCCACTATCTCTACATTGTTCAAACAGACTCAGAATAATATCCCAGGAATCAAACAGACACTAGGTTTTAATAAAATAATATAAACAGAAGATTAGATTTTAAATTTTTAACTGACTGACAGGTTCAAAATTATTTTTGTGGAGCCTCAGAAATTCATAATGGAAGTGACTCATGTGACTGAAAGTAAAGGAGTCGGTTGAAAAGAGAAAATAATCAAATGAAAATCTGCTTTTTTTCAAGTCAGATTGCCTTTAAGATATTGCCATTTGGAGGAATTGTGAGACAGTGAAGGTAAAATCACACTGATGACAGAGTGGTTCTTTCACACCTTCCTTGCTTTTCTAAGAATTGCATGTGACTCCATTTAGGGCTTTCAAAATCCATCACCTCAACAAATCAGCCAACAAATCAACAAAATCTGACTTTCAGCACTGCCACAATTAAGAGCCCCAAGACTTTCTTCATGTTGTACCAGGCAATAAACACCTGACTCTTGTTTCATAGCAACCCAAGCACATCTATACAGCAGTACTGTATAGTGCATACAAAGCACTGAAATCAGGAACTAACCACCGTCGGTTTTAGTGATGGGTATCTAATGGCATTGCTGAGCAAGCTGTCTGAATGGGCTGATAATATGGATGTAGCATTCTGAGCATTGCAGGTTACACAGTAATAAAACGTCTGCAACACAAATTATTAATGTAAGGCAACGGGTGGCACAGTCATGCCCATTGGTGTGCTGTGGCTTCGGAGGCAGGGAAGTGACTGCCGGTGCATGTGGAGCTACGATTGGTGGGCTTGTTGCCCGGCTGCGCAGTTCTCATCATTAGCCGCATGGCAAACGAGTGGTGGGGACTTTTTTCTCCACTCGGCAGTATCACAGCTCCGATCTGTCACCCTCCGCCTGCCCTAATGTGCGAAAGCAAGACGTGTTGCGCCTATTAGCACTTCCTGGCGAGGCTGGCACGCTGATCCGCCCTCCCCGGGGAGCTCGGCAATATGGTGCCGCGCGGTCACCGCCCGCTAGCCTGCGCTCCCGCTGTCACAATGCATCACCGAGCCGCTGGGGCAGGGCCGCGTCAGTTCCGTATTGCACACACAGACATACACACACACACGTATGAGCATAAATGCATATGCAAACCATGTGTGCGCTAACCTAAGAAAAGATGATATCCGTAATGATCTTTCAAAATAAACAGTGTCACAAAACAAAAACAGAGTGTTGTATGTTTTGCTGTACGCACTGGAGTATTCATGTGAGCTTGCAGGTACTGTATGTAATTGGTGAAATTTTCAGTATGGTCTGTCAAACCAGCCAGCTATCACACGCAAAACGTTATGAGATAAATTTGATTTGATCATCAGGTTTCCAGGCTCTACGTTCTATGTCACCAGAACATATTGCATGCATGCACCTCTACTTGTGAGTGGCTTGAAATTAACTAGTTTAAATCGATCCTTTAAATTGCTTTTCTTGTTAATATATTTTGTGTATGACATCTGTTGTTATGCCCAGGCTCCTTGTTGTTAGCGCTTGCTCCCTAAATATAACCATGCAGGAGAACATAGGCCATTAGTTTATTTTAACCAAGTTTGCGGTTAAATATAGGAAATTAATTTAATACAATTCTGTAGTTGTCTCATTGTTACACTGTATGACTATCACGACAATTCATTGCTTAGGTGCATTTCAATAAAAAGTCCAGACTAGAGTGCACGCAAACCCCACTGTTGCAGAAAGGTCGTTTTGGCTCCTTCTGCATGTTTCTGAGGGAAGCAAAGCAGTGGTAGCAGTTTGTGGTCAGTGGTAGGCTACAGATGACTCGGTCTTCCTCTGAAAACAATAACTGACTAACTAGGAAGCAAATACAAAGGGAAATAATTTAATTATATAATATTACATTTTAACGCGTATCGGCTCACTCAGAATGCTAGCGAGGTGCGAGCGACCCCCAAGGTCTCGCTGTTACGGCAGGATAAAGCGACGATTTTATGATTTTTTTTCCGACTTCCGACTTCTTTGAATACCTCGAAAACCGCAGAAAAAATGCTCAGCCCTGTGTTTGAAACGTAACCATAATGTGCTTGTGTGTATGCGTATGTCAATGCGTATGTGTATGTGTGTATTGTGTGAAGCGTATGTCAACTGCACAATATTGCATTTGCTTTTCTCAATCCAACAATATTGCATTTAGTTTTCTTAATCCAGCAATGAGGATCCAGAACAGCTTATAGAATGCTACTGTATGTTCATTGCGGGCGAAACTAGGTAACTAGCAGTCACTGCCCTTGGAAAATATGAGGCATTATTATTTACTTTATGTTATAAAGACAACTGAAACAAAAATCCAGGTAACTGCATTCAACACTCTCCACTAAGGAGTACAAATGAAGAATTTGAAGCTCTTTGAGTTGAGCATATCTGTTCCTCCTATCAAACCTGTTGCGCTGCTTGTCCATATTGACTCTCTAAGGTTAATATAACATTTTGAAATCCATGTTGAAATGCTATATACATAGGTTGTAATTAGTAAACTGCAATTTACTGCTTGATTACTGTGGTGGTAAAGAAAATTGTATTTTCCATTCTGTGTTTATGTCCTCTTGCAATCTAGGTCACTTTAAATGTGAGTTAGGCTGGAGGCCATAGCTGTACTTACAATTTGTTATTTGTATTTTGTACTGGAATAAGGACATCTGGTGCATACATTCTGAGAATTGCACAGAATGGAATAAATGGGAACATACATTAGCATTTGAAGGCAAATATGTAAGAAAGTTCCAAGTTCTGTCCTTTTAATGGAAAAGTTGAAGGTAGTGTTTGTCCTGGACTAAGTACAAAAGCAACACCACATTACAGTGATGGGGACATGGTGCCAGAGAGAGACCATCCTTTAGAAGAGATGTAAAACCACGAATCTGACTCACTGTGACAATTAAAGATTTTCATGGCACTTATCACAAAGAGTAGGGAGTTCCCACGTGTCCTAGCAAAATTCCTGGTATATCAATATGATCATCCACTCTTTATATGAATAAATCCCTCCATTTTCACCTCACCTTGGCTTAATGTGGTAAGCATGCTGACCCAGGTTCATACTGCATGTTGGTTGTAATTTAGGTGAATCACACAACTGCATTATAAAGTGCTCTGAAGTCACTAGAAGGCAGTGCATGCATGACATCCATTATTATTATGTACACCACTTTTTTAAATACAGCTCTGTGAGTCAAACACAAAACACCTTTCTTGCTCTGTTCTACAATTTCTTATGTGTTTGAGGTGTGATGAACAGGCATGATATGGCCTGGCCTGTATTGTTTCTAGTAGGGACAATAACATCACTTTTTCTATGTCAAATAAAAGGTTATTCTCTGTCAGCAGTAATACATACATTCTATCACTGAACTCTGACATATTATCTAGCCTTAAATTATCAACCAATCTAATCTTAACTAAAACTATCAGACTAGGAGATAAAGACAATCTTCCTTAGGGTCATTAATTTACTTCTGACTGGTGGAGTTGTTAAATTATTATTTGGAAAGATGGTTTAAATTCATGGTTCGGTTATAAATCCTATAGGTGAATTTGTTGATGATTTATAGCTGATGCTCCTAATCTGTGTTCCTCCAAACAAATGCAAATGCAATGAGCATACATAGCTCAACCTTTTCAACTTGGAAGATGTGGCACTTTCCCATTCCGTTGTAAACGATGAAACCGTCCTAACTGTCTTAACCCCTGAATCCCCCTACCCCCTCATTCGGTGCTGTCTCCCCTCCTGTCAGTGGGCAATGTGTTCCCGGCGCTGTTTCACACCCTGATGCTAAGAATGAGGGGGTTTTGACCCAAAATTAAATTAAGATTATGTGTGCCAGGGGTGAGGCCCGGATAGGGTGGGTGGGGGCGGAGCCAGGATAATGGAGCACGGCTGGGATATCGAAGCATTGCTGGAAGCCATGGGGGGTGGGAGCTATGGCTGTCTACTGATCTGTCACAGCTACACGGCTGGCTGACCGCGGTCCTATTAGCAGTGACAAGACGACGGGGTGACACATCCCAGCCGCAGGGGCCGGTAGAGATTCACACACATACATGCGCACGCACACACACAAACACACTCACTCACACTGTACTACTGTATTCGTACCACTATGACACTGGAGAAGAAAAAAAAAAGGTTGTGGGGGGCGGGGGGTGGCATGTGCATCAGCACGGTTCACAAACAGCGAGGCTGATGGATGGGGGGTGGCAGAAAGCGATGCCAAAGCATGACAAGCTTGAACTTTGGGACATCTCGGCTCCGACAGCTTAAACAAACTGAGGGCACCCGGCGGTCACCAGGGGCATGACTGCGGTCAACAGAGCTGGCACAGCATCAGGGGAGGGGTCAGACTGCAGCAGGGGACAGGGGGGACGAGGGGACACATGAGGCGTCACAGTGTCACCATAATGTCAGCCGTTGTCAAGTGCAATCATCATTGGCTGTAATTTTCTGAACAATTAGAGCGCTTATATTGAGAAAGGTGGCTGGCAAACAGGAGGGCTGCTGGAGCTCCTTGCAGCCATGCAGTCACACATGCCATCACTGCAAGGCCAGTCGCTGCTGTTACCCCCGCTCCAGCCTTCCCTCTTTCTCCCTCTATCCCTCTTTTTCTCACTGCTTGTCTCACTCTGCATCTCTCGGGCACATTCTTGAACACGTTTCCTGCTAACTTCAGTCTCTATCTTTATACTGCTTCTCTTCATTTGTCTCTGTTCGTGTTGCTAGTTGACTTTATGAATATGGTGTTGTTTACTCATCATTGCGTTACTCATTCTAATATAATGCCAGTTTTAGCATCACATTTCCACATTTTTCCACATTTTCTTCAAAAGGTTCCAGTTCTTTACTCTCAGACATAAAAGGAAGAATACGAAATGGAACTTCACCTCAATCTCCAGAATAAATGAAAAAACAGACAGAATTTTGACTTTAATAATGGAGTTGTACATGTTATATCAGAGAACACCTAAGACATTGAACACTACTTTACAGACAGAAAATACTCTGTCTTCATCAAAGGTTGACATGGTTGTAACTGAAGTGTAAAGGCAGCTTAAAATTTTTAAAAAGAAGCTGCTGTTTAAGGAGTTGTTTTCCACAAATATTACAGGGCATGTGATTGTTAATCAATAACCTGGAATTTGATTCTTTTGAGCAAGTTGAGTAACATGGCTTGTACCTGTTAATTGTGAAATGGCTGAGATGGAAAGAGAGTGGGGTTTTTATGAAGGGGGTTGTCGTTCATGTTTCTGCACAGCTAAGAGACTCCCTTTCTTCTTCTCAGTGACAGCAACCACCTTTTTCTAAATTAATTCTGACTCCCCCCCCTACACTCACACAAGCACCCTGCCCACTGCTGTGCCCACCGAAGTCTGCTCTGTGCACTGGCGTCTGGTGTCAGTGCAACTGTAGAGATATTTTCCATGGAACAAGTCACATCTCAAGAGGAAGCCCTGCCCCTCCCACGTTCATAATAAAGTGTTACCGCTAAGGCCAGGGCCAATGCGTAGGCCAGTCAGTCAAACTCAGTACAGCCATACATGTTGAACAGCAATCATGCAACATTTTTTTTTTTCCAAAATAAAAAAGGTATTTTACCTAATTCCAACAATGAACCTTCTGACTCAGTATTTATAGAAATCAAATAACATTTTTTCCAGCATATCCAGTGCCCTTTTTTAACATCCCATGGTTAAAAACAGCATATTCCTGTGCAATATTAACCTTCTAGCATGAAGCCTACAGCAGCAGAACAGAACCATCTGACTATATTCAATAATAATGGATATACTGTCTGAATTTTATTATTTACCTTGTCATTGAAATAAGGGCATGGCAAACTGCATTACATTATTGCTACCTATTATTACCTTTTATATTTATTACCTTGCCCAAAGGTACAGCAGCAGTGCCCCCCTTGGGGAATTAAACCGGCAACCTTTCAGTCACAAGTGTTGCACCACTGTGCTACACTGCCACCCACCCAAATGTTACTAGTCTTTTCATAAACTAACCCTCTTGGTCATTCCAATAACAGAAAAATAATCAAATATCCAATAATGTTCATTTTAACCAAAAACTTCCCCAGACTATGAAAAAAATTGCTTCCCTCTTGGATATTCATTGGATGCAGAGGAGAAACAGTTATTTTGTTTGCTGGGTATATAGTGAGATGGGCGGCTTTTCTGACCTCCAGGTCTTCAGACCCGCAGAATCGTGTATCTGCAGAACCATAGCAGAGTGTGTTCTGCTGTCTTAGTTCTCAATAGACCTCCATTGTAAACAATGTTATTAAAATGAAATTTATTTAAGGAGAGTGGACACTTGCAAACATGGTCTGAGACACTAGCCAAATGCAATGCAAGCACCGCAGACCACTGCAACTGAAGTACGCAAATGTATGTGACTGGTCCTGACAACTGCTGGAATACTGTGTCATAGCACTGACAAGTGGAGCAGACAGACTATGAAAAATACTACGATCATTTTCTGTTTCTCCTTAAAACTGAATCAGTTGTCCTTTGGCAGGACTTCACAAGGCAAGAAAATGTTACATGTACAAGAATTTCCATCTGACTACATCACTGCAGTGGTTTAATGTACTAGCCAACTGAAATCATCATGGCCAAGACATGGCCATTTTGAGGTATAAGTAATATAATCAAGTGTGTTTGGGTACAGTCAACCTGAGACTGAACTGAATACCTACCCTCTCAAACACCTTATCGTGTTCATTATTATTTATAGTCATCCTTGTGTAATCGCTGCATAGAAATGGATGCCAAACTATCCCTAACCACACTGCACAATGTGTCATATCTGCTATTGGGGACTAGGTCAGCCTTGTGCATTTTTAATGCCTTATTGCTTTGATTTCTTCTGTGATTCAGTGCTTTGCCAAATCTCTGCACCTTTCTTAAACCCTCCAGATGTCACTTGCTGCTTATTGGCTGTGTCTGCTGTCATGTCTGCCTTACAGGTCTTTGTGGAACGTCAAAGTCCTCTCCTCAGTTAATATTACAAGCTCATTATGAGCTGACGAAATTCTGCACCACCTTCCACTTTTGGTTGCTTTCACCATCCATCATGTTTATTCAGACTTCATTCGCAAAGCATTTATAATTGTTTTTTTGTGCAACAATGGTTGTGTTTGAATTATTTATCCACAGCTGTAAAATCACTGTTTAAATGCTGTGTTTTAAGCCTGTCAAAGAATCAGTTTTGCACAGAATATGAATACTATTGCATTAATTAGATGAAGAATACAAATGAAAGTAAGGAGGGAGTGAAGGAGAGGGAACGTGAGAAAGAGAGAGGTGGGAGAGAGGAGGAAAGAGAGTGACAGGTAGAGAGAGAAAGAGATAGAGAAACACAGGGCAAAAGAGAGATGGAGACAGTGAGAGAGGGAAAAGAGAAAGGCAGCCAGAGAGTGAAAAAGAGAGAAAAACAGAGAGAGAGAAAGAGAGGGAGAGAAAGTGAGAGAGAGGTTCTGAGAAGGTCAGGACCTCCAGGGGCCAGGCTGTTGCTCTGGCCGTGGGGCCCCCCTTCGCTCCTGCTTCTAAATCCGGAGGAGTTCACAGTTCTGCTGCTATCATCGCTGCCTCATGCCTGACTGAGTCAGAAGACACCAGCAGGAGAAAATCTGTAAGTGTCTGCTGGGATCAGACCAGACGACTGTTTCCCCAGCAGCCAGCCTCTCCTCCCCTCCCCATTAGACTTTTTCACTTTCAAAGGCTTTAGTGTCGCTGTGTCCACACGCATCGCCCACTATGCTTAATGACACATGTCCATCTTGGGCCTGGCATTGACACCCCCCCCCCCCATCCCCACCCCTGAGCTGTGCCTTGTCCGCTCACCAGCGCAATCCTATCTTTCTCTCATTCTAGGTCTAGGCCCTAGCCAATGTGATAAGAATGAAATGGTCCTTAAATCCCCAGTACCTTGTCATGCCTTTGTAATTTTGGTTTGCAGAACATTAGTGTGCAAAATGCCCCTTTCGTGTCACATGGAACCAAAACAAAGAACTCTGTTCCTTCTTTCTCTCTAAGTGGAGCTGGTTGTGTGACATCCCTGCTGTACATGGATTCACAGTGTACTCTATGTGAAGCCCTTTTCCCCGTGTCACTGTGACATGCCTCCCACAGTGCCTCTACTCTTTACTCTACTAATAACTCAGCTTGTGACTATGTGTCACTCGAAGCATCAGGTAAATTATAAAAGCCAGAGCAGGGCAGTGAATCAGTTTTCAAAGTTCAAGAAAACAGTTTGCTCATAACAAATAACATAATAACAAATAGTGCAATGAGTATTGAGTACATATAGCTGAGCCTTGACAATACTTCTGAAACTGATGTGAGTGTATGCGTGGTGGTTTACACAGCCCACATGACTATGTTTGCTAATGTTCCACCCAGCCTTCTGTTCAACACAAATGACCCCATTTGGGAAATCAAGGCCCACTCAGAAATCCATGCCAAAGCACAATGCCATGTACAAGATTTCAGCTGTTGTTATTTTTAAAAAGACAATTTTAGAGGTATGTAGCATCAACATCAACACGTGCATGCACGTGTGTATGCGTGTCTGTGAGTGTGTGTGTGTGTCTGTGTGTCCATGTGTGTTGTAATTGAGCAGCTGTTGATGTTGTAACTGGCTGCTCACGCAGCAGTGGTCCAGCGTTAGCCAGATGAAAAGGTTCCGGAGCTGCCCTTTGTCCTCCTAGATGCTATCTTTGACTGATCCCAGCACAGGCGCTAGGGGTTCGCCAATCTGCCATCCTGGACTGATACCGGTTTTGATGGCAGGGCGGTCGGCGCCGCCTGGGACCAGGGACGCTCTCAATGTGTAGGTGTGTGTTGTATAAATACCCCGGCGCCGAAGGCCACACAAATCCCAGCAGGGCCCTTTCTGCCAGCACCATCCTCCTGCACCCTCCCCCCATCAGTATCTAATTAGCGTCTTGGGCTCATTAGGGCCGGCATCCCTGGGGCCTCCTGACACAAAGTTGATTCCATCCGACGTAATGAGTCAATGTTAGGGGACGGATGTTAATTTCAATTAACAAAAGGGGAGAGGTTGCTAGCGACGGGCATAGGCTAAAAGTGAGTTGGACTGAAGATCCCTGCAGAATCATCAGGTGAAAGCGCACTTTTTTTCACCTTGCCTTAAAAGGCATCCTGCCCCCCCCCTTCGTGGGACACCAAAGCTTTGAGCACAGTTGACCTACATGATCTTCAGGACCTTCATGATCCCTGGCCATGAGAGGAGGATGCTGCCCCCATCAACCCAGTCACATCACTTCACATAGTGTGGCAACCCGTGCCTGGAAATTGTCCCGTGCGGTCATGTTGTGTGTCACCAGGGCCATTCAAACTTCTGCATCTGAGCATGGAATGGAAAGGTGGCGTGTCAGAAAAGTTTCTTTCCTCTCTCCATTCTTGCACAGCCCAGGCTGGCCCTGCCCCTTTTACTCATCCCTAATTCTCTTTCTCTGCAGTGCTTCCTTGCTCTTCTCTATCCCTCCCACTCATCCTGTACCCTCATCCCTTGTTTCCTGTCTCTACCCTCCCTTCCATTCCCCCCCTCCCCTCTCTCTCGCTCTCTCCCTTCCCCCTGACCTAGTTTTATCATTTGATCTTGACTGTAAGGTTAACCCCTAGAGGGAGCACAGTGTCAGCCTTGCGCCACATCAATTTCTGCACAAAGGGCACCATTTGTCACTTCACATTTCCAAGGCTCCAAAACCTCATTTTTATTGTTGTTTCATTGTTGTGGTTGTTTTTATGGTTATAACTCACCCCTACTGGTTTGCCCCAGGTGTCCCTCCACCAGGTGCAGGTTGAACCCTAGTGACCATAGTTGGGACAGAAATATCCCTGCCTGGAAATCCTTACTTGTAAACATCCATAGATCATCACACAGGTCCTCAAAATTCCCTCCCCTTTGCTAACAAAAACATTGGGCCTTTGAAATTGTCCATCAATGTTTTCAAGGAAAGCACTGTTTAGAAGCAAGGATCACATTTCCATTGCACTACCTGATGCAGCACAGAGAGACGGGGAGGTGTAATGGGGAGCTGCCAATGAGCCCAGCCCGTAACCACTGAGAGTGTTGGCTGCGTGTCTCTGCTCCAGCAGCGCTCAGTGTGTGAGTGAGCTTGGGCAGCGCCAAGACACTGCTATGAGGTGAGCCAGACCTTGGTGCCACATGGCACCTGCTCTCCCAGGGGTCAGCGGCCATCAGCAGGTTTCAGCCTAATGCTGCTGATGAGTGGGAGCCCTCCCTGCAGGTCTGCCACCCTCTGGGGCCAGCCGTTCACTGTCACCGTAACCCGAGCCGACAGACACAAACGCGCGCATGTATGCGTGGACTCACTCGCGTGCACACACACACACACACACACACACACACACACACACGCAAACATACACATAAACATACTTTCACTGACACACATACAAATAGGTGCAGACATACACATGCACTCATGCTGCTGCTGTACTCTCACTGAGCCAAAATCTTAATGTTTGCCCTGTGTGTGGTGGGTGGATACTGAACCATGTCCCATGTGCAGTTTGGGACACCTCTAGATAAACAGACCACAGGAATCTCCACTTAACTGACTGCTCATCTGTAATGCCAGCAAGAATTGTCTCTGTCAAGTGGTCACAAATGATGAAGTCATTATCAATGCATACATTACTAGTTTCTCATTGAGAATGAGAGAGGCTAACTGATATTGTGCTGCCATGATATGGAAGAGTCAAAATCACATAATCCAAGAGAGGTTCTGAAATGGCCTGAATTTAATCCATTTTTAATTTGCCATGGTGATGAGAACTGAATAAAACAAATTGACATTCATTTTTTTGCTCTTTATTTCAGAAAAATGTCACATAACCAGGTCCCAGTTAAATTTGAAATGGGTAGATGAGTTTCAGAATATTAGGTGAGTTTGAATGCTCTTGGATGGAAACCCTTACAGTGATGAAAAGCCTCTTCAGATGATTCAAAAAGAAACTGCAGAGCACCCAAAGAAGACACGTGGGTAGCAGTGTGGTATAGTGGTAAGGTGCAGGGTTTGTAAAGGATGCTGGTTTGATTCCCCAGTGGTCTTCTTTAGGCTGTATGTATCCAGTTATGTTAATGGATAATTTGTTAAAATTGCTTGCTATACAAGCTGCAGCTGTTAGAAAAAGGCACATTTACCCAGAATATTCACTTGAACAAATCTATGGATATAGTACAGTGTCACAGAGTTATACTATCTCGTTAATTTCAGTAACAACAACACAAGTTGCCTTTGCAAATAAGTGAGAAAGTTTTTTGTCAGTATTTTATTTATTATTTCATTTTCTGGGACACATGGAATATATGGAAACTTGCAGAATTCCTTTCCAAATAAAAATACTGTAGAAGAAAAGCAAGACTTCTTTCCCACTCAAGCGCATGGATAACACCTGAAATCAGAGGTACATTTATAAGTTTTAATTTTAATTTTAGTGTAATTAGATGACTCTTTGTCTCTAAATTCCTGCTATTTCATTTTTGAGGAAAAAAGGGAATTATTTACACTTACACTTATTGGGGTTGGGCACATGATGTCATAATTCTAGCCTCCACCACACATGATGGATAAGAAGATTGGATGATGGATAAAAAGATTTTCAATTGGTTCTTCTTGTGAAAAGGCTGAGAAAAATTACAGCAGTTGTCTTTGGCTGCGCAGATAATCATAACGTTTCATCAGTCCTTTTCTGAGAAAATGTGATATCTGTGGTTAGGTCTGTCACCCTGAAGAATGGTGTCCTCTTCTGACATATCAACAATCATTGTACTAGTTAAAACCTGCATAACCGTACTAGAAGAATGAGTAGCTAACCAGCCAGTGAGTATATGCTGCAGTCAACTTTAAAACATGAAATCACCATTCAAATTGTATGCAAATGACATCAATGTTGAATGTTAATACAAAGATTTAGAGAATTCTGCATCTTTACTCCTTCTTTACTAGAACCAAGGCATCTCAACATTTTTACAGTAGACTTAATTGTTTAATTATTTAAACACACAAACCAATAAATTGCACAATAATATGCAGAAATATACAAATTGGTAATGTGACCATGAATTAGAAAAAGTACAACAATTAGCTTCAAAAGGTCTTTATTGACGGCCTGGCCTCTAAATTACACACAATGCATAGGGTGGACTGAATGATGTGCCTCATTCCAAAGTGCACAAACAGGTTTAACCCTATGGCTTCAAACATCATCACTCTTCATGAACAGTGTCTTGACAAATGCAGTATTGACACAATGAAGTTGTAAAAGGGGTCAAAGCAAACACTGCTATGCCTGGAGCCTTAGGTCTAGCAGTGGGTAGGTGGTATACTGGATAAGGAACAGGATTTTTAACCAGAGGGATGCAAGTTAAATTCACAGGTGGTGCACTGCTGTTGTGCTGTAAATATCCAGCTGATAATGGATGGCATTAACAATATGAAAAAGTTGTTCTGGATAATATATTGCCTTGGTTACCAAGGTCACTGTTTTCTAATATTAGTCTTGTCTCCTATAAGTGAAATCAGGCAAGATGATGCTTGTATCTAAAATATTGTTATAATCGATGTCCTGCAAAGAGTTTTGTTGTGCTAAATGCAGACCCAACCAGTAATGCTAGACCAAAGACCTTTTATAGGTTGTGATGCTCGCAAATAAAAGGGGAATTGTAAAGATCTACATGGATCTTAAGTCTGCTAGACCAATTAAAACTGTGGCCACACAGTTGTTGCATATGCCCTGCACAAGAAAATAAAACCACATTTTGATCTTTAGACAAATCCTGCAAATGTTATAAATTGATCATAATAATTATTTCTCTAAAAGATGACTTCTTCGGAATGGAATGCAAGATTAGCACAAAACTGGGCATGGTCAAAACAACAATTTTCTCAGAAGAATTTCCAATAAATGTCAAGCATTGATGTTGTAATTAAAGTATTGATGTTTTGTGTCAGGAGAAAACTCAAGGCTTTCACCAATACGCCTGTGAGTTTCTCTGTGTATTCTGAGAGGTGACCCATTGTTCCAAAAGAAAGATGATAAAGAGCTCTCAGGGGCTTGTTCAGATTAGCTTTACAGGCACTGGAACAGATGACAGTGAGCTGAGTCCGGCTCAGTGTGAACTGTTTATGAGAGTGACACACTGAGCAGTGTAGGCGGATACAGGGCTTTGTCCCTGAGTCCTTCCTGTTCCCAGCCCATGCACCTGGCCCTTCCACTTAAACATCTGAAACTTTAGGAGTGCATGAGCCGTTTGCTGTCACTGTCCGTTGAGCCGCAATGTCCAAACAGCGACTCCCCCTAGACCCCCGGTCCAGAGTGGACACTGGCTTCCAGCTGGCTCCTAACCAAGAACACCAGGGGCAGTGAAAGGGAACTGCAGGGGGGTAAGGGCAATGATGAAGTAATTTCCATCTCACTTCAGTCCACTCGGGGAATGAACTAACATTCAGTTCAGTTTGAATTGATTTCTCTTGAACTGAAATGGAATTGGGCCCAACTCTGATGAGTGCAATGTAGTAATGATGATCAGACTTTACACTCCTGTTATAATGTAGGGCCCTTTTAATGTTTGGTCAGTTTTGCTATGCTTGATGTCAGCCAAAACCTTCAGTAATGCAAAATGATATGCTGCTGTGTACACCCCCCACCCATACCAAGTCGAAATCTGTGTTTTGTGTTTCGTCTCCAGTTTTTGCTTGGTGTCATGGTGATTGCGTCAAGGTTGTTGTCTGTTTTAGTGTTTTAGTATCTGTGGCTCCTGCCTCCTGTTTTTGAAGTACCCTGCGGAATACCAAATCAGGTAGAGTTGGTGAGAGGAAAAGAGAGGCATTGGTTCACAAATTCAAAATGGGCTTATATAACCTGCAGAACATCAGACCTAGGGCTGAGTGGAGCCTACAATGAATGGAGGTTATGTTAAAAGATTCTTCTTCAGATGGAACAAACTGGTTTATTGTACGTAAGCACAAATGTGTAACTGGATGAACCTTGGTGCAGAATATGACCTGTGCAAGGATGGCTGTTGGACAGAGGGAGGAACTGAAAACATAGTGGGGTAAGGAGAGCTGTGAGGTTCAGCATCAGAATAAATAATGACCCTGACAGTGCAAGGAGAAGGGAAGGGGTGCCAGGGGGAGTGGGGCAGGGGGGGGCACAGAAGGGGGTGAAAGGGAACACCGTGGTGTTGATCTCCAAGAATTTGAGTCCTGGCTCGGCTGGCACCAAACCCAAATACCTCACCCACCTCTCTTCCTGTCTCTCTCTCCCGTCTCAGCCCCATTTATCCTGGAAGCCATTGACCTCCCCCCGCTCCCCCCAATGTGAAACGGGAGAGCACCCTCTCTACTTCCTCTCTCAGGATCACCACAAGTTCCCCGTGTTCCCCCAGCCCAAATTCCACCCCAGTGCTCTGTTGCTGTCCGGCTGTCACAAGCGGGTGGCTAGAATAGCAGTGTGACGTCTGCTGAGTTACTAGAAAACTGAACTGAAAACTGAACTTTCCCCAGAACCACCAGGACAGGGATATAGCTCCAGCTGAACCCTCTCCCTCACAAACACGTGTGCACCACACATGCACACACGCAAATACACTCACACATATGCTCACAAACAGTATATGCACCTACACACTCACACGCGCACACACACACACACACATACAGATGCACCCACACACATGCACACACAGGCATACTTTCACTGACACACAGACATATACGCACAAATAGACACACAGTATATTGTAAGGTGATCCTCACTGTGCATTCAATGGTGTTTCACCCTGATGCGCAGAAACAGCTGTTGAGAGTCACATCTCCAATCGGAACAGGCCTCCATCAATCCAGTTTATGAACCAAAATTTAAAGCTATGTATGCAAAGAGCGTTAGGGAGGCAGTCAAACTTTGGAAAATGGACTTACTGGCAATATATGACCTACTCACAGACTACAACTTTGATTGACAAATTCTGAGCAAAAATTTTCAAATTTTGCCACGTTCTAGGCGATACTTTAAGATCCACAACATGTGCTGCTGTGTTACATATAGAATCTCTTTGATCTCTGGATGAATCCCAACCAGAGCCAACTCCTTCTCAAAGTAGTGCTGCAGCACGGCCCTGCAAACAGGTCAGACTGCCAGAGAAGGCTTCCAGTCTCACTCTGTCCACTCATACAAGTAACAGAATGACCACAACAAAAGAACAAGCTTTTCGTCTGAGAAACTTGTGGAATGATCCGGGGGCATGACGGTTTTGCAATCTGCACATGATGTGTGTTGACTGCGGCCCTGCGCTCATCAGTCGAGGCGTCTGCTGTAAAAGAGCCCAAGCCCTCAGATTGACACTCATTACTGGGGCGCTGTGGGCCAGGGCCCAGGGCTGAAAGCGACTGGGGGGTGTGGGTGTGTGTGTGTTTGCTGGGGGAGCGGGGGGCTGTGGTGGTGGTGTTGTTATTACAGCCATGTCCCAGGGTGACTCTGCCAGTCTGCCAAAGGGCTGCAACTAGCTGCCCACCCTACCCCGCCCCCCATCCCCACCCCCCCGAGGAGCACGCACATTCAGCCACATCCTGCTAAAAATAAAAGATTTGAATGATTGATACAGATAGAGGCAGACTGATAAAGCCAGATAAATTAAAGACGGGAGGAGAGAACAAGCCCCGGCCAGTGAACTGGTGTCAGATTAGAAGGCCCCTTTAAGCCACCAGGACCCCCCTCGCCGTTTGTGTCAGCCACTCCTGAGCAGCATACCACCCACATGCACACAAACACCCCCCCATTGCTGTTGACCGCTGCTGCCCCAGGGAAAAGAGAATGAGCAGGAGCCATTGCCCCGGGGCATACACACACATATACGCACACACACACACACACACACACACACACACAAACAAACTGAGTAGCGTACAATGTTCTGCCTCTCGCTGTCACTTTCCCTGTACTTTATGTGGTTTCACAGCAAGGGCCAGAGCTGCGCCTGTTCACCATCCCCAAATGGAGCCATTCCTTATCTATGTCTCCCTCTATCAATCAGTCAATCAATTATTCCATGATCACAGTGATTGAGAAATCGGTCCCTGCAGCCAGCTACAGCAGGATATTGAAGGAAAGGAGAAAAGTGAAAGGTGTCAGCTCCCCAATTAAACATGAAATGAACAAGAGGGAATCAAAGCCAAAAAAGTATTCAAAGTTAATTTATTCCTGTATGATTTTACATCATTGAAAGAGCAGGCCGACGTATACTTTTATGTATAATTTTGTGAAAATTCTCAGAATATGAAGTCAGCATGGGCAAAGACATTGATGATTTATTGTGTTATAATCGTATCATGATTGGTAATGTATCCTGACGTTGAGGCGAAAATATATTTTCAGCATCACACTGTCTTCATCATGTCTTCAGTTTCCTTTACGGCTCCTTGGGAATGTTTGAGTTATGAATGTCGTCTTCTTGCCTAGTTATTACCCCCTAATACATTTTCAGTACCGGACGTCTCTACTGCAGTATGTAGTTTGTTCCTTTGCAGAATGGGTTGGTTCTCTCTGATATGGGGCTGCAGAACCATTTTAGCCTGTGAAAGAGGAGGGGAAAGAGAATAAGAGCAGAGGAAGAGGCAGTATCATTACAGGATCTTACCCTCTTCCTGGGGTCCTAAATGCATCACTCTCTATACCGTTTTCCCACAGGGATCCTTCCTGGACCAGGGCTAAATATACCAGCAGAGTGGCAGAAGCTGTCTGATCTGGACTGAATAGGAAAAGGTGGTGAGCCAGCCTGGACAGCCAAGTGTGTCATAGTGGACAGCGCGTGGTGCCATGCTGATGTCTCATTGCCAATCTGGAGGCAGAAGCGGAGGAGGATTGATACTGTATAACAGATGTTTCCCTTAATTCCACCCTCACACTGACAACACCCAATTAGAAAGCGGGACGTGAAATGATTGACCACTGTGCCAGTACCTGAACAACAGGGCAACAAAATCCACTGTGGAACTGTTTGACTAAGAGTATACTGTATGTATACTGTAAGGTCATTTCAACAAACCCTATTTTTGACCATTAACTGTATTGTGAATTGTAAATTGAAAATTCCTAAATAAGCCCTAGATTAATATCTTGGATCCCACCCATGCCCACCTGAAAGAGATGGATATAGTTGAGGGAAACTTTCACAAATATTTTGTGATAAGGTCTATGCCAACTACCACCAGCATAGCCACACTGAACACCGAGCAGCCACATTAGCGGGGGGTAGACTAAAGCATCTGCCTCTGCTTAGCCAGCCCTCATGCCCTGGGTGACCTTAGAGCAGCAAAGGGGACTGAGCTGTGTGCCAGCACAGCAGCACCCGATGTTTCGCTCTGAATCTATGCACACAATAAGCACGTTTATTTTATCAGTACCTACCCGCCCCCCCTCTGAAACCTAACTATCTGCAAGGCTGCCCGACAAAACAAAGTTATGTCGTCACTTCCACTCCAAAACACTCATAATTCAGAAAATGCTCTAATTCTCTTCAGGTCGGGGTGGATATTGTGCAGCAGCATCAAAAGAAACTGCTGTTGCTGACACGCACACCTGAACTTGCCATAATAACTAGCAGCATTTAAGAGACACCTCCTTTATCTTTTGTTCCCTTGGGTATTACCCTGTTAAGCAGAATGCAGTGATTAAGATTACCTACTCTTATCTCTACTTTAGGGATTGCCTTCATACAAGCGCTCTAAAAGTAGCGTGTTTGATACAATCTCCCATAACCTGAAGGCATTGCAGTGAAATCTAGTCTTTATTTAAAAAAGAGTACTGTTCCTTTGAAGTTTCTGATACCTTCAATCATGCACCCACTTATTCTTCAACTGATGTGAAGAAGTGAGGCATCACTTCATAATCAGTGGATACATGCTTGGTTGTTAGGTTAGATATTTTAGCCAAAAAATATTTGACTGCACCATTTCCTGACTGTAACTTGGTAGATATGGTTATGAAGCTATGCTTTTTGGCACATTTTAAAAGTAGGTAAAAAATTAAATATGTTGACACTATTTACATCCTACCAAGTGTTGAGCAGCACTCAATGATAAAAATTATCATGAACATTGCTTTTTTACAGATCTTTTCTTTTAATCTCCCCAATATGGATGTGTTACTGTTATTTTCTGAAAAAAAAAACATACATAAATTTTTTATTTGGGAAAATCATTTATTGCAAGAATTGTTTTTTGTAATTGTTCTCTGTGAATATGACATGGATGATTTTCCAGTATTCAGTAATTAATAAAAAGGCGCAATAACATTTAATTCCTCACTATCAAACTACATTTCCCAGCATTCATCACCTGCTTCTTCATCACAGTTTAACATGACTGAGCAGTATTTCAATGGCACAGAAACATGGAGCATGTACAAGACATGATGCTGGTTTGTATTTTCTCCATTTGGGGGTTTTTCATCATTTCAGAATCATGAGATTCAGAATTCCGTTTTTCTGCTTCAATAGAAAGTACTGATAATCATGTAGAACACCTTCAGGATAATGGATTATAAAATGTTTGTATAAAATATATAAATGATAAAATTATGCAAAGTTGTCAAAAGTGCATCAAAACACACTAATGAAGCAGTTAATATCTATTTGTAGGCAATGACACCAAGAAAGATAGCCATTGTTTATATTTAGCAGCTTAAGTCTCCTTACCAATGATATCAACAGGTCATGTCACCTGTAAGAGATGGACAGCAGACAGGCTTTTTACGTTTTGAGCACTCCACTAATGAAGTAAATAATGTATTCACAATGTAGCATATAATCACTCAAATTCCCAAATGCTCATCATGATGCCTTCGTGTGACATCTGATGTATGGACTACAAGATGTGGTCTATTCACTTCATTTTTATTTATTAACACCGAGGGACATCACAGAGCTACAGCATGACATTTAGCCAAGTACATTCTCCAGACTTCCATCCAACAGATACACCAACACTCATTCATGATTTTACACACACAAAATCTGTGGAGCAACTCAACCCCCTTAGTTTCTAGAATCAGCTCTTTGCTTTGCCTGAGACCGGGTACCTTAACCTTTAAAAAGCACTGGCAGAGTGAGTGAAACACCACTGAGAAAGAAGCACAAAACTAGAGGGTGGACATGACAGTGACAACAATTTCTTAGTAAAAGGTTTTGGTATATAGGTGCGGTGATCCTGCAGGGATTGTTGGTCTCTGCAAGTGGGCCAAGAGAACCGTTGGGTTGGGGGAGGGGGGGGGGGTGTCAGCAGGAGAGAGGCCCCTATAAGGAAGGGCAGCTCCCTGCTCCTCTGCTCCCTGCGAGGGCTGAAGGAATGCAGCTCCACAGACAGCTGCCTCACCCCATCAAACATAGGCACTGCGTCGTCTGCAGAGCACAAAGATTGCAATATGTCATGCGCTGAGCCCCTCCCACAGCCACATGCAAACACCTCCAGGCAGCCAGACAGAGGTCCTGTAATGTAAAATCAATTATGACCAGAGCTTTCCTAAGTGTAGCGCAACAGCTCCACTCAGCACCAGACTGACCATGACAGACAGAATCATTTGTCTAGAGTCATTCAGACTCCTGTAGGTTTGAAGGAGGGGTCTTAAAGCTGACAGCAGTGGACAAACCCAAAGACAGATTAACTTGAAAGCATGACAACTATAAAAGGCTGCCAATAGATGAGAGAAAAATTAGAAAGGACCTGCAGTCCTGGTTCTAAAGACTTTGGGTCCACCTGAAGGGTTCATTTGGCTGCAGTATAAAGCAGTTTATTCCTAACACAGCTGGAAAACCTACCAGCCCACCAGGTGCAATTTTGGAAACCCTCAATGGTGGATAGAGTACACAAAGGACTCTAAAACAGCTTTGTCCCCGTTTTCTGCATTCCAGCAGGGAAGGTCATTCCTGGGGCCTTGAAGTGCAAGGGCAGTTTCACATGCCTAAGGAGGTGTGGCCGACGCCTGTGGTCCACACTCAGTGAAAGTGTTTATGGGGGTTAGAGGGGGTTGAAGGGCTAGCTCAGGAATTAATTCTGCCCAACCTTTCCCCCCTTTATGCCACATGTCAGGGTGCACAATAATGTATCAGGAGAGGCTGCTGTAACAGCTATGCACAATTACCCTGTGCATAACAACTGGCTACGACTCTATGGCTCTCGAAGAGGTGCTCTGTTTAAAAATCCATTGTTGTTCACTGTTAATTCTCCCATACAGGGATTAAGGTGGTACTGAGGCCAGGATTACTTTGACTGAATTACAGTAGTAAATCTTTAACTGCATTTATTTTGAATTCCCATTCGTTCCCATTCTGGTCAGAGAGAGGCCTGGAAACCATTGCACTGGCTAAAACAACAACAGACCAAATGAAGACAACCACCACTCTGTGTTGGTCTTGAACACAGCCTCTGACCTCGGACCTGGGTCTTCTGTAGCCATGGTCTTGCTGGTTGAAGCGAGCCACGCTGCCACAGCCCCCACAGAACAGGACCAGCTGGCTTCGCGCGGCAGAGAAACGCAGCATTGATTACCAGCTAATTATAAACCAAGGAAGTGGCAGCTTGTTTGTTTCTAGGGTTGCAGAGGAATACATTTGCACTTCTCCAAGAGTTCATGTGATATCGGGTGCGAATTCCGCAGAGCACTAAGTGCTACCTTCTCTTCTCTCGCTCTCCCCTTCCCTGCCTCCCCACCCCCCTCCCTGTATCACTTCATTTCGCTTCTGCTCTGCCTACCTCACTCGGCTTTCACAGCCTCCATAGGTGGTGCCTCCCAAAGCTTCAGTTCGCACCCAATGTGCGGATCATTTAAATAAACATATGTCCTGTTAATTAGGCCCTGGCGCTATGATTGCGCCAGGCAAGGAGGCACTTTCCGGGAGCCTGTCGGGAAACATGTACCGTTAAGTCTCTCTAATCAGAACCATTTACACAGCGATTATGAGGCTCGTCCTGCTCTCATTTCCCCCACCCCTCTAACACCTGCTTTTCGTGTGAGGCTCCCAGGATCAAGCATACCTGTGCAAAAACTCATGGGTTTCTTTGAGTCCCTTCTCAAAGAAGCAAATGCTTCTGGTGCTCATCACCATGGCAGATTTCACCGCCTGCTCAATCACAAATGTGTAACCTTTAGTACCTCTAACAAGGCTTCAAGTCAGAAAAAACAGTAAGCTGTCTGGAAGACAAAGGGAAGAGAATGGAATTCAGGGGCAGTGTTTCACCTGCTTACAAAGGGTTGACTCTTGCGATGTTTATGTACCACAGACACCTGGAATGATGCCTCAATACATGGCTGTATAGGAACAGGGTTTGGATGCAGTCTAATTTTAATAATTACGACTGCTGGCTTGTTTCTTGATATTTCTTTCAATGTGGCATTGTGTACTCAAGGGGAAAAAAATGAAACGTGGAGTCCACTTTTCCAGCCATCAACTCATGCCACATGTCCCTCGCTCAAGTTTCATGAAGGAACACTCTCTCCCTCCTTCATAATGGTCTTGCCCAGCAAGACCAGTGCCGAGTTCTCAGTGAATGCAATCTGGAAATTCCGTGAAATAAGAGCTGTCTCCTCCTGAGTCCCAGCCTGGGTGCCCCAGTGAAAGAGGTTCCACTAGAGTGACAGTCTGCAACTCAACCAATCTACACCCAAATGCTTGTTCTCCTTTAGTGATCTTTGGTTACAGTTAGCCTGCTCTGAATTGCTGATATGCTCGACAGCTGAAGTACTTCTCAAGAAATACAACTTGGAGGACCTAAACTAAATGGCAAATATCAGAAATATCCTGTGCACAAAAAATGCATCTCAAGAGTCCTTACTGTTGTCATATGTGATATATTTGTTATTTGACAGCCAGAAAGAAATTTCTGTGATAAAATGTGCATTTCCAGCAAAAAAAAAAACCTTATTTGCAGGAATGAAGGTGAAAATTAAAATGAATAACCATGGTTTTGACTGATAGACTACATTGTGCTTTGTAGCATTTTCAGGATTAGTTCTCTGTAGTTACCACCATGATGGCATAATCTACACTGTGGATCTTGTCTTCAAACCCTTGGCTATGCCCAATATTGTGTGCGCCACTTTTCAGTTATTAGGCATTAATCAAAGGTCTATTTTCACAATGACTTAACCAAATGGCCCCTTAAAAGCCTGCATGACAAACACATTTCCTCTTATGTCTATATCTGATGACACAAAACAGATTCCTGGTGGGCTGCTGCAGCACCCTGAATAGCAGAAGTGCAACCCTTTAGATACTTTTTAGCAGCAATACAGTTTTTTAAGATGATAAGCACCACTGCCACCACCACACTTATACTGAAACTCAGGGGCCCCTCTGACTCATACCCATTGAAGAGACCCTTTTTGCTTCTTACGGAAACGTTGTTGTAGCTAGAGATTACATCCCATATTTCCAAATGCAGGGGGTTAAAATCACCTCCAAAATGTGAAATCAGCATGACAGAGAGGTTCATAGATGGTTTTGCATGGGTCTTTGCCCACTGACTGTGTGTCTCATAGATGTAGTTTAAAAGAGGACACAGCCTATCTGTAACTGTTATGGCAGCAAACAGGATGTGATTGTGCACACAAGGTAACGCCCCAGGGGACTAACCTGCAGAAAAAATGGCAGGGGCAAAGGGAAGAGAATGGCATGCTGCCCGCGGGGCCTTGGGTCCACCTGGCTGGTCAGCCAGCTGCATAGCTCAAACGGTGTCCCTCATTCCATGTGTGTCAACACAGATGATCTCAGCGTGTGCCCTTGTGAGCTCACCTTGCTAGAAGAAACACGGGAGTGGGATTAGAATGATGCCAGCTAAGAAGGGCCTGTGTCATACCTGCACTGGTGGCGGGTGGGGGGGGGGGGGGGGGGGGTTGAGGGGGTCTGTGAGCATGTGCATGTGGGTAAGTGAGAGAGAGTGCGGGAGAGACTAGCAAAAAAAAAAAACATGTATTGGCTTCTGTTTCATCGGCTCTCAGAATCATTAAAAGTATTTTATTATCAATAACAAGATATCAATAGATATCAAAAGTGCAAGATATCAAAATATATCAACCAATAAAACAATGTGCTCATGCCTCATTGGTTCATTCATGCATCCATTCACAGAATTTGTATTAATTTCAGAATTGGGTGGAGTGGTACTTTCATTTGGTTTGGGGTCTGATGAAGGTATCACACCTGGCCACAGGCTGAGGCTGTTGCCCCCCCCCCCCCCCCCACCCCCACCCCCACCCCCATTTTGGACATCATGGACAAGTAAAACAAAGGGGGTTTTGATAATCGTGTAGGGATCATCTGAAAACTCTCCTCCTGAATCGTTGTTTTGAAACTTCTGTAAATTGTCAGGTGATTACAGATTTCACTTAACCTACTTGACAATAAGCAAGGTTCCTCTTTCAATTGTAAGAAATTGAGACCATGGTTTCAAGTATGATCTTGTCATGGAAAGTTGTGGAAGCTCTGATGAAATTGATATAATACCATACAGAACACACAAACCTTGGTGTTAGCTACTACTCTGCTTTCAGAGTTACAGTCGTGGATGTGTTTGTGTACACAGTCCTGGGGGGCTGCACCACTGTGACTCTTGTCAAGTCCCGCCTGAATTCTTTCTTCACACACACAAACTCTTGGCTCCCGGCCTATTTGTTGCACCCCTCTTTGACAAGAGATGTTCACACTTTACCTTACACAATGATGATTTAACCACATCAAGGATTCACGTTGTCAAATAGCAATGGCAATGGCCATAGCAAGAGAGAGGGATGTATTGGGTATTCCTTTCCTGTCCTTGTAAAAACTACTTTTCTTTATTCAGGAATCCCTTGCTTCCAAACCCTTTAAACCCCCCTTCCCTAAAATATACACACACACCCTCCCTATCTGCTTACAAGTAGTGTGACAAGGCCTTGGGGTGATCAGCTCCATCACTGTTTCATGAGATCTGCTCTCAGTGCTTCAGCTTTGAATGTGATTCCTTTGGAAAGGAAGTGAAGTATGTTTGGGGACATTCTGAAATGCTCCAGAATGATCATTCTCCTCCACAGAACATTCAGTTTGCCAGATTCCTGGGACTGGACTCACCGTCTGTTGCTGCTGGAGCCACTGAAATGTCTCACCATGAGATATCACAGTGTTTGTGCAAGGTCTGATTTGGCCATGTTTGAAGAATCACAAACTGATGAGAACTGAGTGGAATTTCTGGTCCTTTGACAGACTGACAACCTCACACATTCAGTTTAAATTCAATTTTATACACCCGGTCATAACAGAATTCCATGTATTTGTAGTTCATTGGGCAATATGTCTCAACTGGAGGAGAGATGGACTGAATGAAACTGAATTAATGAATTGGAAATCCCTTTAAAATAGGTCAATAAAACAATCTGTCGGATGGCAATGGAAACATACAATTACAGGGATGTATGTGGAGATTTTCTGACAGTTAAAGACATAGTAATATTGATAGTATAATTTCAGTTGTATAATTTTGGAGGAAATGGATTAATGAATTTAATAAGTGAAATAAAATATTCAACTTTTCATTTTTCTTTGTACATAGTTTTGGCAGCTTACAGTTATCGTTGGCAACATCAATTGTTGTCTTAGGGTGGTAATAGGAACATTGTGGTTGGTTATGGTGGTATTATACACTCTTCAACAGAGGGGTGGAAATGCAATCCATGGGGGTGCACAAAAAGTCATAAATACTATGTAGACACCGACAACAGGCGAAAACACTGGGTGTACTGAGATGCGTCGCGCTGGGCCTGATCTCGATATTAGGTCAGACGGAATGACATACTGTTTCTGCCAAACGTAGTCTGCAGTACTTCAGGTAAGTGACATTAATTTAATGAGCGTCTTCCCTGAGACTGTTGCAGGTGTCAATGATATGTTTATTTAAAGATGATTTTCCCTTTGTTTATTGCCAATTTAGACACGGCTTTCAGTATCACTACATGACACTTTCACAGCTTTGTTCTAGAGGTTTTCTGAAACTTAACGGTTGCTCTTAGCCTAGTCAAGTGTATCCAGTTTCTTACTTGAAATAAAAACTATGTGTGGTAACAAGCTCTAATCACAGCAGACTAATAGAACAGATATTTGATGGAAGAGACGCCAGTAGCCTACTTTGTCCTTATTACATGTTCGTGATGTGTCATTTTCCTGTGTGCTTTTGACAATAATAATCGTTGATCTTCAAAGTTTCATGTTAGTCATCACTGTGAAGAGTATTTACCTATTATTATTATCTTCCTTTATATCACAGTTTGAAGTTTTAAGGTTTCCAGTTGATTAGTATATAAATAATAACTTTTCATAGCTTGCAGTTTGTTTGTAACGAATTCCATTTTCGCGAAGAAAATCACTTTTTCCTCTGCGAACGAAATCTACACATTCTGCTTTCCTAATTTGCGCACGCTTAAGCGAACAGTTGTGGTTTGAGATTTCCATTTTCACTCATTCTAGACATTAATGCCAAGCAAACAGAAATATTTTAAACCTTCTTATTTGTATTAACTGAAGATACAAATATCATCCGTTGTAATTAATATTTCAATTAGTTCGGTCTCAATAGAAATGCCTTGAACTTAAAATAAATCACAGATGACAAAGTTCATAAAGCTTCTCTGTGGCATAGGCCTATCTGCCAAAAATGATTTATTTTCAATACTAAAATAATGTTTTTCAGAAATAGTTAAAAGCCAATTCGTATATGTTAAATATTTGCTTTGAATGATGAATTTATTTAAAGTAATGACCCATTGATAGCAAGCGTTGGGGTAAACGGCTTTAATTGTAGGCTATCTAAATGAAAATACTCCACAATATGAAGGGTAGCATTGTCATGTATCTTCACACCACTTGCCGTTATCTATCACAGACACTGCAGTTCACATACGGGACTTAAGCGATTCGAAAGACTGGCAATGAATTGTTGTGCTAAATATTCGTGTTTATCGTTCAATTTACGTGTCAGCACAGTTGTAGCAATAATGATCATTACACATATAACTCATTCAAAGTGTTATCCTAAAACACTATTACTTCCCAATAATACAGTAACCTGATAATTATGACACAAGTAGAAAAATATCCCTGCGTGAAAATGCTATCCAGGCCTAAATGAGAAAACTAAAAATATATACTATATTCCCGTTAGAGTAGTAATTATCAACATACCGTGCAGAAGATGTCTATGATGGTGCTTTAGTAAAGGTGCGTTTGCAGGAGTTTACAGTAGAATAAATTTATGAATTTCTACAAAAACTCCTAAATATTAAATAATGATCATTTCGCAATAGTTGTAATCGAAAATTACTTTCAGCGTGTTTAATGTTCACTGTGTACATGACTGTAATCTTCTGAGAATTCGATGTAAAATTTACTGCTCAATCAAGTGGAAATGGGGCAGGTCCTTTTATCAAATCTGAAGCCAATCACGTAGAGCCAGACCTACCTCGGGAGCCAATCATCAGCCGCGAAATGTATATGTTATTTGTTAAGAAGCCGAGCATGTGTTCGAAGTGTTGAAAGCGAGCTTGTTCGGAAAAGATTGACCAAATATATCCGGAACAAAATATCTTTAAATATGACCCAAAAGCCTAAATGATATAGCAGTTATTTGGTTACTGTAAACGTATCTACTTTAAACGGAGGAACCTTTCAACGTTTGGAACTTTCACTAACAACTTCTGAATTTTACGCTGTGCTCGCGTATTTAGCTAAACGCGCCTAAATGTATTGCCATGCTTATATACATATGATGCGGTTTAATTCACACCATTAAGGTATGGCTGTGTCACGTTTTGTCTGAAGGTAAAAGAAAAAAGGACAGTGAACTTATGACATTGCGTAGACCCTCCGACTGGTGCTGCAAATGGGCGGCATAGGTGGCAATTTTTACCTCAGTATGTTGAATGGGACTGAGACGCAAAGTTTTGGGAAAGATGCCGAAATCAACAACCACCAGCACCGCACCAAGGATTTAGCCGACCTCAAAATGGGAATTCAAGACACCAGGTTCTACTACCAGGACTCTATTCAAAACGGACCGGACAGTTTACCCCTGCCCTATCATACAAGCCAGACAGTTGCCGGATTCGGAGCGCAACCCGGGAGGTTCTACTCACCAACTCCTCTCAGTAGCTGTCCCTTCAACAGCGTGAGATCTCCAACAAGAAGCGGACCAGGACAGAATTATATGCCGACAGGAAGCGAGGGTTTTGCGAATACAGGCAAAGAAGTGTACTCGGCTGGTGGTGAAAGTTATACTGCACCTTTTCAGCATGGGTACCCCCGAACATCCCTCTACCCCTTACCTGGGCTACAGGTGTGTGGCAAAACACAGGCACTGCTGAACAACTACCCGCTGTGGGCCAAATTCCATAAATATCAGACCGAAATGATCATCACCAAACAGGGACGGTGAGTAGATACGCATATTAATCATATTTTCTAACACCGAGTCAATGCATGATCGTTTATTTGAGTGATTTGTATGGAAGATACAATCATTGTACATTGGTTCCATTTTGTTTGTATTGTCTGTTATAAACAGCCAGTATTTGGTGTCACCACCGCTGCAGACCGCTGCGTCTGGAGTGTTCAGTTTGCTACAAATTAATTATGCTTTGGGAATCAACTTGGTTATCATCACGACATGATAACGATACACCCAGCGCTTTTTATGCACGTCAAGTTCAATTTCTCTGGCGGCAGGGCGGAATCGCTCAGGCACGCGGACTGATGAATGTTGAGCAATATGCCGGAGAAGGCATGTAAACGGAGCCGTTCAAAAGTCGCTGAAATAATGCTGCTCAATTAGTGAGATGTCAATAGTAATACTTTAGTAAGTGGATGTGGCATTCATTTGTATATTGTAATTACAACTGTGCAATGTAATACTCAACAGCTAAAAAAAACTAAAACTACAACGAGCTGTGAAAATATAATCTACTGGCACAGAAAGCAACACGATTCAAATTCTATGCGTTTGTAGCAGTGCTTCATATCTGATGTAATTGCAACTTTGCATATAAAATTTACCCACCTTTATAATGGGGTTTTCTCCGGTAATTTTTACTGATTTGGTGTCAAAACAACGACAGTCAATTTAAGCCTGATAACAATTGCATTTTAGCCATTGTTTTGTGTAAATGTCCTAAGGCACGTCTTTTTGACTAGATTAATGTGCTCAGTTGCGATGCTGTTGTGGGACGCATCCTCATCGTTAAAACTTCACTGGTGTTGTCACTTTCAGCATGACAACATCAAACTACAATGAACATTTTTAGATGTTGATGCGGACAAATGCAAAAGTACTGTGAAAACATTATACTTTGAAAACCGTGTGGCACTGCCACCTCACCCCCTGAAGATGTTAGAGGTGGGGATGGTATCACAATAATAGAATAACTATCACCATAATGGAATAACCATGGAGTCTCCACACCCACCTCACGCAACTACACAAGGAGAAGAAGTCGCTCCTGGGGATGTCTGATAGGTCACCGAGCATTAAGAGCTTGGCACGTCGATGATGATTAATTTACTAATATGCGACACGTCCATCTGGCAGAGGGTTTCCGGCTATGTATTCCTTTTTTTTTTCGTACCGTGCTAATCCTAAACTGTCACATACACCGAAATTCAGTTCATTTGAAAACATTATCCCGACGTTTTACATGGGTTTAGTTTATTTAATTAGCTATTTAATTATTCCACGAAGTGCGCTTCAGTTAAGTATATAAAACAGTACAACAGTTTAACAACGACAGTAAAAATAATGATGATAATAACTGCGAGTAATAGTAACCGTCAGAATTATACTGTTGGAGTTAAAAGTGTTTTTGTACACTAAAAGGGTAGAACAGAAGTTAACAGGGAACTAAAAATGTTACTGATTCATCTCAGCATTTTAGTCATTTCAGGCGTAACTTCAAAGTTTAATTATATTGTTAAGAAAATCACTAAGACTAATTTCCCCCTGTGTATTTATTATTTAAAAACATGTTCTGGAAATTATGAAAAAATTAAAATATCACTGTATCGCAGGTAGCAGAAATAAAAAAAGAAGATATTTAGAAAAAATAGATAAACATGCAACAACAACTCAAAGGTATTTTGTACTTTAGTGTGCAGTGTATTCACATTAAAAATATGTTCGCAATCTGTTTTCAAATGTCAGCAGGACAGTTGGCCTCAAAACACACACATAGTTTAAAGAATAAGAGGCTCAAATGAGGCAAGCGGTAAATCAAAAAAGTGCTGAAGAGCAGCCATACTAGAGATGGTGAAGTGGGTGAGTTTACTGAGCTTCGTGGAGCCGAGTTCATATAACATTCACTAGCATAAGTGATTTAGGAGGACAAAAATGGCCTCAAAAGCTGACTCTGAGCTTCTGCAACTTGGCTGGAAGGAGTCCAGACTTCTACCGGGAGCTTTCAGCTACTGTGCCCTTTCATTCTCTTTCGAGTGTTGCTTTCATTGAACCTGTTTATGTTCACTTCAGTTTGGTATTGAGGTGTTTGATTTCTTAAGAGAAGCTTGCCCTTCTTTCTTCCTCTGCAATGATCACATAAAGATATGCAGATACCTTTGAATCAATTATCACAGTCTGTTTAAACAAAGGGGTTAGTCACAAAATTCATGAAAATAGTACATTTACCCTTAACTAGACCCCAGTTATGTGCTGATGAGTTTTTTAATGAATAAATGTGAGCAGGGAAAGGTCAGGTTGTTTCTACAATGATGGTTAGTTTTCTGTCCTCCTCAGCCCCTTCAAGTACAAACAAAGCTCTCTGATCATCAGATAGATAACTCTAGTGATAGGCTCCCTTTGGGACAAACCTGAGAACCCCGGGTATCAGATAATAATCTCACTACCAACATCAGGCTTTTTGTTTATTTATTTGCCCCTTTATTCATTTATTTGTGATTTGTGTTGATGGGTGGCTGGCGTTATGACATAGCCAGCTGAGGGTAGATTGAATTTGCATTTGAGGGAACTGTTTACCAGTGCTGTGGACTGCTCTCTGCCAGTGTCTTTCCTTCCATGAAAACCCAGACTTTCGCATGACAAACACATTCCTCGTTTCTTATTCCGTCTGTCATACTTTTCTCATCTGCACTCTCTCACAATAGCACAAAAGGACATTAAGGCAACAGAGTTCCTGCCAGTGGTTTGTCACCTGTGAGGTGTATGGAGGCTACATTTTGTCACACAAAGGGTTCAGACAGAAACCACATTGTGAAAAATTCCAGTGTAGATCAATCGCATGAGAAGAATCCTACACCTGAAAACAGCAATGGAAATCCAATAAGCGATGGCATCTGAGAGGGCCTGCTCGCAGGTTTCGATTTTGATGTCATCTGAGGCCGTCCATAACTGTGGATGGAGAGTGGCAGGGAAGGACTAAGCAGCTGTCTTGAATCTATGCATGTGAGTTAAGTTTGTGATGAGCACTCTGATATCATAGATGTGCAAGTACACTCAGCAGAACCTGTGAGGTGGATGGCTAGAGGGACAGTACGATTTTGGAAAGTAAGAAGTCTGATCTGAAGCTTCTCTAATATGATATGTGAAGCTGTGTTCTCACCAAAAAAAAAAAAATTCACGGACACACCCTTTACGCGAAGTTGCTTGTGGCTCCATTTAATGCTACCGCATTGAAGAACCAACCAGCAAATTGATTGTAGTCATCTGATCACATCTCGTTCTATGCATGAGACACAGCTTGAAATATTTTCATGCTCCCTCACTGACCATTGCAGGCGGGTGTTCTGTCTTAGCTACAGAAACAGGAGGATGAAAATAGTTCATAACAGAACATGCCGACTTGTGTTACATTGCTTCTGTGGGATGATGGAAGAAGGCTGACCTGGTGTGCAGCTTCTATTTTGACTGCTTTTTTTTAAACCTCAGTAGTTTGGTGTGGGGTTGTGATTTTTGTTTGATAGCAGTTTGTTTATAATTTATGGATCAATTGAGACATCTACCTGCTCTTATAACGATGAAAGTAGTTGCTTATTGGAAACTTAATTTTGAAAAGAGAAGTGACACAACAATGCTCCAGACTTCTCAGCTGAAACCCAATCCAAACATCCAAGCAATGGTCTCACACTACCATTCTCAATTTCTCTGTAGCCACATTCTATTAAAAGCCCAGACATAAGCACCGGTCTGTGTGTGTGTGTGTGTGTGTGTCTGGGTGGGAGGGTGGTCCGGGGATCCTGAAGGGGGAGATGTATTAATTACTTTAATTACATGAGCCAAGCTGACCACAACAAGCATGTCATTTTCCACAAGGTTCCAAGGCATCTGCCAGTATGAGGAAGATCAAAAAACTGAGACTGGTCACACAAATTCATACACACACACAGGAGCACACACATTTATACCAGTTTGAGTGAAGGCGTTTGGGGCTTTTGTGCACGGAAATAAGCTGTATAGAGAGAATCTGGAGTATGTTTCAGTGACTAATGCTTAGCACAAGGTGGAACTATTATTATTATTATTATTTATAATAACAACAATAATATTTTATTAATTTATTTATTTTTTGTGTTTGATTATTAATTTATTAATTGTTAAACCTAAAATTAATAGAGGCTGGAACCAACATCTGTACTTCTGCAAATTTTACCCAACATTTAGTGAAGCAATTCCCATGTGTAACATTATAACGACTGTGTTTTACCTACATTCAGGCCCAATTCTCTAACCAGCACTTCACACTGCCATCCACATTCTGTCAGTTTACATGTTTTATTTACCATGTGTAAACTGGCCTGCCAAAGTTTAAAATGAAATTTAACATATTGACAAACAGTTTCACCCAGGCTAAACAGGGAAACTATCAGTTTGACCTCTTTCGTGCCAGCTGAATTCCTCCTGCTGCTCGGGCACAGGGCTATCGATTGGCATGGTTCTCTGAGCAGCCCAGGGAAGGGAGAGAACGAACGGGCCAGATTGGCACACTCCGCGCTCTGCGATCTGAGATGCTGGGCCATTCTCTCCACCCCCACTGTTTCCGTTTCCACTGTATCTAATGGAGCTCTATCAGTTCAGAATAAAAGCCAGCACCAACCCTTTTGTGGAGATCGCTGACGTCACCAGCGTAGGCCACTCTGACTACACACAGTGGCATGGCCAACCCACCAGCCTTTCATGTTTGTGTGCTCTGACTGGCATGTTCTGGTGCCGCAGCTAAAGCAGCTGAGCACACAGCAGAAATCGTGATACGCTGAGGGGTACCCACTTTCAGTGAGAGTGTGTGACCTGTGAGTAAAAGTAGAATTCAGAGTGACGTTAATCTGTAAGACACAAGAGCAATGATAAAATGCTCACTTTTTTAAGGAGCAGCTCAGCTGAACCGTGATTCTCTCAGAGTGCAGGTGATGTTGCAGCAGTTTGCGTTGTCATGCAACAAATACTGATAGAACTTCATGTGTCAGCTGAGTCATTAGCAAAGCCTCCCATGTGCCAGACCCCCAGTGGCCTCTGACTCCACTGCATTTCACGTGGACAGGAAGCCCTCCTCTCTGACAGGGAATTTGCCTTACAGCAGCAACAGCAAGCCAGTTTTCACTCTGTGTGAGTGGAGACCTCAGTCTGCTACATTTGGGATACCAGCACAGGTCTTCCCAATGGGGGGAAAGAGAGAGAAGTGTGGCACATTGCCAGGTTAAACTAAGTTACATCCTACAGTCATTGCCAGATGAAAGTAATCAGTGGCCCCCTCGCTACCCGCTCCTTCCTGAATTGTGTGCCAGGTCTCCATGTCAGTGTTCCACATCAGGTGTCAGGTTCCTTTGATACAGAGAAACCAGGGTAATATCAATACGAAATGTGCATGAAAATTGCAGCATTGGTGTTATTTATCAAAGAAAGTCAGGTAGCGTTGAGTATGTAAACCATAATAGCATGACGCCCCACGGATATTGTCTTGCATTTCTTCATTGTGGGGACTGACTGCTTGGTTGATGCTGCCATAGCTTCTGAGCAGAATGATTCATCACCTGTAAAGCGTCTTTTTTCAAAAGTGTGTTTGCAAATACCAAATAAGTTTGTAACACACCATTACCCCAAATTCACATTTTCAGTCTGCTACCCTAACTGATGTAGAAGAGGATCTGAATATAGTCATTTTATATTAGTTCTGTATGTTGGATATCTGTAATATTGCCAGTAAACACTAATCTACACAAACCCAAGCTTCGATTTCTAATGGGTTTTATCTTATCTGCTGCAGCTGGTTGTTCATCTGAATATTTGCATGCGGCTGCAAGCTGAGAATCCTCCATGTTCTGCTGCATGAAAATACTCATTATGATACTCAATAGCATATTCATACACTTCATTGTATATGTATATGTATGTAGGTAGCAACAACAATTTCCCCAGAGATTATTATGCTCTCAAACTGATTCACAGACAGCACTAATCTATCCACTCAGAGGACATGGGTAAAAAATAATTTTTATCAACTCCTCTTTGCTCCACAGGTAACAGTTGAAGCGATAATGTGTTTTTGATTTAGATTGGGACAACATTCATGATGATGTAATCATATGCCATTCAGCATTTGGAAAAGAACCAGCAGGTATAACGAAGAGCTGGGGACTTATTTGTTGTGGCAACCGTCTGTCATTTGATGAAAATTGATGCAGAAACCCTCTATTTGCTGTTGAGAGAAAAGCAGAACATGCTGATAACATCTAGAGCTTCCACAAATGAGAAGATAGGAACCCAGGGTTGCTGTGCGGAGGCCTGAACCAACGTAAAGAAGAAAAGGGCGCTGCTGTGGTGCAGCAGCTACCATTTCCACAGAGTGGTCTGTGCTTCACCCTCTTCCTGGTGGCAGCAGCGCAGAGATGAGATGCCACTGCACTTGACGCTTGTGCCTTGTGCAAGACAAGGGTGGCAAGTGTGATTTTGGTGAGCTCTCGGTGAGGCACACAGCGGCACCGTGTCTGTCGGATCAAAATCAAATCCTGGTTTTAATGGCTGCCCAGGCCAAAGGCCTAAAACGAGGATCAGTGTTTTACCTCATGGTCATAATTTCATTGTATGCAGTTGTAGCCAGTTTTAGGATTCTTGGAAGATGCCAATAAATATCTGAATCACAGCAGACTCTGCTTGGTGGTGTCAAGGTCACACTGACTCAGAAGCAGTCATAAAGGCTGTGCAAGGGCAACTAAACACTTTCCCTGATTTTTTTTTTCTTTTGGTGCAGCCTTGTGCCTTTTGAAAATATGGCTCCAGTGATGACGATGACTGTTGTGCAAAATAAAAGGAGTTACATACTTTTATATTTTATGCAAGTGTTGCAACTATCGTTCCATGCCAGCATGGCCTGCTGCTGAATTCGTTTCGCTGCAGCCAGGAAGAAGAAGAAAAAGAAGAGGAAGAGGAGTGGGGGGGGGGGGGGGGGGGGTAGGTGGGGGAAGATCGAACCGAGCCGAAGCCGCGATGGCCATACAGAGCAGTGGAGGAGCCTTTGATGTGCAGGAAGCAGAGGAAGGTGTTTTTTCCTCCCTCTCTCTCTCTCTCTCTCTCTCTCTCTCTCTCTCTCTCTCTTCCTCTCTCTCTCTCTCTCTATCTCTCTTCCTCTCTCTCCGCTCACTTTTCTTCTTGTATGTTCAGACTGGACCGAGCCTGGATGCTTCAGAGGCTTTGGGGCCAGGTCTTCAGAGCCTAGGCTTTGAAATGTGCAGTAGCCACCAGGCCCCTGGCCGGAGTGAAACTCTCTGCCTCTTTTCAAGTTTTCCTCTCAAACCAGCGCTGCTCGCTCAGTGTTGCCTTTGCACTTTCTATCAGCGGGTTTCAGTTTGACTAATCAAGGCACGATGGGTGTAGAAGGCTGTGGCGTTCGTCTATTTTGGCATCACTGGATACTGAGATACATACTGATAGTTCACTTCCACACTCACAGATCGAGAGGATGTGTGCCTACATTCGGTGTAAACATTTACAATAGCACAGGAAGGTAGCACTCTTACGACCTGGAGCAAAACAAGGGTGTTGGTATGACTCTCATAAGGAAAACACAGCTTCAGCAATCACTTTGCTATTTTGCATATTAAGCACCACCCTTTTGCATTGCATCTGATTGGAATTAAATGCAAATGAACTGTGTGTGTGTATGTGTGTGTGTGTGTGTGTGTGTGTGTGTGTGAAGTACGACATTGGGAGATAAAGGGACCAACTACTTTATGGTATAAATGGCATAGGCTATTTAAAATTACACTTTGCCATACTTAATTCTAATGCTTTATTCATTTGATGCTACATTAATACACTATATAGTGTATTTACATAGTTACATTTCATATTTATTTTATTGTGTTATTCTCTGATATCTAACACAAACGGCAGATATGAAATACTGATTTTCTACATTTTGTGCACTATTTTATTGTCCTTTGGCATTTAAAGCAAGGTTCAGAGTTCATTTTGTGATATTAGATAAGAGGTGGGAAGCTGTCTGTTTGCAGGGAGATGTTATTTCTATTTCCCAAAAAAAACTACTAACTGAAAATGCATTTTAATATTGTAATTCTGAGAAGGCAGGAAATTGCAGAAATGGGTGTGTCTAGACTGAACATTTTTAGTCACAACTTGTGACAGGCTGTGGACAAAGGTCTACATAAATGCTCGATATGAATTAAGCTCATGTGTACTGTTCATCAAGGTGTGGAAAAAAGAGTTTTCCTTGCATGCTGATTCCAAGCAGTGGCAGTCTTCCATAGTGCTATGACAATAAGAGCCCTGTGCTTTGAAAGGGGGAGATCGATGACATGGCCCAGTTGGTAATACACAGTGCAGCATGGAACCTCTCCTGCCTCTGCAGCTTTTAAAAGGCTCAGCTACAACATTGGCTTTGGGGTACCACAGTGTGGTGATTCTGACGATGGAGGTGGATGTGCTCTTGTAAGGAGACACGACTCAATAAGCAATTGGCAGCATGAACAGTTTAGAGGAAGAGTGCATTGCTAATTTAGGCCTCAGAGGAAACACAGTAATCTGCTCAAAGTAAAAAGAAACATCCAGCGGTCTTTCTTTGGCTCGATACATTCACATGATGTGGTATCGGGTGTGAATGAGCACACAAATACTGTATCTCAGTCAAACAGTCTTTACTATGGAGCATTTCAAACAGGCACAAAAAATAAAATACACTCTAATAGTATTCTCTCAAAAGGCAGACTGAGGAGAGATGTCCTTTGCATCTTGCTCCTAGTGCGTAATTCCCCCGGTTGACAAATCCAGAATTCATCAAGCTGGAATATGCAGTATAAGTGCATTTATGAAATGAGACGGGTTATGGAGTAAGATTAAACTGTACTGTAAGCCATTTGAAGAGCAGCGTAGCAGAGAGCAGACTTAATGTTTTATTTATTGAAGCTGTCATGCTTCATTTTCAGACAGTAACACTGAGTGAAAATGCACATGGCAGTTTTAAGAGATCACAATTAATAATGTTCTACACCAATTACAGCCCCACTAATATTAGGTTGATTTGATTGTCTTCCCCTTTTCATTTTATTTCTAATAAAGTCCTTAAAGTTATTACTATTTTTCTGAGTACAATCAATGTATCTGAAATAGCAATGTCTTTTTTCCATTTCTCTCTCTCTCGCTCTCTCTCTTGCTGTTTTGGTAGGGGAAGCATGAAAGTCTATTTCAGGGTTGTGTCACTTTTTTTCTGTCATTTACTTGTCTGAACACTTCCTGTTGAGCTGCTAATGTCTGCTTAAGGCGTGCAGAGCAAATGCATACTTCTGAGTAAAATAACGCTTTCAAGGACTGCTAGTTGTTCCAGGTAAAGTTCCATAACTGTGCTCTCTCTGGTTGGCTAATGTGTTTGTGTGAGCTTTACTGAAGTTTGCAGAAGTCAGAATAAAACTGTTTCGATTTTTTAATTTTTTTTGAAAAATGTGTTAATTTGTTTGTTTTCATGTTAATCTTTTTTTCCCCTAATCCACGCACGAACATTAGTTATTCAACGGCTTTATGAATCAAGAGCAAGTCACTATGCACACTCCATTCACCCCAGTCTGCATCTCTGTGAAAGAGTCCAGCTGAGAAGGAAGGAGCCCTGCGCTGAAAGCCCTTTGCCGAGAACGGCGTTGCTGCTGCAGACTGGCACACCTTCATCTCAGACAATCATGTGCACACTGGTGACACAAACTGGACTTGAACCCCCTGTCCCCGTGAATCAGTGAGTGCGCTCGTGCGGAAGAGCCCTCTCTCAAGTGTATTCCCAGTCACTGGCCAAGCTCCCTAGTGCTCTGCCCCCCCTCTCTCTCAGTGACGCTTCATCGAGGAAATGGTCCTTTTAGGCCCTGCTGGAGAGGGAGTAGAAGTTTGATTCGTTGTTGTTCAGATTTTTGTGGCCAGATGCTGGTGCATGCCCATGAAGCACATCATTGTGTATCATGAGAGATAAGTCTGTGACCTCCTAATCTGTTAGCATCTTTGAAGTGCTCCCTGATTAACGGGGTGGTTAATGTCATTGAGCAATGGCTGCAAGTGTGCTGTGTGATGGGATGCTATGGTAAATGTAGCCCTGTAATCATGCATACAAAATCTAACTCTCCGAATGGATTTTCAAATATAGACCCAGTTCCTGGGAGACCCAGTTCATAGATGGTGCCGGATGACCAGGGTCAACCCTGCCTCAACCCTCCTAGCTCTGTGGGCTCAGTGGGTATGGAGCTGTCTTTGCCCCAGCTCAGCCTGAGGGACACACCCACTACAGCTCTGTTGCTCCCATCTCTGTGAAGCTCTGCACAGTCTGGCTCTACCGTGCAGCTAAAGCCAGGGGGCGCCAGAGTAGTTTCCACTCTGTGGTTTGCATCAGTGTGCACTCTCAGTGAAACTCCAGAGATTCCCCCGCATGCAAATGATCCTCCCTGAGATACTATTTTTGGTTTCCCCCTGCCTTGTTCTGATTTCCTATAAAAGGGCTCTCTTTTCATAAGTCTGACAATATCAGGGCTCACTCAAACCAGGAAAATGACACAAGACACAACATGTCTCCTTTATTAATCATTTTCTTTAAATGTGTGGGCTGTGTGGCAAAGTTCATATCTTCTTCTGGTTTCTTTTTTCAGTTATATTGATGAGTGATATATGTGCCCACTACCCAGTCTCTTATTGTGGCTTACTGTGTTTGAGTTTCGTAGAAATCATACATTATCCTTGACTTGTCATGCAAGCAGACAGACAGACCGCTGTCTCTTTGAAAGGGGAAGTGGGAAGCGTATATGTTGCAAGATCAAGATGCTCAATGACCGGGCTTCCCCTTGTCCGTATTAGAACCCCAGTCTTGCTGACCCATATCATCTCCTGTAGACTCATGGTCTAGCATAAGGCTGGTGTGTTTGCTGCCTCCTATTGGCCCATGTAGTATTGCAGGCCAGGGCTTGGGTCATGGAGTTCAGTTCAAGAGGAAGGGCAACACTGTAAAAGCAGGGTCAGGGGAGTGGTGGGGACAAGTCGGGTCAAGGCAGCAGAGTGGAGGCATTGTCAGGGCAGCAGAATGGAGACATTGTTATGACAGTGGAGCGGACTGAAGTGGTGATGCCTGTGAGAGACTCTCCTGATACTTTGATCTATGATCTATGTTGTAAATAATACAGGATAGTGGACTTTGCTCAAAGTGTGGACTTTTTTTCAACCCAGTTTACGGCACGTATACGGACAGAGTGACCATTTCAGATGTTCTGATTCTTCATATGTGCCTACATTCAGGACACAGATTAGGTTTTGAAATGCTCATCAAACAGAGCACTTTCCCACAACCTACTGGTTCTATATCTCATGTAACACTGAAAAAGGTAAGCATGAAGCTCTGTCTAAGGGCTTCTGTTTAGCTAATACACCATGTAATGTTGTCAGTCTTTACCAAGCCCTTTTCTCGCAGATGAGCCTGGCTTGCCTTATGGGGTTGGGATGCAGGGGAAGGCAAGGGCAAGGTGATTAATGCTCCGCCCGGCAGGCTGCACAACAAGCATCACACAGTAAGACAGGCAGGAAGCGCACTCTGGGCCGTTGTCTCAGACTACATCACACTGCGAAGTTGGGACGGGAACACAGGCAGACTAGTGCTTCATTGCAGAACCTATGCGCTGAGCCCAGCAGACACACGCTGGGAGGTTGCAGCAACTGTCTCCCCAACCCCATCCACACACCTCCATACACACACATGGTCACCTCATACACCATTCTATATTGCAGTCCTTAAGATGGTGCACATGCTGAGCTGCCCCCAGACCACCTGCCTCCGCTCCTCTGTAGGTAGCCGTATGCCACCAGGCAGCACTTATGGGGACGGTGCTGTGATGGCACAGTTACAACGCGGTTGTGTGTTTACCCTCCGCATTGTTTTGCCTGCAAGGCATGAACAAGGAAGTCTGTCCCACTGCCAGATACACTAAGAGTTTGGGCTCATACGGTTACCTGCACATCATTATTTATCAGTGGGGTTAGCGCTGCATTTTGACCTTATATAAATCCATTTACAATAGATCACTGACATTTCACTGCTTGTCTGTGATAGGATATTCAGCCTGTGAGTCCCAAGCCAATATGTCTACTAGGCAAAAGCCAGTCACACTTTACATAGCTCTAATAAACTAATTAAATTGCATGTACAAGAAGAATTCTAATAGAGGATGATAAAAAGAATGCATTTCTCGGTGGAACTTTGTATGACTGTATGTCATGCTTTCAATTCTTTGGCTGGCCTGAAATCAGATAAGATAAACCGTTAAAGCGGTTTATTTCAAAGTACATACACAGAGATTGTGTGAGCTGTAGCTAAAGGTGGAATGTGATGTAAAGTAGTAATCGAGATGTCATACCTTTGACACTAATTACCCAGTTTCTCACTCAGATACCTCCAAAAATGTGTCCTTGTGTTTGAAATAGCTAGCCAAACGTCCTTTTTTGTACTTCATACATATGCAAGTGGTCAATATGCATTTGTCAGTGTAATTCATATAGAGGCTAGTAGGTTATACAGCTGTGTCTCTTGGGAAAGGGGCAATCCACTCTGAGGAAATGGTTCACAGGCGGAATGTGATCTTTTAGTTTTGGGCTGTCGCTCACCCTACACTTTGAGCGAGTTTTTCCCGCATACGGTTATCTCTCCCTGTGCTTCCTCACTGTGTCGCCTAGGGACTCGCTGACCTCCCCGTTACCTCCTCTCTGTGACAGCGGCTGAGATCAAAATCAGTTCAGCAAAGAAAAGCTGCGGCAGTCAACGGCAGCTCCTGCCCGCATCTTTTATTAACGGGCCCATTAAAGATTTACATTTGCCCCATCCCCCCCCCGACCCACCCCCACCCCATTCTGCCTCTGTCCCCAGCCTCTTAACCTCCCACCATGTAGACACTCTTTTTTCCCCCTTCCTGTTGTTATCTTTCCCTTCCTGCTCAGTTCCTGCTCGACTCTGTAAAATTTGGGATTGGCACCAGTTAGGTATCAATGTAGCCTGTGTACAATGTTGTTTGTTCACCTCTGATGGTGTCACTGACAGAATGACTCAGTTTTCTATAGTTTTCTGTAGTGTCACTTCAGATCACAGTAAATCACTGTCATGATGTTCAGGCAGTGTTCGTGACAGTAGTTGGGGACCACACAGTCATCTGCATTGAAGCACCTGAGCCGCTTTCTCAAACCCATGTCCTTACCTCCTCAGTCTCTCCCTGAATTCAATTTCAGTTTTTATTTCAACCTTAAATTGCTTTATTGGCATGACAAGATCATTCTTATGTTGCCAAGGCATCATACATACATGAATGATGATGAACTCAGAGCTTAATTCAAATCTCTCTCTCTCTCTCTGTTTTATTTCCAATTTTCCCTTTATTTCCCTGGCAGGAGGATGTTCCCGTTCCTGAGCTTCAACATCAGTGCCCTGGACCCCTCAGCCCACTACAACGTGTATGTGGACGTAGTCCTGGCCGACCAGCACCATTGGAGGTACCAGGGAGGCAAGTGGGTCCAGTGTGGCAAGGCAGAGGGGAATATGCCAGGTAAGCCCGGGCTGGCCATCCAATCAGGACCATGCAACCCACCCACTCACTCCCCACCCACGACAGCACAGGCATGCGCACAGTCGGCAGGGACGAAGAGCGGGTTTGAGGCTCTCTTTTAGGAAAGCGAAGTGTAATTGGGGTGCCATACAAGGACCAGACCAGCACAAGATGTTGACAAATTCTCTTTCTTTATGCATGCAGCAACCGCAGACTGTGCGCTTCATACTGCTTTCTACCAGCTTCTGCTGTACCAGACAGAGGGGGCGGTGTGGTCTGCAGATTCCCCCAACTGCACTCATCTCTCACCTGTGTGCATGGACCAAAGACCTCACCACAAAACCACTCCCTCCCTCTCTTTAAACGAAAAGTCAGCGCCTTAAGAGGGCCGATTCCCACAGTAACATATGTACAAACTTGTTCACATGCGTACAGAATCAGTAGATTGGCCACAAAGCTCTTTCAGAGGTGCATTACACTGCCTTATATGGTGTGGCCATTCTAAAAGCCATGTGGAAGTTAGAATTAAGAATTTAGAAAGATCTGAAACTGGTCCCTGTGTTCTTAGCATCTCACCTCCTGCCATCTCAGTGGCTCGTACCAATCTATATTTGCAATGTGCAATCTGTGCTCTTTTTAGACGCTACACTCATCCAACATCTAAAGCATCTGACGTGGTTTCACCTGCTAATAGGCACATATGGAGAAAACGGCACTGTGGCTAGGGTGTGATGTGTTTATTCCTGGTGCTAGACTTTAACCATGAGAATAGCTCCACTTCCTGCAACTGTATGAAGCGATGAGGTGCACTGTGCACTCTGCCACTGCGACAGAGTGGAGGCGGGCCTCTGGGCACAGGAAGACGGGGGGGGGCATGAGTGTCAAGCAATGCTCAGTGATTCTCTCTCTTGTTCTCTCTCTCTCTCCTTCCCCCACCCCCATCTCCACATTACACCACAGGTAACAGGATGTACATGCACCCAGACTCACCCAACACAGGGGCTCACTGGATGAGACAGGAGGTCTCCTTTGGCAAACTCAAGCTTACCAACAACAAAGGCAGCTCCAACAACGTGGCACAGGTAGTTAAAAATACATACACACACACACACACACAAACACTCACACACATACACATACACACTCAGCAATACAAATGTATGCAGGCAGATTGTCACAGTCTTGCCCCAAAATGAACGCAAAACGAAAGTGAGATGTACATATATACAAACATTCTCACACTTCTTAAATACACATTTGAATAATATATAATATAATATAATATCAGTTTGTTATTAAGCAGCTTCAGGAGTTCATAACGAGTTGATCATTTGAATCAGCTGTGTTGGAGCAGGGAGAGATATAAAACATGCAGGGCAGGGGGTGCTCCAGGAGAGGGTTGAGAAACACTAATATAGATGACAGTTTGAAACAGAAACAGTGTTCTTGAACTCTTTGACATGAGAGAGATGTGTGAGCAGGGTATACTGGTCAATGCCCTGTGGGTGGGGCATGAAAGTGTTGTGTCTGTAGAAGCAGAATTGCTGAACGGCTTCACTTATTAAAATCCAACAGTGCAATGTTTGCAGGAATCCAGCGGCCTAATTGGGATCAAGGTCTTGCATTTCTATCACAATTCATCATCTATAATTATAGCTTGAGCGATTCTAGAAAGTCTCTGTTTTTGTAGATGGGTAGGATTTTTTTCTGAGAACTGGACTGAGATTTAAGTCAGTGTAATAACTCTGTGCCTATGTCTGTCTCCAAAGATGATTGTGTTGCAGTCGCTGCACAAGTACCAGCCCCGACTGCACATTGTGGAGGTGAATGAGGATGGCTCTGATGACCCTATCCTATCTTCTAAGGCCCAGATCTTCATCTTCCCCGAGACACAGTTCATCGCAGTCACAGCCTATCAGAACGCAGATGTAAGTCACATGACCTATCCCTGCCAGGTTTTGGAGGGCTGTTGTGCTCAGGGGCACCACGCACTGTGATTGGAGAGCATACATGCTCAGTGAGGAAAACAGCCTGCCCTATATATGCCAAGAGGAACTTGTATGGACAGTGCATTACTCCTTGTAACACCACAACATGAATGATCATGAATGATTTGGTAATGTTGCTCGACTTGCTAAAGTGCCATTTCTCTCTCTCTTTTCCCCACATTCTTGTTCTCTTGTTCATACCCTCTCTCCCACCTCCTCTGCTTTCTGCTATTACTTCCACAGATCACTCAGCTGAAAATAGACCACAATCCCTTTGCTAAAGGTTTTCGGGACAATTATGATACGTAAGTAGGCAAAAGGGAAAAAAAATGCTGTCTTGAGGGGCAGAATCCAACTGCAGGTCCTTTACAGATTTTATATATGAGAGCATTTGAACCCGTCATATCGGTGCACGAGCTGCTGCGTTGCTATCGTGGATTCCCTTTCTGTTTGACATCACTGTGAGGACTGTTTACTGTTTCAGCCTTGTCAGAGAATTAACTGCAGCTCCTCAGGATTATCAGAACCAAACTTATCCCCTTGCCAGCTATGTTAGGAGTGATTTAGTGCAGACAGCCTTACGCAGGGGTCAGGGTGTGCTGGGACCTGTTCATTATTTGAAGCTTGAGGTTTTTCATTGGCTGACAGGTCCTCTCTCTGTAGGATGTATGCCCCTCCTGATGCAGACCGGCTCACACCCTCCCCCACTGACGGCCAGCAGCTGGTCCCAGGCGCCTGCTACCCCCAGCCCTACCTGTCCGACCAGTACGTGAGCCCACTGCCTCAAAGCCGCTTCTTTAGCCGGGAACGGATGGGCATGGGCCAGCAACCCAAGGACCCCAGCGGTGGCCCCCATGGCTGCTGGTACCTGCCCAGCCAGCAGGGGCCACCTTCGAGCCGGTTAGACTTCAACTCCTACGACAGTGACTTCTCCAGCAATGCTTTCTACAAGCCTTTCCCCCTGCAGACATCCACGCACCACCCTCTGGGCTATTACCCAGACCACCACTTCGCCTCCGGGAGCGTCTCCGCCACCACTGCCACTCCAGGGGCATGGAGCACAGGCCGCCCCTCCCCGCAGTACCTCAACCATGCCCACCCCCACCCCGCCAAAGCCGGGCCCAGCCTGAGCTGGTTCCGCCCCGTGCCTCCCACCTCGTCATCGTCCTCCTCCTCTTCGGATGCCCGGTTGCATCCGCCAGCCCTTGTGGAGCCACTTGCCCCACCCCCGCCACTGCAGGACAAGCCCAAGGACCCAGGGGAGGACCCCTGGCTGGAGCCGCCCTCCGTCAAGTCTGTGGACTCGGCCGACTCGGGCCTGTATGAGGGGGCAGAGAACAAGCGACGGCGGGTGTCACCCTACGCTTCCAGTACCGAGAGCTCGCCGCCCAACCGCAGCACCGAGACATGTGAGAAGGACAGCAGCAGCGACGCCGGCTACTATGGCTTTTATGCCAACTGAATCCCCACCCCCTCCCACCTCCTGACCCTTCCCCTTCCCTCTCTCCCTCCCCCCTCCCGACCTGTGTGCATGCACTTCAGTCCCTCCCACCCTGCTGGAAGCTGGGCTCGGAAGTGAGATGCAAGGGGTGGACATCACGTGCAGGCCAAACCCAGTAAAGGCCCCTCCATGTACCTTTCTTTTTACTTTTACAGTTTTTCTGTGTTGCATTTCACGTCTCTACAGGGCTTCCGCCTCTGCTGTGAGGACATGTTTCACGTGTTCTGACCGCTAACACAGCAGAACTGAACTCCTCTCTGCCTTCCCATGAGACCTGAACCAAATCTCCTGGGGGGCAGCAAGACATTTTGAGATCATCTGTCTCAGTGAGGAGCATTGGTTCAACCGCACTCAGACGCACAGTTATAGTTTAGCATTTCTAACCTCTCTAGCCTCTCTGGTCAGACTCTGTACACCCACCAGAATCTACCTGGGAGGGGACCGCTGTTTCCGGTGCCTGCCCACAGTCCATGCCTGTAAACCCATCCCCCGCAAGCTTCGGCTGACCCTAACCTCAGCACCATGCCACCCAAGTATCCAAAGGTTACATCGGGGAAAGCGCCTTTGTAATGGAAAAGCTGACTGGTCAAACGATGTCACTTACAAATCATGCCTGGGCCCCTAACACTGGACCTGCAGTGACACACACCATTGTCTTCCAGTGAAGACAGGGATAGCGGAGAGAGATTGGGGAGAAGGTCAGTTGATACCTTGGTTTAGGTGAAAGAGGAACACATGCTCTGAAGTGTCAGCATTCGATTCCTTCAATTCAATACAGCTGCAGATGCAGCCCTGTCTATCTGTCTGTCTGTCTGTTTGTCTGTCTCCCTCACAGAACAACCCTTCAGGCAGTGGAAATCGTGGATGCTTAGGCTCAGGGTGGCTATAGTGAGGCTGAATCTGACCTCACAAGAAAGACCTTGCTTCGGGTTTTTAACATATCCTTCTCCCCGTGCACTTTTCACCAGAGAAATGTGACACGTACAAGTCCGATGAACAAAGCTGGGAAATGCACAGATTGTCTCCCTCAGAACAGCAGATGTCATGCTCTGACTTCAGATACAGCTCTTCCACGCGTTGCATCATCACTGTAAACATGCATTGGGGTAAAGTTTTTGGTGTTAGAGACCAGTGTTACAAATCAATGTGAGCACACCCCCTCAGCCCCACGGACATAGGCCTGTATCCAAAACCTGAATCCACCCAGCACCTGCAAACCAGGAAGGGAACAGTAAAAGCTGCCAGGGAGCTAGCATCAGCAGCTGGGTGCTCTCCTGTGGGGCCTTCCAGCAGTGGGTTTGGTGGAAAGCCTGGTGTCAGGGCATATAATGCAATGCTGCTCTGTCAGCCCCCCCCCCCCCCCCCCCCCCTGCCCTGGAAATGGCCCTAGTCCCAGCAGCACCTGTAGGCAATAGGCTCTGAAACAGGAGACGGGCTGTGTTCTCTTTGTCCTCCCCCGAACTCTGGCCTTTCCAGTGCATGCACACACATGGGAGCACGGGCCTCATTTTTGGGTCTGTCCTCAAAGCAGCTCGCACAGCCTGTTTCCAAGCTTATGAACGCAGAGAGAGGGAGGGGTGGGGAGGAAGGGGAAGCATGTAAATCAACGTGGGGGTGGGGTTGGGGGGGGGGGGGGGGGTTGGTGTTACACTTCAGAAACAAGGTGTTGATTAGGAGGACACAGCCTGCAGAAGATGGGTAGGGCCCCACATCCTCAGGGGAGAGGGAGAGAGAAAGGATGGGAAGAGAAAGAGAGGGAAGGTAAACGCACAGGTGTATGTGCCGCCTTGGGGGGGGGGGGGGGGGGGGCGTGACACTCGGCACAGGCCAAGGTGACAGAGGTGAAGAGTGAAGGCCCCGTCCAGTGAAATCAGGGCTCCTGCCTCCACACATTAATATAACCCTTTGACATCTCAGCGGGCGACAGGCACTCCCTTCTCCTCTCCTGACAGCTGTTCGGCATTGGCGGCGAGCTGCAGAGGTGCCAGGCACCCGTGAGGCTTATGGCACAGTGGTGGCAGCAGGAAGCCAGGAACGTAACTCCACCGAGATTCTGCCCTGACCTCCTATCGGATCAGTATAAAATCAGAGTAATTACTGATTAGGTACCTGTCTGTGTATCTGGAGAGGGAGAAATTAAAGGTGCAGAACTGTATATGCCACACCATTCACTATGTAAAAATTGAAACAAGCATATTATTCAGTCTACAATGATGGAATTGTCAAGATACAGTCAAGCTAGAAACAAATGTAATGAATGGAATAATTTTCATTGGTTCATGCTCCCTGTACACCCACTCAAGTGATTATTTGAAATAGATGCCAATGATCACAGTATGTTAAAAAAAGACCTTAGATGACAGTTAATATATAGCACCACATTGTCTGTGCAGGCATTGCAGGCAGGTTGTTTGAAGGTTTTCTTGTCTGCAGGAAGAAGTAACTAAAGCAGTCATACAGAGGGTGTTGAGGGCCTCCAGCCCATGACCCTGTGATGGTTTTGCATAGATATTATAAAAGGAATTAGTGATACAAACCAGCACAGTGACACAAAGAGCATTCAAAGTTGCCTTGAAATTAGTGGGGTTTTATGCAGAGACAATCAACCAATCAAAAGAGAACATTGGCAAGACCTGCCCACAATGGAAACCTGAGCAACAAAGCAATGGACCAACAGCAGTGGTATCCACTAAATATCCGTAGGATTTATCTTGTCGCTTCAACCCTTCAACCAGGTTTTAATTACCTAATTGGAACCTCATTGAGCACTTCTGTCACCCATTATTGTGGGTGTCAGTTAGCTCCGTGTTGAAAGTAACGACAGAGATAGATTGGCCACCATTGCAAATGGCTGGCAGACCCTGGTAAATCCTAGTGAAGCTCCTCCCCTCAATTTGCAGATTTCAGCACAACGGGGCTCTGTGATAGCAGCACAGACAGAAGGCCAGCAGGGCTCAAATAAAAAGGATGTAAAATAAAGCTGTAAAAATGTTTCTGCAATGCATTCAGGCTTTGTTTAATCAACATTTAAATATTTTTATTGTGTGTGTGCGTGTGTGTGTGTGTGTGCGCGCACGTGCGCATGCGTGTGCGTGTAACAATGTTCAGAAACCCTGATGTGTCATTTTTTTAGGTGAAACTTTTTTTTGAAAAAAGCAAAGGAACTAAGGTTTTTCTGTCTGTATAACACAGTGGGCTCAGGCATCTCTGTTGTTTGTTTTGGACCTTGGCCATCTGAGGCTTTCCATGTGAGGCAGCTCAACTTTACCACTTCCCAAAATGGAAACACAATATGTGATGGGCAATCAAATCAGTGAAGCAATATCAGCTGTCCCACGTGGGCTTCCTCCGAGAGTTTGTAACATCATCTCGGGGTAGCCGCACTGATCAAGCGCTACCTGGGGTATCACACCTCCCCATCCGCCCACCCTCGTGGTCCCAGGCAAGTGTTTTGGTCTACATTTGCTGCAGCTCCGTCAGTGCTGTTCTGAAGTGTGTCTTCCATGGATTTCAGTGGAGGAGAAATAGAGAGCGTTCTGCTTACGCGTGACGGTTGGATGCAGTCTAGTGAAGCAAACCAGTCAGCAAACCAGTCAAGACAGTGTTTTTTTTTGAGTGGCTTGGGTACCAAGTCATTTGAACAATTGGTGCAGAAATAAGTTTTCATTAATTTATCTGTCATCAATATTGAAGGAGATGCAGGGATGCCAAGCGAACGCAATGCGCTGGGGAGGGGTGGGGCTCCTTTGTATGTGTGTGCTGTGTGTTATTGTTTGGCAACAGTGTAATTTGTTAATGTAAGGGTGCCAGCTCTTCCCTCAAATACTTGTAAGTTGAATAAATGAGCAGGCTGAGGTTTGTTGAACATGTCACTCTTTTGAACTTCTGTGAATGCTTCTTCATCAGAGTTTTAAGGTACTATGAAGAACAAAGACAGGACATATATCTTTTAAGCAATATTTGACTGGTGACTAACAATTGAATTCAAACTGCCATTAAACAAGTGCAATTAAAGCTGAGTTCTTTTATTTTGATCTTATTTAGAGCTGCATCAAGTGGTAAACAAGTTTGATTAATATTCAGAAAACATCTATTTAACTTTTTTATATACATTGATGAAAATAATTGAATTTATTTTGTTTTGGAAGAAACATATGTTGTGTGGACTGACAACACATTAACAAGAATGATCTGTTTTACAGAGAAGGCAGGACAGTGGCCAGACCTGCAGCTCTGGCCACACGGGATGCACTGCCCTCTTGTGGACGTTTTCTGTTATACCCTAGTGAGTCTGGGTGAAGTCTTAATTCAGACTTCCTGCACAAATTGAGTTTATGGTGAAAGTGTGCTCTGATAATAAAACTGTGTTCTACGTGTTTTATACCCCAGCCAGACCCAATTCCTTTTGATCCTTAAATACTCTCTGAATGCTCCCTTTGTGATACTGAATACATTTCCACTGGGATCTTTGAGATACATACTAGTAGCAGACTATGTTATTACTACATACTCTCACAAAGATCAAACTGATTGTGAAGCATGTTCAGCTGTGTTCAATGTGAAATGTTTGTACCCAGAATTGTGTAATTCTCCATTCTGTGGATTCAGCCTGTGAAATGATCCAAAACCTTTTTGAAGGTCAGAAGTCAGTATGCATTGCTTCAGGCTTTTTTAAATGCAAGGAAAGATGTTGATGGGGTAGATGGGCAAAGAGTAAAAAAGCCTAAATATGTACATATTCGTGCATTTAAATATTGCGTTTGATTTACTCTACATGTAATAAAGAAAAAGTATGCAGAAAATAATTCAGATGAAAGAAAACCAAATTTATTTATTAAAAGCTGGCTCATGGTGAATTGTATTGATGTTTTTTATTCATAAATAAATATTTGTCTGTGAATGGTCTGGTTGTTTTCTTTTTTTTTAATTCTTTTTTATTTGGTAATGATGTTATAGCCAAGCCATTGCCGTTCCAAATAGGGTGATAGACTAAATCAGCAGCTTTATTAACAAGCAAAGTTTCATAGAGATCTTTAAGAGAACTTTAACCCACTCAAGACTATTTGAAACAGGAACAAGAAATAGTGTTGTGGTTCCACTCTTATACAAATTAAGACAGAAGACCTGAATATTTATCTCTAACATTAAGACTACTGATGGCTACTTCATGGCTTTTGATTTTGAATATCTCACCTGTGGTATAAAATAGCTTCTACAACAAAATACATGAACATCCAACCACCCAGGAACTGTAACCCCTTTGATTAGGCTGAAGTCAAAATTTAGGGCATGCCCATGATCCCAACTGACGCAAAATGAACAAATTATAAGATGACCAACTTGTGAGTAGTGAAACATGTTGAATTCTTTTTTGTTTGGGAGGAGGACTTGTTCAGGTTAATCTGAAGGCCAGTTCCAAAGTTCACCTTAAGCCCTCTGTAAAGTCTCTTACTTTGTGACATGGCATGTTGCTAAGGTGTAATTTATCAATCTTAAAATCATCCTGAATGAATCAATTAAGTTACAATATGTGTGGCATAGTTGCAGATCCATGTCTGAGCCAAAAGTCACCATTCCAGCAAATTAAAACAACAGAAATTCTATTACTATTTACTTAATTTTGGACAGTCTGAAGTGTTTGATTTTACCACCAAAAGGCTGTAGAGAGTAATGCTGCCTGTAACTGATTGCATTGATTTAATTAAAGGCCTGAAGCAGAGTTTAACAGATTCTTGCAGAAACGCAAACAATGAGACCCTGGTGTTGAGTAATCAACTAATCAAAAACTGGGATATCAACATCATCACGGAAATGTAAACCACCCAGCTGGTATGTTAAGTCAGAGACAGGATTCAACATACTTAACAGCTTTTAAAAGGAGCTGCACTGCCTCATGAAAGCTGCCACTAAAACAATCTGACAAGAAGTTATTTTTTATCCAACACAGTCGTATTCCAAGGAAACCCCTCAAGCAGAGGGTTTCAGTCAATAAGAGACCAAACTACAATGAACAAATATGTCCAAAATATCCCACACATGAAAGAGACTTTCCAGATGAATGTTATTAAAATTATTGCTATGTTAAAATGGAGGTAAAATTCACTGCAAATGCAATTCAGAGTCCAGAGTAGCACCTCAAAGGGCAGAAATTATCGTCATCTCTTAGTCAGTGGTTTGTGCAATGGTAGGGGTGGTTTCTATGATGAGAAACCTATGTTCCCTTACTCTTTCTCCCATTCATCAGGCTTTTGCCAGGGCTGGCTCTGAGCCTACTCACCTTGGAGACTGTCAGTCGGAACAGCCCTTAATGCAAGGGGTATATCTTTTCCAACTCCTGAAATGAGCGCTTCGTGGCTTACGGGGGTAACTCTGGAATGCTTCCTGAGAAATGATTAACCTGGGAGGCTTAGCTGGCAGCACACTTTGTGCACAGATGCTCCTGGCCGTGACTGAGCAGACCTCAAACACTCTCTCTCATTCACTCACTCACAAAGTAAAAGGCTCCCCTAAGGAAACTATAGTACCTTTTCTTCATCACTAGACAGCAAACAAACAGTAATATAGGGAGCCTTAAAAGTAGTTGCAGTTTCTGAACCTTGTTCTTGTTTTGGAATTGTGTGGCTCCACAGTGTTGGGACCTATTTTTCTTCAAACCTTTTTATTCATTGTCACAAAGTCCTGATGTGTGACTGCATCTTTGTAATTTTTACAATTTTTATTGTAAGTGGAATGAACTAATGAACTAATCATGACCTCAATACTGAGATCTTGATTTTTGTTATAATTTTCGGAGAAATCATGGAATTCTATAAGCCATCATTTAGCACAAACTAAACAAAAACATTCTCCTTTGAAAGCCTGACTTGTCTCTTGACCTCTAGCACAACAGGCAGTGTTCACATTATGTTTACACTATGCATTTATGCATAGACAAAGAATACGTACAGCACATATGCAGAAGGGTATGTATGGTAGAATAGAGTAAGGTACCATCGGGAGTTTCAATTGTACTGCACATTTATTGAATATAGCACTCTGGTTGACTCATTCGACAAACTAAATTCTCAGCTCCCATCTCTCAGTGAAAATGCCCGATAATAGAGATTTGTAAGATCGGGATGTCTTGAATATGCTTAATGTAGGCAGATTTATTTATGAACTGCAAGAAATACAGCATTGACAAATCAGTAGCACACATCATATTTTTGACCTATCCCAGAAACTGTAACAACAGAGTGGGGCAAAGCACCAATCGTCTAGGTTTTCACATTGCAATGGTGGTACCTGTCCGTTACGGAATGTATTATAATTTACAAGTTTTGTGAAAAGAAACATAAAATAGTTTTGTTGTACACAGACACAAATGGGAAAGAATATGTGTTCCTGTGTATGGCGTGCTGAATGGCTGCTGTATAATTATTGAATGTGTAGAGCGGGGATTTTTCTCTTCATTGTTCATTATGGTTACATTGCGTAAGGTAGCAAGGTTATTGTTAAGGAAAAAGAAGTACTTGAGGACTGGATGTCTTTCAAAATGATGAAATAGTCTTATATATGCATTTGGCTGTAGTTGTCTTCTTTTTGTTTGTTATAGTATTTATTGTGGTTTTTTCTACCTGCACCTGCACTTGCAACTGCACCTGTACCCATTTTGGAAATCGCCATATCGCACTACGGGCATTCCATCACACACATGCTGACTAATAATATTTAGATAAGACTCATGTTAAAACATCTAACATTTATACTGTGTTTTCATCACCATTTTTTATGGCACTGTGAATGTTCACCAAAATCACTGTGCTCTAAACTTCTGCCCTGGATCAGAGGAGGTTGCATACCAAGTCATACTTGTTATATGGTAGCATTAAAAGGCCACACATACGTTCTTAAGTGACTGACTTTTATTGTTATACTCATTTTTATTTACCCTACTGTATACAGCGAGGCATGTAATATTAGCAGTCCATCTCCAGTTATTTTTACTGCTATGTAACTTTGCTTCTCTTTCCCTGTGCTTGCTTGTCTGACATCTATAAAACGCTCCTGCAACTAAACTAAAAGCAAGGCTCTTAAATGTACCAACTAACATAAAAACATGTCATATTCTATATTAAGTATTGAGGGAATTACAGTAGATCTTCAAGGAACACTCCTCAAAGGAGAACAGTGAAAATATTCATGCAATGTCCAGGCTACCGATGTTTTCAGATAAAGAAACGAGAAGAGTTAGGAGGTTCTCTTAAATGCACAAGGGCCATGCTAAAAAAATAATAATTCACCTACACTACACAAGGTAAAATTCATATATTATACGTACATTCAACTCAACCTGTTTTTTTTTCCACCCAAATTCAATTGCCCACTGCAATAATCATACATAAAGACAATTTATGCAGGACAGAGCAAAAGTCCCACACACAAATAGGAGTAAAATACAAGTTGACTAAAAACCCTGGAATGCACATAAAAAAAGTTTCAAAGTAAAAATGTCTTATAAAACAGATCCTAAAAGAGGGGAAAAAAAACACTTTTTTCCTGGATTGGCTATTCACTGTAATGCCTGGAACATTCTCTGCTTTTTTCTTTTAAGATAAAGATTGCTAAAGAAGTACATTTGCCATCACCCCTCCAGCCTGAAGTTCATTCCATTCAGCATCCTCACATGCTCTCATCTTCCTGGTCAGCACCACCCCTGCTCAGTGGGTCACCAAGGGTAGCTCATTAATGCTGGGAGAAAAAGCAGCACAACCCCCATTCATGGTTCTTCTGGTGTGCATGAGTTCTAATTTGAAGATGGGCAACATTTGAAAATAGTCTTTTCTTATTGTACACTTGTCTATTTCCAGTCCTTGGTGGCAAGTCCTGTGTGCACTGTTCACCAAAGATCCAGATTTTTCGTGCTGGCGAATCCTGGGTTCTCACGGATTTTCCAGTAAGTTCCATTTGTCAGCCACACTTCCCTGCCTGCTGCATCCAGGGATTTCCTGCAAATGGAGGTCCTGTTAGTATCTACTTCCTCTGTGTCTGTGGTTGTGGCAGCATCACTGGCCTTAAATGGAGCATCAATCACATACATCTCAACATGCTGCTGCCATATGAGAATGATAAGATCTGCAGGTATTATTTAACACAACTAGCATCATTTAATGGAATATTTTTCTGAAGGAAGCCAAATAATATAATATGAAATAATGGTTTTAGAAGGCTTTTAGAAGGCTTTTTTTCTCTCTAGATAGCCAATTTTTTTCTCTTTGGATAGCCAAATTCAGTTTACCTGGGTTAGAATTCAATTAAAATTTCCAAATGATGGGGGGAGCAGTATACAATGATTCATTAATAAACAGAAATTAAAAATGCAGGGTTCCACCATCATTTTGAAAGTCATTGACAAAGCGGCAAAACACTGTCAACTTAAAGTATGTATGTGGTATGAGAACTTATGTTATATTATTTAAATTAATAACATTAATTCTGGTAAGAAACTGTCTGTGGTCTTATATAGCCTTGGGCTTCAAATAAGAGGTAAATGCCTATAGTCTGCAGCAATATATTTGTGATTGGTTTGTGCTTGAGTAAATCACATGCACATGAATGTTTTTGAAAATGCTGGGATATGTGTTTCCTAAGCACATTTATGATGTTGAAACCTTACTGTTGGAACTTCCTCAGGTTGCCATTTCCTCAGGTTGAACATCTGAAAACAATCCTATGCCAAAGGTGCAATTAAACATCAACTAACCTGATAACCTAATCTGATAGAGGTACGCCTGGTAATCCAGCTCCACTCCGGCTGAGACAGGACACACCAACTCATCACCAACCAAAGTGTCTCTCACCTGAAAAAGCGAGGGATGTGCTCCTCTCCCTTCTTGGCCAGGATCTTCCGCCGCTCCCTTTGCTTTTCCTCGATCTCATCCTTTCGCTTTTCCGCCTCGTCCAACTGCCCTTCCTCCAGCATTCTGAGAGGGTAGTTAGAGTCTGTCAGCCTCCCAGTGCCCCATCACTTGGAGATGGTTCAATACAACCCCGACCAGACAAAATGTACACCACACCAGATGCATCAAAGTCGAAAGACTAGCCTAGACCAGGGGCAGAAGACTCAAGGTCCTCAGGGGACAAACAACTCTTACAGATCATGCTAACTTCAATAACCCCTGGCTGTAGCCTCTTCAAATCCAAGTCTCCCACACCATCCATATATCTATCCCTGAATGGCTTCAGCTGCCCATCATTGAAAGCCAAGGTTTTTTCTATACATGTTTTACACTCGCATGGAAACATCTCACCACACTTTTGGTAAAAGGGAGATATGGCAGCATGCCATTCTCTCCACCTCAACCAGGAAAGATCGCTCACCTCTGGTCAGGACGCAGGCGGGTGTCAGTGGGGGGGAGAAGGGGTTTCAGCTCAGGAGTTAGCTCATTCAGCTCCATGGCAAAACTAGACAAGCCGTAGTACTTGATGTAGTCTTTGGGTTGGGGATCTGCAGGAGGGCAGCCATGAAAAAAAACAGAGCCTGGATCATGGAACCACCCACAGTATTGTCTAGCTGGTAAGGTGGCATTCTGTCTTCTGCAGTGACCAAGAGCCAAAAGCCTTTATTGAACTGATGTAATGTTTTCATCTGGCCTTGGTTCTCCATTGAATTTGGACTGACCTGAGATACATCTCTCAGCTACAGCTGTGCTTAGCCACTTGTTGAACTATTCTTCTGTGAAATTGATGCAGACAGGTTGAGGTGTGATCACAGCATGAAAGAGGACCTGTGGTTTGGTTGCAGCCATGTCACCCAAACAGACTCTCCATGGCAATCAAACAGTGAGATATTGGGAAAAGGTGGAGCTGGACTGATACTCACTCGGCTTCCAGAGGCACTGGGGTTTGGGCAATGTGTCGCAGAAGATGCCCTCATGCCACAGACCCCCGAATCGGTGGACCGCATTGCCAGCCTGATCAAGAACCACCCCTTGCACCTCATTCAGGTGAGAGTCTGAGCTCCAGTAACGGGACTGAGGTGAACAGAGAGTGAGAGAAGAAAACATTGACACTCTAATCTTTCAAAGATACTATACTATGATTTAAGACAAAAGAATATTAGGTATTGCTGGTCACAGTGGATTGGCATAGATGAGAGTGAGAGCCCATAACTCATACGAATGTCCATTTTATAAGCAGGCAACCTTGTGGGGAGAGTATATCTATCTATGTAATGCAGCCTGTCTATATTTGTTGTCTGATTCAGGATTTCTACTAGTTCAAAATGTGTTGAACACACCGTTTAATACACACAAACTAGGCAAGGCTGCTGATAGGATTCACACCCATATCCCTCTGCTGGAGAATCATCTGCTTTCATCGCTACTTCAGGTCACAGATGACCTGTTTGGACTTTTCACAGAGAGACAAATGGAGCTCACCTTGACAAAGGTGATCTTGCAGGTGCAGACAGTGCTGTTGAGATTACGGATGATGACCTCGCCATAGTGCTCCAGGTAGCGCTGTTGGCTCAGGACATTGTGGATGCAAGTGACTACCTTGTTCCACTCATAGTGATCATTGAACCTGCAGGTTAGCAGCGGGAGGTGGTTAGAATGAGTAGCCATTGAACGCTGACCCCAGTCCAGAACAGCATCAAGTCTGGGAACACTCACCTGGGAAGGGTGACGTTCACCATCCCTGTTGGCATGATCTCCAAAGATTTTCCCCAGAATTTGTTCTTCCACCGCTGGTCTACGTAGACCAGGCAATTAAAATGTTACAAATTGTACACATGTATGTATGTGTATTATTGCACATATATAGACATAACCATAGACCACAGACACTATTTAGAGCTGTGCATATGTATAAACAGATATGACATGGAAGACAGAAATGAGACATTAAAACCTACCTTGCCAGAATGAGAAGTTCTCTGCATCAGCATGGCAGGCAGATATGGGGGGGTGGTGGCACACCTTCAGACAGGACACAAACAGTAGCTTTAAACTGAGAAACAAGCCACATTTACAGCCAGCCACAGGCCAAAAAGCCATGCCAAATACCAAAAAACACATTTTAAATCTGCATATTATAGGTTATGAGGAGCACTGTACTTTGCATCAGAATTGGGGAAATAATACAAACATGTTTTCTGGACAGACTGTTCCATTCAAAATAAGAAATCAAATATGAATGTTAGTGATTGAGACTGGCCAGGTTGATAGATAATGAGACTCCGTAGACATGGACCCAAGTAAAACCCAAAACCAGTCACCACATCGGTGACAAATGAGCACCAGTCCTGACCTGCTCACTGATGTAACGGAAGCCCCTGTCCTCTCGCACGCACTCATAGGTCTCTCCCAGGACGGGGTTAAAGGGCTTGTATCTGTTTCGAAAGCGAGCTGTGGCATAGCCTGAGATGGCAAAGGCAGCAATGTACACCTGAACAGGGAGGGAGACAGACAGCCATTAGCGTCCTCTGCTTCATCCCTTCACTATGCGTAGAACATCACAGTATGAATACCATTCAGGTGACAGCAAGGATTCACTACATATCAATATCCTTCATTTAATATTCTGAACACAAGGCATTTAGAAATACAGTAACACAAATAAAGCTACAGCAGGATGTGATTTCCTTTGGTGAACACGTTACAGTAAATTGTAATAGCAGTTTAAATCTCACAGATCAATGTGACACCGGGGCAAATTCTGTAGCTGAATCTGATGAGGTTGTTAATCATTTTCACTGCTGTGTCTAGAAAACTTCAGAACAGAACGTGGTAAGTGTGCTATGAATAACTGTCTGACAGTAATCACTGAAAAATGAGCTTGAGTAGTATTCTCCCAACCGTCTTAATAAGTACAGCAGATTTTAACTAGTATGGAAGAGGACCATGTTCTCAGCAGTCAAACAGGAGAGGAAGGAGTGCCCAGTGACCATGAAGTACTGTATCATCAAAGTCAGTGTCCGACTTGCACTTTCAACAGAAAGAGATTTGTGCTTGATCCTCCAATTACCGATTCCAGTTACATAATCAACTGCCTCTATGCCATCAAACTGAAGAAAATGTCATTTTTCTCCATTAGGCCCACTGGTCCCTTTAAAAAACTGACAAGCAAAGAGAGTGAGGCTTTGTGTTTCTCATTTAAAAAGCGCAAATCTGTTTAAAATAAGCAAACACCTATTTAATAGGAGCGCACACCTGCTCCCTTCAATTTTGATGCCAGGTTCCATTTTCAGTCACACAGTGGCACATCTGTTGTTTCTGCAGCCTTATAAGCCTACAGCAAACAAGCCCTGCCTTGCAGAAATAGACACTGATTCACTGATTGCAAAGGAGGTGTGTGGAGGGGAGGAGTTACCATCCTCTCATAGGGGTCTTCAGTGTGGCTGGCCGTGTCCAGCAGGTCAGAATACTCCAGTTCCTCACACAACCTCTGCAACAGGCTGACCGGCTCATTGAGCGGTATTGGCATAGAAACTCGCGACAGGTCCTTCCCGATGTTGTTGTAGAGGATGGTCATGAGGCCAATGTGGCTGTTGTTGGGGCAGGGGGCAGGCAGGGTAGTCCGGCGGCCAGTGTCCTTGCGGATGGCACTGGGCATATCTGGTGATGTAGAGATGCTCTTGCGGTACTTAAGAGTGGCCGTTTCTGCAATCAAAAACAACGAGTGGTTAATAAATGAGGATATGGGTTTTTATTCAAAAAAGGGTTTTTAATATACACTTGTCTTGAATCCACTAAGTCCCATTAGAGAATGATGCATGGCAAAGGATCTGGAAATATTTTATCAAAAATATGCAAAATTTAAATGGTCTTGATAAGGCACAGACAAAAAAGTAAGCACCAGAGAGATGATCTGAGTATTCCATGAAAGAAATGGTTGTGAACCATTGGTGATTTTTGATGTGGAAAAAAAAACACAATACAGCACTCAGAAAACAGACAGAGCAGAACAGACAGGAAACAAAGACCCACCGTGGCCCTCCTCAGGCTCAGAGTTGCTGGTGGTGATGTCACTCAGTCCTGACTCGTCACCTGACGCCTCGTTCTCGGAGGAGCTCCCGCAGAGGATGTGGTCGCAGGCGTCAAAGTACTCCGCCGTCGAGTCGGCCACCGAGGGTGCGTGGCGAGATGAGCGGCGGCTAGATACGGAGCGGGCTGGCTGCAGAGGCCAAGACAGAAGGAGCATGTGAGTGAGAGTGTGACGCATGTGAGCAAGACAGCGAAACAGTGCGAGAAGGAAAGAAAGCTGTCATTACTGTTTTGTCATAATACCTCTATATTACAAAGGTTTACTTTAGACAACCATCTTCATCAATTGCTTTTGCACCGCAATTTCACCTTATGCCTATTAAGCACCTTGAAACTGTAGAAGATTCAAATGAAGTTTCAGGCTGATCTGACAGACCAACAGAAACAGAGTGAGACACCGAGAAAGCAAAGAAGGTGAGAAACAAATGTTCAGAAAAAAAAACACCATGATGAGAGTAATGAGCAAGCAGAGGCTTCTTTTGCTGTTGAGGTGCTGACGCTGAGAATGACGAGCGATGGGAGGAGAATGATATTAGTCACACACCTGCTCCGCGCGCACAGTGCAGAAGGATTCCTCCGAGGAGTCAGAGGACACTGACAGGGAGTGGATTTTGGTCAGGTGGGACTGCAGCTTCAACTGGACTCACACACATACACATACATACATACATACAGGGATACTAGTTAGGGCTCAGTCAGGTAAAGCTTTCTAGGAGATTTAGATGAGGTTCCAGCTGAATAAATTGCACTGATAGTGGGGGGTGGAGGTTAGTGTCTACATCTCAGAGCCAACACAGAACACTCATTCAATCACACAAGTGCCGCAGCTGAAATTCCCTAAAGTTCAGCTAAATCTGTATAACATTGCCATGAACACAAAGGGTTTCTGGCTGTGTTCCTTTCATTCTGGGAACTGCTTTATTGATTTTTCCCAGAGTGATAGAAGTGTAGGTTGCCATGCGCCACCCATTGTGAGGGGCACTGGCTTGACTGCCCCAACTGATTCACACAATTTTCACTTTTAGAAACGATAAGTTGGCTCCCCGTTGTGGATGTTTCTCTTTTCCCCAGCGCAATTTAGAATAGCCAGTGTTTTACCATTATGAGACACTCTAAGAGATTCATAACAGTACCGTTGCATGCAGAATGCCCATCATCCCCCGCCTCACCTCAGAAAGAGTGGTGCACAGGGTGGCCAGCTGTTGGGACGTGGACTGATGGAGTTCAGGGCCGTTCCAGGCCACTTGTAGCCTCTGCCTTTCTTGGACCAGGGCTTCATGTACTGTCTTCAAAGAGGCATGAACTGTAGGGAGCGGGAGAGTGTGTAAGAGAGAGAAGTGCCACATGCAAGGGATTCATCTCTCCTGTCCTTGACACAGGTACATGTAGCTCATACCCATCTAGTTTACCATTCCATCCACTAGGTTTTGTTGCAATTCAACCAAAATATTGATCAGTTAAGGGGTGTCATGGAAACCTGTGACAATACAATAAATTATAACCCATACAAGGCTGTTTTTTTTCCAATTCATCAAACTTTGTGATTAAGACCAAACTAATTGTTACATGTGGAGAGTGTCATGAAAACAGTCGGAATAACTGCTTACTTTCCTTTTACATTTACAAAGAGCCTCAGAATTAGAGAGTCTCAAGCAGATTGGAAACACAGCTTAAAAAAAAACATCCAGGACCAGAAAATGTTGCTGGATGCCACAGTGGCGTTTGTGTCAGCTTGTGTCTCTTACCCCTCTGGGACATGGTGCAGATGTCCTGCTGGATCTTTTTGCCCTCTGGAGATGTGGCACTGGGAGGAGACAGCTGGGAGTACACATAGTCAGGGATGGAAGGGACCGAAGTGCCCAGGTGGGAGGAGCTACTGAGGTGACTGGATGACAGCTGTGGGGTGACAGACCATGAGGAGGAATGCCAGAGTGGCCCTTTTGTCATGTGTGAGGAAATGTCATTTCAGAGAAAAGATGACAGCTAGAATTTGGCCCAATGACTATTGTGTAAAAAAAATATGTAATGTAGACATTATGCAACCTGCGGCTGCAGTGTGGTATCAGGCCAAAGCAAATTTATATACTGTACATCTGCAGCAGTAGTAGAGTGTGACTAAACATTGCTTGGTACAAACTTCATTCAGGGTGTCATAAAAGTCACTTTTCTTCTTGAGCAACGGTTAAGAAAAATAAAAAGTTAAAATTAAATCATTATTGGAGAGCAAATAATCTTCTGATAAAAGTGTATAAACATGATACCAAGTGTGATACAAGGTAAGAGAAATGTAAAACTTGATACAAAGATGAAAATCAAAATTAGTAAATTAATAAATTGGCCAGAGTCAAATTTCCTTAAAAATGTTATACCATATTTTATCAACAAGGTAATTGCATTCATCAGATTTTTCTTAAATATCAGATGCACAAAAGACATTTCCCACACCACTCACTACATTTTGAATATCAGCTGTAAAATGTTAAATTGGTAAATCAGGTCTAGTATTTCAGTGTCCAAACATATCAATGCTAAAATGCTAATTTGAGAATGAGCATCATAATGAGAATAATTTTCACTACTGTGTGGTTGATGCTTGAGTGGGGTCTGCATGTGTTGCTAAGGACGTTAAGGATGTTTTATGTGAAGCAATGGTCCTGTTCATTTTTATTTGAATTTGAGATAGATGCTGATGTCACAGACAGCAGGATTCTGGGATCAGCTTGTTTTGATATGTAGTTCTCAGTCGTCTGCTGTAAAACCAGTGGAGTCAATTCAGTTGATGGCACCCACCCTCTGCCCCACAGTAACTCTCTCAACTGGTGTTTATTTCACTACCAAACTGTTCAAGTTGTCCCTGATCAATTTAGGGTTAAGTAAACCCTTGTGTTCTCCAAAGAAAAATACAGGATAAATTTCTGAATCATTGCTCGTTATTCCACTTGCTGCCTACAGAATCTCATATTGACTCACCGATTTAGTGATCCCGCGAAAAGGCTTTAAGTGGAAAAAGGAATTTTAAAGGTTACTTTGGAGTTACAGCTGCTGATATTCAAAACTAGGACACTCGTTGATGTAGATTTTTCTTCCCATACAAAAAAATAATATATTGAGAATATATTTTAGAGAATATATTTTTAGCTCAGCAATTATATTGAAAATATGTAAATTATTGCCATTCTGGTATACTGTCATATATTATTGCTTTACATACATATATTTTAAATGTATTCTCAATATATTCTTGGGTATGACATATTTCTCAGGATTACAACAAATTTCATTTTTGTATGGGTTATATTTATGCAATGTTATAATAAGCTTGAAACATATTACAATGTTTCTGAACTACGGTGCAAGGCCAGAGATATGGACTCTGACCAAGGAGCCAGCACCACCTGAGAAATCCCAGTGCAGAAATTACAAACGCTCCCGTGCAGTATAGGAAATGAGGACACAGAGAGCAGTTACAGGTCATTCTCACCATTCCAAGAGCCTCAACCCTGGACAGGGTGCGAGAGTGTCCCCATATCTTGTTGGATTTCTTCTTGGGCTTCTCCAGGGTGAGATTCTGTAAGCAAGACATATCATCAAAATCTTTGGCTTGTGATTGGTGCAGATAACACAGTCTGTAATGTCATTGGAACAAAAGCAGGGCATTGTGGTCTCAGTCAGGCCTTCACCTTAAGGATGGAGGTGTTGTGTGTTGTCTGTCAGCCATTACTACAGTTTCTTCCTGGAGTGTCTTTACACAGGTAACATGCATCTCACCTGCATGCTAATGATGCGTTGGAGCTCCCCGTTATTGAAAGACTGGCCGCCCTCCAGCGCCTGGAGCCTCTGCACCAGCCGGTTCAACTCAGCCAGGTCACTCTGGCAGCGGTTCAGCTCTGCGGAGAAAGGGTTTATGCTCACGGTGGAGGAGAGGGCACTTCCACTGATCAGTATAGAGCTCATTAGTGTAACCTCTCTGGCTTGGTGTTTGCATTGTCCGTTGCCACTGATTATTCTGTATATTTTCTACTTTGCAGTGCTTTGGCATACCAACAGTAAATCTCGCAATGTATTTGGCAGTGTAAAAAGATGTACAGATCCCACTAAGGGGTCAATAGATTCAGATGGCATACACTACTTACAGACCTGTGGTCCATGTTACAGCCACTTTATAGCACCGTTGTGTATGCAGCACTTGCTTTGATGGATTAGTGAGGAGTTCTACCTTGGAAGCAGCAGTCGACATCCTGAGTCTGCTGCAGCCAGGCAGACACCTTGCTATTCACGCCCCGGCTTGCAGCAGGCAGCTCCTCCAGTGGGGGCACAGCTTCATTCAGTGTAGATGCATTGCTCTGGTAGTGTGGGTAGGAAGGCTACAGCACAGGTGCAGAGAAACAGGGATGTGAAAGCACTCCTGGAGTCAGTCCCTTGATTCCCCTACAGAGGGCCCCATTATACCCCATTCCCACTTGCAAATGTTACATGGAACAGTACGTTAGGAGGCAGCAGATAGGTGTAAGTTTAAATGCAAAATAATTTTCATGGGTTTCTTGCCAGGCTCTGTCAGCTTCACTCATGATTTCTGGAATAGGTCACCTCTTCTGATTCCTACTGTTCGCTTGAGAGGCAAGGTTGGACCTACAAAGGAGTGATTCTTTTGCTGGGTGCCCCATAATTTGGTAACTTCTTTGTTGTGGCACAATTCACTACATAATGCTGAGCACCTCATGTTCTGATAAACCCCTGAATGAGCTGTCCTTGTGTTATACCCTATCACACCCTTATAGGAGTTAGCTGTATAAAATATAATACTACATCTGCCTGTATAGTAAGAATACCGATCATCCCTTTGTTATGCAAGTCCATAACAAGTTTTCAAAATTAGCCACAAGGTGTAAGGTGTGCAGATTCATACTGAACTGTTAGATTAGAACTTGCTATGAACCTGAATGCTATACTGCTGTCCAATGAGTGGATTTAGTGTCTTGAAAAGTGGATTTAATATTTTCAGTATCTATAATAGGACTCACAGTCCTGTTCCAATGATATTTTGTCATTTCCCTGCTATTTTTGTTATTACTGAATATCTCACATTTTTCCCTTTTATGGTTTCCATTGTTGCTGCAATGGTACATAGCTAAGAACCAGGAGAACAAGTCAGACTTGGCTTGCATCTCCCAGGTGAGTCCATGTATTCTACTGAACCCCTAAAATATCTATCTATCTGTGGACATTACAATAAGAACAGAGATGATCTCCTACATGTTTTGAATGTGTAATGTTACTGTGTGTCAGTAGAGTCAGGCATATAATACCTACTGAAATATCCATGATAGCCATTGAGCTATTACCAACAATTCAACATAGCCACCGAAAGAATAACTACCAAGCTATCAGCATTAGTCATAAAGTTAAAATAAGCCACCAAACAACTAACATAGCCATCAGCTAGCCACAAATTTACAAAAAAAATCAGGTTTTAACAGAGTACATCTCATACATAGACATAGAATTAATTTCTACATGCTGAATCACATAAATTTTATAGCTGTAAAATTCCATGAGAGGGAATGCTCATTTTCTAACATGTGCTAGCTTTATTGTCACACAATGTGAATGCTAGACAAGCTGTAACACGTTCTTCATCATGAGATGGCCAGGCTGTGTTTTGTTGCTCAGTGAATGACTCACCATGTCTGACATGCCCCCATTCTGCTGCATGAGGTTGGCCACAGAGGGCAGCACATTGCCTCCTTGCGACAGAGCCTGCAGAAATCCATTGTGGACATGCACAGCCTCATTCTTCTTGAACACACGGTGGGCACTCAGCTTGGTCACCCAGATATAAAACAGCTCATGGTTCTTTGCCTAGGAGTGGGGAGTGGTATATATCAGTGCTTTCTTGAACATTTTTGACACAGTCTGTGCATAGTTTAGCACCAGTTTGTGGTGTAGACCAGAACATGTACACTAAAACATTAAAGAGAACTTTTGCATATCCTTGTTTTTTTTTTAATTCAAGTTCACAACATTATACTTCACATAAGACATTGGTTCACGTCTTTTTCCCTGAACACATTTATGACTCTTATAATGTGTCCTACAATGAATGCTCACACTCAGCATGTGATTAGAAATGTATCATAAATAAAGCTTTTCTGAGCATTTAATGAATAATCCCATAAATTATTACTTCTTGGCTGATCAAAAACTGCTCATACTCTTTAATTCAAAATGACCATCTCCTAGTTCTCTGTGCACTTTATTGTACATCATATCTGGACAAACGTTGACACCGTTCCTCCTGTTGCAATGTAATAAAGCTCATCAACTTTTATTTCCTTTTATTTTATTTTACCACTGATGGACACAGTAATTCATTTCAACTGCTACTCTGCCTCAACTTTTTCACAACCAATTTCAGGTTGTGTATATGACAAAGAAATGCATGAATATTCTGGTTTCCTCTACTGGTGGATTCTAGGAGCCCTTTTGGGCAAAAGACATTTCATTTCAATAGCCGTCTATCACAGAGCAGAAAGGCTGAGTACCTTCATGTGATACAGACTGTCCCCTGCATCAAGGTCAATGCGTTTTGATTTCTTGTTGATGGACATGACCGCCAGACTGACATCCAGTGAACCATGTAGTTTCCCTTTCGCAATCTGGAAAAGAGAAATTGAAAGTAAAATGTCTGTCTTAATGCTAAACTGGACTTCTAAACCCATCATACTGATGATGACACAGGGCGTGAGAACTTACATCCTGCTGAGTTTTGGAGTACTTGAGGACCCCCTTGTCCAACACAAAGTACCTCTGTAGAAAGACCATTGATATTCAGTCTGTAGTCAGTCTATTTCATATTATCAAAGCTTGTTGGTTGCAAGCTTAATGCATGAGCACGGCCTTCCCAGAATGCCCCTCACCTTGTGCCAGCCTTTAAGGGGCCACTTCCTCTTCTTCATCAGGTACCCCTCACAGATGCCTGGCATGGTCATGTCTTGGAGCATCTCCCCACCAGCGCACATCTCCATGTGCATGTCATCCATCACTTCCCAGTCCTTGATGTTCTGGAGATGAGACCACAGTCACCACTATGAACAGGTTATAATAATAGTTCTGGAACCATGGGGCAACTGACTGTCCATTCCCAATGGGGTCAGTCCTCTCAGACACAATCTCTGTCTGAACTGGTCCCTTAGTGATGGAATGAACTTCCCATGGGGGAAGACTGAAGAACCACCTCTTCGGACTGCATCTCAGTTCCACCTCAATCCCTAAACTCCTAACACCGGCTGCTTATATTTCTTGCTGTTTATTTTGTGTGTAGTATTGGGATGTGTTTTGGATTCTGTGATCTAGTGGCTGTGAAGTATGGTAGAATACAGTAGTATACTTGGCTTCCTTTGCCTAGTCAGGTTGCACAAGTTAAGTTGTGGTAGGGCTTGAACAGCATTATGCTCACACTCACTGGTTTGGGAGTGTTGCTCGCCTCATCTGACACTGTTGCTGATTCAACCTGAATGAATACACTTCTGTTCTTTTGTGCTGGAAGTTGGAAGCTGGATAAAAGCATCTGCTAAATGCATACAATGTCATGTAATATAATCAACCAGCATCTAGATGTAGTCTAACCCAATTCATTGAGCTTGGATCAGTTTGCACTATATTTAGACAGTGTCCCTGCAGATCCACACTAGATCACCCTGGGTTCTTGCAGCTAGAGGTCTTACAACAGCTGAAGGGAATTTTAAAGAAAGATTCAGGCTTTTGCAAAGCCCATGCAACCATTTACTTCTTCAGTGATAACCTTAAAAGTGTGGCTGCCTTATGCACAGCACTGGTTCAAATTGCATCATGGTTCCACCCCGATGACCATATCACGTGACAGTGTCAAGGGAAGCTACCCTCCCTGCAGTTCTAGACACTAACAGTCCTTATGTCTTAAACAGTAACTTGTAAAGTGTTGACTTTTTCATCAAATTAACCAGCTGATAGGCCTCTACATCAACTGTTCCTCCACTAAATCATGCAACAGGATTACAAAGTGACTATCAAAAAGCTGGTCACAAAGCAAAAGCATACCAAGCAAACCACAGCTGAGGGGGTTGTTTTAGAGGTTTAGTGAACTTTTCATTGATGCTCGAGTCACCCACATTTGACAAGTAAATTCGTGTTCACAAGTAATTTGTAAATTGCTTTTTTAAAGTGGAACTGGATGTTTGGGGTTAAAATGGGCAGAGGTATATCTCAGACGATCCCTAAACTGGTCAAACATGTCTGATAATAGCAGCATGAGAATGATGCTGTCACCAATGTAACAATTAACCCTCAAGGTACCAGATATAAGAAATTAACTGGTGAAGTACACAAAACAATGACATTTTCATGCAGCCATCTATCCAGTGTCCTTTCAGGAAGCCACTGTCTGATTGCCAACTGCACCAAAATATGCAAACTACTGAGGAAAAACTTGTCAGGTGAATTCAATTCACAAGGAAGTAAATAAATTAGTTCTGGCTAAGCTTTATCAGACAAACCATCACTTTAATTAGACATTGTAAAGATCTTAGCTGTTCTAATGTTACAGTACGTTAGTTAAATTAATTAAAATGTCAAAACAAAACTATTTGCTTACCATTTTATGGTCCGCCATTCTTTTAGTCATACATATCCACAAAATATGTTCTTATTTTTCAAAAATACTCCTTGTGGGTATCTCTAGTATCCTCCGATTGACAGTGATAATACAAAGTCGACGATGGATGTAGAATGTCTTTCAAAGTCTGTTCATGTCTGCACCACTTGAATTGGGGAATTAAATTCGCACAGAAACACCCAAACCCTGAGATGAGCTGTCACACACTGGGAACAATGAAACACTCCAGGTGGTAACAAAAGAATGCAGCGGGAGAGCTGGCACTGTGCTCTCTTATACTGTAATTTTCCTGGATTTGACAGACAAATCTGGTGATCTGGAGTAGTGCTGCAGCAGGTGCGTGTCGATACATGTTGATGTCATGGTTTCATTAGAACGTAAGATAGGGAAAATAGGACATGTTGCACAACTCCTGGAACGGTTTAACTGTACCCTCTAGAAAAACCTGTACATCCACCCAGGAAATCCTCACTCATTCATGACTGACTTTCCCTCATTTATATTTGCAGATAGGAGATATAGCATATGAGGAGATATAGTATAAGATTGTCAGAATGATCAAGAAATATACACAAAAGTGTTATTTAACAGCATGATATCCAAATCATAGGGTGTTAAGTTGCTGAATAGGAAAAGGAGAAAATGAAACTGTTTTGAAACACATAGTTGAACCCCCTTGTTTTCACTCACATTTTCCCCTTTAAATATTTCATACAGCAGATGCATGAAATTCGTATTCAGGCATCAGTGTATAAATACCTTTGATGTCAGAAAAATTAAATTCACTGCAAGTATTTTTTCAGGCATAGAAGTCACTCAAGTCCAAATATAGCATTACAACATTTTAAGAGCTTTTTGAACCAATATTCCAGAATTTTATTCACGTTTTTCTTCTCCTTAAATACATACCGAACAAGATTTTGATTTGTTTAGCCATAAACAGAAGATCACTGTACCCTTTTTAAGAACCTCCATGGGTTTCCTTTAAGGCACTAGAACTCAGTCATGATCAGCTGCAACTTGTTGCAGCAGCAGGTGTTTTAACCATAACTCAAAAAAGAGCACACATTATGCCACTGCTCAATTCATGACATTAGTTGTCGGTGAGTGCTAGAATTAATTGTAAGATTATTTTACTTGTTTTTAAAACATTTTAATGGCTCAGCATCAGAACGGTTGAGCAGAATGAATGGCTAAGTGTGGGAACAGTGGACTGTATCTGTATCGGACGGTGGTGACCAAAATGTGGGCAGGGCTTACCTGGCGGGAGTGCCGGGAGGAGGCGGTGCTGCTGCTCCGTGAATGGGTGGGCTTATTCCACCCCGAAGGTGTCTTCTCCATGCCACTCATCACTGATTGGCTGCTAGCTGGCCTGGAGCCATGGAAATCCAGTGTACGTTCAGATCTGGCCAAACCAACACCTCCAGCAGAGGCTCCCTCTCCTTTGTGGAGTGTCCAGCTCTGAAGAGGAAGAGAGATTGCCGAATGGATATGAGCCAACAGTCTCAAAAGCATGATGCACACACATCAGAAGTCCATGTTAATGATTTCCAGGGCCCTGCTTATAGCAGTTCCAAACCACACTGGTCAATCATAGAGTTATATGGGCTTTTTAGTTGTATGCACAACTTTATTTATGGACTTCTTGTAATGGTTAAACGTGAGCACAAATTGCAACTCAGATCGAAATGTCTTGCAAGGCAGGCTATGTAATGTTTTATGTATAAATTAAACATGGAGACTCAGCCAGAACACAACTGAACCCTGGTGTGGTAAACTGTTGAGGGATTATGTTGATCAGACTGAGTGAACACAACCTGAGTGAACATACCACCATATTCAACATTCTGTGAAACTGAAAATATGGTGTCACTCATATTTTTATAACTGTGAAACACGATGTGTATAACTCTTAAAACATTAACCAAAGCAATGCCAAAAATGTCATGGTATCCACTATTGAAGAAAATAGGCTTGTCCTAAAAGGACAGAACATTCTTTAATCCATACCTGACTGCAAACAGCAGTTTCTATCTTCCATTCACATGCGGGTCAATAACTGTCTGGGAGAGGAGAGAGGAGATTTGAGTTATCGTTGCTTTTTTACAGTTTCAAACCTTGGGCATAGCTAAGGATGTCATTCTTATTATCATAACAAACTGGAAGAAAAATGCAAAATGAGCTTAATCTTACACAAAACAAATGTCTTAACACACCTACAGTATCTGGAGTTAGCAGCACAGTAATAAAGGCCATGTCTGACATGTATCATGTCAAGTTAATTCTTGGTTTAAAGTGTTTTCACTAAGAAGTAATCACATCTTTACCTTACTATTGTCATTTTCAGGTAACATAGCATCACTGTATTCAGTATACCTCCTGACACACCTAATCACAAAAAAGTCTGCCATTTCCAACTGTATTGACTTTTTCATAGCCATGCAGCCTTTCTACACCCAGAACCACTCCCCATGATTCACAACGTGCATATTACCCTTCAACAAAGAAAAGACCCATTGACTAATGTGCATAGTACATAGCTCACTTCAGATTTATATAAAAAGTTTGTTGTTGTTTTGTCATTCACCATAGCCGTTCTAATCTAATGTTCTAATCACCAGGTCTGACCAGTTGTCTCCTTATATCCTACTAAATATGTCTACATATTTTTTATTATGTTTTTTAAGATATGACATTTTGTGCCACAGTCCACCAGGAGGCAAAGCCAACGCATTCTGCCAGTGTGGGCTCCAGGTCACTGTCAACAAATAACACAGGAGTTTTGAACCCAGGCTACAGGTGCTTGAAACAAACACCTTTACTATCTGAGCCACTTGGGAGCACCACACAATATTGTTTTTAAAAACATTGGCTTTCATTACATATTCTTGAAATAGATATACTGTGCAAGCCATAACAAAACTCAGCTCATAATTTTTTTACAGAAGGTTCAAACATTTCTTTGCACTGATCCAATCACCCCCCTTAGTAACAGGGCCATCCTGTACAAATGTTGGACCCTAACATTAGCATCTTAAAAGCCACGCTGAACGCTGACCATAAACCCATTTGTAGAATAAAGGATAATCCAAAGCACACCAAAGTTAGGCCTTAAAGCTGTAGCTACCTCAAGAAACAATACCTGTTGATACAGCCATCCTCAGACACCTGTTCCATGCTCTTTTTGATTTGTCTTCTGTAAAACTTTGCTCATAAACAAAGTCAGCAATTGGAAGGAATGTTGGAACAGGGTTACATCTCAAAGTAGGACACACCTTCTTCACACCTCAAGCTTGAAGGCTGCCACTTCAAACATATGTCACACATGTATTTTGATTTCTCATAAGGTGCTTGAAAGAATGCAGTACCTAGACAGCTCCACCTACTGCTTAATGTTACATTTTTTCAAACAGCTAAAAAATGAATTGGGAAATTGGTAACAGGAAAAACTGAGGTAACAAAGATAAATCTCTATCAAGGAAACAAAAACAAGAGTTTTCGTCTAATGTTTTCCAATGACTCATCTCAGACAACAAGACACTGGCACCACCTGCAATACATCTCAGTGCATAACATTCCACTAAAACAGTACTGTGTTCCACTTAGTGATGATTTCTATCTGGTGATTTGAATTTTGTATTGAATGCACATGGACAGGGAACAGTGAATTGTGAATAACAACAAATCACAGAAGGCAAAAGTTTTTTGACGCCATGAGCATCATTCTAAAACTGGCCTGATGTTTTTAAAACTTTACCATCATTGATTTAAATAAAAATTTAAACATTTTACACAAACAGAAGAAAGTGAAGAAAGATTCATAGAATCATTTCTGGCAGACTATATGGGTGGAGTGGGCATAATGCTCTGGTATGTTCTTAAATCACATAGCACATAGGTTTTCTATTTCTAAATGCCTCTGCCTATTTTGTAATGATACTGTGTGTGTGTGTGTGTGTGTGTGTGAGAGAGAGAGAGAGAGAGAGAGAGAGAAAGAGAGAGGTGGTGATGTACACAGAGTACAGCACAGACAAAAAGCAGTCAAGAGCAGGTTCATCCTGATCCAGTCACCTAACAGAAGTACAGTCATAGATCAAGCTTGTTCTCAGTACCACCCTCCACCCAGCTCTCAGCTGGCTCGTACTGGATCTTCGCCTTGGAAATAACTTGTGGTTGTGGGAAGGCACCAACTTAACTGTGGCCCTCCATTCCCTTGCAGAAGATAGTTTTGCAAATCTCTATGCAAAATAAATGTAGACCAAACATTCCAAAAATTGTGTACAAGCCCATTTTACTTGTGCTCTGCAAATGCTCTGATTGATTTGAGACAGGTTAAGACGCAACAGTTTAGTCAGTACCATACAGTGACTGTCTACGGCAAGATAGTTCCACTAGTAGCAGAATTTTAACAAACAATAACTGTTTTTATTGCCTCAATGGAGAGTGCTGTAGGAATGCAATGAAGTCATTCAGTGCAAAATATTTCCCTTTGCCAGGTTGAGAGTGAAATTAAATTTAATTTGCATTTAAGATACTGTCTGTAACTGCCGGGAACTTGGTTGATTCTGAACTAAAACTAAATGCCAAATGAAAACAGAGCTGCTGCTGCATATTTACACATTTAAACACATAAAATGCTTTATATTTGTTAAGATAACGTAAATGAGTTGATGTTGAGCACGCAGTAAGTCAGCAGGTGAACCAATGCTTTTGTTGTCCATTGTCTGCCTTGCCAGTCTTTGTAATTAAGAAAATAAAATATTTTGGCCATAAAAAGCCAAGTGTGGGCAACATGTGGGCAACATCAGGTGATTAAATTAGCAGTATTATTGCTGAATCACTCACTTCAACAAACTATATCAGAGCAGTTATAGATGCTATAAAGCCTGATTTTGCCTCTGGTCTAGCACAAAATGTGACCCATACATATTTTGAGTACATGCAAAAAGCAATACATGTGGCAATAATACCATGTACACATATGAGCAGGCCTACATGTATGCGGATATACATACCTGTATGCATGCTTCCACATTCTGTGCGCCTGTCTATTTGTTCCTTTGCTATGATTTTTTAAACGTTCACATTCATAACGATTTAATTCCTGTTTTAATAACACAGATCTTTTCTAAAATAATGTGAAAGAAGCCAGCTATTTTAACGTATAAATAGATTATATTTTCAAGACAGAGTGTAGTATAGACCTGCTCATAGAAAATAAGTCACCTCTCACCTAACAGTATTGCCCTTTTTGTGCTTAGCCATGCCATGGTCCAGGTCATTAGGGACCAAGGAATACCAAGAGAAGTGCATGAAATATTTTATTAGGTAATAATGCTGATTCCACATTTCTTCCTGTGAATTTGTAACATGATGTCGGATAAAGCATACATATCTGCGTAAAGACAGGACAGTGTGAATTATGCCCTAAGTATCTTATTCTTAAGATAGTAACAAACTAAAGTCTTCAACACTGACAGATTGGCCAAACAGATGTATAACCTTTTCTGCATCTGTAACACACCCACAATTATTCTTGGATATTTCTGATATGAAATTGTAATTCTTTGAGGCATATAACTAAAATTAAGGATGCCTGCAAGGCCATAAATATTGTGGTGCCAATCCATTATGTAATAAATGATATCATTACAAGACAGTTTAAATTAAACATAAGCAACAGCATAAAAGTATGGACAAATGTACCTTCCATAATTAGATGGGATCACGTTCACTGGCAACAATACAGACTGCAGAATGACAGCTATAAATTACAGTTATTATGACTGAAAACCTAAGCATATAGCTACATATAATGACCAATTGTACCACAGTTGCTGGCTAATAAGCTAGTGAGCTGGGCATCAAAGGTTACTAGCTAGACATTACCAGATGTTAATAGCCACCTTTATCTGGGGTATGCCGTAGTAAACTGTGTGCATGTAGTAAACTGTATGCAAATGTTGTATATCGATAAACTGTGCATTATTACCTGGAGTAATATCATCTCGTTTTGTCAGTCACCACAACAACAACCTCAAAAATATTTTGCCATATAATGCCATCATATGCAATAAGAAATGAGTATATTGATGATGTATCAAATAATATTAAATGAATATTTATGTGGCAGAAAAAAACACACTACATATTAACCAAAAATGGCAAAAACCACAAAGCATTTGCTTTAGTAACTGCGAGCCATACGGAGGAAAATTAAAAAATGTGTTATTTACATTTGGGATAGCATCTGCAAAGTGTAAGTGTCAAGGAAATATAAGTAAGTGATAAATCTAAGTCATTTTTCACTAAGTAAGTGAAAAATCTTAATGAACTTAGGACTTAATACACCAGTTTTGACCAAATGTATTAACTACATACAATTTACATTGGTACACTTCTCTGACAGGCTTGTATTTTGCAATGGTACTATGAAAACCCAATAGTTAACAGAGCAGATAACACTGCACAGCAGTCACAGCAACAAGATTCAGATCCCTGGAGAAGATTAACGGGAGTATTATTCCCATCACTGTAATTGGCTTTGAGGGGCCCATTTTTAGCAACCCGTCACTTAAATAGCCCTTGAGCGTGTGGTAATGAGATCACAAGGCAGAGAACACAGCAGTACTGGAAAAAAAAGAATGGGCAAAAGCAACAATCTGGAAATGAATGGCAAATATTCAAGTCAGGAGGTGCTTTCTCAAAATACATTTGATTTGTTCTGGCCTGGTTCTACCAAAACACAGATTTTGAGCTCTCCAAGGGGATCGCTCTGTTGCTGTTGTTGTTACATAAAGACTGAAGAGAGGTAGCTTGACCTCAGCCAGGAAAGATTGTTACGGAAGCAAGATAAGGGGATCAACGGGTCATCAGGTAGCTATCTCGTTCAAAATGAAGACACGTTTTGTCTTTTAAGCAAAGATTACTAAGAACCACCACAGCGTGCATTGCAAAATGACCTTGTCTTAATCATCCATTCTGACAATTCAATAGCTACATATTTTTACTTTGCCGCACACCATAGCCCACCACTGGCTAACACAGAATCGCAAATGCCGTAATAGGTATGTTGTGGTGAATAAACACTAGAAGAAGAGTTCACAGACACCAAAATCTAAAGTGCTTTGTGAGCACCTTTGTGTGTCAGAAAGACAACAGTGTCCCCCTGACATACCAGCTTGGGCTACACAGGAAAGACAATGACCTAAGTCACCACATTTCTCTCTCTGGCACCAGGCACCAGTCCATCTAATCTTCAGTTTCACTGATAAGGTGCGAGGTGAAGTAAGTCAAGACTGGTAAAAACCAAGATGGAGAAAGTTTGTAAAGGGTAGTAGGTAACAAGTTAGGCCTTGTTGTTTTCAACACAGGGACATTACACTATACAACTTGTCATTCCAGTCAGGGAGATTTGAATAAACAACACGCAGTCAAACAAATGTGGATCTTTACAGGAGTAAACTCATGTGATGGACATTGCAGAGTGCAGCAACATCACCCCAATTTTGAACTAATACCACAACCCTCTGGTTGACAGAACATCTAAAGCGGTGGAGATATTTATTATTCAAACCATGAAAACAACAAAGCTGCCATCTTCAGTTCTACTGCAGTAACACTTTAGGTGGTATGCATAGTGCAAAAGAAAACTTCAGCACAGGGTCAATATTGCAACAACAACAAAACAATATTGCAAAGATGGCCAAAAGTGACCAGGTGACTTTCTATGCTCTCACAGATATGTGAAGGAGTTGCATGTTGCCACTCATTGGGCAAGGCACATTGCCAATGAGAGATTATGACTTCAGTTTCCCACTTCCTGAGATGGAGGAAGCTTTGGTGTGTGTAGCAAGAGATGTTTAACATCGCTAGATATGATATTGTTCCAGTGGCCCTTCAAGTTCCAAGGTTATCTGTAGGAATGTGCAGGTGATTTCAAACTCATGTCCAATTTCAGATGAATGTTTACAACACCATATAGCAAAATGGAATTATAACCTTATAATAAAAACTGACTACATCTCACATCTCCTGGACACAGCAGTTTCATAAGTATCCCAGTAACATGAAAGTGTGCAGTCCAAAGGTATTTTGCTTAACTCATTGTGACAACAAAGATTTGGAAGCCATCTCTTTGAAAAGTTCATTTGGGGCTTACAACATACATCACATCCCTTTTTCATGTGAACATTTCTGAAACAAAACAGGATTTGTTCATCTTGGCTAAATACACTGAGATTTTAGATTTCTGAAAAGTGCTGTTTCAAGATTCAAGATTGACATTTCTCCATAAAAACTGTTAGATAGCCTCAGACAATACAGTGCACAGAGCACAGTGGTCTTGTCGCTATAGTAGCAAGCTTGACGCTTGATATAGAATTATATCAGTTTGGAATGTCATTAGCAGATTACTAAAATAGTAATTGAGTGCAATTAAGGTAGTTCAGGATTTCACCTCTCACCAGTACCACCGTCACAGTTTGTATCATTTTCACCAGTGTTTATTGACCATATGAGACCTGAGTAAACATACATGAAATGTTTGTCATCTATACAATTTGTCCAAACTGTTCAGCTTAATCTGATGACAACAATTATTCTCCATTCATCTGTCAGCTGTGCAAAGACAGAAAATATGCATGTACAGTACACTACTCACTTAACTGGTCTAACAGTTTCACAGCAAAAACAAGTGTAGACATGTCAGAAGACTACCACTGACATCTCAGAGGTGTTCTCAAAACGTGGTATTTCCCTTGATGTGTACTGTATAGGAGTTGTATGCACCACATTTATCAGTAAGAAGAGAGGAAGAGAATTTTTCATATTGAGCAATATGAAGGCTTAAATAAGTACTTCATTAAAGCCCATTTAGAGGCTTTTTCCACCACAATAGTTCATAGCAAGGCACACATCTCTGCCTCTTCACAAATACCCTGCATGTAATCATACAATCAACCTGACTTAAAAGATAAAATGACATTAGACATTTCAGGTGGTGGTCCTCGCTGTCTCTGAATCACAAAGGAGGACTATGGAAGGCTTTAAGTTAAAAGGGCAGAAAAAAACTTGAAATCAATATAAATTCCAACGGTTGTCTTTTTCACGCCTTCAGTTCCTGAAAATCGATCAACAGGTACAAAACACTTCCTGGTAGCGTTGACGGCTCTGATAATTTAGTATAGCATCACATAGGACCTCTAGAAGGAATACATGTAATGTTCAGTTGAAGAGGTAGAAGGATTGGCAAAATAGTTTTTTTTTTTTAAATTACCGTTCCTGTGTTAAAGAAAAAATATTTCATCGGACAGGGGAACATATTTGTCAGTGTATGGTTACAGCATTACATTTTGCTAATTTAAATTTATTATAAGCGAGTCGCGTCAATTTACAGTAAAGATGTGAATGCAATGAATAACACGTTATAAAATAATGCTGTGCTGCATACTGGTGTTTTCTGTGTTCTTACCCGAAGCCAGCTATCGTCTTCTGTGTGCGTGTGGTTGAGTTCAGCTGAAACGTCAGGCAAACCGGTATTCTTCCTCCTTCTTTGACAGATTTGACCGGGCCATCATAGAATCGTCGAATTTTGGGGTATCCCAATTCATAAACCCAAGAGGTATGTCCTCGTCCATCCAAACCTCCTGAAACGTAATTCCCTTCCTCTCACTGTACCGTATCGGTGAAATCTTTCGAACTCCCCACTGAAAAGCCACCAGTTGCTCTCAGGACAGGCGTCTTTGGTCAGTCTGATCCTTATTAGTGTCTTATTGGAATTACATGCTCTGACTGTTTGAAGGCGTGGGGAGCAAGCTACAGTGAGCGCGTCTAAATTTATGGCTCGGTTCAATTGCGCACCTGCTTCTGAAAGGGCCACCACGATGTGGTGTAGCAATAAAATTATTTTTTAAGGACTGTATATATTTGTGTCTGTTTATCTGTCGTGTATCAAATTAAACTGCATTAAAATGTATTCTGAAGGCACAGGGGAGTGCAGGTGTTACGTCATTGTTCTTGATAATGTTGTCTTCCTGAGACGGTGTGGAGTCATGTGTGATGTGCTTGATTGGGAAGGTGCGTACTTGTAGTTGTTTAAAAGAGCATGGGTGCAACTACCACAGAAAAATTCATGTTTTATTATTGTTCCGCTTTTCAAGTGCTTTGCTGTAAGTACATAACTATGCAGTCTTCAGTCTTCCACCACAATAGTGGCATCCTCAACACACTCTGAATAGCAGTGGTCATAGACTAACTGACCTAGATTAACACTAGATAATCCTAGATTAGCGCTAATCAGGATCTCTGAAACAACCAATGTTTCTTTTGGCTGGAACAATACAAAATTTTCCATAATCTCACATATTGACTACTTGTCTTTCATGTAACCATAAACCACATCAAAAACAGCTAGTGTAGCTGTAAACAGAAAAGAAAGGATTAACAAGTTTTTCTCTCGTGAGCAATGAAACCGATGACTTCACACAAAAAGTGTTTGCATGTATTCCATGTAGAGTAACTTTGCCTTCCCTTGGTTCTAGAGATCAACAGTCCTGACGGTTTCACCATGACAATCAGAATAATTGAAAGCAGCCAGCTGGCTTGGTAAAAATTGATTTTTTTTTTTTGTTTTGTTTAGTCCTTTATAACCTTCTTTTAGGGCAGCATCACTGACCAGTGGGTGGCACCATATGGATGTTGTTACGGTCCTGAGGTGGCGATACATTTGTCTTTGTGGCAATTCAGTCCTGAATGCATTGATGCAACAGACCATTGGCATTTTCTCTCAAGTTCATGGAATACAACAATCGCTGAATCCAGGTGGCATATTGTGCCCCATGATACCCTCAAACATGACTTGAGCATGATGGAGCACCCGATTTATTGCTTTTAAGGTGCAGGAAGCTAATTATGGCATCATGCTGTATTTCATATATTTCTATATGGTTAGGTAAGGATTTTAATGACAGAGGTAACATCAGTGAGGGAGGACTGAGTATGGAATCTCAGCTGTTCCTTTTAATGTGCACAAGACAGGTCTTAAATATGACTTGACTGGCAAAAACAACAATAAGGACTGTCTGATTCAGAGGAATAATATTACTGGTTAACAGGGAATAATATTAACAGAAAACCAAATATTCCTGCACAGTAAATGACACAGTAGTCCTTATGGTGTACAAGTTGTTGAGAGGCAGTAACCAGTGACCCACAGAGTGAGGTTCAAACATCAAAGAAATAGACAGAACTCCTGGTTCATTTCCACTGGCCCCAGGAAAGCCACTCAACAGCAGTCCAAAAGAGGGTGGGTAGGGGGTTTGCTGGTGCTATACTGAGGTCATCTCTGCTTTTGAGCTACTGTCCACAGGGGTCCCTTCTTCCTCCTTCTGCTTCACATATTGCTGCAGGAGCGCAGACAGGTGGGCGGGGTGGCGCTGCAGCATCGCAGCCGTCTGGGAGGTCTGCAGAGCCAGTCTGCTTACCACCTGCCCCTGGACTGTGGGCAGAGAGGGCAGTTTGGAGTAATTCACCACTCCCTGCTGGCTCAACAGTGTGTTTTCAATGCAGGCACCTGTAAAGTGAAAGAGAATGAGGGTTAGTCACATGTTACATCTCAGCTCTTTGGGTGAAACCTGAAAAAAAAAAAAAACAGAAGCTGCCTGAAATTAACATATGTGATATCCTGGTTTTTCCAGTAGTCCCCTCTGTGAAGTTATTTTTAAAACAGGATTACTGATGCTTATCTACGCGTTTTCCTACAGCAATAACTACACAACTCAACTGCTGAACATCCGCTCTTTCCTGTAGTATTCCTTTAGCCAACAGCATATCCTTTCCACACAGTACAGGCATTATCAATACCGACTTATGCAAGAATACCGCACATATGACAAGTTGCATTATTATGTATTTTTGGGGAAAATCCCACATTATATTAGGGACAAGACAGTGATATCTGTGCTGTTAAACGCAGAAACCCAGAATCAGAAAACATTCCATAATTAAAGAATTGCAAGCAAGTAACCTATGATGTCAAGTGTTGAGTACAAGCTGAATGCAAATGGGATGTGCTAGATAGTGCAGTTAATTTAGCATAGCCCAAATTACAGTTAAGGAGAATGCTGTGTAAAAATAATATCATTTTCATCTACATTTAGTCAACATTCATACCAAAATGCTGCTGCTTTTTGGTCAAATTATAGCCCTGCAATTTTGCACATCTGTATCTATATGACTTAACAGGATATGGCACCCTGTCCCCTCCTTCCCACCTACCAAGCAGCACCATTTGGGGGGCACTCCTCAGGCTCTGCAGCATCTCCTTCACCTTAGGTTCCTTACTGACAAACAGAACTGTTGGGCCAATGAACAGGGGCTCCAAGTTACTGTACTGGGAGTCTGCCAGGTAGGCCTTCATTACCTGCCAACAAACATGCGTTATACCTTCAGGCAGAACATACATGCATTCTGGTGCTTAACCTTAATTTCTCCAATGCTTAGCTATACATATATAGCCTGTTTTTACAAAAGACAATCAAGCAACAACAGCTTCATATAAAACACAACAGATGCACCATCAGCTCTCAGAAGGAGGGACCCCAGTCATAACCTGCCTGATGCCAACCTTTCGTTCTCATGTCCACCTCATTGGCTGTGCAATGGAACTGTTCTGATAAAATGATGCCTTATTATGCATTATGCCGACGTTATCTTTAACATTACTACTTTCCAGGAGTCTCCTGACAACCTTTTCCCAGGGTCAGGGAATAATTTTTCAGTCCCCCCCCACTGCTGGCCTGGAACTTTTTTGATTCCCTCTGGAAAATGCACTATGCCATGTACAGCACTTTATGATGATCTTGATTTTAAAAATGTACTGAAACAAATAAAATTTGATTGATTATTTGATTGAGTAGAGACTAAGAAAAATAAGGATGAATAAAGCATGAATACAATGAACAAAATGAAACCTACACTGTTTTTCTACATAAGATAAATATGTTTGCCAGGCCAATATGTAATATCACTGGATCTATCACAGATTCTAACAATCATGTATTCATTCAAATTTAATGGGAAGTGTACACGGATTAAGTTTAAACCCACACTAGGCTACCCTCTGGTCTAGACATTAAATACAACATGCATATACACATAATGCGCAAGGATTAATATAAATGAGTAACTATGCTCCGTTATGTCACTGAACTTTACTGCCATCTGTTGTTAACTTTCAGATCAGGTCAGATCACAAAGATCACAGACCTATGTGGCATTCCCACCCCAGTCAGTCACAAACAGTATCAAATTTGAACAAATAAACAAAATAATATATGGCAACTTCAGCTGAATGGTAATGAACCACAGCCAAGATATATTAAAAGGAACATAAGCTGAACTGATAATAGTCAAATTGTAGAATGTGCATTAGAATTACAAAAATCCCACCATATTTAACTGAAACAACTTAAATTAATAAATTATATTATTTACGATACAGTGATATATTTGTTCAAATAATGTTTAGAATTGACATTCCAAATAATAGTTTATCAAACTCTCTTTTTCTTTAAGCACATGTTCCTCTTTCAGTGATAAATTTGCATTAGGGAGATTACTAAAGATAGCCTACAGAATTTTGACAATACTGTGTTTATACACATGACAATAATGTTTATATCATTTTTAAAAAGTAAGTATTATACAGGCAAGAAGAAGTAAATATGCAAACAGATATATTCAGTTCTGGCTCAATGATATTGTCCAGGAGGCAGACTTTGCCTGTCATATATTAGTCTTTCCAAAATTCTAAATTATTCCTGAAGGCAAAAAAAAAAAAAAAAAAAAAAAAAAAAAAAAACACAAGATGTTTCTCTAATTGGCTATAAAAGAACTTCTACTATATACTTCCATAATTCAGTAAATAATCAAGAAACTGTTTCACATGATAAAAAGCATTTAGATCATTAGATTCCCACTTTAAAAATATTATATAGTATGTATATTTTAAATGGTTCCATTAAAAGAGGCAGGCAACACCATGCGAGACACTTGCAGGTTCTTGTGTCCTTGGCTTTTTTTAATGCATACTGCAGCATTTACTCCATTCAATGTGCATAGATTATTAAAAACTTTGTTCACTATATACCTTATACAAGCACACTTACATCTTTAAAATAAATTAGCATTTGACACAAACACTCCAACTGTAAAACAGTTTGCTTCCCCCAGTGTGCTGTAATTACATTAAAGGGACATGCAATATTAATTTCATATCTGGCTTTCCTCTCCTTAGAAACACTTTGTGCATTAGTTATGTAAAATGTCAATTTTATTACAATTCAAATAATTTTATACTTTATCTTTTTATCAAGAAGTGTTCCCTGTAAATTAATCAAAATTAATGATATTTGGCTTCAACTAATTAGATTTTGGTCATCATGAACTGCCTTCAGATCAGTCTGGAAATAAAATCAGCAGTATTCATCACTGCCTCTCAAACATCTCTGGTAATTTCCATGAGATCCTCTGACCTTTCTGATTATGCCACTACAGTAAGCAAGTATGCAGGACCTTTGCACTTTCCTGAAGACCCTGAAGCTCCAGCAGCTCTCTCTGTGGCAGTGCCCCAGAGCATCATGGGCCTCACCTGGTTGGGGAAGAATTTGATGGTGATGCCATGTCTGTGGAGCCGGTGCTTTAGAAGTATCATGTCTTCGGTGGTGCTGGAGTTGTTCTGAACCACAGCGATCATCTTACAGTCCTGGAACGTGGCCTTTACCTGCTTCTTCCAGAGCACCACCAGCCCACTGTCCTGAAGGGGGGAAAAGTAACAGTATTTCTTAAAACACCACATATATGACATTTGTAGTGATGCAACTGATTGACCAGAGCACCTCAAGTGTGATGTGTGTGCAGTCTGGGAAGGTATTGTTTGAATAACTGCATCAGAACTCTCAAAAGAAAAAAAAAAAAATCAAAAGCTGCTGTTTACTGACAGAAACTGCTGTCAATGATTATTCATCACTAAATACACCACTAACATATAAAAGTGTTATACATAAGTGTGATTAGTAATCTTACTTTGTGTGTAATGTGTGTAGTTCTGCATTTCTGTGTCAACATGATTACAATCCTGAATGTCAACAACAACAACAACCACTAAGTGATGGGATTTCTTGCCATTAGACTGTAATTAGGCAAGGTCCTCAAAAGGGAAACTAATGAAGGAGGTGAAGAATGCTAGCACAGGAGAACACCGCTGCACTGCTATTCAAGATTCTGTAGAGCAGGTTCCATCGTAGTGCTAAAGCAGCAAGGAGGCCAGACTGAGGAGATCCAGTCAGGAGCCTTCGGTGCTGTTGCAGTATCAGCCTAAATATGCAACCTCATATAGCCTGCAGAAACCAGTGGTGCACCAGCCCTGACTTCTTACTTCGCTCTAGGAAAGCAGCGGTTGGGGACTCACTTCCTGGGTCTGTCTGACGCTCAGGTCGGTACGGCGCCTTGGAGCCTTTGGAGGTTTGGGGGGAACGTACTCGGTGACAGCCATCAGCTTCTGCTTTAGGAAGTGCATGGGTTTCCTGTGACGCGTGACCGCCTTGGAGCCATGGCGGACACTCTGCGTCACAGGCTGCCAGCCTGCGGCACAGACAAGACAACAGACACCGAGGCTGGTAACTCAGCGTTCTGGCAGGCGTGCAGGTTTTGCCAAAACATGTCAAGAGACACAGCAGTGTCAAAAACATTTCATAAAAGAGAGAACTGCTCCCTAAAGACAGTTTGTCTAGTTTCCGTTTAACCCAGAGACAAGTTTCCACTCTGTAATAGTACCTGTAAACTAGGCCTTCCCAACAGTCACCACCCTCATGCATTCCCCAGTATGTCTGTGCCATTCTGAAATTGACACTAACCACTTACAAGAATTTTTCACGCAGTGCGCTTTTCAAAGAGTCAACACCTGACTACAAAAGGTGTTGTGTTCCCTCTTCCGCTCACTCTCGCATATGAAACATGACAATCTACCTGACGATCAACAGGCTAAACTTCTACCATGCTGAATATGACTTCTTTGGAAAGGACTTGCTAACCTCCTTTCCAGCATCCCACAGCCTATCACCTGGACAGAACAGGATGTGGAAGAATGAGTCAGATGCTCCACAGCAGAACTTGTCAAAGGCCAGTCAAGCACCTTTCATGTGGCCGCGTTTTAAAGGGCGTCTCTAAATTCAATTAACTATGAATTCATCGATTTATGGCTAAATAGCAATTAAAACCTGATACATTCTAATGATACCGATTGAGAGCTCTGCTCTGATGACACAACTAACCGGGACAGTCTGGTTCCGACAGACGGAACGCACCGACGTCAGAATTTGAACGCCTTGGTCTCATGTACACTACTTCACCCGTCATTTCACTTACTGCAGACCTTTCTCTGTCGACATACAATAGGTACACACATGGCTTGATCTTTTCAGTAATTATTTAACTGCATGATTCCAGTCAAACTCGGAATTTCAGAACTAGCACCTAGCTAGCAGCATATTACCAAATTTCATAGCCTTCTTGTGGCTATCCCTAGCTGGCTCTATTTATCTATATGTCAGTATATAACGTTAGCTAAACAAGATGGCTACATAACGATATGCATACCACACGGATTTACGTAAGTTGTGTTGTCAGTGTTTAAGTCATGGTCAATTGCTCTTTTAGTGCAGATAAATATTATGAATGCCTTACCTTGTCTTAGCAAAAGTTTGCCGCACAAGGTCGCCGCCATTTTGTACCGGAAGGACAATCAGAAATTAGCATACTCCAAACAGAGTGCGGTAATTTTCAACTCCCTGGCTGGTGCCAATGAACGATGCTCTATAAACTTACATTTACCTTGCTGCTGTTATGCGACTGGAGACGCCATTAAAACAAAAATCATAACAAGCCTTGTAAACAAGTGTGTAGATTTTAATGTGAATTTACAGCGACTAACAAAAGTAAAGTAAAATTGCACTAATTAAGCTGACGTATCCGAGTTCGGCGATTTGCCCTGCTTGATCCGGATGACAGGTCATTAAATGAACAAGGTTACATCAGGCAAGATTGAAATCCACGAGTGTCAATTTATGACATGAGCAGCATTGGTAGAGTAATATCCAACATAGATGCACTAGGGTCGTAATTATTATGTAATGTTATCCCATCCACATACCATGTAGATCTACAATCTGCGCAGCATCTGAATTGAATTGGTTCCCGTGAACATGCAAGGGTCACGTCGTGTGCGTTGCACAACTATGATGTGCTTCTTTGCAAGTAGCCCTATAAAAAATATTGTCAGATTTCTACAACTGACCTCAGTTGCTGTGCCAGCTGGCAAGCGAACCAGTTTTTCTTTGCCTTCGCGCTTTTCTACAAAATCAACAGGCAGCACAGCCATGGATCTGAGTGACATGAGAAAGAAATACAAAGGAGACGAGGAGGTCAGACTAATTTAAGTTCGCTTCGTAGGTAACATTAACGTGAACGTTACATGCCGTAAATGCAGTTACATTCTCTTGTTTTAAAATAGGTGTCTTATTTTAACTGCCTATTTATCTTTGGTCCAACTAATTGTGCTAGTGTTTAGCTGCCTTCGGTTGACTGCTGTTGCAGCTGTATTTAATGAGTTCGGTAGCTGACAGGAATTGTTGCTAAAGAAACCTAGACAGTGATATATGCTAATCAGAGCTGACAGATATTGTCAGAAGTTCGTAATTGGATTCCCCTCGTTATTAAATGAGAATCAGGAACTGGCTGGCACGAATAAACGTGCTGAGAGCCAGTGTTATAAAATTTCAAAACGGAGGCGTTGCATAAGCTGCATTAGGTATATCTTAGGTTACGACAATCGTAAAAGGTAGCAGTTTCAATGTAATTTTTACATTGCTGAAACATTAGTAAATGGGATGAGCTGATTCAGTTAATTTAGTTAGTTTTTCATTTTGACAGGTAATCACATAAAGGTAAGCCAGTTTGCTTGTAGTAAATTCATCCTATGACTTTGCCACTAAGCCACTCAACGATTATAACATATTTCTCATTTTTTTTGTAATATGGCTAAGTAATACAATGTACAAATACTCTGAGTATTGTGTGACGTGACGCATGTAGCGTAGGTTGCGTTATCAGCAATTAAGCCTTAACGCACTTAACAATAATTTGATGTGAAATGATACTTAATTGCCCCTGTACAGTACCAAGGGTCTAAGAGGCTCCATCTGATTGGTTAGATTTTCCTTGTCTTTCACAGTGCTTCGAGGAGAACCAGTTGGTTTCCCTGGATCCCATCAAGCAGTTTGGTTACTGGTTCGATGAGGCAACAAAGTGCCCAGATATTGGAGAGGCTAATGCCATGTGTATAGCCACATCTACAAAGTAAGTCTGATTTTTTTTTTGGTCTCAGATCAGAAGGGCTCTACATTGTTAGAACTCTGATTGCTTGTTGCATTCAGATATAAATAATAAACAGCAGTTTTGGTCTAACCAAGCCTAGGCATTCAGTTGGCTATTTAGGCACAGTCCTTAACATTCAAACTAGGAGCGCTGTACCAAACCCCTAACCCCAGTCATTTTATAAAGTGTGACTTTATAAAGGGTGAAACTGATCCAGTGTCAGTGCTTGAGAGCAAGCATTTATCACCATTAAATTGTTGGACTGTCGTCAACATATGTATTACAGCAGAAAAGGTAGGCCTAAGTGGGGGAAAAAAAAGAAACAATAATAATACATCTGTGTTAATGTTGTTTTTATTTTGACAGTTAATGACATGCTATGATATAGTTGTTTGTGTTTAAAATAGCCATTGCACAATGAGTGTTTCTGTGCGTCTTGCTGGGGGTCATCTCTCTCTCTCTGGGCCTGTTTGTCTGCAGAGACGGCCGTCCATCCGCTCGCATGGTGTTGCTGAAGGGCTACAGCAATGAAGGCTTCCGTTTCTTCACCAACTATGAGAGCCGAAAGGGAGGAGAGCTGGTGAGCTCTGCCTGCCTCCTTCTTCACTGCCCAACCACCAGTTCTGTCAGCCTTTCTGGGGTTGCTTACAAACAGGCATTCGGTCCAGCCCTGTAATGTTTAATATCCAATTTGCTCTCATCTCATTTAACACCCATACATTTGACTGGCTCTTGCCTGTATGTTTCACATGTACATGTAGAATATAGGATGACAGTCAATCCTGAGAATATTAGGGTTTTTTTTTTAAAATAAAATGGACCCTCCAAGTTTCAATGTGTTATTAATTTCATGTACAAATACGATTTCATGTTGGGAAATGTTGATGTGGTGTCCCTGCATGGAGCGCCCAAATGCAAAGTATGTGTTGAACTGATGGCATGGTACACATTCTACCTCAGTAGAACTTTAACATTTCTAAATACACTTAAACAATAATACACACTATTGACAACAATGTAGTTGCTTAGTTGATGAGCACTGATGATACTTAGCATAACCTAGACTAAATTCTTTACCAGTCTTCTACAGTTTCCCATAGGACATAAATATTCTTTACGCTTTGGTCACTCTTAATTGATTGACTTGTCTGAATCTGGTGTTGCAGGAGAGCAATCCTTTTGCTTGTCTTGTCTTTTACTGGGAGCCACTTAACAGACAGGTAAGGGCTTCAACATGCATCTTTAGCTAGGGAGGATGTATTTGCATGCCATTTTGGTGATTGTATGTTGGTCACTGTGTGTGTTTTATGGTAGTTTTTCAAGTAATTCTACAGTTTAGAATTAATATTTATTTTTCAAATTATTTCTGCATTTTGTATCAATTTTTATTTTGCAGTGTTTTATTTATAAGCAAGAAATGCAGTCTCAATAATTAGTTTACATGACTAGCTGTTTATTCAGATGAAAAAAAAAACAACTCTGTATGATGGATAGCTCCAGCCATGCAATATGATTGGTTAACTTGGTGATAACATGCTATATTATAACAAAACTCTGGTGTTAGCCTACTGAGCAGTGAGGGGAATGGCTCCTGTTTATCTTCAATCCTCTGACCCTTCACATGGGCCAGACCACTGTGTTCAGCTTCTTCAGGACACTTTCCCCCCACTCTACCCATATCCTCGCATCTTAGTCATGCCCACTGTCTGTCTTGGTCCCTATATGGAGGAAGAAGCTTGTTGTTGCAGTCAGAACAGCTGTGACACTGGCCATCTTTTTTGCAGACTGAAGACCCACCTCTTCAGGCTACACCTCAGCCTTTTTATCCAAGCATGATCTTTCCTCCCTCTTATGTGTAATTATGTGGAAGTGTACTTAAGTGTTTTATTCAGTTAGAAGCGGAAGATAACCTGAGGGCATATGTTAGCATTGTGTTTGGAATTGTGTAGTCATTAGCGTGTGCATTTTGCATTGCACTTACATGTTAATTTAGGCATACATTTGTGGTGTCAGCGCTGGCGCTTGTTCATATGTGGTTAGTGGTGTCCTGTTTGTACAGCTTTTCATGCCACTTTCAACATTCAGCTGTATGTTATTGAAAATGACCTCATCAGTTGACATATTAATCCACAATTAGTGACAGACTGTCAATCACTGAGGTATGAAGTGACAGCGTCGGGTGTGGTTAGTTGATCATTTATTGGACAGTTATATGCAATTATTACTATGTAAATTTATAGTTATGTGTTATCTGAAAATTAAACAAATGCAGCAGCTGTTAGAAATTGGACATTTTAAAAATTTGTTTTGCCGTGAAACACTGTGGCATCACTGCCAGCTTAACCTGCAACTGATGATTTTTTTTTTTTTATGCATATACAGATGCATGTTATATGTACAAAGGCAGTTAAATGATCATGAGGGATTAGTGTTGTGGTACAAAACAGTTGTTTTGTCTGTGTACACATGTGGTTAATGGAGGGCTGCAAGACTGTGTGTGACATGTGCTCTTCTGTGCAGGTGCGCATTGAGGGCTCGGTGGAGCGCATCCCCTACCAGAGTTCATGTGACTACTTCCACTCTCGGCCCAAGAGCAGCCAGATCGGTGCAGTGGTGAGCCGGCAGAGCACCATAGTCCCAAATAGACAGGTAAGATCCTACCCGCACACCTGCTTGCATGCCAGTGCCAGATGCTAAAGCATGAAGTAGCAGTTTAAAAAGTGCAGATGGAAGGAAAACTCTAGATCACTCTAAAGCGTGTAACGTCAAGCTCTTACTTTGCCAAGCTAGTGTAATTTGCCTCTTATATTATTCTCATTTGCACTTGATGCCTTGATGACTGTCTCACTGAATTGAGCCAAAGGGAGTTAAATACCTGTCTATCTCCCTCAGTACCTGAGACAGAAAAATGCAGAACTTGAGGAAACGTACAAGGACACTGAAGTTCCCATGCCAGACTATTGGTGAGTGATCCCAATGTTAAAAATGTGTCTCCGTCCCATTGGCTGATCTGGCGTCACCTGGTCCATCCCAGTCTGATACTCAAAGCCTTGTGTCCTCTCCCATTCTTCCCTTAGGGGTGGCTACATTGTCAAGCCACAGGTGATCGAGTTCTGGCAGGGCCAAACCAACCGGCTGCATGACCGCATTGTGTTCATGAGGCCCAAGGAAGGTGAAGACACCCTGGGTGAGATGCAGCACCAAGGGGAAGGAGGCTGGGTGTACTACCGTTTGTCCCCCTGAGGGTGGGAGCATGCGATCAGCATACAGCATAGGTGACTGCTGATGCAGCTGCCGAAAGCCAGGGCCAGAAAACAACTGTTTTACTCATTACTGTCAGTCCTCAATCATGTTCATTCTGAAAAAAATTGGTTGATGTTTTCTGACACTGAAGCCTCATTGTATATCAAGCCTTTTCATAATTTGTGCCTAGGATCGTTATTCAGAAACATTAGACCAATACAGGGTGTTTGGCTGGTACTAGTAACCATTTATCAGGTAGTATTGTGACATCTCCACATTGTCCAACTTAACACTATCCATGTGTTTAATTTTGAAATGTATTAGAATTTTTTTTTCCCTGGGAACTGAAAATTTCTCAGAAAATTTTAGGTACCCATGAAGGGAATTAAAGCTGGGGATTTATGTTAGACCATAAAACACTGATCAGAGATTTTAGCAGAATTTAAAAAAAAAACATGCTTTTAACATTGAGGAAGCCAAATCATACACACCTGTTGCAATGCCCTATGTATTGCTATGCACATAGAAACAGGCACGGACACTTTGACCATAGCCATGTGCTCAAGCTTCAATGAACATTTGGTAGATGTTTCCTCACTGGCACTCCTTACACTTATAAATTCTGTAAAATTTTTAACCTTAAGATGTTGCTACTAAGGTAGACCTTCAGACTTTGGTCATAGGCGTTCTCATGTTTCCCTCCAAAAGGCCATGGTTTCCCCCTCATTTATAGTGTTTATCAGTGGTCGTTTAATCAGAAGTGTATCATTTCGCTGCATGTTAATTACAGTAATTGACTGTTAATTACAATGAATTGTATTAATGTGTTTTTATGTAGATTTTGTGATACATTATACGCTTTCCTGGATTGGCGCATGTTCCTAATGACATGGTGCATCGTTAATCACTAAGTGTTTTTTTTTTTTTTTCACATATTTCCTTCCAGCCATCAGAGAAGCCATTATTATTTTTTTTTTTCATTCAAGTTTCAGGTGCCATCTTCTAGTATAACACACTGTATGTTTTTTGTGTGATTGTCTTAAGTAAATATCCATGCCTATAAATCATCTATTTGAAGGAACCTCACTCAAGGGTACAAAAGCAGTACTCCATTTGTATCTGCAGCTTTGTGGTTACAAGTCAAGTCCCTAACTCAAAGAAGTAAGAGCCAAAACAGCCTCATGAGTTAAGTCTTAGTGTGCCCTGGACTGTTGTCTCTCTGTTGATCAAAGTGGTTATCAGACGCAGTCACCAGAGTTCTTCCTTTCCTGCTGTTGACTAAGGCCCTTGGCCTTCTAAGCACAATCTACTGCAGTGTCCCCTGTTAAGTCTTATTATGAAATTGACTTGTACAAATACTGTGTTAGCTGTGTGTTAATTTGGCATGAAAAGGGTTAATTTTTCTGCAGTCATAAGTTGGTGCAGGTCTGACTGGTTAATGTTTATGGATTCTGTTTGTCCTCATAACTACTTGCCTTTTAATATGGATAAGACAACCTGTTATATTAAAAGCGCTAATAAAAGGTGTGCTATATTTATCTTGTTTATCAAATATGCAGTATTTTAATGTGGTGGGATATCCATATTGCACAGTTATAGTTGTGAGTGAAAATGGATGTTTACAATAATGATGTCACTGTTGACAATTGCATAAATGAGCACCCTTTGTGACAATGTGATGAGCTATGTCTTAGACGAGCAGATATTGTGCGTACATTTGAAGTCTAAAAAGAAAAAATAATGTTCAATGGAAAATAAAGTAGAATTTATTAACTTGCTGTTCAGTACTTTTTTACCTCAGTAGGTGGCAGAAGCATGCTAACTTTGCAGAGTCCTCAGTGAATCTTAAGGCATAAAATTTGGCATGTCATTGAATCAGTGGAATCTTCTCCTGATCCACAGTCCTTTGAATCAGCCAATTAGTGGCTCCGGATGAGTAATTAGGGCCTGGAGATGGAGCAAAGACTAGAAACCCATGGAATGTCTGAGGACACCACTATCTTATATGCAGCAGGGGCCTCTGGGTATATTTAGCTCACAGTCATACTGGTCAAGTTGAAGTCATTATTAAAATTAGAAATTAAAAGGACTGTTGCTATAAGTTACAGTCACGTGCTTATTGACAACTTCCCCAAAAACACTACATACATTCAGGCTAATTAGTTTCAGGTATGGATGAGCAACCTGAAGGCTGTGCGATCTGAATTTCTGTGGTGATCAGAGCTGTCATTTGCTGTGATGACACTGAATATTTCTTCAATGTCCTCCAATGTCCAAGCAGCTAGCCGAACTTTGTTTGATCAGGATACTGTAAAGCGTTACCAAAGTCATGGCATTGTAATGCCGTGGACTGTTTTGCCACTGGAATGGCTGCATGTACAGGTTTTTAAGATCAGTTTTATATGAAAATTAGGGAAAAGATTGTGGCAGATATTTAATTATTCACAGTTACTGGCCATATTTCAAATGTTCTTTTAATCTTACACAGATGACACAATGAATGTATCAAATAAACAGGTTGTCTCTTTAAAATAGTATTCAATACAAAGAATTACAAACAACAATAATTAATAACAAACAATTAGGCTTTCAATAAAATCACATTTTAATTATAAAAGACATTAAATTGTTTTATTTTTATTTTACAAAATCATTCTGAATATACAGTTCTTCAAAAACAAACCTTCATTGTGCAAGGGTAACAAAAAACACACCAAAATGTTATGGATATATTTATCTCCCACTGAGGCTGAGACTAAAAGAGAGCCGGTCCAACCTGTTGCACTTACAGCTTAACATACTAACATATTTGAACAAGTGTTACATTTTTATTACACAACATTCTGAGTTCAGTGGTTGCTAAATTTAAGAAAAGCATTGTGTATGTTATAAAAGATTTTTGTTATTCAGAGTTAGGGAAAAAGTGACTTGTTGAATCTGAGCCAAAGTTTAATCTAAAACCATATTTCAAAATGAGAACTCATTTGAAAAGAAGTCTGCTACAGGAGCACAATCAGTAATTATGAAAAGTTATTATTAATTATTATTATTATTATTATGAAATAATAACAACAGCAACTCACAAAGACTGTGCGCGCCTGAGTCACCATTCAAACATGCATTCACTCAGGCTTGAAAATAGCACAATCATTAGTTGCTGTGCTTGGCTTACATGAATAAGATTCAACTACCCAAAGTACCTTTGAACTAAGGCAACAGATACTGGATACCTATAGCAACAATACATTTTTGGGAAGCCTGGAATGTATTCAAACTTGTTCCAAAGAGAATTTAATGAAATTAATCAGCTTTTTTGTTACATCCCAATGCTCTTTCTCCCACCAAGAATAAATTCTTTTAACATTTTGTTATAAACCTAGTTTAAGTTTAACTAGCTTAGGTTTACCAAATGTGTGAACAGTCTTCTCCTGGGTGTCCTGTCAAACTCAATCTTATTACTGTGGGATTCCAAAAATCCTTAGTCCATTTGGGCAACCTATTTCATTTTCTTAATCTCCCATTAATGCCCTCAGTCTGTGCATGATCAAATAGTTATGATCTGTATTTTAAATTAATATTTTCACTTCCTTCATTTTAACCAAACGATACTGGTCATAAAATAAAATAGTCATTATCTATAGTATGGGTTTTTTGGGCTGCTATTATCTACACACAAAGATTATCATCATAGCAGTGGAATTGTGTGAGCCCTTTTTTAGAGTTAAATCAACTCTATGTACAGTTATCTTTATAAACAGTAACTGACATTACTGAGGGTTACCCTTCTTACCCTTCAGCTAAAAAGATATATACATACAATAACAACATATTATAAAATAACAAACGTAAATGATCAAAAATACACACCTGAAGGAAACAAAATCTGGATATTTCATATTTACAATCAGTCATTTGCTATTTAGATATATTACTGCATTTTATCTTACATCAGCACTCAGACCTTGCAAGATGAACACATAACAAATCTACTGTTGTAAAGCTGATATCCTCAACTGTATGTATAGTGTAACTTGAATGTAAAATGCATGAACATTGTTGTTCTAATTAATAATCAGCCCATTCAGGACCTTAAGATGAACTCACGGAATACATTTCAGGTGATAGTGAGGAGTCTGTGGAATCTGCAGTCTGCACACTTTCATACTTAGCACAGCTTAATATGATACATAAAAAGGTAACACATGTTACTTCTCAAATTTTCTATCCTGATATCCTTCTTCCTAATAAGAAATGTCAGTAACTGCATATGTGTTGGTTGATGTAAGCTCTTCAGCATCACCACAGTTTGCTTCCTTGTATCTAATGTTGTCTCAGCATAGAGCTGCATTAAATGCACACCTCAGCTTTAATGACACAGGAGACTGCAGTTATGGCAAAATGTGAATGGAGCATAAAAAACTGAATCCTACAACCCAGGAGAACTGTAAAACCTTGATTACAATGCTGCTAGTTTACAATTTGAAATGTGAAAAGCCAAAACCAACCAACGAAAAAACATCATACTCACAAAACTAAGGAAAAAATCGTTGACATTTTAGATCTTTTTTCTGTGTCTCAGAAAAAAAAGAAAACAAATAAAGTTTCAAGTTCCCTGTGTTTTCTCTTCTCACATGCTTCCAATGACTAATGGTATCAATTATTAACCAGTGGCATCACCCTGTTCCTGTTTTAAGGACTCAGTTGTGAAATGGAGGTTCATCCAGACTTCAGAGTCTTAGGGGCAGAGAACAGTAAAGCCATACATGACCATGACATACTATACAGGTCTCTTCCCCCAGGGAACATGCTCCTTGGCCCATGTGTGGGCTCCTCCTGCCAGTGCAACTGCAAGTTTGACTTTGACATGAGGTGAAGAGCAGGCTACCCTGTTGCTAGGCTGGCCAGGCACTTCCATGTAGCTGGCTTCACACACAGCTGAGGAACCAGGCGTTGTCAGGTGCAGTGTGGGTGTGGTGACGGGAGTATTTCACTCTTCAATGAATGTGTGTGTGTGTTTGTGTATATTACCAACTTTTTGACTTATGTCCATTATATTATTCTATGTGTGTGATTGTATGTGCATGACAGAGAGAGACAGACAGAGAGCATGTGTGAATTGATGATTATTTAAATATGTTTGTGTTTGTGTGTGTGTTATTTTTCTGCCCTGTGGTTCTCATCACTCAAGGTGTGCTCGGAGAAAAGGCTGGGGTTTTCGGCCAATGTGGCACGAATCTTCTTCTTCTCCTTAAAGCGGCCCGAGTGTGACACCTTGACATGGCGGCCCTTGGTGGCCGTCTTGTCCACGATCTTTTCCAACCGCGCATTGAACTGGCTGTCCTCAGGGTTACCACAGGGGGCGCCAGGGTCCTTATTGCCAGTGTTGCTGCCAAGCTCAGCTGGGATCTCATACAGCACCTTAGACTCCGACTTCTTCTTGCGCAGGAAGGTCAGCTTCCACCAGCCGGGGGAGGGCTCAGCCATTACTGGAGGTAGAGGAGGGGTGGGACCTGCAGTGAGGGCAGACTAATGGTCACAAGGTGTGGCATTAATGAACCCTTTGCTCATTCATTGGTCTGTTTGGTCTCCTGCTGCTGAGTTGACTTTGTTCTGCAGATTAGAAACTGCCCATTGTCATACATCTACAATGTACTGTTATATACATCTGTATTGAATCTGTGCATATACTGGAGTCATAGTGACATATTTGGAACCATGTATAAATAAAATGTGTATGTGAATGTTTGTAAATCATACATCCAATGGTATGAGTATTGTCATGAAGTCTGGAACATAGGCATACCAATGCAAAATGAAATAAGACTCCTGGGCTATCGCTGCACAGAGCAGGGTGTTTAATAACCCCTCCAGCCTTGCTGAATTTTTCATTGGAATTCAATACGGGCCATATGGCATGGGACAAACAGTGCCAATGATATGAGCTCCTATTCTATACAGAGGGGTTACAGTGGATGGAATCAGAGGAGAGAATAAGTACATTGCAGGCTTGTGCATACAGTCGGTCACAGATGGAAGGTTTCAAATGGCCCAGAAGTGGGCTGGTGGTAGATGATAAAGCCACAGACAAAGGTGACTCAATGAAAAGAACTCATAACAGGCCTCTGTTGTGACATTCAGAATAGCTTTCCGATGTTCAGATTTCCTGGAATATGTGCTTTTTGATCTAGCGAAGGTGCATGGCTGAAAGAGAATTGCATGGTAAAAACTTGTTTGCACATGGCTTTATGTGATGCAGGCAACCATTTAAAATGAAGAGGAGTGTATTGCTCTCACAATTTCAAAGTTTTAATGCCTCATAAAAGGAGAGAGCATATAGCAATAACAAAGGGAACTCTCTTTATCAAACTCATTGTGAAAAAGTGTAAAATTTAAGTTGCTGGTGTTGGGAATAAAACATTTCAAAAACCATTCAAAATTGAGCATAATGGGGGTGCATCCCTCATCCATTTTGAATTAACATTCATGCTTTGCACAGTATACCAAAACTTGCTGCTTAATGTCTGGTGTCAGAAGTTACATAATGAAACCTTTATTTGAAAAGACTGAAGGGCAGGCTCAGCACTGGAGAAAATACATAGGGGTGCACCTGCAATCCACAGGGGGCAGGTGCCATATCTTAGAAAATATCTTAGAAAAACGACATCAGGATATAAGGAGACAAATGGGGGTGCACTGAGATCCTTCTGGGGGTGCAATACATGCCTAAGCACCCCCATAGTATCGGCCCTGCTGAAGGGGACAAGTGGCACTCATCTTGGTGTCCCAGGAGGATGTTTCTGTTATTTATTTATTTAAATCCTTTGATTACATAATTGGATCAATTATTGTACTGAATTATTACAGGTGACCAGCTGTTCAAGGTACAGTGTTGTCCTATTTAGAGGAACTTGTCTGGAGGGAAAAATCAGGACTGTGGCTCTGCAAGTCATTTTGCAAATTTGATGCCTGCTCTTTGGGCATGTTTGTGTGACAGTAACAGGTTGCCTGTGGGTTTGCTCTGTAACTATGCAGCAGTGTCACAGTTGCACCTTGCACTCTGTACTCTGCCACTATGAACCCAGACCATTACTGATTCTCTGGGGTTGGTCCATCAGAGGGTGGTACCTCCTATATCCACGATTCAAAGGGGCACTTCAGAGCCCACCATTCTGCACCTCAATCCTGAGAAAGTGTATTAGCACAACTGTCCAGAACTGATATCTCCCTGACAGGTTCAGAATAACACTGAATAACACTGAAGCTGAATAACACTGACTCTAGTGCTGCAATGTCAGCCATTTATTTTCATTACAAAACAAAATTATTTCAAAATGATCTGACAAGTCTTCTTCTGAGAGGAATTCAGTGCTGTCAGCACTGGGCCTATGAAGTATTTTTAGGCAACAATATTTTTAAAAAATACATGTTAAAAATGCATTTAAAAATGTATATTCTCTTACATGTCAGTAATGTGACTGAGTGTATTTGCCATTACTTTAATGTGCAGCTCATCTCCATTCTGAAGACACTTCTAGTGCTGGCTGCATCTGAGAGATTAGGAGTGATCACGGACACCCGACCCTGGCTCTCAACTAATGAATAAACCAGCACTTCTAGTGTTTCCTCTTCTGCCCACGAGACCTGATAGGAACATACACAAAAACATTGTCTTCTTCAGTGCTAAGCAGCAACTACTTGCGTGCATCTCATTCCAGTTGTGGGTCAGGTCTTGCACCTTCTTGCATAATGCAAGTGAGTGTGACAAGGTGACACAACACTAATGCATGTACTTGGATTATCAATACATGTGACATCTGCCAGAGCAAACATGTTTGTACACACAAGCTCAGAAGCCCAAAGACTTTATATATGTAGAGAACACATCAATTAAGCCCTGGTATTGTACCGCTGGTCCCTCTGCACCAGAAAGTGAGTGAGGGGTATCCCTAAGCTGCCTGGAAACCTCATCAATGAGAGCGCATCCCAATGATGCGCTAATGGCTTCGCTATCTGACAATAATATCTCTCTGCTTGATAGCGACAGTGGATTTTATTGGGTAGCTGACAGACCCTAGCTGGATGTTTTCACCTAGGGCAGCTGACAAACGCAGCTTCAGAGGAGCGGTGCTTGGAACCCCTGTGTGGTTCTTTTTATTATTATTATTTGGGTGTGTCACCTGGGCCCTCAGGAAACCAGTGCTGTTTGGTAGCCATTATAGACCCTGCATTCAGTGAAGGTAACAGATACAAAACAATGGCAGTAAATCAATTACAGCCATGCCATGAGCACTCTGTTTTATTTGCATTGTTCTTACACTTACCAGAGATCTTATCTGGGTTGGGTTATGTTGTTTTTAATGCCTCATCTGTATTGCTGAATTTATAGTGCTAATTATTTTCTCATGTGGAGAACCTTGTATAAGGACACATCAGTGGTGCCCCACCCACACTCAAACCCTTGGACCACTAGGAGCGGTCCAGTGCCCTGACTACTGCTGGTCTAACACTATATGGCACATGCTATGGCAAAACCAGATCATCAAGGCCATGATGCCTACAGCAGCCTGTGATGCTCCTGTAGTTATCACCGGAGGTAAATGTCATGTAAATCTACCCGCAGCTTGCATCTTATCACGCCCTTATCGTAGTGCGTGACATTTTTCTGCACAATATCTGTCCTCTTGCTGGCAGGAGACTGGAGATAGGGGCCATGAGCCCGGAGTGTGCTGTCTCTCTCCCAGGTCATTGGCAGTGCCTAAGCCCACCAGCTCTTCCTCCTCTTTGCATGTGATTTGAATCTCCCGGTGCTCTGACTGCCTGCTCTTACTCTTCACTGAGCTATTGCCATTGAAGTTCAGGGGCATAGTCGCATCAGACTAGGCCACCTCCAGCACTCCCATCCACAAACAATAATGGGAAATATGAATGGGTAAAAGAGACAGGGAGCGCTGGCAATAAAGCAGGGATGAAATGAGAGTGGGAGCAGACAGCAATGCTACATCCCAGTGGAGAAAGCATAGGCAAGTATAGCATTATTTGGTCTTAGGAAGGAGGGAAGTGCCCAGGGATCAAATGTTTGCAGCAAAATGACTGCAGCTGACAAGCTGCCTGGGGTGAATACGTTTCTGCTAATTGTGATCTCCCTAACATTCTGGGTGTGCAAGACACTGACACCACTGAGTTGGAAGGGCAGGTGCAGTGGTTCCGTTTGCAAATGGTGATTGGACGGACTTCGAATCTTTTAATCAGGAACACTCACTAACACTGCATGACAAGACGGTCTTGCTCATTAAACTTTTAGGGAAACTGGTCACAAGAGAAAGACCAACTATATAATGTAATTAGCTGCTCTGCTCTCCTGGATGAGTCAAAAGTCAACACAAAATTGTTTTATTCATTTTAAACTTGACTTAAACTTTTTGACCAGAAATGATATTCAGAAGAATTTATTTTGCTCTTAAGATTCCTTATTTAAATTGCAATTGCAGTGCTTCATTGCTCACAGTGATAACCAGATAATTCAATACGAAAGGATACCTTGACAACATAATAAACATATAAAACACTAAAGTTAAACAAATTAAAAATAAGTGGTTCAAGCCAGGAATAAGGGGATGAAACCAATATTTTAAAATAATGCCTAACCGAACCATATAATAAGATTACAAATCAACAAAACCAAAACCGACGATGGGATTTGTGACATAATAGGGGACTGTCATGTAAAGGGATTTCTGGAATGAATCTCCGGTTTGGCTGTGTAAGACCGTCTACATGATACCTGCCATTAACTGAGCACTCTTTGCATAATGACCAGTGTGTTTTACACTGAGAATAGACCCCTCCCTTTAACTGGCCACATATCTGGCCTGATTCTGCTTAGCTGTCAAGGAACCAATGTGAAATATCTGGCTGTGCTCCAATATCTGGTTTATGGGTTTTGTGTTCTCTTTTTGAAAGGGAAGTTGGCTCAGTCCATGGCGTGGTCGTGGGGAACTGCATTCATTTTCGTACCATTTCATAAAACAAGGTTTCTTATTCTCTCATCTCAAGTTCAGCCAACAGCAAAAGTGGAGATTTGTAGAAGAGAGGGAATGAGCTCCCATCCAGCTCTCCTGCAGAGTGTTGGTCAGCTTCTCCCCTCCACTGGGATAGCTAAGGCACCTGACATTCACTTTGCCCTTTTGAGCTTTGCGCAGGCCCCTTGGCCACCAAAGAACAGGCCTCCTTGGCTTTTTAATAAGTTACTCCACTCCACGTTTTGTGTGGCTGAGCAGCATCACAATGCTTCAAAGGTCACAATGAAGGAACACCATGCTCTCCCTGACAACAGGAAATTTCTAACCAGCAATGAAAGTCTTTTTTCAATGAAACCACACCTGAGGCTAGGAAACCAGTGGGAGAGCATCGGGGACTCCCAGGGAATGTTGGACACACCAAGCACTTCTCAAGCAGCTTTGTAAGGCCCATTTTCTTTATCATTATAGCTGTCACGCTACTATTTTCAGTTTTTCTTTGTTTTCATTTCTTTGTTTGTTTTGTTCTTCATTGAGACCTTCAAGTAATATCAGGCTCTTATTAGATATATGTTGAAAGAGGACAGTATTGTAATGTTCTCATAATGTTTTTTACAGGAAGCACCTCAACATGCACAGAAGTTCCTGAAAACAAGACACTTGGTTTTAGGTGTGTAGCTATGTGTGTCTGTGCATTGAGACCAGATTATTTTTTTTATATTTTTTAAAAAAAAAAAAAATATATATATATATATATATAATTTTAATTTTATTTTGAATACATCATGAGCAGGGATCAGGATTCAGCATATACGGCATTGTTAACTTATGAAGGGAGGCAGCACTGAGTGAATTCTAACGTCAATATCAAGTGGCTCTGAAGATCTGAGCTTATCCATTCATAGTTGAGGTCTCACTTTTCTGGTCAGAGGTCATTACCCTGGAAACATGCAGGAACAGGGAGTGGCGCAGATGTCTCTGATCAAAGAGAAGGTGCAGGTGTTTGTCTTAGAGGACCATGAAATAACTGAGCTGGGCTTTTGTAGAGCTGCTACAGGTGATTGCCAGTGACCAAACCAACAGCACTTAAATGCCATAATGCTTTGAAGTTCATTCCTGCCTCAGCAAAGGAAAGCAAATAAGTTACGTTTTACATTTGAATTCCTGTCAGCAAGTCACTATGTGGCAATATCCTAGAACTCTCTTTTCCACTGCACTAGTTTAATCCTCTCAGAGCTACATTTTATACACTTTGTTCTCAAACATTGTAAGTCACTCTGGACATGAGTGCCTGCTAATTAATGATAATGTAAAAATATATTTCAAATGCCTTGCTTTAAATTAGATTTGTTTGAAAGAAATTATTTCAGCACTCTGCATTTGGTCCCATCCCTAAGCAAATGGCTGCTAGAAACCGTGCAAGTATGTGATGTTACATCGAGATGTCCACTGGGCCTCTGCAGCATTATGGCTTTTGTTCCCACTCAGGTCTTAATTATTTAATTAGATTGGATGGCAGCTCAAGTCACCTGTCATTCCAGGTGCCGACTAGTTTCTGGTTTTGAGGATTCTCTGAAACTTCAAGAGCAGAGGACCTCTGCCCCCAGGACTGGACATCACTTTGCTAAAATATGCCCATTCACAAAATTACAATATATATATAAATAAACTGTAGGCTAAGATGATAGATTTGAGATTTTATTTCTCCCCCTTTTAGGTTAAAGGAGCATTTTTATGAGCCATTTGTCTTTTTATCAGAGTGGAAGTCCTGGATACACCCTTAGTGACTCTTCAGTCAGCACATTACTATGTAGAATACTTGTTTTAATAATATATTAATATATTAATAATTTTACTCACATCAAGCAGTTTGTGACCCTTTTCCTTTGTTTTTCTAATGTATTCAATTGGAACGTGAATGCAAGTAAATATCACTTCACCCAGTTACTCTGCATACTACAGTCATGGAGTGCAGTGGCAGGGTAGTGGGTCAGTTACTTGATAGTAAAACCTCAGAGGATATGTATACCCCCTGCTGGATGACAGATTTTTACCATCTCTGATTCCCCCCCAATCCTCCCCCCCAACTGCCATCCCTCTGGTCGTATCAGGGAAATTAGGTGATTCATGGATTTGCAGAATACTCACAGAAAAGCAGATGGTAAAAGGTAACGTCACTGTCTTTTTCACTACATGAAAAAGTCTTAAAATGTTAAAGAGATTAATAAGGTCCAGCATGGAAGCTATTTCAAACTGAGCTCTGTCAATGGAGCCAATAGACCCAGGAGTAAATTAGAAAGTATTTCTTCACAAAGAAAGATATTAACAGAGTGGTGTTAAGGTATGCAATATTTTGCTGGGATTTGTAGTAGAGTTGGAGACTCTTGGATCTTTCATAACCAAACTCTACATAGGTATACAGTCATCTTAACATTATGTTCATGCTCTTATGGCTGTTTCTAATGCTTTAATAGTTAAATATTATATTATATTATTTTTAGAGTTTGTATTATTCAGTAGAGATATTTTACATTACATTACATTTTACATTACATTATATTACATTATATTATACCTATGAAGAGCTATAATTGAAAAAGGATCCATTTAATTGAATAGTTTGACCACACTAAAAAAAGATAACCTTGTGGAGGGGTCAATGACTGCAGATTCAGTGCCCTGCCATGCATACACTCCCCTACACTGAAGCAAGTTTGCACACAAGATCACCTAATCTGGAGTGTGGCTCCCTCAGCTACCAAAGCAGAAAAATGTTTCCCCCCACATCACTGACCCTTCACCACTGAGTATGTAACACAACACACTATCCCACTCTTACGTGGTGGCATATGCATGAGGCAGCGGTGTTCGCTTTGCACCACACCCTATGTGGCAGTCCAAGCTGCCTGGCAACCTCCCTTGCAAAACAGACGTCCATCTTGTAACCCTTCTGGAAAAAAAAACTGTTCATTCCTATTACTGGTGGTAGTATACTGAGCTACACATTGAATTGATGTCAGCAATTTCAGTTGGTCAACATAACCTCCCTGTCTGTAGGACTCTGCATGCAACATTGTGGTACAGTATACCTCATCAATATACACAATACACACATTTATAGAAATGATGGAATGCTGTAATATGGCCGTGTTCATGGACCCATAAGGTCATGAAATGCTCTATGGTTCTGTTTACAGAACAAGTGCTCTGAGATGCGTTACCAAGAGCTTCGGTCTTGGGTCACTGATGAACAAATAATGTAGAAAGGTTACGCAAGAGCTGGTCAAAACTGGTGAAATGTCTATAGAGGACTGTAGAGGGGTTAAACATAAAGCACTGCTACAATCAATGGTATTTTTTTACATAGCTCAGTGATAACTATGAGGGTACAGGATTGGTCATATACCCTTTGCCAAGGGCAAGTACCAAATGTGTATAATATATAGTAAACTGTCAAAACAAATATCAGTATGTCCTTTTCATTTGGTCTTTAAAATCAGGTTCCCAGACCAGCAAAGAGCTGGTGTTTGCATCACATTCTGTTGAGTCCCACTAAGAAAAGAGCTTTTGGCACTTTAGAAGGGAAGTAGTCTGCTCATTGGACTGAAACTCAAATGTTACCCCTCATTCATCAAGTTTCATTATAACATGAAGCACACCTCATCCAGTGAAAACTAAGACAATGACAATATTATTTCAAATGTTATGGATTAGACACAAGTATAATGAAACCCAATACATTAATACTTAATATAAAAACATACTAACACTTCCTTGTTTGTCTTTGCCAGCATATCAAAACTCACATGTCAATGTTTTCCAGTGTTTTTGTGTTTTTTTACTAAACTGTGTAATTATTGTCAGTCCATGGGGTCAGATGCATCCTGTTTGAAGGGGTTGAGGGTATTAGAGATTACCTGTGGAAGATGTGAGTGAAAGCTGTGCTGGTGTTGCAGAGCGAGGTCCTCACCTGGTTAGAGCTCAGCTGGATAGAATCTGTGTCCCACACTGTGAAAATCCCGCTCCTACTGTCTCTGTGTCCACTGTCACGCCGCAGGTCTGCCGCCTGGTCTTTGTTATACCACTGCTCCTCACTCCTGAATACATTCAGGACTTCTGTGTAGTTTCCCTCACTTCACCTCTCTGCTCTCTCTTTGATCTCCTCTTAGTTTCTTTCTCACTCCCTTCGCTTTCTGCTCTCTCTCTCTCTCTCTCACTCACTCTGTTCAGTCTGCATTGACTCTGCAACCAAGTCAGGTGTTCAGGCACAGGTGCATGGCACCCCCTCTCTCTCTCTCTCTCTCTCTCTCTCTCTCTCTCTCTCTCCCTCTCTCCTTCCCTTTCTCACATATCACACACTCAGCCTCCTTGCCAAGTTGAATATTAGGCCCAACCCCTTCTGACTTGAGTAAACACTAAAACCATGCAAGTGAGTTGGAGAGGGCTGGGTCTGTGCAACACTGGCCAGCCCAGTGAGTACACTGAGTTAACATTTACACAGTAACCCTGACAGGTGTCTATCTTTGCATACAGGGGTGAAGGAAGGAAATCCAAGCCAGATACAAAGGGTAAATAAACATATCACTTGGCCTCCCAGCACAAATCTGGCCATCAGTATGGCCTGATCTAAAATAAAAACATCACAAACAGGACCAGTTCCGGGCCATCTATGCCCACTTTTCATTTCGGATGAAATTATTTCCTCCTGAGGTTATCTGCAAATTAAGATGTAATAAACTATCATAAATTGCATGCATTCTCATCCATTCAATATTGATTATTATATTACATTTATCCTAATCTAAGAGGCAATACAGCATTTGGCATAAATGGATATTATCAGAGTGAAATTATGTTTTAACTTTCATACATGAAATCTATATGTGTTTGTATGTGTTTGTATGTGTATTTGTGTCTTTTGCAAAAAATGAACCAAGCAAAACCAGTGGGCAGTAGACAGGTGTCATTGTCATCTCCCCTTTGCACAAACACCTACATTGTTACTCAGTACAACAGCTGACCAATGTATTGACACTTGGGCATATTTTCACCTGCATGCACAGTCCGGCTCCACATGTGAGTGAATAAAGGATTTTTCTGACTTATTTTTCCCCTCTAATCCTACAACTAATCCAGACCTAGCCTCAACCATTCCTCAAACAACTCCACAAAATTGCAGCAGCATTTCCACTGCATGCTGCACAATAATGAATATTACATTATTACAATAAATAGTGATACAGATTTCTCCATTTCCTCTGCTTAAAGGAATCCATTTGTTTAGGGGTGTATTTCTTGATGTTGAGTAAATGTTTTGTGTAAGATAAGGAGTTGACAGGATTACCCCCATGCCACTGTTGAACCAGTCTTTCCAGGTGTGGCTGTGGACTGCAATGGCTACCAGCACTAGTGATGCTGGCTCAGAATGGGAAGGGTGTGCTCGATGAATTCCTCTCCATTCATTCATTTATTAATGCCTACAGTTTCCACTGTGTGTGTGTGTGTGTGTATGTGTGTGTGTGCGTGTGCGTGTGTGCATAGAGGTTAGTAATCCTATAATCGCTCAGATCAATCTTATGGGTCTTGTGACCAAGCAAGTGAGGCAGCACACAGCTGGGGACCCTTCTTTCACAACCAAATCAAAATGTTTGAATCTGCTTACAAATCCACTCGCCTTCAACAGAGCTAAACCTCAGCTTCCCACAGCTCGAACCTTGTCCATGATGCCATAGCCATAAAGTATACTGTGTGTGTGTGTGTGTGTGTGTGTGTGTGTGTGTGTATGTGTGTGTGTGTGTGCGCGCGCGCGCGCGTGTGTGTGTGTGTGTGTGTGTGTGTGTGTACATGTCTGAAGGTTGCCAGCTAAAGTTCCTCTGCTTACAGGATTTTGTTCCACACAAGGAGTTTATTGGCCCTTTATCTGAAGAACAGGGATATACTGACATAGGATTTGTCTGTGCACAATAACTACCAGCCACATTCACTTGTATCAGATGCCAATTGACAATTTGAAACTATGGATCTAGTCTCAAGGCCTCCAGTGCTTACAGTCACAGTCCACAACTGCAGTATACACCATCAAGTAGCCAAAAGCAACACTTGGCTCAAGAACAAGGAAACAGCCTCTTGAGAATTCCACAGCTGTCAGACTAGGGAGTCAGAGTAGGGAGTGGTTCAACTGAGGGAACTCTGCAGTCCTCAGAACACTACTATGTCACAAGTGATTAATCTGGTGCTGAGGGCACTTCTGTTAAAGACAAGGATAGACGTCTGCACCGTAGCCTGCCTTCTCTGGCCGTAGACAATTGTGTTGGCATTCTGGTTCTTTTTAAGCTTCTGCTTTCTCAAGTGTAAGGATGAAGGCCAAACCCATCAGATAAAGCCACTGATTAAGACCACTAGTTAAGAGACCATGGGGGAATCAGAGATGTTCTGGACCCTCACAAGACCATCACTTTCTCAAATTTCCCATTGGACAGGCCAGGGTGGGACATGCATTTCATTTCTCTCTATTGCTGAAAGTGTAAACAACCTGTAGAGCTAGAAGATTGCAACCCTCAACCCTCAGTTTCCAGTGGAGGGGCCACACTGTTTCCAGCAGTGGCTTTCTACAGGTTCACATTCATCAGCTGTGTCCAGCTACATTCTGAAGGCCCCCAAAGAATTTGGATCAATTTTAAAGATGAACCACTTTTTCATTAAATTATACAGAGATGTATTTAGCTCCAGAGGGACATCAGAAGTCAAACCCTCATACGGTCACAAGCACGGTAACCTTCTCCTTCTCCCATGTAGCAAACATTGTGTCTGGTTGGTTATGTTTGATGTTTTAGCGTTGTGAAGTCAAATTCTGATGCATTGATTGGCTGGGGAGTGGTTAGGCAGACTACAGCAGGGGCAGTTTTAAGAACTGTGTTTCAAGCCGCCACAGTGATGATACCAGGAAGGAAGAGCACCTCGTTTTGCATGATGGAGGGGGTTGGAATCTGAGGCAGGAGGTGAATCTTTTCCCAGCTCATCAGCTGTTTGAATACCATTCAAATGTATGGAAATATTTCCCTCCGAAAAGCCCCTCTGTGCTGTTTCCATTCACTCATCATTATCATCACCTTTTTGGTCAGATGTGTGGAGTAGTGGCTTGAGATATCAATTTTGTATCTGTAATCTGAGGGTCTGGGCATTCCAGTCTTGGGTTTGTCATTGTACCCTTGATGGCCACTCTTTATCAGAACTGTTTTCTTTAAAAGTATGTGCATGGCAGTAGAAACAATGTGCACAGTGTATTTTGCTAAACGAGTATAAAAGTTAATAAGCAATGCAACACAATAAACAATGCAACATATAAGCAAAACCCACAGCTGGACTTACGTGTAATGATCCACAAATTCTATTGCAAACCATCAAAGCCATTATGTGTAAATACGATTTTTAAAGATCCTACAGTTGATTTTCTCAGGAATACAAATGCTATTTCCTATGACAAGCTTGTTAATCATGCAAAACAAAGGTTTTCCAAAACATTAAAAAGTTAAACATGACCCTAACTTTAATCATATTTTTGTTCACAGGCACCACTGGTGCTATGGTACCATTGCAAACTTTCTTCATATAGTTCCAGAAGAAACCTGTTGCACCCATGAAAGTGAAGCTCTAAAAATCACTTCTGTACCACCTGCCACTGGGAAAACTGAATGCAGCCTAATCAACTGTGTGAGCACATCCCGCTCAATGCATTTGCATTTCGGATCCTGATAATGGTGTTATCTGATAAGTGCCCCATCTTATGCAAAACTCATTTTTCCTCATGTTTGCTCTGCTGTTATTTCAACAGCACAAAGCAGAGGAAGATGAGAAAGAGAGAGATTAGAGCAGAACAATGGGACTTGGGCTGGTGACAGGAAGGACTGCTGCCAACCCAAGCCTCATCTGCCCAGTGCTTTCATTTGCTCAATTACAGCTGCAGCTGTAATTTTTTTTTTTTTCGTAAACATCCTATTCATAGGTTTTGTCAACCCCTTACTGTAGATTCAGGCTCACAGCCTCTGACAGTTGTACTGTACAGTGTTGTCAAATAGGAGAGGAAACAAGTCAGGGCATTCAGGTCATACTACCATCTGGATATAGTGACAATATGGGAGCAGTAGTTACATTACATGACATTATTGGCATTTAGCAGATGCTCTTATCCAGAGCAATTTACATCATTTACATTTTTTTGTTTGCTTGTTTGTTTGTTTTTCTACAGCGTTATCCATTTATACATAGGGGGCGGCAGTGTAGCATAGTGGTTAAGGAGCAGGACTCATGGCCGGGTCGCCGGTTCAATTCCCCGCTGGGGCACTGCTGTCGTACCCTTGGGCAAGGTACTTAACCCACAATTGCCTCAGTAAATATCCAGCTGTATAAATGGATAACATTGTATGAAATTGATAAGAACATCTGCTAAATGCCAATAATGTCATGTAATAATGTAATGTAATGTACAGCTGGATATTCACTGAGGCAATTGTGGGCTGGGTTGCCCAAGGGTATAGCAACAGTGCCCCAGTGGGCCTTTCAGTTATGAGTCCTGCTCTTTAACCACTATGCTACACTGCCACCCCTGTGTCTCAGCATGTCATATCCTTGACCCCTGGGTATCAGGGCCTCTGCCAGCACCCTGACCACACCCCCTGTCCTGTTATATGTGGGGCTCCAAGGCCTTCATTCCCAGACACACCCCTATCACTGTGACACCCTGTCACACTGTCATACCACAGCTGAGCAATAAAGAGCCAGCTCACGCCCAGGGCCAATCCTATTTATCACCAGTGTGTGTGTACCAGGATACCCTCATACACATATACCTACACACATATATCTGTTTATGCATACACACATACTCAAACACACACTAGTGTGTGGGTGTGTACTAGGACACCCTGACATTCACACACACACAAACATATACACGCATACGCACACTTGTTAACACATATGTTAAAACACACATACATTATTAGACACACTCACATACACATGTATACTCAGATACTAATACTAAACTTTTTGTCCGCAGAATTCTGTGTGTGAGTATGCTTTATGCTTTTATTGGGTGTGTGTGAGTGTATTTGCGCACGCATGCATATGTGTTCCTATGTGCGTGTCAGTTGATGAGTGGTGACGTTGTATCACTCCTCTGACCTGACCATTAGATTCTGGTCTTTTGTTGCATGCTGTACTGTATGATGTATTGTCTCTCATACAATTGTGGGGTCATATTGTCTGTGCACACTTTGTCTGTCTAGTGTAGTGTGTAACAGGAAATTGTTCAGCTACATCCTGGGCATTTGATTTCCAGCTTTGTACTGCACTGTCTGTAACACAGGACATGTATGTTGATTCTGCCTGTTTTTTAGTTTCCAGGCCTTGTCTGTAACTCCCGTATGATGCTCAAACATACATTGAACAGTATCTGTGATCTTGTTGATGTTGTCTCACTGCAGTTGTTATAAATGTAGTTGCAATATGTGTGGACACGGTGTTTCAGATGCCCTCATGTTGGAAAGGCAATGGAAAGGCAATCTTCCTGCATTTACGCAGTTGTGTGTCAAAGGTGGCTGTGTTATAACAAGAGAGGTGTGCAGCTGCTTCTTTGGCATTCTCGCTTTGCACTTTACTGTGTGTGCTACAGGCTGCTTTTGTCATTTGCTAGGTTTGTACTGTGTAGGTTCAGGAACATTGAACAAAATGGAAAACAGACTTTGCTGGATGCTGAATTTCAAAGCGGTGGCTAAAATTCTTAACACTGCTAAGCTCATTATGTCTGAGCAGAGTGGGCAGGCCTTAATCACAGGGCCTCTACAGGGCCCAATGTGGCAGGTGCAGTATACAATATGAACCCTGCTGATCTGAACCAGAGCCCCTCACAAATACACAATGCATTGCTGTAAGACTTTTCAGCCCATAAGCTCTGAAAAGAGCATTCAAGGTGACTCTATAAGAGAAAAAAACAATGAAAACACTGGGTTGCACATATAACACATTCAAAGATCAGCCTTGTAATGAACATTGATTTGTTGTTTGTTTAACACATCCAAAACCAAAACATGGCTTTTGAATTTTATACTTTCTTGTGATAGGTAGCCTCAGTATGAGAACTGATGAACTGTTGTAGCTGTGCGGATAGATAGATAGATAGATAGATAGATAGATAGACAAAACATAGCTGTTAACTTCAAAATTATTTTAACCTTCTACAATTACACCTGGGTGAAAGTGTGATTTTTGCTTTTATCTGTTTGTCACATGCACCAGCCTCCACATACAAGAGTCACTGCCCCATCTACTTTAAACTGATAGCGTCTCATAAAACAGATAAGAGAAAGATATTCTGATGCAAATGAACAACAGCCTCACACGAGAGGGAGAGGCAGACATGCTAGGTTTCTCCCTTATCACTGTGTTGTTTGTTAAGCCAACTACCAATTTTCAGCCCTCCAAATAAATCAACTTTGCTGCCTTGAACAGCAAGTAAAGTTGCCTATTAAAAAAGAAATTCCCCTTAGCCAAAAATACAGAATACTGTTGATGCATCCAGGATTCCATTTTATGTTATGGGGAATTTTCGAGTATTATTTTATATCAAAGCTGTAAAGTTGTTTTATGGTTAATTTTCAAAGCATGCTCTACACACACACAGACACAGACACACACACACACACACACACACACGCACACACGCACACACACACACACACACACACACACATACGCACGCACACATACATATATCATATTTATGGTATGGTACACAGCTTTCAATGTAATGTGAAATTCCAAGTCTTTTTTTTCAGTATGGCTTCCTGAATAGATGCTCCTTACCACCAGGAGCACTGAATGATATTAAAGCCTAATTTATATATTTGGAAGTTCATTCTGGCCCAACATATCAGCCCACTGGTTTGACTGCGCCTGTGGCAGATTTAGTCACTCATTCATATAACTGTTTACCTGAGGTTGAGGAGGATTTCATTACTTAGCCAGCACTAATGTTTGAGGTGGAGGAGAGCCTCAAGGTCCAACTGGCAGGTTTACACAGCATTATCTCAATGGGATTGGCCCTCCAGACCAGGGCCAAGTGTGGAACTGAGACCAGCAAAGCAAACACAACACAGCCAGTCCCTGCTGTAGGATTCCTGCTGCATCGGGCCCCAGTCAAGCCCTGACACATGAGATAAGGTGTACTGCAAACACCGCAAACAAAAAAGGCAGTAAAACCAACACTTCATTTGTTCAAACAAGGGGTAGGGGAATGTAAAAGGTGGGAAAAAATTAACCTGGGCTGAGACAAATAAGAAATTGTGTTTTGACACATGCATGTGTCTACACGGAAAGCAACATGATTTCATTTGTAGCACATGGGAAAGAGAAAAGATCAGGCTCGGTGATGTTTCTGAGTACAGTTCAATACGTAACTAAATCTGTCTCTATCTCATGATCTGTGATGTGGTATTTCATCTGAATCACAGCCCAACCCAGTACCTTATGGCACTACCAGAAACTGTGTGAAAGCATAGCTACAAAAAATAAATAATGCTATTGTGTTTAAAGCAGCTAGGGTTGTTCTATGAAACTTGCCCTTGCAGGTATCTTAAATTACATTACATCATTATTAGATCCATGACATTACTGTCACTTAGCAGGTGATCTTATCTGAAGCAACTTACAAAATGCATTTAATAAAGTGGCATAAAAAGTTGCATAAACATGATGCTACTAACCACACATGAACAAGTGTCAGTGCCAAACATGGTGCTGAGATCACAAGTGAATGCCTAGATCAACATGCAATGCTGTATGCACAGCGTAAGGACTACACCATTCAAAATACAATGCTAACACAAGCCTGGAAATAAATCTCCACATATCCATTTATATATAGCCCTGAAGTACACTTCAATGTACGTAACTGCATATAAGGACTTAATATCAGGTTTGAAAGACAGTGGACATGATCAAGATGTGAGGTTGCAAGAGGTGGAGACAGCCAAGGGTCCTGAAGAAGCAAAGTGCAGTGGTCTGGCCGGTGTGTAGGGTCAGACAATTGACTGAATGTAAGAGGGAGCCATTCCTCACACTGCATGGTAGGCTAACACCAGCATTTTGAAGCAGATGTGAGTTGTCAGCGAAGGGAAATTAGAATGGCTGAGACATGGAAGAATCTAAGGATATTGAGGACCAGCCTAGCCGCAACATTCTGAGTATAGAGCAGGGGTGTGATCCCAAATGCAATGGGGGCAACAAGGCAGGGGTTGTAAGAATCTACGTGGGAGAGAACCAGGGTTGGACCAGAAGCTGGGTTGACCTGGTGGCAAGGAAAGAGCAAATTCGTCTGATGTTGTTTAGGGAAAATCTGCAGCTCCTACTGACTTCCACTATCTGGTTCACATATGTCAGATCCCTGTTGTATCATTCCAAAGGTCTTGACAGTCCAGGAGGCTGACACCATAGTGTTCTTCAGGGATGATGGTCAGATCTTTGAATGGACACAACATGGGTGGAGTATATAGAAACATGGTCTTTTCCAAATTGAGTCTCAGGTGATGATTAGACATCCACAATGACTCAATGAGAAATCATCTCAGCAATCCAAGGTGCATGACTAAACCTGGGTATCAGATGGGGGAAAAGAAAGGAACAGTTGGGCATCATGAGAAGACATGAGGAGAAATGACAGAGCCAAGTGATCTGGTATTCAAGGAGAACAGAAGGGCAACAAGGACCAAACCAAGAGGGACTCCTGTATGGAGGCTCTGAGGAGTTGATCCAGCACCTCGCCAGGGACACCTCATAGATGCAGCCTGAGAAGTAAGATTAAATCCAGCTAAGAACAGAACAGAACAGTCCTCTTGCCACCAAGGAAGACAAGACGACACGGTGATTTACTATGTCAAAGGTGTCAAAGATTTATTGTGTCAAAGAGCTGTTTCAGATTGACCAAGGTGATGCAGGTCATTCTGCATGAGAAAGAGTGACAGTTTGTTAAAGCAGCACATTCAAGAGTTTTGGAAAGGAAAGGGAGAAGGGATATAGGATGGATGACAGGTTTGGTCAGCAGAAAGGTCCAGGGTTGGTTTCATGACACAAGCCTGCATGAGGACAGAGAGGACACAACCAGTAATCAGGGAGTTGTTAATGAGAAATGCAATGAACGGGAGAATGTCAGGTGGCACCTGATTCTATACAGAGTCCTCTGAAACTCTGTTGTCTTACCACCGTGGCCAGTAGGCCATGACTAGAAAAGAAGAACTAACAACATTGCATGCACTTCTCTGTATGTTAAAATATTATTTTGCCTCTCCATTGTTATCATTAGTCAACCATTGTTTCTGCTCTGTAAATTGTAGTCAATTGTTTACAGTTTCTGTGACTGAGGGAATACTTGGGTGCAGACCCAGACCAAACTTTCCAAGGCAGATTTACTTTCCTTCAAAGTCATTTAGTGACTTAAGCATAGATAAGGAAATTGTTGCAGGTCAAACTTGGCTGGTATTCACATCCTAATGCATAACTGCATGTGGTTAAACAGACTGTACTTGGCCCTGGTTTGTCCTTGCCTCTCAGCCTTTCTTCTATAGTGAAATTATAAAATCTAAACGTGACGACGTACAAAAAAAAAGTTTCCGCAGTGCAACATCGCCCCTACATGGACACAGACTGGAACTTCAATAACACACTAAAAACGCTTCAAAAATATTTTTATTTCTTAATGTGGTAGTGTTTCAGTACAGAATAATACAGAATAAATATACAGAAACAACCAAGAAATAAAACACATTGTAATAAATCTAATATCAACAGATATAAAAATAAATGCGTGGATGAATATATGGAAATGGGAAAAGCAGTTAACACGTCAAAGAATGAGCCAAGCCTCCAGTCTCCTTCCTGAAACGAATGAAACTAAATTTCGGGGGTATGACCAGTTCTATTAGACTCGAATAGGAATAGACGTCCACCTAATGGCACAACTGATCGATTTGTTTTATTAAGGCAGAACGTATTGATACAGTTATGCAACGTATATGGACATATAATAAATCACCGAGAATAACATGTGAAGCACATGAGAGCAGAAGTATTTCTACGTTGCTATTAAAATTAGCGTTCCTTTCCTCAGAAATTTGCTCACTCTAACGTAACCATCACATGAAAACACATCAAAATGGGCGCATTCGTTTCACTGCTCCCATAATTGTTTCAGGTCAGCGTATCTGCGAAGATGTGACGCGTCTCCGATCGACTTGACGATGACCAATAATACAGAGCCTGTGCGTGACACTACATCTGTCAACACCGATTGGCCAAACAAAATCAGAAGGACGTCCTTCACACCAATCGGTGACTTCTATCAGTATAGTATAGCTCCATTGGTCACTATGATTGCCCAAGAGGCTGTGAAGACAATGTCTTATTTTTTGATTGGTGTACCATGAGTTGACGTGTCAATGAACGTAAACGTTGCACCTGGAAGCTGGCAGACGGATGGAATTTATATTTTACCAATAATTTGCAAAATGGTTTGATTGCAGGCAAACATTTTAGAAATTGCATGACACGGAAGGATGGAGGTACGGCACAAACAACAAATAGTTAGCTATTAACTTGGTAAATTGTTACAGCTTTCTCTTTAATACGAGAGGGCTGTAAACACGTTCACGTTGGTTTGTTAGCTTTCTAGTTTAACGTTTGTAATCTGTCAGTAGAGTAGCAGATCGTCTAGTTGCTAACTGTCTTATGTAGTAGCTAGTTTGAAGTTGCATCCAGTCTCGAAAATAATGACTTGTAGTGGCTAGTTATGTTGCAGTCACATCATAGACTTACTGTTAAGAGTAGAGTCAGAGTTTGTAACCATTAGCTGGTTTTGTGTCTCAGGATTTAGGCACTTTGAGATTACTGCATGGGAACACTTTTTGGGCAGGGTAGCGCAGACAGCGAGTTAGAAGTAGATTAGAAGCAGCTATTTTGGTGATTTACTTATTTACTCTATTATTCTTAACACGTGTTGTAATGTTTTGATTTAATCCGCCCCCTTGTAATAAAAAAACTGGGCATGAATTTCCACAGAACGTTCAGAATCTTCCCATTGACATACAAACCAGCAAACTCCTGGGTAAGTGTTTTAAATTGAACATGATATGTTAACCGTATCCATTTGGATTAAGATTTGATTCAATAATTTCGTTTACCTTTCTTAGTTATGTCATTGTGGACGTGTTTCAAGTTCTTATTTGACACCAAAAAGTTCATTTGAGTGGGAAAAAAGTTTATTTTAAAGGAAAAGTTCATTGTTGAGGATTATGTATTACATTCCGTTATTACTGAAAGGACTACTTGTTATGTCTTATGATTATATGGATGATTAGGTTAACAGTGTCCACTCCTGGGCAAAGGCCACTCTGGTATTGTTATGGATACTATCATTTGTAGCCTCACTGTATCACTTTGTGGGCATTACGCCTACTGTGGTGGGTGTACCAGTTTTGAGTGTGGTTATCTGGAATGTTGCAGTGCTCTGCAACACGGATTGAATGCTTTTTATTATTCTGCAACTGTCAGACTGGCTGGTGGACCGGCGGCACTGTAGCCTGAAGTGGCAGACCGCAGTGACGGCCATTCGTGAGAAGATCAACACTGCCATCCAGGACATGCCCGAGAATGAGGAGATCAAGCAGCTGCTATCTGGATCTTGTGAGTACTACTGGAATATCGACCAAGACCTGCATCATTAATGTGCAGAGGAGACTCTCTGTCACCACTGTGCTGTATTTGTGTATACCCACACCTGCACACTCCACAGCCATGAATCTAGGCGGTCCCAATATTTTTCATTAGTAACACCCTATTCACAGACATTCTCAGACTTTTAAAATTAAATGCTACACAGGACTTTTCAAAAGGCATGTTAGTATGTGTCAACTAGGTGCAAACGGAATGCTTTTTAAAGAGATGTAGATTTGTGTAATTAGTGAATGGATCCCCTTGACATTTGGTGTGTCATTGATGTTTTGGGTAGTTGTGGGGGGGAGGGGGGGGGGGGGGGCTTTAAATGGTAATGGATACGCTTTACACCTCCCACCCTCAGGTGCAGCATTAGGGGTCCTGAGTGATGGCGGGCGGATTACCCACTATGCTTTGCTCTCTGATTTCAGTCATCCACTATTTCCACTGTCTGCGGATTGTTGAGATCCTGAAGGGCACAGAGGCCTCCTCAAAGAATATATTCGGCAGGTATTCCTCACAGAGGATGAAGGTAAGGAAGGTCTGCTGACATCACATTAAATTACACTCTTATCCACAGCGACAGTTTTACTCAGGCAGCAATTTCATCCATTTATACAGCTGGACATTTTCTCAGGAAATTGTAGGTTAAGTACTTTGCCCAAGGACACAACAGCAGTGCCCCCACAATCGAACCAGAAACCTATTAGTTACAAGCCCTGCTTATTACCACTACACCACACTGCTGCCACTGTATTTTTAACAGTATTTTGTCCTTGTCTGCACATCCAGTGTTGTTCTCTGCAGTTGCATTGATTTCCACTGCACTCTCTCCTGTTTGTTGACTGTAGGACTGGCAAGAAATAGTGTCCCTGTATGAAAAAGACAATGCCTACCTTGGTAAGTGTGTGCACAGGGTGGAGAGATGCGGTCTGGGATACTCTGAGTTTGTAGGAAGGAGAGTGAAAAAGAAGGTGGAATGTGTGTGTCTGGTGGGCCACTGGAGAAATGAAATGTGGTTTTTCTGTGTGCCTTTGAGAATGTGTGTGTGCTTGCTTGTGTATGTCTGTTTGTATTTGTTTGTCTGTGTACATGTGTCTGTGTGTTTTTTTGCATGTGTATATGTAAGCATGTGTGTGATGTGTCTGAGCATGTGTGTATATACTGTATGTGTGTGCGAATGTTTGCATGCGTTCATACATGTGTGCTCACCTGTATGTTGATGCCACTCTCTCCGGATGAAGCGGAGGTTGCCAGCATCCTGGTGCGCAGTGTGAGCTATGAGGGTCCAGCCCTGCGCAGGCAGGTGGCCAAGGCGCAGCAGCTGCAGCAGGAGCTGAGTCGACGGGAGCTGGAGTGCCAGAGCAGGGCGGCGGACATGAGAGAGCGATTCTACGCCTCCTGCAAGCAGTACGGAATCAAGGTGACGACACGCTGTGGTCAGCACACCCACAGCTGAAAGTCGGGTGCTGTGCGAAAGCAGATGTTTTGTAGAGTCTGTAGTTCTGTGCAGCTGTTTGCCAGTTTGTTCACAGTTGTGATAAAGAACCATGTTATGTTGAATTTAGACTTCAGGTTAAATATTGCTAGTGAAATTTATTCCTTAAGGGCTGCTTTCCTATGGACATGCTAGGTGCAGATACCCAGTAGCCTCTTAAAAGTTGTACTGGTACGGCTTCAGATTGACCCAGTTAAGGCACCTCTTCCAAGGGCAGACTGATCCCTACAGCACAAAGTTTGGGGCTGGGCTGTGTAATTAGCCAACAAGCAATCAGGAGTCCACAGCGGCTTAGCTTTGTTCTGCCAGGAGCAACATTAGTTAATATGAGAACCCTCTAGCAGCAGCTTGATTCATTTTGTTGCATTTTGGGATTAGTAGTGTTTAAACTGTCAGTTGGTTGACTGGAAGTGTTTCAAAGGATTGCATTCACTGCTCCTCAGTGTTTCATGAGTATAGAGGGAGTCGTGGAGAGGCGAGTTTGGTGTACAATTGCCACTTCCAAAAGGTTAAAAAAGGGGAAAAGGGTATTGGTGTGTACTGTGAGATCCTGAATGTAAAACCCTGTTGTTTGCCTGATGTTTACTGTGATGTGGTATATAGCTTTCTGCTGTGCTCTATTGCCCTGTGCGGTGGTTTAGCTCTCTCATATACACTGTTCTGTGTAATGCCATGCAGTACTGCGGCCTGGTTGTACAGTATTATTCAGTGCCTCCGCGCCCTGCCTGCTTGTATCCCTCCCAGGGTGAGAACGTGGCACGGGAGCTGCAGGCGCTGGTGAAGGACATGCCCACTGTGCTGGGGGAACTGGGGAAGGAGGCAGCCAGCCTGGAGGAGCCCATCCAGCTGTACGGTGCCTTCACCAGCTTCGTCTGCGACTGGTGAGAATGTGACCGTTCCCATCTGTTGCTCCTTTCCACCACTCTACAGCTCCCACAGCCAGACTGGGACAGTCAAATGAGCGGTGATGTCACTATTCTACCCCCATTTACTGTATGCCTAAAGCTTTATAAGTATCTTCAATGGAGAATTCGTGTTCAGCTGTGATTCCCCAAGATGCCTCACATTCTGGACGGAGTCGCTCTTTGTAATCATTCGGGGAGATGGGAAGCAGATTTGGGCTGCATTGTTTCATTGCCCCATAGTGATCCATTTTCTGTCAGAATTTAGATTGTTATTACATAACTGTTCTGTCCAAGTGGAACTCACTGCCTTTTTTATGGGAGAGAAGAAGGGCACAGTGTGTTGAGCATCATCTGGTGAAATCTGCCACGGTCAGTGAGCCCAGTGACACACTGGGTGAGTAAAACAACGCACTGTGCATCTTTGCAGGTCTGAGCCTGTATTACCCATGCTGACCTTCGCCCAGCAGAAGGGGAACACAACGGTCTATGAGTGGCGGGTGGGCAGCCCTCCCGCTGTCGTCGAAAGGCCCATAGTGGAGGAGGCACCCTCAGACACCGTCACCGAGGACACGGTGAGCCTGCGTGGCATGCTAGAGCAGCTTGCTGCAGCTCCCATTTCAGGTTTAAGATTGGTGTGTCTCATACCTCTATGGAGCAGCATTTTTGTGCTATTAAGGTGCAAGAAAATATATTATGTACCTTTTAAAGTAGATCATCAGGTCCATTAAATGGCTTTTCATCTATAGTGTCTTTATGAGACAAGCTAAAGTTTTAGGGTCTGTTGGAAGGTGTATTGCGTGTATGTATATCTTACCATAGATTTGCTACAATTACAAGATCCAGCACACTCAGAGAAAGCAATAGCCACAGAAAATACAAGCAGGCAGGTGTGTTTGACATGAGTAAATGCACATCATTTGAAATCTGGTAATTCTCTATCTTTGACACAGTCAAAAACCGCCTGTATCTTTGTGTGAATGTGTTCCAGATCGACTGGGGGGACAGCGGGGAGGGTGCAGGAGGTGTGCAGGATTTTGGGATAGTGGTGGAGGATGGTGTGGACTGGGGCATCAGCCTCGAGCCCAGCACAGAGGTGAGACAGAAGGAGTGGGAGGGGTGGGGGGGTGGGGGTCAGGTCGGGTCAGGGGGGAAAGAGTCTTGTTTACCCTAAATGTATCATCCCATACCTGCAGCTTCCTCATGTCTCTCATACACCCAAAGGCACAGTCTCTGCCACAGTTTTTAGTACAAGCAACCACTTGCATCCATCATGTTTCCTGGGGGATTCTGGGCCAGAATACAGCTTGCTGCCTCTTTAGATTTTGAATGGAGGTGAATGGCATGGAAGTAAAATTCTGTTTTACCTAAGGTGCTACTTACTTTGTCCTGCAGATAGTAATGGTCTTATGTGGTATGTTTCCTCACTTTGATTTGAAGATTCAGGTGATAAATCTCACATAGGACAGAGTAATCAGTGAGCAGTTTCACATCCTCCTGTTTCTTTCCAATTTTCTGCAGGAGGCTAGCTCAGATGGCATTGACTGGGGAGAGGTTGATGCTGCACCTGTGGAGATTGAAGTTGTGGACGTGGGCACTGATTGTAAGACATCTACAGATCTAAGAATATGACTACATTTGATAAGAAATTGATTAGAAGGAATATGATTAGGACTGTTTTCCCCTTTTGGGCTTTCAACTTTTGTGGCAGATTAGTTTAATTTTATGGACACAGGATCTCAGTGTGTATCAGCTTTTATTACAGATCACAGTGATCGTTGTCAAAGGTCAAAACTAGCCTAACATCAGTTATAAAAGTAAAAATGGTGTTACAAAGCACACACTAGTAAATGACATCTTCATTCAAACTAGCAAGGCTTGTGAAAATAAATCACTGGGCGTAGTTCTCACAGGAGCCAGCAGAGGGCAGTGCCACATTTGTAGAGCAGTCCAATGCCTTTGTCAGTGAGTGGAGCATCAGTGGGCAAGGAGCCAGGGCTGGCACGGTGCCCAGACACTTTGTATGCTGGAGGGATGCTGGTATCCGCAGTGCTGCCAACAGGAACTTTCCAGCAATTAGGCCAACCTGCTTTCTGGCCTGGGTGTAAAGACCCCACACTGCGGCTGTAGACAGGCACTTTCACTTCGTTTACACAATGGCGCCACACAGGGCCTGGCTGGCTTCACAAGGGAAATGCACTGTAGAGAAAAAGCAAGTAAGGCCGCCCTTGTTCTTTCTGAAAGAATATCTGTGCTTTACCTCACTATTACCTTTGAATACATATTTTCAACCCATGACACATTGGGGCACGAAATGTGTCTGCAAAATTGAAGCGAAGCTGAGTAAGTCTTTGACTAGACTAGGTATGTTGCAAGTAAGAACTTGAGGAAGCTTCACATTAGCTACCTCTAAATACCACAAAGTGTTCCTTCATCCCTGTCTAGCCAACAGGAATGCGAGATTGCACAGGCCATGTTCGAGGGCATGATATATGTAACCAAGGTTCCACTGACAGATTTCTGACTTTTTTCTGTTAGGACTAAAATTTATAAATTTACCCTCAACTTCTTTTTGTGAAAGAATTTATACTTCAGGTTCATCTGTAAATATGGTTGAAGTATGTAGTTCTGTAAAGTAAGGGCAACACATTTAATCTAAGAAAAGCTACTCCTCCCCTTTTATACTGGGCATAATTTTATAGTAATTACAAAAATTAATATTATGCTATCTGGGTTTTATTTTTAATGCTTGTGCAGTTTCAAAGTCCAGTTCTTCCAATTTGCATGTCCTGTACTTTCCTTGTTGTTGCTTTTAATTTAAAAAGAAGTGCTCATATTTTAACTCCCAAGCATTTAGCAACATATTTTACAGTAGGTGCATTATATATAGTGGTAAAATGGTATTTATATACTGTGGTTGTAGTTGTGTGCATTTTATTATGGCTCGCTGTCTATCCTGAGCACACTGCTTTGCAGCAAACTGGAACGTAAGGGGCAGGGAGCACAGTAAGGGGGTGATGTCAGGGTGAGGGAAGTGTAGTTAATGTGGAGACTTCTGTATGTAGGACAGACTCAGAATTTTTAACTTAGAGGTTGGTGGGTTATACTGTGCATGACAGCACTGTTTGTAACAGTATATTGCGATCTACAGCACATTTTCTTGTCTGTCCGAATGATGGATGGCTTTTATTTGCTTCCATCCACTGCTTACAAAGTTCGGTAAATGACGGATAATTGCTGATAAACAGAAGTTCTTATCTAGGCCCATGTTTGTGTGTGTCACTAAGGGCTATATGGCATCAAACATATTATACTGAATGGTCAGATTTCACTTCCTGTAATGTTTTCAGAAACAACCAAACATCACCCTTTAACACGTCTTGCATTTTGCAAGCCAGGTCTGCATCCCTGTCTCCCGCTCTTCATGCCCCGCCTGCCTGCCTGCCAGTGTGGCATCGTTACCATCTGTGGAACCCCTATGTAAAGCTGGTGTAACATCAGCTGTGCGTTTGCAGGCCCGGAGGGTGTGGCCCGGGGGGAGGACGCCCTCTCTTTGCTGGAGAACCCCCAGACGCGAGGCCAGTTCATCGATGAGCTCATGGAGGTACCCCCTTCCCCTTGCATCTTCATACATGGGAGGCCGCTGTGAGGTCTTGCTACTTTAGAATAACCCACTACAATTCATTCATAATTTATGACTTATTGAGTGGTGTATTACAAATCGGAAGTCCTTATTGGACCCTTGTATATGGTTGAGTTTGATTTGCTCAACACAGCCTGTTTCCCTAGTTTAGTTTTAAAATTCTCTTCTTTTTAGAGAGAACTTAAACATAATGATAATCTCCAATTGGGCAGCTGGAGGTGTTCCTGTGCCAGAGGCTGAGCGAGATGGCTGAGGAGGGAGACGTGGTGGCCATGAGCCAGTTCCACCTGGCGCCCACAGTCATCCAGGCGCAGACGCGGGAGCGGGTGGAGGGCATGCTGAAAGCAGTGCGCTCCCTGCTGGACCGGCTGACCAACATGCGCATGCAGCACCTCTTCATGATCCAGGCCTCGCCACGGTCAGCTAACTGGGATGCACCTCAGTGACTTCCCACTCATCACGCTAGCTCCTAATCCTCCAACCTCTCACTCACCACACTAACTCCCAGACCTATAGCCTCTTATCTTAAGGTGGCAAGATTAATTTGTTATTCTGATAAAATTCTTCCTTGTTGTCTATCAGCTTGTTAATGCTTGATGTTTGAAGTCACGTTATCTCGTTTCCAGGATGCTCCAGGGCCTGTTTGCAAAGTGTTTACTTTATACTATGAGAAATTCCAATTAACGAGGTGGTAATTCACACCAGACTTCAATCACCCAGTGATCTTACCCTAGCCTTCTCTTTTGCCCTCGCACATTGCTCTGATATAGTAAGCTTGTATGTATAGTATGCTTGTATATAGTAAGATTGCATGCTGTTCGTACATATGCATGCTGTTCGTACATATCTACCAACATGTATGGCTAGGTCTGAGATGTGTGTGTGTGTGTGTGTGTGTGTTTGTTTGTTTGTGCGCGCGCGTGCATGTGCCCGCTGCAGGTATGTGGAGCGGGTGTCGGAAGTCCTGAGGCAGAAGCTGAAGCAGGCTGACATTCTGGTGCTGAAGCAGGCCACGCTAGTGGAGCGCCGGCAGGAAGCCCTGGAGGAGCAGGCCAAGCTGGAGCCTCGCATCGACCTGCTGGCCGTCCGCACGCACAACCTGCAGAGAATGGTACTGTGTCCAGCTGGAAACAGGGGCACTGGGCTGGGGCTGTGCTCCAAAATGGCACATTTGCACACCAGATTAAACACACCTCCGAAACCCAAGCGTGTAAGCGAACATTCACAATTGCGTATGGAGTGATGCATGCAGGCTAGGGTCTTTGATGGCACACGATCCCAGAACTCAGGCAAGTTTGCAAATTTACACACTCAGGTGCTCGGTGATACGTGCACACTAATGTTTTTGGTGCCAAGTAATATGGAGTACACAAGTAATATGTGGGTATAGACAGTCTTTTTCACAGCAATCTGTATTTCCAACATTACCAAAAATCCTGCCATTGATTGTTTTACAATACAAAATCTTGATTTGTGGTAAAAGAGGGACTTTGTTTCCATTCTCTTTTTCACTGCTTTCACCGGCTCCTGCACTCAGTCTCAGTCCAAAGATTTTGTTAATCTCCCATCTAGCGGTTTTATTTTAGTTTGTTTTGTGTTGTCCAGTTTTACGTCATTTTTGTTTTCCAATTTTGTTGTCATTCACTGAAAATATGAAAGGTGGTGATAGTGGTGGTTAAAGAAGAGTCCCTCATTTTTTCCTTTGAGTGTACGCATTGTCCTGCTCGCCCCATGAATGCACACAGTCTGCAGACCATGACTTGCATCCCACTGTCATTCCCAAATGATGAACCAGCACGTGTGGCAATACAGGGCTTTTATACAAGTAGCTCATATGTTATCTGTATCTCAAGTTGTACCCCATCTTCAGAAGCGCAGCCCCCAACCTGTAACTTTGTATCTCCAGTTAAGTTGTTTGTCTAGAAGCATGCTGTGAAGGGAGAAGGGACTCTCTGTATGCCATTTGGAATATGGCTGAGGTTTGGCCACACAGGGTGTGGCTGGAATGGGAGAGGCTCGGCTTGGTTTGATGTGGTCGGGCTGGGATGGGCCACGCTAGATGACTGCCAAGTTCGGCTGTTAGGCAGCTAACTGCTTCTGTGGTAAAAGCCCTTTCACAGTGACAATGGCAGTGGTGTTAGCTTGCATTTGACGTACTGGGAGTCCCTCATTGCACTGCTCTTGCTTTTCATCTCAGCAGGGCAGGCTGTCATTCAAACAAGCCACTCATTTAGCTGCCTGTTGAGCATTGCGGCAGAAGAAGGGCGTAGTTGTGTGTGGTTGCACCTGTGCCACCTTCCCCCCGCCAGCCTGCCACTGTATCACTCACAGAAGCCCAAGACCACATTTCACTGCCACTTTCCAATCCAGAAATTGCCCCTTGCCGGCCAAAGGGTTCTTTTCAGGTCCTCTAGCAAGCTGTTGACCTGCACCAGGTGTCTGTTAGTCATTCTCTGCCTCTCAGTCTCGGTCTCTTTCCGTCCGTCTGCCAGTCTGTCTCTTTCTTTGTGTTTCTGTGTCTGTCTGTGAGTGTGAGAGAGTGACTAATGTATAACACATCTCCCTGTGTCTTGTGGTCATGCCATGCAGATTGAATCTGACATCTCCAAGCGCTACAACAACAGGCCTGTAAACCTGATGGGCGTCAACATCTGAGCACCGGAGACTCCCTCACACCCAGCGCCACGGCCCCACCAGCTCCCGGCTGCCATCTCTTTCCCATGAATAAATTATTGTAATTTTGATATCAAGGTTTTGTGAAATGTGTTCAATTGATTAGCCCTGCGCAGAGTTCCGCCCCACACATATCTCCCTTGCTAGAAGCCTCTACCCCTATTTTTTTGCTGTGAAGATGACCTGGTTGTGTTTCACTACTCTGGTTATGTTTTTGTCTCCTGATTTGGTCTGGGCAATATACGTTCCCTGTGTCTCCTTTTGTGATCAGCCTGCCAAAACACAGGTTTTAAACATTTTGATGTACAATAACCTGACAGCTGACACAGGGAACGAAACTGGCACAAACAGGATTTTTGAACAAGCACGCGCTGTAGTAAGCACAGTTTCCTTGTCAGTTGAGCTAGCATCAAAAACGCAGCGAGTAGGTAAAATGAGCGCATGTTCCTGTGATCTTTTCCTTTATTGGCATTCTCATGAGTTTGCCACAGGTGCAGCGTGGTGTGATAATCAGCAGCTGCTTAGATGCAGCACTCTGAAGCATGCTGTTGCCTGGGAAGAAACTCGTCAATGTGCTTGCGACCAACAGCAGTGTTTGTTCTGCCAAAAGATGCCCTGAGCACTTCTGACCACATTAAGCATTTACACCCCGTGGGGGGGCTATGACAAGTGTTCGTTAACCCCCCATGCCGTGCGGCTCTCCCCAGGCAGTCATGTGGTCAGTTCCCCCTGCATAGGCACAATGCCACCCGTGCTTCCCCAGTATTCCTGCCAGGGGCAGGAAGGGAGCTGAGGCGGCAGTAGGACATTAGTGGCAATACATACAGCTGAAATCGGCTCATCTCCATAAATCCCTTCGCGTCCTAATGTGCTGTTGAAGACTCCTCCGCAGTTGGTCCCCAGCTCCTTAGTCATCACTGCTGTTTTTTCTGCACTTTTGTTTTTGAAGCGTTCTTGCCAGAAAGCCTTCCCTGTCCTTTCAAGGTGGATATGTTGCCAGAGGTGTGTAATATCTAATACAGCTGCTTATTGCTGATGCCCCCGCCCCTTTCCACAACATTACATGATATTGGAATGACTCAGGACAACTGCTGCTTTGGTTTGAGGCAACAGTTGGGGCCTGGTGCTTTACCATGCCACTGGGGGCTTGAAATGGGAAATAAACATTCTAACATGAAAATAAATGACAGTGATTCAAATGTCAGAATTAGACTTAACATTTGTTAGGCTTGCAGTTTGCTGTGAGTCTAATAACAGGGTCCTGTGTAAATAAACATCCAACTACTATCTTAACAATAGCTGGTCAGTTCCATGAATGTCATTTCAAACTAGCTCACTGTCAGTGTCATGAATGGTATTTAAAAACAAAGTGTGTGAGAGCAGAACAGTGAGTGATATGTAGCTCTGGCAGAGTGCTTGTTCCTGGTTTCTCTTGATTAAAGAAATAACCTGTTTCTTTGGTATATGTACTCCTTTTGCATTTATGGGTGATGCATTGTGCAATGAGTCACTTTATAATTGTGGCATCTTCGGTGTGAGTTATGTGTGAGTGTGAGTTGTTGATCGCATTGAAAACCTGAGGCTCAGAACATGAGCTGCCATTCCAAAACTCAGCCCAGAGAAATGGGCCCTATCTTGAAGTCTACATGCAGCTCACTCTTTGTTGGTATGGAGTACCAGTGTTGAGCACAGACCTTTCTGTGCCATCTCCCCAGCACTTTATTCTCTATCCAAACAGAACACTGGTACCCAGTGGCCAGATGGAGAAACTCCATCCCTTGTATATTGTGAAGTCTGTGTGTTGTCCTGTAGGGGAACCACTGGAGGGCAGCATGGAGCATGCCGAGAAGTCCAAACCCCCTGCACCGCTTACCTAGCCAAGTTAAATATTTGACCTTGATGTGGCAACATTTAAAGCATTCCTTCATATGCATCAATCATTCATATGAATATATCCTTGGAACACGTGAATTTCACTTGCTTCCTGTCAAGCTGCAGTGTGTACTTTCCTCTCAGAAAGATGCAATTCGGCATTCCTAATTCAGCAGTAATACTGTAATTAACACTGTGTAAAATTCAATGTCTCAATTCTTGGGGTTTACATATTGGTTTACAGTAGTCCATTACCACTGTGTAGCACATTCCTGAGAGACGCAATCATTTATCCCATTATTGCATTTCAGTTTAAATTGAGAAGTTGGGCAGAGCCTTAGGATTAATGGCCTTTATGTAGCTCCATTGGGTCACTGAGAACTGGAATAAAGTGAAAGACATAACCTTCCATAAAGTTGTCCCTGTCATAGAAGTTGGATTCTCATCCTCACTCAGTCCAGAGGGATGGATGCCCGCTACTGGATCACAAGTATTGATACATGGGGATATTGAGCATACCATGTTAGCCAAGAAAAAGAAGAATCCAGGGGTTGTCTTCTTGACTTTGTAAGGGGAGACATGGAAGTCATTTACAGCATAGTGTGCTTCTGTGTGCCATATATAGACAAGTGGAGTCACGTGCCTCAGCCATGCAGATGGATGCTTTGAGTCCCTGCTCCCAGCTCTCCCATCTGGAATCATGGATCATCCTGCCTGAGTGAAAACAAATGAAGCAACAGTGAAAAAATAAGAGAAACTCTGAATTCAATGCACCCGACAAAAGGCACACCCAGCTCATACCTGACTAGTGATGAAAAAGATAAAAGGAAGTGATCCCAACTGTCAGATTAGGAAGAGATTGTAACTTTGAAGTTAACATTGCGGATGCTGAAGAAAGTCACCCAGGCAGTGGGTGTTTCCACATCCTGGGCCACATATAAGCTAAGGAAAAGGGCATGTGGCAGGAGGCAAAGGGGTGCAGGATTTGGGAGATTGGGGGTGGGGTGGTGGTGGGGGGGGGGAGCTTGTCCCTTTAAGGGAGCCATGCAGGTAGAGCAGGCGGTCTGCCCGGCTTGATTTTAATTTCATAGCAGAGCGGGCTTGATTCATGGCTGCGTGGCCCCGGCTTTGACTCCCGTAACGACTTTCCATCAGAATGAAAAGTGGAATGACACCCCTCATTATTCCTGCTGCTTGTTATCGGGGCGGCAGAGGAGGGCCGGGTGCAGGGCTGCCTTTCAGCACGCCGGGACAGTGAGTGATAGCCGCTATTAATCACCCCCATCCACGTCCGAGGGGACAGAACTTGCACCAGGAAACAGATAAGGTGTTATGAACTGTTTACAACGTTTGCGATCAATTAACGTCAGGGCCACCTCAACCCCCAGCTCTCCCTCCACCGCGGGGACAGAATCTCGACCAGGGGGGTTGAGGGGGCACACGACTTACCCTGGACCCAAGCCCCCCCCCCCCCCCCCCCGCCCAAGCACCATTAACACCACCATCATGCTAACAGTTACCATTCCTCTGTGGTAACACCCCTCCTCTCTCACACCTAGTCTCGCCTCTGTGCCCCCTGGTCCCTCCTCCACCTCCCTTCCAGGTCTCCTGTCTGCACTGCACCCCACTGTCTGGCACAGCTTGGTGTGTTAAGCAGGATGTTTCTGAGGAGGGAATTCACATTGGGATCATATCGTGTTTGGTAGTGGAATACTGAATTGTCCCTTAATATTTGCTCAGGAGGTAGAGAGACCAGTCTTGGTTGCACATTCTGGTAGCATTTCAATAAACCAACAAATGAAACAAAAGACAATAGGAATACACTAGTCCTTTTTTTAGCAACTCACCCAGGCGTTGCTCATTATGGGTTGGCCACTCATTTTTTCCTCAATGCTGCCTCTTGCATAACAATCACTGGCACAATGTATTGTATGTGTTTGGGAGGTGAAGTTGGCCTTGTATCTGGGTCATTTCATTAAATTCTAAAGTTCGCTCTGACCTTATTGAGCAGTTCCTGCCCCTTGGTGCTCAAGTTTTTATTTCTCTTCTCATTCTTTGATCTTGGGGGAGACACCTCCCCACGACGCAGAGACGGACGGGGGACCCAGGGTAGGGTTCATGCCAGTGGCATTTCAGAAAAAGAACTCTTAGCAACGGGTTCTCCATTTGTGACACAGAGCATGAACTTGCACAGTTCGGCTGACAGACATGTACCACTGCCCATCCCCCTATTCCACCATCCGTACTCACGCCCATGGGGAACCAGTGGAGGGAATCACGCCCTGCTCTCCTAAGTCCAACTCAGCACGAGGACTTGGTAGAGGGGATCCACTCCAGCAAAATCAAGCCTGGCTCATTTGCTTCCCCGAGTGTCCCGGCACCCGCCCCACGTGTGCATTCTCCATTCTCTCTGCCATCTCCCTCCCCTGCGTCATATTTCTCCATTACTGCCATATTTAAATACCTCTTGTACTTCTATTAAAAAAGTTCTGCACTATTTACCACGTTGGCTATCAATTACTGTCAGTGCTGTGCCCCGTCTCTACCCTAAAAACAGCGCCACGGAAATTCATTTGTCAAACTCGCCTGGAGGCTACGCTTGACTGTGTCCAAAAAGGACAAACTGTCTCCGTGGCAATGAGAATGAATAAAGGTACTATGCAAATTGCCGCTTAATCGGCACCAAACACAACGGCTTGCTGCCTGGACTCCATTACTCCTCTTTAGCCTTGATTAACTGATGGTTGCCGATTGGCTTTAACTCTTTGCTATCCAAGCTCTCACAAAGCCTCTGTATTTGGGGATGGGGGTGGGGGGGCAACTTAGATGGTGTCCACTGATTAGTAAATATCCCACAGCAGAACTTGTTTTGCAGCTATAATTTCAGAGCTCAGCATGCAGTTTTTGGACAGTCCCTGTTCCATCCCCTTACATTAAATTGCTCCATGAATGCATTTATTTATGATTGCACTATTTAGTGTCATCTCAACTGGCAGTCGCCTCTCGGTGTCAGTAGGAGGAACAGCAAAAAGCCCTTGAGGCCTTATCACAGCAGAGAGATAAATCCACAACTGTGATCTAAACAGTGTTGCCACAAGATAATGCCTCAACCAAAAGATTTTATGTCACATCTTTTCAGGCCCAGTGTTTATTTCCGCTGCAGGAAAATGGAGGAGTGTTGTTGTTGTTACTAGTCGAGACGAGGATGTGTTGTTAGTCCCGTGGTCAGAGAGAGCATGGCCTGCCAGAGTGAGAGGACATCCCAGCGGCAGACAAAGTGAGGCCTGCTGCCCTCGGTCTCCCTCAGTTCATAAGGCTGCAGTGTCATCCAGAATGGGCTACAGCAAGGCTGGGAGAATGCTCCAGATGTGAAGTACTGCCCTGTAGCACAGGAAGTAGGTTCTCTGACAACACACACTCTAGAAAATACATTCATGCACACACACATGCACACACACAAACACATGCCCATAATCACTCTCATTCACCCATACACTTACTCTCTTTTAAACACATACATATACACACATATATACATTCTGTAAAACACATATATACACACTCTCACACACACCTATATACACAGACACACACATACTCACATATGTAGATCTATTAATGCACACAACACATGTACCTAATGCTGTGCATTTAATTTGTATATGCTTTCAATAAACCATGGAACAAAATTCAGTGAAGCTCTGTCCAATCAAAAACATTTACAGGTAATAAAAGGAATTTCCCTGAGAGCCACGTTGTCTACAATATCCTTAGTGCATGTGCCAGTGTCTCTGAAAAAGGTAACATGAGTTTGTATCAAAATTAGGAAATATCTTTTTTCTGCAAACAAAACAAAAAAATGAAAGTATCTAAATCACTCCCATTACAATATCATATTATATATGACGACTCATAGCAAATCATCATACTTTTGCAATAAAAGTTTTTGTCGAAAATAATTTGTCGACAAACAATTTTCGTGGACACTATGCAGCTCATTTTTCCATGATTGCATTATTTCATACGTGAAAAGAGAGAACCTACATTACATATAACGTTACATATTTCAGTGCTGTTTAAGCATTGACCAAGAGGAATATCTAGTTTACGTCCTTTCTCCGTGTCCTCGTATCACCTTTTATGCCTTGAGTCAAAGGGCTCATACACTGGCAAAAAATTTAAAGTCTTACGATGTAGCGGAGAATTTTAAAATGACACCGACGCCGACGGCAGCAGTACGTATATTCACTTAGTCGTACCAAATACACCTGCTCGGCTACCCAGGATATAAATGAAGAGAGAAATACTTTCTGTGTTGAAATGAGAATTGTGTAACAATTGTTTCAAATGGGTCAATTATACAGTATTGTCCATTGATTTAGGAAATGCCTTAATGATGTTGAAAATTCATCTTCATTAACTAACGTGAGGACAAATATATCTACTGCTAGCTACCGTGATCATTACATGAACCGTTTTGAAGGCCTATATATTAATATAACACATGAACACACACTTGCTTCTACAAGCAAGCCTAAGCCATAGTAGGCTTTAGATACTTGGCTGCGAATTCAGTTTTTCAGACCACTTGTGTAATAAGAAAAAAAAAAAAAAACCCTGAAAGCTGAACTGTAATCTCTGCGCGTAACCATGTCCTGAGCAATTACACTGCAGTCTCTAACCTACCGGGTAACCTTGGGCCAGACCCGCAGTGGACTCTACACGTTAAACTGTACTCACACAAGAAAGAAAAAAAAAAACTGGCCCCGAAAAAGATGGATACGCAAGGAGAAAAAATGAAGAGGGCATTAAATGAAAAGGACAAGATCCAATACATTTTTCTGTCACTTCATCTCGTGCAAGAAAAGTGTAATAATACGGCTCCCGTGTGACAGGGTTAGAGCATCGCTATCTGTATTATCGGAGTAGCAAGGATCTGTTGGATCTATTAAAATACATACACTAGTCATTGATATTAAAACCTCATGTCAGAGCTTCTTAAAATAATAAAATAAATCTCTGGCACTTGGGCACGTCGCATCTGGCGGAATACATTGGTTGATATCTATATTAAAGGGACGGCGTTTGCTGTTGCCTCCTATACGTTCTCGAGCAAGTACCAGGCATTTTGCCTTGAGCGGTTCTATCTGGCCTCGTTGTTGATAAAAATGTAAGAACTTGTCCGTACCACTCATTAAAATGAAGAAAAGCGCTGCCCTGACGTATTCCTTTTGTCAAATATGTTGTAACAATATAAACGATAGTTATTGCTTGTTGGTAGTGTAAGTAAATTGAGTGTAGGCTACATCAAGATATCATTTTGGTTAATCTGTAAATGATTATTTAAATTAAATTACCAATTTAAATATACAAATTTATTAAGCAAATGATTTATTGGTCAAAGTGTCAGCTAAATGTGGGGCATTGCACTTTTCAGAAAAAAAATATATTGTGTGTCTGTCATATGCCTTGTTGATATGGCTGCAAATTGTTTTTCATTATCCTAGCATTTTTTATTTTATTGAATAGATCTGGGCATTATTATGAACGTTCACTTGCTGGTATGATATCTGAACATACAATACACAAATACGTTATAAATATTTAAGTCTCTGGCAACTATTGCATATTTTCAGACATAAATCTTATGCCTTAAGTTGTAATAAGTGATGACAGGTTTGGAAATTGATTGGAATTTGAGAAAAATGCAAGTGTTTAATTTGTATCTAAGTAAATTAGTTTTATTTTTGGTTCCATGTCATCTGTCTTAACCTTTACATTTGTGTGCGAGTGTGTGCATGCATGCACAAGTGTATACACGTATGCTCATGGCTAATTTATTAAATGATCCTGTTTCAGTCTATTGTTAGATTGATTGTACTTTAATTACAGTGATTCTACATTAATTCATTACTTTTAATTCATTCATTTCAAAAGTAACAAATAATAAAATGGCAGAGAGGAAATAAATTGTAATTCAGGCAAGTAAATACCGAGGCATTTCTCCAAAGATTATATAAACAGGTCTATGACAAAAACACCTCTCCGTGAGAATCTATCATTGATGTAATGGCAAAAAAAAAAAAAACATTAGCTCATTTTTTTAGTCCTTTCCGAGTGTGAGGGGCTGAACTTGGTGTGATTGAGAACAGGGCCACTGAGGTCTGTTATTCCATGTCCCGCATTCAGACTGACACCAGTGTCTTTTTACAGGCTTGCTGCCCTGCAACAAAAGTGGGAAACCAAACAGTGGCAGAGCCACCATGCTGCTGAGATGTTTAATTGATCTCTGCCCCTCACGGTAATGAAAAGTGGGGATGTTTGCAATCAGGAAACAACGTGCAAGCACTGCATATTGATAGCCTGCTTACCACATGGCCCTGCTCCTGTGTAATGTCATCGCATTTGCATTCGCTTCCTGTTCACTCAGAAGCCCACAGAAACAAACGCATGTGCAGCCCCCTTTTTAATGAATGGAGGTGACATACAAGTGTGGCCCACTTTTATATCATGTCATAACTTCACAAGCACTGATTGCGAGGGGCTCAAACAGGGATTTCCAGGCCTGGGAGCTCAGGGAGTCACATGGTTTCTATTACACCTGAGCCGGTAATTACTGACAGGAGTTGCTCTTTGGCTTGGAGACCCTCAACCTGCCTCCATTTCCCAGATTCCAAACAGGTGATGATTTGAAGAGACTCACAAAAACTGCTGCCCTCAGGCACTGGACTGCTCACTTGGAATGCTTACATTTGGCACGGAGGCCTCAGGGGACTGGGCCTAACTCTGCTGTATGAGCATGTGTCGCCCCCTGCTGCTCACAGAGGAGACCTACAACATGACGCATCACCACATCTGTGGATGATAGAAAATTATAGACTCGGGAATAAGCATCACGCACAACTCCTAGTGAGCAGTGTTTTATGTCCCTGTGCAGGCAGAGCAGCATTTTTTAATACATTGTTTCTAGTATAATACTAGTAATAATGTTAGTAGAATACCAGAGTTTTAGCAAGAGAGACAAAGGCAAAGAGGAAGAGATGGACACCCAAAATAGAGACAGAGCTCATGAGAGAGTCAGTTCTTACAGGATCTGACTGTTTCAGGCTGTTTCTTTTATGTGATAACCATTTTCTTGTCTTGTCATTTTCTTGTTCACGTCTTTGCCACTGCTGGTTTTTTTTTTGGCAAAGATCTAGGAAAATTAAATTGGGGAAAAAATTGAAATTGAGAAAGAAATGGCAATGGAGCAAGAGAGCTGGGATTGTTTAGGGAGCAAGAGAAGATCTAGAGACAGAGCCCTGTCACCTCCCATCACCACCACCTGTCACTTCACGGCAAATGAGTGACATACAGGAGTGACACAGATATGGGCGAAGCTATGGGAAAGCCAGGGAAGCTGTCACATAAATATCTTCCTCCGCCGACACGGTCTTTTGTGTGGTTATTCTGTGTACACGCTAGCCTGGCACATTGTGACATGTCGGCACACACTGGAGACAGGAGGCCGGGAGACAGGGGCCAACCTTGAGCGGGAGAAGTCCCTCTCCTTTCTCCTCCGCCACACTGCTCCGAAACAAAGCCACAGCACATGAGACGGGGCAGGGTTTCACATCGGGGGCACCCCAGCTGACCCCTGAGGAAAGTTCTGCGGCTCCCATTTCCAGCCCCTCCGTGGGCCCGCAGATGTCCCCTTCCCCCTCCCCCCACCAATCACGAGACACACTATCCAAATAGCAGGGGTCATGAGTGACCCATGGAGGGACAGAGGTGGAGGGTCAGAGGCCAGCTTCCCAGCCCGAGGTAGCCATGGAGATGTGATGTAGAAAGGGGCCGTGAGTTTTTAGCCATCAGACTGGAATTTCCTTGTTCTCTCGTCACCCTTTTGGGACACACCACCACTCTGTGATGAAAAATGTCTTTTTCACTCCATTTAGAAGTGGCTACTGACCTTGAAGAAGTGAAGCGCTTACGCATGTCACATTCTCACAAGATATGAAGTTTGTGGGAAGTGGTGGAGTTGGCGCCAGGAGATAAAACATCAGCACTGATCAAAGGTTTAGTGGTGAACTGCAGTTCCTGCTGTGCATGTTTGGTTTGCATCAGGCATTTTTTAATCATGGGCTTAAAAAAAATAAATAACCCTGTTGTCTTGGACCTGAAACCACAGCATCAGACTGAAGCGATTAATTGTGATGAAGTGAAAATGACTTGCCAAGACCTGCCTGCTAAACAAAACACTCATGGGGGACATTTACAGAGAGCCAGATAGTTGCCAAGCCAGGAGATTGGAGCATGTAAAAGTCTGTCTCTCAGACATTGGACGTCTAGACCATCAGACAGACGGACACACAATGAGAGCCTGATTTTCATCTGGTGACTTGCCCTAGCCTTCACATCTGCCACATTTGTGACAGCAAGAGACAGAGACACCCAGTCATTGTCTAGTGGCAGCATCTGGAGCTTACATACTGTACCTCAGACTGACAGCTCCAATCATGCCATAGACATCCCTTGAAAAGAGAGGCCAATCTTATTCATTTTTCTCAGGCAGGTCAGTTCTCCAGCGCTCATGTCTGTGTGCAGTTAAATTAGTGTGAGTCATAGGTCAGGAGACTTACACTGGCTCAGTGTTTCAGACTGGGTGGTCTTTCTGCTCTTCTGCTCTTCCTCTTTTATGTTTTTCCATTCTCAGTCTTGCCTCTTATATTTCTACAGCAGTGAGGGGGAGCCCTCTGATGAAATGTAATGTAATGAATTATAATCCCCTTCCTATCAGGAAGAACAGATTTGCCACTGCAATAATGTTGCTGTGTGAATAAAGACAACATGGGCGTTGGGCAGGACTGAAATACATACGTGCAGACCCATGAAAACAACAGGAACTCCAGTGACTTTGTTTGTGACAGTGGTGACATACAGTAATCTGCTGTTTTAGGAATAAAACTCACAATAAATTGATCACTGGATGCTAAAAATCAGTTGGATATACATGGCTGATTGATTACATGTCTGTTTATTGGTGAGAGAAAGCCAAGACTCTGGTAAGAGCCACTGTATGTAGAGTATAAATAACAGAAAAACTACATATTAATGTCTTAATGTATTTGTCATGGAAGGACAGTTATACAAGATTATAATGTAATATTGGCTAAGAGCTAAAAGATGATAAAAGCGTGGTTTTATGAACAGGTCCACAAAGGAGAACTGAAAAAAGCAGGATCAGAGGTAAGTGGGGATTGGAGGGGGAGTGAGTCTCTGATGGGAGGGGCTTTGGTATCACTGCAGGGATAGCTTGATGGAGGGGTGACATGGGGAGACCTGACCGTTGTCACCGCTGTAATTTAATGTAAGAGAGCCAGCTGGGACAGCTGAGAGTGATTGACGCGGGGGTTCACTTTCAGCCCAACTCGTCTGACCCACTGTAATTGCTGTAACCTAATACTGGATAAACACCATGTCTTGCGCTGGCCCATCGGATAGCACTTACACCCCTCCACAAACCTCCCCCTGCCCTCGCCCCATCACCACCATGATCTTTCAGCAAAAATCATTACTCCTTCCTCAGCTGACCAGCCCGCTGTCTGGCTCCACTTTCTACCTCCCCGTCTCTTTCTCACACATACAGCCACACACACATACACACACACACACACACACACACACACGCACACATGCACTTTATTATCTGTCCTCTCACTCATTCACATTCTTGCATTCTTGTCTGAAAGTGAGCCTCTTTCTCTGGCACACACACATTTTCTGTCTGTCTCTCTATCTCTGTCTTTCCCTCTCTCACAAACACACACACGCACACGCAAGCACACACACATACGCATCACACACAGTGAGTCCTTCATCATGGTCACAGAGAAAGAGAGTGGGCTGAAGAGACGGATGAGTCACAGTGAATGAAATTGTTCTTGGTGGTAATGATGATATGACACATCCATTTCAGGTGATTTCTCATCTGAGAAAGAAGCCTGTATTGACTGCTTCCTGGGCATTAGGCGTGTGGTGTCTCTTTTCCCCCAGCTAGAGTCCAGACACATTTGTTCTCTGATTCTCAGCAGTGTGATGACTTCCACGTTGATTTCTACTTCATACAACCAATTTTCCCAAATGCAAAGTAAAGATATTGATACATTAAGCAATGGTCTGGGGGAAAAAAATGAAGCAGCTTGAGTCATTTTCATAGTGAAATCTATGGGATTTGTACGTCTCAATACAGTCTTTGAAAGTCAGAGATTTCTTTTGATAAAGACTGTCTGATGTTTACAGTTTTTGGATGACACCAGATTGGAAACACATTTTACACTGAACATTGTATTGTAAATGTGGTCTGTTTATGGAAAAGATGCAGCTGGACATTTTTCAAAAGTTCCCATGACCTTTATAGAGTAGCTAGTAGTGCTGGGTGAACAGAGGTCTTCTGGCTGAGGGGCGCGGCGGCAAGAAGCACTGCTCTGTGCCCTCGTCTGTGCTGCCCGCTGCATTGTGAGCGCCGCACCAGGATGAAGTGACGAGCCCCGTCAGCACTGTCACGCAGACTGCCAGGCATAGCCTTTGCCGCAGAGGGTCTCCATGGTGATTATCGTCGTGCCAACCATCAAAGCATTTTGGGGTCCAGGGAGAGAGCAGTAAGCATGGACTTATCAGGAGGCGGAGAGACAGCTGGTGTTAAGAGCAGGCTGTCAAGAGGGGCCCTCAAACTCTGAGGGCTGAGGGGTCTGAGGGCCTGCCGACTTCAGAGCAGCCCACTTGGATTTACTGTACACAATCATCAAAATCTAGCTATACAATAATCAAAATCCATCTTTATTCTAACAACACAATTGTTAAAAGCATCTTCACGTACTGTACTCTACACGATCATCAAAATCATTTTAATTCACACCATTTACACAATAAAACTGTAATATATTATGTTTGAAATATAAAAAAGTGTTGCTTTTTTATATTTCAAACTGAAGTTTGAGTTCATCAGTCAAATAAAATACAAATGCATGCTTAAATGTGTTGCCCAAAGTTATGCACAAAACACATTGCAATTACATGAAGGCCATATTGTATGGAAAGGCCTGTCCTGTTAAAGCCGAATCTGTTTGTAGTGATTCTTCTGCACATACACTCTCTCTCTCTCTCTCTTACACACACAACACATGCATAAACACACACATACACACACACACACACACATAGCCTTTCTTTCACACACACTCACGCTGTCTCTATCACAGACACACATACTCTCCCTCACACACACACACACACACACACTCTCTCTCTCTCTCTCTCTCTCTCTCTCTCTCTCTCTCTCTCTCTCTCTCTCTCTCTCTCTCTCTCTCTCTCTCCAGCCTGTTAGCGTTGGGAGATACAGCCCTGTGTATCTCACTTCCTCTCCCTGGCCCCTCCCTCCCCCGCTGTCCTCTGCAGCTCCTTTGAATCCACCAGCAACACCTGACACTCCATCATGGTGTCATCTCCCGCTCACCCCAGGGCCGCCGGCGTAATCACACGTCAAAAACACATTATGCTCGCAAGATTGAGGAGCTAATGGCCATTATCTTTGTGCTGCAGCGCATCTCCAGCTCTCTTTCTGAGGGGGGGGGGGGGGGGGGGGGCTGAGGAGGGGTGCAAAGAGGGAGAGGGAGAGAGAGAGAAGGAGCAGGGAATGGAGAAAAATGGAGAGGGAAGATAGAGAGGGATAGAAAGAGAGAATATGAGAGATGTATAGAGAGAAAAAAGAGGCAGTCACATGATGAGGACATAGGAAGAGAAGATGCAAACAGAGGGGGAGATTGGAGGAAAGAGGGAGGCAGAGAGAGAATGAGAGGAAAGGGGGATGAGTGGGCACTGAAACATCAGAGAAAAGGATGGACAGACAATGAGAGGAGTGAGCAAGAGGGAGGGAGAGAGGGTGGGACCAGGAAAGTGGATGAGAGCATATGCAAGAAGGAGAGGAAAGAGAGGGAGTGAGAAAGAGGGCGAGGGCAAGAGGCATTGTGGGGGATGAACCTGTGAGTTTCATCCAGCACACGGTACAACTCTGCATACTACACCCACTCTCTCTCCAGGCATGAAAGATACAGAGGGCAGAGGAGTTTTAGCAAGGTGAAAGTGAAGTATATCTCATTTAATACTGATGCAATTCAAGATGCCTAAAATGTAGAGGAAATACATCTATATGCACATGCTGAGGTGGACAGACAAGCAATAACAGAGACAGTTCCATGTGCTCTACTCATAATGATGGTGATGATTATGTATAAAATTCTAAACCTGCTTTGAGCATTTATTAAATGTTTTAGGGTGCAAGTAGTGGTTAGGGAAATGGGTTTATACCTGAAGTTTCAGGCTCTGCTCTTTGGTTGGGAACTACTCACAAGATCAAGACTGAATCTGTATTACTTCATTAAATTTATATCCATATAAATGCATTATTTGTTTGAGGTAAGCTGTTACAGACAGCCCTGGAAAAGAGCTTCTGTACTTCAATTTAATATTAAATAGTGTTTTCCTTTAATTGTGTAACTGTACCCCTCCTACGCTCAGCGCCTCCCTCAACCTCATTTACAAATGGTCTTCTAATGTGCTGACATTAGAAGATTAGAACAACATTCTCATAAATTTGTTGCATTAGTCAGAATCACCTCCAATGGGAAGAGACCTGTCCAGTTTGTTTTACTTTCAGCTGAGTTATATGCCTGCACATTGCTGTGTGCTATTTGTGGACTTGCAATCATTGCAGATTCATACATGGTGTTGTCTGCAGTGACAGAAGGTTGTGAGGCTGATAGGACTTAGCTGTTGTTGAAACACTGACAGATTGTTTCACACACATATCTGGATTTTTACAGAAGCATTATGGGTTTAGTACTTTCATCGAGGGTACACCAGCAGGGCCCACCCTTGGAAGTGAATCAGCAACTACAAGCCTTGCTCCTCAGTAACATGCCACACTGAATCACTGGAGTGCCATTCATTCATTCTGTATCAATCACCTATTTGTATTTACTGCCCCAATGTGATGCCTGTGTTGCAGAAACACCAGTGGTCTTTGAAAATAGTAGGCAGTCTGTTCAGTGTATTGTCCAAACCAAACCATTCTATTTCAGACCTTTCACTCACTACCTCAATTTCTCTGGATGTTATTTTGTTACACAATTTTAGACTGAGCTGCCTCAGTGCCTTCAGGCCTTCATAAAACAAACATACAGGTTTCACCTGAATTATAGATCTGCATCTCTGCTGGATGTACTTCCCTTTAAGTTTTTCTATGAGCTCTTAACCTCTGTACCTTTAATTAAATCACATAGATGTGGTCAGGAACGTTGCGTTCACTGCCGACTGCTCACCGTTAAAAGACAATCTTTATCTGTCAATCAGATAATTGAGATCTACACTGGTGTTGCAGTAATTAGATTCTCTGTTAGTGTACTCTAACTGTTCTCCGAGACCAAACCTTGTTAAGGCTCCTCTTTTCAGAAATTGATTCCTTCTTTTCCACATGGCAGGCCAGTTCATTTTGGAAATGGGTGTGGCATGGCAGAACAGGGAGCGTTCCCATCATCCACTCACAATGCAACATCAAGCAGAGGGGAGGACAGGAACCACAGTGTGGTGCATGGTGTGGGCTAAGATGCAGAACTCGGCCCTGGCTCTGCCTTGGACAGAATGTGCATCATGGATGCCATGGCCATGTGGACAGCCACGCCTCTGAGCCCCCCTCCCCACTAAGGCAGGCCAGCTGGCGGTCTATGATGAGGGGCGGTGGCAGCAGGGGCCCCAGGACCCTGCAGACTGCCAGAGAAGACGAATGCAAAATGAAATGAAAATACTACTGAATTGGATCTTTCACTGGGAATGGACGTCCAGTGGTCGGGAAGGGGGCATCCAGGGCTAGCAACTACAACGGGACAGGCTTCACTTTGTATATCTATTCATTTGCAGTGAGTTCATGCTTCCTGAGGTACCTGGTTGAGCAAGGTACCCCCCCCCCCAAAAAAAAACAAATAATAATAATAATAATAATAATAATAATAATAAGTGAGTTTGAAGATTGTTAAAACACACCAGTGTGAAAGTGTGACACCATTGGTGGTTTTACTTTGCCAGGCAAATGGCAGAGACAAAATGCAAATACAAAACACTGTTTTAAAAAGGGCTTAAAATTCAGAAAAGCTACAGAATAAATGGAGCCATTTCTTACACAATGTTTGATACTGATATGCAGTATGTAAATGATAGAGGATGAGATGTTGTTCAGAGGAAAATAAAAAGTGGATCAGGGTCTCAGGCTCTCTGAAACAATCTAACAAAATCAGAAATGGATGCATTGTTGTGTTATTTATGTGAGCAATGAGATCCTTTTAATGTCCACACACATTATGTCAGATTATATACACTCATTGGGTCAGAGCTGTCCTTTTGGCTATTATTAATCTTATTTCAAAATGATCCTCTTTACACGCACGTCTATCTGAAAAGGTAACCATAGAAATTGGCAGGTTTGCCAGATCAAGAATTGGAACTGAGTAAATGAAAGGATAGCAATGGTGAGGAACCCTTTATAACCATAAGTGGCCCAGGGAATCCTGTCACATTACCCATGAATACACACTGCTGTAAATAAGAACATCTGAGTCAGTTGCTATTGGTACAACCTCCAACATGGATTTGCACTGTATTCATAAGTTAAATTACATATTAAATTATTAACATAAAACCCAGGTATAATGAAATTTTCAGTCTTTGGAAAATCCATAATTTTAAAAAACAGCACACAGATAACTGTGACTGACATATTTGATTTTAATCTGTTTAAGTAAGCAGACAGTGGCTCTGACAGCTGTTTCAGAAAATCCCAGCAAACAATGTTTTGTGTGCTGCGCTGATTATGTCTGATTATTTCCTAGCATGTAACTTCAAGATGTAACTTCATTCATCTTTGCGAAAGACATTTAAAAAATTAGAGCAGGTCACATTTATCAGATTAGAGCCCCTTTTACAAATGTAAACCATATTTGTTTTCAAGACTTTAACTGTGCCTGAAACTGCATTCATACTTTTTTGGCAAGAACTTCACTTTAACATCCATATCACACTAAAGCCTTTTATGTAATGCTCTGTTTTGCAAGGGAAGCTGAATTTGACCAGACGGTGAAAAAATGATGCTACATGGGATCATGCTGAAGAGGGCCGCAGCTGCATGCCTCCGTGTGAGGAGGTGCTCCGCCAGGTGTAAAGTGTGGGCAAATATAGATTGATGCCTACTTCAAACAAACGACCCCGTGTGGGACCGGGCAGGAGCAGCAAGGCAGACAAGGCAGAGCGGAGGGGTGTGTAGGAGGGTGGAGGAGCACGGGGGTGCAGGATGTGATGGCACCTCATCACCCCAAGCGCGTCCCTTCAGGGGCGGCATGCCCTGGCTGCCATTTGTTTTCATTTTTGCTGACGCTTCAGCCGGACGTTTCCTCTCAGGCTTTGGGGTATTTCAGGAAAGGCGGCGGCGGGGGGGGTCTATTCCCCGCCTCCACCTAGAACAATGAAATGCTTCTAAAAGGAGGAGGATTGAATCGGGGGGGGGGGGGGGCACAGAAGGCGGGGCTTGTCACCATGGCAAGGGGGGTTGCTGCTCTGGAGAGGCCCGAGGAGGAGAATGATGCAGCCCAAAGGTAAATGTCTGGTGCTTGCTGAACTACCTCACATTGCTGCCAGTGAGTTCCAGAGAGGTCTACATATACACACTGGGGTCACCTGGACCTATGGCGTACAGCTGTATAGACACAGAGTGAGTGGATGCACATGAATGCACTCTGGGGCGATCTACATCTCGATGTTTGTGCTTAGGATGCATTCAGATATCTGGCCATATGGTAAATGGATCCACACACATAGGGTAATCCATATCTGGACATAAGCTTAATCATGTGAATTCATATTTCAAAATACCTTTAGTGCATGCAGAATAAATAAGGCTTTGAGAACTCTCATGATACAGACACAAGGTGAAAGTAAGATGGACAAAACATCATTGTTCTTAAACAAGTAGGCTTGCACATGAACTATTTACATGTCATAACACAATGAGTACCAACACAGTGTCACTTCACATAACTAATGGGTCACACACTAAAAATACAGATGTGGCTATAGATATTTACAAATATTGCATATCTATTCATGGAAGTAAATCCCATCATATGTACACAGATAACAGCTCTGATATCAGAGTGCTCTTTCTGTTACATCCTTATTGTTTCCAACCAAGCTCAGATTGCAATGCAAGTCATACAGAAGTTTCTAAAAACAAACAAAAGCTGAAAAAATTCACAAAACCTTTTGTGTCATGATTCTTTCTGTTAATGCATTCTTCCATTTTAACTTCCTGTCCTCACTCAAATATGCCATAGATTGTGTTCATGATACAACACAAGTCAGTTTTGATGTGTAATGTTCCCTCTACACAAGAATGCTGACACAACTTCAGATTACACCATTGTGCTTCAGATAAATGATGGCCACAGCTAGCGCTCCAGATGTTGTGGTGGATAAACACAGACGTTTGAAGATATATGCCTCTGCCTGCACAGTCCCCCCCCCCCCACCAGCACAGAGTCCTTACTCAGGCTCAAGTGGAATCTATTTATGGCAGGAAATGAACAAACATCCACTCAATGGTGCTGTGTGAACTCGATTCGATCCTGGTAAATGTTTCCCCAAAACAATTCCTCTAAAAGTGAAGGATACCCTTTCACAGAGATTTCAGCAAAACAATCACTTTTATTTTTCGATGTTCGACGACAAAGGTGATGCAAAGCAAAAACAACCATGTTTGTAGAAGAGTGAAATATTGTATTTGTGCTCACACTTCATGTCATTGAGGAAAGCAGGAGAGTGCTGTACTGCATTTGTGCTTACCGCACCTGAATGCTTTGGCAGAACTACCATCATTTGTTTTGCCAGTAAAACCCCATTGAAATGAAATGAATTTGAAACTCTGGTTTTTGAGCTTAGTTAAGAAATTTACCAAAAACCAGAAGTGGCACTAATAAACTTATACAAAATGTATATCATATATACTTAAGATGTGAATGTTCTGGGATACAAGGAGTGCTCTCGGTGTGGCTTTGCGGATGCAGTGAGCTCAGTATCAGTTGTGCAGAGTGCTCCAGGCCCTGGCAGTGAGGTGTAAGAGGCTGGAGAAGTGCCAGCCATGTGGGCTCAGACTAATTGTCCACGGCAAAGTCGAATGAAATGATAGAACGTTGGATTCTCTCCCGCTGGTATAATTTATTGTTATTTGGTCTTACAAGCGAGAAGCAATAAACTACAACCCTATCCAAATAAATCCAGGGAGAATGGAAAGTTGAAAAGGAGGGGTTGGAGGGTGTGGGTGCAGCTGCATCAGTCGAGCTGTGTGTGTGTGTGTGTGTGGGGGGGGTGCTCCAGGGCAGAGGGGGGGCCCTGACCCCCATCAATCTCACTCAGGACTCAGTTAACAACATCAGAGGAGCCTGGGCCCCCAGGGTGAGGGGCCCCAACTATGGAGAGGGGGAAGAGAAACCTGCATTGTGTGCATGGGGAAGGGGGCCTGGGCAGGAGCCCCCCTGACTTCCCCACCACCACCACCACCACTACCAACCCCCAACAGAGGAACCAGAATGTGCGGGGAGGTCTTTAGGGGTGGGTATTGCTGTACGTTTATTTTTTAATAAGTGGAAGACCAATAGAGAACACAAGCAAGATACAGGGATAGAGAGAGATGAGGAAGAGCACAATGAAAGATGAGACCGACTACATGAGCAAGGGATGGAGGGAGTTTAGCCATGGGAACAGAACGTGAGAACAGGGATAGGGAGCATGAAAGAGATGGGGAGAGAGCCAGTGTGAAAGAAAGACAGGACAGACGTAGAAAGAGAATAGGGATGGAGACTAGTGTAGTATCTTCATGCACACACACATTGGTTAAGCATAGGAAAGATCATCACCAAGGTGTTGTTGCGCCACATTGCACTGTGCAGTGAGGATTTTTAAGCCCCAAAAAGATTTTCCTTGCATTAGTTATGCCATTTCCAATCATGATGCTGTGAGGGAAAGAAAGAGAGAGACTTGACTTTTTAGACATTTAGTGACCTTTTATTGAAAAAAAAAAAAACTAGCATACTTTACACTACCTGCTCACACCATTTTGTTTTGGGGATTCATTGATTATGTCAGTAACTGTGCATCACCTTTCATCTTACATTTGTACCAGATCAAGTTCCTGCTGGGGTGATTGGGAGACAGTTTATGTGGCAGATGATGTCAAACACAATGCTCCCTGTCCTTCTGACCTCTCTCCCCTTCTGTCCTTAACACTGTAGCCCACCTGTCTATAATACTCTCCTGTTTCCACAAATTGTTCTGCTGCTCATAGCATCTGTGCAGACACAGTCACACACAGTCAAACAGAGAGGGGAAACGTGTGTGTGTGTGTTTTGTCCACTGCTTGCAATCAAGATTTTCAGAATCGCTGAGGGAAGGAGAAAGCAAGAAGGGGCAAAGAGGAGCAAAGAGAGAGGGCGGGGACAAAAAGGGAGGATAAGGGACCAGAAAAAAATCAATTTTCTTAATTAAAATAAATAACCGTACAAAGGCACTCAAGTCTGGTCTTAGTGGTCTCGCCCCTCGAAAATTCAATTTGGAAAGCAAAGCTAATCCAATTAGATAATACATTTGCTCGGCTGGGCAGGGTACCAGTGCGACACTTTTATAGGTCTCCTCTGTGAAACATCCTCCCAGAATCCATAGCTCCTCTGCATATGCTCCCAAACCTAATAAGACCAAAGAAGACACCACACACTTTTAGAGACCTTATTACTTAGGCTCACACGCCTTGTTCATATAAAGGTGTCTCAGGGGACCCACTGACAGACTGCAACACCATCAAAGAAGTTTTGTAGTGTGCACTGTGGCTGCTCATAATTGGCGCAAATAAATATGTTATGTCGTTGATGGCTTCTTAATTCAAAGGGAATTCAATTTAAAATCCACCAGGCTGGTTGCAGCAGAATTAGAAGATTCCAATGAGAAAGGCTTGCAAGGTTTTGTCTCAGTCGCACTTATTTTCAAAAAGCTCCATGCCTGTGAAATCATTTTCCTGGTGACTTTGAGTTGAAAAAGCATGCGCAGAAACCATCATTGCTGTCGGTCATACAGAAATAAAATGAGAAACTCCAGACTGGAAACCTGGGTCCTGGAGACTCTGAGTATTGAACTGAATTCAGAACCTGTGTTGAACATGTGTCTAAAAAGCTACAGATAAAGTCATCCTCCAGAGACAATCTCTTGATTCCTAAACATTGATCAGCTCATAAAGTATTAACAAGAGGATTCTGTAGAGGAGGTAAAAAAAAAAAACATATTTAAATTGATCAACCAAGAAAGTCTAATATGGTTAAATAATCTGGATTCGTCAATTCATTTGCTCAAGATTCATTTGATTGCACCTTTTCCTATGCATTAACTTCTAGATCAATTCTGTGATATTCAAGCTGGCTGTTTAATGCTGTATCAAGTGTGAGGACTGGAGTTGTGATGTTTACATTTGGAAATTTCTTTTTCATTACACATTAATGGGAAGAAACACATGTATTGCAGGATCACTGAAGGAAATATAATGCTCCATTTTCTCATAGAAAACACTGGCCTTGTGAATGTGGCAGAGGTTGGCCATTCCTTCATAAATTGATCCACTCTCCGATAATTCTCCACACTCTCCTGCATTGCATTTATGTGTTCTCAGAATGGCATGCACTTGTCTGCACGTGTCTGACAGTTGTTTCTGATGAGCAGAGCAGCCTTTCTATTTCAGAGGAATTGAGAGACAAGGGAAAGCCAGTCCCCCAGGTGATGTCAGACAGAACCGGTGACCAAGGAGAAGGCTGAGCTGACATTGTCCCAGAGGAAAGTGAGAAGAGACCATAGACAGGACCTGGTCCATTCCAGTCATGCCATCATTTAAACAAGGACTAGATACAAAGCAGTTTTTGTTGAGATTTAAAGTTAATTCTGGAAATGTAAGTGAATGCAGGAAGAACCCAGTTCGAATACAATTTTTGTTGCCAGTGTCCATATTGGGTCTTGAGTTGCTCAAAAGGTGACTGCTAGCAGTTCAGGTGAGTGACATGACTGCTCTGTGGCCATGTGCACTATAATACAGGTCAGGAAGCTTCAGGATCATTCTGTTAAACTCTTAGAATGTTTGAAATACTTGCTCAAGGCCACACTTCACGTAAAATAGGCATACAATTACATTTCAACTTCTCTTTTTCTCTGTCCTTCTCTAGCTAACACTGTAATTGGAGGATTGAATCTGTCTCTCTCCTTGTTTCTTCCTCTCTTTCTCATCAGCTCTCTTTCTCTTTTGTAATTTGAGGATTGAATCCTCATCTTGGTTCTGCTCTCTCTCTCTTTCTCCCCCTCTCCCTCACTTTCACTCTTGCTCTCTCTCGCTCTCTCTCTCTCCTCGTCAGATGATGCTCATGATAAGCAGCGAGCTAGGGTCTGTCCAATCAGTGTCTGAGCTATCAATCAGGTCTGACAGGCTCAGGCAACATAAAAGAGAGCTGGAGCAGCTCCCATTAAAAACAGGCCCCCCTGTGCTTTGTTTTCCTTTCAGGAGACAAAAACAGACTGACAAGATGGAGGCCTGGACATTAATCAAACCACTCTGTGGAACAACCTCTTCCTCCTGATAATAAATAAATTCCAGTCTTCTCATTGGGCAGCTGGCCTAATTTGTCCACCCCCCACCCCCGCTTCCCCCTCCCCCCACCCCCACTCCCACTCTCCATCTCTCTCGCTCACTCTCTTTGCTTCCCATTTTAAGGGTCCTCATCTGCTCTCTGCCACAATTCCCCACAGCCCAGTGGTGGGCAGATGTTAGGCAGCATGAGTCGGGGCAAGGCCCAGGCTGCAATGGCCCAGTAGGCCTGGGTTGCCAAGGCAACTGGCCCAGGCCCCCTGCTATCAGAGCTCTGCCTGTCTTGCTCAGTCATTGATTACCTCCATCTCCCCTGCGCTCAACATACGGCACACATTGTTATCCTACCTTTCATGCCCCTTTCCCACAAGGGGGCTCCCCTCTCTTCACACACACACACACATACACACACAAACACACGCAAACACACAGAAGCACAAAGGAAGAAATCCTCTGCTTATAAAAACACTTAACACTTGCACACCAGGAGATCAAGTGCACTGCGAAATGTTTCTCAAATGAATTTCACCATTTCTTTTTTCCCTCTTACAGAACAAGCAAACAGATTACCAGCAGGTAATTTGTAAAGCAAAGAGATCCAACTGTCTTCCTCTCTGTTTTATTCGTGTTAATACATTATGTAAATTGCTCCCAAAACCTGGTGCCGTCACCATCCCAGCACCACTGGTGTCTTTTACAAATATCCAAATGACAATGAACACATTCCTCTCACCTCTTTTTACTGCCCACAACATGCCTCTACAGTATGACAGAGTTCCACCACTCTATAAAGAATTGTCATTTGCATATTCCCTTTACCTTTCAAATACTTTTTGCCAAAGGACTCTGTCATTTAAATGTTCTGTGTACCAAGCTGTCAACCTGATGGAGCCTGGCATGGTCATTTTGCCTGAGTGTTCTTCTTTCATACTGCACATGAGGCTACACAAGTGGAGTAGTTGGGGGGGGGGGCTTCTGTGTCATGCAATGGTATCCTAAAATGAGCATTGGTTTAGCAATCAATCTCATACCAAAGCCGCAGGTTTTAAGTGTCGATAAGCGCTTGGCATGCACTAGGATCAGTTGTTATTTTTTTCCTCCCCTGGAGTGCAGAATGGGTAAGATGAATGACTGCTTAATGCTGTACATTAAGGCAGCATGGGGCAGTGTTCCGATGGTGATCTGGGTGTGGCCATGTTGGGATGGAATGTGTCTTTTTGCAACGGCTGCCATCAGGGAATCATTGTAAATAATATATGAAACCTCAGCAGGGTATATGTCATGTCAGTTTCCCTCCCTGCCAGTTTTAACACAAGCTGGAGGAAACCTTGCTGAGGGAGCGTGTGTGTGTGTGGCTTCACTGTGTTCACGTGTTTGTGTGAGTTGTGTAGAGATGGTGGCACCCCGGGCTGTCCTCCATGTGCCTTCAAATGGGCAGCAGAAGTGGGTGCAGCCTGCTGTTGGACGTATGTATTAGGTGGAAGGTTTGGTTTGGCGACCACTGGGGGATTGCAGGTTCAAATTTGGGATGGGTCACAACTGGTGTTACAGACTCTTTACCTCAGAATACATTGGTAAAAAGAAAGCCATGCAAATGAGGCGCAAAATATGTAAAATTTCAGGTCATCCTGGATAAGAAAATCAGGCAAGAATGATGTGATGAAGTAACAAAGAAGTGAACATGTTAAGGAAGTTATTCTGGATTTGGTATATTTGCCTAGTGTAATGGCCACATTTAAGATGCTACAGTAAGTTTGTATAAACAGGTACCTGGGAGCTCTTTCATTTGTTTTCCTGTTACATCCTAGAAAATTATATGTTCCAACTACAGCTACATATCTGATTCTGTACGCTTCGCTCTCTTGGTTCACATTCTGTTCTGAAATGTCACTTTTTTGACAAAACAATCATTAGGCTGTTTATCTGGTGCAACTCTTTCAACATTTCCTCCTGGTCTTGATGTGAATGATGTGAATGATGTTCAGTTGTTCCACAGAGGAATGGAGCTCTGGTAGCGAATACATGTGGTTTGTGTAACTTCCACCACTGCAGGGATTCTCATATTTTTAGATATTTTGACAAATTCAAAGATTTCACTCAAATTATAACCTAGTGCTGACTAATATGCATTATTATGGAGAATTGAAAAAATGTCTTTGTATGCATTTTTCATTCAGATTGCGCATTAGTCTCAGAGGATAGCTAATGACCAAGCTAGCTAACTTGTACACTCAGATGACTGGAGAGCTAACTGCTGCTGATAATGTCAGTGCCTATGGATAATCATTCTTGCATTCTTTAATCCTCCTAATATATCAACAACATCAGCAATTCACTTAACACCATATAACCAATTGTTATTTACTGATGTCAATAATTGAATTATCAGCTCCAATCACCTACTGCTCACTTCTCTCTATGTAGTGCCTGGCTATACAGTAGAGCAATTGTGTTGTAGTTATACATGTATAATACGGTCATTTACATCCAACAAATGGAGGTCAAATATTGGAAATACTGACTACACTAGTAGCTTTTAACTGGAATTTGTTGGTCCATAAAAAGGATCTGACCCACTAACATGAAAAAGGACCTTGTTTTCTGCTCTGCAATGTGAAAAAATGATGACCTCTGATGTAATAATCACCAGCTTAACAATGAAGACGCAAGACCTTTAAAATGTATGAATTGCTTAAACATAATTGGATTTACCTCTCATTCAAAGACATTTGGAGGATATTGTTATTTCATAAGCTTGCATTTTGATATTGCTTTCCCAAGTTTGTTTTTTTCCAGCACTTCCAGATAAAGCAAAGACTTGTGTTTTCTAAACCACTGGACAGTGAGGCCTAAAATGAGACAATGACTCCTTAGGTTGGTGTCCCCCAGAGAGTAGCTGAACAATTTCTCAGTCCAGCTGAATCGGAGGTAATATCTTCACCAAAAGGTCAATAGAGGAAACAGGCACATCACAAAAGGTTGCTTTATGTACCCGATTCACTACACGTGAGGTGCTATTGGGGCAGCTGTGTCGCGGGTAAAGTCCACATGGTCCCTGATTTGCTCCCATCAGTGCTCAGCTGGTTATAGAGAAAGTGCAATTCAAAGGTCCTTATTGTATCTACTCGTGATTTACCTCTTCAGTCTCAGATGTCCACCTGTACCTAGCTACTGCTAGCTTTGTCAAGTTAGGCACCTGCCTGTATTTTAAACATGCATTTTGTTCCATTTCTCAGGTATCTATTCTCAGCCTATCTCCCAGGTCACCAATCCACAGTCTTGCCAGAGGGCACAGTAGGGCCGAAGGACACCTGCACTACACGGTATTGACTTTAGTTTGGTTTCTCATTGGGCTTCACAGAGTGCTGTGTCACTGCTGACACCCACATCTGAGGTGAACTTTGATCCCCTCCACAGTGCAACGCATGAGGGACTCGTCAAGTTTACTACACCATGTGCACATAAGGAAGCAGGCTCACTGTGTCAGATTCCAAGCAATAAAAACAGATGCCAGCACTCTGTTGAGCTCTTCAAAGAGTGATTTAATTTGATTGAAAGCCATTGTAATGTTCTAAGTGTTTAACTGTGTTATGTTGAAATGTTTGTCTTCATATGTAACTATGCACATTGAAATATATGAATATCAAAGTATGTTCAAGGGACAATTACTATCAAAATAAACAACAAAACAACAGAATCTTCCCTCCCTTTATGATTCTCTTACTCCATGACATCTAAAAATACACACCTATAACCATGCCATTTTATGTTCACATTAATGTAAGCCCTCAACTGAAACCAAAGATTTGCATCGAGTACTACTGCAAATGTACAGCTTTATGCTACTCACTTATTAGCTATGCAGTTTTAGGAAAGGCGGAGATAACCTACAATTAAGACAAGTAAAAGATGAAAAACAACAAATTTCATGGCCAATGCTCTGCAGGGCAAGGGTGAATAATTACAGAGCGATGCATGAATTCGCACATGCTTTCCTGATGAGGGTCATAGGTCAGGGGGCTGAAGGATGTTGCCCTCATGCTTAATTTGAGAACTGGCACATGAGAGTACTCTGAAAACAGGCTGCAAATTAGCTGCTGCCCAGGGAGTCATCTCAACCTCAGACCTGTGTTCCTTTAAAGCAATATTACACTGCTGCTAAGGTTTGTTACCAAGTACCTGAGTGGGCTACCAGTGAGACAGTCTGGACATGGCAGCTTTGGCACATCAATGTTCGCATGTGTTCAAAAGGTAGTATATAAGCAGTCCTGTGTGAGTCACTCCAAGAAGTTGTTATCTGTATGTGCTGATCTAGGGTCAGATTCTCTGACCACAATCTGAACCTGAACCTGTATAAGCTAAACAGCCAAACTGGTCCTAGATCAGCACCGACAGGTAACTTCTGCCTGAAGTGCATAAGCCTGCATCCTCAAGCAAGATATTCTTCCCTTAGTCCTCCCTTGCACAGCTGTTGTAAATAGGTTGCTATACAGTGAAAGTATGTGAACCCCTTGTGTAAGTATAGTTTTTTTTTTTTTGGGGGGGGGGGTATTTTTTAATATGAAATGTTTATCTGACATAACATAATGTAATCTAACATTATAAATAAATATAAGTGTACCCCAAGTTGCATTGGTAAAATCAAGTAGGTAAGTAGAATCAGGTGGGTAAATAATTTGGTACTAAATTAACCAATCAAAGGAGAGATCTTTAGAAAAGGGTTTGGGCAGGACTCTGTTAAATAGAGATAAGAAACCTTGTCAGTTTGGTGTTACCCATACAGGTGAACGCAAACACACCATGACAAGAGGAAAGGAGATCTCACAGGACATCAGGAAGAGGGTAGTGAGAGCACATCAGTCTGGGCGAGGTCATAAAATCATCTCAGAAAGATTTGAGCTGCATCAGTCCACTGTGAGGCATATAATTTATGGAGAGCATTTAACATGATGGCAACTCTGCCTAGAAGCAGACACCCTTCCAAAATACCTCCAAGAGCCACAAGAAAAATAATAAATCAGGTAAAAGCCAACCCAAGCATAACATCTAAAGATCTGCAGACCTCACCTGCATCATCTCAGGTAACTATGCATGCTTCAACTATAAGAAGAACACTGAATCAAAATGGCATTTATGGGAGGGGTGCCAGGAAGAAGCCTCTGCTGTCAAAAAAGAACCAAACTTCCCATCTTAAGTTTGCCAGAGACCACCTGGTAAAACCTGAAAGTTTCTGAAAGTCCATTCTCTGGACAAATGAGTCCAAAATTGACCTTTTTGGCTGCAAACTAAATCGCTATGTTGGATGAAAATCCAACAATGCCTACCACCAAAAGACCCTTATCTGAACAGTCAAGCATGGTGTTGGAAATGCCAAGATCTGGGGCTGCTTTTCCTCCTCTGGACCTGGATGACTCCACCTCATTAAGGTAACCATGAACTCTGAGGTATACCAGGAGATTCTTGAATAGAACCTCATGTGATCAGTCAAGGAGCTAAAGCTGGGCTGAAATTGGGTCTTCCAACAAGACAATGACCCAAAGCATTCAAGCAAGTCTACCAAAGAATGGCTGAGAAGAAAGAAGATTTGTGTTTTGGATTGGTCAAGTCAAAGTCCTGGCCTAATGAGATGCTGTAGCAGGAGCTGAAGCGGCCAGTTCATGCCAGACACCCCTCAATCCTCACTCAACTGGCTGAGTTCTGTAAAGAGGAGTGGGCAAGAACTTTGACATTTACTCCAAGTTATGGCTGCTAATCGAGGTGCCACAAGCTATTGACTGAATTGGGGTTTAGATAAAGATTTTAAAAAGTTTATTTTAATATTTCACACAACATTTTTCAACCATCCCTGTTCACAGGGTTCACAACTTTCAAGCAGTGCTGTAGGTGTATTATGTGATATTGTAAACACGTTGTTTTGCTGTGACCCAGCCTCTGGCAGACGTACAGCTGATACACAGAAAATGCTGTTTAATGGATGATGCCCAGCCCCCTTTGGCTCTTAAGAAGTTTTCCATCAAATCCAGGAGGACTCCAGCAGAGGAGGGGTTTCTAGATCCCTCAAACTCAGAACACGGAGGCAAAGGCGAATCATTTAAGGTATGGCAGCAGTGTGTTGTAGTGGAAAGGGGCAGGGCTAGTAACCGAAAGGTTGCTGGTTTGATTCCTCACTGGGGCACTACTATTGTACCCTTGGGCAAGGTATTTAACCCACAACTGCCTCAGTAAATATCCAGCTGCATAAATGGATAAAATTGTAACCTTTGTAAGTCTGGATAAGAGTGTCTGCTAAATGACAATAATGTTACGTAATGAAAAATATAGTGTAATCAGGTGGCCAGATGGCAAATGGATTGTACCCCCTAGAGCAAAGTCTTGGAAACTCTTGTGGGGTCCATTGTGGGCCATCCTTGTGCCTCCTTCATTTTCATTGTCAGGTTCTCTAATTTTCTCCCCGTCTCAGCCTAGTTGATCGTCATCCAGCCTAATTTGATCATGACAGCAGCATAAACCTGTTACATTCTGCTATCTTGTTGGTTTTCAGGGATAACAATGTTGATATTCCTTCAGTTTGTTTCTTATTAATTGTTATAATATGCCTGTTTAAAATAGCTATGGCTGGATGCTTGAGTAAAAAGCTGGGGTGTCAACAATAAGACAGCTGTGTAAAATATAAATAACAAGGTAGCTAACATTGCCAACTAACCAACTAGATAGTTAATAAAATGAATTCCATAATGGTAACAGCTGACATTTAGCTACTGACTATCAAAGGTCACAATACCCTTTCCAGTGTAGTGTAGTTCAAATAACCAGATACAAGTCAGCTTGTGTGCACATGTAAAGTACACATGAGCACCAAGGGCCACAGCATGAAGATAGCCTGATATCAGACTGTCTTAACAATAAATCAGACAAAGTTGCCTTACAGTGCATGGTGTAACCTAACCCGAGAGCATGTGATGCATATAAATAGTGATAGCAGAACACAAAACACAGCCAAAGTTGTATTCAATCACCATCAGTAGTCATCTTCAATTGTAGTTTAGTGCACAACCTCCACAATGTAAACCCACATGCCACTAGCTAAACAGGAAGACATAAGCCAAGGAAGAGCTACTTCTTTTAATATGTTTTGTATTATATTCATAGTTTTACTGTACATAGTACAGCTTTTGCAATGTTTTTTTTTTTTATCTTTGTTTGATTTTCAGTACTTGTTGCTTTTATTACTCATTGTACTTAGTGTTGTATTTGTATGGAGTGCCATAATACCAAAAAAAAAAATCCTTGTAGGGGCAACCTACTCGGCAATAAACTAAATTCTGATTCTGATTGTAAAAGGAGAAGTCAGTACAAAGTATGGTTATCTATTTATCATTTATGTAATGCTTGAAAACATGTATCATGCGGGGGGTTCACAGGACTGTGAACTAGCTGTCAATTGCCTTTTGCACTGAAGCAAATTGCACCAGTCCCTTTTCAAACTGAACAATAACCTCTACCTTTTCAAGTAATGTGTATGTGGACAAAAGTATAACTCATATTGATTAATCACTCTGAATTAAGACATTGAACAAACAACCATGACATACGTAAATGGCTGCTTGATTCAATTTGCCATGTCTGAAAATGGGATCTTTAGAAAGTTCCAATGCAGATGAGACTATTTTATTAGTTGCACTTTCTTCCATGTTTTGAAATATTACATAGCTTAAGAGAGGTGTGACTGCAGTACAATAAGTTACCACTGGCAGTGTCCCAATTCTTCACATTAAAATCGCCAGTTAGCTAGCAAATGATAACATGCTAGAAGGCCAATGTTCCTAATAACTCTGCACTGGGTATGAATATATCAAGGACAGAATAGCTCAAAAGGATCAATATCTGATTGCTTGTCATGAAATGAGTTCCATGTCATAGATCACTAGCCAACATTAGTTTACTGCCAGCTAGAGAGGCCGATGGAAGCCCTATGGCCTTACATGTACACTAAAGAACAACTATTTCAAACTAGTACTGCCCAATATTTCCTCTTTTCTTTCATGTAATCATGCGGTTTCTTATTTTAACATTCACTAGTGAGTAACCAGAGGGTCAAGGTGCATGCTGTCATCATGCAGTAGTTTTCTGGCTTTCAGACAAGTATGGAAAGAATCAAGGTATTCAGTGTCAGAAAATTAAGGACAGAACTGTCAGTATATCAAAACTCTGATGGAATACTGTAGCCTAAGTAATATATCAGTGGATACCCCAAAGTCTCCCAAAATAGCACAATGATCTGAGTTTGCAAGTACCCATGGAAAGCATAAAGGTAGCTCAGCTTCAATATGGTGTTGCCTGAAGATAAATTGTCACTTTTGCTATGGCCACTGCATCTCCCCTATACATTCAAAATAGCGAATTCCATCTTCTTTTGAGTCAGCAACTCCTAAATATGTGATGTGTTACAAGCTGAAACCACCAGGAGCTTGCTTTGCATATGGTGCAATTTGCAATGTGATGCCATGGCTTCTAACAGAATGATATGACAGAATAATGACTAATAATAATAATGTAATCTTAAGGTGCTCGAATTGATTTGCATTTGTACTATTTATGAGAGATGGATAATAAAATCGAGTGAGGCATGAGACAAAATATGAGTTGCATCAAATCAAGTGAGATACAAGGTTGTCCTAAAATGGACACACAACCTTTGTTAAAGTCTTCAGTTTTGTCAGCTTTTGAAGCATGAGAAAAAGCGGTCCTTGGGAAACAATTCAGACACCATTTGTGAAAACCAAAATATTGTTTAATTGGTAACATCAGGATTCTGCTTAAAAAACTAAGAAACAAGAGCTAGGTTAAGTTCATAGGGACCATGAAAGCACAATGTCAAATCGGAGATAGGCCTACATCAAAAACCGTGTAAATAATGATCACATCACTGAGTTGCTATTGCATGGTCACATACCTTACACACATCCTAATCTCTTAGATAGAAAAATAAGAAAAAATGGAACTAATCTTCATAAAGGAGAAGAGTTCATATGTGTATCTATGGCTGGCTGCACTTTGAATAGCCAGAGGGTTAGGTGAGAGTTCACATCTATTCTGAACTGAGCTGAAACTAGGCCTGATCACATAAAGCAGGAGTTATGCTCCAAAATAAAACCTCTGTTTTCTGTAATTCTGTCAAACAGAAATAAATCTCTTCAGACGTTCTTTTAGACAGTCCAAAACCTTGAAGGTTTGAACAGGCCTAGAAAAAAAATCCTTCCTTGCTAATTCAAGTGTAATACTGCAATATTTCAACTGGGGAAGATTTCCTAACGGTAACCAAAAAGTTTTACAAAGCATTTCATTTTTTACTTCTCTTCACTTGTTAGGTTTATGCATCCCCCATTATGCTTGGACAACACTTTCATGGAGAGGGAGGGTGCGCATGGGCGTGTTTTGCTCCAGTCCAGAGCACGGAGGGAAGGTGGAGTCACTAGCTCTACGTGTATATGCCCTCTGTTCCCGTGGGCTCCGTGTGGACCTCCACCTTCACTGACAGCTGTGGCTTCCTCCTCAGCCGCTTGGCCTCGTTCTGCAGCTTCTGCCGGATGTAGCCCTTTATCTCTGCATCGGTCTTCCCAGGGAAGAAGTACTGCACCGTTCCTGTCAAGGAGATCACATGAAACAGACAGCAATGATCCTAAATCCACAACTTACAATCAAGGCTGATTTACAGGTGTTTGTATCATACTAGTGTTTCTTGCACTCTCCCTTACTGATTTTCCTGAAATGACAATGCTTATACTGATGTGGCTGATATGTTACACAGGGAAGCACAGAAAGTGCACCTGCATAACGATTAGCGGAAACAAACCTGTACACACTGTAAGTCCTCAGCAATTATAGAGTTTGGAGACATTGTAAGTATTAAACATTGACTGCCCCTTCAAAGCAGCGTAAGGGTGTGTTCATATATTCAACTACAATTTGAATGGAACAATGCTTATTCTCCCATATTCAAAATTAATGGCCCATGATGACCTGAGTTTAAAGCAGACACCACTTGGATCCACAAATCTTTCTATTATAAGGATGTGGGACTGGCTTCACAATGCAGATGTAACAAGACTTCCAGTAGGATTAGTGAAAAACTGTAGTAGTAGTGCCGTCCAGGTCCTCTGTGTTAACGTCCATGAAGAAGATCGGAGGGGTGTCGCAAATCACATGGACTGTCCTCAAGTCTAATGGTGGCCTGGAGTAGCCAGGTGGGAATTCCCACCCTTATGTTAGCTACCTAAGGAATACCCAAGATTTCTGTCAGATTTCTTAAAGTGTCAGGTGGAGTATGAAAAGCTACAATACATACTCAGGATGGCCTGGACCTCGTCAGCAGGCAGAGCTGGCTTGGGCTGGCCCCTCTTGTTGTAGACGATGCCGGAGATGGAGTGAGAGGCCAGGCACTCCCTCTCATAAAGCCCGCGCAGCAGGTCATTGGTCAGCTTCTGAGCCGTGGTGCCAGTGTTGCAGCGCTCCAACAGCTCAGGGGTAATAAACTGAGAGTAACAGGCCAGAGGTCAAGAGCATTCCCAGTCAGCAAGGAGAGAACTAATTCAGTTATACTCCACTGTCTTCCTTTACTGTCACTGTAATAATTTTGTCCCCATCATTACATTGACTCATTTTCACTCTTGCAATGCTTGCATTACTTGATCTGTATGAGATATACCTTGATTAAGGGCACACATCAGTGGTTTGAATGCTTTCTGTAAGTCCACACATTCACCTGCTATTCTGTACTTCTTTAGCCCCTGAATGCTACTGGTTCTTAACCTTGGTGTGCAGGTTTACCTCAGTGAAGAGCCCGTTCCTCTGAGAATTCTCATGATGCTCTGGCTGGTGGTCCCGGGATGGGGGGTATTGCCCATTCAGCACACCCGGGGATACCAGCAGAGTAGGAATGAGGGCATCCCCCTCAACTGGCACAGTAGGGATGCTGGGAGTTGGAGTCTTACTGTTGCCACTCGACCACACCTGGGTCCTCTCAATCAGGGTTTCTAGGTTTCTGGCCAGCTTCCCACAAGCTATCATTGGATGACAAATAGTCATCTATGGTTTGACCATTGATTTTAAAGCAATATGCCTGTATCCTTGCAAACATGTGATTTGCTGTAGATATGTAAATCTCCATCTCAGCTTGTGAGACATCACAGATGTCCAACTTGGACATTTTTCTCAGTAAAGCTGTATCCTAAGGTAGTAAAACTATGTTATGTAGTGCTCCCATTCTTTTTCCTTTGTGTTCACACAGAGGACAGTGAGAATCTGAGGTCATTTGGATAGAGAGAAGACCTGAAACTATAAAGACATGTGCTCCAGTTAGAAACATTTACAACTACATGCCATACAACCTTGAGATTCAGTCCACTACCCCAAAAGGCTCCCGCCCTTACCACAGCAGACAGATTAGGTGCAAGAGGTGCCTTAACCCTATGAGCTTAACACACTCTGTCTCTCGCAAGACCAACCACATACCTGTAAGGCACCGAATTTGCTCCTTCAAGCTCTCCATTTCCTTTTGCATGCACAGCACCATGGCGATAAGCTCCGCCTTTGAGCGCGACTGCAGGTAGTCCGACTCCTGCAAGGACAAAACAATTCTTGTTCAATCACAAGGGCCATCAGAAAAGAAAGAACAGGGAACAAACCAAAAGTCTCCAGTGGAGCAGCTCCACAGCTTACCTCAGGAGTAGAGTCGCTGTCTGTATACTGCCCTGTGGCAGGGCTATCCAAATCAAATGCCTGCTGGGAAAAAGAAGAATTTTCATTACCAATTTTCATTGCTAACGTTGCAGTCTTACCCAGAAATCCCCCCACAAAAATGCACTCTCAACTAGTCCATCAACAGGGTGCTAGTGCATCAACAGGAGGAATGGGTAGGATTAGAGTGATGAAGCTACCGTAATTAAATTTCGACTGTGGCAGTCATGTGCAGGAATACTATTTGACACAAAATGAGGCTGCACGTCTGGTTTTCAACCAGCTGAAGAGGGCCCACGTTACAGCTCTCTTTGTTTCACTCCACTTGCTCCCTGTAGCTGCTCGCATCAGGTACAAGGCCTTGTTGCTTGCATTCAGAACAGCCAACAAAGCTGCAACTACCTACCTGAATGGTCTGCTACAAGCATATGTTCCCTCCCAACGACTATGCTCTGCTACCAAATGGTGTCTGGTGGTCACATCACACTGCGGCACAAAATCACTATCCGGAACTTTGCTGTTGTCCCTCGATGGTGGAATGACCTTCCACACTTTATCCGTTCTACCAAACCCTATTTTTAAGAAACATCTAAAGACAATGCACTTCCACACTCAACTGATCACTTCAATCGCTACCACCTAAAGCAGTTTCTTATGTCCTAAACTAAAATTAATGGTTTAATTCACATGTGTTTCTACCAGTTGGCTTGTACCCAGTCTGGTCAACTATTGAAACTTGCGTCATGCAGCACTTCTAATATTGTGATGACCCATGTATGGCTTTTGCTTGTGTTGTACTCTGCCTCACTTGTAAGTTGTTTTGGATAAAAGTGTCTGCCAAATTTACCGTTTACTGTTAGCATGTAAATATGTCAACTTAATTCATAATATGTTCACGCAAAACAGATTTCAATTCAGATTCTCAACAACAGTTCTATGTGCATCTGGTCATACAAATCAAAGGAAATTTTCACATTCATACAAACTGTTCAAGTTAACCTTAAACTTAATGTTATGTTGAAACTGGACAGGTCAAGCAGAATCTAGAATACTTTGTATCAGGTACCTAGCACCTCCATAGTTTTAAGCAATTTGTGAAAGTTATATTACATTACATTTGCTTAGCAGACGCTCTTATCTGAAGTGACTTACATAGCTTACAAGTTGTATGTTGTTCATTTATACAGCTGGGTGATTACTGAGTCTATTTGGTTTAAGCACCTTGCCCAAGGGTGCAGCAGCAGTGTCCAACAGGGAATGGAACCAGGAATCCTTGGATAACAAGCACTGTAGGCTAGGCCTGGGTGATATAGCCATCGCAATATATCGCATAGCTATTTTTAGCACATTTTGATGCTGGAGCACACCTCCAAAGTTCAGTGAAATGCTTCCAGGGCAGAAAAATATCACTTGTATCTATATGTTGGTTAAATTACCTATTAGCTTTGAAAAACACATAGCATATGTTTTCACTCTTTTATCTTTGTAGCCATGTGTTTCCATCTACCCCATGGAAGCAGCATAGTGCTGTTGCTGTGATATCAACATTGAATAGACACAAGTGGCGTTTTTTCCCCTGGAAGCATTTCACATGGTCTGGAGGTGTGCTCCTGCATCAGGTATGACTAAAGGGAAAAAAATACGAGAAGAAACCTAACGCAACATACCAGGGATAACTGTTATTGCACTAAAAATAGCTATGCGATACATCACGACGGCTATATCGCCCAGCCCTACTGTAGGCTGTTAGTCTTGACTTGTTAGGATCCATCCTGATCTTATAGTATGGAAGTGCACCAAGAAACAAGTGTGATTTGAACTTGCACAGAACTCAAATGGCCTGTACAGAATCACTGTCTGCTGTGTGTATTTTTTCCAAATTTTCACATCAAACAATTTTACACCCAACTCCCTTCCAAAGAATTCCAAGCTGAGGGAATGGAGAATTACAATGGGTTCAGTCGATTCAATAAAAAATATTGCTCTGCACACATAACTGGAAATATGTAATTTACTCTGCCATTGTGAAATTGATGTTTAGTAGCCACATGCGCTAAATTAATACCAATGACTGCTGGTGGGTGGAGTTTCAAAAAGTTTAGGGAGAATGATATTTACTAAGACGTGCACATGCATGGGGGATATTTCTGCATCTTTGTCCAATGCAAAAGTTCTTCAAAGCCAAGAAGAGGTTGCAGAGATTTGACTGGACTTATCTACATGAAAGAACACTTATTCCAGGAATCCCCTTTCTTTAATGTGGAATATCACAAGGTCTTAGAAAACTGCACTCTTAATGTGTCTAAATTTCTTTGCAAGCAACAAAGAATGTAATAATAAGAGCAACCATGGTACTGTATATGTGCTTATGGACATGGCAATGATATGTGTTATAGTGTACTGCACTGAGCAGATAACTCTGAATGTGGGTCTTTTTTTATTTAATTTTTATTTATTCAGTTATTTATTTTTTACTGTAAACAGAGTTTACCAACAGGGTTTGAGGTTGTTATAACCTTAAAACTGGTTACTATTTCTGAATATATATCACCACATATTGTAACTGTGCATTCCTTTCCACCCATTTATGCGCTTCTTGGATTACAACCAAATTATTTGTTCCTGGACAAAATTATTTTATATTACGACATAACAATTAAACTACCACACTGGATATGTGTATGTGGATACGTGCGATGGTAAACATAATTCTACATAGCACTTATTGCATGGTGCAGTCCATGATTTACTAAGGGTAGTCTCAAAATCGTTATTAACAGCGTAGTTGCCATATGAAACTTCCCAACTTTTTCAAACCAAAGTTTAAAATTACGCAATGGAGTATGGAAGCTATCGCCGTTCTGTTCAATCGAATGTTCTGTAACATTTCTAATCGTAGAAATTAATATTTTAAAGATTAGGGTATATTGTTTAATGGCGAGGCGTAGCTATTCTTAGGGACGTTTGATGCATTTCTACATGCTGGAGAAGCGCCGTCTAGCGATCTCTCGTAATTTGTTTACCATGCTTTACACTATTGTTTTCTCAAGCTTTACCATACATGAGTCGAGTCACCATGGCTGCCATGCTACATGTCGCGTTAGTTAGTTTTCCATAACGCACATTATATCGGTGCGCTATGAAAGGGTTGTGAACGCATCATTGTCACAAGTAACAAGAAATTAATAGGGGCGTCGTATTCCAGTTTTAGACACATTTCAACAAGGATGCACGGTGAGCATAATCACACAAATAGCCACCGAGACGTGTACACTTTCTCGCAATAAAATACACTGTTCCAAAAATATAATAATAATAACAAGTCCAAACCCTCATTTTCAACTTCTGGAGGCCGGCAGCGGATGATGAATTTTCGTCTGCTTTCTCTTTGGCAGGGTACATTTGTTTTCTTCTTTTCTGCAACCCGTGCTGGAAGACAGTTGGCCGGTATAATTGTAATTTATTTGAGCAACAAACACCCGTTTTCACAAAATTAGACAACAGCTACAACTGCAAACAAAAGGCAAAAGGAAAACATTTTACATACACATAAGACCTTGCAGTGTAACGTTCTTACGTCGATTTCATCCTGTTTTGGATCTTCTTCTTCATCATCATCATCATTTTCATGGTCAAGAACTCGCTTCGCTTTTGTTTTCCTTCTCATTTCTCTTCCATTATTTTATTTGCGCGCAGAAAATTGACTGCTTCTTCAGCATATTGCACGCTTAAGCTCCCATACAAAGTCTACTGACCTTTTCTGCTTCTTCTGCGCTACAGGGAGAATCGTGAATACGTTTCAAAGAAGAGGGGAAAACTATATTGGTCTCGGTTGTCCTACTTAGAGCACTTCAGCGCTCCATGTAAAGACAGCTCTTCAGCGATTCCCACACCAAGAAATTACAGAGAACGGATTTTGAACAAAACGCACCGTAGCGTAACGTGGCACAAGCTTGTGCCGAACAGTTAGCCAGCTAACGTTAGCTAATTCTGTAGTTACTTAAAAGAAGGGAAACTCAAGGCCCTGAAACGGATTTGATAATTATTGTATCTTAATATTAATGAGTTTTATTATTGTTTTGTTTTCTATATTGAAATACAATATATCGTGCAGTTGTGCATTCGATCTTTTGTGTGTACGACGTGTCTGTGTGTTGGGAACGTTAGATTCGTCACCCACTGGAACAGCGGTAGACACAATGGATGGGGTGATTCCTTAGGAGAGAGGGTCGGCTGAACGAGGAGGGAGAAACCAGTTGTAGAATTGAAATATACAAAAGTTAGTTTTGGTGTATTGGTACGTATATAATGGGTACTTTAAATCATATTGTTGCACTTTGGCAAATATGTTAAAGGATCATTTTACACATTATTTGATCACTCAGTCGTGGTATCCCATCATGTCTGGATGTTTTATTTCGCTGCTGCATGCTGTATTAAAACCATGGTCTTCACATAAGGGAGAGATAATTATTTGCAGGGGGAGTTTTGAAAAGTAGACAAAAATACATGAATATATTTAAGATTCGGGGTTGATAAAGGCTGATCTGAAGGATTTAAGGATATGCTTTTGTTAGCAGTAGTAGTAACATTGCCATTCCTGTTGACATATCATCACAAGTTAATACAATACATGCGAAAACAAGGAACAAGTGAAACAAGGAAGGTATTACTTTGGAATGCAAGTAATAGCTCCAGTACCTGCTCTTTACTCCAACCAACTCTCACATGCAGTAGTGAATTAGGAGCAATATAAACCGGTTGGGGGGGCAAAAATCAGCCTGTGTTATCATGGATGAGTTATGGAGGCATGCCAGTGAGAGCTGTGCACTCTGAACACCAAACAAAGGGAGACTGTGGGGAGATTTGATTGTGGTCTAAACAATCATAAAACAAGGTCAAACTGAGTCAACCCCAATCAGCCCCTGGCGACCAGGTCTTTAGACTCGGACCACAGGAAGCATCTGAGGGCCTGAAAGTGGAAACAGATTCAGGAGACAAATATCTAAGGGTCTTTTGTGACTAGAGGTCCCAAGGTATGTTTGCAACATGTTTCAGTGTTGCACTGGCTTGTAATTCACTCAGACCGCTCTTAAGGGGAAAAAATAAAAAAGTTTTGGGATCAATTTGTTACAGCAGGAACCAAATAAACCTTAGTCAGGAAGGGGGGCTAAATGTTCTCCCTGCATTCTTTTTACCTATCTTCAACTATTTTGCATTCCTTCAAGACTCAGAGATGTATTTTACTGAAACAGACTGAATTACTGTCACTATTGCTTTTAAAAACACCACTAAAAGACAGCAAGAAGTTGGACACAGGTCCAGATTGAATCTAGTTAGATATGCTCTTCCCTTAATGCTCAGTGATGAGTGGGCTTATGCCAATAGTTACATGTTTTTCCACTCATTTCAGCAGCAGCTAGTGCAAAGTTTTGTATAAATATTGTTCAGTAATATATCCTCACAGACTGTGGCATTTTTTGATGCATATCTTTAAGTAATGAAATATGGGTGCCAACATTCATGGATATATGATATCATACGTAGGTCAAGCCAACAGTGTTGGTTTAAAACGTATTAATTACTACATAATCTCATAATTATACATTTTTGCTATAAATATGAGAAGAGAGTTACATTAATGCACTGGAACCTGCTTGCACCTGAGTTTATGGCATTATATTTGAGTAATGAAGTGGCTCAATTCTTTGCATCATGATACAAATGTTATAATCTGCAATATATATCATAACACATAACCATATTTGTTGAAGACTTAGGCAGAGAGGTAACTGAATCATATTATGTCATTATTTGTCACTAATAATGCAGGTTCATTTAATCCTAGAGATCCCTACATCATTTTTCATGATTTTGAAACTGTAAGTCTTTACCTACATAGGTCTATACCTTCAGATCTCTGAGTACAGCAAAAGACTAAAGCTATGTTTGTCTCTACTGGCTACTGAAGAATCAAACAAAGATGAGATCCAGGTTAAATGGGAGTAAAATGATATGTTATCAAGGTAAGATAAGGTTTAATATTTGGTGTACCTTTGAAGCGAAAATGAAACGGGTCCCCTTGCCCTTCATGAACATCAAGCTAATTCATGTGACTGTGGCAACATTTTTTCATGTTACAGATTAATAGATAAATAGCTCTAAGAAAGAGAGCAGTTGGACTTTGGTGCTGAATGGGTTTTAATTGACCAGAAGGGACACTGGGGTTGAACCTTGACCGCTCAGCCTCTAGAGAGTTGTAAATTACAGCTTTGCTGATGAATGGTCCACATCACTGTGTGGGTGTGAACCGACACCCCCACCAGAATGGCAGCAGAGGCCACCATTCCCACCTCTCTTTCTCTCACACAAATACTCACACATGCACAGCTTTACTCAAGTGCCCTCAGATTAACAAAGCTGCTGTTCCTCCAGTTTTCAACAGAGCAATTGCAAACTGAAACATGCCTCTTCTTCTGGATTTGCGTGCTTCCATTTTTTTTTATTTCTATTGTAACTTATTTAGTTATTATACAGAAGCAAAGTTCCTTCAATCACAGAGATGCAGAAAATCATTGTATTTGTTGATTGGTTACAATGCAAGATGCAGATGAAAGGTCTTCAGGTTACATTTCAATATTACACCAGACATTTAATACAAGGTTACATATCTCACTTAAACACTTGCTGTTTTAGTAAAAGGAGATTTTTTTAAATCTTCATTTAAACCATAATCCTAAAAATAAAACAAATGCTGCTGAGGACATTCACAGTGATATAAGCAAAACTGAAAACCTATAAATCAGACTTTTTTAGATTTGTTTTGTAATGTTTCTGTGTCTTCCTTTTAATGTATGAATCACACACAGCATCTATTATACAGAACACATTTTTTGAAATCTGATAACATTTGTTTGAATAATTATTGTTAAAAATAAACTAAGTCTGTTTCCCATAAAAGATATTTCAACATCTGTTTTTATGTCAGTGCCAGTCTGTGTGTGATTGTGTGTGTGTGTGTGTGCGTGTGTGTGTGTGTGTGTGTGCGTGTGTGTGTGTGTGTGTGTGTAAATGTATGTGTAAGAGATTGTACTCAAGCGTGTAAGTACACACTGTGTATCATGAATATGTCACGGCATTGACTGACAGATAGAAGGCAAATATTTTGACTGCATTGCATAGTCTGTCACTGAAATCAACCCCCTACCTCGCTAAAAACCTATTCTTTTGGTATGTAATTTTGTTGAACCTCATGAATATGCAACACTAGATTTTACAAAAGCACACAAAGAAATTAAAATGCATATCATATGCATAACCTTGGCCTTTGGCCGATATTGGAAGAAAAGAACAAAGCAGGCCATTCCATATTTCAGAGAGTGGTCATTCATTGTAACCATGTAACCATGTAACCATGTATCATAGGTACTAGGAAACCCTGCTTAATGTCTTACTTTAGCTTAACAAATTTGCTTAGTGATATTATCAGGGTTTCCATGTGCATTAGTCCTTTTTCTTTAGAAAGTCCTTGTAGAAGGAGTGTAGTGTGCAAAGCGATTGAATAATAACACTGATGACAATAATACTAATAATGTCCTGACTTTGACAAATGGGCCCTGGTGAAGAGGCTCATAAAGTGACCTGCAGCCTAATCATGGCAGTTCCAGGTTAAATGCAACCCCGGGCAGGCAACGGAAGCCCTTTCAAAGTAGGGTTAAATGAAGGAGAGGACCGCATTACCCAGATTCCTTAATCAGGAAATTGCACAATTGCATAGCTTAGTTAGTGAATGCTGCTGCTGACAGTATCCATTGATAGAGGCTTCAAAGGGCTCTCCAAAAGAATCAGCAAATTCAGCACCAATGCCTCACTGGGCTTGTCCATCAGGGCACCACTACTCTTCTTTATGCCTCTTTTGATCTTGGCCGATGAGTTACCCTCAAAGTGTATCAGAAGTTATGTCCCCACTCTAATTTTGGTTGATATTCAATGTGGGCCACATTCTGGTACTGAACCAAGCTTATAGTTTACGGTCACGGTATTCAGCTGGGTCTGCAGGAGCAGATCCGTACCACATCATTGTGGGAACACTCTACCCGAGCACATGTTTGATATTAAATGCAATCAGTTCACATATTCATGAAAGAACCTGGGTTCTTCTGATAAATAGTGGGCAATTATTATTCCTGTCTTTTGGAGCACATGAAAATCAAACGTCTCTGAGGCACATCAGATTATTATTTATTTACGTAAGGCACCAGAGATGGAGATTGATCAGGATTGTATCAGGGCTCTCAATCAAGGGAATTACGAGTGTTTACTTATTCAAAATATTTAGAGAGTACAGAGAGTATTTACACTGTCAAAAACCACATGGCCAGCACAGACCCTGCATATCTGTGCCAGAGGACACGTAATGTGTACTTTGGAGGCTGGAAGGCAGAAGTGCCTGCATGAGCAACAATCCAGGACTGAGTTACTTATTTATGTAATTTCACCCTCTCTTCTTTATTCAACTTCACTTGCGTCAATGGCTTGTGATGCCTGTTTTGCATTTGCACCTATATATGGTTTCTTCATGACAATTTTTAAAAAGCAACATTCAATTTGTGGCAAACAAAACAACAGGGCTGATCACAGCTCTCTTATTTATTAATTGATACAGCTGATGCTTTGTTTAATTTCTACCAATAACTTTAATTTGCTTTTGTGAAATCAGGTCCTCATACACACACATAGGATTTGGGGTTTATGACAGGGCGGTTGCCATCTCAGGTCTCACAGAATTATGTCCAGAGCAGCCTTGGAAGGAAACAAGATAGCCTGAGAGGTGTTTGTAGATAAGAATACTATTTGACCTGAAATAGATCCTTGAGAGACATCAGCTAATACATGAAAACAATTATGACCATCCTCACATGCAAGTTATTACCACAATACAAACCTAAAACCATGAGGCTGACAATGGGTGTTGATGCACAGACAGATACTTGTATGCAGAGCTCCCACAAAAGCTTTTGGCACTGCTGTGACTGATGGCTCCCATGGAATCACATTCCATGTCAAACATTCTTTGACAGCGCACTAAATCTGAGTCCAATCAAATGCAAAGAGAACTGAGGTAACCAGGCAAGTGTTAATGGAGCCCTTATTATTGCCATGGTGACAGGGCTGAACAGTCCAGCAAGAGTCAAAAGGCCCCTTTCCTATGCATAGGCTTCTGGTTAAGCATGGACAAATGTAAATTCTGTTGTTGCTTTTATGATTGGTTAGCGCAGAGAAGTTCTGACTTGTCTGTGATAGCAACAGACTGCAAACAGCAGAGATCTGTTCAAAGTGGAAACGCTATCCACACATATAATGCTCTTTTATCAGTCTCTATAAATTCAGCTGTGCTGCTGCATGTCTAACATTGTAGAGTAGTGCATGTACCTTGATGACTTTAAACCTTGTCATAAAATGTTATATTATTCAAAATTACTTTAATCACTCAAATACTGTTTGCATGTCCAGCTCTTGCAGGAGCTTTTCGGCCTTAAATAGAAGTAAGAGAAATAAAAAATAAAATGAGAAATAGAGAAATAAAATGCCTCAGAACAGATTAACTCAGACGCCTCAAAACAGATTTTTTTATATTAAAGAAATGAAAATCTTTAATATTAGCATTACTGAGGCTTTTAATGCATGTGTGTTTACTAATTAAAAAGTCATTAATAGCTAATGATTGCTGGCCTAGCCATGATACAGTAGTAAAGGTAATTACTGTAACTTTGTTAAAAAATAGTCTACAGCCCCTAATTTTAACTAACACCTCCAGGACTGCCTTCTTCCATTTGAGAAATATAGCCAAAATCAGGCATTCTTATCATCCACTAATCACTGTTTTCTGTTTGCTTCCTATCCCTGCTCCGGGCTCCTGTCCGGAGTTGTAGCCAAAGCGTCTCATCCCAATTTCCAGTCCTGCTACCTCGCTGCCCTGCCCATCAAAGCCAACTGTGTTCCAAAAACCGGACATGCTAGGAGACATTTTTATAATCACTCTGCTGTTAATTACTACTGTCTATCAATCTTAAATGTCTTGAAGTGCATTGTATAACTTGTCTTTAACTCTATCTGCCCAGTGCCGGCCAGAATAGGGTGATAGGGAGTTTTTCCTTGCCACTGTTGCCTTAGGCTTGCTCTAAGGGGGTCTCAGGCCTAGGAACAATGTAAAGCCGCTTTGTGACAACTTGTGTTGTAAAAAGCGCTATACAAATAAAAATGAATTGAAATGAATTGAATTGAATTAAATGTGGCTATTAGCCAAAACATCCACATTACACTGCATTGGGGTTATCTGCAATAGGTGATCAAAAACATTTGGAGAGCTGTTTTAGACCATACTGTGGCTAGAATTAGAATACAGCTGAAACTAGGGATAATCAGACTCAAATTAGAAACCTGAATGTACTATACCATACCATTATATTACATGTTTTTGCTGATTGAACATGGCACATTTTACAGGATTAACATTAGGCAATCTTGTCAGCTACCCATGTAAAGTACCTAAGCCAGTTAACACACAAATACTGGTGTGTACCTGAGAGCTCCTGTGAGAGCTCCTCCATGTTGCACAATAGGTGATAAATTGACTGAGTGAAAATATCTATTGCAAAGTTTCCTCTTTTCAGTACAGATTTTGGAATCATTAATTTGCCATGCTACATCTAACAAACCACCATACCTCCAAGACCCACACAGGGAGTGCTAAGGGGAACACACTCCTCCTATCTGCAATGCCTACACGGTCCGTTGCAATGTGTCCAAATAATAAAGAGAGTGATGCCAAGTAAAGAAAGGGGGGCTTACTGTGCCCTCAACGCACCTGTGTCACCAACTGAACTACTCAGAACCCAATACTACCTATTATAACGTGACAGAATACTGTTATATAGTGTAATATTTGAAGAGAAAATGTTTGTGGGCCCTTCTTTTACTCTAAAGCATGCTATATTATTCCTAGGTTGTTTATGTAAAATTAGCGGCTTCTACTTCACTCCTCGAATGCGTCTTCTAGCCTCTACTTTGAGGAATGTTGATGAGGGGCATAAAATCACAACAGATGTCTGCAGCACCATTAATGCAATTAGAGCCTGTTTTTGCCGATAGCCATTAATAACGGGATTCTGTGCTTCTTGCCCTGCACTTGCCATTGATCTCTTGGTGATAACTGGTCTCTGTTAATCACTGTAATGGTGCTGCCAACGATAAAAAGTGAAATAAAACACACCTTGTCAAATTCGTAAGGGGTGAAATTAATTGAATTTCAAAAATAAAGTTTGTGGGAAGAAAAGGTGAATGGCTAATCTCACGACCACAGGCTACGGATGTGTCATAACTCAGTGCCTAAGAGCGACAGGCTCCGGGCTCAGGACAGTATCTTAATTGATTGAGTGTAATTCCTAGGTTTCGCCCTTCCATATATTCTCTGGCTTATTAAGTGCACCGATAGGCTAAAAATGTCTCGGCTACTAAGTGGCAGCCTCTGTTTTCTAAATCAAAATTTAGTTGCGATATTGTCAGTTTTTCTTCCTTAATCGGGGAAGCCACCGTCAGTGCTAATTGCCAGGCGGGGGTCATGAGGGTAGGACAGACGGATAAGAGCAGACTGTTCTGCGCTAGACACTATGTTGGTATGTAGGTCAGGCAGAATCAAGGAGAAATGAGCTTCCTTGTACCCTTCAGCCACCCAATGATCTTGCTCCTAGAAGGAGAAAAGATTCCCCGAAGCATGGCCTAATGGCTGCCGCTGTAAAATGACAAAAAAAAAAACCAGCAGACTCCTCACAGGCAATAGGAAGACATTCATCCTTAAATGTGACTCAGGGCAATGTTTTTTGGTCTATATCAAAGCAAAATATCACTGAGCTTCATTGTTTTCACATTTCAAGAAACACAACATCTATTGATGTTAAGATCATGTAGCATTTATTAACGTAACAGGAAAAAATGCCCATGAACTCATGACTGTGCCCATTTTATCCTCATCTTAAGGTATTATGCATTTAATTAAATGCTTGTGAAGCATTTAATACATCCAGCTTTTGAACAGCTTAGACACAAGCAAATCTGAAAAAAGAATAACACTGTGAATATGAAATACACAACTTTAGAATCAAACAGCTATTATTAATAGAGCTAATGCTACAGAGCTAACTGTACTAGAGCTAATGCTATACATTGCCATCTCATGTAAGTGTATGTGTTGACAGTGATCACTGGGCATTTAGTGTGTTTAGAGTGCGAGATCATAAAATTGCATTAATTGTTTGCCTGTCTTCAGATCAGCATGCAAAGATGGCACAGGTGTTTGTCTTGTGCCAAAGCAGATCTTGCCACAAATGCCCAAATAGTGCAATGGCAGCCCCTTTGAGAGGATGATGCAAAATGGTCTCCCCCCAGACAGCTCTCCAGTTAGGTAATGCCTGACCACATGAACCCCCAAATGCAGCTGCCACGGTGACATTATTGTGTCATTCACTCCTGTGTCACCCTCCACTGTGGGACACTTTTTTTAATTCAAAATCCCAGTTCCACCTCTCGAAACCAGAGGGCCCCAAACCTTCCACATGAGATGACATTGTGTGTCATGGAACCCACATTTCACCCATATGTTAATTTTTATTGCAAAAGCTTTACTGGATAAATTACTGCAGTACATATCTAGCTTCCTGATATATTGCCTCAGTAGGTATAACACTAGATCATCAGAGAAAATTCTCCAACCACCCGAACAGAGCTGGGTAAATCTGCCTTTTCCTTCAATGTGCCGCAAGCTTGGAATGAGCTGCAAGGCATAGTTAACTTGGAATCTTTACCTTCTCATCATGCTTAAAAATATTTTAAAATCAGTTTTTACAGAACAATGTCATTGTTTTTAACACGTGCCATTATTTTCCATGATTCTTCTTATCCTCTGATCCCTGTATGTTTTGTGTCTGTTTGTTGTATTTTTGACATGTTGACATGGTGTTATCTGTCTTTGTTTGTACCTTTATGAAACCTTTTTATTTTATTTTGCTGCCCATCTTGACCAGGACTACCTGGCAGAAGAGATATTGTATCTCAATGGGACCTTCCTGGTTAAATAAAGGATATATAAAAATAAAAAATCTTTGTCACATGGGAGTGAGGTATGTGTGCATGCAAACTGATGTTGCAATCAGAAACTTCCACTTACTTTTAAATTTGGTGACTGGCACACAGGTTTCACAGACACATGTCAATGAACATGAAACAGTCTACAATAACAGAAACAGAACAGGCATATGAAAAGTACATCTTACAGTGAGATGAAGCCCACTTTATTTCAAAGGGCACATGAACTCGATATCAGGCATGTCATCTGACTGCTCCGGTAATGTACAAGCATGCTCAGAGAGGAGACAAAAAGCATACCGTTCCACAGAAGCCATTGGCACTTTTTCAATGCTCTGACATTGGTGCTTTTTCGCCATCTAGTGGCAAATGTGCAATACGTTTTAAATGTTTTTCTTGTTTCAGCAGTTGTTCTCTGAAATGACTCATAGTTAGTTTCAACCAATTTATTCAAGTAAAATTTAAACATGTTTTTCATTCAAAATATGTAAGGATGAAACATGTTATATCATTATGTTGCATGTCTGTTTATGCGTGCGCCAAAGCATTTGCATGTGGTTTAATATTAACTGTAGAAAGGTGGAAAAACTCCGTTTAAATCTTTGCAAAATTACGTGAGTAATTGAGGTAAGTAACAACTGAGTTCCAGTAACTAACGAAGTTGAAATCGAGCTTCTTACTTGAGATTATAAAATGTTATTTGTACCTCTTCTGTACTAACCATTTTAGGCAACATCGGATTTGTAGGACTGAGTTTGTGTGTGTTTCTTTTTTCAGAGTTGCCTGAAGACTATGAGTAGGTTACACTGTTAACATAAGCAGTGCAGAACATTAAAACATTTACCCATTTATACACCTTTTTTCTCTCTGCCTTCCTATCGTTTGTCAACCTGTCACTCTAGTTCCCGCTAGTAACAGCCTATCTACCACTGGCTGTTTTTGTTTCCCCACCCCCCGCTCTCTCTCTCTTTCTCTCTCTCTCTCTCCTCTGTAACAAACTCTTTCAAATTCAATTTAAATTAAAACATGAGTTCCCAAAAAGTGCACAAAGAGAAAATACCAATATATATATGAAAATTTGTGAACGGCCCATTAAATTTCCATATACCTGATATTATTTACTGCATTTAATCATGAAAGCATTGATATATTGTCTCATTTTATATTAAGTAAAGCAACAGAACTGATTAGATTGCGTGGGTTTAGTCTGAGTTTATATATTACGGGTTGTTTCTCTTGGTGCAATCCGTTCTACCTATGACTCGACACTATTTAACAAAACCTAAATATTTTTATAACGTTGTACAACAGGGTATTCGTGGCTATTGGTAATCCCCAATATTTATTAATTGCTGTCTTCATATTTTAAACAACATTCTGGGCAGCAAATAAAAATATGCCATCATTGCCTTTAGTTTTTCTTCTCATCACCGTGTCATGTCATTGTTGTGACATTTACTATAGGAACATTTCGATGGAGTTCGCGTGTAATACCCCAGATCGCATATCTGTAAAATCAACATTATTCACATGATTTGACATATTACTGGAATTCCGTTGAAACTCACACTTTCCGATACTAAAAAGATACAGTAGTTGGTATGGTGTGGGATGCTAGCATAGACATCCTGATCGCGTAGACACTCAAACGGTCTGTGGTTGGCAGCAGCAGACCTTAAAAACAAAGCTGAGCCGGCGCTGAAAACAGTCCTGCCGAGCGGTGGAAAATAAAGCTTTTAGCGACTGCGTCTTACGTTGCACCCCGTGGGAACCCTATACCACCATGAACAATTAATCAAGTCACTATTGCGTTGTTTTCTTTTGCTTTTCCACATCAGGCTTGACTTCATATTGGCTGATTGGCTTTCCTTCCACATTACTGAAAGCCCCTTAAAACACTTACCAGCGCCGCGTGACAATCTGTCTGTGTGAGTTTTCGAAACACCCTCAATGTTAAATCTATATATTAATTGGAATAATCTATTTTTATTTAACTGAGTTTCATTTTGTTAATTTTACATTAACTAAAAGGCGTCCTTGTGAGCTAGGCTTGTATAAGAGTTTATTTGTTGAGGAAAGGGTATCATTTATAACTAGGCGTCTCTGTTGGGCAGACGTCGGCATTGCGGCTGTGTGTTTATTTGAAATGCGAAGGCCATGTGCTCTTCTCGGCGCTGATTGCGGGATGCATTAGGCAGCGTGCCTTTGCTTTGACAAGATGCAGGAGACGTGAACGGAGTCTTGCAGCCAAGAACTGGCATGCCTGTTATAGGGGTTCATCTTTGGGTTAGTCCCGAACGGAGAGTGTGGCCTACCCTAGGTGATCATTAATGGGAAGCCTGTGTTCCTCAGCAGTTTTCAGATTTTATGGGATGCTGACAGGCGCACAGCAGTACAGTTATGATAGATGCGTAATCTGTCGCAATAGACCTTTTCGCTTCCAGCCGTTTCTTCCCTTTCTATGCGGCTATTCTTAAAACATAAGACAACAGGAAAACATTTCGGGGTTTTATTTTTGTTTATTTGCATCAGACACCAGTTCAGAGGCGGTTGTGCGCCAACTTTTCATATTGGTTAATGTCATTAATGTATAAGTAAATATATTTTTTTGCGTAAAATGTTGGATATAGATTTGTACGTGTACCATTATTTTATCTGCACAACATATGGAGTTAGATCAATTGGATTAAAATCAGTCTATCGTTAGGCTGTTTCTTGTAGGCCTTAACAGTAGTAACAGTGGTGGTTGTATTAGATAAAAGTTTTTTTTTTGTTTTTAGTTTGTCAAGAAACGCTACATACATGAAATCGTAATATGTCTATAATGAAGTGGTTACCAGACTCACTTACCAGATTTACCAGACGACCAGGAAATAAACAACACATGACGTATTCCCCTCACTGTTTTCAAGAATTATATATGTTACCTTAGTGAAATAAACATAAATTCTTAAATATGGGCTATACATTTATACATTTACATAAATTTACACCAACATAATTTAAACAAAATGACATCTAAGCAATGTCGTCTGGTAATAGAGGAAATCACCATGTTTACGAATTAATTTTACATTTTAAAATAATTTAGTCAACATGTAGAAAATATTGTTGATTATAAGAAGTTGGATAATACATTTCTAATCACACGTTTACAGCACAAAGACATTAAATAGATCATGAAAATGTACGTTTTTCTGCCTCATAGCCCTCCCTCATTTTAAGAGCGTCCACGATGACACCGTTTGTTGAATAGCCAATCAGTCAAATGACCATCCCTCAACGTCACACTGTATACCAATCATATGGAGCCAATACAAAGTTTCTAGCCAATTGCAGTTAGCTAACGTTCTCTTCAGATTATAAAAACCACCGAAATTTTTCAGCCTACTGCGACGTGCGGAGAGTGTATCTACAGTGGGAATGTACAACTCCGTGAACAGAATAGAACTCATTCACCGGAAAAATATGTTTATTAAACGATTATGCAGAATTCTTGGTTTCTCTTCTCCGGGATAATCAAACAGTCCCATATAACATCCTTCGCTGGGACACCTTTATACCATCAGCGTTTCGCTACATAAAGGGACAGCTGTACACTGAAATTACAATGTTTATCGTATCGAGACTCAAAGCTTCAAAGACGGTGAGGCAGAGAGATTGCCACTGTCGTCGCTGAGACGTGACATGTTTTGGGCCTTGATATTTCCACCGAATTTGTATTACATTAAGGATACATTTTGTGACAGCCACAGTGTATTTGTTTTCTACAAGGTTCTACCCTCTTCACCTCGCGCCAAGGGGTGTTGGGGTATACCGTAACCAAGTGGTATCCCATGATATGTTGTTACGACCACATTTTGCACACCGAGCCTGAGCATTGAGCATTGAACCTGACTTCATCACTGACCTTTCATGGACTTCAGCAAAGGCTGTAATAGCGAGTCTTCCCTGGGGCCTTTTCATTATACCTTTTCCAAAAGCGCGCGTGGCTGCCGTCTGCAGTAACCCCAGTTCCGACAGCTGGGGGTGCACGTTATTCGCAGTCAGTAGAGAAATACTCGGGCGCAACGACAAACGTAGCTGTAGTACTGACTGGAGACTGTGGCGTATTAGGATACAAAATATTTTTAACAAATATGTTATGTAATTATATTATATGGCAGTATTACACAAAACGAATCTTTTTTTGGAATCATGTATAGGCTGTTCTATTCATGTTATTCTGTCAACATAGACATCAGAGTCTGATCCTTGCCCAGAGCTCGAAGTGATAAGAAGGAATGGACTAGAAGCCAGGACTTTCTTAATAATGCACTAGCTGGGTTCACTCACGGCCAAGTTTCAGATGCTACTGTTTTACCAGGATTCACTACAATTATTTATTAGAAGATGGTTATTTTTTCCCGAGGTATGGGTCCATGGGCGCGTAGAATAGCTGAGGTTAGTTGAGGTGTAAGGTATAACACGATTTCAAATCCTACGGTCATAAACGTAAATACAACGAACTGATTTGAGTTAGAAGAAGCAACTCGGGCCTGGAGGAAGAAGAAAATTATTCAATAATGATATATTCCAGTGTAGCGTTACAAATTTGTGTTGATGCTAAGCTGGTGGCTGGAAATTGGTGGTAGTATCTTAAGGTTGGGAGTCCTATGACCGAAGTTCAATTGTGCTAATATTTCTTACAATGACATTGCATTTCAAGCATAGCACTCATGTTTCAGTGTCTTTATGGCTAACAGTATAACAATGAACAAATGCAAATGTAATATAAATATTATTATATTATGTAATCATGTAATATTATGTCCAGATGTGTAGTAATGCACAATGTATTCTAATGTTTTTTTTTTTTAAATGTCACCCTTATTTGCAGATCAGTCAAACACATTGTCTACAAGCTGCTGATTTCAAATTGTACCACCCAAACATTCAGTAGGGTATTAACGTTAAATATTAAGCATTATGACCAGACGTTCCACTTGTAATTTGGATGAGTCCTCAATATTATTTTCGGAAGGAACATGTAGTGTACAACTTTCCCACTTTAACCTTAGGATATTCCACAGCTGTTGGAATCTTCTGTGGTAAATTATAATTCAGACTGTTTAACTATTAAGGAGTAGTCTTGTCAGTTTTCTGGTCAAAACAAACCATTTTAGTTTTTTTCACAGTGTATGGTCAAAACTATTCACCATGGTACACAATTTAAGTTTAAACTTTCCAAATCAGACCTGTCATTCATTTTTACTCCTTCATCCTGTTCCGTCATTACCTCTGTCCGTTTCTTGCTCTCTCTCCTTCTCGTTCTGCTAAATACCTGGGGTTTCTCTAGACTCCTCCTTGTCTTTCATTCAACACACTTCTTTTTCCTATAAACCTGATTTACAAACACCTTTCTCTTACCAACATACTACACAGAAATGACTCACTGAGTTGGTTCATGGCTCTTCTTTACTTCTCTTTACAAGTTCCTCTCACTTTTGCTGTTCTGACCTTACGGCTACTCTTCATCTTCCATTGTAAGATAACTTTCATAGGCCTACCTCTCAGTTTCAATTTTACCGGAGATACACCTGATTAAATAGGTCTTCTTCTTGTGTGTTTGTGTGTGTGTGTAAAATGTAACCTACTATATATATATATATATATATATACTATGAGGTAGGCCTATATACCACCAACCAGTAATTTTCTGGCCCCGGTATTTAGCCTATACTACATCAATACTTCTAATAAAAAGAGGATTATGTGCAGTTTCACACCTAGTTTGTTTGAGCATTTAACTCGAATAATTGAGCATTTCTATTCGCGTCGACATTGTTTGAAACGACAATATGCAAAACCTTATTATTAATTTAATCGCACCATAATCCGCAATTATTCAGAAGACTATACCATAGTGATACCGAACCGATACTTGAATGTTTGTGATTTTGTACAAACACAGGCAGGTTCAAATGGAAATGAACCGTGTAAAAGGGTAACAAACTGTAGGCTAGTCTCCTGGGGTGACGCTTCGACTTCGCAGCAGCTACCACAGAGTCAGTGCTAATGAATTGTTTTCCACAGATAAATGCAACGTTTCACCATATATGCTGTTTATATCGCAGTTGATTAGCTAAATCCTCAAGTCACACACACAGCAAGAAACCAGCAGGTAGGGAGTGGGGGAACCGAGGGAAAATGAATAGGACCAATACCTGAAAGCAAATGAATTATGGTTTGTGTGCTACACCAAGTGGATTAGGGAAAAGTGAATTGAATTTGACAGTGGACTTGTATTCCCGATAAACACAAATTCAGTTGCATTTCTTCATTTCTTTAACATGTATCGGATAGGAACAATTTGCTTGTTAACGTGCCAATATTTTAAGTTGGACAGTGTGTTTTACGAACATTCATCTGGCACTCTAGATCTACGACCGTGCTGTGTGTTATATTACATTATATTACCACAAGATGGCGCATTCTTTCTTCCTATGGAACTGCTCGATTCAGACACCTTTTCGGTTTGAACAGCAATCTATTATCAAATATGTTGTTTACTCTTAATTTTATCAAGGTTATTTTCAAGACGTATAATTGATTTAGAATTTATATACATGTGATACTTCAGTTCTGAATTCACTAAATTGGTTTTTCGATGATTGTCTCCAAGTCTACTTATCTTGGCGTCTTTATCGAACATACATGTGAACGAAAAAAGCGTGTTCTGAGTTTACTACTAGATGACAGGTTCTGAAAAATAAACCAAATTTGTGTGTACAGCAGCCTAAAAACAAAAATGATCTCATTTAAACACACGTATTTTTCGGCTCGAAACATCTATGCAAAATACATCTAGGCAGGCAAATATCATGGGCATTAATTATTGCATAGTTTTACGCAGAATTTCATTTACGGCTCTTGACATATGAATGAACCACTGGCCTTTTTTGTAGCAACATGTATAATAGAACGTTACACAGTGTTATGTATATTACCCTCATGTAGACATTGTTCATTTAGGGTTTGAATCCAAATAATTATTAACGTTTGTGCAAAACATTGAAATGAAGCCTAATTTATCTTTCCATTTGACAAATATTTTGCAAGATAATAGTATAATAAACTTTTTCAGACCATAAAAGAGTAGTAATAATATATACATACATATTATATATATATATATATATATATTTTTTTTTTTTTTTTTTTTTAATTCTCATTATAATAAACATATAAAGCTAGATTTATCACGACCTTTAAATGCATAAGATGATCAATGTACATCAGTTCCTTCTTTACTTCTTTACGAAAAATATGAATAGGCCTATTTATATCATTCCGCTCTTATGCCGCCTAAATATTGCAGATAGATCGATCACCGTTTCCCGTGGACAGTATGAAATATCTTTCATAAGCAATTTGTTCATATCAAGAACCTTTTTACGGGTTGACCGCGAAGTGGTTAAAGATTCAACAGGAGTAGACTCTATGGCACAGCAAAAACTATGGCATGATACTACCAATTCATTATATGTAGGCTATTATTCTTTTTATTTCAATACATTATGTCGTGGTTTTATCTACGAATATCTTTCTTGTTTTACTTGTCGTGATTGTAATAAAGACAAGTATCTCTTGCAATGAAACTGTAATGTACATATGCTAAATACGTCTGAGTGGAACAACGCCCCATATTCGTCAGCAATAGTACACAAAGTCTATTTAACATTATTTTGATAAAGCTGCGAAAACACTGTCCAGATGCAGTTAGTATTCGACTACCGACGTACTGAAGCGTCACTGACAGAACTCCACCCACCAGCGCGCTTACCCTATCAGCTATCGCGTTTACATAAGCAACGAGTCCCATAGGCTTTGCTGACTTATGACTAGAGGTCTCCTCCTTTCGGTCTGACGTTTGTAAGTGTTTGCCAATCCAAACAGACTACCATCTTGCCCAGCCTCAAAATCCTTTTTAATATTCATATAATTTATTATCATATTCAATATTCATAGTAGGCTCAATATGATTGGTTAATAATCTAGCTACCCGCTTTCTAATATAAGGCAAAAATATAACTTTGCAATACAAGACAATTTAAAAACAGACACTGTTGTAGTTAACTAGTATTTATTCACTTTGAGCAGAAGCATAATCCAGATGAAGCACAGTAGAAGAGTTAAACTTTAAATCCAAATGGGCTATTTTGTGTGAAATATTCCAATAAACAAAACATTTACATTTTCTCTGCTGCAAGATAAGAATGCTTATATTGAAAACGAACGAAAAATTTAAATCTGACTGTTAAAAGGCAGACATGGTGCGCAAACATATCCTTCTTAGTCTTTCATAACTCTCAGTCAATAGAAATGTCCGTGCAAATATATTTTGCATATACATGCAGTTACATTTGATATGTAGGCAAGTACAAAAACGTACAATCTGATTCATTTACGCAATGTTGTGACAAGGAATAAATATAATGTCAGAATATTACTTGGCCGTGCGACAGGACAACTCCGGCATCGCTAGAAATGGAGAAGAAAAAAAAAAAGACTTTCACTTAGACACAGGTATGACACCACCAATCCCCGTGACGACTCACCAGCAGACTGTCTCCACAAGACAGGGTCTACTCGATGCAAACGTATTTTATAGCGTTTAAGCTTCATAAATATTAATTCCACATATATAGTCATCGTCTAAATTAATGGAGAGGTGTGTTTTTTATATATATATATAAGAAGCCAAAAATGCTCATTTTCTGGGTCTGCGTTTTATTTGCTCGTTCTCCACCACACGTGTGTTTGGTTTTCGACATTACTAGAAACTTATTTTTTTTTATATCTCAGTTTATATGTCAATTATAGGAACATGTTTTTTTTTTTTTGGCACGTTGTTAATCACCCAACATTGAACAAATGTTATATTTCAGAAATTGTATGGTCAATAACTTACAAACATGTTGTAAATTGTCTTTGGACGTTGCGAAGCTTCAATTACCAAAGAACATACGGAGAACAGAGACCGCGTGATTCGTCAAACAAACAGCTAAATTTGGCAACATTAAGACAGGTTTGGAAAGCATCAGTTTACATTAGTGTACAAAGTTTTGCCACATTTCAATGAGCTAACAGAGAAGAAACACATGGTAATGTTATGCGGCACTACTATTAAATCAATTTCCTTCCTTCCAAAGACAGGTTTATGAAAGTACAAAACAATTTTCGGGAGACAGATCTTATAAATTACATTATTTATACAAATTAGGTAATAAAACGATTGTTTCATCCCACATAAAGATTTACATTACTACACAACACATATATAATACAGTAAGGTCTGCACGGGACAATGAGGTTGGTCTTGCCTATCGTTCCAGCTGTATTTGGTTCACTAATGGCCATTTCATTTGTTCATCTGCCGACTGCAGGGCCTGAAGGAGACATAAACAAAATTAGTATTTTGAATAAAAAAAACATGTAAAAACACACACTGCGAAAGAGCAGTGTTTTATACACACACTCACATACACCCGGCAGGCTTTGGTCTTTAAATCCTTTTTTTATGATCATTTTTCAATGATATATGCCAAAAGCTGTATATCATCACAATAACTATATTCATCATGTATAATATTTTATGATCAAGATTCCTTGCTGAGACATTTGATCCACCCACAGTGAAGAATAAAGACTAAAAATCGCCAGCAGATGTCCCCATAGGTCTAATATATGTCACTCCAGTATGTACTCTTGCATTCTAGTCAAAATGCAATACACGTGAGCCTAGCGTCGGTTCTTTAAGGGATCCCAGTAACAGATCTACACAAGGGAGGTTTTAGGGAGATGCCTATACTTTCTGAATACCTGTGCAAAGGGGATTCTATCAATCAGACACAATACTGCATTTTTACACTTTATATAGCAGTGTACTGAAAAGATGAATAAACATATCAAGATTCACAACATTTTAAAATCAGTGAACTGAGACACAGCCTTTAAAAAGACAGATTCACACCTTTTATAAGGAAACTGTCTTTACCTTTATTTCTTTACTACCTTTGCATTTGAATTCTCATTGTTTCATATTTTTTTTTGCAAAACCAGTCTACACTCAATTATGAAAGAACTTTGTTGAAACTAAAAAATACTAGCTTGCCAGTGACAATAATACATACCTAGAAAGCTTAGCAAAGCAATTTAATGCAAACCTCTGTACAACAGAACAGTGTTGAGAGTAAATGCAGTCAGTTGCAACTTGCAATCTGATGTAATAAACTGTTCAACACCAATACTCAGTTCTATAAACAATGCCAATGCTCTCGTTTTTTGTTGGATGTCATTTCTATCAGTGTCTTTTTAGTGTAACCAGCTTCATTTATTCATTTGAAATTAATGTGTGTTTATAATAATAAATTTTTACCAATAGCAGTAACAGGTATTTCACAGGCCACAGACATCCAATCAGAGCTCATTAAAAGTGGTCCACAATTAATTTAGCCGAAGAATGCCTTCAGACCCCTTAATATAATATTACATCTATGGTGTTTGCCATACACTGCCACCAGTACTCACAGCGCTACACCCTTTGTGACGGGTTAAATGGCCTTCAGCAAGCATTTTTGCAAAAAAACAGAAAGTATCTCAATAAAGCACCATTACATCACCACTGTGGTGATATCATGTAATGCTTATCAAAAATGGCTACAGCTGCACTCGAGGGTAGCTTCAATCATTCCAGTATTGATTCTCGTACCAACAGAATGTGCCGGTAAGCAAAGCAATGTGTTCCACATAACAAGCTCTGAAATAAGACTGAATTCTCTATCAACTGATATGAAGCAGACTGCTTTGGTGTCTGCTGTAAGTCCCCCTTTTATAAAAGGGGGACTTACTGTGGAGGTCATTGCCAGTTTCTGTGAGATGTGCTGCATGGGATTACAGCAGAGGGTTACTATGACAGCAAAGCGGGCTGTTTTTAGGATGGGGTTAGACTTCTGCAGGAATACTGTAGATTGCCGTTCCTAAGCTATCTGATCCACATCAAAGTTCCAACAGTGCAAGCTCATCAACATGTTTCACTAGCAAGACAACATCCTGAGTCTACATACACTTGCATATGTGATTCCATCCAGCACTTATAAGTGGCTGCACATGGACGCATCAGTTAGCAACTGGCAAGACCTGGGGCAGCTCCCACTAAAATGCAGCAGGAGTCTTATTTCAGTCTCCAGGCAGTCACTGTCTCAGCTTTAAACATGACAGAATGTCATGTAAAAAAAAACAGCAGATGAACTGAAACTTTGTACCAGATTTCCAATCATTATACTGTGTTTGAAATTAAAGGTCAATGAATGCCATGGAGGGCCAAAGGTTTTCTGATTTTCACACAAAGATCCTAATTATGTGACTAAATCAAAAAGAAAATTTAAGCCCAGACACTAATACAACTACATACCCAATGGACCAGATCTGAGGATATGTCTACAACATACTCATATCAATATACACACACAACAGTACTTTTCCAATGTATGCATGCAATATATTTTATATCTCAAAAGAACAATAAATGCATTATGCACCTATTTTGCCAATATTATAACAAAAAAAGCACATTTGTCTGAGACTGCACTTAATGCCATTTTAAAACAAAGGCTAGTGCCCTCACACTGGGCCCAAATTTCAAATTAACACTGCAACAGCTTAAGTTTCATAGCAGCTTTTTTAAAATAAACAATCCACATGGAAAGAACCTATGACTCTTTCTGCATCTCTCTCTGTACAATTATACATACAGTAATAACTCCTTTAACACATTTTACATTTATGAAAAAAACTGACTGTTTGCATAATGAAATGTTATGTAATTGTTTCAGATACTATTAAAATCTGACTTTCAAGACATTCCTCTTAATGATCTATAACAAAATTTTCCAATCTGTCCCAGGAAATCAAGAGCTCTCTTGGCTTGAATATCAATTGCCCAGGAACACAGGGTTGAGCATGTGAATAGGGACAAGCTACAAATGTATGGCAGAGCTTACCTGGGCCATGATCTGCTCTGACAGGGGGTTCTCATTCACCTGATAGACAAGTGACTAAAGAGATTAGAGCAGCGAGCCACCAAAAATGTGCTCATCATTAGGACAATCAGCTTTGAAGCAAGGGGGCCACCATAATAAATTATATATAAATGAATACCATAGTGAAATATTAATTAGAATTCAATATGAGCTCATAAAATAAAATTAGCAACAAGGCTGTCATCAATAAAATGTAAAGTCTAGTAAGGATCTAATCTAGTAAGTAATATTTCCACAGTTCTTTACAATCACTTCACATTGTAATATTTAAAACAGTATTATTCATGTAAATACCATCTACATCAGTTAAATATGACCAGAACAAAGTATGCTATCAGGACAAGTTCGATCATATACATTGTTTGTTAATGCACACCCATTAACAAACAAATCAAATGAAACAATTAAGAGCTTTGTTTATGAGAGTTGGACTGGGCTTACATGAAAATCTCATACACTGTGAAAAATTGTGGATAGCCTGTCTGTAAGCACACACAAACAGATACCCACAGATACCCTGTGTCCTGTGTGTGAGTCATGAGGCATTTCAAAGAGCAGTACCCTGGACAGGACTAACCAATTATGTCCGTTCACCCGTGCTTGTGTTTGGAGTGGGCCCTCTTTCCCAGCAGACTCACACACAACCAACTCAGTAGTTGAAGGCCCTTGGTGAGTTAGCACTATTCTCTCATAGACATACCTGCACTGTCTCTGCCTCTCTTAGGCTACATGTCCTCCCTCTTGTCCCCCTGTTTAAAAGTTACCAGTGGTGTAATCAGAGGAAGAGCCCTGGGATGGCTTTCAGAAAGTCTGGTGAGAGATGGTGGGGGAAGGGATGCAACTGAACCAGCAAAAAGGTGAAATTGTGGCAGAATAAGACACAAGGTGGGAAAAAGGAATAGTGCAAGAGAAGAAGAGATGTGCGGCAAACTCTCCATAAACTTTGTACACTGATTCACCTATCTTCCAGTCAAGACTTTGGTGCTGTGGTATGACCAAGAAGGTTGAACAATCACATGACACGTAGGCTAATTTAATTTTCAAAGATTTCAGCCCTAATAATACCAGAATAAAAGTGAGGCAGCTGGCTAACTAGTATGCAATGTGGTCAGGGCATGATTACACAATATTTGGCCTCAGTAGGTGTGTTCATGGAATCGGTGATGAAGAAGCCTAGCCTAAATTCTAAAGTAAACATTGAACATGTTCATCCAAAAGGAGACAACTGGTCACTACACGCAGAGAAGAAGGACACCTTCTCTGTGTGTAGTGTTTGTTTTGTTAACTCTTGTCTTTCCTTCATGTTAACTTGTAAGTTAGCTACCTAGAGGTGAATATGATTGGCAAAATGCAAGACAAGACCTGCTGTTATCCAACATTACTGACAGAAGGATACAGGAGGATATTAACTTTTTCAGTTGGACACTTAGCTAGCAAGCCAGCTGTAAGCAACAAACTAGCAGTTGTACCAACTGTATTGGTTGGCAGTTATTTGTTTTTACCAGCATGAGAGAGGCTTGCCATTTGCAACATTCCAAACCAAACTGTTAAGATAATGTAATGTAACATACAGTTTGTTTATTACAGAGACTAATGTCTGTTGAGGGTCATAACTTGGGTGACAGAAACAAATCAGTTGTGTACCTGGTCCTTACCTTGTAGTTGACCTTCTGAATGACTTGTGGGGGTCACCCTCAGCGTCACCCTGACACCAAAGAGACGGTGTCATCTTCAGGCAACAAGGCCCACAAAAATGTTATTGTGAGTGTACCATGGTGACATTACTCAATCTGCACATGCTGCCTCTCTCGCACACCCCCTTCTCTTTCTCTCAATTTCCATCTATAATTTCATCCATGACCAGGAACACTGCATCCATGTTGTCCAGCAGACACCTCTTCTCCACATTCCTTCTGCAGATAGGCATGACGAAGTAGGATCAGCATGGGTTATTACAATCTTCAAAGTCACTTTTAGTAACACTGCACAATTTCAACGAGCCACAGTTTATCACAGGGCCTTACTATGTGGCGTACTGACATGCAAAATACTCATGATGTTGGAAAAAAATCTTGATACCACTGCATCCACACACACGCACGTACCATCAGCATGGGCTGTGCATCAGTGTTCAGAAGTAAAGAGATGGCTGGGAGAGGAGGGAGAGTGGCTACTGCCAACCATTTGTATTCTGCACATCCACTGCATTGGTTTCTATGGAAACAATATCAGCACCAAAAGCTCTTCTTAGGGGGCTTCCTTCAACGACCGCAGAAAGAAACTCTCCTTCACAACACTGCAAAACACAAGGTTTCCAATGTAATCACCTCTGAGGACATTATAAAGTGTTGTATGAAGTATATAAGCCAATATGTAAGCACATTAATAGGTAAATTTATGAGAAGAAGAAAAGGCCCCCCATGACAAACCCTTGACACACCACACTAGCGCTGCAAACAAACCATTCAACTCAGCCCGCATGGATTTGAGAACTAGCCTTAGGTACATTAAACAAATATGTAATATGTATGGGCTACATCTGTCATAAGTTGTTTCCCCCTGCTACAGTCAGCAAATTCAAAAAGCCCCTAACTGTAAAACCAGTGCACAAGTTGATCACACTTGTTCATAAATATGACACAGATTGTTTTTGGATGCAAGTGGAGGAAGCAGCCATAGAGCCTGTCTCTTACTCATTCATTCACCAGCTTAGTTATTACTCATTCCCTGACTTGATCAATGAGTGACCAGGTCATGTGGCAGTGATTGACAGCACCTTGTTTTAGTACTAGACAACCATGAGAAGCCGTGACCCCTGAGTATTACCTGTTCAGTTCTTGCTTGTGCAAAGTAAGGATCTTGCATTTAGCAGACAAAACCATGTCTGGGGGTATGGAGTACTTACCCTAAGATCTGGCTGAGCAAGTCAAACAGGCAGCATCAGCATTAGCTAATAAGACAGAGAAAATCAGTGGTTATTGAGCATTGGCTGTCTAACAAACCCAAAACAGGATCTCATCTCAACCGTGCAGCCAACCAGCCACTGACGTGGTATGTAACAGTTATCATCATTGTTATCATCACCCTGAATTTACCTTGTTTTCCTGAGGGCTGCCCACCACACAGAGGAAGAGGTCAATGCTGCTTTTGTAAATGACAGTCATCCCCTCCAAGAATGCCATCTCATCTGATCAAAGGAGAGGAGGAAGACAGATAAAGAAAGAAAGAAAGAAAGAAAGAAACAATGAAAGAGAGCCTTCATTAATCTATTGTGTATCCAGATACCACACCTTGTGTGTGAGCATGTGGCTGAAGGCCCGTGTGCATGGTGGTTTGAGACACTGTGTGTTTAGCTACTCCTACCTTTTGTTAGCTAGCCAGCATATTTCCATAAAAGGCAGTGAAATGGGAGAACCTGAAGGGAATCCAGACAGAGCTCTGCAGAGTAATCCCAAACTCCATGAAGCAGAGATTGGTGTACAAGACACAAAGTAAATACTTTGAGCTCCAGTAAGTCCTCACTGACGGTATTTCCTCATTTATTTATATGCATGTTAAATCTTGCTCAGCAGCAGCTGTGGCAAGATTGTCTTGGCAGTATGCTTCAGTTCAGGTCATTTTCGTGCCAAGAGGTGAACCCCCACCTCAATCTGAGGCTGCATGCACTCTGGAAGAGGTTTTCTTCAAGGACCTCTCTGTATGGCTCATCCTTCCCTCAATTCTGGCCAGTCTCTCTCTGTCCCTGCCACTGAGAAGCACCCTGATAGCATGAGGCTGTCACCACTGTACTGTACACTGTACACTGTAGGGATGGTACTAGCCAGGTGATGAGCAGTACCTGATTTTTGCCATACATAGCGCTTGGAGTTCAGCCCAAAGAGTTCAATTTTTTTCTCATCAGACCAGAAAAACCTTTTCCTCATGGCCTCAGAGTCCTTCAAGTGCCATGGAACTCGGGCGGTCATATGCCTTTTAGTCAGGAGTAACTTCCGTCTAGCCATTCTACCATAAAGGCCTGATTGACGGAGTTCTTCGGAGATGGTTTCCTTCCGGCAGGTTCTCCCATCTCTGCAGAGGACTTCTGAAGCTGTCCGAGAGGCCATTAGCTTCTTGGTCAGTTCCCTGACCAAGGCCCTTCTTGCCCAGTTACTGAGTTTGGCTGGAGGACCAGCTCTAGGAAGAGTCCTGGCGGTTCCAAACTTATTCCATTTAACAATTATAGAGCCCACTGTGCTCCTTTGAACATTCAAAGCATTAGAAATGGTTTTATACCCTTGCCCAGATATATGCCTTGACACAATTTGATTTTGGTGGTCTCCGGAGATTTCCTTGGACTTTATGGCTTGGTTATTGGTCTGACATGCACAGTGAATTGTGGGACAGATATGCACCTTTGTAAATCCTGTCTAATCAATTCAAATTTCCAGAAGTGGATTGCAATCAGGTTCTAGATACATCTCAAGGATAATCAAAGCAAACAGGATCCACCTGGGCTCAATTTGGAATTAAATAGCAAAGGGTCTAAATATTTATGTAAAAGAGATATTACAGTTTATGATTTTTTAAAAAGAAATTCGCAAAACTCTCTTGAATATTTTTTGTCAGTATGGGTTATTGTATTTGATTGACAGCCAAAATAATACATTTAATCCATTTTAGATTAAGTCTATAACACAACAAAGATTGCAAAAAGTGAAGGGGTCTGAGTACTTTCTGAAGCCACCATCTTAACAGGAACCAGATCCTTAACAGGAACCAAGGAGTAAATATAAGGAATGTGTCAGCATTTTAATCCCATAAACAGTAGGAACCTACAACATTCTATCTGCCTGTTCCATTCTTCTTTGGTGCTGAAACTGCTCAAAGTAAGAATGGCCAATAAGTGAAACCCAAAAGGACGAGTATACACATACTGTCAGCTTTGTATGTTTTGTTGAATATGTTCTGCTCAAAGTTCTTCTGCTCCTTCATGGAGGGGTATAGCTCAGGGTACTGTAAACACAGAAAAGGACAAGTCAGGAACATTTGCCTACTGTATATCTAATGCATTCCACTAAAGAGGCTATATCTTATTTTGATGTAACAAAAGTGTTTTATGGCAAATGATTGCATTTTAAGGTCTGTGCCTTTATTCAAAGTCAAGGGGAGACTCCAAGTCACAAAACAAAAGCTTGCGTTCTCTACCTTTGATAACAGACGGTTCCCATCATTGTCTAGAATGAAAACAGCTTTCACTGTGTGGTTCCTAAAAAGATATGATTATTATGATTATAATAACTGAATTAAACATACATATTTTCAAAGACACAAAATATTTTAAAGCATAGTATAAAGCATTATTAAACAAACCAGAACTGCAGTCAAATATAGTGATGAAACCATGACAATTGTGCCCATCTATTCAACTCCAGGAGCTCCATTCCATACTCTTTACCTCTCCTCAGCAGCAGAGCCATCCCGAGCCAAAGTTCTGTTATGCACTGACCGCCTCAGACTTAGAGCCAAAGTGTATCACAGAACTTGGGCCTGGGGACACATAAGCGGAGAGCCTACAGGCCAGCACATGACAAACAAAGATGAACCCTGCATAATCTGGAAAGATCACCCTACAAACTCTTGATTCAGTGCATTTGACCCTGAACTGTAATGCTTCAGTTTCATTAAACAAAATAACTTAGGGTGTGTGTGGTGTGTAAGTGATTATTAAATATCTTTCTGAATGGAGTCTCAGTTGGATGTGGCAACATTAAGAAAGGACAGACTGTTTTCAGTTGTCATCGTCATCCTAGGAATACACAATCCTGAGGATAGTGTCTGCCTATCTTGAGCTTGCGGATTAAACCTAAAAAAACCTGGTTTTCTTGGGACTTAATAAGTATGATGCTTCAGTCAGAGCACATCAAAGAATAAATGGCTCACGCTAAAGAAAATATACAGCCAAGGTAGTTGTACCTTGTGCCGACGTACTGTTTTTCACGGTAAAACTTTCAGATGATTTTCTGGTCGAAATCAATATTAATGCAAAAATAAACCAAAATTCGCTTACGTGAAACGTAAGGCTACCTGTGGACCATTCGATCCACTGTTTCAAAGCGTGCCCAGCGACACAGTCAGACGACAAGACGTGGCACTGAGTTCTCGGCTGTGCGATGCTATCATAATATCATTATATGCCATATGCGACAGTATAGTTGACAGAGCTTTGCAAACCAAAACAGCAGGTTTTTTTGAACCGCACATCTGCATGAAAGTGTATTTTCTAGACACGTATACTGGTTCCACGTGTCCATGATCTATTGGGTATTGGGTGTTTGGGTATTACAACAACCTTGCTATTTATCGCGTTTCCACAATCGCTGCTACCAAAAGTTTTTCAAAAGACACTTACCTAGTTAATTTCTCAAGAAATAAAAGTGTAACCAAAACATGCTGCTGCAATACATTTCAAGAACTAGATATTATTTAAAAAAAAAAAAACATATTACAAACTGAATGCACTTCTGAAAACGCCGCTCGTGCTTAAGGAACATACAATTGATAAAGTAATGATGCAACCTGATTCAGACCATAATATCATGCCAGCTGTTGGGTCTACATCTCAGAACCCAGAAAATTGTCCGGTGGACACAAAACTACTATTTTTCAGCGCATGCCAGGGACACCCTTAAATTGGAGACAAATCAGGACGAGGAACTGACAGAAAATAAATATAATGCAAGAACTCCTTACCAGAGCCGTCAACTCCATGATAGTGTATTTCTGTGTTGACGTGGACAGACCTGAGCTGTCATTTCAGTAGACCTCTTAGATCCCTCTGAGTCATAGGTGGGCGGGCCTTCTGCGATCAAGCGAAACTGAATTACTGTGTCGGCCATTTTGGTTCTTAAGGTATAACTTTTCTTATGTGTCGGCCCGATAACGGGTTGCGCCACAATGGCGTCAGTATGTACGGTCGTTCAAAAAGGACGCTAACCCTCGTGGCATTATCTACTCGTAGTGGCCTGTACGGCACAGTATGAAGGTGCCTAATGTGAGGACACATATCTGCTGCCATGTTTTCATTCGTATATTATACATTAAATGGGTAAAACAATATTTTTTCAGAAAAATGTATGCATTTTCACACTTTAATTACAAAGCACATGGAGGTATTGTATTTGAGCTTTCTGTAGAAAGAGTTTCAACAAATCCTGCTCCAGACATCTTAAATAGCTTCTAATCAGCATTAGTTAGACAGCAGGAAGCCAGTTCGATTTTTAAGTGGTTTGTGAGTATGTATACAAACTGCTGAAAAACCTATTCCTGCAACACCCTGACTGCTTCAATTTACATTTCCGAAACAATAGTGAAAACAATAGACGTCAAAACAGTATAACTAAATAATTACAATGAAAGCAACCGACAGGAAAGAGTAAAACAGCAGCATTTACAGGTTAAATCTTTATTTAAAAGTATTAATTATTGCACATCCCATGAAGTTAGGCAATGGTCTAGTTGGCTAGCTAATGTGTATAATTTATGCTTGTTACCTGGCTAGTAACCTTATTAGCTATGAGACAATACATATGGCTTTCATGTCACCAGTGAATTTTCTGAGGTCTTTTTTTCTTCTGCGTGTTTGCTTCTTTCTTTCTTTCCCACACACAGGGTATACTGTTACACACAGTTTATACAGGTAATACTCAAAAGTAGTTTTTGAGTAAATGAGTAATTTGTGATTTTGTGCAACTTTAATTGTAACTTTAGTGCAACATTACAAGAAAAGACTCTGCCTTTTATCCAGCAGTGCATTTGCCCAGGACTGAACGTTAGGCTGCCTATCTGAGTCCCTTTCCCTGATTTTAAGTATAGTTATTTGCATTGCCTTCGGGTTCTGAGGGCAAGATGTGCAAAATGGAAAATTGTCTGAGGTTGCCAGTGTTAAGGGTGGTAACTGGAGTACACATTTTCCTGACTGTGTTTTGTATTGGTGTAGATCTTTCTCAGGCTTGTTGTGGTTTTTTTTTACTGGGTGCAGTTTTTTTTTTTTTTTTTTTTTTTAACTTTTATTAACATACAGCAAGGTAAACATACAGAAAATACATAAACAGATGATGCCAGGGGATCAGAAGACTGACAGAAATCATAAATCAGCTCAAAAATATTAAACAGGGTACATAAATTCAAGGTTTTAATAGCTTTCCTATTTTTAGAGTATAGGACTGATGTAATGTATTGTTTGATTTCGTTTTCAAAAATTAAAAAAGAAGGTTTATGATTGGAGAACTTAGATTTATGAATATGTGGTTTTGCAAGTAATAAAATCAAATTGATGATATCGTATTGATTTGCCTTGGTAGTAGAGTAAGTAAAAAAGCCAAACAATACATTATCATAGGAAAGGGAAAATGCAGAATCAATATATTGGGAAATAAATGTAGAGACATCTAGCCAAAAAGTACTAGTTTGGGGACAAGACCAAAATAAATGATATAGATCTTCTAGAACCAGATGACAAAAAGAGCATTCCACATCAATGTCCTTTTTATATCTTTGTAGAAATACCTTGGAGGGATAAAAACGATGAATCATTTTAAAAGTCACTTCCTACCAGATTTTCTTCCAGTCCAGGTCTGAAGTAAGGTTATTCCAGTAGGGACCCACATTTGGAACAGCATTTGTTTGTGAAAATTTGACAATTTTAAGGGGATTTTTTCAACACTGTAGCAGCACAGTAAGGCAAATTTAAGGTCTCCAAGTTTTGAGAACAAGTATTTGGGAATAAAATTCCAAATTGGAGTCGGGTTTCTAAGAAACTGTTTAATCCAATTTATCTTGAAAGTATTGTCATGATTGGAAAAATCAAGAAAGTTTAGGCCACCATGTTCATGGGAGTTCATTAAAAGTGATTTTCTAATATAGTGTGTTCTGTTTCTCCACACAAAATTATGAAGTATGTTATCAATGGCGATATAGGTCTGTTTGTTCACATCTAGAGATAAGGCTGCATAGGTAAGTCAGGATATGCCCTCTGCTTTGGTTAGCAAAATTCTTCCTCTAAGGGATAAATCTGTTTGAAGCCATAAATTAAGTTTTTTTCTGCACCTTTCCTATAATGGGGTTGAAAGTCAAAGAGCATCTGGTGTCTTTGTTTTTGTTAATAACAGTTCAAAGGTAGGTGACTGAATCTTTCACAGGAGTGTTAGAAATAGAGGGAACACTGAAGTTTTTGAGGGCCAGCAGCTCACACTTACTGATGTTTAAACATAGCCCAGAGGAGGCTTGTTGTGGTCGCTCTCCCTCCCTCACATGCACAAGCATCACTACACGACCGGAAGTGAATGATTGGTGTCGCCAAGGCAATGGGGGAGTAGGTGGGACAGTCAGCCAATAAGACGATGACTGAACTAAACACATCTTTTAAAATGGAAGCAGCAAACATTTGTGTGTGGTGGGCTGGCTGGGTAAAATTGTAAGGAGCCCGCGAGCTGGGAGAAGCTGCTGCGAATTTCTGATTTTATGGGCTTTATTTTCCATTCACCGCTGAGCTCAGCGAGCTCGCATTTACATTTACATTCATTTAGCAGACGCTTTTATCCAAAGCGACTTACATAGGTTACAATTCTTTACAATGTTACAATGTTTTACTAAGGCAATTGTGGGTTAAGTACCTTGCCCAAGGGTACAGCAGCAGTGTCCCAGCGGGGATCGAACCGGCAACCTTTTGGTTACGAGTCCCGCTCCTTAACCACTATGCTACACTGCCGCCCCGTTCTCACAATGTATTTTGCATTGTATGTCTCGTTTTTTTTTATCAATTATCAGTAAACTGCAGGTCTACTGACCTCAGTAGTAGCGATACCAGCGTCCCTATGCATTGGGAAGTTGATGCCTTTGCCCATAATAGGCAAGAGCATATAGGCTAGTTGGTAAGCATGCGTGAGTTTTGGCATGGTGTGGTGTTTTCTTTTCTTCTTAACTGTGTGTATCATTCACAAGGATTACGGTGTTCTGGGTCTTGGGAAAGTGTCGTACTACAGTGTTTTTTTCTCGTGTGCTCACAGGGCCCGGTGTTCAGCGTACACTCACTTGTGCAATTGCATAGGGTGGCTACCTCCGGGAATGCCTACTGTCTAACTGTGTTTTAATATGATTGTGACATTAAATTGTTATTTCGGTTACTCAGTTCCTCTGATTGAGTGAATCATTTACAGGATACTGCACATTTCATTAAGAAAAACGAACCTGAAACTAAAGGGTTCCTCCCCTAACAGAGGGTGGTGTAGTCTCTATATAATGGGCAACCAAGCAGTTGTTTTTCACCTCTACACAAGTATTACCAAGGATACTTATTTGGAATTATAAATTCATACTGGATTTGCTGGAAGGATAACAGGATGTCATTATTAAATTAACTAAATCTTACTCTTTTTTATCCAGTTGTGAAATGTGTTGTTGGTACACATCAGGGTAAGTGATTTGTTTTTAATGAGAGGTGATAAACGCACTCTAGCTTAAATTTTGTGTTAACAGATATCTATTTACATGATATTAATCCAGGTATCTGGGTAGTGTTATTGTTGCTGAGTTCATTCAGAAAGTACGGTATTTTTCAGCTGTTTTAGCTAGTTGGCAAACAATGATCTATCTGATCTGTTATTCAGCAGCTAATTACGCAGGCCCGGTATTATGAAGGTGCTTAGGGGTGCATTGCATCTGTGACGGAGTGCCATGTGACTGCCATACCAACAAGCCTGGCTCTTTGGTGTCGCGGTCAAAGTCGCATGGTTGGTACCCCATAGACCCGGGCTCAAGGCCGGGTGGGGTGACTGCTCTTGCCCTTCGCTACAAATGGTGTCAGAAGTGAAACAGCTTGCCGCGAGGCCATCGGAGGCGTGCCCGGTGTGTGAGCCGTATGAGGGACCCCCAGGTTCAGTTAACCCTGGTGTGTGAGGGACCCCAGAGATGGGTGAAGCATGGTGTGAGGGACCCCAGAGATGGGTGAAGCACTGGTGAGTGGGGCACCCTGGGATGGGAGAAGTATGGCAAGAGAATGTGTGAGGAACGCCATAAGTGTTCAGAGAATGAATGAATAAAAGTTGAATTTATCAAACAGTCTAGTACTTCTCTGCTCTCATTTCACAGATGCACTTCAATGTGGCCACGCTAAAAATTCCATTTCCACTTAACTTTTGCTAATGCAATGTAGCAACTTGGAACCAAACAAAGAGGAAATACACACAATTTACTTGCACAATGGTGCGATGGTGCAAATTTAGCAATTTCCTGCAAATACAAGTTATTTTTTAAAATAAAACCTTGTGATCCCATACAATATTGTTCACTGTGTAAAAACTTTTGTTTTTGTTTTATTGACAGTGGGGTCATCTCTGCACTTACAATGTACATTTTACATTTTTTTCATTTAATAGAAACTGAGGTCCAGAGCAAAGGTACAAAAGTGTGCTTAATTACAGCACATACAGAACATAAAAGACCACTCTAAATTACAAATGGCCTAACACAAGTAAAAAAGAGCCATAGATTTTCTCACAGACTGGACAGCGCAGGAATTTATTAAAATTGGTGAAGTTAGACACTTTCCCTTACCTAGCTAATGTTTGGTTGCTGTTGTAGGTTCTTTGTGCTTTTTTGCTACCTAGCAGTTGCCTCAGTTGTTGAAAAGTTGTTCATACCTGTGTTATTTTAACTGGCTGGTTTCCACTAAGATCAATACAACTAATCGAAACAACTTTTACGAGTGCATTAATATTTTTTGTAAAAATCCAAAATGGAGACACATGCAAGTTATATTTTCTAAAATTGTTCATTTCAAAGAATCTTTTTAGAACTGTTTCTGAGGGATCAGTCTATGCTAGATTTACAATGAGTCTTTGGTTCACAATGACAAACACATTACAATAAGCCAACAGGCAGTCAAACCAAAGTTTTTTACTCAATCTAAATGAAAGAAATAAAAACATGGCCTTTCAACTGTATCTGCCAATTGACTGCTACTTGTAACCATGCTGTTTTACCTACTGATATCTGCATAACAATTTTGAATAAATGGCTGCCTGCAAATGCCATGGATCTCAGTACTATTTCCCAACAGATAACACAGTACCTACACTGATCTGCCTGAGAGTTTGAAAAGTACATATGGGATTAAGCAGTTTGGCTAAAGTATGGTGTCACTCAAAGATAAATAGTTACTGTTGCTACGGTCATTGTGCTTCACTTATACATTGTAAACACTTTCGATGACCATGTAATGCAAACACATGGTGTACGATGTATCCCCTTTCAACCATTTGGCTCATGTCAACCATATTGCTCTCCCTAAAAATTTCTCATTAACACATTTTGACAAAGGGCTGTCCAAGGATTCACGCCATGTGTCACATCAATCAGTCTCGTGGTTCATGAAGGGATGATTTTCGATTGTTTACATTTATTCATTTGGCAGACGCTTTTATCCAAAGCAACTTACATAGGTTACAGTTCTTTACAATGTTATCCATTTATACAGCGGGATATATACAGAGGCAATTGTGGGTTAAGTACCTTGCCCAAGGGTACAGCAGCAGTGTCCCAGCGGGAATCGAACCGGCAACCTTTCGGTTACGAGTCCTGCTCCTTAACCACTATGCTACACTGCTGCCCTACATTGTTGCAAAATTGTTGGCAAATATCAAACACACATCAAATACACATTTTCTTTCACTTGTAGCATTTTTAAAATGGGTTGCATTGCACATTTTGCCCAGATTTACTTCTGAATCATGGGAAATCGCTTGAAAAGACTTTATACAAAGTACATATGAATTTGCAGTTACAGTAGGTGGCAGTATTCAACTCAGTTTAATTCCTTACTGCTCATGCTTATACAGTGCACCCCAACCATAAGAATAAGACCATTCCAGAAGGATTTGATTCCTATCAACAGTAGACTCAAAGAGTTCTAAATGAATGAACGAAATTGACATTTATGTTTTCAAAAGTTTTCCCCATATTTCCAAAATATTTTGAATATCCATAGGCAAATGTCTCAAACATGGAAGAAATGGTTTTGAAAGTACATGGTGCAATTCTTTAATAAATAAAATAAGCATTACTTACATTAATTATTTGAACGTTACTGTACAATTTTCCAGAGCAGTGTGGTCTACGATGCAGTGGCACAGTCAACACATTTAACCAAATCAGAAAACAAAGTAATTTTACTTGTGTTAGTATTAGAGCATCTCTGTGATAGTTGGCACTGTGTAGACTAAAAAGATGTCGCTCTGGTTTTCATACTCATGGTCTTTTCAAATATTAAGATGGTGTAATCTATGGAATGCCTAATGTCACAGCTGCATTTCTTCTTTGGGAAGGTAACTGAGACTAAAGAAAGTATAATTGTTGATCTATGGAAATGGTAGGCTTTAGCCAAACACCTTTTTCTCAACATATTTGACAAACTAGATGCTTAAGTAATTAGTGAAAGACAAAAAAGTTATTCAAATTCTAAATGGTATTTGTTTTACATATTGCCGTGTGCCACTGATCTCAGGTGAACATCATATTACAGGTGGTTGAGTCCAAAATTATTCCTAAAACAAAATGGCTTGATTCTCATAGCTGGACTTACACATTACATACATGGCACGTTGTGTTTGAGCCTACGTGCAATATGCCCAGTTGTGTGCCGCTCTGCAGCCATTTTAAAAAATTGCAAAACTCATTCTTTGTCAACCATAACCATTTTCCTAATTCAACTGCTGTCATGCAGAATGGTGTTGGATAGAGAGAAGTTGGCGTTGCGATTTTCCAGTGTGATGCTATGGTTTCACCTGCTATGCGCCCTAGAATGTTCCACGCATGCGCTTTCTAAAAACGTGTGCAGTTGTATCGTAGTGTGGTTGGGAATTTTGCAAGTCATGGTGGGCCACTCAAACGGGAAAGAACATCATTCCCCAACGCTCAACTAAATACGTTTAAGTTCTGGATAGTTATAGAGGATTATAGCATGAGAGGCCAGTTCCTAAGATTTTCAGACTACCGCTTGCCAAAATCTTCACTCGTAAGTATGAAAAGATAAAGACTTCTTAACTAGCCAGCTAGCAAAACGGATATTTTCCATAGCACGCTAGCTAGTTACCTCGCCTGTTATAGTGTTTTCAGAACTATCAAGGTACTTGTTTAATTCGGAACTTTTATGTAATAAAGTAACACAGTTGTACTTCAGGAATAACTAAGTTAAATTAAGCAAGCTGGCTACAAACAATAAAACCACCAGTCTGGTACTTTTGTTCCCGTCACACACCCCCCATACCGGCAATGTCCCGCCCCTTACCTTTGGTCGTCGGCTGCAATTCGTGAGAAATCGGCAGCTGCCTGGCAATCTCGGCTTGTGAATAGCTGTCCAGCATGTCAGTTACTATGGCGCCACTTGTTGCTAGTCATGTTGCTGGGCAGCTATGGCGGAAGTGAGCCGGCCCCATACTTCCTGATTGTTTGACGAATGGTGTGTTATGAAGAAAGTGGATGAACGTCCTGTAGCTAACATCAGTCGAAGCACTATAGTTAGCTACATATTGTTTGCTGCTTTTCGCAGGGGGAGGGATACTGAAACTCAGTAGAATCGAGGCTATGGAAAACATGGTGAGGGGAGTGAGAGAACGGGATAGATAAAACCGAGACTGTACGTCACGTAGGGTTAGGGAGGGGATGCCTTGAAAAAGAAACCTTGGCTTATAAAGTCGCACCCCTGCCAGTTCACCTTCATAACAACGTCGCCAACTTAAGAATACAAGAAGAGCCAGACGTAGCTAATTAGTGAATAAAATGGTTTGCTAGTTTATTATTGTTTTTATCTGGTCATCTTATGGCTAGCTTGACTTATATCTTCTAGTCTAATTAATTCAAGCAGAACTAGTTATTAACCTAATTAGACAGACAGCCACTAGTCGTATTTTGTTGATCAACAGCAGAAATTGCCCATCAGATCAGGAAAAGAACAGGAAAAACGAAGTTTCTACCTTGAATGGACGACAACTGCTCAGTATTTGTGCGTATCTCGGAGGCAGTCTAATCGTTCGCCAGACAAAAAGGTTTTTCAGAATGTTTGTGAAGGGAAAGAAGATTGAAGTGAGAATGTCTCCGTAAGGTAGCTAGCTGTTTGTTTCTGTCACCATTACCTCGAGAACTTTGTCCCATTCGCACAGATGCTATCAGTTTTTTATCAGCAGAATTTTTAAACGTTCATTTGTCGTAGCTAGTTCATGCACATTAGATGTTAGTTTCTGTTAAACTGAAGTAAGTATTTACTTGCTGTCAAGAGTTAGTTTAGTATTGGATACTCCTCAGGCAATTGGAAGAACAGTGCCGCTCGGTAGTTGATTGTGGGACCTAAACTGATTTTAATAGTGTTTGTTGAATTACATATACATTGGGTGAATTACTGTCAATTTCAACGCTCTATCCACTGTTACATTAAATTACTGGCTTGGAAATAAATGTAGTCATTTTAAAAACTGGTCTAGGCAGTCCTGCAAGTGTTTATTTTTGGTCTTTTCTAACTATCCCAGTTTAATAATTGCAAAGTGCTCCCGGTGTCATTGCATTGTGTTGATTATATGCACGTTTTTAATGATGTTAAAGATGTAGGTAACCACAAAATCAGTACTATATACGAGTTTGAAACAGAAGCTATATGACAGTTTCGTGGTAGCTGGCGATGTCACTTAAGATCTCATCGGTTATGCGTGGGAACTAGGCTAATCGGGTTTTGTTAAAATAAGATTATGGAAGTTTGTTTCAGAGGCGCTGACCGCGTGCTATTCCCGTTAACTTCAGTTTTACACAGTGTAATTTCCCGTTCTTTGGAAAAGTCGATTTACGCATTGGTATGTTTTGCTTATCCGTTCTTTGCACGGTAATCCAGCATTCAGTTAGTCAAACATTATTATGGATTTTTTTTCTGAGTGAAAGGTTGATGCATTCACAGGGCTGAGGAAAGTTTGTCATTCTTTTGCCTTAAGGAGTGGGGAAAGTAAAATATTTCTCTGGAGACAATCAAATTGCATCATCTAGGCAACTGCCAAACACTTAATTCAAAACAAGCCCCAACTGACCAGACTTGTTAAAAGTAGGTCGTATAGGGTGTGATTGGCATCTCTACACTCAAGATAATAACGGTTCAGCTTCAGTTGGTTACTGTCAGATTAATGCTGTATATTCCTGTCAAAATTAATGCCAGAGCAGACACATCCTCCTGCTGCTCAAGTTCTGCATCTACATTTGAAGTAGGATATAATTTTACTGTGAAATGTAAAGTTATGTGTTGTCATCCAGTTCAAGTATGAATAATGTAATGAGAGAGCAAAGAAGAAAAGCACATAGAGCTGAACTATTTGTGGTGTTCTCTTCTCATTTTGGGCAGGTGGCAAAAAACATTGCAAGGAGAAGGACTTCTCGAGTGGGCAGTGTGAAACAGCTTTATTTTTGACTTTACCTGTACACTGTCTGCCTTTCATCAGTTGATGCTAAAACAAAAGAAAGTACCTCCATACTTTCCATGGATATCGGCATTCTGTCCAGCATCCTAAGGAAGTGAAGAGGCTTTTTTGTTTTTCCTCCTTCCTTTCAAGTGTCATTTTCTTTTTCTTTTTTTCACTCATGATTTGACAGAGGGACACTGCTGTAGAAATTTTTCCTGTTTCGACCCTTGTTTTTTTTTTTTTTTTTTAACTTTCTTTTTGGCCCTTTGGCAAAGAAATGCTTTACCTGAAAAAGTACTTCACAGAGGGCCTCATTCAGTTCACCATCCTGCTGAGTCTGATTGGGGTGCGTGTGGATGTGGACACCTACCTGAGCTCCCAGCTGCCCCCACTGCGCGAGATTATCCTGGGCCCCAGCTCGGCCTACACGCAGACACAGTTCCACAACCTGCGCAACACGCTGGACGGCTATGGCATACACCCTAAGAGCGTGGACCTGGACTACTTCTTCGCCTCTCGCCGGCTGCTGAGCCAGGTGCGCTCGCTGGACCGCCTGCACGTGCCCAGCACTGAGCTGAGCGCTTGGCTGGTGCACCGTGACCCTGAGGGCGTGGCGGTGTCAGCCGCCGGCCAGTCCAGCCCCGGGGGTGTCGACCTGGACGATGGTGGCGGCCTGGACAACGTGAGCGGCCCCGAGGGCTCGGCCATGAGGGGTGGTGCGCCCGAGTCCGGCTACGCCACGAGCGGGGAGGAGAGCCTCGGTGCCGTAGCCCTCCAGGGTGACGGGGACGGACACAGCAACGGCAACGATGACCTCACTAAAGAGGTACACTGCACTACCACCCCACATCTTTCCCCTCTGCCCTGCCCTCCTGTAGTGGTCAGTGAAGCACTAGAGCTGGCCAGGGTTGAACTGTGGTTGAAAGGAGTGTTGAAACTGATGCAATTGGTATGGTAGCGTACAGCAGCAGCAGAGAGTATCCATAGCCCTAAATGCAACTTGGCTGTTTTAGCAAGGATGGGGTAGGTTGAGCTAATGAGAGTAGTGAGATTTAAATCCTGCTCTGCTCTGAAATCTCATGAGATGATATGAGCAATGTAAATTTTTCTGATTTAGGATGAATGCTTAGCAAACCCCTGTAATGTGAAGTACACATTTGAGGATATAGTGCTTATCTGGCATAATTTGAGCATGTTACATAGTGCATAGTGTCACTTGGGATGGAACTCAGATAAATGTAAAATAGCACGTCAGACGATAGGAAGAGGGTGTTTCTGGGCAAGACCGCGGCTGACTCTCTGATGCTGTTCCTCACAGCTGTTTCTCAGGCTGTACGTGGGGAGGCAGGAACTTCGGGGAGGGAAAAATATGCAAGCTATGGAGATGTTGCTGATGCATAGTAACGCCAAGTGGTTTCCAGTGCATTCCACCTCATTGTGCTGCTGCTGTCTGCCCAGGCTCCACTGACTGAGCTTTGTCACAAGGAGGAATAATAGCCAGCCAGTTTTGTTGTGGCGTTGGAAATGTTTGTCTCAAAGCCTATTGGTCTGAGGCCAAAGTCAGCGGGTTCCGCTTTCATGCAGAGCCATAGTAGCCAACAGTGTGTTTCCCCCTGGCTGAGGTCGTCAGCAGCTGCTGCCATTTCAATTAAAAGTGACAAGGAAAGGGGTACTTGCTTGTTCTTGGTTATTTTTGCACCACACACATCTGTTCATTATAAACAGTGTTGTCATGACCCAATTTGAGTCATGTTACAGGACTGTGTTATGGCAGCTGGGAATTGAGCAAGAGGGGCATTGAATAACAAGAGCCTGGCTGGACTTGTCCATGTAATACAGTGTGTACCACATGTGAGTCCGACCCTGAAATGTGATTGCTGTGGGGCCTTGGGAGGAGTAGAGCAACATGCCAACAGAGACTGTCCCACCAGAGCTCCACACAGTCTGTGCCCCAGAAACTGATCCAGGATCAGCATACACATGATCCTAACCTCAGTAATTTTGTGTTTTAAGATGGGTACTGAGATAACTCAGTTAACTCAGTTAACTCAGTCATTGGGGGGGGGGGGGGGGCAGAGTGCGTCTGTACCTCCAGACCTATGTAATGACATCTCTCCCAGGCTTGCAAAAATAAATTTGCAGACACAGCTCAGGTACATACTGTACATACAGTTACTAGCACACAGGAGATGTGCATGCATATATACAGGGACAGGCACTGCAGTGCACAGAACTGGGCATACACCCAGAATGAGAGGAATGCATGGGCAAAGACTACACACACGCTATTTAGACATGCAGACACTACATAGAGTGAATGAATCATTTTCCACTTTTTGTGTTACAGATACTTTTCTGTCATTTCCACTTCCTTGTGTATTTCTGTAATGACTGATTTGAGTTCCTTGTACTAGTACACTGTTGTGTGCTGCTGACAGATTTTGAATATGTTTGTTTAGGCTCAAAGCCCACTTTCAGCAAAGTGAAATAAAACTAAAAAAAAACCCAGTTGACTCTCAGCAACCTAAAGGCACAATTTCCAAAAAAGGACTGCTGTCTCCAGGAAGAAAAGCACCCTAATACATGAGTGAACTGTAAAGGGTAAGGGTACTGTGTGTTCTCTGAGCCTGTCAAATGGCAGCAGCCAGACACATTTATGTAAGCTCGTGTGTTTACAGGAATCTGACCTGTTGATTCTCCCTGTGCCGTCGCACAGGGCGGGGGTGGGGGACTTTTTCTCCCTCTGGCCAGGGTCTATTTTGAGGCGCCTTCTGTCACGTTGCGCTTGTTTGTCAGCGTGATGGGAAGAGATATTGGAAACAGGGAGATGGAAATAACCTGGAGTGGGAGAGCACAGGGGCCGTGTCCCAGTCCAACCCCCATCGCTCTGGTGTCAGCTTGCCCAGAGTGCTAGCTGTCCCCACCGCCAGGGAAGTGGGGAAGGGGAGATCCTTGCACTGACCTGTGCTCATCCTCCAGGGTGTCGTTGCTCCGTAATGCATTACCGGGTGTTAGCATTTCCAGCTGTGTCCTGACTGTGTGTTTATTTGCATTGAAGCCAGGAGAGATGTACCACCAACTGCCTGCAGACTTTCCCCACCTGAGCAGCTCTGCATTCAAGATCAGAATGGACTTCAGAGGCTTGGGCTAACGTGCTGTCTGGAAACTGCTGTAGTTCTACGTCATTCTCATGACTTTAACTACAGCATGCACCGGACAGGTCTTTGATGAAACCCCTTTTGCCATATCTGATCCCTGATGGCCACAGGCCTGTAACAAACCAGAGGGAGAATCGATGGGAGCATTTTTAATAGAATGACTGTTAGAGAGGCGATACGGTTGCTATGGAAAGCAAAGGTGGATTTAGAGATCCGCTACGTCACTATCTCACTTTCATACACCGCCGGACTGAAAAACATCAGCCAAAGTCCAGTCTGGTCTCCAATGCCTCCTAACCCAGGAGCTGCCTGGCTGTAGGGCAGAGCCTGTGTGGGTGTGGCCTTCCATCTGAGGGATATGTGGGTGGAGCCTGAGTCTGTGGAAACGGCTCCATGGGAATGATCCTCCCCTGAGCTGGAGCGCATGCATCTGGGAGGATGCGCAAGCTGTGGGGTTTAACATAGCAAAAGCAGCTTCAATTAAACAGGGACTACAGGCCTGGTTGGGCGTGTGGCGCACGAACCCGACGTCCTGCTCAGCCTAGTAACGCAGTGGCATCGTCTCCCAGGCCTGTGTCTGTTCTGCGTTCATCTTCCTCTGTCTGTGGGTGGCAGGTGAGCACCGCAGTCACAGGGTCACATGAGAACAGGTGCCAAAAAAGGTCACAGCACATCACAAGCATTCTGTGCTTCGGCCAGTGCTGGGCAAGCTTACTGTGCATGTGCCTCTCATTCCTGCCATCAGGGAATTCCTCTCGCCAAAAGGAAAGGGAAAGCGTGATTGCACATCTAAATCTGTGCAAGCCTTTTAAATGTGAGCCAGTGAATATGACAGTAAGTGGGGCCAAATGAAACACTAAGCATGCATTCTTCAGTGCATATGACAGTGAATAAAGCTCCACTGTACGAGACTGGCAGTTGTGGGGCTATGTTCGGTTAATCTTTTACTGCTGCAATATTTCATCACAAACATGATCAGACAGAGCTCTCTGGGTCAGTTGTGGAGTCATAGTTCTTCAGCACCATCGGCCTGTGGTGGTGTGCGATTCTAAGATGGTATGGTTTCAGCTGTGCGTATGTCAGCACTTGTGCTTATGGCAGATTAGAAACTACAGGCATCCTCATGCATGTTCATTTAGAGTGTGTGCTGTGGGCTCTGCATTGGACTATGAAAATAAGGATTTTGTGTATCAGCCTGGTTGTTCTTTCACCAAGAATGATGAAATAATAATGAAATGGTTTCAAGAAGATGGAATATTTTTGCTGGTGGGAATGCTCCACACATTCACAAACAGCTGGGGAAGCAGCCTTGGGCAGAGACAGGGTGTCTCAGCTTCTCCTCTCCTTTTCCACCAGGGTGTGATTGTGTGTGTTTGTGTGCATGCACAAACGTGAATTTTAGGGAGAGAGAGAGACTGGAGCAAAGTTTCCTACATGATGACTCACACTGGTGAGCCTCTTGACTCACAGTTGCTGTTTAATCACAGAGGTGATTACTGTTACACTGAGGCCCGAGTGTGGGCTGGGTTACACCTAAGAGGAAGCCCTGTGCTGTTGCCAGACAGAGCCACCTGCCCTCACCGAGGCATCCCACACAGTCATAGGAGAGCAGATGCAACCAGCGTACAGCGTACTGCCGTGTGACACACGGCAACACGCACACGTGCAGACCTGTTCCGGCGGGCTCCTCCAACCTGAGGATCCGGCCATGAATCTCCGAGGACGTTTCACACGACTGCATTGCAGCACCTCCCAGCCTGGACACGAGGCGTAAGACTGTCCAGCAGATTGCCTTCGCAGTCTGACAGTCTCCTGTGACAGAGCCAAAGCAGCCTCACTGTAACTGACGGGAGCATTTATAGTGACAGGGGGCACTTAGTGTAAATTGGATGCTGCATCTGGCCAGCATGGTCCGTGAGTTCCTGGCAAAGGGGAAGGTGCCCGTCCCTGTCCCGGTACCCATCTGCCACTGCCACCTAATGAGCCTGAGGGGCAGCTGCTGGCCACACAGGCACGTGTTCCACACCCCGCTGTCCTCACAGTGTCCCCTCTCACACACTCACACACACACACATATACTACATTGTATATATATATATATAATGTATAGTAGGTGCTCTTTATAACCCTTTGCTGTGATCAGCATCTTGTCCTAATTGCATTGTTTGCAGTATATATTTAGTGTCTCGGTAGTAGTGTCTCAGATTGAGGAAATAAATGTGACTTCACTTAAATGTGACTTACGTAAGTAAAAAGAGCTTGCCTACATCCAAAGTGGCCATGACTCTTAGTATTACTGTTTATTTTAGTATATTAAATGATACCAAATAGTAATACGTCTTTATAAACGAAAGTGCATTCTCATCTTCAAATTGCTTTTTAAAACAGTTCTGCTGAAGGGATTCCCCTATAGACAGACCAAGGCAGTGTGGTGTAGGATTGCTAAACTTGTACAGGCAGTGTTTGTTTAGAGACTTCTCACTCTTCAGACAGTTATGTTGTGAACTTGGATGGGACAATCTGTAACGTGAGCTTGGGTGGGTAGCACACAGGCTCGCACTCTTTCACAACACACATCTTGTTTACTGCCGACTGCGGTGTAAACAGTGCCCCGCACACCAGCCACTAATGGTCCCCTTTATGTCCAAACCCAGCTGAGTTAACTAAAACTCTGAAACATCAAAACCCTTCTCAGCCTCCCTTCACTTTCATTTCTTACACCATTGCTCATAATTCTTTCATCAAGTGGCAGGCTCTGATCAGATTTGTTTCCAGGACAGCCACTGGGACTTGGGATCCAGCGGTACTTGAGAACATGAACGTTTGTTTTTTGTGAAAACAGGAGGCATGCAGCGAATTTTACCACCCCCGTCAAATCGGCCAGGCCTTGGTGCAAAGTGGAATGAGTGCATTCCTTGCTCTCCGGTTACCTCCGAGTGTGGGTCATTTCCTTACACGAACTAGGCCAAAGCTGGGCCTCGAGTCACTAGGGATTTATGGACAAATTTATGTTGGGTGAGTCTACCATGAGCTGACCCCCGCCCACCTACAGTGTATCCATTCTATTCTGCACCGCCACATGCTGCGGACCAGCACTTCCAGGACATCCTAAAACGCTCCTCCCCAACTGTCACACATTGGAGGTGGGTTCTGTGCCCAGCACCGCCTACATCACTGCTCTTCAGGTGGTAACTGCTACAGGGGTGGTTATTGTCAATAAACACTGTTCAGGCATTGATGTCATCTGTAACTACTGTTCAAGGATGGTTGTTCTCCCTAGCCTCTGATCAGAGAATGAAGTTTATAAAGGCTGTCCAGGAATGGTTGTTCTCTATAACAACTGGTCATGGGTGGTCATCTCAGGAGGTGAGCTGTTTTTGATTTAGTGCAGACCCTCAGGGAAGATGGAGACTTGGTCCCTTAACGGTCACAGGACTGAAGCCCAGAGGGGCTGTGGTTTTGGTCCACACTCAGCCCTTTGTTGGATTCCACCCCCGCTCCAGATCACAAGGTGACACGGTAGTCCCCGCTTAAAATCAGAAAAATTACGTCAGCCAGAAGATACATCTTTGGGATCCAATATTTTTGCATCCAATGTGTGATTGGAAGCACAGAATGCCTCTGCTGGTGTGTTGCAGGTGAAGATGCGTTCCCGCCGTGACCCGGGTTGCCAGGTTGCATGCGATGAATGTCGTGTTGGTGCTGGTTGCTGAAGAGAAGGGAACCAGGCCGCAGTATTAGTGGGCACTGGTACACTGGACGCATGTAACACAGACCCAGATGTGCAAACACAGACAGTACACAGATCAGTAAAGAAGAAACTGGAGGTCCTTTAATTTAGGTCTGCTTTTTGGAATGAGTTATATTGAGTATTGAGCTCATACCAGGCTCAGAAGGCCTCATCATAGCCAGTGCTGTGCATCACAATCCCCCTTTGGCTCCCTTTGTTCCTGGTCCTGCCCCAAATAAAACAAGCAGAAACAGAAACCACTGTTATGTTTCAGAGCCTGGCCTTACTTCACATGGTACTCTCCAACTTTCCAAATAATGAAGCTTATGTTTGGAGGAAGCCAGTGTAACATGCTGTGTGCTGTATGCTGTAGTCTGGCACCGATATGCTTATTTTCTTAAAAGCATGTATTTAGGTCACTGACTTGCCTGCAAAATTAAAGAATTAAAGATTGCCTCTCACAACAAGTTCTTTGAAAACCTCTGTGTCATCGTTGCCTGCTTCACACAAACAGTCACAGCTAACCCGGTATCCCTAGTTTTGCCTGCGGAGCAGTGTGATAATGGACAGGATTCATTTGGAGTACTGTGAGCTTTTATCGTTTGTGCTCCGGACATGCACAGCTCTTATTTTGCTGCATTTTTCAGGACATCGACTTGATTGACATCCTGTGGCGCCAGGACATCGACCTGGGCGCGGGCCGGGAGGTGTTCAACTACAGCAGCCGGCAGAAGGAAAGCGAGGCAGAGAAGCGCTCCCCGGAGGGGACCGAGGAGGACGAGGGCTGGAGGAACAGCCTTAATGTGCAGGCGGGGCCAGCCCATGGCCAGGTGGACGGGGAGACTGGCGAGAGCATACCTGAAGAGGTGAGGCTCCGCCTCTCCCTCAGCTTTGCACCGCTGGGCTTAGTGGTAGACACTACCTTACCTTCCTAGAATACTCCATGACATTTATCGTTGAGTACACCAAGTAGGTGGCCACAATCATGGTGAACTACAGCGCTTGCATGTCTTACCTATTTTCAGAGCTGAACGTTCACATGGTCACAACAACAGCAACCAGACCAGAGTTCACACACAGGATCCACTGGTCAGACCGTGACTCCACACTGTACTAAAGTGAAGCTCCATGAAATGGTTTATTGCAGAAATAAACTGCAACACTTGCCCTCATCAATCTGAGGGGTTAAAATGCACACTGTGAGGCTACCTGAACATACTGAAAACATGGTCTGCTGGCACTTTACTCAGAGCCTGCCAGCGTTAATGAGTTGAATTAGTTTTAAGTGCTCTGAGCGTGTGTTAGCCCACTTTTAGATTCACCACAGAAAACCTTCGGGCATAATATTGCCTGCACTGACACCTGACATTCCCAGCAACCTTTGGACTCAGCATTCCTAGCCGCAGTTCACTTTATGATCGCTGCAATACAGAGGAGGTGATTCTAATTCACGACATTGCACTTACAATATAAAACAATTACAGGCAGACCAGCATAGGCTACTGTGTGGTAAACTAGTCTTGTAAACATCCACATACTGTACTATCAGGGTATTTATACAGCACAGAGGTCAGCATTCTCAACAGGAGAATATTTGTGATGGAAACTCCCCATAGTTGTCACACACAAGGAAATATGTGCCTGCTGGGAGGCGTGTTTCTAAAGTGACATGACAGGTTAAGTGTAAGGAAACACTTGCGTGCCGCTTGCGGGGCCGCTGGAGAGCTTCTTTAGGACACTGCTGTGCGTGTTCTCCCCGCCAGGGCTCTGGGGTGGTCGGTCTCGTGATTTCAGGAAAGCCCTTATCCAGCATAATATGATACGGCATTATGCATTACTCTGCTGGGCACTTATTTCTTTCCCCAAATAAACATGACAACCAGTCTGATGTGTTCACTGCTCCGCGTTTGGGTTGTGTTCCTGGTATGTGGGTGACACTTGGTTGTCATTGGCAGTGGTCCCCCTTTACGGACGGAATGGGCACGAGCTACGGTCCTCCCGCAGCTTTCCAGCTGTAATTTGCTCCGCTCTTGGAACAAGGAAGCCCTCAAGGTAGCACTGCATCCCAGGCAGATATGCTCAGCTGAGCCTCTGAGTACAAAATTGACTAAAGCAGCCGTCACCGTCTCCTTTCCCAGTCGTACACAAGTGCAGCCGATGAGAGTGCAGCGTCAGCGGCTGTCTGTCGTGCAGCACATCGCAAGACCCATAACCAAGCGTCCTCATGTCATGTATCTGCCTAAAATAATAAAACCAGCGTTTGGGGTGAAAAGCCACGAGTGTGTGTTAGAAATATTAGTGCTGCACTCACCCAGAAAGATGAAATTGATGAAAAAGAGTGGGAAACTCTTTGGCTGGAAGCCTTTTAATTTCCCTTGATGGTCTAAGGTGTGTGGGAGCACACCTCCAAAGTTCAGTGCAGGGGCAGAAAAATATCACTTGTATCTGTATGTTGGTTAACTCACCTATTAGCTTTGACAAACACATAGCATATGTTTTCACTCTTTATCGTTGTAGCCATGTGCTTCCATCTGCCCCATGGAAGCAGCATAGTACTGCTGCTGTGATATCAGCATTGAATAGATTCGAGTGGTGTTTTTCTGCCCCGGAAGCATTTCATATGGCCTCAGAAAACTGGAGGTGTGATCCTGCATCAGGTATGACTAAAGGGAAAAAAATAGGGGAAGAAACCTAACGCCACATGCTGGGGATAGCTGTTATTGCGCTAAAAATAGCTATTCGATATATCGCAACAGCTGTATCGCCCAGCCCTAATTAATACTGACTCTGGGTGCCTGCTTCTCGATCCATGGGAGAAACACAGTACTATTTCCTACTTGTGTCTTTCTGAAGAAACAGCATACATTCGAACACCCAAAATGCCAGAGGCTAAAGTGAGAGTGCCCTGAGGAGCTATAGATAAACCTGCAGCACCTTATTTCAGTGATTTCTCATGAGGACCACAGCCTGACAGGACACCTGGTGACATAGCTTGCGGCGTGGCCCACAGCGCGTGTACGCACTGCAGGCGGCACAGTCTCAGTTGCTGTCCCGTTGAGGGCAGCGCTTCAGTCCTTTGGTTTCCCTGTGAGATGGGTGACCTCTGTGTTGTCTGCCCTAGTTGAGCCTTGGAGCCCAGTCCTCACTGTCCCTGCAGGAGTGCCTGAGGCTGCTGGAGGCCACCTTCCCCTTTGGAGAGGAGCCTGAGGTAACGGCTGGGAAACGCAAGCCCTCAGACATGCAGAAACACACTTACAGCTACAGACGTAGTAAAGGCCAAATACAGATATATCTCATAATCATAATTATGTCGTAATCATAATTGATTACGATTGGAAGTTGGTCCCATTTGAAGATAATCATAATGTATTCAAACAGCAAATTTGATGTTGTTTGCTATTGTTTAAACGTGTGAATGATTTTAAGTGGCCAAAAAGGGGTATTACTACTGTACGGAAGAAGATTTTTTTCTGTCCTGTGGTCATTACTTAAGTGTTATTAGTGGCGGTGGCCAGCCAGCCAGAAGAATTGTGGGTATCTTTTTTGAAAGCATCTGTATTCTATACAGGAATGTGTTTAGAACAGCAGGAATAAAATTGTGACCTGTTTTGCTATGATTTGGCTGCTTGAAATTGTTCATTTTCCCAATTTCCTAATATGAATAACTTGAGTATGTGAAAATGAGAAAGATGTGTGAAATAGCAGAAAGAATAATAGTGATGTCTTGACATTGAATACGTATGAAGTCCTCCATATATTCTATAATGACTGAGACTTGCTTGCTGCTCCATGTCATTAATATGCATTAAGAATGAGCGGCTGGCCCAGCTACCAGGAATTGACACTTCCGAAATGCAGCTTCATGTCAGTGTTTCTCAAGGAGCTTGTGCTTCTGTGCAGACACGAAATGCTTCTCACATCATCAGTGATCTCATCAATCATCAATCACCTCTGCAGAGCTGTTGTCCAGTGAGAGGTTGTCCAAGAGTGTTGACTCTCGCTTTGTGCTGCCAGTTCCCAGGCACAGTGGCCCTGGAGCTGAGGGAACCCAGTGAGGACGGCCCATCCACCTCGCAGGGGTTGCCACTTCTGCCCCAGACCGAGCCCTCCTTGGACCTGGAGCAGCAGTGGCAGGACATTATGGCCATCATGGAGCTGCAGGTCAGTGGTGGTTCTTTGCCCTTCCCTCAGCGTTAGTATATCCTTCTGTTTTTTAGCCAGCTGTCTCTAACCAAGCGTTTCATTTGCTTTCTGAAGGACATGGATGTGAACAGTACAGCAGACGGCTCCTTCCTCAGCAGTAACTCTGACAGCAGCGACAGCAGCAGTGGGTTGGAGCTGGAACCCCTGAGCTTTGGGCTGTCCAGCCCCACCCCCATCAACCAGGATGTGAGCCTTCATCAGGCCTCCCTGCCCAGCTGCAGCCAGGACTTCCCTGTCTTTTTCAGCCCCGAGCTGGACACTCCGAGGCCCCACCGGCCTACCCTGCTCAGCCTCTCCTCCAGCAACTCATCCAACGCCAACTCCACTTTCGGGGCCACCAACCTGACGGGCCTCTTCCTCCCAGCGTCGCTCAACGGGACCAGCAACATCAGTGCCCCGACCGTACTGCCCGACCCACTGAATAGCCTGCTGGAGGAGGCCATGCTGGACGAGATCAGTCTGCTGGACCTGGCGATGGAGGAGGGCTTCAGCCAGGCCCAGGCCTCGCAGCTGGAGGACGAGCTGGACTCGGACTCGGGTCTCTCCCTGGACTCCAGCCGCAGCCCCGCATCCCCGAGCAGCTCGGAGACCTCATGCTCATCAGCTGCCTCCTCCTCCTCCACCTCAGCCACTTTCTCAGAGGAGGGTGCCGTGGGCTACAGCACTGACTCGGAGCCAGCGGGGGAGCTGGAGGAGGGCGCTGTCGGGGGCTGCCAGCCGGAGCACGGCAAGTTCTGCCGCATGAGCTACCAGGACCCGTCCCAGTTCCACCGGCTTCCCCAGCTGGAGCACGTCGGCCACAACCACACCTACAACCTCCCGCCGTCGTCCTCCCCATTGCGCGTGGAGCGCCCCCTGTCTCCCGGAGGGGGGAAGTGGCCGGGTCATGAGTCGAAGCCCCCGGCCCCGTCCCAGCACGACCTCCTGGACAAGCAGTCGAGCCGTGACGAGCGGCGCGCGCGCGCCATGAAGATCCCCTTCTCCAACGAGCGCATTGTCAACCTGCCCGTGGAGGAGTTCAACGAGCTCCTCGCCAAGCACCACCTGAGCGAGGCGCAGCTGGCGCTCGTCCGCGACATCCGCCGGCGCGGCAAGAACAAGATGGCGGCGCAGAACTGCCGCAAGCGCAAGCTGGACACCATCGTCAACCTGGAGCAGGGCGTGGACAGCCTGCGGCGGGACAAGGCGCGGCTGCTGAAGGAGAAGGGGGAGTTCCTGCGCTCCATCCGCCAGATGAAGCAGAAGGTGCACAGCCTGTACCAGGAGGTGTTCTCCCAGCTCCGCGATGAGCACGGCCGGCCCTACCCGGCCAGCGAGTACGCGCTGCAGTACAGCAGCGACGGCAGCGTCCTGGTCATGCCGCGGCGCCTGGCCGCCGAGCAGAGCCGCAAGCCCGACAAGAAGCCGAAGGACAAGAAGAAGTGAAGTGGGGAAACGCACCACTTTAGCTTTCCTTTCATTTGCAATGAAAAAATGACAACTTTACAGAGGCAAGCAAAGCGTTTATGTTTTCTTTGACGTGACTCTGGTCAATAAAAAGAAAGCGAGGGATTTATCTATTCTTCCTGCTTTAGTTTTTCTTCCTTTTCTTTTTTTTCAGTTCGGGTGTCTTCCAAATGGGGAGAACTACTAAGAAGCACAAGTGCTTTTTTTATTGGGTCTGATTTCTTTTGTCGATTTTTTTTTTTTTTTGATGCGGGGAATGGAAGGATTACGAGGATGAAGGTAGTGAGAACATTGTTTTTTTTTTTATTTGTGGAACTGACCGTGTGAAAACGAATCTCTCCTGGAACCAGAAGTAGCCAGCCAGCAGGCTAGGAGGAGGAAGGGACTGGCCCAGGGTACTGGTTGTGGACCTCTGCTGCGTCTGCATGGGACAAGCTACTGCAATGCAGGCACATTGTAAATCAGCGTTGAAGGGCTGTTGATATCACTCGGTGGCCAGTTGTCAGTGATGTCCCAGTATCATTGTGACCCCTGCGGTAAATGGAATTGATGTCCCCCACACCAGTGGCATGCCAAGTGTAGGCCTTGAGATCCAATGTTGTGGTTTCATAAGCTTGGTCGGCATCATTTGGTTTTCAGATGGCACAAGACCATTTTTTCTCTGATACGGCCAATACTTACCAAAGGTTGTGTGCTGTACTTTTTTTTTCTTTAACCCAGGACAAACTTGAATTGTATTAGCAGGACTGCACTCGTTCCAGACATGTTTTTGTACTTGTTGACAGGCAAGGACACTAAGCTGGGAGCTCCAGTGCTTTCTGGACTTGAGGAGCTCCAAGGCTGTTTCAGATTGGAGCAGGGAAACAGGAACAGGAAAGTGAGGTGATGTTTGGACAGCTCGGACTGGACGTGGAGGCTGGACTTTGGAGGATGGTTTTAAAAGGAGATAGAAGTGGAATGAGGAAGCCCATGCCATGTTAGCAGTGCGCAATAGCTTTTGTATACCCATATATGGCACTGTGGGTATCTATAAATGACTTGGCTGTACAGCATGCACCTTGCTCTAGCTCTCTGAAGACACGTACTTTACCATCACATCGCTGCTAATCTCAGCAACAGCTGCGTTTGCGATGTCATTGCACCCATTTCGAGAGTGGACTCTGTCTTGCACTCTCTCTCACACACATGCACACACACACACACACACACACACACATACACACACATCAAATTGAGGTCAATAACTGGTCAAGCTGGGCTGTAGATCAGTTTGGCTTTCCCCACGGGATGCCCTTTTGGCTTTGGGATTGTCAGGAGTCGGATGGTGGAGCTCCTGCTTTGGTTCCGCTTGTCAGTGTATTACATTCATTTGTCCCTCTGTGTCCATCTGAGTCTTGTCCCACCATGTTGTCTTGCCAGTCACAGAGCTGTGACTTTGTGACAGTAACCCCCTCCCAGGTCTGAGGAGACTCCTGCCACCTGCATGTCGTTCGTCGCCAGCTTTTGGGGCATGGAGCCCTGTGCCTTACGCCATCGTAGTGCCCGTGCCCCTCTGCAGTGAATCTATGCACTGTCAAACCCACACTCCCCACCTTGTCCGTTATTTAGCCAGAACCGTAATGTTGCATTGATGCATTAAAGCAGCGAGGTTTGTGTAGCCACAGCGGGCTTTGCTTGCTTTGGTTACAATGCTGTACAAAGAGATGAACACAAAGTGATGAAAAAATGCTCAGAATTCTTGCCATTCAAATGTGTCCTGACCAGCCTCAGTGTTACGGGTAGAATTGCCCAGCTGTGAGGTATCCAAGAGACTACTGTGAACCGCAGTATCTTTGGAAGCACTAGCCCAAGCAACGTGTCAACATCATTTGAGAAAGTTGTAATCTGTATCTGCTAATTGCCATGAACAGTGGACTTTTTATTCACAAGTGAACTAAATAAATTGGTGGCTTACAGTATGTTTGAAAGTATAAATTTTTGTCTTGAGATTAAATTCATTCAGAAGAACTGAACCGATTCTGTGCTATCAGTGAAGTGACAGTAGCTTACATTCTGAAAGCCCAGTGTTTTCAGTGTATTTAATGCTGCATAGCACTCCTCATCTGGAAGATTTTAAGAACTGGAAATGTGTAGGCTTCAAATTGATGCAAGCATTGCACACTTTCAGTACAGTACACCCTGTGTCACCAGTTGTCAGTTATTGCCAACAGACCCACAAGATGTAATGTGTGGTAGCAGGAACAGAATTTGGTGTGTTGGTCTAGAGCTGCCGGGCTCCAAGTCTTCAGTGTCTGTGACCAACAGGTGCCTAAAGGGGGGCTTACTTCTGACTTTGCAATGAGTGATGGGCAGGCCCTCCTTTGATGTGTCGGCTACCAGGGGAAGGGCCTAGGCTAGACAGAGAAGACTGTTCCCTTTACCCCAAGCTTGCTTCTACTCTGCTGCCACCTAAGCCCAATGGCGAAGATATTTGCTGTCAAAAGCGCTTTGCTGGAAACACTGCAGGAGCATCTGCTCTTAGTCGTGCTGTTAGAAGGACACTACATTATCTTGCATTCCACTGAAATGACATCTGTAGGTTTAGGTTTAGGCTGGATAGCTTGTTGAGATAGGTGCAAGCAAATCGAATAGCAGTGCTGTCTAACTGTTTGTGAAGCTATAGATCTGCTCTTGGTGTGTGGACTAGAGCTTCTTATCATTGTACTGAAGAGGTTGCAATGTCATGCTTGCTTATTTTTTTCTCGAAAAAGGAAAAACAAAACGGTCTGAACAGCAGATTTAGTTTTAGTACTGAAATGATTGAATCTGCTTTTTACTGCATCTTCACCCATGATCACCTCATTTCTGTTTTTACTGTCCTCATCACTGACCACAAACAAGTGACAGTTTGCGTCCAATTGGAAATTTGGTGTGATGCGATGATATATGCAGTTAAAATGATTGAAATGAAGATGATGTCACTTGTTGTGGTTGTTTCCACATTCATCTTGAAAATAAAAATGAAAAGTACAAAATGGAAACTTTAACGGAAGCTCCCTGAGGTTTCCATTTTGTTACCAAAAAAGAGAATTTCTTGAAATCAACAAATATTTGAAAATTTCAGTTCTAGATTTTGTATGTCTGCTTGAAAAAAAATATACACTTGGATTGTACCTGTACATATACCAAAGCACTTTTCTAAGATTGTTACTTCTCAGTATTTTCTTTTTAGATTACTTTGTTCTGTTATGACATTCAATTACATTTGTCCAGTTCTGTAAATATTTTTATGTTTCATGAATTCTGTGTAAGATTTTTCTGTGTACTTCTTTCAGCGTGTTGTCTTACAAAGCCTTTTTCCCCTTGTTTTGATGTTGGTTGTACATTTTTCTCCCTTTGTTTTACTTTGATAAGTTTGCTGGCAATCTGGGATTGTTGTTTTATTAATTAATAAAATGTTTTTATTTTCATGTGTGACTGCTACCGTATGTTACTGTAAAATCAGAAATGTGGGAAAAATAGTGACAAGGACTGGAGCTAAATGCATATATTAGTCATTGTTAGCTTTATAAATTGAACATGATTGAAGAATATTACTATTATACGTACATTGAAAAGATAGACAGCATAAGCATTGTGTGCCACCTGGACAGGTACAGGGTATCAGATGTGAATTTTCTCATAAAACTCTCATCCTGATTTGAGATGGTAGTAAATTGGTCTTCTTGGATCTACAGAATACCTCTTTGTAAAATGAGTATTTTGTAAACAAGATGTGCATTTCAGCCCTACTTTTATGATATTATGATTTATGTCATTTAATATAAAAAAGCACACAGAAGATCCTTTCCATTATTTACCTTTGTAAATCTCCAACAGGAGGTCAACTCAACACACTTGTTCCTTTGACATTATATGCAAACAACATATAATTCTTTTTTTATGGCAATGTAATCTGGAACAAATAGGCTACATGTAGAAGGTGAAGGGTCTTTTAAAAAACTGATGCCACTTGGGGTTCCGAATGGCTAGAGAAGGGCTGACATTTCATTAGTGAAGTACCCAAAGGCAGTGTGGCTGTACCCATGAACAGAATTCTGCTCAGTGGCCATGAATCTCAGCACTCTCCATGCTGATGGCTTTTGCATTACTGCCTGTCGGGTGTGTATTCATTGAAGAGGTTTCACATGGGGCCATGTGTACTTTGGAACCACAGACCTGAGTATTAATGGTATTAATATTACATATGTTGCATCAGCAGTTTCTGTGTGTCATAAACGCCCCCCCCCCTTTCCACCATAACACCAGTTACCTCCTCACCTGCCTGTTAATTCATATGACAGGTGAAAAAATCTTACTGGCTACAAGACAATATCAGTGATATCAAAATGACTTCCAGATTGACTTGTGATTCTAACAGATTTGCACAATTTGTGGCTTGTACACAATACCTTTTTGCTTTGCATTTTTCTGACAAATCCGACTAAGTTCATGTCCAAGCTGCTGGCCAAAAATATCAAAACAATGCACATTCACCAAAATGAATTCCACCCATTGTCTCATAAATCTAGAGTACATTTGAGAACTGATTATTCAAGGGTGTGCAATCAGTGACATACTTTCTCCAGTAAAAGGCAAAAGACCCCTACCAAGAATGATTATTGTTCACTAGTTTATATAATTGTTCAGAAGCATTTATCCAATGATTAAAAAAATCATGATTTGGTGGTGGTTTCTAATGGATAAAATAGCTATTTCTTTTGTAAGCTCTCTGGAGACCTTTGTGATGAGAACACACTGAGAAGTAACATGGAGCATTCTGCTGATGGATGAAACGCCAATGAAAATGAAAGATTATGCTTTTATTTTTACAGAAATTTACATTTAGGAGGTGAATGCAAGGTGAATTAGCTGAGTTTGCAGGCCACCATTAGTTACCCACATATGACCTTATGTTTCATTACTCCAATAAGACTTTCAAAAGAAATTATGCCATTTGTTGGCTGATCTACCTCTTTGTCCTGTAATACCCTGGACTGAATGCATTTTGATCCAGTGTTTGCAAAAGATGGCACAGTTAGTCATTCAAACCTACACTGCTGCCACCACTGAACCATCTGGAAACCTCAGGCCTTTGCTGCCATAGCACCACCTAAGGGTCATTTGTTACTCTACATCTGACTTGGGTCTGTGCTGCTGAAAACAGCGACATGTATTTCACAACTAAAACGAGGTTTTCCATTACTGCAATAGTACACTGGCTTGTTTTGCAGACTTGAAACACCTGTTGCTGTCCCCCAGGTATAAAATTAAGATTTCATAGAATTTGTGTGGGTGAGAGAGGAATAGTTTGATACTTTTCCACAAAGTATGTAAGCCATGATTCCTTCCTTTAAGCGGTCATATGTGCAAATGAGCTAACTTGATGTTAAACTGTCATGAATGCCATGGCAAGTCGTGTAGTACAAGACAAGTGAAGTGCTCAAAGCAAGAATTTGGCCACTGACAATTTAGACTGAAAAGCTAAAATACATGCCCAAGTGGGTGGAGAAAGTGGAAACTGAAGTAATGAAACCCCAGTCCTTGCTATACCAAAAAGGGTTTATTGTCCAAAAACACATACACAAGTCAACATTTGCTAAAACACTTCAAGGATGACGGTACAGATGTTCATGCAACAGAACAGATGTCCATAGTACGTACTCTAAAAAGTTAAACAAGTGTTTCCGTTCCTCTGTGCCTTTATCTGCTGACAAAATCTATTAGAAATGAAAGACCTTGCATTGTTTTGCATTTGAAACTATGAGAACTGCAAAAAATAAAGGGAACATGAGTATGCCACAGTCTGTTAAATATCAAAATACTGAAAATGAGAGTCTATAATCGGTCGAGAATGAAAACAAGATTTGGTAGTGTTAATTGTAGAAATAATGCCCAATATCTTCTATTGAGTCAACACATGAGTTAGCTGAGGCACCAACAATGCTACATGGCACATTCTAACACATGAGTAGAATTACTAAGAGTTACTGAACCCCTTATGATGAAGTTTCCTGTATTAAGGCATGCCCATAATTCATTTTATTAGACACACAAAAAACAAAATGAAAATATAATCACGGACAATCATTATGGGATGCCAGGTATGCCACATAAGTTACTCGGATGCATTGGGTACATACTATTGAATGTGGCTGGAAGTTGAGAAGCTTCACACCACCACAAGCTGGGACAGTCAGCTGAAAACTTCCATGGAACCCCTCTGCTGTGATAGTTATGAATGTGGAAGTGCCAGGTGTAATCCAAGGCGAGGTAATGTTTGATTCATTTAGTGCTACACATAGGACAGATATTTTCCCTGATTTTCAAACATTGTTTGATGGGATAGCATTGTGGGGAATTACTGGTGCGTGTTTGTTTTGGAAATTTGATTAACAGGGTTCAGTAACACCATGAGAATCCTCCATACACTCTTTTTAGGATCATTCTATTCTTGTCTGAGCTGAGGTAAATCACCCTGGTCAAGAAGGCCTTTAACACACACTGTTGGTTGCAACGGGCCTTTACTACCACTTAATGTTCTATATTTTTATTTATACTGGGATTCCCTAGAATTCCTGATTTTCTTCAAAAATATATCACCGGTATCTGGGAAACCACAAAAAATATATATATATATATATCACCGGTATCTGGGAATCCACAAAATGGAAAAAAAAATGAAAGATATTTCTGGCCAGTGTGTTTCAGCAGGAAACCAAGTGCATGGACAGATTTGGCCTGACTGACTGATCATTTTAGCACAGAGACTAAGCACATGTCAAAATCACAAAGTAACAATGGAATGGAGAGTTGATCTTTCACTTTAGCCAGAGTTGGTTGAGTTTTAGTCTACTCTGAAATTGTTTCAAATCAGAGAAACAAACTGAAATTGTTCATTTTAATTGTGAAGTTTAATGACACTCACTAGATTAAAAAGATAAGTTTGTTTACTGTTGTACTTGTTTTTAAACAGCTCTGCTAAAGTAAGATGTCACTGGCAGGTAAAGCCAGAGGCTGAGCTTGTCACAAAAATCCACAAAAAGCTTTGTAGTTTTTCCTTGAAACTACTTCCCAACAGTTACCAAAAAACATATTCACTTATAAAAGCACAATAAATTATGAGTATTTCCAATATACAGTCTCTACGCTCCTGAGGAATACCCAGCACTGTTCATTTGTAGAAATGGCACAGCACACAGCACGCTGTGTGTATGTGTATGAAAGGACTTGAGCAATTATTATTGTAGCTCCACTTGCATCATTGGTTTTTAAAGTCTTCACGTTAGGGTTAGGGTTCTTTCAGGAATGCTAGTATTGCCCACAGGATGTATGACTTTTCCCAGGATTTGAAAATATTAGGAAGCTGTGAAACCACCTATAATACTGCATTAATCTGACATGACTGCTTTACTCTTACTAAAACATGCTTTACTATACATTTACCTAAAAGAAAATATATAGCAAGTTTATATCTACACCCAAAAGAACCTCAACTATGGGCATTGTTCTTTTGCTTTGCCATCCATTAAAAAATAGTGTTTTTTTTAGATATAATAAAAAGCTTATATACATGTATATACATATAATGACATGATCGGAATTGGTGAAACAGCATTTCACACTTTGTTAAAATAAGACACCTGCACTGAGAGGAGTTAGATCTTGGAAAGGGTCAGGACAGCAGGTATTTTGGAATCCGTGGGCTCCCATTTGCCGCTGTACCCTGATCTCATCCACTCAAACTCTTGAAGGGTCACATGGATGATCAGCACAACACACTGTTCACTGCATTACGTTGTTCACTGCCACACCGTTTCTCCTACTGACGACCATTTAGTTCCAAACAGCTGTATGTCTGAGATGGATTTGCAAGTACAGAGAGCAAATGGTTGCCAGCTCTAGGGCCAGATTCTTGAAAAGTTCTTGAGAAAAAAGATCATCTTATTCTTCTGTTTTGTATATTTGAACTTAGCAAATTTTCAAGAGAACAGTAATTCACCAACAGGTTACTTCCTATGGAGAAAGTTATGAAAATACAAAATTTAGGCACATTTTTTCCTGGAAAATTGCACAGTTTAGCTTACAATAGATTCATAACAAAAAAAATTCAATTTTGTTTTCTATAAGTATAGGTAAAATGTAAGTAACCTTTCCACCGAGGTCTAATTTTCCCAAGAGGATAGTTTTCCTCAATTAAATTGTGTGTTTCATACCACATTTAACCTGCACTTTTAATGTTAGCAAGGTAGTGCATTATACAACTCATTAGTTAACTTGGCCACCAGTGGAAAGCATCAGGTGTTACTCAATTACTTAATTAGCTAAGTAAGTTTTCATTATTTCATGCTACACTGTGAACACCATTATTCAATGTCTTTTCACTTTACAAAACTTTAAGTTTTAAGATAAACATTTATAAAGTTGGTTGGAAAATTTGGAGAACTAAATCTGTAAAAGTTTTATGAACAATACAAATACTCTCATTTGAACCTCCATTAAATTTTATGAGCCATTTCAGGAATCCGGCCACTAGTCTCAGGGAGCACAGGATTTTGCCCTTTCAACTCTCCACACCCATTTCTAGCCACATATGTGCTACAGCTTGGAAGTCATCTGTTAGATGTTAACTTGTATTGTCCGTTACTGGCGGAGCCAGTTGAGAAGCATCTCAAAACCAGCCCCAGCTACAGCTCTCCAAGACCAGAGATGGCCAGCCATCCAACAGATTCAGTATCCAAGACAGAAAAGGGATACTGCATTCCGGCTCCCCACCAACTAAGCTGCTGAAAAGGAGAGGCGTGGTCAGTCTCAGCTTTGCCATGGTACTGCCACCTGCAGGTCATGCCCCTTCCCTGCCCCTAAACTCCACACGGCCTCTAAGCTTTGAAGCCCATTTCCACAGTCCGGTGTTTCTGAGAAAGCAGGAAGATAAAAGAAAGAAAAAGATGGGCTTCTGTGACCCTGTGTCATCTCTCCGTCCCCCACCTAGTTCTTGTCATTCTTCTTCTCCTCCTCCTCAGTGGGGTAGGAGTGCCACGTCAGCCGCTCCTCATAGAAGGAAATCACCACTTGTGGACACTTCACGTTTGCCTCCTTTGCTGGTACCAAGTCTGCCTCATCTGAGTTCTTCCTGTGGGAGGGAAGGAGCACGGAAGAGAAGAGAGAAACTGTAATGCAACTGTAATGCCACAAAGGGTCAGACAGTAATTAGGGCTGAGCGATATGGCCTATAAATAATATTGCAATACTTTTGGGCTATATCGCGATACACAATAAATATCTCGATATTTTGAAACCTCCTCTAAAGCATGTCATAAATGCTTGATTTAACCCCTTGATGCATACAATCACACCAGTATGATGATTCTAGTAGTCCCTGCAACATATGTCTGCATTAAAACATCAGGGCTCCAGGCTAACTTTTATACTGGCAGCACTGGTGCTACAACCTTTCTCAGGTGGTCGCACCAGCACATGATTTGGTCGCACCCTTTTTTGTTGGTTTAGTTGGTGACATCATCGCCTGTGTTTTCCGTGCTGACTCGGAATGCTCAGACATGTAGCCTAAGCTATGTTGCTTTACTGAACTGAACAATAGAGATGGCAACACCTTCACGACCAAAGACCTCAAAGGTGTAGCAGCATTCCACTCTTAACCCTTTCGCACGTAACTGATTTTTTATGCTATGTAGCGTGCATGTTACGGTACATGGTTCATTATGCTTTCATTAGTGTTATTAAGCTTCTTGTAGTTTTCAGTTAGCATTTGCTATATTTTTTAATGTTAAATCACTGTTTCCTCAAAGCTAAAATTAGCTAGAATTTTTCCAATCTAGTTTTCAAATTGCACCGTTTTTAGTATACGTGCTAAACGGCTAATCACACCAGTGTGGCAGTACGCGCGAAAGGGTTAACTCTGCCAAGACGGTTGTGAACTGCAACATTTGCAAACCTAACCTTGCCTGGCATGGGAGCACATCAGTTATGCTCGAGCATAAGTAGCAAATAATAACCAGAGCCTGTCTGCTACTTAGAAATTCTCTGCTTAAACGTTGCATCGTTGTCATGGCGACATTGATGGCTGGAGATACTGTTGCTGCCAAGTGCAAAAGTTTAAAGAACCCCAGAGAATTTGATACTTTCTAAATTGCGAAAGTTTCTACAACTCGTGTCTATGAATGCATGCCCAATGCGTGTTGCATTCGAATTAATTCGAACAAGTTATGGTTTTCCTGAATCTCGTAATGCTACCATAGATGCTCTCTTCAAAGGAAGCAGACTTTGAAGCAACTGCCCTCACTGAATTAGCCCTAGTAACTATTCATTAAAAGACACATTTTTGAATGAAGTTCTCATCTTTATTGTCTTTATTGTCAGTTAGCATATGCCTAAAACAACCTCAAGTTAAATTTAAAAGCCGATAGAAAAATAAAAACCATTGAGTAATTCATAATCCGAACAGTCGAATATTTGTTTCAATAATCGATAGATTATTCACCTATCAAAATAGTCGTTAGTTGCAGCCCTAATTGACAGTGACTCGAGACTTGATATTTGCAAAACATTTTAATCGGAACATTAAGTTTCCCTCGTACCGCAACCATGGGTACTGCGTTAGCTATTGTGGTTGAACCACGGGTACTGCGTTAGCTATTGTGGTTGAAAGTAGTACTACTTTTTCTTCACTGGCTCAGTCGGTCTCTCCCTGCCTGCACCTGCACTCTCCCTGCAGCCGACACTCATCATCAGTTGTGTCTGAGCCTCCTCCTCTCTCTCCTCCTTTTGTTTTTTAACCCTTTTACGTGTATGGTCACACCGGTGTGATTAGCCATTTAGCGCGTATGCTAAAACCGGTGCGATTAGAACACGAGATTGGAAAAATTCTAGCCAATTCTAGCTTTGAGGAAACAGTGATTTAACATTAAAAAACATAGCAAATGCGGCAGTGAAAACTGAGAAGCTTAACAACACTAATGAAAACATAACAAACCATGTAACGTAACGCACACTACATAGCACAAAATAAGTTACGTGAGAAAAGGGTTAAAAATAATCAGCTATAGACCGCTTCATCTTTGGAACACGGTAACAGCTAAATGGACTACTTTCAACCACAATGGCTAACGCAGTACCTGTGCCAGAGGGGCACCAAAACAGCCTAATGATCATCATGCACTCGCACGAATGCGACCACGTGAAATATTAACTCGCACAATCTCAATAAATATTTCACCATTTCATGAGGAACATGAGCTCTCCGCTGGAGTCAGTTGCCCCGATGATGCGCTCTGGGTCTAGACCTCGAGCAAAGCCACGGAGCTTCTCAGGCTGGAAGAGATAAGGTAGTGTGAATCAATTTGCTGCAGACCAGGGACAGACAAAGAAATACTGTTTGGCCTCCTCCTCCACCGGGCGGTGAGCGCTCACCTCATCTTTCTTTTTCTTGGGTCGGCTCTCTTCTCCTACCCCCTCTGTGTCCGACTCAGCCTTTCTCTTGCCCCCAGTCTCATGTGCCGTCTTTTGGGACTGCAGGAACTCTGCAATCAGGTCTGGGCAGTCCAGGTTGTCCTCTGGCTCCCACGTGTTATCCTCACTGGAGTGTCCACACACATACACACACATCCATTTTACACAGTTTTCTCAGAATGTCATACATTGAAAAGTCAATACTGTGAAGGCACATTATGCCACAGAATACCTTAAACTGCTATCATTCCTTATTGCTCGACCATTTAATTAACACCACCCCTAAATGGACACCTCCCTTGAACGAACAGCAAGATTTGTAATAAGTGCAGTAGTGACTACATGGTAGTACTGGGGACAGCTCCAGTTCCCATTTTCACAGAAGTCCATCTTACTGGGTTAGTTGTGGGTTGTTTGTTCAGTGGTGTTGTGCACCAAAGAACTGGTACAAAGGTTATGCATTCAAATATAAAAAGGGGGATGATAATCTCACAATAAGAGGATAAACTTGGGGAGGTAAGAAAACTGAAGTGCTCACAGCAACAACTGCAGGAGACGGTACTTTAACTGGGAGTTAAACACAGGACTGAAAGGCTGACTGGAATCCAGGCTAGCTCAACACAACCAATAATATAGCTCAAAAAATCATGGAAACTACTTCAGGTCTCTCATGGTGCACTTAAAGTACAGTGCTCAAGTACAGTTGTTATGAATCATAACCAGTGCCATTACTGCAAATCTTCAAAGCCTAACAATATTCATATCAAACCACATACTGAAAATTATGTGATACATGCAGAGTGAAAATAGTTTTACTGACTTCTTTTAAAAAAGGCAAGAATAAAAAGCAAGGCACAAATAAACCGGTGTAAAATGGCATCTATTAATCACACTAAAAACCAGTCAACTGTGAGTATGCTTTACACAGTGTTCTTCTATATACTCACTTAGAGAAGCCCTTCCACTTGAGCAGGTACTCCACCTTGCCCTTCATCACCCTTCTATCCAGCACCTTCTCCACCACATACTCCTCCTCTTCCTCTACCACCTCCTCCACCTTCTTCTTGTTCTGCCTCTTCCCGGTGGTCGCCGCCAGCTTGGCCTCTGATTGGGGGGCTGCAGAGGAAAGCAAAATGACACAGGGCGACCTATCATTGGTCTAGAAGTGCCAATGCTGCCTCTCAAACTAAACAGCTTACAGTGTTATCAAAATTATCAAAATTTTGAGCTTACAGCTTACACTGTAAGCTCAAAATTTTTTTGCGGTTGAATTTTGCAGTCCACACAAAGCCTCCACCGCTAACATCAGGTTAAATAGTTTAGGGAAACACATTAGCATCAAATAGGACAACAATGACACTGTACAGTAAAAACAAGACAGCCATTAAAGGGTGACAAAACACATACTAAACACCCTGTTAGGCTATGTGCGGTACTGACCTGGGGTCACCATAAATCGTTGTTTGTAATTTATTATGAGAGAGCCTCACCTAGGTAGTATGGATTTATTCATGTGGACAAGAACACGCCTAAACCATAACCCCAGACAGACTACATCTTAAGGGTTTTGTTCAACTAGCGTGTACTGTTTGTCATTCAAACAAACACTGCTAGACAAGTCAGACTAAATTACTCTAAGCATTACTCTACTGGCATCTTCTGTCTCACTACAATGCATGGAAGGTAGGGGGAGACCCATTTCACAGGCTCAGAATAGCCTTAAAATAGGACTTAATCCTACAAAAATCCTACAGCAAGGGCACATTAATGGGCTTTTATGCATTTGTGCCCACTGCACTACATAAATATGTCTCCCATAAAGGAGTATTCTCCCTGGTTTCAGCTCAAAACATTTCACCTGTTTTCAAATTAGAGAGGTATTTAACAGTAGGATCGTGACCTGTGCATTTAAATTGTGGACAACTGATGCAATTATATTTTTATGCTGATGAAGTGTTTTTTGTCCAATTGTCGGCATCCAAGTTGACAAAAAAAAAACAAAAAAAAACGACAGAGCAACCAATTTATGTCTACGCCAAAAACAATATTCTTGTACACTGTGAAATCTGCCATTTTCTAGTCAAAAGTCAAAACGCAACTTAAACCTTTGTGCAACACGTACAATACATTTTTACTTTATATACGACACCACTGCATATGTGTACTATTAACAGTCACAAGCATATGTGTCTCAATATCACTTTACATTTGATGTCAGACTTCACCATCACATAAAGCAGCTGGTTGGGCCCATCACTAAAAATTCAAGGCAGTACATGGTAATGACTGCCTTTAACCCTGAGTTAGTCTCATGTATATCAGTTCAGAGAATCCAACCACCATTATTTCACCAGTCCATGCATTTGAAACAGAATGTATCTTGATAAACATAACCATTTCATTCGGATTTAAGTAGCTGTAGGGATACATTATGTTCTAGTTGCTGTAGTTGGAGGGGGCATTTCTGCTAGAGCCTAAGAAGTGCATCGCTTAAGCTTTATGACTTCACAGAAAACTCTAAAGAATGAAATCAGTTAATGTGAAAGATGGCCAGCATGTGGCAACAACAGTGCCAAAGGAACAGGGATAAAACAGAACAAATTCTTATCCAATGCAGTAGAGGTGTCAAAATGTTTTGAACTGAAGAGCCAAGAGCCATCTTTTTTCAAAGGCCGCCGCTCCCCCACCCCAACCCCCCGATCCTTTGCCCACTCCCCAACACTGAAAAGACAAAACACTGGAGCAGACTGTACATAGAATAAAGTTATCTCAGACCTTCTGTAAGAGTGGGAGCATCGTTAGGGGGTTCCGAGGGCTGGCTCATTCTCAGCAGGACAGAGTCAATGGAACCAGCAGGTTCCCTGTCAATGTCAACACTGTGGGTGGGGGGTCAGGGGTCAACACGGCAGCAAGGAGAAAAGCACAGGGATGGAGAGAATGAAGTGGTAAGAACACATGGCATCATCTCAGTCATCGGGGCTTTGGGTCAGCATGTTGTGCATCAAGCTGGTTTCATCCACAACCTCGGGTTGGAGAAATCCCTGCAAATGCTGACAGGTAAATGTTTTTGCTTTGCTGTAGGACACAAGTTTGTTCACTCATTTCCATTTTGCGATTGATGTCCGACGCTTGGCCCAACCCCGAGGTCCACGCACTGAGCGCAGCATAAAATGGAAACATTTCTCTAGGTCAAAGGAATAGTATAATGGACAACGACACCTGCCCTGGTCCTTAAGTGGTTGACCTTCACACTCAACGGTAACTTTTCCAGCCGATATTCTGAGACTGGGACACCTCCTGTCTACATGAAATTGTGTCTCACAAATGAATGACCCCAAGCTGAATACAGTTTATGTCAGAGTGGGGTTACAACACATGTATAGAACTGATATGCATGCCCTGCAAGAGAACTAAAGATGTCTACCCATTTTGTGACATTATGATGTTAACTCATTAACTAGTCACTAGCAACACCAAGGTCATTACGGTGTAGAAGAAGCCAATCAGAAAGTCAACGAAGATTGCTTAAGCTCAGATCTGCATTGTTCTTTTTATCCATGTATACACTCTTCAAAAAAAGACTGATGCTCATGTGATAAGGGCAAAGCCCCATATTCAAATCACACCCACACAAAAATAGATCTCATGACACCTCCCTTTGTCAGGTGTAATATCATTATATTACATTATTGTCATTTAGCAGACACTCTTAGCCAGAGTGACTTACATACGTTACAATTTGTAAATGTTATCCATTTATACAGCTGGATATTTACTGAGACAATTCTGGGTTAAGGACCTTGCTCACAGGTACAATGGCAGTGCCTCAGCAGGGAACCGAACCAGCAACATTCTGGTTACAAGTCCTGCTCCTTACCACCACACTACACTGCCACCCCTACAGATGCATATGATCAGCTCATGTCACGTAATATCATGTCAAATCCATACACAATGTAAAATTACTATCCAGTGTTGCGTTTTGCACAACTGACAATAAGAAAACTGTACACATTAATTATGCATTTAATCATATGCAGATTAAAGTATTCATTTCTATTAGCTAGTATTAAGATCTAGTAGCCACGTTTATTTACTTTATAGACTCCCCAAAAACCTTTGTCAGAAGTTATATTTGCAACTTATGATACTTTATAACATTTGATTAACTATCACTGTGCGAGAGAGTGGGTAAATGTTTAGTTAGGAACTACTGGAATCAGGTAAAGGAGATCCAAAAATTCCTTTTGGCAGTTGGCTATTTCCTGTACATGCCATTAAGAGCAAATATTGACACCTCTCAGTAAACAAAAGATCTTCATTATGAGTGATGGACTGAAAGTGCACACAGCTATTGAACCCTGACAACTTTTTTTAAACGTTACACACTCACATTACAGCTATCGATTAATGACAAAATGACAAAACATACCACATATATGTGGTGGAAAACTAGACTCAGTGCGGGCCAGTTGGGCTCAGGGTTCCCTCCGCACTTTTCAGTACTTCTTCAATAAAACAAGTAAAATCCACAGAGTCTGATGTAATTAGGTTTACTGCATATGCTTCAACTCACATACAATAAACCAGGCTGGTCTGCGCGGAGCAAATCCAAAGCACCTTCTGAATGCACTCTCTTTTATACTTTTCTCCTAACCCCTCCTGTCGTGGAACTCAAACGCAAACTTCTTCTTCAGTTTCACACCCCATCGCCTTGTACACCGTTATCTCCCACTCTGGCATCGTGCCCACTCCCCTGTACACCATTATCTTCAAGGCTGCACATATCTAAAATATAAAAATAAATAAAAATTAACAGTCCTGCCTTGGCTGCGCACCAGTATTGCCAAGGCCACACATCTGTTATATTAAAAAATAACTGATTACTTACTTTGGCCTAACTGACATCTACTTGGCATTATTATTTCCACAAGTCACACCCCTTCAGTAGAAAACACATCAGGTGTTGACAGGTGTTGAGATATGACACTAAGCAGTCTCTTGTATAACACTGAACAAAATAAGAATCCCAATATTTGCAACCCCTTCATCACAGAGTTCTATTATTTTAATATTAAACTCAATATCCATCTTCTGGGCAATGTCCGGACAGTGTCTAACTCCCATTAACAGCCCCAACAAAAGGCCGCACTCTGCAACTTACGGCATACAGATATCTCACAGCTGCATACCCCTCCCACAGTCTCCTGTTTTAGTTTATGCTCACATGCAAACAAAGTATAATAGGATACATATTGTTTGTCTAAGGCTAACATATTGGATTGTCTGGTTTCCTTATACACTTCCAGACCTCCACATACATAGTAAAAATAGAGTAAATGGCTGATTTAATATGTCAATAACTGTGGTTAAAATAAAAAAAAACTGACATCTATTTTCCACCACAGTAATTCTGAACATATAGCCATAAACCAACCGACGTGTGTATATTAACAAAGCACATTATCATTTAAAAGTACCTAAATCGGATGGTGGTGGATCGCCAGTTTGCTAGGTCAAGAGTTGCAGCACCTAACAGCGGACTGCACCGCACACATATCACTGAATTTCCCGTTGTTACATTAGCAATGATAGAGCGTTGAGGGTTACATTGTTTTATATTCAAACGTTGAGCATCTTATAATGAACACTACTAGAACATCGGTACGGCTATGTACTTCTTGCGGGAAACATGGAAGCAAAAGATTCTGGGGCACCCATCTGGCAAAAAAAAATTAAAAGAAGCCCTTCCTCAGCTTACTGATAATAACTGCAGACAACAGCAACTGTTTTACCTGCGAAACTGTTCAAGCAGATCTAAAACCGTTTCTATGGACTCACGTGCCCCAGAACTGCCAAACATCTCTGTTTCGTTGTCTGATATAACTACGTGCACTAGCTCGGTTCGCGCGATCTCCTGATGGAGCGTGGTGGGCTACTACCCGCCTGTATTCCTCCATGTTTAATTGGTCCACAACCACATTAGCTGCATGGTTAAACGCAAAGTAAATCAATGCAGCGCTTTCAAACATCGCATTAAAAAGTTGCATACCACCACATCGCGGCGTCTCCAGAATATAATAAAATGCATCTTACCTTCAGCTAGCCAAAACACCAGTTTGTATTCGATAGTAAAAAAAAAAAAAAAAAAGAAGAAGGAAAGAAAAAAAAGAAAACAAAACAGTCAACTAGTGTTATAAGCTATCATTAAAAAACTGGATTTTGTTCTGTTGGGCGGTTAAGTAATTAATCACTGGTTTAAGAAAAAAATCGGGGGGTAACAAACTAGCAAGCTAGCTGTTTCCCTCTATTTCTCTGTTCTTGAAACAATAGGCATCCAATGCATCCACGATCGACTACGAGTGCCTCACCAACCCGCCAGCTTCTATTACGCAAGCGTGCGATTGGAAGTTAAAAGGATCCCGGGAGTTGATGTTTCTCTCTTATATTCATTTAACTATAAAGGTAATATGAGGGCAAGATAAATGATAGAGGGCATATGTAGCATATTAACAGTATTATTGTAGGTGTACTATTCTACCTGAACACTAATGTAAAACAAAGTTATGTTAATAATAAGGTGGCTGGTTGGATTCTCTGCTGGGCCACTGCTGCTGTACCCTAGACCAAAGTACTTAACCTCCAATGGCCTCCATAAATATCCAGCTGTATAGAGGGATAAATCTGTAAGTTGCTCTTGATAACAGCATCTGCTAAATAACAGTAATGTAATATAATGTAATGTCGTCATTAATCCTGACACCAGTAAATGGTGTTTGATTTAGCTATTACACTACTTCATTACATTTTTACTTAGCAGATGCTCTTATGAAGAGCAACTCACATTTTACAATTCAATATTATTATTCTATTCCTCAACAGTATTATCAGAAAGATATTATATTTTAACTTTTGAGATTATCTCCAATATTAGTGTACTCCAGTAGTCTCCTAAATTGTAATATTGTTGGTTGCAATTGTACTTAGGTTCTATGCATTCATTTTAGGTGGAGAGTCTGCATTAACCAAGTAACACTGATGCTGCAGTGACTTTAATTATGGCATTGAAATGACTTAGGCTACTGCCACTATATGTACATATGCACAAAAAAACACAGCACATAAGCACAAAATGCATGGTGCACAAAACATATGCACAAAAAATGGCTGCAACATTGTCAACTCCCCTGTCTGCAAATTTGTAGAGCACATTAAAGTCAGAGGTTGGGAGGATGGAGAAAAGTATGGTGCGGGATCATAATTATGAAATGAAAGTAGACAAGGCCAGATGAGGGGGTGAATGGTGTAGGCTGCCCACTGCTCTCTGTGGTCCAGCAGCACACCATTCATCTAGATTGCACAGCATATTGTTGTGGTCTTTATCTCCCCCAGGGCCTACTTGTTATTTCTCCACCTTTTTCTTTCCTTTTTTCTGTAAACTAAGTGGTGTCTAGCGACTCTTCCTGTTATGTAGATTGCTTGATCTAGCCTAGCTAGATCACGGAAAATGGTTTCTGTTATTTTGCAATGATCAGACAGTGAGTTAGATTCCTAATGTGCCATGTATGTTTTGCATTCACTTTAAACATGGGAAATAATTGAGACTTTACACAGTTTATCAGTAAAACATGCTAGCAAGGTACTTTTGAAGTGCAAAAATATATAAATAACTAAAACCTATTAAAAGCTAGCTAGTAAGCTACATGGTGCAGCTTTTTAGTTTTCCCAAACGCTTAAGTAAGAGGGCATTTCAAAATCAACGGCTGCTTCGAAAATGCACAATTGCCAACAAAAGAGGAAACAATATTAAATGCTGTAAATTAAGTTTCTAAATAAACGCATAGTACTAAACTAGACATACTACAGCATTATAAATGCCAAGTAAGCCGTTTGTGGCTTCAAAGCTCTAGAACAGGACATTGTTTACTTATTTATTTTTGTAGGATATCATACCTATGAGTAATCCTGATATTTAACGATAGTAACATGCAGTCTCATAAAAAATCCTTGAAGAACAGCGTGACCCTTAAATCAATCAATATATGCTCATACAGTATTTACAAACGTAAACAGATCAGTCGTTTGGTGTAATGATAGATCATGTAATTTTGAACTACAAATGACTGCTGTGCCTATCCACATACAAGTCAAAACGCTCTAAAGACAACTTTAGTTAACGATATACACGATTGCCACTTTAACAAAATTCGGATTCATGCCTTTGCGTACAGCCCGCAGAAATAAGAGAAACTACAAGTTCCAGTACATTTACGGAAAGTGAAACTGGAGACTAAACGGACAACAGTGACTGATATCACGTGGTGAACGAAGACAGCGGAATATTCCTGATTCCTGATTCAAATTACCTTCCCTACCAAACTACAGCACGTCAGTACTACTGACATAAATTAAATTAAGAATTGTAAATGTCACTAGGTTACATTAAACACCTGAAAGATCTGAAAGATGCAAACATGTTGTAAACATGCTCTAAATGTTACACGTGATCGCCATTGTTTATGTATTTCAGACATATGATCATTTTCTATGCTCGTCATTGTTCTTTCATAGTGCTGTTGTGATTCTGCTTCGTTATGTGATATTCATCGAACTGAGCTTGTTATGATGGCCTTTAAACCCCTGTGCGGTAAACATTTATGGTTACGTCATATTTAATGCCGGTTTTCCCTCGGTACTAAACTACGTCATTGCAGTCGGGTTTGTCTATTTAGTTTTGTCCTAACCCCAGAAGTGGTTCAGGGCTGGCTGACTAGCAAAATGGGACGAAGCGTGAAACGGAACAAATGATTGTGGAGACATTTAGTTAGCTGCCTAGCTAACTAAAAGTTATAGAAGAGATTTTTCATGTACCTACATATGTTGTACTTACCTAATTTGATAAACAAAGTCATTCAGAACGGAAAACAAATAAAGAAAGAAACACCGACACTGTTTTGAACATCGGAGACAGTAAGTAGACAATCTACGTCAGCTAACGTAGCTCTAGCCTGATAGCAAGCTGGCTAACTTAAAATGTATTGGCTAAGTAAATATTAGGGACTGTTGCAGGCTGCTGGTTGTGCTGTATGAAGCCCGTTGTCTAACAGGTGCGAATATTTGCTAGCTCCCAAGAGGATAATCACGTTAGCTGTTATTGTAGCATTACTGAGTCATTATATCATTGGCTAACGTTAGATAGCCAGATTGCTACGTGCATAGTCACGACAAACTAGCTAACGTTAGCTATCAAGGCAGATGTTCTCAAGATTAGACAGCAGCTAGCTAGATCTGATTATGTCATGAAATTTAGATAACAGGAACACGATCGAAATTGTAGTTAGCGAGGTAATATAGCCTAAATTAGCTTTCCAAAATGTAACTGTTAGCCACCGGCGTTACTGATTTGGCGAACGCTGGCCATGTAACTCGCACACTAAATTCGACGTCTTTTTTGTCGTGGTTGACTCGTTATTTGCCACGCCAGCTCCCTTGATGTTACAATCTACCTGAACAATAAATGACTGCTTAAACTGTTTTGAAATATTCAAGTTAATAAATAAAACCTTTTCAATTGCGCTGATTTTGTTGCTGAAATAGCTTTTGGTGCAGAGTTCAGTGAGCAGAGATGATATGGGTTCATAATCCTGAATGGCTCAACAAAGTTGTTGTCCGTTGACGTTACAACACTCATTTTCATTTTGATCAGTTCCATCTGATAAAAACCGGTGCTACCAGTTTCTCGCCTATATTAATTTCATAATCTTCCGGTTATTCCCGTATGTAAAGCAACAAACAACAAAATCAAATTTTGTTTATTTCAATATTATGTCCCCTTAGAACGTGTTTCATCCACCCTACTTTTATTAGAATTCGTTTAAAAATCAGAAGCTACAGACAAAATATATGCTATTCCATTATGTTCTCTTGCTGATAAAATGCAGGGCCATGGATGAAAATCAGAAAGCACACACTACACCTCTTTAGGGAAAGTTGGCTTTCAGAACCAGTGGTGTGCCTATGGGCAATTATTTACATGGCTCTGCCAATATATATTGAGCAAGGTTTAGATAACATTCTAATGACATTCTGTATATCTAAACGGTATAGATTGTGTTTGTATTTTGGGAGAGCAGTGCACTCAGAAGAGGTGTGAAATTAAAACGCCAAGTGATTCAATCAGGAGTGTATGTGGATGGGATAAGAGTGATCAAGGATTGTGTAACGTACAGGAAAAATGTTGAAGCTGAGTTTATATAGCTGGGAGAAAGTGGAGGAGTCCCATTCTGAACCCCTCAGTGTGCTGTTCTCAAACAGCAACCTGGCAGGGGAGCCAACAGTTAGGGCAAAGAAATTCTTTGTTTCAATATGAGATGATTTCTCTGATCGCTGTTGTCGCTAAACTGCTGACGCTCCTCAGGTTCTGGTCACTTAAGTACAAATGATCTGAATAGCCGAACTGGTAAACCATGTGCTGATGTCAAACATGCATGTATTATACTGTGCAGAACAAACTGATCAAGAATGTAACTAGGGAGAGTTTAATGGGTGACACATTGCCTGTGTTTGTTTCTGAAAACCACTCACGGGTAAGCCTTGTTGTTATTAATGTTTCTCTCTTCTCTCCCTTTTGACAGATGTCGTTGGTGCTGCAGAAAATTTGATAGAATGAGCAAAAATCAGGAACAAGACGTAAGTCATCCCTTTCCCGCTTTTAAAGGTAGCAGCTGAACCAGATTCTGTATTATTTTCTCCTCTCTACATTTAGGCCGTGGTATAGATCTACAGTTCTGTTTGAAGACTGATGGTCTGTTTTAGTACTACACTGTTGGGTAAAAAGTAAAAAAAAAAAAAAAAACTGAATTTATATTCTTAAATACATCGACAGTTTTAAAACCCATTTTTGTAAATGCCCTGCCCTTTTTTGCTTTCACACCAACCCCTGTAAGCCAAATTCATGTTCAAGTGTATTCAGGGGTACAAAAACTTCACAAGCTTAGTGCCCTGGAGTAATGTTAATACGTGCTGTGTTGGTAATGTTTTGGTTTGCAGATTCACGGGGGTTGTGTGTCAGAATGTGCACATCACTAAAAGTTTCATAGTCTGTTTAACATGAACTGAAACAGTGCGGTGTACTCCACTTATAACAGATACTGGTATAAGAATCAACTTCTTATAGTCTAGTATATTTAAAACGGTGGAACAGAATCATTCCAGTACTGAAGCTGCTTAAATATCGTGCTTGTAAGAATCAAGTGGTCAGCTTATAGGAAAACATTTTGGGCTCACTGATGTATGATATAATAATATGATAATCATTTGAGTTCATTGGCACATTAGTAAAAAAATGCTGTTTATTACTGGACTGCGTTTCTATTTCAAATTTGTGTCATATGCCAATTAATTAGGCACCTATCATATAAAATATTTTGAGAAACAGTTTGTGTTGGCAAGTGCTTGGATGCCACTCACCAAAAATGAGGAACATACTTTATACAGACCAGATAAAAAATGCTGGCTTACTCAGTCTGATGACAGAAATGAGTCTTACCAAAGAAATGTGAAATTGGGCATTTCATAATTGCATTTCCTAACATTCTAACAATACTTCAAAATCATCCTGAAGAAGTAGGAAAAAAAATGTTATGTTTCTGGCATAAACATTCACATTCAGAAACTGAGCAGTGGATGGTGTGCTACAAGACAGCAGACAGGCACAAGTGTGAAAGCAAAAGTAATCTTAGTCTCATTGTATTGCCACCCCATTCCTCTCTGCTGATCACTGCCTCCTGTAGATCTTTTATCGCTGCAGCAGCAGAAGATAATAAATATCAACATTATTTCTCACTGCACCCTTTTTCACAGCTAGTACCCCAGCAGTTCTCTGGTTACTGCTGTCAGGCATATTTTAAGCATGTACTGTGCATATTAAAGCGAATATTATTGGTAAGAAAACCATACAGATGTTTTGAGAGCTTGTGATTGCTCGTATGATCCCAATCCAGCCTAAGTCATAGCCTTCTTAGAAACAGGGTGTATGTCATAGGACCTACTTATAAAATCAGTGAACGTCCTTGAGATTTTAAAGTGTTTGGAGGTAATATCTGATAAGAGACCTGTTTGCCTCAAGTAGAGATTTGTTCCAAGGTGTCAGGTTTTAACATTGAGATGTGAACAGTTGCAACTATCAGTAGTGCAGATACACTGATAATGAGATGGGATGAAAGGCATTCAGAGTTGTTATATTACCTGTGCAATGCCTCTGTCTTGTGTATCTAACAGATATCAAATGTAAATATCAATGTAAACATTCTGGGAGTATCATTGAATTTACTGTTTAACACATTAACAACATTTTTCTTTTCAGGAGTTTATTGCTGTTCGGGTCCAAGACCCGCGGGTTCAGAATGAGGGCTTTTGGAACTCGTATGTGGACTTCAAGATATTTCTGCATGTGAGTTTATTGCCATAAGGCTTAATTTAATTGCTAGCTGTATAAAGAGACCGCTGTTGAAAGTCTTAAATACCAAAGACCAAATAGTGGAGAACTTAATCTTAGAAAAGGTAGACTTTGTTGAATAAACTTTGGGGAATTTCTGTCAGTACACTGAAAAGTCTAGTCTCATGAGCTGGTCAGTTAGGGCTTTTTATTTGAGTCACTCAACTTCTGTTTAAAGATTTCCAGAAAAGCCACAAAACATTTCATGATATGTTTCTCACTGGGCAAATGCCAGTTTATAGATTTGCTACACATATAAGCTTTACGAATACAGCCATAATACTATGTAGTCTAAATGTTGCACATGAGAATATTCGGTGTTTGAGTGCTGGTTATTTCAAGTTTATTATAAGTTTTGAAGAAAGCAGAACAAATGATTTTGTAAAAAGCATCAGAGATGCTGGATGCTTCTAGTCCTCTAGTGGACCTTAGTTCTTCCTTTGGTGTGTTTCATGGTTAGAGAATGCATCACCTTTGGAATACAGATGTAAATATGACCTAGTGCAATGTGAAAGGGCCCATACCAACAGTTTTGTGCCTTTAGTCACTGATGCAAATGAAGTCTGTGCAATGGCAACATTTTTGATATGAAGACAACTGCAGAGACCTCTCTGGGGATGGCACATCTGTCTCTCCCTGTCTGTACTCATTAACTACAGAAATGATTAATACAGTATCTGTATTTATCAAGGCTATATCCTTTTGGTAAACATTTGCATTGAAGCATTATTTTTTAAACAGTGTCACCCACTGTACATCTTTGAAGTTGGAATAGGTTTGTTTAAATTGGTTGATTGATTAAGTCAGGGTGTTAGGGTAGAATGGATTCTTTTCTAGGAGACTCTACTGTAGCTATCAGCAATCAATTTCAGAGAGACAGGAGTCCTCAATGTCAGTGTGGAGTTTGTGGTCATGTTCTGTACTACTGAATGCAGTTTCCTCTGGGGTAAGTAGGGCCGGTGTTATTGGCTGTAAATGTGGGGATATACGATAGATTTCACTGGCTCGGTTTGTATGTAAGTCGTTCTCTTTTTGTCACTCAAGGCCAGTTTGGGAGCAAGACTGTTTATCAGGAATGAGGTGATTGGTAACAGAAGTGCTGCTCTGCATATTAAACAGGCAGCTCCTTCAGGGTAACAGAAATAGCTTTTTATAATCCCCATGTTATAAAAAAGCAGAAAAAGCTGTCAGTTAGTGCGTCTTTACATATCTTTCAGTCCAGTGGGTATACCTATTGGGCGTCAGCAGAGAAATCTACGATTCTGTTTTTTCATACTCACATGTTAGAGTGTGACATTCCCCCTCTGTAGTACAAATAAAGAAAAACCCTTATATGAGCAGGTGTGTCCAAACGTTTGATTGGTACTGTATGTAGCTGGTGTATAAAGATGCATCACTAAAATGGTTTTAAAAAATTACAAATTTTGCATAAGTTTGACCTAGGAGTTCCCAAGCTGGTCAGTGGTTAAAGCATTTGTTTTCAGGTTTTCCAGATTCAGTTCCAGCTGTGGTATCAGCCAGCAATGACCAGGAGCCCACAGCAGCAGAACAAATTGGCTTCGTTCTGCTGAAAATAGTGCTGGTAATGTTGCCAGGGGTTGCTTGTCTTGCCGCTCTCAGGCACACTGTAACTCATCAGGCATCTGCAGGTTGCCTGGATGTTAGCAGTGAAGACGGACCCTTCCTCCAGTTGACGTTTGACTTATTCACTGAGCACCTTGCAGTGTGAAAAATAGTTGTGTGTGAGTGTGTCGGAGGATTGCATTCACTGTGGGCCAGATCTGCTTGTGAGATGTAAATAACATACCTTGTTGGTAATTCCAAAGTGTGTAAAGGGGAGGACCATTAAGTTGTGAAGGCAGAGGCTACAAAAGCCACCGTTGCAACATTTTAAAGGTTATCTCATTGTATCTGGAGCATTTGGAGATGTGGGGCATTGATCAGGTCTATGAAGATGGAGATACTAAATTACAATTCTTTGTCATCAATTTTTTTAATTGCTTGATTAATTACAATTGATGAACGTTTGTGTGATTTAGGATTGATGAATATTCAGTATCAAACACACACACACACACACACACACACACACACACACACACACACAAACCTTTTCACTGTCAATATAAATACAGGTATCTTACAGACTGAAGTATGTCTCCCTTTGATCCACTGTGACACCAGTCTGAAGACTATATTATGAACCTCTTATCATAACTGTTTTGCCTGCTAATACAAAGCAAGAACGCAGCTAAAATGTCCATAAATTCACATTTCAGTCAGTAAAACAGATTAGCATAGCTTTACAAGAAACAGACAATATCTAAGTGTAATATGTCAGCCTATCTTAATGGAGATCAAGAATGCTTTTAAATAAGGAAGAACAACATGATATTTAAATATAACTGACCGCAGTCAACAGAGGGAAAGAGAGGTGGGGCAGTACATTCTGGGATTTGTATGAGGCTTAGTTAGCCTGAAGCAGATTACAACACCATAAACACAGTTGAAATCAGCCCAAGTTTGTCATTATTAAAAAAACTGAAAAGCCTTTTAATGTGGATGCCTACTGAAGTAAAAGAATGGACCCATAGGGCAATTTGTGGTGAAGTTAGCTTTTAACATTTTAATGGGGTGGTGGGGTACACTGAGCAGTGCACAATGTTAGAATTGCCACGGTAAAATTTAGTGATGCCCTGGGTTCTGAAAGTGCTGAGTGCATTCCTTCCTGTCTTGTCCTCCTCAGACCAACAGTAAGGCCTTCACAGCCAAGACGTCCTGTGTGCGCCGACGCTACAGCGAGTTTGTGTGGCTGAGGAAGAAGCTGCAGAAGAATGCTGGGCTTGTGTGAGTTAGACTTTCCTTTTGCACCAATAACGAGTGGAGGCCTGGTGCATTACTGAGCTGCAATGGCCTACTGTGTGACTTTGCAGTTCTGGAACTGGGCTTCCAACCAAAAGATGCCATGAACTTAAATTGTTTTTTTTTCTGTGCCCTTGAGCTACTGTATTTCTTCAGTAAATATTCAGTTGCATTAATGGGTCATTTGTGAAATGTAAACTCTACAAGTGGCCATGGATAAGGGACTTTGCCATGATGATGATGATGATGATTATGATTATTATTATTAGGGTTATCAATGTTAACATGTTAGTTTGTGGAATTAATTGTGTGACCATATTTTGACCTTAACAGTGTCCTGTAATTGCTATCAGTTACTGTCACTGCAAACTAACTAATTGGAACTAATCAACTGCAGGGGAAAAATCAGTTCACACGTCATTTGGCCTGATTTTAAAAAGCAAGCTTCATTTTACAAAATTTGCCAGCGGGATTGAATTGCAGTATCATCAAAGTACTTGAAGTTTACAACTCCATCTGGTCCTCAGAGTACTTGCAACACTAATGAATCCAACCACAGTCAATTTTATGTACTTGTACTATTATGGAGCAGTGCCACAAATTCATGTCTAAAAGTACTTCCCATTGATTTTTTGGAGAATTTTTTTTCTACAGTGAATTCACACTAAGTCCAAGCAAGGATTACCTCTTTAATGTAAAGAATCGATTCAGGAAAGCATTTTAAGTGGTATTAAAAATGATGAAAATGTGAAATGGACATGAAAAACATTTATTTTGGCTAAATGAAAGATTTTAAACAGATGTCAGGGATGCACAATTTCTTTGTTTTCTGTTTATTTCATATGTACAACATAACATTTAAAAATTGCAGTTAATCACAGGATAATTTTTTAATCACTATTAAATTTGGCAGTTATAGTAATAATAGGCCCTCACCATTCATGCATCCCTTATTGCAGTATTGACTTCTTGTCCCAGGCAGCACTTCCTGTTCCTAGTGCCACTCTTTGTTCCCAAGTACACTGTGTTGACACTGTGTCCCAGGGTGCACCACAATGAAGGAGAGGTGCAGCTGTACTAACCTCATCTGAGCAACGTTCAGGTGCCTGATGAGTTACAGGTTGTCTGAGAATGGTGAGATGAGGAGATCCTGCTGACTTACCCATCTGTAACCCGGTAGAATGAAATCAGTTTGTTTTGCCACTGTGGGATTCTTGTCTTCTCGGTTGATGGCACAGTGGGGATTGATCCTGGGTCATAGGGCTCAGCCTGCACCTGAGATTCCAGAGATTTTTCACTGATTTCCTCCCCACCTTTATGAAACTCTGTTTTGGAATTGGCAATTGAGTTACCAGCTTGAGTTACCTGTGGAATCCTGGTCATTGTCAGCGAATGACGTAGCTGATTTTGAACCCAGGCTGCAGGGGTCACCTAGAGATTTTTTTTTAAACAAATACACCATTTTTAATTATTAAAAATGGTAATTTCCTTACTAAGTAGCTTTGTTCTCAGAGGCTTTGTTAACCAAAATGTATCTGTATTGTGTTATTATAGAAATTTGTATATAAATTACTTAATTATTGTATTACTACATGGCATTAAATGGGGTTTGGCCCATCATTTGGGTGTTTCTTGATTCACAGGACTCTCTAAAATATTTCCCCTGTGAATAACTCTTGTACAATTCATAGTCACAATTATACTGTATTATAATGTACAACACATTGCAATAACCTTAGTGCAATTACAAGTGCAATTCCCTATATCCGCATCATCTTAAGTATATCGGGTTCAAAAAAATTACCATTTGTTTAGTAAACAGTGATTACCAACAGTTAAATTGAACTGTCAAAACCCACTGCCAAAACTCAAGTTCTGAAAATTTGCACAATAAATCAGTTGCAAAAGAGTTGATGTTGCTTTTTTCATTAATTTGATAGATGGGCTGATTTGTTCTGAGGCTAACATGTCAATGGCGTTATGGATAGGGGACCATAAGTATGGCCTGTAGCTACTTTATGCACTGATCTAAAAAGAGATGAGTATCCCTAAGGCGGTGTGCGTATTCATCAGTCCGGTGTGCTGTGCCTTGTTTGTCTGCTGTCCCAACGTGACAGTACTGTCCCTGTTGGTCTGGCAGGCCCGTCCCAGAGCTTCCCCGCAAGATGCCCTTCTTCTCCTTCAGCAATGAGGACTTCATTGAAAGGCGGAGGCAGGGCCTGCAGCACTTCCTGGACAAGTCAGTGGCTCCTCTCATGTTGCATCAATGAGACACGCCCACTCACAAAACACTCATGTAAAGCATTCAGCAGCCCTTGAAACCAAGGCCACCACTTACCTAGGACCCTTTACATCTCAGAGCTTTGGATGACTAAATGATTGGTGTTGACTAAGAGCCTGCCATCCATTGCCAGCCAGGGTACAATATCTCCCTTTGTCTCTGGCCACGGCTTGCCATGCGGGGACCATAGGTCATGGTGCTGACGCGTGGAGTAATGAAAGGGAGGCGTGCGGGTGTCTCCCGCCTGCGCAGACAGGGCAGCAGCAGCTGATGGAGATGGATGGAGCCGGAGAGCAGCTGCCGTGGCTGTGCACGGCTGCATGCACTCTCTGCAGACCCGTGAAGTGAAAATGAACGCCATAAATCTTGGAGCCCCCTCGGAAAGGGATGCAACCTTCATATCACTCACTGGTGTGTGCTGTGTGCATAGCAGTCTGTGCATTTGTATATCTGGTCTCGGCGGCCCTGTTGCAGTGAGCTGAGAGAAGAGTATTGCCCCATGACAGTGCTGTTGTCATTGTGATGCTGCTGTGCTTAACTCAGGTCTCAAATTCACATCAATGAGGTCAAATTTGCAGACCGTTATCATTACTTTTTGCAAACAAACTCCGATATGACTTCTCTTAGAGGATACTAAAGGACGTTAGTGGCATAATTGTACCACCAATTTGATACCACCACTCAGTGGATAAAGGGAGAACACACACACACACACATATAAATACATATATATAAATAAATTTATGTATAAATATATGATCTGCATTCTTCCAAGCAATTGCAGATGCTTAGGTAAATGCCCGTGACATTAATTATACTAACTACTTATCTGTTTGCAACCATTATGTATAGTTTTGTGAAACAAGTTCAGTTAAGGACTCATTTCATGTTCGTGGGTTTATACTAGCTCTGCTATTTTTGTTTCAGTAGAACTCCTCTAACCTGACTAACGTCTAGCTAATTAGACTTCTGGCTATTCAGTGTCAGTTTGTCATGTTTTTTGAAAATTATTTAAGTACTTTAATTTAGTTACTTTTCATTTACATGAACATGGCAGTTTTGTCACCGCTTTTTGATACATTGCAACGGATTGCTCACTTTTCAGGCAGGCCATGTAAATATTGCAATGTTAAGTTGTTGTTCTGTGTGTATGCAGGGTTGTGCACCTGACAGTGTGCTTGTCAGACAGCCAGCTGCACCTCTTCCTGCAAACCCAGCTCCCAGTGGGGCACATTGAAGATTGTGTACAGGGACACACCCCCTACACAGTGACAGATGCTATCCTCACATATGCATCCTCCAATCGGGGTTGGGCTCAGGAGGAGGAGGATGTGACCCTGGAGCCCAGCCCTTGTCCAGTTCCATATGAATCCGTGGACAGGTACAACTCAATTACAGATTGGTTCAATTCAAGAAAGGAATATGAAAAAGTAGAAATGACACAAATGCTAGTTGGTGTAACTTAAATCCTAAGTATTAAAATATTAAATTAATGTGTTGCAGTACTGTGCATGTTATTACAATATATATTTTTTTTTATCATATGGCGTTATCATTATCGTAGTATTTCTTAAAATGACAAAATCTTGTTTAGTAGAGATATAGGAGACATTTTTTTTTGTTAAAAAAGGCAATATTATTATTAATAATATTATGCTTTTGAAAATAAAAATGTAAAGGAATTTTTTTTCCAAGTGTAACACTTAACACTGTACAAAAGTCAGTCCTCCTCAGGCATAAGACTCTCCTAGTTGTAAAAACGTGGTTAAAAGATAGTTGTCTGCCTCATTTTATCTTGGAGCTACACAGTTAATTGCCTCAATACTTTGAAACCAAAGAATTGTTCTGTCTCTTTGATTCAAAATATTTGCTGCAATTTGATTACCATGTACTTATTCTTTTGTTGTGGTCCCCTAACACTGCGACAACGACGTATCCCTGGACCAATAACAAACCAAGCACAGTGTATGTTTCTCCAGCAGGGAATAGTGCAGGGATCATCTGTTTCTATTATATGAGAGGAGACTGACATGGTCTGTAATGAAGACATGCACCACATATTGTAATTGTTTCTCCCGGGTGTATCAATACAAGGGCCTCTATGCAGGCCCGCGGCAGTAGATTCCTGAATCACCTATGTATTTCTAATTATTCCTAATTGATTTTAGTGGCTGCAGCTACCTGTCATGTACATAAGCACTTTAGATACTTGCTCCATTGAGTGTTGAAGTTTTAATGAGCTTTATTTCTGAAAAACAACATGCTGGCTTCCTGTGTACAAGACAAAGAATCCAGTCTGCCCGCTGCCCTAATTAGCACTCGAGCTCTACATCCTTGGAAATCCCAAAGAGAGAATTAGCCCTCGCTTAGTAAATAAACCTACTGAAGACATTAATGCAGCTGTAAGCAGCTGCAGAGAAAGACTGGCTTTCACTAAGAGAACAGGGGACTTCTCTAGGAGTAGTATGCCCTAATGTGACTTTTAATATGATTGATTTTCTTGCCTTTTTGCTTTTGTTCTCAGTCCTGCCCCTCATCTACCATCTGCATCCTTGCAATGTGCAGACAGCTTTGAGAGAGCCAGTGAGGCCAACACCCCCAAGGAGGACACTCACAACGAAGGCGTCCGTGAGACCAACAGCAACAAACATGATGCCCTAGACACCGATGACATCTTGATGTTAAGGGATAGTGAGGCTGATGCCAATAATGAAGATGCCCATAAAATAAATGCCCACAAAGCCGATGATTGTTTGATTAAGGCAACTCAGCCCGAAGATCAGGAGGAGGAGGCCCACAAAAATAACACCCATGAAGCCCACGGCCAAGAGTTTGACACCTGTGTGTTAAGGGACAGTGAAGTGAATATCCCTGAGATGGATGCCAGTCAGGGGGATGTCTGTGAGGCTGTCATCCAGAAGGAGGAACCCCATGAGACTGGCACTCATAAAGCCAGTGCCCAAAACACTGATACCTCTGTAACTATGGCAACTGAGAACAACATCCAGGAGGAGGAAGCCCATGAAACCAACACTCACCAGGCTGACACCCATGACCATGATTCCATTATGTTCAGGGATAGCGAGGTGGAGTCTCACAGGGAGGACATCAGTGATGAGGGTATTCACATGGAAGATGTTGATGAAACCAACTCCCAAGACACTGATGGGCGTGTAGTTGGGGCAATTGAAGCTGACATTCAGGAGCAGGAAATGTGTGAGACCAATGGGGATAAGGCTGATACCCATGACCACAATTCCATTGTGTTAAGGAACAGTGAACTTGATACCCTGCAAGAGGATGGCAGTGAGGAGAATGTCCATGAGCCTAATGGCCCAAAACCTGATACACAAGGTACTGATAGCTCTGTGCTATGGGACAGTGAGGCTGATCCCCAAGAGGAGGACTCTAGGAAGACTACTGAAGACATAGTTGATACCAAAGACAGTAACGCTTATTTGATTAGGGTGAGTGACATCGACCTCCAGAAGAATGGCGCCAGCATAGCCAACTCAAATGTTGGTAACGATGTCAGCGACAGTGAGGCTGATGCTGTTGAGGAGGATACCCAAGACACCAACAGTGACAATGTCAACTCTCTTTGTGCCAACAGTTTTGCATTCAACGCTAGTGAAGCCATCATACACCAGCTGGATGGGTACAAGGCTGACGCACAGACAAAAACCCAAGAGGTCAAGCTTCACGAGACAGAAAGCCACACTGAGTCCAGTGGCCAACAGGAAAACATGGACTAAATGATGAATGAATTAAGCAGCTTGGTATAGGTTTTCACAAGTCCTGAAAGGTTCAGGAACAATCACTCCCGGCAGGCAACATTTAAGGATCCCTGAGACCTGGAGAGTGGTAGTGCCATTCACAACATACAGGGATACAGTCACTCCTGCTCTCCATGACTCTATATTCCTCATGGCTCTCATTGCAGCCGAGCTCTTAGTCACAGAACCCCTGTGCTAAGCAGATAGGCTGTCTTGATGGTCCAGATGAACCTCAGTGGCGGTTTTGAACGGACACTAAATAATGTATTGATGTACTACTCTCCACACTCCTAAATCTTCCTTTGTTTAGTCTGTGCAATTCCCCACACACTCAGTTTCCAAATTTGCACAAGGGATGGCAAATAACGCTGATCTGTTTATCCACTTCATTACTTGTGAATGGTTTACCCTGAAACATCAACACTTTCTTGTTGAGCTAAACATGAGTGGGTAATTACATTGGTGGGTAAATCGGGCTTGGTCACCAGTGGTGTATGTAGATGTTACATATTCACCAGGACTGCAGCATGTCCCCTTTTTTGCCTGAAATTTCAAGAGAAGTAGCGGACACTCAGGTTTACAATGGGAATCAAAGTATGCGTGCCATTTTGTAGCTTGTTGGACAGGCTGTCAGAAAAAAGGGATCTAGTCTTGGTGCATGTATCTCCTTTGTATATAGTGGGCCTTCTAACCATTATCTCCACATTATCTCCGCATTATCTGCACACCAGGAATACTTCAGAGATTTCCACTGTATGTTGAATATGCCAGTTCATTTCTTTGCTGAAAACAGCTGTTACCCAGTAACATCAGTCTGACTGTCAAGCCTATGATGGTGCTTGAAACAGTTGTGTGCTGCACTGTATAGGACCTTGTCTTGTTTTCAGCGTCAGATACAGCTAGGGTAATATTGATTCATGCTTGTTACCCTTTCCTAGTTTTTTGCTCAGAAGAGAGAACTGCTAGTCCCCTTGGCATGCACACGCCTCAGGGTTTTACATTTTAATGGTTGAGCTGTTCGACATTTACTGGGTTGACTATTTACTAGGTTATTTATTTGCTATTTTCAGGTGTCACTGGAATGAAGCATGACTTCAAGAGTGGTTTACAACAGCTTGGTGTTGACAGCTCAATATTTGCAGAAATAGTCACACATGCAGAATGAGTAATGGTTTATTTTATTGATGACTGAAGTGGGAGTCTCTCTTGTCCAGGTGAAGGGCCAGAGCTGAAGCATCCATTTCTTTGTTCTGTTGCTCTGTGCTTCAGAACAGGCTGGAGTTTGAAGAGGGCTAATCCACTTAAATCTTTCCTATTGTTAGAGGGGTCTCCGTGGTAGTGTATTCTCAGGCCCATTCTAACACTGTGCTGCAGTGCCACTGGCTCTATGGAATATTGGTTGCAGGGTGTGGTCCTTGTAGGTGCAGAGTACTCTCACTGTGACTGTGGTATGGCAGCAGTGTAACATTGCCATAATGTTACTGAAACCTTGTGAGAATGATAAGTGTAAACTGGAATAGCCTTTCAGACCAGGAACAGCCTGTCAAGTGATGTGATTTTGTTTTAATTCAAGAGCTGCTGTCCTCATTGGGGTGAAAAATGGTTGTCTTGACATTAAGGGATTGTTATTATGTCACAGCAACTAAAATACAAACTAAAACACACAGTGGTTGGTTCATGCTGTATTCATCTGAAATATTCCTAAAAATGTGTGAATGTGTGCAGGCATATGCACATTAATATGAATGAATTAATACACCAACAATGGGCCTGTAGTATTTCACATACTGAAAGGTGTGAACTCCACATGCATTAATGCTTTATGCTTGAGTCTGTTTGTTTGCAAATGTTTGAGTGCATTTGTGTGTGTGTGTGTGTGTGTGTGTGTGTGTGTGTGTGCGTGCACGCTAGTGCAGATGTTTCTGTGTGCACATTTGTGTACATGTGCATTTGTGTATGTACGCATTTGTGTATGTATGTAGGATACCACTGAGGTCAGCAGTAACAGTGCAGGTTCCACTGTGTCTGACCTTCTGTTTGACTCAGCTGCCTGTCATGACAGACAGAATATATTGTGCATCTGGATGTGAAAGCATGCTTTTGTAGTACCCTTTTTGTCCATGATGCTGTATGTAATTTCTTAAATTGTTTTTAGATTTGTTTTTAAATTACTGTACTAACATATTGATTATTCTACTTTTATTTCTGCCTGTGTGGATAAAAAAGGCAACAAATAATGAAAAGTAGCTGTTTTGAATTCATATGGTTTAAATTAAACAAAGGCCACATTCACTCTGCTTTTATCTTTAATTATATCTATGTTTTATTGTACCTCTATTTATGGGGGCTTTTCAGTTCTGCTTGTAGTCTGCAGTCAGCCATGTAGGGCAGTTAAGAAAGGCCTCTTGCAATGTCTGCATTTGTCAACACTTGTTTGAAGCCTGAGATTCACTTATGGGAAATAAACCATTTTTGACTGTGCTTGTGTCCATCTCTTTTGTTGACATGTTGACCGCGAGGGACTGCAACCCCAGTGTCCTTGGTGGTGTCAGGCTTAGGGAGCATGACTGGTGGCCAGAAGTCCCCTCCCTCTCACCCGCTGGTAGATAATGCATGTTGCCTGTTTAGTATGTGGCATTACTGTGCTGAGATTTGCAAAACAAATCTAGCAGTGGGATGAGCCGTGTTATGCATTCCAGCCCGGGGACTGGAATCTGTCACCAGGAGTCTTATTTCCCCATTCCCAGATGAAAAGGGAAGGAAGAAACAAACAAGATGTTAGGCTTCATTAGGGGTTTATGGGCTTTTAAAGCCATCTCATTTTTCACCGATTGAATTGAATTAGCCAGATGCAAAGCATAGGTGACTTTGAGGAAGAAAAAACTTTTGTGAATTTTTTTTTCACAGATAAATAAAAGATTCAACACTGCAAAGACCAATAGCATGGGAAATAATTGTATGCCTTTCATTAAGCATAAGGATCTAAATGATTCACATTTGACACCACACAAGTGAAATGACAATTTTGTGTGTCCTTTGTTTTAATTACATTAGGATTAGGAGTTTGGAACGTTTAGTCCAGAACATCAACTTTGTGTTCATCCGTTCATCCGTTCATCCGTTTCTTGAAGGCTGTAGATGTGTGGATGGGCACTTTGGAATCCTCATTGTATCCCATATTATTCACCTGAGGGAATGAGGTATTTGGCCCAAATGATAAAATGACACTTTAGTCATCACTGTTTATTAATATTTGTGTCACCTGACTTGTTGATGTGCCACTGATGATGAAATATGATGAAATGTACAGACAGCTGTCTGAAGTTAAGCATGATGATGGAAGATAGGATTGGATTACTTCTGTTTGGATCACATTCATCCTGAGTGTTAACACAGGTGACGGTTCCGTAAGGTTCCAGAAGTGCCTTAAATAAACTTTCAGACAATGAGAACTTAATGGATTACATTTACAGGATTGCATCTAGAATATTCCTTCAGATATTTCACAATTAGATAACTAAAAACATTCAATTGGTGTTGCTGTGATATTGGTAACAGTTTTACTTCATTTCACATATTTTACTGCATGATTTATATGTGCAGGCTATCGTATAATTACCATGCAATATTTATACTACAGTCAGGAAAACTAGCTCAGAGGGAGGAACTAAATGAGTGCTGTAAAAATGTGTGAATGGTAAATGTCTTTATTGATTTTTAACGGTGTTGCATATTATCGCGCAGTTCATGTAGATACAGAAGATTTGTCTCAGTGCATTTGTATCTCTTGGGCTTTAAAATGACTTCTGTGGAAACTATGTGTCTCCAATGCTCTTTGCAGTGCACATGCTGTGACCCACTGTCATGATGGTCAGGGTTCGTTCAGAGTCCAAAACATGTTAACATGCCATTGATCTCTACTGCAGCAACTGACAAAACAAACAGCAGAAGAGGAAAAACAACATCTAATAAAGCTTAGGGAAAATATAATGACATTTATGGGGGCGACAGTGGCTCAGGAGGTAGAGCAGTCGACTGGGGATTGGAAGGTCCCTGGTTTGAATCTGGCTCATCCTGGCTGAGTGTCGAAGTGTCCTTGAGCAAGACACTGAACCCCCAACAGCTCCCAGTGGCCAGTTGGTAAGCCTATATAGCAGCCTCTGCCACTGGTAGGTAGATGTGAGGCATATAACTGTAAAGTGCTTTGAGTGCTCAAATGAGTAGAAAAGCGCTATATAAATGCAGTCCATTTACCATTTACCATTTATCATATGATCATATTTCAAATACATAAGTGAATTTCAACTAGTCTACCCAATTGTATGCCATATACATAGAATTGTCCCACCAATCTGTATACTGCAGGAGATCTATCTATAGGGCCTGTCTACCTAAAACTTAAATATTGCTAGAAATAATTTGCGCTGTCCATGAACTGAAACAGTCACCAGTGAGATGCATTGCCTCATTCAAGTGAATCAATTTAAAAACTAACTCCTGTGCAATACATTCTATGTGGCAAAATTGCTGGCTCTATGGCTGATGTGTTTTGGACTTACAAACCAGATTTTCAACCTTACTGCTAACTAACCAAACAAAACAGATACCATGTATGTACTGCAAAAAACAGAACCAACTTAGTGGGAATTTTCTTCAACAAATTTAATAATCAATTAAGTGGGTAATTCCACTGGCGTTTTCACTGTAGGAACGTCACAGCAGCCACAAGGAGACCAGTTGAGAAGTCACAGTGTTGCCCATTCCCTCAAATGAGGTCCCTCACTGTGACCAGGTGCTAAAGTATATGACCACAGTTTTTATTCCTGTTTATAGCCACAGTTAAACTGATTAATTGGTGCAGCAAATTTGGCAAGATAAAGACCCTTTAGACCCTTAACCCTTGGGTCTGAAGTTGCAACATCCTTCCATACAGAGTTTGTGGAATCATTAATCTTTATTTATTTGGATTGTGTAAACCTCCTCCATCAAACATCCCTTATATATATGAAATTAGGAGTAAAATGCTTTGTATTTATTTAAATGACAGATAAGTAAACAGCAGGTGAACCTCATTATTATAGTCTCAGCAAATGTCTTTTTCTATGGCGAGTTGCAATACCTACAACATAATCACATTTATAGCTCTGGCTTTTTCCTGGGGTAAGGAAAAGCACCTTGCCCGAATGTACAAACAGCAGTATCCCCTGTGGGATGCAAACCCTTGACTCCCCAGGTCTCAGAGCACAGTGCTCTGTGAGAATGGGTGGAAGGGAGAGGGAAGAAAAGCAGGCCCTCAGATGTTATTTTCTCTCGCAGGATACAGGCTACCCGACCAGGAAGGACTGCTCTGTAGGAGAGTCTCCTTATCACTCCCTTCCTCTTGTGACAGAGGGAGGAAGGTGGTGGAGAATCAAATCAATGGAAGAAGTGTTAGGCAGGCGAGATATAGACAAGGGCATGCCCACACACATAGAATGCAGGGAGGAGTGGGGAGAAGGATTATTGATGTGAAGAGGAGAAGTGGGAGGTATGCAACTGAGGGGACTAACAACAGACAATTCAGCGAAAAGTGAGATTGTTCCTTTTTTAGTCCATAGGGGAGAGATATGGTCAAAATATCTTTTGAGATGATGGGCAATGAATCAGGTGCTTGGGTAATGTATGTGAGTGAGACCTTGCTTTGATGAATGGAAAGCACCAGCATTAAACGCCACCCAAATGTAACAGTATTTTAAAATGAGTCAGCAGACTAGTAGTGAAATCAAGATATACTGATGAACCAAAATCTAAAATTAGGACAAAGCACACTAGCCTAAAAAGCAGAAGAGAGAAGAGTTGTCATCTGCAGAGGGCTAATACTAGCAGGCAAGAAACACAAGGCCTTTGGGAAAAACTACAGGTGAGTCTGGAACCAGGACACATAAATCAGGGAAAGGAAAGGAAATGCCGACACATTTACAATAGCAGATACAATGTAAATGTAAAATCTACTGTATTTTGTGATACTGCCTCCAACATAATGATGGAATAAAGGTGTTCTCTTGATAAATGTGACACTTATTTCCTTTTTGTTTTTCCCTCCTGAGCCTAGACATTCAACGTGTTAAATCACCTCTGAACCTGTGTCCAGTCACCTCTGAGATGTAAAGTGATGTAATGCTTATGCAGCAATAGGACAAACCTGTCCTAGTCAATCATGAATGATCAATCAAAAAAACTCAACACCCTTATGATTAATTTTTGAATAGCATAAATGGATATATAGTATGGTATTTCTCCTTTTATGTTTTGTGTGCACTGACATCATGACAGGCCAGGAACTGAAGCAGCTGGCTTTTCTGTAACCTAGAACACTCCTGACACCTAGTGGTTAGCATGAGCACAAAATATATGTCATGAAATGATTATTGCATAGAAAACACAAATATTGCAAAGATAATAATAATTTTAAACATTTTTACTCATTTAAAAAGGCAACAAAACATTGACTATTTCTAAACTATTAGTGCAAAGAAATTCACAATCAACCTCATTCAGAAGATATATACTCAACTAAAAATACAATCATGAAAATCAGTCACTACTACTGCCCTGAATTGTGCTTTCCACAGGATTTTTTTTTCTGGCATAAACTTATAACAATTTTACATACCAAAGTACACAACATAAACAGTTAGACAAATCAGCAAATCTTGAATTAATATTATTATAAATATCTCGAGTGGGGGAGGACAGTTACACAATGTGCTATGGCAGGATGAGATGTCCAATATAAATAGAAAATCAATAACATCTAACAAATGAAAACCTGCAAGCAACGATTGATTATTGACTGATCAGACACAGATACTATGTTCTACACTAGAAAAGCTATCTCAGTTTGTCCTCAGCATTCCAGTGTTCCGTTAAGGGGTCTCTGGAGTATCACTCAACATCTCCTATACCACCATCCCACAGTGAGACCTGAAACAAACAGAAACAAAACCAACTACCTTGTTGTTCTTCTTGAATTCAAATGCATATGAAATGTCAAATCTTGTATTACGATATTTGATAATCTTGCAAACATATATGATGAGCACAAAATACATTTCATAATCTTTTTAGGAGATCATATAGAGCTTGAAATCCATTGAGGTGTATTATTTCTTAGTTACTACCTTAATAGTCACAAATTAAACAAATAGGCATGAATTATATAAGGAATAAACTATTTATCAGTGGTAGTACCTTATTATGAACTATTCTTGATCACACTGAGGACTCTTGCATCTCTCTCTACAGTCCAAAGCACATCTGTGCCTGTGTGCGTGATTCCTGTTCCCCCTCTCTGACACATGGGTGAAGCAGGGGTCACGGTAACACAAGCACTGGAATTTCATGGTGCCCTTGAGGAGGTCTCAGTGAGGACACTCTGTTTGTGGAACCTTGCCTGTGTTTGTCTCCTTGAGCTCTGTCTTTCCCACTGGGCCAGGGGTCAATAGAGTGAATAAGGGTGCGTGTGTGTGTGTGTGTGTGTGCGCGTGTGTGTGCGCGTGTGTGTGCGTGTGTGTGTGTGTGCATGTGTGTGCAGAAGAAGGCTGTGAGTGCTTTCATCACAGGCCTTTGCTGTTCAGTTTGTAAAAATCAATATGTCATTACTGCGGTTCAAGAGTAAATGTTTGTGTTTCACATGGTGGAGCTGCTACCTATACAGCAGTATTAATGTGATTCTGTTGCTGAGCCTCTTATGCCGCAAAACATGATTATCTCTCCTCCTCGCCTAATATGTTTTATTGGCTGACCCTCTAGAGTCCATGACCCCGTTAGCATGTCTAGCACATGAGGTAGAGTTTCAGGTTGCCGGGTTCTGTGGCTGAGATCTACAATATATGTATTTTTTGCTAGGTTTTTATTTTTTTCTGTATCTAATGATACAATTTCCCAGTGCTACCATTAAAAGATTACCATTAAAAGACCTGAAATGTAAAAATGACATATAAAAGTTACATATAAAACTGACAAATGACAGTATTGGCGAATTTTTTTGAATTGCGTAAAAACATTGTGCATATATACCTTGCATATGAAGGTGTTATTCTATATTGGTATTCATTGTCTAAAACCTTCTTTATTTTCCCCAAAATAATGTCTTTACTGTTCTTTGGGTAATAAACAAAATACACTCTTTAATGATTAAGGATACCAAAAAATAAAATGTAACATATGATAAAATGTAGAGCTTACAAGTAACATTTATAATTGGACTATTTCATTTCTAATAAAGTAAAACGATAAGAAACCTCTTAGGAAAGGTATGGTCTGCGGTGTTTGTTGCACCCCTTGGCATTATACGTGCAGCCACCAGGGGGAGCGTATGGACAATGAGTCACAGTTCAGAAGCGTGTGGCTGTGAGAGTGAGGTTCATTTCACATCACAGCTCACAAACCCTCCTCTCAGTTTAGCTGTTGAGCAGGTGCCAAGTGTTGTACCTAACAGCCAAGACAGAAGTAGTGCAATAATGCAGAGTAATGTGAGGAAATAGCAGCTGTAGCAATCGTGTACTGTAGTGCAGCATTGGGATTACGAAAGCAAGTTGTAGTGCAGTGCTGGGGTATGTGTACTATGTGCACTATAATGTAAGGGGGTATTAATGCTTTGATTGCAGTACATTGTTGTATGCATTTCTTTTGTTGGTTGTGGTACCTTTTGGAGCTCACAGGATGTAGGCAGGTTGCATGAAGTCTTTGGGGACGATGCCAATGTTGCCGTTCAGTTCACCCACCCACCAGCCATGGATATTATACTCCTGTAAAGAAGACAAGCAGAGATTCTGCCTCCTATTCATGAACATGTGCACACACCAAGGACACACACACCCCCTCCCACCCCCCAACCACAGACACGCACATGTTAGAGCATGTACTATTCGTGACACACGCAGCAGCACAGCGGCTACAGCCACAGATGGCATATGTGTCTAAAATGACATGTCATTCTTAGTGATTGTGATATATTTTCCCTTTTTGGCTAAGGGGTTTGATACAGGCACCGTGAGTGTGGGAGGGCCTAGGGCTGGAGGATTGATCAACACCATATTTCTCTGTGCAGTGGCATTACTACACTCTTTATTACCTGCCTTTATTGTACAGTAATCCAATTACACTGGGAGAGCACTGAAACATGCACTACCAGAGCAGAAGAAAATGTTCTCATACCAAACTGTAATAGTGACATGTTGCTGCAATGTCACAGCTATTATTTGTTGGCTGTTGTGAGAATATTAGGTGTATGCCAGCACATATGAGAACTGCATCTCATCCTTTATATTTCAGAAGTGTTGTCTTTCAACATTTGTATACAGAGAGCCATACATGTGCCATTATGTGAACAATAACAACTAGCTACAATTCTGATCTGAAGTCTGTCGTTCTCTCAGTTTTGGAGCTAACGACGCAGAGATTCGCCCCACATTTGCAGTGTGTTTAGGCTGTTCTTTTGGCTTCCTGTCTCTTTACTTATACTTACCTCGTAGTGGTGATACTGAAATAAAATAATAAAAATGAGACACAAAATAAGGAAGCAAATGAACCTCCTGAAACACTCTCAAACACTCAAAATGAATCTTGATCTAAGTTTTTCCCCTGACAACTTCGGCAAGAAACCAAACAAACAATTTTTATGACAAACAAATGACTCAACAAATGTGTTTCCTCAGACTGCGTGGGCTTCAAGGAGCTACATGGGGATTTGGGCCTGCTCTTCCCATACAACACCCCCACTTGAATGAGAGATGGCTTCATTTCTCTTTGAATGGTAAACAGTCAGAAATTACTTCAGCTCCCAGGGCTGCATGTTGAGACTCCTGAAAACTGAGATGCACAACTTCTCGGAGAAATTACATCAATTAATTTTGTGAGGGTGAATGCATCTGTTTGGAGTGTGTATCTTTTATTATCGGGTGCAAGAAGCTCATATGAGGGATTCATGCTGAGCTGCTTTATGGGAAGATGACAAGCTGAAAGCAGCTGATTATTCCAGCGGTGACTGTTGCATTTCCCGGACACGAGCACAGAACACAGCAGAAAGCACAGAGCACAGTGCTGTTTGCAGGTATCTGGAAAGAAGCGGGCTGTGATGCTACTGCTCCTCCAGTCTGCTGGACCCACCCTGTTTGGGCGGAGGGGGAGCAAATAAATGAAAGAGCACATAAAGAAAGTGATGACTGGTGTAAAAAGACAATGAGTGGCCCCTTCAGCAGCTATAAAACCACAGCTGGCCTATGCCCCGATGCCTGGCCCTCGAAAAACAGGACCCTTTCCCCTGTACCAGCCTAGCTTGCCAGAATGAATTAAAACAACATTAAACCTGCAGCAATAATATTTAAATTCCCATCTCTGGGTGCCAAATTGCACCCACCCGGAATAGTACAGATGTTGGTTAATTATGGTAATTTTTATTAAACTATTAAAAATAAAGCTGGGAGCTGATGTGTCCAGGCATTGTTCCAGCTTCTTCATTGGTTATTTATCAGGTGGTAGTGGCTCTCTCCTCTGTAATGAACAGACACCCTGGGCAGCGGCAGGGGCCTCTGGGTCCTGCAGGCTGCTTTATGGGACTGAAGGATCAAGCTGGGCCCAGCACAAACTTCTACTGCTAAACTAACTTTACTGTTTGCTTTCCTCTTCACAAGTGATTATCCCAAGTGCAGGGAGTGGTGCAAGTGAGAACTGCTATCCAATGATAAGCTATACCCTTCTACCCCACTCTTCTGGCCACACTCTGGGTTGGGGGGTCCCCCTGAATTTCCAGTGCACAGGTACTCACCCACTCTCAGTTCCACCCCTACTACCGTTCATCCGTGGATGACTCGCATGGAAAGTATTCTGCTGCCCTGCTGGGGCTGTCCATTGCCCCTTTTACTTGGAGGACATCCTCTCTCACTACACAATTACGTCTCCACAACTCTCTCACGGCAACTACAGCTGTATCTCAGATCTCCGTGGGTACTCTTCGCTCCTAAGCTGACCCTCCCATTTGCCACATGCACCCTAAGGCCTGCTCTATGCAGAGAGCCTCCTGGATGTGACACATGTGACAGCACTGCCTGTCATCTGCAGTGCTCTGACTCCTTCCACCCACAGGCTTCCAGCACCAGTCAACCTTTAAATACACATTTTGCTCATTTTTCCCTTTGTCACCCCATTGACCTTGATTTCATCATTTCAGTTATTATGATGATTTTAAATGGCTCTCATCACCATGGTGATTGCCAGCAACTGGACGTTGTTAGCCAGATGGCCATAATATTGCTGACTTATTTCCCTTTAGAATTCCGTCCGCTGCATTAATACTGCTTCACAATATTTCTTTAGCTTTCCACTTTTCCTCTGTCACACAACAACTACTACTATTACTAATATTAATGTCCTAAAAGTGTAAATTGTCTGTTTACAGATTCCTGGCAGTTGGTTCCTCTTGGGATAAATATGGACAGTTATCTGTCTAACAAAGGCTAATTGCAGACTGCCAGTGAAGCAAATGATTTTAAATTGAACCAAATAAATGATAAAGTTAAGGATTCTGTATGGGTAGAAGATGAAAATATAGTAGAAAAAATATTTTGCCAGACCTTGAGTGCAAGACCAGATGAGTGCCTGGTAGCCCGTTACTGTTAACTAACCTGTTATTATAATGTCACCATCTAAATGGTGTAAAAGCCACTACAGTCACTGCACGATGTGAAGTGTTGCAGATCATGCCAATCACTCAGTCCTAAATGTCTGGTTTATGTTGCATGTAAGTCAGGCTTATCTATGTGTGCCAGCTCACTTTGCTCTTGCTTGCATGTTTATTTCTTTGGAGATATTTATTGGAGACACTCTATACACTCGGAGACAATGATTCCATTTGGGCTTATTCTGCTGTGATGCAGAGTGCTCCAGCCTCTGGAGCCATGGGTATGGGGCCACGATGGCTGGGCTCTTGGATCGATACTTGCCTAAAGATCAGGAAAATATTTCATAGAGAAGACAGGAGGAAGCACGGGGAGACAGTGACAATGTGGAGAGCCGGGCGCTTATCTGCTCCCCAATTCAGTGTGATTGAGGACGTGTGTGTGAGGACAGTTCATCTCCCTGCCTGTCATTGACAGGTGATGGGCAGGACTGAGGGCTGAGAGGCCAAAGCGCTGTTTCACACACACACAGACACACACTCTCGCGTACAGGAGACAAGCTGCTTTGTGTCAGAGAGATTAGGACACTGGTCTTACTGACTTCAGGTAAAATGTCACCAATATAGAGGGAAAATAATTAAGATCACCCTGGATAAGGATGTTTGCTTACCACTATACCACACCAATGCTGAATGTTATGAGTTCAAGTTTTCATCACAGCAGACCTATTCTGGCTCTGTGTGCAAGACAGTAAGTGCCTGTTAGCTGACTGTGATTGCATCATTGGGTGGTGGGTTTCCGGGTGCAGACTGCACACTCTTTCAGGCACCCCACACCACAGGGGAGGGAGCTCCTGATCTAAAGTAGCCCTGCTCGGAGGTAGAGGGGGCGGGACGGGTCTCTGAAAGGTCCAACTGGACCCTGGTGTACCCTTGAACTCTTTGCATAAATCACCACTCCGGGAACCAAGCTCATCCAGACCCACAACTTTAAAAGCATGCCTCATACTGCACTGGAGCAGCAGGAATTAGAAACAGACCTGCCCCTGATGGATGAGGCCTGGAAGGCGCCCCCTGCTGGGTGAAGGATTGGGGGGAGCAGTGAATGGCTTCATCTCAAGGAATTTCTGCTGTTCTCCTTGGTGTTTAGTGCTGAGGTACCTCAAGGGTCTACACCTTTAACCCACAAGTATCTATGCACATTCAGAGACTACAGATGTTTGCTCCAGCCCACAGAGAGCATGGTGTCATACACGTGTCTCCTTCACTGTAACATAGACAAGCAATCTCTAGTAAGTAAGGAATTTTGCAGTTAGTATGACCCTGCTGTTTCTGTACCTCAGTCTGAACTGCTGTTTTTTCTGTGCCTGAGTTAGGAGGCTATTAAGCATCATGCCACGCACACTCACACTCACACACACACACGTACCTATACAAACAGAACCAAGTACATACAGACAGAAACACGCTGTCACATGCACACATATGAACAGACACATGCAAACACAGAGACACACACACACAGACACTCTCAAATGAACATATACACACATACACGATCAGACACCCACATTTATGAACACAAGCGCTTGAGTAATTAGAGAATATGAAAGGGGGTATAGTGTGAAGGAGACAGACGAGAGCAGGAGCCAGTGAGTGTGCAGAGACAGCGTTATTGGCTGTCTGAATGGTGAATGGATCAGGGTGTGGTGGTGCCTGCAGGCTGTCTTCCAGACCTGGTAGAGCTCCTGGCAACTGAGCTTTCTCACTCCGCTCACTCCGCCAAACTTGGCTTAATGCAAGAGGGATGGGACATAGAAGGAAGTAACGCCACTTTGTGCCACAACAGCAAAAAAAAAAAAAAAACAGAAAAATAAGAGATGGAAAGGAGCAACAGAGGGAAGGAGAGGAACAGCTTCTCTACCTTGGGGGCGTTGAAATGTAATTTCCCAACTGATGTGATGGAAATTTTTATTTATCTCCCCTGCCCATCTGTGCTGCATTTCTTAAATTCTCCCAGAGAAAGGTCTTTTTGATAATCAACACTGCCATTTTAATATACATCTAAATCACCAGTGTGCCAGCCACCGAATGCAACTTTCAAGCGAGCAGTCTCTCTCTCTCTCTCTCTTTTTACGCAGTGGAAAAAGGAGAAGTTCAAACAGAGTACACATGTTGGAAAAGAGAGCGTGTTGCATTTGGAATTGATGCATTCCAACGACTGCTGCCCCCTTTCTCCCTCGCTAACCCCCTTTCTTTCTAGCTATTGGTTTTGTCTGTGCAAGCAAGATGGAATACTTTATATTCAGCAGATAGCAGGGCATTATTAGAGATATTTCCTGGGTGATTGCACTTGTTCTTTTTCAGGAGCTGGAACTGGAACTTACTTTACATGATAACCTGGGTTGCCTGGTTAAGAGAGGTTACAGGTTACAGGTCAGCCCAAGAACAGGGTCAAGGCCTCCTACAGCCACACATTCAGGACATGGGCAATAAAGGTTCAGGGATCAGTAACGTTCCTCTGACACTGACTAAACCAGGGTTATGATAAGGAACATGGGTATACACTAGGGACAACTGACAGTTCTGCAGCAAATCACGGGAATGAGTTTTTGGACTCTTATATGAGCTGGAAATAAATCCATTCTGACCTTCCACATTCTATTGCTGGTTGGGCAAATGCTGACTGCACAAGCTGGCACTGCAATGACCCTGCTGAGCAACATCCATAAAGAAGACAGGGGCAAAGGTTCCTCTCTCGCATCTGTCTCAATGGCCAGTTCGAAAGGTAGCAAAGTTGCATCCGGAATAGGCTCTGCTATACTGCTCTCTTCTCAGCCACACATCTCACAAGCTTTTATTGTTGTTAGTTATGTTTTTTTTTTGGATGTTGTTTTTTCTTGGTGGAGGTATTGGGGGGCGGGGGATAAAATCAAGTGCAGTGTGAAGGAGGGCGGGGGTGTGGAGCTAAGTGGATGCAGGCCGTGTGCTTGGCAGTGTGCGGAGAGAGCGGCGCAGTGCTGCGAGGGTCCTTCATTTTTCCTGCTGACCTCCATATGACTCCGCCGCTGATGGGGTGGGAAGCAGGTGGATGGAGCTGGCAGAAGGAGAGAGATAGAGAGACAGATAGCAAGGGACTGAAGGAGGGAGGGAGGGAGGGAGGTGTAATGGGGGGACCCCTGCAGGGCATCTGGAAAATGGAGAGGGGGGGGGGGGGGTGCGGTTGCTGTGACAACGCCTGTGGTGTGCCAGTGATGTCACTTGTTTACCACTTGGAGGACTGGCTGGCAGCGGCTGACTGACATTTAGAATGGCCCACTGGTCTCTGTGTCAGGGGCAGGGTGACTGTTAATGATGGAGTAGAATGGAGATGCTCTGCTGGTGAATCTAGTGCAGCTTGTAAAAGGGCATGTTGTGAGTCCCTCCTGCATATAGCGTCATACTGCTCTCAGAATCCCAAAACTGCTTTTTCTCCTCTCTCCTTCCATATCGCTGCCTCCCCATTGCCCTCTATCAGCAGGGCCATTACCATACAGAATCCTCACTTGCTTATGCTTTCTATAATTTTTTCTCTCCTCTCTTCCCAACTGTGGTGTGGATGGCAGACACACACACACACACACACACACACTCCCTATGTAAAGCCGGCAGAGGTGTTAATAGGAATGACACATGGCCACCAGCTGACTGAGGCAGGCCTGCAGAATGATGGAGCAGGAAGTGTCTCATTGCCCTGCTGTTGAACCCGCTGCCTGGATGCTGCACACTCCCCCCTCCCCTGCTTCTCCTACTCACTGGAGATCACCAGCAATGCACAGCGGTGCTGCACTTTTCCCCCCACCACACAAACAAGGACATGGACAAAACCCCACATTTTCATCAGTCTCTTTAGAGTCAACAGATGCGTGGGCTGACTTTCCACTGCCTCCAACAATTAACCTTCTTGTATCTTCCAGGAAAACTGCCAAATTAAACAGAGCATCTATACTGGAACCAAATTCCATTGTGTGACAATTGTGCCCCGATGTTTAAGACAGGGCTTGGAATGTCTGCAATGAAAAAAAAAGGATGCAATTCATTTAAGATCTAATAATATTTCCCTTCTATTTTAACATTTTTTTGTAGGGTACATCGGGTGTTATTGTAAATGAAAAGCACAATCTGTGAGAGGCGGTGTGACAACAGCGCTTTGAACTGATGGAGTGCCAGGATGGCCAGAGTGAACAGAAACAAACAAAATAACGAAAATGGACCCGCACTTTTCCCAAACTGCACTTGGGATTACGGATGGCTCCTTAACTTAATAGCCATTTAAAGTGGATTTGTGTGTGCTGCTGAGTGTCTGTAATGATAGCTGTTTACGTGGCTTCTCATTTATAATGATTAGGGAGAATGGATAGAGGCTGCCGACGCTCCATTCTCGGCTATTGACTGGGGGGCTGTGGCTGAATAATGAGCTACTGTAGTTGACCGGGAGCTGACCGCTGCCTTCTGTGTGACCCCAAACCCCAGACTCACCCCCAGCCACGGCTGATGATGGTAAATAGAATGCCTTAGGTGTCTATCGCCACAAAGCAACCAGGTCTTTAAATGTGAATGCGTGTGTGTGTGAAAGAGAAAGGGGGACAAGGGTGCACACTAGGGGCTAAAGATCACCCTCTGTCTCTCTCACCCCGGCTTTTCCTATTCTATTCTTCTCAGCTTTCCCTTCTCTTTGGGCTCAGTGATTAGAGTGTGACCTCGGGTCACCGGGCCGGCTGGGGCTGCCATTCGTCTGGAGCTGGACAGGATGTGGCAGGGAACCCCTCCATGAAAAAGGCCCTGCAAGGCCTCTGCCCTTCTCTTACTGTCCACAGTGCACAAGCTGCACGGCACAGCCACACATACACAATGCTCCTGTCACTACTGCCACCTGTTTGTACAAGCATTACGGCCACACTTAGCACAACAACTCTTTCAAACATCCACAATACAAATGTGTCATTGTTCTTTTAACTGATGAACATTTTTGCTCAAAGGAACACAGTATTATGATTGTGTTTCCTGTTTACTGAAACCCTGTACTGTAAAATGCCTGACTGAAGGTTGTGGGTTGACTTGGATTTAGAGCTACAGTGTAATCCACCCCCAGAATGCAATTTGCTTTCCGTGACACATCTAACCCCAAGCCCCAAGTCGGAGAAGCTCACTGACAGACGGGATGTGGGAAAGTTGGCAGCTTTGATTTGACAAAGAAAACAGCATTACAATATGGCCACTAGGTGTCAGTGGTGTCTGCTGGAGTTGCGAATCTGCGAACCTTCACATTGACTCACTAACCAGCGTCGCCATCCTGACTGCACTGTGTACACTGTGTTCTCTCATCATGGCATGCACCCACACATGCCCCACATATTATACAGGACAACACACACACACACCACACCCCTACTTACATGCTATCAACCAGACCATTCAGAGGAAGAGATGGACAGAGACAGAGAGCGAGAGCAGAGAACTGGGGGCCACCCAGCAAAAGACATCACAGAAGAGCCAGCTGTCCCCGCCTGAGCGCACCTCTGCTGGGCTCTCCTGCCTCTGGCCTTCACTGCCACCTGGCCCAGCGCTCAGACCAATGCAGTGGGACTCATTCGACCACCCATCCCCATTAAATATGTAACAACTATTAAGGCACTGTTGTGGACAGACCTGGTGCCATGTTACAGCCCAGATGATGCACAGTGCAAATGAGCTCCAGTGTGGGCAGGACAGACACAGGTACAGAGCAGGAAAGAAAGAGGGTATAGGAGAGAGAGAAGTGCATAGGAGAGAGAGAGCCAGGAGAGAGGCACAAATCAAATTTGCTATGGAAGATTATCTGTTAATGGTGAAAGATCTTATGCAAATAAATATTTTGACTGTGACAAAGACTCTGTGAACACAGCCAGGAAACAGAGCTAACACATGCAAATCAGGCTACGTAGACGATACTCACACTGCAGTCTACAAAAAGTGAGAGGTACACTTCATTACAAAATATACAAAGCTCTTTGATGTAACACATACTTTTCCAGCATAATACAAATCTAACTATAATTCCGTGCCCTGGAGAACAGGGATAAATTACCCATCCTAACATGGCAGGCAGGGATGTAAGCCTGTGAAAGCATGAGGAAGAGCACGTGACATAAAGTCCATCACTCATACTTGAACTTTTTAATTGACATCTTTGAACTTAATTTTTATTGTGAACAATTTATTGTGAATTTCACTTTGTAAGTTATTGTAATTGTTATTGTATTGGTACTGTAGTAACAAACTCAATTTGTTTGTTATGTACATGATACAGTAACAGACATATGTTTGTCATGCAAATAAATTTGAATTGGACAGAACTGAGATGGGTGGGACAGAGTGACAGAGAGGGCGGGAGAAACAGGGGAAAGAATGAGAGTACAGGAGAATACACAAGTAGAATATGCACAAGAGGCAGGCAGTAGTCACATAACGGCATAATGGGAGAACCACACCTTTAGCAGCCAACTGAACCTCCATTATTGGGAAACATGGCAATACATGACATGAGCCTGTCACAGACAGATAAGAGGGAAGAGGGGATAAAAAGAGAGACTTTTTGACTTTTAAAAGCTCTTCAACAGCTGTCAAAAGAAGCATAAATAACAACGCAGGAGAAAATTACAGACATAAAGGAGTCACAGAAGTCAAATGTAACAAGCAAAAGGATGGAGCAAGAGAGAAAGATAAAGCGTAATAGAGAGAGATAGTAAATAGCAAATACAGAAATAGATATATAGTTAGCTAGATAGGTAGATAAATAGATGGATAGATAGATAGATAGATAGATAGATAGAGAGAGAGAGAGAGAGAGAGAGAGATCCGTGTGAGCAGTCAGAATTCATCAACATGCAAATGGAACTGAGGTATGATGGTGTAAATGAATAGCCTGGCATGCTGTGAGAGATTTATGGATGGACTGCTGGGAGGAATTAACCTGCTGATCGCATCTCTGTCCTCCCATTAAGATACTCATGTCTCCTACAACAACATACACATACACACACTTATGCTCTTAATATGATATTTCTTCTACATCACTAAGGGGACTTGACTATACACTAAAATTAAAGTCTGATTTGTAATTAAAAATGTTACTACTGATTTTCAAAACAACAAGGGATACTGTAAAAGTGAAATTCCGCTAATGTCCCTTTCTGATTGATCAGGGCAACACAGATGGTATACTTTATAAAATTCCAACTACTTTCCCAACATAACCATTATGTATGCAACCATAAATGCTGTGAATTATCTGACTCTTAAGTTGTTAACTCAAATCTTCTTTGTATTATTTGTTACCAATCAGAGGCACATAATGGTCAGAAATTAAACATTAATAAGCACCACTTGGAGAATTTTTAATTTTAATAAAGCACCATAAAATGTAAATGAGCAAAATCCCTGTTGTGACAGATAATGGCATTTCCTTCCTTCATCAAAAGACAGAAATTTTAATAATCATCTACACTAAACGATGATGTATCACTCATTTCATATGATTTAAATTATTAAGCAGTCAGGATCAACTTGGATTCAACCATGTTAGTTAGTCCAGCATTATTCATTATGAAAACATAGCACAGCACAAGTCTGATGCCTTAACATTTTTTCAAATAATCATCATGTGAGCAGAACACAATTCAAATGCACAGAAAATGATGCAGAGAGGGAAATACCACAAACTGAGAACTGAAAATATAGTTTTGTTTGCATATAACTGCACATGTCCATTGGCTTGGCAGACTTCCTGGCAGACCGATGGACAGGAGCGCAGTAAAGTTTCATTGAGATTTCAGACAGCTGCAGGACACCATGTTCATGCTCATGCTTGACATCTGAGGCTTATATGACTAGCATGACATACTGTACATCCCCAGACCCACACATATGATGCTGCCAGGTCCACTCCAGTCAGAACTGTTTGCTTTCATCTGTGAGTCTCTTTCAAACAGTTAGGTTCAGCACGTAATTTTTGCTTGACCTACAAAATGAATAACTATATACAGTTTTATATCCAGAGTTATGGATGATGTAGTCACAGGTCCTTTAAGGTCATTCATCTGCACGGAGTATTAATAGAATATTCCAGCCCTCTTAATCTGAAGTACCTGCACAAACTGATTGTGAGCACTGACATTAATTACAACATTTTAATAAATAATTTTGAACATCCGTGAATCCCCCAGCTAAAATAATCTTGCATTTCAATTCGAAAAGACCTCCTGGAGTTGTTTAAGGATAGGGAGGCATGAGCTCAAACAATCAGTTCCCATATAGATGGTTCAGAGAGCTTTAGCAATTGGCAGAACACTGTATTAGCCAGATTGTGTTAATAAAGTAATCTCCTTCAGAGGTGTACTGGAGCTGTGATGCCTGAGTAAAGCTCTACCTTTCCCACCGTTGCCCCAGCAACCTGGCACTAGGAGACAGAGCAGGCCAGTGGACGGGCATGACTGCATCTAATGAACAAAGCAACCGCCTGCCTAATCATGGAATTGATTAACTTTTCTCTTTTAATCATGAATATTTCATGGTATATACCTATAATTAAACCCACTCATTATGAGATACAAATGACACAGCCACCCACCCTTGGACACCCACCTCCGTTTCTAAATGCTTCAAAAATTAATGCCTATTATAATGAAGGTCAGTATTCCCTTAATGCTCCTGAAATGTCAATTCTTAGCCTTGATATAATTGTTGTGTTTGTTTTATTTGTCTCTAGGAGGGAAAAAAACATATATCAGCAAAACACTGCTTATATATAACTGTAACAAATGCCTTTGGAATATGTCAATGAGTTTTGATAAATAAAATACAGGAATTGGTTTGGACCGATGCAAAAGCCACATAACAAGCCTAATATCAATGTTCAAGTACATTCAAACAAACAAATCTGGATATTGAGGTTGTTTTTTCAGAGAACACCCGAGGGCATCCTATTGCATTTAGATCATGTGAAATCTACCACACAGCAACCTTGAGGGATTATACATAGTTTAGACTGAGTCCAAACCAAGTTATTATTTTTGACTCTGTCACAGATGAGAAGAAACTGGCCAATAGGCTGTATTTTATTTACATTCCTGCAGCATGAAGCCCATGGAGACTACTGAATGGGCAGCTCTGTGGATTAGTGGTTGGAGCACTGGCCTGAGGGTCATAGGTTCAAATCGCTGGTGGGACACTGCTGCTGTGCAATTTACTGCAACTGCTCCAGTGAATAAAAAAATCCAGCTGTATAAATGTGTGGCTGACAGTACACACAAAAGAGAAAACTGAATGCTTTGTATGTACTCTTGGGTAAAGGTGCCTGTGACTCAGATGAAGAATGCACTGAGAATGTAAGACAGGAACACAGAGCTAGCTGGCTCCGAAGGCTGAAGGGGAGGAACAGTGGCCCATTCCTGCGTAGTGCTGGAAGAGGCCCTGGTGTAGTGTGGAACAGGGAGCTGGTGTGAAGGGCTTGGATGTGTGTGTGTAGGTTGTTTTCACAGCTTGCTTTATGGCTACCAGTGGCCACGTCTCGCTGCTCTCCTCTGTTCTCACTGTGAGCCCCGGGCTCTGGGGTGGCCACAGCGCAAAGAGAAAGGAAGCAGTGTTGTACAAGCCCTGATGAAAAAGCGTCCTTCTGAGGAGGGAAGCATCTCTCCATCGTAAATCTCCCCCCCCATCCCAGGGTTTTTACAGGGAGGCCTGGGGGAATAGAAGAATGCTACAGGGCTGACCTTTAGAGTCGGGTCTTTTGATTCTGGGCACATAAATTAGAATCCTGGCAAGACAGTTGGCCAAAAGACTCAGCGAGGAGCATAGTGAGGACAGAGTCTGTGTAGAACCTTCCAGTGCCAAATGTAGGATTCCACAGAACAGAGGGAATCCAGGTAACACATTCTATCCTAACATCTTTTCCCGTCTTATCATCTCTTACATTCTATTCATCCTTACAACATCACAGCAACACCAAAAGCACATTCACCGATTGTGTTGGTCCAATGCCAAATGAGTGCATGGCCATACTCCTTTTGCTTTGAATTCCTTCTAGACATAAACCTTCATCTCAGTCATTCTATCTCTGCTACTACACTTAATGGCAAATTATTTAATAATATTATTACATTGCCTTAAAACCCCCTTGAAACCTTAGAAGTCACCATGTATCAAACTTTTGCACTGGGGTTACATTTTGTTAAAAAAATGAAAACACAAACACAAAACAAATTCTCCAACAACAAGGATTCTTGGTTCACGGTTGCTATGTCCATCAGAACAATAACATTTGTTGCCCACAACTTTAAAAGACAGCTAGCTAATCAGTGAAATACATTCAGATCATAGCATGGAAAAAAAGTGTCATTTATATTCAAGCACAACACAACACCAATGTGTGCCAATGCAGAGCATGGAGTACTTGACTAACCTCCCAGAAAAGCAATTTCATGTTTCCAGGGAAACAGGAGGCACAGTTCCTAGACAAGGGAGTGGCCCACATCCCCAAAATATAGCCCTTATTACCACCAAAAAACAAAAACCTACCCATGGAACCCTTCTGGCCACATGTCCACTGGGGCACGAAAGAGGTTTGTGTCCACTGAGATGTACAATCGAGAACCTCACCACAACCAGGGAAAAGATGTAGAGACAGCAGAAAGAAGTGGAGATTGTGTATTTCCTTTTGAGAAAGAAAACCAAGTATGTTCTGCCATGTTCTGAGTGAAGGGGCTGTTTAATTGTGAAGGAAAGTAACTGATCCCCCCACCCTGCTCTCTGAAGGCAAAGGTAAACCCAGTGTAGGGAAATGGGGAGAGGGTATAAAGATGCCAGATGGATGTTGAGATTAGATACCATTTCATGTTTCTCAGTGCTGAGCACGGCAAGAGAGAGCAGCAGGGAGAGGAGCGAGGGAGGGGGCCCCGGTGGGAGAGCTGGGTGCAGTTTCAGGAGCAGTGGTGGCCTACGTGAGATTAATTCAACAAAATTAATTGGGACAAGATTGAAAATGAAACTAAGATGCAGTTGAGTGCACAGGCTTTCTGCCTTTATTCATTTATTTTTTCCCCTGTTTGCCTCGCCTTGTACTTAAATGCACACACACACACACACAAACACACACACACACGCACACACACAAACACACACACACACACACACACACACACACACACACACACACACACACACACTACTTATTTTCATTGGGGGACTTCAGTTTCTTGGCTGTCGTGGGTTGAAGATTGTCAAGGCTGGTTCATTTGCTGGAAATCAGCCTCAGAGGAACAATCTGTTAAGCCCTAGGATGGGGAGAGCCCTCTACAATCTGGCACCTCAGAAAAGGAGGGACAGCCGCTTCTCTTTTTCATTCCCTCTCTCCTCTCCTCTCTGTTCTTTTCCTCCCTCTCTCCAGCACTACCTTCTCCCTCATGGGCACTCCCCTTGCTTTCCATCATCCAGTCTCCTAGTCTTCATCTTCCTTATTTTGTTCTCCCTCTCTTCTCCTTCACTCTTTCCTCTCCAGCCTGCCTCGTCCAGCCTGCAGAATGCCGTTTTAGTGAAGGGGTACACAGTTGCAGGCACTGGTAACGACCGCAGCTTTAATGATGCTGATCCTCTGATCCTTATGCATGATTGGGGATTACAACCAAGACTTGTTCCAGAACCCCCAGGGAACATTCAAAAAGCCCAAGGATATAAGAGGAAATTCAAAAGCGTGACCTGTCACCCATGGCTGCACAACACTCTCATAAATCTCACCGCACAGTGCAGAGGGAAAAGTGTGCTGCTGTGTGTCAACTGTCTACAGCATCCCGAGCATTCAGAGTATGCAGCCGGATTTAATGAATCACAAATACAGTCCTCCTCTTACACCAGTTCCTGTAGCTAGGAATGTGTATTCAGTGGGGGTACGTTCACAAAATGCCATAAGTTTCTCTCTGTGTCTCTCTTTCTCCCTCTTTCTCTCGATCACACACACACACACACACACACACACACATACACACACACACACACACACACACACACACACAAACACATGGAAAGCAGCTCTTCTTTACAGTAAATGAGAGATCAATATCTATCGATATGGAAGCTTTTTATAATCTCCATGTTCTGTTCTGTTCACAACCAGATAATGCCACTGCACTGACAACCCCACCCACTGTCTGATTTGCAACTCTGTGCCTGTCAATTAAACTGCCACTTAAAAGTGTTTATTAGCACCATTGATTTAGCTCCTGAAACCTGTCCTTGCCTCCTATTCATTATTTCAGTGTTAACACACAAGTAGTCAGCCTCTCCTCAGTGCTTCCATCCCACAGAATTTATAGGCCCTGGTTTATTATTGCTTTTCCAATGTGTCCTGCTTGAGTCAGGCATGAATTCTGGCCAAAGCGCTGTATTTCATTCTCAGAGGTTGGAGTTCTCTGGCTGCACTTGTAAAACATAGATACCAGCCTTTATTGGCAGCTGGGACACAGAGAGGCAGCGAGTATGTCCTCACGCATGCCACAGGATTGTCGAGTCTCAACTCCTCGACGAACGAACAGAATCATAACAGCTTGACTCTTGTGAGTGGTGTGGTATATTGCCCTTGCCTCATAAGGGAACAAACAGACTCATATTTGCTTACTCCAGAGAGCACATTCCCTGTCCGTAATGTAATAATAACACAGCGTAATAATTACATAGTGCCAGGGCACAGAGGAATGGGGAATATGTGTATGAGTGTGTGTATGTGTGTGTGTGTGTGTGTGTGTGTGTGGCATATAGATATGGGTGCCCTCAGCTTCATACACTGCAGGTGACTGACAGACTGACAAGCACTGTGTTATGCTGGTGACTCTGCCCAGCCGGTGGCTCTGTGCCTGCAGCAGGAAGAGAAACACCTTTTATCTGACACCATGGAGCAGAAGGTCTTAACGCAATGTCAAAAGCCCCGCATTCATGCAATCCTCACCTGCCTCTGTGGTGGGGGAATGCTGTAATATTCAGCATTCCCTGTCCTAGAACAATTAAAACTGAACACAAACACACACACACATATACACACACATACATATATACACACATACACATACACATACAGCTGAGATATCACTGGTCCTAATGTAGCATTTAAAACAAAGGTGACAGGTTAAAACTCACTTTAATTTCAAAAAGTATTTCTTGTAAACTTTGCATAAATGTCTTTCAGGTAAGATTCTAGCTGTACAGACACCGAGTAGATGCTAATGTCATATGTATCAGTAATTTGTACTGGCTCCCTTTGTGATTTATATGTTTTAGAAACATATATTTATGTTTTATATGGAGACGAAAGGCACAACTCTTAATCAGGTTTCACTGTACATTGAGATAACTCTGCCTTGTAATGTGACATCCAAACATTTACAAGTAGAATGTGTATAACATGGCAATCTGGTACATTGAAGGGGACACTCAGAAATGCAACTAAAGCAACTAAATTAAAACATGATGCTTTCCAGTACAGCGAAAATATGAGACAGATCCAGTGATCATTTCTCGGGAAGAAATTATGCTCATAAAATAAATGATAGAAAAGATTAAGAGAAAAGAGATGAGAAGAATCAAACACAGCCCCTTGTACCTTTAAGTGATTCACCTGCATGTTCTAATAAACACAAAGGGAGTTTCGCCTGGATGAACAACTCAGTTATGCCTCATAATACCACAGCAATAATGTACACAAATCCCATTACACAGGAAATCTTGCTGCTGGGCATTTTCATACCAGCAGCATAAAGAGAACGAAGCCCTGCTTTTTACAGGTAATAGAAGCCGAACAAAAGTGCAATGCGACAGAGCAACAGAAACATGCATGTGTGAAAAACTAAACTGCACTACAATGAACAGGGTACGAACAATGTCACATTCAGATGTGTTTGTCATCAGACTAGATGAGGTATGACAATCCTGAAACAAACCCAATCAACTGCCTTAAGACGTAATGAACAGAAGGAGAGAAAAAAAAATGTTAAAAGCAGACCCAGTGTCAAAGTCTGCTACATATAATGGAACTGAAACTGCAACTCAAAATATAACAGTTTACAGTGGGATAGTTTTTCTAAATCTGTGCCTATTAAAAGATTTACGTGATTTTTGGGTCTGTTTTTGTTACTGTCATATTAAGCACGTTCCTGATTGAGTCTGTTCATCCTAAATGCACAGAATATGCTTCTTTCGGTATTCATTCTTAATCGCTTTTGCTCTGTAGCTAAGAGTGTGGTTACAAGAATCCATCAAAACCCCCAACAGGGTTTCTTGACTCCATTAAAAGCACATTTCAATTATGAAGAGACTGATGCTGATTTCTTTATTTCAAATTTCTTATGTTCAAATTGATTTATCATTGTATTTATTTGTCTTACTTTTCAAGCTCACCTCAATGCAATACCTTCTACGCTGGCAGAGAGATGAATCATGATAAAAGCAATCCTGCAGTACAGTTGCATGCAGCCATAGTATATTTTTCATATTACACGTCCCATATCCCAACAAAGAAGAGTGAATGCCAATTGAAGCATAGGGCACATCACACTCGTGTCTTCTGAGTGAATCACAGGAGCCTGATAGGGCTTGTGCTAGGGGGTGGTAATAATGAACAGAGCAACAAGGGGACCCTGGCTGATGCAACCCACCCTTCCCCAGCAAAGCCAATTATATATAGCTTTATTTTACAATAATCCATCAGAACTTTATCATAAAAGGGGACACACGTGAGCTGTCCATGTTGGAAGGGACTGGAGCCAGTTTGAGAAAAACTAGGGGCAGAAGCAAGCCAAGAGAAAGAGGGAGAGCACATTTCCTTTCAATTAAGATCAATCATTGCTGATCATATAATCAATCACAGATTGATCATGAGGGACAGTGGGCAGCTTGTATAGCCGAATTTGAACAGATCAATGGTTGAATCAATCACTTGTAGAAATGAGAATAGGTAAGTGACCTTTGCAAGGTATACATCTCTACTATCTAGTATACTGTATTACAATACATAAAAGGAGAAAGTATAGTATAGATGTGCATTTATGTATTCAATTACACACAGTGTCCAAATTCTATATATTTTTACAGCTGAAAGATCTCTTATTGGTGGCAGAGGATGACTGTTCACAGAGGAACAAGACACAGCAATTGTCTTGGTCTTGATATGGTCACAGCAAAGAGTGCTATTTCTCTAAAATACATTCAACGCAGGATCATAGAAGAAAATGATACATTCAAAAATATTAATATTGAGTTAGTGGGGCAAAAAATGACCATGTCCTCAAGAGGACCAAATAATAATGAAGTAGGTACACAGGGTGCCACAGCAATACAGACAGACTAAAGGAAATACAATATCAGAATGTAGCAAGTAACTGACTACAAGCCTTACTGTACTATACAGTGATATAGCCTACTTAAAAAAAATTTGATTAACTCTCATTGGTCATTGTGTCACAGTGGATCTCCTAAGTATGTGGAAGGGGAATATAACAATTTGTGATACCATTTCCTGAAATGGTGTGTTGCTCATAATACCACACTGGGACCTCACAACACAGCAAGGCTCCTGCTATTTCTTGACAGACTATATCATAATCTCTTCCCATCCACAAGGAATGGCTAGACTTAACAATATTTATTACTGATTACTGGTCTGTGATTGGACTGAAGATCACACATGCTTCTCAGCTGTGTTTCTCACACCCAGCTCTGCCCTCCTGGACCCCATGGGGTTCCTTCCTCTTGGAGCTGGAAGGTTTATGACTACGATCCCCTGGACCAATGAGAACCTCACCAAGCCATGGAAGAGATGTAAAATATTACCAAGGAGATATTACTTGTCAATGGTGACTCTACCATGTAAGCTTCTGTTTCACAAGCTTTAGAGTCAGAGAGAACATTCTCTGTGATACAGAGGAAAACATGCAGCCTGACAGAAATCAAAGGCTGAAAGTCAAATAAACTCTTGTGTCGAAAAAAGTTTTTTCAATGAAATTTACAATGTAGCAATCACCCACAAGTCTGCTGTGACACCTGTGCCTAACTTCACTGAGGGACACGTGTGAGATAAAGATCAGTTGGAGACAACTGATAATGTGAACTATCCATGTGATAGCAAACACATAATTCTGATGGAACTATTTGATTTGGAGATTTGTAATTACTGTAGTTTTTCAACAAAAAACATCTTAGATTTTTGCTTAGATTTTTGTGTTACTTGTTTTCAGAACAAATAATATTGATTCAGAAAAAGCATCGAGTGAAAACTGTAATGGGCAATTAAATCTGAAAACATGCTGAAATATGAAATGTTATGATTTAATAGAAATCATAGGCAAATCAGATTCATTTGAAACAGGAGTTAAGTGGCAATGCTTTGTTGACCTTCTTTATATATAAAATATTGACACATAGAAAACAGATAAAATGTCAGTCTGTTAGCGAGGTCAGATTGATGCCTCTGCCATGTTGTGGCCAGCTACACATAATTCATCATTAATGTTATAGTAGGGAGTTCAGAAAAGATCAGAGAGAGAAAGAGAGAGAGGGGAGCTGAGGAGAGAGTCCACACATCATTGCCAGCCCCTCAGTGGGACCCTGTAAAGATCAGCATCTATTGGACACTAAAAAGATCACCCTACTCACTGTTTCACTGATTATTGAAACTCCCAACCTACAAGAAACCCTATAAATATATCTGATTTACTCTGGGTCTTCATATGTGCCTCTAACCAGTGCTTTCCTGTTTACACTAGTTGTGTCTGACCTGCACTGAGTGTGCAGTTGTTCCTACAGTGTGCAAGAGTTTTTTTGCATATGTAGTTTATGCCTGTGTGTGTTTGTGTCATCACTGTACTTGCGTGAGATTTGTTTGCGTGTGTATATGTGGATGTAGTATGTAATTTATTTGTTTGTGAGTGTGTATGCATGTGTGTGTGTGTGTGTGTATGTGTGCTGTTTGTATATGTGCATGTATGAGTACTGTTTGTGTGTATGTTGTGTATGGTTATGAGTTCCTGTTTTCACCTTGCTGATGATGTGAATGAGGTCGCCTCTTTGGAAGGACAGCTCATCTGGTTCATCGGCATCACAGTCCCACAAGCCCTGGTAGTAATTGGCATAATCCATGGACCACGCTAAGGAGAAATGGAGATGGACATCTTACTCACAGTCAAGACACAGTGGCAGTGACAAAACAATGACACGTTTTAGCTATCAGCTACTTACACTGGTATTTTCAGGATATTTACCTTTTACTGTGTGCTCAACACTAGCACATGCTAGGTTAATTTATTGAGTAACCAGATCCAATAATTCCAGTAGTACTAATGCATTTAACCTGACTTTGCAGTGCTGAATTATAAAAACTACTTTTTCAGTAGTGTTTTTGGGGATGATGCATGAATTAAGAAGCTGAAGTCACAGTCAGTTTGAGGTGTCAGTTGGATTTTTAAATTTAAAATAAATTATAATGTTGAGAGTGTGGAGATTTTAGTTCTCACAGAATCATATAAAAAATATATATTACCATTCTCTGGAGACAGCCATTTTGAACTCAATATCTAATGATTGCTTTGCAAGGGTATAATGTATTATGCTTGAACCTCTTCAACTGCATTCAGGTTCATCCACATCTCTTCAAGGCATATACATTACTCTCTACCTCTGCTAGCCTCAGGAATCTGGTGTCCAGTGACTCTTATCTAGTTACTTTATTCCTTTGAGACTCAAGGTAGTCCTTAATGGCATGTATAGAGTGTGCTGTTTGAGTTTATCCAAAAGACCTGGATCTGCAGGGTGGAACAGGCTTATTCCTGGCTCTGTACTGCGGCTGTGACCCCCCATGTCTGCCTGTGACAGGAAACGCATCACTCTGGTTTAGGCCTTCCTAGATGAGCAGCTTTCAGCATCCAGGCTCTCATTAGTAAATATTAAATATTTACACTTCCATACCACAGAGCTCCCATGCGTCTCAGTAATAAATGCCTTCACTAATTACTTTTCGGGAAGCACTTGCATCAGACAGGAAACGATTGGGGAGGGTGCTTAATTAATTCCCCTCCTGTTTCATTAGAGGCAGGGGAGCGGAGAGAGGGTACGGTTCCTGTGTGTGGCTTTCTTAAAAGATGCAGAGCCCCGCAGACTGGGGTTAGTGTACAGGGTGGAGGAAATGACCCGTAACTCAGGTCTCTGAGGGGAGAATGGTCTCACACCGAGTGCTGAGTGGACAACAGAAGCACAGCCTCTGAGATTAATTCAAAGAGGTACATCCAGAGTGGACAGAAAATCTCAATCATATGAAAGTTCTGTGGTGTTGAACTGCAGCTCATCACATGCTGGAGTGGCCACATTAGTGTCTGCATATCAAGAGGATATCTAATCACCACTGCAGATATTCCACTTTTCTAATTTTAAAAAGACAGAATCTGTACTTTAACACACGCAAACACACACACACACACACACACACACACACGCATGCATGCATGCATATGCACACACACACGTCTCTCCTTGCCACACTGATATCACATTTCCACGAAACCCTCATTTATCTTACATTAACTTCAACAGCTGACAGAAAGGCCATTAAGAAATCAGTGATACGGCTGTTGAGGAGAAAAAAGCTTTTTTCATCTTTCTAGAGAACATAATTCCAACTGTGAGGGGATCTGTCAACTCTTCTTTCCTCTCTTCTGCTGCCCTCCCACTCACAATCTTCCATTGGGTCAACAGCCTCACTACCCACAGTGCAGCCTTCAATGTGAAATTATCATTAAGTTCAGCAGTTGCACTTCCTTGCCAGATATACCCTACTATGCATTTTTTGATATATCAAGACTTACAGATAGGGCACATTAACTTTCATAAGAATACCTGGGATTTCCATGTCTAATGAAAGGCAGGCAATCCTACAGAGAAAGTAAATCCTATCTTTCAATGCTCCTCATTTATTTCACCATCAAATTCCTCATCTATGTACTGAGATGTCTGCCCTTTAAATCCCCATGTTGCAACAAAAGACTGTATTAGTAATAAATGAATGGATGATTGTTCTATTCAACAAATAGTATGATCACTTTACGTTTACGCAGCACGTAATTTTTGCAGCCAGGTCAATAAAACAGATGAACTTTGTAATACTGCAACTCTCCACACAATCAATATTTTAAATAATTTACCGATAGGTTATTAGTTTAATAACACCTATCTACAGATACCGTATCAGTACACGATGCACGTACGGTCTTTAAAAAAGAAAGCCTTAGCATCCTGTGTATGTCGGAGACTGTGTTACGGCTGTCCTCCTGAACTGTGTCTCTGGATTATAGTTTTAAGAATTGTTTTGGACTGGACTGTAGTGCCCTATGTCAGTGTGTAGGAGCCGGGGCCTAATGGGGCGTGGTGGTGGGTGATGATGAGGAAGATCGCATGTTTGTCCGATTTACTGAGAAATCTGACAAACCTCCCCAAAGCAGCACTTCTGACTAACGAGTACCTCTCCTCCCCCCCACTGATCCAGAGTCAGCAAGAACACTGCAGAGACCTTTCACAAGGTTGAGGAGAACAGATAAGCAGTGTAAAAGGGCACTACACATTCCAAAAAACAGAGCAGGAATCTACAAAAAAGTGCAATCACTTCATAATGGCAGTTCAATAAATCATTTCTGAAAACTGATGTAAGTATAAAAGCATAAGGATATGATGCTGGAGCTTACCATCCAGGGCATAAAGCTAGATCAGATTTGAAGGGGCGATGTAGTTTCACTCATAATTTTAATGCAGACAGAACTGCTATGATAGTGCTGTACTATCCAGTGTTAATAAAATGAACTCTCGGGTATACTGCACAGCATACTAGACTTGGCATATACAGTATACCACAAAAGAAAACACCACGTGTCCACAAACAACATTTCATCAGAGAGGTGAAAAATGTCACTCCATGAATTTCCTCTTTCCGAAACACAACAAACTTCAAAACAGCCAAGGATTTATTATTTTCACTTTCCTCTCTGCTTAGAATCCACTTTATAATCCTGTCCCTAAAATAAAATGGAAGAAGCTCAAAGCAAACATGGAACTGGGAGGGTCAGCTCCCTGCAACCAAGGTTCACACGCTATCCGTAGAACTAGAAACACCATTTGGCCTGTTTTATGGCCTGGGAACCAACAGGAACCCGGATCCTCCAGGAGAGGGTTTGGAAGCCCAGACTGCTTCAGTGCAGCAGTACTGAATGGGATTAACCTTGTGCTGTACAGATGCGGGAGGATGGGACATCTCCAGGAAGTAACCCGCTGGCATGGGGCAGTCTGATGCTGACCTGCCAGCACATTTTATAAACCCAGGAGACACAGCCTTATACTGGATCAGGAAGGAGCAACATAGTTCCTATGTACTGAGAGGCCTGTGCAACGGGCTCTGCTATCCTCTAACAGTCCATTTTAGCCCAGAATGAGGGAGAGAACAAAAACTTAATACCATGTTATACCAAATTATATACCAAAAATTTTCAATGCCAACTGAAATGGTGGCTGACATGAGAGAGAGAAACCAGAAAATTAGGGAATCTTACTGCTAATATCCCATTTGTTTCCGTGTGAGGGAGAAACAGCTCTATCTACAGAAAAATGCTCACAGCTATTATCTCTATGTAACATTGGGGGACCCTCTTAATAGCAGGTCACATATTCAGTCTTCTTTACGTTCTACTGATGATTCTCTGTCCTTTATTACTCTCAACCAGGGATGTAGGACTGCAAGCTGAGTGGCACAAGCTGACATATTTCAAGTGGAGGACAGGGCCAAACAAAGGGGAAATGTCAGCTGCCCATCTTCCTGGTGGCCCTGCCCCCTGCTCCCCTCGCTTCCACCCTGGCAAAGGGATGCGGCTGTTTCCTCTCTGGCAGGGCAGCAGGTGTTTCCTGTTTCTCTGATCTTTGTTCTTTCAGCCACAGAATCCTCACACAAGCACACGTATGCATGCACGCAATCACACATAGAAACAACCACACACAAGCACACGCACATATACATACAGGCGCACACAGGCACTAACACACAGAAAGACAAACACAGACACATATAAAGACAAACTGATGCATGCATATTGACACACGACTGTTATCATGTCATCTGCCAACGCAAGGCTTTGCCAGCAGTCTTACTCCATCAGTCTCATCACAAGGCCTAAACAGCTGCCCAGACACACAAATTCGTTTTGTGGAGCAACGAAATATACTGTCTCAGCTGAGCACATCTGCTACTTAGTGCCACTAGTGGTTTTTTGGGGGTAACAGCAGAATAAAGCCTTGATCCTATGGTTTCCATAGTTTTCTTCTACCCAAATCAGTTTCTACAGTTTCCCTCCCAGACAGTCTTAATTCTTATTATTTGATCTTGGGACTTGACGGATCTCAACATTTTATATTGTGTTTATTAAGTAGCGTGTATATCGTGGAAAGTTCTGTGACATTCAGTGGTGGTGTTTTCCAGAATTTTTGTATTGTTGGGATGTGTGTGTTGTGATATCACTGAGAGTCCCCACTATATATCTACACTATCCTACTAAAAGTCATGAGATATCCCATATGATTGCAGGAAAATGCATGTTTAATGCCTTAATCGAGGAGTGGAGCACAACATCATGAGCTTTCTAACAGAAATTAGTAGACAGTCTTCCACAGCACATGCAAGCAGTCATTAAGGCATAAGGCAGGCAGCATGTTTTTCATTTCTTTAAATAAACATGTTTTATTCATAACTACCTCTGTCCTATGAGTTTTGGTAGAATATTGTACTTCAGCAAACCCAAGAACAGAGTGGATGCAGTGTGGACTCAGTAAGGCAGTAATACAGCAAGGCTTTAAGTAGCTAGACACACACACACACACACACACACACACACACACACACACAAAGACTGAAAATGTATATACACTATAGTGTATGACCTGTACTATATACTAAGAGCCAAGCATAGGTGGCTACGACCTTCATCAGAATGTGCTATGACTGTGTATCATGACTGTGACCATATGAATGGCAAAGGAGTGTCATGAATAAATGTGGACAACATTGTACTTCTCACACACGTGGTGTCTGCCCTTTCACATCTCAGGTGGCATTCACAACAGAGAAACACACATTCTATGCCAGCCTACAGATTTTTATCATTTTTGTTTTGGGATGGACTTGGATAACTCTAATGTATTTTTAACATAAGAAAATAAGATTTTTTTTATCAGAGATACAGTGAGATTAGAAGATTTCTGTGTTTTATTTAGCATTGAATATTTTATGCACAAACATTTTTATCACCTCTACTTTATGTTATCTGTGGCCACTTCTTTATTCTCTAATTGGAACATATGTTATTAAAACCTCCCAGTTCCAAATGGCTTGCAGAGAGATACCCTCACCTGGTTTTGTGTTCTTGTCAGCAGCCTCCTCAGTGGAGTCTGGGAAGTCATCTTCTGTGAGACAGAAGAACAATGTAGAGAGAGATAATGAGAAGAGAGATAGAGAGATCATCAAAGAACAGTTGCCAGACAGTCATTTAGAGTGTAGTGTAAATGGCTAAGACCTGTGTTTCTGAAGTCCTAACAAAGCCTCTTTAACTGTGTGTAATAGTGATTTACAATAACCACTGCTTTCCAGCAGCTGAGACCACTGGGCACTACAAACCCCGACTTTTCAACCAATACTTTCATAGTCATAGTCAGAGGAGGGACACATACAGTAAGTGACACTAACTGTAAATGACTGATAGGAGCGGGCACAGACAACATCACATGAGTTGCCTGCTATGTGTTAGAACACATCTGTTAAAGACTCATTGGACAGCTAGAGTTTTGACTAGGGCTCACTGTAAAAAAAAAATACATACAGATAGCAACAAACAGACATACACTTGAAGAGAGATGTGATGAATTGAGGCATCTCACCCTAATTTATATTCTCTTATCAATTTTTGTGTTTAACAAATTAACTTAAGATCAATTTCAGATACAGTTAGGTTTATTTCCTCACAAATGACTAAGGGAAATGAGGACAGATTATATTTGGTGCAGTGTGGGAGGAAAACGGTACCAACAAGAGAGGGAAGACACTATACAGTGTGAGTCCAAATGAGAGACAAAGAGGAATGCCTCCTGTAAATGTTGACTACTACAAAGTATTTTATGAAGCTGACCTCATTTTAAAATTGATACTTTACTTTTAGGGTTCTCTAGAATGTGGAATGTACAAGGCATGAGTTCCTTTATATTTGGACCCAGAAGCCCAGCTCTGGAGTCCATGTAAATTCTTGGCAATGAAACAGAATTTTCTTACAAGACACAATACCTACTGTCAAGTAATACTGTGTCCCATCAATAAAAACATTAAATAAAAAAACAAAATGTAAATTAAAAAGAGCATCTGTGGTTAATTTTAGTTTGGTCCCAAAAACTGTAGGAGTCTTACTGTATGCAAGCTAAGTTGGCTATGTGGTTATTTGGGATTCATGTACATGCAAACGAAATTTCTAGGCACTCTGGACATTCACATTCCTGCTCTGAGCACCCCTGTGGCTTCCTCCCTTCTAACGGTACCACCATTTTATGGCATTAGTGTAATTTTCCTTGGCTATTTTGTTCTCATAGTCACATTTGAAGAGACACATATGAAAATCACCACATTGATAACCATCTCATATCTGCAAACAATTCTACTTCTGCTTCTAAATCTACAATATACGGTGTGAAATGTGAGTAACAAAGTCAGGTCTAGGTGATTGATTGCTAGAAAATGAGGTGAATGACATGATTGTACAAATATTTTAGGAATATTTTCCTCTGTGGAAATATTAGAACCAAAATTGTTCTAACAAGAACAAAAAAGAAAAGATATATCTTGAATCTCTACATTGGCTTCCAGTACATTATAGGATTTATTTTAAGCCTTTACTGCTTGCTTTTTGAGGGACAGAGATCATGCACCTAGTTCAACAGATGCTAGGTCACTTTTCATTCAAATGACAAGAACAAAACAAAAAAAAACGAAAAATGAGGACAAGCTGTTTTTGGTGCACTGTTGCTTTGGAACTGTCTGCCACAACAGAGTCTCACCCTCAGTCACAGTTTTTAAAACATAATTGCACATACTTTTATGCCATTCGTGTAATAAATGCTGTTCTACTAATGCTATTTTTATTTCCAGTTTACTTATACTTAAATATTTACTGTATTTTTATTGAATTTTGATAAGTTGCATTTCACTCTGTGACCATCTTCGTGTTTTACATTTGTATTTACACACATTTTTGTCATTTTTTACCATCTTACATATGTCATGTTCTCAGCTTCATGCCATTAATTCAACTTGGATATGCTTGTGAAGCACTCTGAAGTGCAAAAAATGAATGCTAAGTGATACACAACATTAACTTTTTGTTATTATTATTACACTATAGAGTGAATCAAATAATATCATTATACAAGCAAATAAGAGAGAGCAAGACAGAGACAGAGAGAGAGAGATCTGCAGAGACAGATAGATTTTAGTGCATTGTTAGTCCCAATGTAAATGTTACATATTTTCAGCACTGCACAATCCAATTTTTAAGCATAAAATATTCTGAGTAATCTGTTTTATATCAGAAACACACTGAGGTGGAAGATGAATGAGGAAACATATGCCCTCAGCAGTCCCCACCTCACACCCTGAGCAAATAATTTCCCTGACTGTGACTGACACGGTGCTGTAAAGATCTGGCACAGTGAGCTTGTCTCAAATGAATGCCGTCTCATTGCATTTTCTCAAAATTCCTTTTTCTGCATCTCTACCTTTTGGTGAGTGGCTCCAATTTCATAATCCATTCAATTAAATTTCATTAAGATGAGAATGATTTGGAGAACTGGTCAAACTCAATCTGAGTAAAGCTGGTTCGGGATATTATTCTCCTGTACACACAAACATACATACAGATTGACACACAAGCTCCACAGAGGCAGCCTTGGATAGCGGATCTTTCCTAAAAGGTTTATTTGTATCTGGGACTGAAATGCTCTGATGGCTTTAGCATTGATTTTAAATATATTAGTGAAAGTGGCTGCCGGCTTCCACTTCCTGCAGGACTGACTGAGGTCATGAGGACAGAGGGGAAAAAAACTGCTGATTTTTTCAGACTTAACAAAGTGCCTTAGCATTCCAAGCTTATTGTCCCTAAAATTTATTCTCATAATCATGCATACTTCATTAGAATATATGCCTGCCACCTTAATCACTGCATCTACAGTACATTAAGGACCATTACATATGTGCAGTGTTGTGTGAAAATTCAAAGCTTGATATTAAACTTTTGGGTAATCTGTGGTAAATTGATACATTTAGTTCGTTGTTAGAGTTGCTGTAATTTATTTGGCATCTTATAGTTGTTGTACACTTGCAGAAAGGCCTGTTCTGTCCGCCTGTTGTTTATGCAATAGGCAATTTGCTTTATTGATTAGTCACTAATTAGCTAAAATTAAGAAGCCAAAACGAATTTGCACAAAACAAACGTGAATGCAGCAGAGTATGTCACGCTGCATGCTCCATGTAGTATTGATTTCCTGTAATTTCTTAATGATCTATACAAACAGCTGGGATGTCAACCACTTCTCACAGCTGAGGGAGAAATTTTAAACGGGCATAATTTAGGCCTCCCTCTGTTACCCCAACCAGTTTTTATTCACTTCTTTTCCTCTTCATCCCTCTAGATAAATCTTTCCTGGATTATTTCAAAAGATACAATTGCACACGAGCTGCATGGATATGTTGCCCATGGCAATGTTGCAAGGAAGAAGACTTTTATGAAATCACAGCACAAAAAGAACCGGTCCAGATTTGTCAAACTGCACCTGCTGACATGGGACTATGTTCTATGGTTAGATGTAATACCATCTGTTTATGAACATTCTCATCAACTACATGTTTGATATTACAAGGTCAAGCTCATGTTAAAACGAAATTCATCCTCTCTGAAATATGGTGGTGGACTTATCTGCTTCACATTTGAGATTTGTGGAGACATTCGCCTGCGCTCTTGACCCAAAACGCCAGGAAATATGTACAATATTTATAACAGAAAATAAAATGCCAAGATTTACACAAGGCAAAAGGGAAGAGATCATTTGAATCACTGAGGCAGGAATTTCGACATCAGTGCTTGCCTGATACATGGGAGCACTCCAGGCAACAACATCAGCAGTTTTGATACATTTAGACAGGGTCATCTCCTCACCAACAACAGTAAATTGATATATAGAATTCGGCCATGTCTAGTCTTGGCATCTTCTTTCATCTCAAACTACCACAGATATACTTGTACATCACAGTGACCAAACCAGCTCCCATACACTAAGACATTAGCTTTAGAATGAAGACATCATGGCCCACCATACTGCTAGATGACCAGCAAAGGGAAACACATCAAGCCTCTGCATGCAGATATGTCACAAGAACCTGGTCAAATGCACTTTGTCATGATGCTACATTCCATGGTTCAGTGAGTTCCACCATTTTGTGTTGTCCAGGTGGACTGGTTGGAGATATTATCATATGGGATACAGTAACATGTAGTGTTCATTGATGAGTCCTTGACTGCAAAACAGTAGAGATAATTTTCTCACCCCACAAGTTTCACATTGCACAAAATAAAGGTTTACACTCAATTCACAGCAAAATACTGCCTATTTTTGTCAGGCTCATTTGGCATCATCCGTGTGATGGACTGTCTCTTCAATTCATCCAACATGAACCCCACAGAGCACCTCTAAGATGCTTTAGATTGGTATACGTGTTATCACAACCACATCATGACTGCATCCGAATACTCTGCTTACATCACTGCCTGCTGAGAGGGATATGACTTCCAAGGGAGATATACTGTACCTGTTTTTGTTATTTTGATGGGTACAAGTATTGCTAGCAATGAAAGACGCAAATGATATTGCAATTGCTTACTGAAAGTGGACCCTCGTAGAACTGAACCTCTTTTATGAGAATATGGGTTAAAACATTTGTGTCAAAAGTGCTCCATCAAAAGGACACAGATTTTTTTTTACCTTACATACTTTTCTACCATACATTCATAAAGATTGCATAATATTAACTGTACTAACAGAAGAAGATGGATACTGTGATAGTTTGTTTGCCCATGATTATGCTGATATTTTAAACAAAGTTAACAATTAAGTTAAGGTCAATTGACCATTCAAGGTAAAAATGCATTTAGAAATTAACTTTAGAGACAGTACATCCAGCAATGGTAACATGTTTTCCACACAATCACATAGAGTGTTTCATAATGTTCTTGTTCACAACCTGAGCATACACACTTTAAAAAGCAAATTAGAGAGGACTTTAAAAAGTATAACAAGTCATGTGAAGTTGCGCATTAGCAAGCTTCTGCAGTTTGCAAAGGAGCAGTGCTGTGTGCTAGTGATGTGTGGGTCAGGGTTTTTCAATATCCGCACCCACCCGACCCGTTACAAGAGCCAATCTGCACCGCCCAACCCGCAAAAATATGTGTTAATCAACCACCTGAACCCGACCCGACCCGCAAACTGCCAACTTTAGCCTGTATAGCGATGGCATCCATATGATAGAGTAAGAGATAACTTTTTCTTATTTAGTGCACATTTCAAAAAGGACAGACAACAAGGTTTTGCACGAGCCACCGTAGGCTACTGCAAAGTGAGCAGTGTTGCACTATTTCATTTTTGGGCTGTTTGCCCATAATACATTGATTGCAAGGCATAGCCTATTGTACCTTAGCCTAATAGTGTCTGGGTCTAGGCTACTAAATAAACAGACAATTTGTTCCAAACAGTGTTCTTTATTGTTGAATAGCAGCAAAACAAGTAACGCTTCATTAAAGACATGAACTCTGTCTATCTCTCTCTCTCACACACACACACACAAACGATGCATCCTTCACATCTTAACGGCGAACTTTAACAAAACAGTAGCATACATGTGTAGGTGTATACTGTCTTTTTTAGCCTAGTGTTTGGCTGCACTGGCCTAGCCTGGTGCACACAAATCGAAGAGCCTATAACGCACAATGTTTCTGTAAGTTATTTATAACTTTGTCGGAACGCTGCTTTTTCACTTTTTGACCCGACCCGCCCGAACCCATGATATTTTCTAGTAAGCTTACCCGAAGCCACCCCGACCCGCAGGTTATGGGTCGACCCGCGCATCACTACTGCGTGCATACACATGGTGGCTGGAATCATGTTCTGCCTCACAGTAAGGTCAGGATTTTTGTGATGTGAAAGCAATCTTTTTTGTGGTCTGGACAGCCCCCCCCCCCAACGTAAGATGCACTCAGTCAAATGGATAGCAGCAATGTCCCATTTGAGATTTGAACCCACAGCCGCTTGGGCTCAAGTGCTCTGATTATTGTTCCACACTGTTGCTGATGCCGCTGTCAAGCCCGCGTTGCGTGTGGCTTCTGCAGGGGCCCAGTGCACCGCGTCCGGACAGAGAGACTCTGATTACGGGCGGGGCCCCCTGCGGTCTCTGAGCTGACAGTGATACCTTCACGCTCCCACTCCCACATCCATCCTCCTCCTGTCAGCCTGCCGATAAAGCCGCCACTCGGCAACCCTATACTTCCCACCACACAGCCTTCCCACTGCTTCCCGGAACAGCAGAAAAAAACAATCTGAGACACATACTCTGACCCTGCAAAATACACCCACATATGCACACGCACACGCACACGCACACACACACACCCACACCCATACCCACACATCCACAAACACACTCACAGACGCGCAAACACAGACACACACACAGTTTCCCAAACATGTGAGATAATATTTTTTTCCTTAATACATTAGCAATTGCTAATACGTGCTCCATCTCTACTTTTCCCCCTACTTCTTTCCTTGCTCTCTCTCCAGCATCCTCTCCTTTATTCTGGTTTCCTTTGTTCTCTTACCATTCGCCTGACACAAAGTTTCAAAGTCACTTTAAGATGCAGGAGGCCTTAATGGAGATTTATCGCTCTGTCATGTCTGTTTTCGCTCGGTAAGAAGAGGAAAGTGTCGGGCCCTCTGGATGGCCATTTGTGCTGGCAGCATCTCATTTAGCAAAGCACAAAATGAAAACCTCAATCATTATCTTAGAGGACAGACCACAGAGACAGCGATTCTTTATAAAACAAGTCCTATCATTTGCTTTGTAATTGCACTGTAACTTTTTCCACAGACGTAAGGTTAAGCATTGTGACAGGGATAGGTAAAATAATATTTAGCATTATTTGATTTCAGTTTATCCTGTTGTGAATGTGAAAATAACGTCCTGATACTGCACTTCACATGGTTATCATCTGAGCGAGCAGAAAACCAGTTTAAGGAATGGAAAAAAAAAAGCCAAAATGGGGCCTTTTTCAAGACAAGCAGAAATTACATGAGCACCTGTGTGAAGTGTAATATTTGTTGACCTACAATTCTTGGGAACAATATGGAATTGATCTCTGTAAAGATATAATTAACAGAATAACGTTTCTGTTCACTGTAGATGGGTACCAGTGACGCCAGTGTGTATTCTAGAGCGCGTCAGATTTCTCAAGGATAGCTGATACTGTAAGTAGCCCAAAGTTAATGGTGTGTACTGTATTGTACATACACATGTGGCATGCAGTCAGGGCAGTGCTTCGTTGAGTTTAAAGGCACCAATGCCTTCCACCCACCTTATAACAGAATTCATAGAAAAAAATGATACCCCGCTACTTTATCCTTCTATTTTCAGAATGCTATACAATATCTGAACAAACAGACCAAGTCCCATTAACACTGAAAACAGAACACTGCTACTCTGACATGGCTGCAGACTGTTTAACTACATAAAACTCCCATGTGTTTTATTAATTAATTGTCTGCTGTCTTGTAGGTTAACAGACAGTATGTTTACAAACCGTGGGAATTAATGACTGATGTGGTCTGAATGATAATTTAAAGCACATTACATTGTTGCCATTTAGCAGATGCTGTTATCCAGACCAACATACATCAGTTACAATTTTTTTTTACAATGTTATCCATTTATACAGCTGGATATTTACTGGGGCAACTGTGGGTTAACTATCTTTTCCAAGGGTACAGTAGCAGTGTCCCAGCAGGGAATCAAACTGGCAACCTTTCGGTTAAAAGTCCTGCTCCTTAACCACTACACTGCCGCCCCATATATTCTCCACTCCTGCCCCACGTATGACAACAGATGTACACATACACATATTTTACATACACTGACCAGAAATTTATACACTGCACATATTCATACTGTATGTACACACACATACATGCAGTATGTGACATGGAAGGTTAAACTCATCCCCAATCAAGAAGAGAGGAGGAGGGACTCCATGGGGGAGATTTAACCCCCTGTGTTAAGTCCCCATTACATTTGATCTGAAAACCCAGCACTTGACCAGGTGGGTACAGGTGGTACCAGGCAGATTGTGCCAGTCAGGGTGGTGCTCAGACAACATGCCGAGGGCCAAGTTTCAGAGACAGGGAGAGAGGAGAATTGTTTCAATATAGTAATTTGATTCAATTTTCCACTCAATAAAATTACCCATCAGTGAGGGTTGTTTTTGCCGTCCAGACCCCCTCATTTCCAGATTCCACTCTTAATTGAACCAGTTTATGTACTTGTCTCATGGAAATTGGAAAAATTTATCACCTGGAAAATGTTATATTTTTCCCCGGCTGTGCGTTTTTAAAACTTCATTAAAATGATGAGAGACTATGAAATTAAATTGTTAACATTTGCATAATAGAAAACAGTGTTCCACTCTGGAGTGGATGAGGTGAATTATGGATGACATTTTCTGTGTTTTTCTGCCCTAAAATGTCCATTTTTTTCTCTTATACCCACTCTATCTGCACAACCCTCAGGGCATTCCTGTGCAGTTTCAATGAAGAGATGTATTGCTTCGCAATGTCCGATACAGATGTTTTCTCTGCATGTCTCTATTTGAATGGGACTTATGCAATTAAGACACACAGAAGGGAAAACAGACAAATTAAGGAAAGACTGCTCAAATACAGAAAGATAACAGGAGCCCTGTGTGGTGAAATTATTGAAGTTGAGGATGGGCTCCTCCTATAATCAGTTGTGGTCTAACCAAACCCTGGAGGTAGCCATGGGTGGGGACTGTAGAGTATATGGAGATCCTTGATGAGGCTGGAAACCCCTGTAAATTTTGGCTCAGCACATTAATACAGAGCAGTTTGATATAATGGAGTCCATCTTAGTCAGCGGTGAAGAGGAATTCACAAAGTGACTAGGCTGGGGACTGCAATGCCCTTATAGCATAGCTTACCACAATACTTTCAAATCACACTCGCTTTACCACTAAGGTCTTCAGAAACTAGTTCTGGAGTCCAAAACAGCAGGGAGGCTGACTGAAGACCGGCTGGAGTAGGATTAACAAGGTGCTTTGTCTGAATGGCTTTCGTAAATGTGCAGCTGTTCAGATGCTTACGCTTTTGATGCACCAGCTCTTGAATTCAGGGAAATCCCTCCCTCTTTTTCGACTGACTGTACTTGCCCTTGAAATATCATCAATGTCAAGGGTGAATACGCCCCAAACCTAGGCTTCCAAAAGATCCCAGTCATCTTTCAGTGCACCTAAAGGTTTCTGAGGACAACCTCACTGGCACGGTTTTGGTCCCCACTAAGCATCACTTCATCTAATAGCTCAACACAGTCAATTAACTTGCCAGGAGAGTGCAAACAGCATCATATATCTTGCTAGAGCTACAGTACAAGGGCTTGCACTCATCAATTGAGGAACCTCGTAAACACAGTGCACTGAATCACCATATGCTCATCCATTCAACCCCACTACAGGGAGAGCTGTGGAACTACCAAAAACACAGATTTAACACTGCTGCTATTTATTGTGAATTTGCCAAAAGAATATATAGATAAATTACAATGTAGAAACACTTGAAAAGTATCCAATATAAGAGCTTCTTGGTACCTCAAATAAGGTTTCATACATGAAAAGACTGAAACTGTAATAACTAGGGCTGTCAACGTTAACGTGTTAACGCTCATTTGCGATTAATCGCGAAACTTTAACGTGTTAATGTTTTAACGCAAATTAATCATATTATCAAGTTTGACCGCAATTTGCTAATTCCAGCGCGGATATTTACCTGGCTGAATTACTGAAAGGCGTGGCAAATGCAGATGTGCTGAATGGCAAATTTTTGTGCGCTACATACCATAACAAATAAGTTACATGTGAAAGGGTTAAAACGAAATTTGCCGTTCAGCACATATGTAAACACAATAAAGATAAGGGTTGCAAAAAATAAAGTTGCAAAAATTAGTTCCATGTGTGCATAAGTCACTGCGATTTCGATAACCAACTTTAAGTTGGTGTGCCTTGATGTTCTGGTTTGACCTTTGATGTGCCTTAACCCCCTAAAGGTTGAAAACCTCTGCTCTAGACCATAGTGCAAAGTGACCAGCCATTTAGCTTGAAAAAATAAAAATATATGTAGACAAAGAAAGGGGCAATGAGCACAGTGTGAGTGAAAAATGAACTATGACATTGTTATCTCTGACATCCCCCAGTCAGCTTCTTTAAATATTAAGATATTAATATTAATAATATTATAAAGTTATTATTATGATTATAAAGCTAGATACTGCTAGTATCACTATTTACTATTTTATGTAAAGCAAGATAAATTGGAAGTGTGAAAACTGAAAACAGGATAGTAACTCTTTAATAAAGAGTGAGAAAGTGAATGTTGGTAGATCGAAAAAGTCGAGCACAATACTTCAAGTGATGTCAACAAAGCACTTTTTTAAAGTGTGAGGGAGTGAAAAAGAAAGAACGGTAAAGCAAGAGAGACATGGAGACAGGGCCAAGAACAGAGTGAGTCTGTCATGTGATATCTGTGGTCGGGGTCTTTTCCTCACCCCATGTGGCTTGGCATGGCAAAATGACAGCCTGCAAGAGTTATGCTTTTCCCTCCCTTCATTTTATTAACTGCAGTAGAGGTAACGCACTCACTCTGAGAAACAATATCTTTATGTCTTTTTATAGATAGGGTGACAGACTGAAGCTCTGCAGAGTCACCTTCTCCTGCCTCCACAAAACCGCGACAGACATCACAGGCAGACAGCCTCACCGCTGATCTCCCGTTCCAGCAGCCACACGTACCTTCCTTGTGCTCTTAACTTTGTTTGATTTGACACTGGTGACCTAGCGTGATCCTAACAGAGGGACTGTGTTTGATATTGTAAAATGAATCTCCTGACCTGTGATGCTTCTGACAGCCCTAATATGACACTCATGATTATCACAAACATCATCAGTGCTGTATTTCATCTCAGGGTCAGTGTATGATGTGCCTGTGGTGTACTCAGAGAGGAGGTCATTAGAAACGCATAGTTCATATGTGACATCCCAGATAGACAGCTGTGATAAGCCAGACAGAGATCTATTGTACAACTATTAGTGGTAGGCAGCAAGAACCCACTGCCAAAAATCATCGCCCTACAAAAATCAAGCCAAACGGAATTTAACAGTGGGCTCTTTTTTGTGGTCATCCAACAATTACCCATGGTATGTCCAAAAAAATGTGTATTACTAAACTGTCTTTTTGTTATTTCTGTTGGTTATCTTTTATCAGCAGATACAACATAGCTACATAGATGTTTTATATAGATGTACATATATCTCTACAAAAATATCACAGATTGAAAGTTAAACACTGCTTGTTGAAATAATTTTAAAGCACTGATTGGTTAAAGTTGCAGTGAATGCATGCCTTCACTTTCTGTTCAAAATCCTGCCTTCTTCTGTGGACTCTGGCTTATCAATGGACGGTATTCCATTGGAAGTGTTCGTGCAAGCAGTGTGGTTTCAGAGCTAGGATTCTTTTACCTGGGAGAACCTCATAAATGTCATCCTCCTCCTCCTCTTCCTCTGCCCTTTGAATGCCTTTCCACTCTTCCTGGCTGCTGTGGGGGGTGAGGTTTGTGGCTGCAGTGGGACGTGGGGGTGGAGGGTTGGCCAAAGAGTCAATGTCATCGTAGGTCTCCTCCTCCTCCTCTTCATCATCATCAAAGGGGATGAAGCTGGAGCTCAGGTCTGCAGGGTGCACAAGCAGATGCACAAAGACGCCAGATCCTAGTTATAATGCGTAATCCTGCTACTGACTGCTTGCGTCTTGGTGTTACCCTGGGAGTGGTAAATAAGCATCAGCTGCTACTGAAATCTGAAATGCTATTTTAGTTATAGATTTGGGAATCACATGACATACAAAGACAGAAAACAGCAAACAAATTCTTAGAGGATGTTGTGTTGTGTCAAAGTTCTCTGCAATGCCATGTAGGGAGTTACTATGGAGAGTTCTCACTGTGCATTACTGAAGCACTATGTTATAAGGCACGAGGAAAAACACCTCTTTAATGGAAAAGCACATGGACAGCCAGTGATTTACTGGTTAATAATCAGGGGAGACTTTCACTCCAGGCCCAGAGTGGAAATAAGCCTGCCACAGAGGGGTCATGCAATCTCTGCAGGTCTACAGAACAAGAGGTCAGGGAGGGAGGCCACCCTCAAAAGCTCCTACAAACATCCCTCCACAGACTAACCCTCACAGAAAGGGGACAAGTAAACAGATTCAGACACAGCAAATTTTATCTACTTTTAGTTTGTCTAATGAATGTTTGAAAATTAGCCTACCCAAAGGAAAGAGAAATTAAAAACACACAGAAGCAAGAACTTTTCAATATACAAAAATACAGAAATAAATAAACAAACCACACGGGCCAAAAAAATATAAAAACATTTCAGTGAAATGGCACGGGATCTTGAGCCAAAGGCAAAAAAAAAGAGACAGATGAGGAGGTGTCTGTTACTTCCCGCAAATCGGTGGGCTGGTTTGAGCCCATTTTTGAAGCTGTAGCTGCAGTCATCGGATCCTGCAGATGGAGCGGGGTGCTGATTGTGGGCGACTGGAGCACTGAAACACATGGTATCAGATCCCCTCTGATACACTGCCATGGAGAGCTAAATCAATACGGCCCAAGGATAACCAGAAAGTTTGCAAATCAATTTCCAGTAAATAAAGCGTTGGTGGTGGTGGGGGGGGGGGATGATGGGGGCTGCGAGGCTGGTGAGGTAGGGTGGCATGTGTGGGTTGGGCAGTTGATGATGCAGAAGATGAGGAGGTTCAGCACAAGTCTGATCGGATGACTGGGGCATAGATTTCTCATGACCAGAAAGATACTGCCCCTTTTTACTTTGTGAGGAAAAAGCCTCATTATATAAAACTATAGCTGAGGTTATGAAATAAACTGAGCAATCATGGACAAGGATGAGGTAGTATACAGTTACCCTCTGATATGGATATCCTCTTGCTTTAATACATAACTGTTTCCCATTCTGGAACTGATACAGTAACAAATTGTGAATAAATAAAAAACTCAGAGTGACAGTTCAAATCACACAGACAAGGACACATTATCACTGAAACTGACAATGTATGCTCAGTTCATATAGCTAAGGTAGGGGGAAAAAAACAGCAAGTGAGAAAAATGACAAATGATTAATAATGTAATTAATACAAATCATTATTGCTAATTCACTTGTTAATTGCTATATTAGCCGAATCTTATTGCCCTAACACCATAAGCAGAGAATTGAATTCTTTGCCATAAACAAACCTTACTATACTCGCGAAACAGCTGAGACTACCATTGCAACATTAAAGAACGGACTGATAAGATATCATTTTCTATATTTCAAAGAGTTTCTGAAGATGCTGTGGTTGTGACTTACCCTTAAGGACAAAGTTAATCTGGTCCACCCACTCCCTGGCTTCTTGTGGACTGCTAGCAGTGAACTGTTAAGGGCATCATCATCATCATCATCATCATTATCATCATCATTATTGTCATTGGGTATAGACACATTATGTAGTTTTCATGAGTATATACTAGTATTTATTTTTATTTTTCATTAATGAAATATCTTCCCTTACATAATATTTTGCAATAATAAAGCAATAATGGAGTACTCATTCATATGTCAGTTGCAGAACAGACAGGGGACAGAACAATGCAATCAGGTTTCCTTGAGTAATAAAACAATTCCCTCTATTATGGTGCCAAATAAGTAAATCTAAAATACCTCAGCATGTTAGAATAGCAACCTACATGCTCACAATGTACTGTATGTATATATGCCATATAGTATTCTCCAAATCTCGTAATATCTCACAAATTATAAACGTGACAGAGCAGAGCAACACAATAAGCAACTCATCAACACCAGCCCTTCATTCAGCCTCCCAAAAACTTCCTAGCCGAGTGAACATATTGGTGCATCATTACGGCTTCATCTGACAGAGATAAAAGAAGAGAACTAATTACAGAATAATGTTGGTCTGATGGTAGCATTAGCACTGGCCTCTGGTAGAAAGATGGTTAATGTCCCATTGCCATGATGAAACCCATTTACAATGGTTACAGAGATGAGTAATGGGCTCCCCTGCTGTGCTTCTCTACGACCAGACAAACCTCTAAAAAACCTCAGCTGAACGGCACTTCAAAAGGACCAATACTAACATTCGTCTCTCCTTGTTGATGTCAAAATTTTGTCAACTTTTAGTAATTTGTGAAACATAATCTGTGTCTGGTGCAACGCTGCATATGCTGCTTGTGATATCACACCATCAACCATGTTGACTTGCATTGTCTTCATGTAGCAGAATCAAATTGTCATATTGTATATGATTTCAATCATGACAAAAGTAATTTCCTGTCAACATTTCCACTACATGCTTCAAAGAACTTGGGGCAAAATCAGCTTTTTATCTGCTGCCATGTACAGTAATCAATTGAAATGAAGTGTTACAGAGATGTGTCCACACCTGGAAGGAGCGTCGTCCGGGAGCAGTCAGCTCAAAGCATGCGCTCTTCTTGGAGTCTTTGCGCAGATTAGTCACCATCTCTGCACTGTAGCCATTGATGTAAAATGAGCCCTTCTGCTGCTTGTCTGATGGGACAAAGTGACTAACTCATCAGCCTCATGTTTTACAAATTCTTCCATCCATCAAGCATACTAATGATTCATTTTATGGCATTGGGATCACTAGCTAGACTATCTGAAGGTGTCCCTACAAGAAAGACCAGCTCACAATGTACAGTTTTTGTTGTTACTGTGTCATGGAGGTGAAGATTCAGTTCAGTGGTAATTTCTAAGGCCATTGTTTTGTGGTTTGTACAGTAGAAACTGTCCTGTTTAGTGCGTATCTATCCCTCTCTGTGAGTTTCAACTTCTGACCACTGTTCCTTGTTCCTCACATAATTTCTCCTTGTTTGCCATATGCTGTCATGATTTTTGAAACTGTTCTCCTTAAAACATTAAGTATTTCTGGCATTTCTGTGACTGACACACCTGCAATTCGGGCACCAACTATTGTACCTCTTCAAAATCTATTAGATCTCTCGTGTTGCTTCAGAAACTTACATAATAAATTGTTGAATTTAAAATGTATTTTACAGCAGAAACATGTTGGCAATTAGTATTGACCTTAACATGAAACACATGTGTAGACTCCTTTAAACTGTGACTTAGCTATTTCAAAATATGAGTCAGTCTTCATTTGGCGTTTCCACTATTTTGTCTATACCCCTGTACAGGCGCAAGTACATCAGTAACTGTTTCAGCCAGGCAGCAGTGTTGCATAGTGGGTAACAGCACCTGCTAACCAATGATAAAAGTAAGCAGTACTGTACAGATACTACTAGCTGGTAAGGCTTATGCAAAAAAAAAATAAAAGAAGACAAACCTTTTTCGCTCCCAAAGTAGTAGAATATGGTGTTGTTGAGGATACACCAACGCTTTTGCCACTCTGAGCCAAAGAAGCTGTGATCTACACAGTACAAGAAGTATAACATTAGACTAGAGTTACATACAGTACTTTCAGTGAAATGGATTTTTTCATGTTTTGCATACATGTTATTTTTCTCAGCTTTACTACCAATATGGCCACCCCATAAGTGGGACAAGAACATTTAATTTAAGCTTTAACTTGTAATTTTAAAAGCATCATGAAAAAAGTATTAGTTATTGTCTTGATTACATTATTGTTAAGAAAACATTATTGAGCACATGAGAACTGACAAAACAACATGATGTGTACTGAAGTAGCTTAAGAAAATCATCAGAAAAAAGAAAGATGGTTTCTGTTTCATAACATGACTGAGGCAGTTCAGTGCATCCCTGCAATGATGTAGCACAGTGCAAAGAAGCACAAAAACCTTAATATAAAAAAAGATCTGGTGCCCATACCCTTGCAGAATAATGAGTTCGCACATCTGCCAGCTGGAACAACAGGAACTGCTCTGAACATAGCACTGCGTGAGACTGTTTTATAAAATGCCTTGACAGCACTTCACTGTAGGTTTGCTCCTTTAAGGGGCAGATCTGTATTGCTCACTGATGAACTGATAAACATCAAAACAATCAATGAAAACAGGTGTCTATCACTATGGTCATCATAGTCCAGAGGTTTGAGTGAGGTGCGTCTGACCACTGAACACTGTTGCTATCTGTTGATTTTAACTGTCATTTCAATAATTAAAAATGCTGCACCAAACTAGCACTGTTAAGTTGAAGAAATTAGTTCAGGAAGGCAAACATGAATAATTATTGATTAACATGTCATGTTTTCCTTAAAAGCAATAGATAATTTAAAGACATGATGTATGACAAACTATGCCTATGTGAGACACTGCATTAGGAGGACTGTTACTGCATATCCTATTGGTAAACTATTAATGTTCCATTGACAATTTGAGTAAACCACTATTATAATTCTAACTGAATCAAACTCAGATTCTCCCACTGAGCCATCAGCTGCTGCTGGGGAGGTGTTTATCTACACAAGCATAGCCCAAAGTTCTAGGGTAAGGAAGTCATACCACTCAATCTGTGATTATGTCTGGTCACCATGCATAAGTACTCTGACATTCAGAGGCAACATTCATCCTAAGTAACCATGTATTAAGGACATTCTACATTCTGAGAGGCCTTCTGTATTTGACTGAAAGTACTGAGGTGAAGACACTGTTGTCCTTAATTTATTTAACATCTCCATTTTACTTTAAGCAGGTCATACATGGCTTACATAACCTACACTTATGATCTGTATGATTTAACTCATAGGAGTGAACAGATGGTTCCATAGGTATCCACCCCTGATAAGTGGCATACTTTGCTATAAAGCAAACCACACCCTAACCGCTGCTCTTTTTCTACCCTGAGTGAAGGTAAGAGGAATGGCTGTGACTAATTCTGTGTCTGTTCTTGTTAGTCATCCGAAGTGGGTATATATACTGGTAAATGCCTTTGGAGACACTATGTGGGCTATGTAAGACCCAAATTTAAGTAGCTTGTTTCCAAAACTCCTTGCAGAAAGGCAGCAGACTGTGAGAGACAAGTGAAGAGCTGCTGACAGGATTGCAGGGATGATGGTTCCTCTGCATGGCATGCAGTCAGCAGAGGCTAGCGGATTCAAAGGTTCAGTAGCGCAGAGACGTAGAGCTGATAAAGGTCTGGCTCCAAGGGCACACACTCACACCAGGAGACAAGGCAGCAGAGCCCCAGAGGCAAGGCAGTCAGTCTCAATACGACCGCTGTCAGTGGCTACATCTGTTTCCAGTCAGTTCATCTCTCAGCACTCTGATCATATTGTGTATGCCTAACACACTCAAGGGACAGACAAGCAGTGCTGCTGGGGCAGATACAAACCTCACACATTGTCAGGGGCTCATTACATTACATTACAGGGCCTGCTTCATCGAGATGCCTGTCTATGCACTATGCCAGGTAACCATCATGCAGCAGGGAGCAGCTTTGTTCAGGACGTTTTCATAATATCTGGTTAATAATGTGACAATTCGCTTGCATAAGTAAAGGTTTTCCTACCTCGTCGCTTCTTCTCCAAGTAGCCTTGTTTCAAGATGTTACTGAGCTCCTGAGCTGCCACCACAGGGATCTCTTCAAAGTCTGTTAAGGACATCTTGTTAGAAAGGGATGGGTACTGCATTTTTAAGTAGGATTCACAAAAGCACAGATTTGAGATTCCAAATCCATTAAGTCATGAATTTAACACAAATTGAAAAGATGCCTACTGCACTTCCATATTAACCTGCACACATAAAAATGTAGGGATGGTGTGGTCTGTATTGTGACTCTGACTGTCTTTACTGAAGAGTGTACATTCTGTACTGTAGGTTTATTTGCAGCCTGCAACTGTTACACTAAGCTCAAAAATTGTGCTTTGCATAACGTTTTCTTTTGCTATTACAAGACAAGATGATAGACAACCAACACACTAATGAACTAACCTCAATCAGATCAATCTATACAATTTAACATTCTTTGTACATTGACCCCTTAAAACCAAAAAATCATAAATCAGTACTAAAAATTGTCTTGTGTAGGCCTTGAGTTCAATGTATTCCAGTGTGTGTACTTGCATGTGTGTGGTGTGTATATTTTGCTTTTTGTGTGTTGGTTCATGCACATGTGTGTGTGTGTGTGTGTGTGTGAGAGAGAGAGAGAGTGTGTGTGTTTGTATGTCTCTGGTCTGCTTGTCTAGCTCACCCACGCTGGGTTAGGAGGAGTGCAGTGGGCGTCAGCGTGACTATGGGGTCACGCCCTTGACTGCGATCCAGCAGTGTACATCACTGCACTCACTCCTGAGTGCACTTTCTTCCTCACATACACATACACAATACAGGAATCCTAAACAGGAGCTGCAAACTTCAGTGGCCAAATGTTCAATGTTGCCTCCATCCCCTCTAAGCATGAATATTGCATTAGCTAAACCCCCTCCAGCTGTGGGAAGCCTGCTGTTGGGAAACAGGGGGAACGTTCCGCATGGAGTTTTATTTAGATGCTATGCTGGCGAGACCCACCAGGGTGTTCGAGGAAGAGGCTGCCAGCCTTCATCAGTATGCATGCCAGAATGCAATTACCCTGGAGGGGGGGGACTGAATCTGTGACACGTGCTGGTTCACTGGTTTAATTTCATTGCTTTCAGGAACATTAGCAGCATGGGGGATGCTGTTTCCCAGAGTGCACAGAAACAGAGACGCACAAGGAAATGGAGAGGGGATGGAATGAGAAACAGCAGCACTTTTTAAAGTGCCCGATGTTAATTCTATTTTTTGCTATGCATATTCTGATAGTCAGCCTTGTGGATAACATACTACTGTATATAAGTGTTACACTATGTTCATGCGCTGTACAACTCAGAATAAACAATAATCTGTACACTGCAATGTTACTCTAGTGCATTCCTGTCCTACCCCTGAGCTATCTTTGGCATACAGTCAAATGAATGTACAGCAATATCCAAATCTTTCAGCCATCAGTTTATTACACTGAACTGTTTTCTGGACTACAGATTTGTAGACACAATACAGTATAATCAGCTCCATAGTTGAAGAAGCAATACATACGTGGACATATCTTTACCTGCGTAGTCACACAGTATGAGCTGATTATTTTGGCAATCTATATGAATCATTTTTGGAAAAGATGCCTTTAATGTACCAGTATAAATATTAACTGCACCCAAAAAGCTACCAATCCTGTCTCATTTACTAGACAAGCAAACGGAAGTAAGGAGACATGCCATATTAGCGCCCTTATAAAGGGAAAATGTAGATCAACACAGAGGCTGAAATGCAATTAAAAAACAGTAAACTGAATAAGCATAGTTTGGCTTTTTCATCAGAACATGGGGATAGGTTTGATATGGTTGAATAGATTTGTCCTTCTATAAGATCCAATGATGCACACTCCTCAAACCAATGGAGATCCATGTTCCTCACTCACCATCCAAACAAATGAGGTGAGTGAGGACCGCACCAATATCTAAACATTCATAGAGTGAATAAACAGGAGGCTCACAAGCCTCATTATTATCTCCCCAGTACTCCCTCCACCCCTCCACACCAGCCCTACCCAGGCACTTAGTAATAAGACAAGCTTTGCCCTTTACGACGTCATTTAATAATGCCCTAATAATAATGACTGTAATTGGAAGTACTTAATGACCAGCGCACAGGAGGAGTCTCTGAAGAGCTCTGGAAGTGAATCACTGTTTTCTTTTTCCCCTTCTTCCAGTAGACTGTGAGAGGAGCAGCACCTTGCTATCTCTGAGGGATATTGGAGTCCTGCTGGGTCATAATACAAGGGAACGCCTCAGATTCCCTCAGAAACCTGAATCCACTGTCAGAACTCAAAAAATGCCCACAATGAAAAATGAAAAACCCTCTTTGATGTTTCAATACAATCACATGGTTTGGAAGGATATCAGTATTCCATTAAACATAACTGTAATATTATATCTCACCATATGATCCGCGGGTACGCTAAATACACACCCTAATTTTCGAAACAGCAGAGTAGAAAGATTCTAAATGACAAAATAATAAGTTATTTCAGAATTCAGTAAAACCCTTATCTTGGTGCATTTTAAATGTTTGCAACTGTGAATTAGAGAAATTAAAATGAGGACAGATAACTTAAGCTCATTTTCCACATCAAAAAATCTATTACTGTACACCACAAATTTTACTGACTCAGTTGGTACTAACACCAGCTGTCCAACAGACTTGCAGGTTTCATGCAAAACAGCATCTACTTGGCAAAAAACACTGCTGCAAAGGCACAAAGCATTTTGGGATTGTTACAGATTTTCCAATTCACTGAACTCACAGTGCAGCTTCTTTGGGTTTCAACTGCATACAATCTGTGTCTAAACATGTCTCTTCTTCTGTCATCCTGTCCATATTTACTGTACCCGCCCTGGACTATAATGGGGTGTACCCTCTTCAGTATAGTTCAAGTGCTCTTAAAACATATCACACTTAGGATGCTATTCCTAAGATACAATTCATTATTTCCAATACAGTCAGGTTACAAAATTTTACCTTCTTTTCGGAGTCAGGGACAGCTCTCTTTACACATAGCATCCTCATAGGGACCGCGCCTAACTGTGGTCACATTATCAAGCAATTACGATAAACAAAAAAAGCTAGCCAATTATGTCAGTATGGAGAGGCTGTCTGCTGCTCAAATTCAACACAGATATAAATCTCTGAGCTATAAAATGGCTGATGAAGCTCTTGTTCTATTTGGCACCTGGACTGTAGGTTATTTAATAAAACCCACTGCACCTCGTTCCCTGTGTTCCTCCCTAATGGTGTGAAATCTATCAAAGGCCTAATAGTTTGTTGCCTTGCACTGGTTGGCCCGCTGCAGCACTGTCTGTGAGTAATAAATACACCTATTAGCATGGAACAAATGGTTTAATTGAGAAATCCAACAGCATATGATTTAAATGCTCAATATATATGCTATTAACAATTTTCAGTACATATACTGTGTGAAGAAATTCAGCTAAAAGAATAAATGATAAACAATTTTCTCCATATTCTTATTGGTGAATTTAAATCATCTTGTTGACTGCTACATTGGGCAATTATGTGATAACAATATGCTATGAAGGAAAAAAAATGTGTATTATTGATTACATCAGTCTTTTTATTCGCTTCATTTTGAGTTGCAAATCATTTTTACAGACTCTTACAATGGACACATAAACTTTCCTGTTGCCACAACATGAACAATGTGTCTGTGTGACACATGTGCTGACACAGGAGAGGGGGTACTGTTAATGTCTTTCACCTGAAGCATCATCACAAAACACCAGGCAGTGCAGAAACAGTCAATCTCTCCTTTGCAGCATAACACACGATGCAGCCAGTATAAACAAGATGGATGCTCGGGTCATGTCCCTCTTTAAAAGCACTGATGTCCCAGCCAGACAGCAGAAATGGGCGCTGCTGCCGCAGACACAAGGTGTAAATACATCCCTGAGCCTGGATCAAATGTTCTACCGCAGCTTTGGGAAACTATAGATCAATACATTTTCTGCTGTGGTGCATTACAGTGAAGAAGCGCCATAATCAGCGAAAACGTCAGGATCGGCAGGACTCGAATCCTTCTGGGTCGTACGTCACACTGCAACTTTCCCTGGCTTTTTGGGGTATTGTTGACTTGTGAGCTTGTGCTTACTTCTGGTATACTTCACAGAATTTTGCACTAGCAGCTCCTGTCTCTCAACCTGGAAGGCGATAAGTAACCTCAAGAGGCTGACAAAGCAGCTCATATGGAGTAAATTTTTGAAAATAACCAGACATGAGAGAACTAGAAGGAGATAAGAATTTTAATCAAGGCATAGAGTGATTAATTATTCTGTACACTACCATGTTTTAATATAATTCTGACCACCAGATATGCAGGAACCCATATGGTAGCAATCGCTCATTTAGTGAACACCTGTCTGGCCGATGATGGCTATGCTCTTGATAAATGTTTTAATGTTGTATTAATATAGTGCACATGTAAGCATGCAGAGAGCAAGCAGATCCCATAGAAAGGTACAGCCAGCAATGAATTGCTAGTAAAACCTGACAAGAATCATCACTCCTCTTCCTTTATGCACATCATTTTACACAGCGAATGCCATACGAGGGATTGGAGGGAACATTTCTGGTGCTGTGTTAGTAAAATCAAACTCATGTTTTTTTTTTCTCCAGAACATTTAAAGTCTATTAGTCTGGAGGAAGGTGAACAATATCATCGCTTCCGTGATCCTGGGGGATTGAGGGGAGGCAGAGAGGGTGACTGACAGGACCCTGAAGTCATGCTTCGTTCGAGCTGACAGTAAAAAACGCAGGGAAAATTTCTTTGTCACAGTCACTACAGAGGATACTCAATTCTCACTCATCTAATCACGGAATACAGCAGAAACATAGAAACACGGGGCACATTAAATCTAATATGCATCTGTATTGAGAAATCTGATGTTGGGCCTTCCTATACTGGAAATCTCATTGTTGCACACCCATGATAAAATATGGAATTAAATTAGACCATTCAGCCTGTTCAAATGCCATATTTGTTCTTTGGTGTAATAACATCAATATGGTAATATGGGGGGGAAAACACAATTTAGCAGCAGTAAAAAAAAAAAAAACATATTCGAGGAATGGTGTGGCTAAGTGTGTGTTGTTGATATACAAACATGCTCTGTCGGACACTGAAGCACTCCTTTCTGTCTCTGCCAAGGTAAGCAAACAGAGCCATGTTGACCAGACTGTCAGACCTTCAGTCAGACAAACAGCCTAACAATGTACTCCTGCTCCAGTCTGGCACGCCAGCCAGGGCGGAAGAGCCCTTTTCCACAGCCCTTTTTCTAGCTGTCTTGTGGCCCAGACGTTTCTGTTTTATGGCCCCCCCGCATGTCATCACCTGCGGCCAGGTTAAAGTCTTCCCATCAGCCAGGCTGCTAATGAATGGCACTGGGGCACAATGGGCTGCCCCCCCCTTCTGCGTCGTGCTGAAGGAAGTACTGAGCCGGTGCTGGGGAGGGGGGTCACAGCCCATTTACCCAGCCAATGAGGAAGAGCGGTGACAGGTCCCCTGGCCTGAGCTGGGAATAGAGTTATGTGGCTTGCACATCCTCTGCTGCAGCTCAAGCGTGAGCCTGCAGTGTCTGCTCACACCCAGGAATCCGCTCATTCCAAAGGACTCTGTCACCACCTTTTGTCTACTCCTGCCTCTCTTTCACCTGTACAATGTCTGCATTTTAAAGCAAGTGGGTTCAATCAGTCCATGGCCACACAGTAGACAAATAAAAAGCTCAGAAATAACATGGATGTGTTGGTCCATCTCTGGAGGGAACTAATTAACTGGGAATTAACTGGGAAGCAAATCTATGACTGAACTGAGCTGTTGTGAATTAGCAGGCAGGTCACATCCTGATAGCCTTCAGACTTTTGTACAACCTGATCCTTTTAATCCCAGCTTTGACTAATGATCTCCTCAATCAGAGTATCTTCTTTTCAGCTCTTAAGTTGTTTATAATTAAAAGAGCTACGAATGTCTGGGCCCCACAGGGATGGAGCAATCCACAATGCAGAGACCTCCTGTTTCCCCACAGGGCCAGGCCTACTTTTTTGCTCTGGTCCTTTAGCTCCACCATTGGGATAGCCTCATGTCTATCTAATGCTTAGCCTCACCTGGTCATTCCCAACACCAGCGAAGAAACAAAGGCTTGGCTCAGCAATGTGACTTATCAATCATGTCCAGCTCTGCAGAGATATCATGCAGGTGGAATTTATGGGGAGATAAAGCAGACGACTGAATTAAGGGGTAGCGTCACTCACACTGACCACATTGTGGAGCAGCAGAAGGAGCGGGGCTAGTTTTGCAGGGAGGTGACAGGGGGTCAGCTGACCCCTGTGATGTTATGGTGACCCTAGCTGTGAAGGCTCTGCCTCTTGCCCTTTCATCTACTGGCCTGATTTCTGCCTGGGGCTCCTTGTGCAAAGCAACCCACAAGAGCCTCCAGGCCACGACCACCCTTCCATGGGAACCAAGTGGCACAAGCACACACTGCAACCACGCTGTCACACCTATGAGGGATGGAGGTCTGTCTTTGATATGTACACGGAGAACAGAGAGACAAGTGAACATTTGGAGAGATTTATGCATTGATTAGCAGCTAAGGAGTGAATTCAGTAAGGGTCAATGGCATGTAGATGACTGATCTCCCATGTCTTGGGTCAGTACCACCCCAGGCACAGCATCAATACTGCAGGTGAATAGGAAGCAGAGGTGACAGTGCCAGCCGCTGTGAGACTGGGAATAGGTAGCTCAGTTCTCTTCCCGCCGGCCCACTTTTCATTTCCTGTCACATGGCGGCCTTTGAGGAAGAGGAGCGTGGAGGAACAGGTGGCCCCCTTGCTGAGGAGGACAGGCGCGATTTAAAGCCCATCCATTACTGCCCACACTCCCTTCCCGCCAAACAATGGATCACAGAGAGAGTTGCCTGGCATTTGTCACTTCTGCACCAGGCCTATTATTCTGCCAACAGCACCAGACAAACTGTCACCTTTCTCACCTGTGAACTGGGGAGACTAAAACACACACATATGAGAGACAGCAGGAAATGGATAGTGCAGAAGTAGAGGAGCTCAAGTGGGCAACACAGTGAGAGGTATATTTTGGCTATAGTCCGTAACTGTCCTCCTGGACTGGCTTTTGTGGCCAGTACTGAGTGACACATTCCTCTGGATAAGAGAGAGTCATCTGTGATTTAGGATGCAACAATGAGTGAGCAGATCCTCAGAGAGACTGTTGACTCAGGGCTTATGGATAGATAGATCTGCAGTTTATTCAAATGTCATTTTTTCAGATTTTAAAAGTAAAACTGGTATATTACATATAAATATTTTGTTTCAAAATTTAAATGCAAAGTCCACCTCCCCTCCCCCTAAAATGACAACAAAAAAAATAACAATAACATAAATCTGATCATGAGTCACATTTTACATCTTTTGTTAAGTTCTGCAATTCAGGCAAAAGTATTTGTCTTTAGCATTTGCGAAATTCAGCACAAATTGAAAAACAGTATCCACGAATGATCTTCTGTCTGGTATTCACACAATATCAACAAAACCTGTTCTGCTGAGTTGCTGAAATTGCTAAAAAAAATTTAATGAAGAAATATTTCACTCAATGTCAAAGAGCGTAGTGCCAGCTCCATTTGAATCAATACAATCATAATGTTGAAATGAGCATTTGGTTCAGGTTTAATTAGCCACTTAAGTTCCTCTCATGGGTTCTTGGCAGCAGACAGAGTGAGAGGACAAGGCAGACAAAGGCAGAGGAGCCCCACATACATTTTCCATGTGCCCCTTGGGGGACAGCTTGCATGAGCTGGTTCCAGCTGAGCAGACAGAAAAGTAGATTACCTCTGCTCGCGAATGATCGCACTTTGAGCAGATATCTATATCTCACTTCACAAGCTCCTGATGGAAAGTGCTGTCCTGGGGGAGCCTCACCTCCATACCTTGGGAACGTCTCCTGTTCCAGGGAGAGACAGATGACTCTCCCCTGACCCTGCCCTCACCAGTCAGACACCAGGAGGATGAATTTGCTGGAGAAAGGTGTTGCATGTAGCCCTGGACCTTTGAAATTTGCACAGCAGATAACGAATGACTCCCTACATCAGGGGTTATCACCCTCTCATCTGTGGAATAGTCGGGTGGGAGTTGGGGCCACTACACATCTGTGTGCATCTTGTGGAACCACATGCCTCATAGCCTGTTCCTCCGGTTTGAAACACAATATCATGATATGGGACAATTTTAAGTGGAGGTCATCATATATATGATGCTCTGGAAAAGAGTAACTGCTAAGTCACAGTTGTCAAAAGTTACATTTCATTCATGAGGAGAATCATTTACTGGAGTGTGATGAAACAATAGTCAAGAATTCTGATAACACTGAATATTAATCATCAGGCATATGTGTTCACACATTGTAAGATTACACATCATTTTCACCCAAACCATCCCAACAGTCCATAGTTATGCAAAATTGTTAACCATTGGAAAGGTTTGCTCAAATAAAAGATGGCATTATTTTTTAATCTACGCCCCTTATTAACTGGAACTTTTGACGTAGTCTACGAAAAACATCAGCCATCTTCATCTGGGACTCTACGCAGCTGTGCATAACACCATGTGACATCATCAGTCTGTGCCAGGAGAGCTTGCTGATCTGACAGATGGCTGCCCTGGGGTGAAAGGCCTGCTTCCTCACAGCACTCACAGATCCACACATCAACCTCTGTGGACAGTGAGATTTGTGTCACCATAAATATGGCTCTACTAAGCAGTCTTAAAGCCGATTTCTCAGAGACCCCTTGATATATCATCACAAACATAGGGTGATAAGCCCTCCGTGTCGTCCATCCACCAGTAGGTTGATTACTCTTATCCTGTTTCTGTGTGTGGACGCCCTCTAATCCCCTCATTTGTCTACATCTGCATCTTGCCATCTATCTCACCAGGAAAAATGAGAGGCCAAAAAAATAAACACGGGGCTGTTGGGATCTGCTAAAAATGAATGCACATGGCAGGAGAAAGGTGGGAATACTGGCAATGAAGGGAAAGTTATGTAAAGAATGTCAGCCAATCAATATCACACACACAACACAGATCAAATAATTTTGTTTTAGCCAAGACTTTTTTGGGTACTGGCAAACCACTTGATGGTCATGGAGCCTCCTGCTGCCAGCAGATCTCCACAAATTTGACAACATCAGCTCTATCAGGCTAAGAGATGCCAAGAGTGGGCCACAAAAGAACCCTCCGTAACACACACCTCTGTGTCCTCTATCTCACACCAGGGACTTAGAGAGTGGTGGTTGAACAGCCCTCCAGGGCTTCTCCATGTAGATTTGGCTCAGGTGATGTGCTTGACAAATAGGGATGAGCAATGCCAGTCTGGTTGATTTAAGGATCCCTCAGTGCAGTGAGTGCTGAGGGAGAGAAGGTGAAAGATATTATATGGACGGGCAGTGCACTTGGGGTGGAAGCCCTTTGTTTGAACTCAGAGGAGACATGAGAGGCGTGAGGTACGGGTCTGATGTGCAGATGTTTTCACCCCATTAGCTAGTGCCAGGACTTCACTGTGTGTAGCATGACCAGCCTATCTGTTAACCCTGTAGTCATAACAAGGCAGAGAGATTTATAAAGTGCCAGGCCCCAGCATTTTGGCATCCTCTTTCCCTCTATTACTGCTGCTCTGGGAGCGAGGAGAGGATCCTGTACCACTGTGGCGACAGAGGCCTGAGTCAGAAAGTGGGATTTGAACTTGGGGGTTACATGGTCTTCCACAGGGGTCCTTAAATGTTAGTCTCAATCGATCGCAAATGTCTTGACCTATTACGGATAAGCCCAAAAATCAAAAACACAGGAGGGGGGGGAGCTGAAGGATATGGGGAACTCCAGAGCAATACCTGGGCTTGACTTCAAATCTGGCAGGGGTTGGGAGGGGGTGAAAGTTCAGGGTGTAATGTGGCAGATTACATATGCTCAGAAAAAAGGAGGCATTACTTTTTTTTCTTCCAAACTTTTGAATGAGAAATAGAGGGCAACTACAGTTCCACATCCACAACTAATATTGTGTTTTTGCATTAACATGTAACAAAAATTGCTGCACATAAATTCTACTGGAGAGTATTATTGTGTGGAGATATTGATTTTTGTCAATTTTGTAAGTTGCTCCACATAAGGACATAAACAACAAAAATGAATAGGTTGTATAGCAAACTACATAATATTTGTAATTTGCATCATATATATCTATCACATCCAAACACAAGCTGTAATTTGCATTCTGTTATGCAATAAATATCAGAGCTAATTCAAAAGCTGTCACAGCAATAACATTTCAGCATCCAGATGTATGCTTATTATCAAGCATGTCTCCATTTTTCTCTTTTTGTCAGAATTACTGTAAGTTGTCTGAATGTATACTCATGAGATCATTTGGAGTCACCAGGTTTAATATTAGTGGGGGACATTAAATGAAAGTTATAAATGTAAATGTTCTTCCTATCAAGGCCAAAGGATAAAGACTACAAACGGTATGAAAGTAGTAGTTGTAGCAATGCTGTGAGGATCACTGGGTGGTATCTGAAGGAAGTGCGCTGATCACATGAGGATGTTACCTGGCAGCATCCCAGTATTCTGCCCAGGCCCCCAGAGGCAGGCCATCACCACCGGCATATCCTTCACCTTGGTGATGGGCTTATCTCAGTGGAGGAGCACAGCCGCTTGCCACCATGTTCACTTCACGCTGATAACACCCTCAGCCAATCACTGACCCTGTCAATGCCTTGCTTTATCAGCCCTCTCTTCTGCCTATGTCAGCCCCCTCCACACCGGGACCTCTCCTCTTCCCCAGGACCTGTGTGAAAGGGGCAGTCATTCTCAAAGACGCCTCCGCAACCCACACTCACTTCAAATATTGGGCCTTGCAACAGAAAAGGGTGCCGTTTTGGTGATGGATCCAAAATTCAAATAATTAAAAACAAGAAGGCAGCAAGATCAAAGCAGGGGCCTGATCCATTGAACCTTTGCTCTGAAGTGATGGTCAGTGTTTGAAGTACAGCTAGAGATTATTAATATTTTCCTCTGGGCTTACCTAAATATTTCCACACCAGGACAAGGGTGCAGAAGGCCCCCATCTCGGGAGCTACTGAGAGCTAGGCTACCCCAGAGGAAGTTATTCCACAACTTTGGAGGAAATATGTTGCTAAAGATTTATTAGGAGTGGTGCACGCTGAGGACTCCTTTAGGCTCAAGGGTCCCACTGCTTAGGATCTCCATGTGGCCCAAGGAGACCCTCACCCTGATCTTTTCACAACTGCACCAAGCATGCTCACCACAGCACTCACCCAACAATGTCATTTTTATTTCATATGTTAAACAACAGCTAAAGCTTGCAATCAACTATACAGTGGACGCAGGCATGAAGAAAGGGGCCCATACCTTAAAGAGACTAGTGTCCCAGTTCAGTATGGCATTGGCATTGATGAAAGCGCTGTGACCCTCCAGCAAAGAAATGAACAAATAGACCAATATGTTGTACTGGCTAACTATTCTTAAATTGTGCTTGTAGATTCTAGCATATTTTCTTTATGGTCCTCCCTTTAGGCATCCTGTATTTTCCCAGTAATGAGCACCAACTAAAAAAGAATATTACAATGGTCAAGATTAGATCAACACCATCCATCAGCAGGCGAGAAGGACAGCATCACCTCCTTGCTTTTCCAATCAAAACAGATAAGCCCTCTCCTTTGCTTTGATTCTCCATGCTCTGAACCTCGCTTTTCAAAGAAAAGACATATACCCAAATTGTGTTTGTCTCAGGGCTGTTGTGCCGGGAGAAGGACTGACATCAGCTTTGTCCGGCTGCATGTGATCTCTGCAGCCCTGTGTGAGATGCGTGAGAATCGAGTCCTTTGAGTTAAAAGGGGCAATAAATCATGGTTTGAAACATGATGATAAAAAATATTGTTCTCACACTTGAAAATTCACCTTGACGAGCGCTGACAAGGCAGCGCTGCCATCAATCAGGGACGAGAGGTGGATGTTTGACGTTTAATCTGAACAGTGTAAACTGAGCAAGGTGGGAAACACTCTCAGATGTTACACCCCACGTCTTCTTCACCTCTTTCATGCAGAAAGCTTCGTTTGACGATCTATTTTAAAACATAAGGAAGCACACAGTCTCCGCAGAGGTGAGATTTTTTTAATGAAAGATGATTTTTAGTATGGCTCTGTTGGAAAAGTGTTCTAATTGTAAGTCCAACTCTGCAATTTAACCCCACTCTGATATTTCACAGCACCCCCTGCAGGTCACAATACAAACTACCGTTCTGCCGCGCTAAATGTACAGTTTCCAAATCTGAATCACTGGATTCGAAAGAAGATGGATATATTGCCTGATATGGGAATCCAATTTTTCTCTCAATACACTGTACTGGATCGGGAACAGAGGAAAGAAACTAATCTTGCCTGAAGGTATAATAATGATTAATACAAAGATGAATTATAACAGATTTCTTCTTTCAAAACCTGACTCATCCCTTCCACAATAGAGATAATTAAAATGTATGAGTGTCTTCACAGTCTAATTGAATAGAAAATCTACAAGGATTAAATGAGCAGCACAGTCCGATTGGATTTGCTTCATTAACACAGTGTTATTCACAGAGTCACAATATGAGTGAAAAACATATTTTCACTGAAGTTATGATTTGTCTATAGCATGACTAACTCCTTTCTGAAACTTTACCAGATCTGAAAAAATGAAAACAATTAAATAAGTAAAAACTCTTCAAACATATGTAGACTTTCACACAAAAAGTCAGAAATCACTTGAAAACTGAAACCACTCAGTTCAAAAGTTAATTATTAGTGTTAAGAAACATATGCTCTGATTTCTTTGAAATATTCCTCAAAAACACAGGGAGCATTGCTACTGGGTTTGCAAGACTAATAGTAATTCAGTCAGTCAAACCAAAAAGAAAATAATCAGTGCATAACACAAAAACAGTGTAGAAGGTGCAGTGGGAAGTATTGATCTAAGTTCAGACAAGGATCATGTTAACAAAGGAGCTGTAATCAATATCTGCTGTATATCATGACCGTTTCTTCCATTATACATAGGGATGCACAAAGTCTTGAAGTTTTGTGCATGAGAAAATCCTTTAATATTGCATAAAATGAAATGCAGAGAGAAAATTTAGACTATAAGGGGACACTGTATTCTTTGCTTCTTCCACAGGGTAGCAGTGTAACCTCAAATTTCAGAGTTCCTCAAAAAATTCCCTGCTGTTCATGTGCTCTTAACCCCGCCCTCCCCCACATCTGACACACACATCCCCTTTTCATGCATATTCACACACAGACCACACCCCCACCAAGCATTCATCCTGTCACTCTTCCTCAGCAGGTACTCACATTTACCCAACTCCAGCCAATCACAAAATGGCTTTTTACAGCATGAAAACAATTTCAGAACTGTCTGTAAATCCCTGTCGTAGTGTGATGTTAATGGTATTATTATTCTCAAGCAACAAAGAAATTGTACGTTCTTTAAAGAGACACATAAGGAGAATACTGAATATAAATTGTCAATTTGTTCATGTGTTTTTCAAGTAATCTACATAATAGTCATTGTGACCTTGCAGTCTGTTTCAGTCCAAATTTTACTCGGTACAGTTTTACTCAGACCCATTAAAAAGGTCCTTCTTAACAAGGCAAGGTTATCAGGCCACCTTTGAGCCTGCCAGCAACTGGCCAAGAGGTGAGCATGTATTCTCACACATAGGCAATGGGGTCCCAGAGATAACCCCCCCATCACAAGGAGTGGGAGTGCGGGGAGGGGGGGGGGGGGGGGTCGCACCAGCAACAAGCAGACCAAAGGCCATTAGGTCCCTGAAAAACCAGCATGTGATCTATCATGCCTACTTTAAAAAAAGCCTCCCATCCCAAATAATTCATCTTTATTAATGCTTCTTTCAAACAAATCACAATCTAAGTTTACCTATTACCAACATTATCAATCAACTCTGCAAGACAGGGCTGTGGGCATTTTGGAAAAAGGGACGTAAAGGAAGCATGAGGAGATGGTTAAAATCAACGCGACAGTTTCAAACTGTATGAAATTTCACCTAATTAAACCCACAAAGAAAAAAACAAAAACAGAGCCCCAGTCTATTTAAAGTTCGGACAGTGCTGCCAAAGGGTAATGAGAGAAATACATGGGAAACAAGCAGGAGAGAATGAAGGACTTTTTTTTTTTTGCTATGTGCTATGTAATGAAGGGGAGGCCACATCATTGAAAATGCAAATGGTGCTGTGCTTTTTTGCATTAAATTGTAAATTGTATTATTAATTATTCATTGTTGCTCCATGCCTTAATTTTTATCCCCCATTTCTTTTTGTTTATTATCATTACGGAAAAAGATCTTAGGAAGTGGATACATCAATATGTATTGTGGCCATATATCACTGCACTGGCGGGTTAGTACTGCTCTCTCTCTCTGTGCTCTCCCTGACATTACATTCTCAATCAGTCTTTACCTATGGCTATAATCCCATTATTATTTATTGTGATAGTGATACAGTGCAATAACATCAGACTGCTTTCCCATTAGCTCATCAGCATACCCTAAACTTAATTTTTGGTGATTTGTACTTATGTGCATTACTGAGCCATTGATTAAAATGCCATGTGGAAAAATAATAGTCCTACTTCTACAGAGGCTGGGTTTGTATCATTAGAAGTGTGTGAGAAGGACCCCGCGGGGCACAGATAAGGGAAGTGCCTCAGAGATAAGGGAAGTGCCTCTAAGGGAAGAATGTTTATGGAAACTGTTTGATGGAACAACATGGGTATGTGCTATTATTTGAGTTTAAAGCAGTGAATCTGTGTATGCATCCATCTGAAACTTATGATTTACTTGCTAGCTGTGTTGGTGAAAAGACAGCTAAGAAACTTCTGCAACATTCCTACATTTCTGGGACATATAACAGACGTTGCTGCCCCTGTTCTGTGATCAACACTATCTGGGCAAAAACTGTGCAATGCAGACTCACCTACAAATCGGTGTGTAAAGAATGAAAAACAAGAGATCGGAGAGAGAAAGATTGTAAGAATTATTGCTCTGGCAATACTGAAATCATTGAAACAGCCATGCTAGTTGGACATTTGAATTTGAATTTGAATCCCAAGGGAGAGAAAGACAGAGAGAGAGAGAGAGAGAGAGAGAGAGAGAGACACACACACACACAGAGAGGGGGAAAGGGAGAGGGAGAGAGGGGAGCATAAGGACTCCATCCTCTACAGAAGCCCTTGGTGTGTGCCAGAGGCAGGGCCGTGATACATGGTATGGCTACAGGGATATGGTGGAGTTTGATTGGTGGGGACAGGGTATGCGTTTCAATGAAATGACCTGCTGGTGATTTTTATCAGTGTAACACTGGCAATGCAGTTGTGAGTGACGCTGGGCTCTCCTGTGGGCCACAGGGTAGAGCTCCAAGATATGCGGCTGCCATCACACAAAGGGCACACAGATTGACATTGCTTCTTAATGAAGCCACACTATGCAGCAATAATTGTGGCATTGGGAAGTCCCAACTACACTACTTATCCCGGCGGGCAGCGTGCATGCCCCTCTAATGGGTGTAGGGTGGCACCAGTCCACACACTTCATCCAGCTAGAGGCCCCTTGGGTTCTGATATGGGCTACCAGAGGAGTGCAGACAGCGAGGGTAGGATATGTTAACATGCCATGTATTACATTACAGATCTTGATTATGTATCTATGTTGATCCCTTATACAAAACACACTTTGTCCGCTTTGGAAGTACAAGCCATTGTTTTGTGTCACTTTTTTACAACTAGAATCACCACCACCTGAGAATCACTGTGGGAATGTGTGTATGTAGAGTATGTGTGTCTCTTTTATTTGTGTGTGTGTGTTTGTGTGTGGGCGTGTATGTGTGCATACACACTTGTAAGTGGAGGCAGGGAGATTTATTCTGCTTATAAGGTGCTATTTCATTATTGGTTTGCGGCGGCTGTCGTGCAGAGCACCCGGAGAACACAGGGTCTCAAAGCAATTTATGAGAGACACCTTTATTGAGCTTCGTAAAATTAGATTGATTTTCTTTCTTTCCTTCTGTTTCCCCCATCAGACCCCCAAATGCACCATTAAAAGTCCTTAAAATGGCTTAATTGGGAAATGCTTAGCATGTTTTAGTACCACTGCTGAATTGGGAAATTCGAGTAAAGAAAAGAATGAGACCTCCCCTTTATCACCCATTTACAGACAGGTAAATAATAGACGCATTATCTCCTCTTCACCCAAATGAAAAAGACCTGGGCTGATTTGATTATAAGCAACCCTAATTCATGTATTAAAATTCCTTCACCAACCTCTAAATAACCTGCACATATGTTAAATATGTTCTTACAGAGTATTAGGATTTTAAAAGGACAGCATGCTTGTATACTGAAGCATCAGCCATCTACTAAATGCAAATGGTGCAATCAATATGTGTCTTTTTCTGCCATGCCTTTTCTATTGATAAGTAATGCAGACGTAGGTTATGCTGTGATGAGAGTATAAGAAGAAAGTGCGTGTCTTGACGTACGCTAGTTTAGTTATGCTAATACATGACAAAAGGTAGGATAGTTCACAATGCTTCTGTTTCATGCATTCCATGCGGCCAGAGGTGCTGTCATAGGGTGAGGGATGAACACAAAGGCATGTGGCCATCAGAGGCCTGCAAAGGAACAGCTTTAATTGTGTCTCCATCCAGGGCTGGGATGTGCAGAATTGGGTCTGGCTGCTGCTGTGCAAGAATATGCAGGTTCTCTAAGCTCTGTGAACATCCTGATCTGTGCTGCTCCACGGTGAGGGGAACCTGACAGAGGCATGGCCGTTACTTCTGTGGAGTAATCTAGGGATGAACCCTGTCTGCCCAGACCCTCAGACACAGATAGCTTGTCCTGACATCACATCCAATGGTGGTCTGGATTAATAACAAGCTGTGGGGGGTAGGTGGGTGGGTCAGGCTGCTCGATAGCTTGACATGGAGTGACCAGCGTGGGACTGGCCTCAAGGGAGTCGCCTGCGCGGCGCAGGAGTCATCCATAATCTTCTCTGGGAGGACGGCTCCAATTATCGGTCCTGCTTCTGCCCGCCTCCATAGCTGTCACCTCACGCCTCAAGATGCACTGCCACCTCCATTTGCATATATTGACAGTGCTGCTCTCAATGAGATGTGATGGATGTTCAGACTGTATCATAGTCAGGTTCCTTTCCTTTGTGAAAAGCTGTGTTCAAGGTTGTTACTGTCAAAACTACTGTGGCTATGTTTTGTAGATTTGTCATATTCTTATTAATGTTGTTTCACGCAGTCAGTCTGAGACCACCCCTGTAAAAAGAGTTTTACAGAATGTTCATTTGAGCTGCTTGATACATTCTGACCTTGAGTCTTTATTCTTTGTGTGCAATAAATCCAAATAAAATAAAACAGAAGCTAAAATTTTACCCTTGTGTTATGGCAGAATTAGGCTTAACAAACTACCCTGCCTTCTTCCTCTCCGTTTCCCTCTGACCTTTCTACACAGCCTTGAGTAAAATGGTCTTCAGCTGAGATGATCACAATTCTGTTCAATTACAAGTCTGGTCGTCTTGCCCCCTGCCCCATGGTTGGTGTCTTCCTACCAGTTACTAGTGGTAACAGGATTCCTGAGCATGCTTCCTTTGTGTGTGCCTGTCTAAAGAAGAATGGCGCACTATCCCACATTGATATATGCAGACCACAGACAACAGAAACTCCTCTTTAATCGTTAATGATTCGTGGTACCAGAGGCCGTCATAAGTAACATACAGCCTCTCCACAAACTGTTCCACAGTATCACTGTTGACAGTGACATGGTGTCTGCCTGTCAGAGGTCCCGCACAGACGCTGCATATTCAGCCTATATAGTAGTGGAGGCTGATTTCGTTCTCTCAAACAGTGCATATACCGCAAGCCCTTGTAACAGCACTGCGTGATAGTGGTTAGGATCAGATCTGTCCACACGTTGTTCATGGCCCTTCTGAGACCAATACCTTTCCTTACATGGGTGAATGCAAAAGAAACTAAATTGAAAAATGCAAAAAGAGTTAGGGAGAAAAGCTGTGGTTATATATCATGTCATGTCCTGACATTGTGAGAAATACATATATGCATATGCCATTGGTTAGAAGTGGATATACTGGGTCTGAGTTGCAGTTACAATGCTCACCTTCCTCACCCAGACAGCTGTAAATTTGGCTATTCTGTTTCACCTAGTTATTATTATACTCTCAGCATGGCGTTATGAGCTCAATGGCTGCTGCTGCTATAAAAAAGTGATTTATGTTATGATGACCTGAGGGAGTTAATGTATTCTTCTATTAAATTCCACTTTAATTGGGCTGCAAGTCAATCAGGAACTGGGGTTGGAGTGAATTAAAATGAAGGGGGACAATGCGTGGGGAGTATTCCTGTGCACAGCTAACACATAACATTGTCACAGTGTTAATTTAATGTTACAGAAATGTTGTGATAGTGTTTTGCGTTAGCTGGTGGCTGTGGCTTGGAGGAAAACGGGCAATCCAATACTTCTACAGTGAGGAGGAGGTCTGTTATTAAGACCAGATGAGGAGACATCTCTCTAAAAACACAGTATATGTTAAAATAACTAGTTAGACAAGTCATTGTACAATTGTGTTCAATTATGCACATATCTCTAGCTACATTTTTTCAGTATATTTCAGAGTAAGAGGCATGCTGTGAGCACAGGGGTGTGACAATTTTTTTTTTGCTCCCCTCTGTCCTCATCCTTACAGGGCACAAGAGCAAGTCACTGAGAGGTCATGCCAGGAAGGTCACATGAAGCAGCACTTCACATAGCTCCAGACAAGAACCACCCTAACTGCTTAACTTCATACAGTGTGAAATGAGTGCACAACATTATTTAGGCAAATCCAATATGATATGATTGTAGTAACACATCAAAAGATAATGGCTTTGTGTTTTAAACCAATCACTAATACAACTAATTTGCACCAAACACAAATAAATCAGCAAAAGATCATGCTCATATGAAACAAGGAATTGTATTATTTTACTCAATTCAGCTCACTAAAGGCCAAATTAATCTGTCCTGCCATACCGTAGACACATTTAACAGTAAAGAATTTGCACTAAAATTGCTACCAGCTGAACAGTAAGCATTTTCAGAGGTTATACTAGAACATGCTCACAAATGGCCTCTCTCCCTCACCCACACACAGAGAGACATGCACACGCACACAATATTTCCTCTGGAGCCAAAACCTGCAGCCATTGAGTCTACAGTACTTCCAAGAGATTGGCGGGGCAGCACAAAGAAATGCTGAAAATGTCTGCTGAACATTTAACTCTGCCGAACTGCCCACCGTGCTCAATACATACACAATATTGTCCTGTAACTAGAACACAGCTGGCGTCATAACCAGGGAGGAGGATGATTAGGAAGTCTGGCAAGATCGCATCAGCTCTGTCCATAAAAACAATGCAAATCCTCTTTGCTTGGGACAATTGATTTAAGGAAGCTCTCAAGGTACATTGTGCATTTTCATCAAAATTGAAAAATCAATGCTAAGAAGATTTATATTCTGCTCCCAACCATATTTCAAAGCTTTCTGCTAATTCTTACACACTGTTGTCCCTGTTATTACCATCATTATTATCATCAGTGTTATTGTCAGGCTTTTCCACCTAGGGGGCTGGGGCTCAGCTCTGGTGCTGGCGTCCTGGTATCAACAGGCGCCAGCTCAGTCAGGGGTGCTGTGAGGAGGGGAGCAGTAACATTAGACCCAATTAATTACCCCTGTTCCCGGGGTGGCACCGGCCATTGAAGTGGTGGTTACAGTGGCCAGTGTACACAGTTGTGACATGAGTGAACTGCGGATCTCTCCCGTACGTCAACGCTGGCCTCAGCATCCCTTCACACTGAAGCACTAAGAACTAATCCAACAAGGCTTTAAGCTTCACCTCTGGCTGAGCATAGATGGATCACCCTGTAACTCCTCTGTACAAAGCATACTCCACACATCAGCTCCTGCATGGAGTGGACCATTTTTCAGCACCACAGCTAATCTTTTTGTGGGGTGTGTGTCAAGGAGTGAAGTGTCCTGTCGGGAGCTGGGCTGTAGGGGTTGGGGGGTGGGTATAATTTATGGTTCTGTGCTGGATGTGGAGAGGTTAGAGCAATAGCCCCCCATACCCCCACCCTGAGCCCGGTTGCCATGCTAACAGCCTCTTCCTCTGTTTTTCACCAGGAAAGCTACTGCTCCTACAGGAAGTGCATAGTGGAACCTGACCTCTGCATGAACCCAGCTGATGAGGTGAAACAGAAGGCGGCAGGGGCCCCCAGGGTCCGGGAACTGGGAGTAGAGTGGGGTGGGGCATGGGGGGGGGGGGGGGGGGGGGGGGGGATGGGGTTTTGAGAGACAGAGAGTAAGTGTGACTGCAATGGTTGCCACTGCTGCTGTTCATTAGGAAAATAAAATCTACTCAACCCCACCCCTACCCCCTCCCTCCTGCACCCTCTCCTCCCTGAGCTCAATCTGCATACGACCAAGGCTAAATTGACACATTTTTCCTCATTAGAGGAGGAGGCTACAGTAAGTGTGCATCCCTCTTTAGAGCAGCCATCAGGAGGCAGCACAGAGACAGGGAGGGGAGGGAGGATCATCCATACACTGCATGCTCATGACCTAAAATGGTAATACATTTGTTTCAGACAGAAAGGGAAGCAGAAAAAGAGCAGGAGTTGGAGAAAGGAAGGAAGGAAGGAAGGAAGGAGAGAGTAAAATGACCATGGCTCTACCCATATTGCATGTACATGCATAGAAAATTAGATGATATACAATTCTGCATGATGGTTTAGTACAACTTAATCTTCTGCCTGAAAATGGCTGTTTTCCTTCTGTGTCTTCAATGAAACATTATGAGACTGAAAAGCCACCGATGAAAGCAATGTGAGACAGAAAAAAGGTGGACCAGACAAATAATAAACTTCTAGAGGGAGATATACTGGGAGAGGGTGATGTGTTAACCTCAAATATTGAATACAGTATTGTTGTATGTCAGCCAAATACAGCACAGGAAGAGAGATGCCTTCCAGCACATATGCTCTGTGCCCGCTTCAACTGCATCTATGCGTGGCAAGAAACCCGCACGTGCCTAATAAATCCATCACAGTCCAGAAGTGCTTTTTTGTTTCCTTTCAGACTTTATGAAGCATTACACTGTACATAACTACCATATCTAATTTGCATCTTTTAACATGTCACAATGTCTACCTATTATTAAATACAGAGCAGGTGCCATTAAGAGGAATAGTTAATAATGTTTCATCATGTAAGAACACAAATGATTTATCAATGAAAGGAAAACTGGAAGGTGGAAATATAAGTTGTATGAAGGCCCATCGGTGGATGGTTTCTGTTGGACTGGAGTGAGTCTTGCATCTGACCATTGTGTGCTTCTATTGGAGTTAGTGAGTTCGTGAGTAGTGTGCAGAGTAAGGAACACACACATGCACGCATGCACACAGAGGAGGTGCACACGATTGTGACTGTGACTGAAACAAAGCCACATAAGCAAGACCTCCACCTGGTGTTCAGCGGGTGAGAGGGTGCGGAGCAGCAGCCTTTGTGCGCCTCTGTGTTGGGAAAACGCTTTGACGAGCGAGGCAGGGCCGCTGCCTTTGATCTGGGGTTTGGAGAGGAATTTACGGTGCATCATTGAGTCAGGGAGAGAAAAGGCTCCCCTTGGACAGCCCTGAACAGTGACTACAGCTCCCTAAATCTCCCCCGCGCAGATTTACAGCACCCATTCAAATGTTTAACGGCAAATACAATAATCCTGTAATGGTAGAACAGCTGTAAAAGATGGCTGGGTGCTGCTGTGCAGAAATGACACAAAACCCTTATCAGCTAAATAAACTATTCTGGGAAAATAAAAACCCTCCATAGCGGACAAGAGCCCAGGGAGCCGTTTGGCCTATGGATAATAAAGGAAAGAGAGAGAATGAATGAAAAAGAAAAAAAGAAACATGACCAGATACCGTGCTCTCCAGTAAAACCAGCTTCAGCTTTCACGATCATGTTTGAAGTGTGTACATTCGTTCTCCATCTTTACGATTGCAGTTTAAATGAATGAGCACACACCACAAACTAAACCAAAAGCCAAGTAAATATGAGGGCTTCAGGTCTGAACCAAACGTGTGAGCTTTGCTGCTGAAAACCACAACAATGAAGAATAATTTGGTTGTGAGCAGTCCCATGCTGTGCTTTATGCCACAACACTTTGGTGTCCCATGTTAGAGAAAAAAGTGTCAGAGTAGATATACAGCACAAGAAGTCAAATGAGGCTGTTTCACTTCCTCTGTGACACAAGAAGAGAGCATCAGGCCTCACTGTGCGGGGGAAAAGCATTACATCATCTGTGTAACCCCAGTCTGGCACTTCCTAACCACACTGCCCCCCCCAAACACACAACACACACACACACACAAACACACATTTATAAATTTTCTGTAAACTGGGCCATTTGTTACAATTCTCTGCTGGGAAACATTAAAAGGAAAATATAAAGAGAAAATAACAGAAACCTCAGCAGTTCTCTTAAACCAGTGATAGCTTTGTCTAACATTTTGCCCACTGGCAAAAGAAGGGCATCATTCAACAGCTTTACAGTAAGTGCCTCCATCAGAAACAAAAGGTGTACTGCACTCAGGAAAGAGTGTAAATCTGTCTGTGTTGTGTTTGATGTGGAGAGTGATAATCCCTGAATGTGCAAAGTATTGGTGGGGCAGTTCCACGCTTGTGTGTGAAGAGATGACCCAGCTGGACTGTGATCCTGGGGACAGTGGACAGGGCATCCAGGTGCATCCTCTCTACTTATAACAGGACAGAAATACAGAAGGAACCCACCAGGCCTGTCTCAGGGTCCTGGACAGGTGTGGCATGGCACTGGTGACATATTCATCTGTCTGTTTTTCGATCATTCCCTCCAGCACCTCCACAGGTTCACCCATAACAATCTCACACCATTTCTGCAATGCTGCGGCAATGCTGGGAAAACTGCCCTAAGAAATTGTATATTGTAGACCTCATTTTTGCAGCATTTTCATGCTTCTATCCAACTGTTTGGAGACCCTGAATGTGGAAACAGAACTGCTCCCAGAGTGGCCATTCATCTCATGTCAGACATCTTTACCTTCCTCCCATTCTCTACAAGGCCAGCGTTAGAGAATCTACTATTACACTAACATTAGAGAAAATGATTGGTTCCAGAACCACATAAAGGGGCTCCTTCATTAAATGTAGTCCAATTTTACAAAGAAGAACCAATGAAGTGGCATGTCTTACTCTGAATCACCTGAATAAGCTGAAAAGAAAGTGTCCTCCTGCAACATCATTCAAAACACAAAGCTATGAGAATGATTTCCTTCTACCAGACTTGGTTTCTGTCCTTATGATGCTTATTCATTTCTGAATCATCTAAAAATAAATAAGCATTAAATTCTCTTTGTATAAGGTCCTTCAATGAAGCAAACTACTTTTGCTGCAGACATATGTATCACTTCAAACAGAACACAATATTTAACATAAATATCAAAACTGTGTTTGGTATACATCATTCTATGAACCACTGCCATTTCAATAGCAGTGTATCTGATTACAGTCATCATTGCTTTCTATAGCCCTTTATTCCTTTATGTGTGCTTCCGAATAGGATCTTTAAATCAAAGGGCTATCTCTTTATGAGGCCAATGTCAGATGTCCCTGCTGTCACCTCACCCCCCTTTAACCGCCACCCCCCATGTGCGTGCACACACATTCACACACATGCACACTGTCAGATATGAGAGCCAGCAGGGCTTGCACCATCCGAATGTTCCCCTCTCCACTTACCAAAGGCGCTATCTTCCCCCTGAAAGAACAATGATAACAGACAGAGGGGTACCAATGAGCGCGTATACATACATGTGCTGTGTGCATCCGTGTGCGCTTGAGTATGTAAACGAGTGTGTTGTGTGTGTATCTATGCCAGTGTGTCATCGGGATTTATTTCACTCCTTTGCCGGCCTATGTGCTTCCCTCAGGAGATGATTTAGGACCAGCATGTGATCTGCTGTGCATTGGGGAAGACATAATAAACAAGGGGAAGAGCCAGCCTACGCATGCTCGCTGTCGGTGCGCTGCTACAAACACTATATCACAGATGCCAGGGAAAGAGCCACACACAACCAGCACACCTTTTTTTCCTACGTGCAGCACCAATCAAATTACAGTCATACAAACTTTGGCTCCAGGGAGTTTGGCCACATCAGCAAATGTCTTGCCCACCTGTTTCACTGCTGGGATTTTAAGCTTCACCACCATGTCTTAATACTAGGTGTATGATGTTAGAGACTGTGATAAGTGATTAGTTGACTAATTTGAAATTCAATGTATCTGATACACAGTTTAAGATGATTCTGCAGCACTACTTAATGAAATTTGATTCAAGGAAAAGCAAGAATTGTTTATTTTTCTTCAGAAAAATAAATATCTAAGAGCAAAGTGATTTTGTATTCACTGAGTCTACAAGGGCTTAAACTTTAATGTCCCTCCAAAGCCATTCGGTCCTTCTGCAAAACCCAGAGCATCTGTATCCCACTGGCAGACAGAAAAGCACTCTTTGTCACTTTTTCTGTTTTGCTCTTGCAAACATAAATTACTAGCACCTCAAAGTTATCATAAATGAGTCCTTTGTTTTTGGTGGCATTACACTGATTTAACCAAGTTTATAATGTGTGCCATCTGTTTTTGAGAACTCAAAGCTTATTTTTGTTTCTAGTGTGTGACTCCACATGGGATGGCCAGGCACAGAATTTGGTTCTGACCACCGCAATGCTCTCCAGGGGAGGAAAGGAGCACCCTAGGACACAGGCAGTTATTACTTCTGTCAGTTATGATTGCTTAAAAAAATACAAGAAAAGTTGTGTGTGAATAACTTCATGTTTGGTTTGTTTTCCTGTCCCAGCTGGGGGTGGTTGTCAGCCAGGTGACTGGTTGTTCATGGTTTTTGGGCAGTTATATTAAGTGTCCTGTTTGAATTGTCTCCCATCTCACTTTGGGTGAAGGCAGAGGCAGTGAATATGGTAGACTGAGGGGAAATGAAGCACAATATAGCAGTGCGTATTTGAGCAGATGCTGTGCTACGCCTCACTGTAGCTCTTGACAGAAACATCACTGCCAGAGGTAACTCATTTAGTTTATTGGACTTTCCATTCCAAACCATTCTTATTGTGAAGATGAAAAGGACACATGTCCCAAAATGCTTTGAGCGACTTTGATCAGATAAGAAAAAACCCTTACAATAATTAATACACAAATGAAAATGTTGAAACAGAGGGGTATAAAATGAATAACATTTCATTGTGCCAACAAAAGCTAATATATGTCCGTGTGCATGCACCCATAAAGTGGCAAGATGTTTCAGCTCCATCAGCTATAACTCATATTGTCCTGGGTTGAAAATCACAGATGTTGACCTTTCCATCATTTGCAGCTAATTAAAACAAATCACTGTTTCTCAGGTGGGAATATATGGATGCGAGGAGATTAGCAGATTGCACTTTAGTCATTAAAATTTATTTTCCCATGTTTCTTATTTATCAACAGTATTTGGCATGTGTGTATTTGTGCATGAGTTTAAGTGTGTTTGTATGCCTGTTTGTATGTTTGATGTAGATAAGAGCTCTGTGAAAGTAGTAACGTGGAAAATGTCAACAGATCCCTTAGCAGCTGCCAGGTTATGACACACTTAAATGATAAAGTAAGTTGGATTCCTAATTTTTATCAATGGATTTATTAATATAACTATAATGTAATGGCAGTAATGAACTTTACTGTGCTCTTGCACACTTACTATCATAATACATTTTAGTAAAAATACTGCTTTATCTATAAGTCTATTTGATATCTATTTTTTCTGTTATATCAGGTGTTAAATATTCATAAACATGAAAGTACCTTCAAAGAACAATGCTGTTTCTGATATAAAAATGCCCCATTTGGAATAGTGGAAGTGTATTGCAGTAGTTTCCAATCACAATTACATGTAAAGAGAAAATAATGTAGAGAACACTTTTTAATTTCAAATTCATAAAGACCTTTCAAGACAGATCTCTGTCCCTCTGCTTTTAAAAACAAGCACTGTGGCTATTACAATAAATAAACACTTAATGTCTTCTACATTTGTAAGAAATGCAGGACACAAAAACTAATCTTGCACTGAATTCTCATCTCCAACTAATGGTTTTTTCACATTCAAATTATTCTCTTATAAATAGGCTCAACTCATTGATAAATTTCCACCTGGGAAAGACTCCACACATTTTGTGAAAAAAAAAAAAACATAAATGCAAACAAAAACACTATGAAGTGGAAAAAAACCACATCAATCTCATATTTAAATTACTGAATTCATGTAAAGTTCATTTAATGTAACTAGAAAAGATAAAATTAATCTTAAGAATAAAATTAATCTTAAATCATTTAACTGAAATAAACAGGCAGAAAAATATTATTCATCATATTCAAAATGCTGCGAAAAATACTGCGAACATTGGGAATTACCTGTTTCCTCCAAGCTGTGTTTGTACTATGTCAATGCCCTCACCTGAGGATTAAGAAGTGCGTACCTATATGTGTTACAATACTGTCATCACTGACACCATTAAATACATTGAATAATATGTACTACATTAAACACTGAATTATTTTAAGGTAGTGATTGAAAAAATGACACTGGCTCTTCAGATCTAATGCAAAACAGTCATTTTTATATTGTTCTTGATGACAGTGACATTCTGTAGAGTTCAGAGAATGTGATCAAACTGAACAATTTTACTTTGTTTTAAGTTAATTTATTACATTTTAAGTTAATTTATATTCTTGAAAGCACAGACATTATACTGACAATCTTAACTATTTAAAAACTATAAACATTTTTAAAAAAAATGACTATCTTTATAAAGCCGTTTACTGTTCAGTGCAAATAATAACAATTATAGGCAAATATTAACTGACCTACAGTTCACAACCATTTTGACATTTTGGACAAAACATTTACTTTTAAACATGTAGTTGAGTCAAACAGAGAACTTTAAATCACTCAACAATCTAAAAATCCAACTTACCGACAAGCACTTAGCTATTACGAGAAACATGACACCCAAAACCAATTGATCAATTAAAAAAGTGAATGGCTTCATCCTCCCCCCGATCACTTTCAGCTGAGAGCATGAGAGCCACTGGCATGCCTGGCTTCCCCGAGAAACGGAGCGCAGAGGGAGAACATCCCGACACGGCTCACTCTCACCATCTGTGACCCTGCCTGGGTACTCTCTATGGCCGGACTGCCCCACCACAGTCACCCCAAAACAAGGGGCTCCGGTGCCTATAATCAGCCCAGCACCTCAAAACACTGTTATATTGGATATATAGGCAGTCAGTTGCAGAGTCTTGATAAAGCCAACTTCAGTTTCACAAGTTATGTTCTAGAGTGCTATGTAGATCTAAAATGCTTGCAGCATCCATGGGGAATGTAAGATTGTTCTTCATTCACAGACAAAAATATTCACTTCATTCACATGAGTACACTATATGAATGTGACAACCTCAAATGTATAGACATATCAAATAAATAAATAAATAAACTCTTACAGCCACAATACTTGAAAACAGTAGTCAAACCTTCTAAATATGTCATTGATTTTTTTAATGAGGTGTATCACATTTTTAATGGTTACAGAATCGTTTGTAAATATAGAGCAAAATGATTTATTATGGGAAGTTTAGGCTAACTATATTAATACTGTTTTCTTAGTGAACACAAGAGGAACATGTGGAACTTCTGGGATCCATCATTCATAATGCATTCCAGATAGTCTAGCCACAGGAGCAATGAATTAGACAGTGTATTTTATAGTAACTTGTACAGATACAACAGAAGGAGTGTAAATTTACTGGAAAACACTCATACTATAACATAAAACAAAGCACTTCTTTACATTTCATGTACTGTTATGCAAATCGTTATTTTTCTAAAATATGAAAAATATATTTAAGGCATACAAATAATAAAAATTTGTTTTTCTATCATATATGTAGTTTCTGTAGCACAGCTTTAAATGCCAATGAGATGAAAATGTTACACATGCTCCTACTCCTTCGCATGAATCGGGATCAACAAATGATTTAACAAAAATGATGAGGATAATGTCATGGGTATTATAAATGCGATAACGTCTCAAACACACACACACACACACACACACGCACATACACGCACACACACTTCTAACAACTATCTGCGTTACTGTAATTACTGTAAGTAGGCTACATTACTGCAACGTCATTTCAATACATTTTACTTAACACCTCCGTTAAGAAACAATGAAGTTTATTTAACATGGCAATTTTCTAATGATTATTTACGTCGATTTATTACAACTTGTAATTCCTTTCATTTGCTTCTCCCTTCCGTTCGACCGTCTTTATTATTTTGCAAGACAGCCGTTTACTTTATATTCTTCTAATTTACATAAATTAACAATGTTTCATTTCTTATGCGCTATAGTGTTTTAACGCTCATTTATAGTCGAGCATTACTCGCATTATTTATAATTTACTTTAAGCAGTCTATCCCTTTTTAGTTGGTTTTATATCGAATGACGTGCAGTCTGTTTAGAAAATTATGTTCTTTTTGTCATTTATATTCGACAAAAAACGACAAATTTTTAGTTGTAATGAAATTAAATCAAAACATATTATCTTCGTATTTCGTATACCAAACACGGGCATATAGGAAGAATAAAAAGGAGGCATATCCCACCCAAATCACAAAAATCTTTTGTATCATATATTACTAAGTATGATGTATATTTAGCAATTCTCAATAAAACAGCTTTCATTTCGTTTTCAAATATAGTGCTCTGACTACAGTTGGTAAACCGAAGTAGCAACATGAGTTTTGTAGCTAGGTGGCAGTAGAGGTTTCTGTATCCCGTGCCCTTACTCATTCATTTGTTCAAAAGAAATTCCATACACTTTTTAAAAAAGGAATAATTGCCATTATGTGCTGTAATTGTGCGTTGATAGGGGAAAGACAAACAGGTAAGCTATATATTTAATTATCTACGTAGCTTGTGTTTGTATACGTGGTTATATGTCGATCTACAAAAACAAATTTATAATAAAATTTGAGCAGACATTCGCAAACAGTTACATTTCTATTGATGAAACTGATCCCATACCAACGTTTAAACACTTTCGTATTTCCAGAGGTTTATACACGCATTTATATAAGTTTATATAGAGGTTTATATTTTTCGACGAAAATGTAAAAGGAAAAAAAAACATCAATAATTATAAGGAAGATTAAATTAATCCTCAATGAATACTACACGCACTTTCCAAGGAAGGAGATAAAATATTTGCTCTTTGAAAATAACGTAAATCGAATGCAATTTCTGAAGTCAAAACTAAATACCCCTACACAGTCACAAAAATGCAAACTGTCTTAATGAGTTTAGTTTGTCAGCGGTACAATTACAAAAATAAATAAATAAATACATAAAAACTTCAGCAATCACAAAGTTATATCGAATACGAATACTCTAATTTACAAAGTAAAGGTGGTAATTATGAATTCACTAAAATGTACAGTGTTACAACATAGGTCGGCCTTAATTTACAAAGAAATTATGAACATTCATTTGTAGACAGGCCGTATAATAATTAATTTTCTTTTTATATTGACCTTGTTTATTAAGGAAAACATGGCAATGACTGCACCACAAACACTAGTATTCTATACCCAAAGGCCATAATTTATAGCTTTGCCGTCAAAAATGGCACGTGTCGTTTTCCGGAAGCAGTACATCAAGACTTCAGCAATACATGTAGGTTATCACAAAGAGGAATGCGGTGTGGATTGCAATCCTTGATGTATTGACATTCCAGATTTCTAAGTGTCCAACAAGTTCGACATATTTATTGCTACTTAATGAACACTAGGGGTAAATATGTTTTGGAGAATGTTGGATATTGTAGAGCAAGTTCAATATTAATAACACAGAAAGGAAACATCATTATTCTCGGTAGCTATATTACCAGATCACCAAAACCCGACAAGTATGTGATCTGTGCTATGGACGTATTATTGATATATGTTAGGCCATTTATCACAAAGGTCGCTGAGACTATAGGGCTTTAAAACAGGGCTAAAGTTGAGCTAACACGCAGCAGGTGGCGCTAGATTGGGTTTCAGGTGAAAACTACACGGTCCTCATTTGTAGTTACAAAAAAATCTGCTTTAATTGAAAACGGGATTCTTCGGAAATGTGCACCGTATATGATCTATTGCAAAATTAGCGAAATCTAATGGCCTCCGACTTAGAGTAAAGAGACACTGACGCATTTCGTTATATTTTAATGCACTACTATTTTCATTATCGTTTGACACTGCCAATCTTAAAACTTTTACTTATTCATGCAAAACTCAAGAGGAAAAAACACAACTCAAAGAAAATTCTTACTAGATATTAATATACCCAAATATATATCCAGCGTTGCTGGTGTAAAATCTCCGTGAGCTTTCGAACATTATGAGCATGGGCAGGTAGGTTTTACAACATGTTTACTAGCATGTCTAGGGGTGCTTTCTGAGACTGCCAATCTGCCAATAAAGAAAATCTGTTTTTGGATGAAAAGAACGAAAATAAAAAGGCTTACAATCGTAGCCTGAAGCATCCAAATGTAAAATTCACCATTTGCAAGCGTTAGAATTGTTGAATTAAAATACATAAAAAGCACTCGATATGTAGGCTACAGAAGCATAAACTAGTGCTTCTTCGGAACCCTCAACAGGTTCGGCATCAATTTAACTGAACATATATAGTCACACAATAAGCGCGAAAGATCAAGAACACATGTAAAGGTTGATTTTTTTGGGATGAAATGTTTAATTAATTACCCATTAAACAACATCTATAGGCCTACTGAACTTACGTACAAACCCGAGGTCGAGATTTATCATTTTATTGTGATATGTTTAAACGATGCCAATGTTTATGCGTGGTCGTCTGTCTTGACGTACTTGAACAAAATATATTTTACATTTTTGTTTTGTAATGGTTAAATTATTGTCGTAAAATGTAAGTTACGATAAATTGTTGCTCAGCGTACACACGCAAAGCACTATATTCGGTGTACAGGGAACGGTTTCAAGATACAAACTCGGCACAGTTGTTGTTTCTGACCTGCATTACTTCATTGACTCAGTTTCTCCAGCGCTCTCGATGATCAATTCCTTTCTCGAAAAGAAACAGGACCGAGGGCGGTAAACCACGAGCACGTTCACCCATGGGCAACGTTCACTACCAATATAAAGTATTGATGCATGTTCACTAAATATCCGGAACACAGTTGACAAATATTATTTTTAACAATTTTATTCGAAACAAATGTGCTGAAATTAATCACATATAACGAAAAAATATATTCTCCACTTCAATTAAAAAATGAAAAGTAGGACGACTATTTGTAATATAAGTGTGATATTGTGTAACATACAGTGTATTAATAAAAGCTGGTTTTTTACTTTTCAAAGGTGGGTTTACATTTGTATTATGACGTATTGAGAAGTGGACGTAATTTCATGGCTTTTTTTCTACCTTTCGAAATATATATTATCCATAAATACATTAATCATACATCAACAGCTGTAGCAATGATTAATTGCTGGTTTAGTTAATTGGTAATGAATGTTACTAATGTGTATTATTAACAACAATAAAAACAGTAAAACTATATATATATATATATATATATATATATATATATATATATATATATATATATATAAAATCAGACCTGTGGCAGTAATTTAAAAAGATACATGGCAGGAGAAAGTATGTGTCAGCAGAGTGAGTGAGATGAGAACTTCTGCAGTAATTAATCTCCCCTTCTGCAGCCCTTCCTGTATATGAAACTGAAACACCATCTGTACTGCAGGATCATAGTAATTTCAAATTCCTTTCTATTCTTTAAAAATGCAGTTCATTTAAGATGTGTAATTAATTGTCAGCCTTGCCACTCTATGAGATACAGTATGTGCTTTGCATAATACACAGCCAACAGATGTCTACAGGCAAGGCTGAGCTGTCGAAGACACAGAGGCCTTTTAAAAGTGTTGTTGGGACTCTTCAGACACAAGTAGTGCTACTCATATTCACATGTAAAATAACCCTATAAAACAATTATTGAAGGCTACTCAGGGCACTGTAGACAAGGTTTTAATTTGTTTCCAGATGCAACACAGCCAGGTTGTTTTTGACATTGGCAAAGGCGCTACAGATTAAAAGGAGGGCATTTCCTTTGTACTGCAGCAGAGGTGTCGTAACAGCTGATACTCTGCATAGATAAAGCTGGGCATCTGATCCCTGAAGAAATGGCCATGGTGAATTTGACCCCTCTCAGCCCTGTCTCTGAGGTCTGTTTGATCTGGGAGGATAATCCCATGCCATCAATAACGGGGTGCACTCCATCTATGATCTGAGTGCAGACAGATGCTGAAACATTTGTCAGCTCTGTTGCATCATCACAGTGTAATCTTTTCCATTTTAAAGAATAAAAATGTTTGAAACAGAAATTTAATTTGATCAGTATGAAAAAAAAATCTGCCCACTCCCACTCCCATACAAAGGATTAATAGGAGACGACTGTGATATAAGATTTGGTCTTTGTTTCATAGTTCACTTGTCCTATTCTTTTAGTGAACACCTGTGGAAGACTGGAAAGATCTGTAAGATTGAGTAACTCGGCACACGCACATGTGTGTTTGTATGTATTTGTGTGTGAGTGTGTGTTTGCGCTTGTGCAGGGGTCAGACTACTTCACTGATGGGCCCTTCAAAATCAAGACAAAAACAGAATAACAAACAAACAGATGAGCAATGAGAGCTAGCAGCACGGCTCTTATTGCCCTTGTAAAAAAATCCACGTTTTCTTAATTATGAAGGTGCAGCAGGGTAGCTGCAGTGGGGCCCATGTGGGTGTAGAAGATGCACGGAATGCACCTGAAAGTCATCCATTACAGTCCAAACCTTAAAGCAGGATACAGGGAAAAGTAAATATAGTAAAACGAGGTCTGGAACTAGCTTGCTAGCTTCCACTAGCTTTGATGGATTAATACTGATTAGCACGCTTAAATCACTGTGGCCGTGTGTCTTATTTCCCCCGAGCCACAGGGACAATAGCGGCATAGTTAGTAAAGGCTGAATCTGAAAGAAGAATTAGAAAGAACAACATAAGAGAATGGGTCTCTTTTTCAATGACGTGCACGAGAAGACTAAGATGTAGAAGTGTTTCTAGCACATTTTTGGCATGGGGTTTAATTTGTGGGTGTGCTTGAATAAGTAAGCCCAAAGGTATGGGTGGAAGGAGCAAAGCCAAAGTCCACACTCGTTGCTTATTATTATTTTTTGAGAGGCTCTAAGACCTTTCAGTATGCAGGAGCACACAGCGTCATCTTTTCTGATACTCCTTGCTGGAAGAGTCTTTGTGCATTCATCAGAGAAGAGGGAATCATTGTGTGTTTTTATGGGAGAGCCCAAAACCTGCGGCACTAGTGCATAGCTCAGGGTCTACGTCCTGCCAGCTCTGTTGCTATGGGGCAAAAAAAGAGAATGTGCTTTTTTGTCTTCCCTCCCTTCCTCTAGATCTAGCTGGTGGCAGGTTGCAGGGCAGAGGAAGCTGGCGTGCAGTAATACCAAGGGACTGTGAGGAGGAGTGACCGGAGATGGATTTGACCGGTGAATGACCCCTCTGGACAACACCCCCCCCCCCCCACCTTCTCCTCCCCCTCATCTCGACTATTGGACATAGAGTCTGAGTAGTGGGTGTGTGTGTTCGTGTGTGTGTGTGTGTGTGCGTGTGTGTGTGTGTGTGTGTGTGTGTGTGTGTGTGTGTGTGTTTGCGTGTTGGCGGGGGCTCTTCACAGTACATTCTTTTCCTGAAGGCTGATTCACACAGAGCCCCTCTAACCCACAGACTACCTCCTAAACTAGCCATGACCCTTCCACACTGTGGCTGGAATTCCATGGGAATTTGTTCCGATGCGCCGGCTGAACTGGGGGGTGGGGGGGGGATCCCACTCCTCCCCGTACAGGACAGCATTTACACTGCTGGCAGGTGGCCTGTAGGTGTCTCGTAGAGCATGAAACACAGGCAGAGGATCATACAGATATTTCAACCACGCAAGGACCAGCACATGAGACAATGAACTTAAGTAGAGAGGCTCAGACATGGTTGTTAGTTAATGTTAAAACAGAAACTCATTTTTGTTGTTCCTTTTATTTTAGAGCAGGGCATAAACATGTCATTGCTGTTTCAAATATATAGTTAAACCAGACCTGTATTTTATATCTATGGCTACTTTGATAAAGTGAGGGGAATATGAAGCCCTAATGAAAACAAGGTTTTTTCCTATGACAGAAACATCTAATATTTGCTCAAATCAAAAGTTTCTCTTCAGTTTCTCTCTGCCTACAATATGTATGTAATGCAGATGTGTAACAGGAAATTGAATGACTTGACCTGCAAAAATAATAATTTGTCTACCGGTTTTTATGGTTAGGATTTCAACTTAAAACCTTGGGGATTTTGTCTGCCTTTGTTAAGTTTCTATTCACATTTCCAGGCCATTCCTACTCCACTGAGAAAAGGCTGAACAGGCTAAAACGCCAGCCTGCAGTATCTTTGCCTTAAATATGGCAATAGTTTCCCTTAATCTTCTGTGATGAATTTTGCCCAAAAAAAGAGAGAGAATGAGTTTCAACAGGGCCATAAAATACGCATGATACTGGGGGGATGATAACCATCATGGAGGAAGAATATGTCTTCATTGGCTGACATGACTGTTTCAGAGGTGATCTGGCCTGAACAGTTCAGTGGGCGGTAATACCAGGCAACCGCTGATTTCCAGTTAAAATTATCATCATAATGAAGGAGTTAACAGTCCAGTAATGAATTTGCTTTACATATTCATGCTGTGAAAGGCAGATCAGGGACCTCTGAGGGCTGCACTGTGGGTTGGGCTGTCAATTTATGCCCTTCGCCATCCATCCACAGCCACACTTGGGCTGTCCTGACACCATATTAAACATGCTAGAAGCATTTCCTTATTGCCTTGCAGGGGAGAAAAATGCCTTCTTACCCTCGGCCCCCAACATCACCCACAAGTGTGTAGTCTGAGAGGCATGGCCATGAACCTTCCTTTCTTCTACAACCATCATTAAACAAATACAGACTAGACTCGATCGAACCCTGAATAAAGCTTCAGAGCAGCCTTTAATCACTACCCAAACCTTTCTGATCTCAGGAGTTAAGAAAACTTTAAGCAGTAGTAACACTGGGTTTGCCATTTTTGATCAGCAGTGAATCAAAGTTCACACAGTCCAATCTAAACGTGCAGGTACAAAGCACATTTATTTACCAGTGGGCTTAGGTCCTGAGATTATTATTACGCACAAGATGCAAAAGCAATAATCAACAAGCAGCTGCCAGTCACAGCTGTAGTCCCTTGTGCATCTACAGTGCAACTGATCCTGCATTGTAGGTGGTGAACACATGACCCAGGCCTTGTGAGCAGATGGATTGGTTTGGTCTATTTATACAGTGATCATCTTGGGCCACACAGGGACTGCTATTTGGGTCCCGGGTCCTGGCTCCCAGCCAGAGTAAACAGAAGATCCCATTTTTGTGAATACAGGTTAATTTTCTCTAACAGCTTTTAATCATGCAGGCACACTGCCCTATCTGTAAAAGTGCCCCCCCTACCCCCCCGACCATCATTGCATTCTCTTCCTAATATGACCTTTTTTTTTTAACGAAAATTATATATTGTACCATGTTTCCGCTCTGCTGTTCCAGTCCACCTCTGTGCAGATGACTGTAGCCCCAGCCTGAAACTGCATGGGAGGGGGGTTGTGCTTTGCTGCAGTCACTGGGTTTGAGAATGGCAGCAATGTCCTTGGGTATGTTAGACATGCAGTGGTGCAAACACATTACTCTGTGGCCCTGTCATTTCAAAGGGGTGAACGTGAAGCCACGGCATGTAATGCGCAGTGAAATACTACAGTGGACAGAGGGCCTTTCGACCCTCCCTGTGAGGTGCATCCAGCATAGTTACACCATCCAACTGTTTCATCTCACCCAGCCCCTAAAATCACTGTATGTAGAGACGCAACAAAGGTATACAGGCAATTCCAAAAGTGTGCAGCCTGGCCAATGTCCAGAGACTATCGTCTACACCACATGACACTACAGCCCCTACTGGTTACACTACGGTCTGCATCACCGGCAGCCACTCTGCAGTAGCTGTCAGCAACCCTTGCAAGCAATTTTCTTTCACAATTTACAATTAGCAAACCGTTCGGATCTTACAATTACACAATCATTAGAGAGAAGAAAACATGGTGAAAAGGAAGTGGTGGACTTGTACCTGTCAGTATGGGCGACTCTGACACCTGAATGGGAGACAGCAGAGTGCTGCCCCCGCTGCCTGAGAAGGAGGGAGGGGATCTCTGGTGCTCTGGCACTCCCACACTGTACATCTCAGAACCTACACAGGGTCAGGCTGATCCAACAGGGACTCCACCCCACACACGCTGTTTCCATAACAAATGCTGATCAATACTAGCAGTAATGAAATGGTTCGTATTTTAATAATAAATTACACAGTCCCTTTCATTATTGATTTGATAAGGTGTCACTATTATTGCTTAAGATTTTTCTTTTGAAAGAATAAAATGAATAAAAATTACACTTGGAACAAATAAACCATAGCTATATTCCCAAATTGTTAAACAAGTCATATATTGCACCCCATGTACAACCTGCACAAGAAAATGTTTCCTTTATGGAACTCCCAATCACCTCACAGGACTCACAAAAACACATACAAGAAACAGCTCCTACCAAAGGCTCCACATACATGAGGAAACATGCTTCCTCTCTGAATGACCTAAGTGAAACCTTATTAATTGTGCCTAAATACCTACCTGGAAAATTCTATGTAATGTATTGTCAATGCCATACAGTTGGACTGAACACTTATGATGACTTTGTTGATTCCCTACCTAATATTAAATAACTGCAAAATCTCCACCACAAGAATCTACTTATGGCACAGTAACACAAATAATGCAATTAACAACAAGGAAAGACATCCCCACCATTATCACTGGTGTCAGTCCAACAGTGACAATGAATTTATTTTAATTGCTCCAGCTCTAAAAAACTTTTTCAATATTTAACATTGAGGAGAAAATGGCAATCATTCATTGCCTGAACATACTGATTGACCATAATGATTAGCCATATTCTAATCAGGATGGGGCTTAATGTAATATTCCCATAAAGTAGTGAAGAGAACATTAATTAACTAGATTTGTGTGCGTTTCCTGAAGAAAATGCAATATGTGGTTGCCTGATTGCATTATTGACCATACACTTGAAAGGGTTAATATCACTATTGGAGTTGCTGTCTCCCCCCCTGTGCTTATACATTTATAATTTTGTACTTCTATAGTTTTAAAGATTTTTTTTTAAAATGCTCTAAATTTACCCCATTCAAAAGTATAGGAGTGAACAGAGGGAGGATTTCACTCCTGGCTTTGAACAATGTTTTTTTTTTTTTTTACATAGCCGTATCTCCTTGAATTCTGGCTCGAGGGGCATAAATTATACATCATGGCACACTAATGAATAGCATTGGATTTGTGGACTTACAAGAAGATAATTATATGCATGACAATAAATTATTTTTGTGTGAGCGGGACAAGTAAATGTATTACTTCAGTTCACCAAAATCCTAGAAAAACAACATGTGTTGTGTTCTGCTGGTTGAGCAGATTTTGGGCAATGGCCCTCTGGTGAGCTGGTGTCCTGTCGAAAGGGCTTATTATGAAGTGGATCCAGAGCACAGAAACAGGGAATTCCTCATACCTTGTGAGTTATTTACGTTGGAACACATCATCCTTTTCTGTCACCATTAGGTGGCAACTAAGTTGTCTTTTTTTAAAACATCTGCTTACTGAAAATAATTATAGGAATTGTGAATATAAAAGCATAAAAAGAGAGTGGATAAGTAAGAGGAAGAAAACAGCAACTTGAGCATGTCACAAAATGCTTTTAATTGCTTTTGAAAATGATAATAAATTGGTGCAGAAGTGCAAAAATGTGCATGTGTAGAAGTGTTAAAAAGTCCTGGCACTGACACCCAAACACAGCACCGACATCTCTGTCTTGCTCCCTCTGTTTTCTCCTCTCTTTCTGGCCCTTTCTGTTCCTATCTACATCCTCCCCCACACAAGGAGTTAACCTCGGCATGTACAATATCAACTATTTTAAAAGTTTAATGTTCACAGGATTATTGTTATCTTTTCATCTATAAATCATGTTCTTCTCTGTGCTTTTTAAAATAAGCAGCCTGTCAGAGGTATGGCAGACACCTGCTCCCTCTCTTCTTTCTTGCCAAGTGTTTTTCTTTCTTTTTTTTTTTTTGGAAAAGATAGTTCTCTGAACCATAAGGTGCAGACAGGAAACAGCGGTTGGTTTAAGACTGACACTACAAGAATGGTCTCCATATGGATAGCACCCCTTTTGATTTACGACATCATCCTTTGAAATAAACTTCTGGCTTCTCTATCAATGATAGATAAATAAATCAATTAATCAATTAAAACCAGACACCCCTGCTGAATCTGAAAACAATATAGAACAATGGAGATGTGGGGCTATAAGCCAGGCTCTTCTTTTGGCAGCTAAAAGCAATTGGGGGGAATTCAATCACACATTGATAATGATGCAGACACAAAAAGAAGAGTGGGGTCAAATTTCCTTTGTATTTTTGCCATGCTGGCTCTGAATGACACACTTTGCTCTTTTGTATTTTTTCTCTGAACTGTGCAGAACTTAAGTGTAAAATGCAAGCTGTTGATTAATTGATTAATTGATTAATTCAAATGTATGGTGGATGAAGAAAAAACAATACTGTAATACTACTAAGGCAAACAGCACTAACATCAATTACACTTAAGTGGAAGTACACAAATATCAAACAGATGAAAAGGTGATGGCATGAACACTTGCACTGCATGGTATCAGGGAGATCAATGGCAGAAGAAGCAGTTGCATTCGAGCAATAAATGTATTCTATTGCATTGTAAACGGCAATCAGATTTATGGAGGCACTTGAAGGCAATGATCGCCCCCTTCAATCTGGATGTCCCTGATTTGCTGCTATCTGAGCTCGCCTCACAGTGAAATGCTTTTCGCGCCTCGAGAGGGAGGGAGGGAGGCCATCCCACTGAAAAAGGCACCTTACCGATATGGGTACAAACAGACCAGCATCCCTCCATTGATTTTGTTATCGCTGTCACGCACATGCGTCTCCACACAATCAATGCACAGGAGGAGGATATGTGTGTGTGTGTGTGTGTGCGTGTGTGTGTGTGTTTGTGAGTGTGTGTGTGTGTGTATGAGTATTGTGGGGTTGTGTTTTTTTCAGTATTCCTTCCTTTTCAGCTCTTCACAGCATCTAAAAGTAGTACAATGCTTTGCATGTGCACCAGTGCATAGACTAACCTCCACCTGTTTCTGCTCCCTAACTCACACCAGCTCACTCACTCACACGCACACAGACACACACACATGTATGTCCTCACACCAGCACCAGACCAGAAATCTGACAGACAAACCTCACCCGCGTTGGTAGTGTTAGAATGATGTGATGGGAATTTTTTTTTTCTGCAAAATGTGTCAGGACTATAACTCTTTCTGCGTGTGTGTCTGTTCTCCATTCCCGATTAAGGCAGGCTTAATTAGATAGTGAGCCTGATATGAGGAGGGTTCATTACAATGCAGTTTGTTTCCAGCACCACCTTCAGCCACTTGAAATGGCTTTAAGCAGGGATTAATGACCTACACACTGAACTTCATGTCCATTGTGTGTGTGTGTGTGTGTGTGTGTGTATGGGGGGGGGGGGGGGGGGTGAAGAAAGATCAGGGAAGTGAAAAACTGAGAGAATTTTTTCTTTAATGTCCAAAACCTCAAAGCTAGCAAGAGTCAGGAGGAGACAAGAGTTGATGTATGATGCACACCACTGAGGAGCAGTTTAAATTCATACATTAAGTGCAGCCTTATACCCTCCCCACATCAGGCAAAGTGTCTATCAAGTCTCTTTCATGTCTCACTGACACTGCCTTCACCTACTCCAGGAATGCATGGCAGGAGGACCTGGAGGCAGGACACTGCACAATGGAGGGGTCCTTGCACTCAAGTGCACAGCTTTCACTTCAGAACACAGACTCTATGGTATAGTAATCCCTTAGGTTACTTTGCCCCCAAAGTCTTCTGTTTAAACAGGAAAGATTTACCTGTTTCTTTTATAGTCATTTTGAAGAATTGTACATTGGGTTTTAACCTTTTATATGCATGTGTAAAATTTATGTGTAAGAGTAACACCTACCCATAGACATACATCATTATGAACCATTGTTACATTGGGTTTTAATCTATTGTATGCATGTGTAAATTTTATGTGTGAGAGTAACACCTACCTATAGACTGACATCATTAACATTGACATACCTTACAACCAAGAATGAGACTGAATTATGAGGACAGCCATAAAGTTCTTTTCCAGCAACAATACTGTGCACTGCAGTCCTCTGTAGGTATGAGCACATCAAAACTGTGTTTGAGAGTAAAACAATTAGCACTAAGGAGGTAAGGTGGCATTTAAATACTGTAGGACCTAAGATTATGTGAGATTTGACCTTGAACAGTTCTTTCAAGTAGATTCAATATTTAATTACATCAAGTTTTCAAGTATTTTCGAGGACATTGCAATTAGACATTGGAAAAAAATGTCAGTTTCTTTCTTAGTGTAATAAACAAAAATTATTCAAATTATTCACGACATGACTTTGAACGGAGGAAATTGTTTGCCAGGAATATTTTGCTCTGCCTATGACGTTGCATCTATCTGTTAATTCATTGTGCTTTAAATGCACTGCTAGTTAAGCAAACACCAAGGAGGACTCACACATTAGAGAAATATGTGAATGATATAAAGAAATATGTGAATGATATCAAGGGGTGGCATTGTGGTTCAAGAACCTGTAACTCCATGTTCACAGTGGAGACACTCCTTAGCAAGGAGTTCAATGGGAACTGCTTCAATAAATGTCCTGGTAAAGAAATTGAGTATGTGTAAAATGCAAGTCTTGGATAAAGGGGTAAACAAACAAATAGTCATCATTATCATTATTGTGGCCATCATCCTATACAATTCTAATAATCTAATATCTTAAGATAGGAAATAAAAGCAATATGGGTGCAAGCTGCACATGCACAGCTGTTTTTTTGTCAGAGAGTGTTAAATATCTTCAATGTTTTATTAAAATACAAATTCTAGCTGAAGTTTTTTCAGCCTAGGGGCAAGGCAACATCTCTCTAGGCATGGTATGCTGGACGGGACATTCAGATTATCCAGAAAGACCAACACAATCAGATAAAACCTCGATGCGGATTGTATGTGCCCAAGTTCTCTCAGCATCCAGAATGATCCTCAATCTGCAATTTGAAAAACAAGGCAAAGATCTACAAAGTCGATGTGCGTTTCCACAGCATACACAGCTTCCGAAATGGCCGCGGAGTTGCAGAAGACAGACCAAGGAGTTCCTAGAGTGTGTGGCAGGCGTGTGCTGAACAGACACTTGCTGCCTGCACTGTCAGGCTGAAAAAAGAGTTTCACTCTGGCTTCTGCACTAATGTTCGCCCTGCCATGCCGTGACCAGCACTTCACATTGGCCTCTCTCTCCTCCACCCCTGTGCTCCACTGTGGCCCCTCTCACCGCTTTACCCTGCCGCCACTGTGCTAATCATGTGATTCAGGGACCATCTATGCCTGCCGTGTTTGAACAAGCGGGGCATGGGCAGTGCATTGCCAGGTCAGCTCAACACACCCAAACAGAGACATCTCTGCTCTCCCTCTCTCCCTACCTCACTCCGTACAAACCTGTGTTTGCCTGGCCCACAAGACAGTTTATCTTTGGCCTGACATTTTGGAACAAGTGTGATGTACTTTTTGTCACTCAAGGTTTATGATCATTTGATTATTCTTATTATTCTTATGTTATTTCTACTTCAAATAACCATCTAGTTCAAATAACCATTTCAGAACATGAATAGTATGCTCTTTATATGAATAATAAAAGATATTTGACAAAAGTGAAACTGGGCTGGACTCACTTGACCTCTCTGCAGGTTTTATAACGTTCAGTAATTTATAAAGTCTTTTTTGGTCTTAAAACTGATACAGAAATTACAATCAAGGAAATAAACAGATAGCTTAATAAAATAACTCCCTCCAAAAGATATAAATACAAATGTTCTCTTCTGTAAACACTAATATAAGTATGAAAATGCAGTGCATTATTTCAACTGTACTTTAGAACAAATACAATTTTAACCTGGAAAAATGTGGAGATTGAAAAATATGGCCATTTTTTGACAATTGTGTAGCAATAACACCACAAATTAATACTAATATATTGTATAAGAGCTAATATAAAAGTAAAACAATGGAGGATATCCCTTTTAATAATCCTGTTTGGATCTGGCAAAAATAGCCACCATCTGCAAGACATAAGATCACAAGTAAAGACATGCATGTGTGAATCACATGCAGGAAGATAAATGGACGCTCATAAGTTTTTTTTAACCACCAATGAAGTTGGAAAATAAACATAGTGTTTTACAGTTTGACTGGATGTTAGCACACTGTTGTTATTGTTACATTAACTTACTGTAAAAACATAGGCTTTGAAAAAAATCCTAACTTGAACTAATTATGTTGTGCAGACAACATACTAGAAGTGTTTTTATAGATAATTCAGTCCCTAGCATACCCCTCATAGCTTACAATCCTTTAGAGAAAACATATATCTACATTTGATGTTTTAGATAAACAGTCTGCTTTACTGTACACCTTCAGCCTGATTTAATTTAAACCATGGGCACAGATTTAATCCCAAGCCAAAACAAACACATAGCCAGAAATGTGAGAGAGCAGGATGCCTGCTGAAGCTGAGGACCTCTGCTCTTTCTCTCCTGGGGTGAGTGTGCACTCAAGAACACTGTGGCTCTGGTCTCCTCAACTCCTTCCTGCTGTTGTGAACAGACAGGAAGTTCATATTTCACAAGCATGACAGTTTGGGAGTCCCCCAGTCCCCATCCACCTATTGTTAGCATAGAGAGTGACCCTCGACCAGGCATTCCTCTTCAGGCGACATGGCTGGCTGCCCCTGTGCGATCCACACCCAGCCTCTCAGCATCCTTCCTCTGCCGGAAAACAGAGAGAGTGCTGGCTGCTAAACAAACCCACACAGCCACTGCAGCCCGGAGGGGAATGAGGGGGATCCTTGCTCACATGCCAGGGCGTGAACTCTGGCGGACGGCCAGAGCGGGCTGACCTAAAGGGTAAATCGTAAAGAGTAAAGTGTTTGCCCATTGCCTTGGCGTAATGCAAGGTAGCACATTGTTCGCCAACAGAACATGTTTTGAGAGCCAGAAGTAGTCTGACGTTTTCCACTTAAGATGGAAAAAAACACTTAAAATGTTTTAGCTGGGTGATTGAATTGGCTGTGATCAAACAAACCATACCTATTTCCAGAAAAGCCCGTGTAATTTAGGTGTATTTTGTGAAAAGCCATAATGAGTCCAATAAACTATCTGACTGAAACAGACACATGACACAAAGGGACTTCAGTTCAAGAAATAGACTTGTGTCCTCAAGGATGGGAAATAAGTTGGGGCTGAGTGGGAAAGCTTATAGTGAAACAAGTTTTCTGCAACATTTAGCTAACAATTACATTCTTTTATGGCTCACATATGAGTCATTACTTTCAATAGGAGAATACATCAGGTACTAACACAGTACAAAAATCTATAAGTTGTTTGAATATCACCATCATACTGTACATTCCAATAAAAGAAAGGTTGACATTTAAAAATGAGGCACAAAATGACATATTAAAAACAAATCCTTATTGTAACAAATGAGTGGGGAATCACTATATTACAGGTTGTGATCTGACTGTCGAGTGTATCAACAACCAAAAGGCCAAAATTTAAAAGTACTATGCCAGGTAACTACTGCATTTTATGACAGGGACAAGTACAGTATTAGTCAGAGATAAATAATTATTATCTGTTATAACAACAATGGACAGATTTAATTTACTTTCTAAAAGTTTTTTGTTCTTCTCAAAAACAGAATACAAAAACGCTTTAATTTGACAACTGAATATAAAGCAAAAGAATCTTGGACCTAGTTCAGGCCCACTGGCTGTCAGCAGGAAAAAAACAAACACCAGGTATGAGCTGGGTGACTCTTGTTTGTAAACGACGACATAGTATATTATTATAATTTAAACAAATAATTATTTATTAATATGATATTGCAGTTTATTTATCCTACTCTGGTGAATTACCTTCCAAGTACTGTCTATGCATTCTCAGTGGATGGGATATTTATAATAATGCGCTGATTTCTCTTTAACATTTTAATTCAATAAATATTTTAATAATAAAGGTTTTTCTTGATTTATGCAGTGTATATTTATACTTAGTGATTATTTCTTAAATGAACACAACTGAGGTATATATCATGCACTGTCTGTACCAAAAAAAATATATGAATCTTATTTTCATGTCAGATAGTATTAAAGTCTAATTTTAGATTATATGTTTCTAAATTATTTTACTACCTTAAAATCCATGCACTTGTGTTTTAACTTAAAAGCTTACATCTAATGGGCTACTGCAATAGATCTGAAATGTTTATAGTTTTTGCAGAGTAACTACATTGCATAATTTTATTTTTTTTCACTACTACAGAGAAAACAGATTAATTCTAAAACCCATCTCAGCGGATTACAAAATACACAATTCCAATGTAAAGGATAGGAACATAAATAATAATCAGGTATTGCCTTGAAATATTTTTCAGGATATGTGTGACATTGAAAAATATATTAATAATTCTGTTTAAATTGCATTGCTGTAGCATTATGTATTTAAACCATCCGCACAAAAGAATATTACTTCGAAAGGGGTTGAGCTATTTCATCGAACTGCACACACCCTTAATGTCAACAACTGTTATACAGTCTGAGATCTCAAAGACCCCACCCTTCTGGCACAGGCCGCCTGAGTTCATACATTCGTCATGTAATATCCCTTTATAAGTCCCACACTGCCACCCCCCTCCCCACCTCCACTGATGGAAAAAAGGTCATTCATGGTCCAGGCAAAGAAGTAGTCACCTGCATTCATCTTTATGTGGCATGTATTTACATGCCACATTACTACATTCACATTACTCCTTGAGAGTTAATTCAGTCTCACAGACTTGTACTGTGGATTCTGTGCACGGTCTACTTAAGTGTTATCAGCATTTGTGTAGATAACATCAGAGCACTCCCACCAGTGCTCTCCCATGGCAACATCTGAGATGGGATTAAAGAATTAGGGAGTCTTCCAGAATGCTGTCTTCTTCCTGAAAATCTTGAGGAGTGGTGCATTTAGATTTAGCACAGGCATCTACTGCGCTGTTGAGGACAATTGTTCAGGGGATTTAAAACTATTAACTATGTGTTTTACCTAATGATAAAAATACTCAAAATCAATCATCATTTTCATAACACAGGTGTTCTCTTATAGCAGTATGAAATATAAAAGCCTTTGTTTAAGCCTTTGGATAGCTCCAGTTGTATCTGTGTTAATCTGCTTTTATATTTGGGTTTAAAAATATTACATATCATTTGATTTAAAATAAATGTTGTCTTTTACGGACTTGTCTTTGAGAGACGTAAGTGCCGTATTTACTGCTTTCACACAAGATGTTTTATATATATATATATATATATATATATATATATATATATATACATATATATATATAGGCAGACATAACTGACATAAAAATATTAAAATTATAAAATTATATCAACAGTTCAAAACTGAACTAAAACAGTGAGCTATATGTAAAACAGATATCAAATCAACTACCCCCAAAATGTCCCCAAAATCAAACAAAATATTATATTGTTATGCTAATGAACTATTCGTAGGTCTATCTACTGACTTTAACAAATAATACTGCATACAGTATTATTAATTATATATGCTACAAAACAGAGAAAGGAGCATGAAAAGCAGCCAAACATAACTTATTTTTAATGTCTTCAATAATTAGTGGTATGTCTACATTGTAGATACAGAACTCTTATTTCTAAAGCTCACCATAATAAAGCTTTTATTTGAACAGTAATGAGAATAAGAGCTGTTTTCCATCTAACCACAATGTGCTTGAACAAGATGTGTAAGGGATGGTTATATTTTTGTCTTACACTGTGAATTCAGCTAACATTAAAGTCTTAATTACAAAAATTACAATCCATACCAAATAATCACTGATATTGTTTTGATCTAATTTAAACCACTTTGTTGTCAGGAACAGAAAGGATATGGCTAAAACCTGTATTCTGTGCCAGGTGTTTTTTCTTAATCAGCAGTGCAGCTCCCTACAGATTCAGCCAGGCTGTAAAGCTGATGATACCAGGAGCACAACTGCTCCCCGCCACCAGGGATCCGTCCCCACACAGAGCATGCTGGGGGGTTTCTGCACACACTTCTCGAGCGCTGAGATGGGCAGCTTTAAAGCTGCTGTGGCTATGAACAGCCCTTACCATCTCCACTGCATCATGTTTCTGATAGCCTTTTTTCCTATAATTGCTCTATAAAAGACTAAATAGGGCAATCAAGAAGAGTCCCCAATGTCTCGCAAACCTTATGGAAGTTGAAACTCTGTCTGCATAGCCCCTGCTGTCTATATGTGCAGTGTATGTCCAGGAAGAGTAACATTAGTCATGTGCCCAGGATAGCCCCCAAACCACACCAAGCCCTACTCCACCCCAATGTAGGTAAAAACACTGAACCTTCTTTTTGGTCTGAAAACAAATAGCAACTTAATTCCGTTATTACACAAGCAGTACAAGGAATCAATAAAAGCAACAACAAAAGGAAATGAAATATTTCCTGTCAAGGCACTGTCCAACAACCATAAGGAAAGAGCCTAATACCCAACAAAAAGTTAACATTAGGTAGGATAATATAGCCAATTACACTGCTAAAACAAGACACTGCATAGCCTTGTTTCAATAATGACTGCTGGGCAATGTTTGAATTCCAGCTAAGGATGTTATAAAGTACTGGCCTTGCCCTGCTTGTTGTACAATGGACACTGATTCCTCACAGGCTGGAACTCCTTGCTGATGGGGATAACTGATCACATGACCACTATATGCAAATCTGAAACCTCTTTGGTGGGTAGCCAGCTAACTGAAATAAGAAAATGACATCAAGGAAAACATCACTGTCAAAATTAGAAAATATTCAGCATTTAAGCATTGCTCAGATCCATTTTACTTAATATTATATGGATGCATTAATCTAATAGTTTGTGAACCTTTGTCCATCCAGATGACATAGAGATATGTGAAGTGACAGATGCCCATGAACAAGCACAGAGAGGAGTCATTGTAAAAAAAAAAAATGAAATACAAAAATACACTTTACAATGCAGTCTGTTGATAAAACACAGATCCCTCACATTTAAGATAGACCACCTTGTCATAATTGGCTGGATTCCACTTACATAATAAAACTGCATATTTTTAAAATTGATTTTAACCTAGAGTGACACAGCTATATTATATGGCTGACTACCCAGCTAAATAAAACATACAGTGCATATAAAGGATAGCTGAAAATGTCAACTGAACAAATATTAAGGTTACCATTTTAGAATACCTTCAAATCTATTAGTACTGGCTAGGTAGATAGACAAGTTATTTAAATTCAGTGTTGGCTAAAGCTACCTAACTAGCTATCTGGCTTAGAAACATAATTAAGTACACAAGTGACTGAACTGTTGATCAGACAGTTAAACCAGCTTGCCATACTAATATAGGTAGCAAGCTAGTCCTGAATAGCACCTTTAAAATTAATTTCTCTGTTAGGGTCAACTTCACAAAGCACACTTTAAAATGCTATTTGTTTTGTTAAGTAGCTATATCATTGACTCTTTCAAATTGTTTGAACCAATTCATATGAATGCTGTACAAATGATGTATGTAGGCTACTTTTTTGTGTACTTTTTTTTATGTAGGCAAAATTTTACATTCAGTAGCTTGGGCTGAGATTAGGTTGAGCTAGTCTTAAATCTTAAAAGCACCAAGAGTGCTAATATTGTAATAACCCAGAGCTTTAGCTTTAGCAGTGGCATGTGGGCCCTTTTGGTAATTTATTCTGTGTGCTTATGTGTGTATGTCAGTGTTATAGTGTGTGTGTGCATGTATGTGAATGCAATAAAAAGTCCTATGCTGAGTTTACTGTTATAATTCAACCACGTACTAAAAGGAGATTAAGGAAAGACAACACAGATCACTTTATTGCTAATAACAGAAATTACAGGTTCTCTGTCCAATTAAAAGAGGAGTTAGGGGAGGAATACAAGAACACTGGGCCAGTGAGCCTTTACAGCATCCAGTGGCAGGTAAAAGAAAATGAAGGAAAATATATAATTCCTTGTTGAGGTGTTTTCCTGTTTATTTTTTTTTTATTAAATTTGAAACCCTTAAGCCTCTTTACCGACCTAGATGAACCTTCCAATAAAACTGTGCTTACTTGCAGTAAATGCAAAATGTATGCCCATTTGGAGCAGGCTGAGCGAGGAGAGACTCATCCAAGCCGCACGGCATGGAAAAGTCTATTGTTTAAATACATACAGTGGTTGTAAAGCCATCTCAAATATATGTTTAATGCCTCACTTACATAAATACCAACAGCTTAACGAATTCCCATCAGTCTACTTTCAAAAAGCCACTACTGAGGAACATGAAACAATGAGGCGATTCTGTTGCACCACCTGATCTGTACAAGACACCCTACAACCCGCAATGAGTCATCACTCTGGTTCAAATGGAAGGCCATCCATTGTCGTTTAATGTTTATTAAACATTTACATATTGGAACTTAATATGCTGGACTTTGCTCCCTCTCTTCCATGTTCTGTGCACACAAATGCATTCAATGGCGTTGTTTAATAGTAAAAAGTTCGTTTTCACACATCTACCGCCGCACATTGTATCAAGTATGGATTAATGATTTTCAGTGATTAAAAACACCCAGTTCATCAAGAGTAGCCTACACTGCATGCTAAGTTTGGCAGGACATTAAATGTATTGAGTGAAAGGTGGTGCACAGCCCAGCCAATCCTGTAAACACATTAAAGACATAAAAAAACAACCCCACTATGCACACAACTACAATTAAACAAACAAAACCTGGAGGTAATCTGGCCATTCCATTTTACTCTGAGTAATCCACTGGGGGCAGATTCAGTAATCGGTCAGATTGGAGTATAATTACAGCACTGCATGGTCAGCATCAAATACGTGCCCCCTCTCTTAACAGAAACATGAACTCATACACATCTAAAGAATCCGCACCCCAATAACATCTGCATACATATGAGAACAACATTTAGTTGTTGTTTATTTTAATGTCATTGGAAAAAAATTGACTTTCCACAAAGTCCACTAGAAAAATGGGTTTTCACAATATAGGAATATTTGTAGATCAATCATTTACAATTAAGAAAAATCCAATTGCTTCTTCTCACCCCCTTCCACGTACAAACTTGAAAAAGAAGAAAAAAATCAATGCGAATACAGTCCCTTTTTGGCAATGTGGCGACGTATACACCTTCTTCACTGTCTGAGCGCAGGCTGTCATGCCTATAGAATCCCCATTTATTTTCTTAACAAAGCTGCAGGGGCACCTGGGCCTTGCATTGAAATTTCATTAATCTCCAAGAATGGGAGTCCAAAGGAGAGAAAAATCAAATTCTCATTTGCGAGGAGAAGGGAAAGGGGGAGAGGGTGCAGAAGGTACCTGGGAACACTAACCTCTCGGTGAACCCGCTGCCTCTGATAGTTGTGCTATTAGTCTGTGAAACAGACAGCTTTGAGGCAGATTAGAACCGCTAGGCTTGAATTTTTTATTCTGTTCTTTGTTACAGATGGAGATTTGGATTCTGCTTTTTTTCTGCTGCCTGGTCTCTTGCTTTTCCTGTCCACTGAAGACGCAAGGGAGACAATGACATTTCCACTGCTTCTCCACACAACGCAGACTGCAGAGTTCTCAAGGCTGAAAAGCATGTAAATGAGAATATGTAACAAGGGGCTGGAAAGCCTGTTTTCTATCTGCCCCGGTTGGTGGTGATTAATTCAGATTTACCATGTCCTGTTTCCCACTTGTCTTACAGCTGTACCAGGGGAACACAGGCAGCTGCAGAAAGCAACTGCTTTTCATGAGCTCATTTTATTTACAGTGTTCATGTAAAATAACATTCACAATTTATTCTGTCAAGCCTTGACACAGAGGTTGAATCCTCCTTTAAAAGTAAGGCTGAGCCAAACAAGGAAGCAATAACAGAAAAACAGTAACGAAGCAAAAAAAATGAACTGTTTATAGGACAGTTCAATGTTGCAGTCAAACAAGAAAAAGAAAATCATACACAATACATCAGACGGCTAAAGTCAGCTTAACAGTTAAAGATTTGCAGTGATACTAAACAGACTAATTTATGATATAATAAAACAGCAATCAAGGTAAAGAAAGCCAGTTTCATTTCTCATTTCCTACTACCCACTTTTGTAAGGATTTCAGTAAAACAAAAAAAAGGTTTTTAGGGAAAAAGAATATCATTTCATATTTTATTCAGACGGACAAATGGTTATGGAGAGTCAAAAAATCATAACTATCACCTTTGGGTTTTTGCAGTAATGCTACTGTACATTACTATACAAATACTTTGTAAACACTTGCCTAACTTCAAGCTTCACAGTACAAGTCAGCATCATTAGCTTTGCCATTTTTGAAGAGTGGCCAAAATTTCTTATTGATTCCGTAAGCATGTTTCTGTGAAGTGCTAGCTAAACCTCTATTCCTGCGGCTTGCTTAACATCAACAATGGACAAATAATAACCCATTTGCTAATCTGTAATTCCTCCATTTGGAAAGAGGCCAGCAGCCACTGCTCAGTTGTGCTGATGCCAAATGGAGCACTTTGAGGGCTCTCCCAGCTGCTTCTCCAGCACACAAAGGAGGTGACATTCTGTACTATAAGTGCTACCAAATTGGAAAAGCCCAGCTAAGGCTTGTCCATAAAAAAGACAGAAACCCTGCAATAGTGGCTTAACTGGGACAAATGGCTGCAATGTGGGGCTGAGATTGTGGGTTAAATGTACTCTGCAGTACTTGAAATGCAGTTTAACACCACAGTAATTGTGTTTTTAAGGCATGAGCGGCGTGAGCACAGGCTGCTTGCTGTGTAGGTTACAGCTGCATCATCCTAACCCAGGTAGAAGAGTTGTGTGAAGGAAGTGCTCTGAGCACAGTTTGTCCCTAAGGTCCCAGGTGATTGCATTGTGGAAATGTGAGGTGGACACTCAACGGAGCGTGCAATCATAACACCCAGGATCCTCACATTGCGACCCTGCCTACTGTGTGTGAAAGTGAGAGTGTGAAAAAAAGAACATTCATATCTTGTGTATACTGCCTGCAAGCAAACAATTACACGTGGCAAAATCAACCACAAAGTATCTTTTTCATTACTGGGATATTTTAAAAATTTGAAAAGAAAAACTCTAATTAAATGCACGACTAAGAAAATGATGCGAACTGCTAGCTATGAAGATTGGGGTGGAATCTGATGTGTTGTGAAGAATCATGCACCAAATGTGCTGAATAAAACACAAATCACTGCAAGGTAAAAAAGAGAAACAACAACACAAGAAGGATGATGCTTTACAGAAGCCCAAAGCACAAAACATTGCCTGTTACTCAAACTATAATCACATTACTCTCCTCATCTTGAATACAGAAGGATGGAGATCACAGTGAATAGGATGTATTTGTATATATGATATAAACAAATACATACACAATCAGGGGGCCCCAAAGTTCACACTACTACCTTCCAACAGCTCAACTATGAAAAGTAAAGGAGGAAGGCTACAAGCAGAAACAATCAGACTGCAACCAGGATATGTAAACAAATAACAACATACAAGCACAGATCATACATTGGTTAAACTGAAGGTTAACTAGTCCTCCTGGAGACTGAAACTGCAAAGTTGCAGCATTGCAGAGTTGCAGGGAGTTATAAATCTATGCCTGATGGCAGCTTTTCCAATCTTGAATCAGTCAAGCTGAGGCAGGAAGAAAGAGTGGGTGAGTTTGGATGACTTGTGATAGAGTGGAGGGGGGAATGTAGGGCGCAGGAAGACCGCAGAGTGGGTGTAACGGGAGGGGGACCCGAGGAGATAGCGTGACTGATGCACCGCAGTTAAAGACATCTAACCCGCGCTCTCGGCCAGCTTCATCACACCAAGCAAGGGTAAAGTGCGTGCGAGAGAGAAAAAGAGTGAGAGATAGATATCAAAAATGAAGGAAGGAGCAACAGCAAAAAGATGGAGAGATAGAGGTCGAGAAAGGAGGAGGGAAGAGAGAGAGAGAGAGAGAGAGAGGAAAAAATTGTCAGTAGCAGCAGCAGTAACAGCAGCACCAGCAGCAGTGCATAGTAGCCCTCAGGGAGCAGAGTGAACTTTTGAACCTCAATCTCAGGAGCAGCACGGCGCGGAGCCTGTTCCAAGTCTAATAAGGGGTCTTTTTCAATTCATTAAGGCAGGGGAGATGGAGGGAGGGGAGAGGAGAGAAGAGAGGGAGGGGGAGGAGGGAGCGTCATCTCAGCAGAAGTCATTTACCATGCTCTGTGCACCCTGCAGATGGATCATACCTTCAGATGCTTATTAAATCTATGCACGAATGCACCCAGGAAAATTAATCTCACTGTTTTCCTTCTGAGAGGGCTAGAGTATGAAACCGGGGGGGTGATAAATAAATAAATAAATGGCATATTAAGAATAATAAAAAATGAAAATGGAAAAAAGCTATGTTTTTTATATGGTTGTTGTTTTTGCTGCTTTAGAGAACCACCGAGGTGTAACGGCAACATAAGAGAAGGCACTTTAGCGCATAATTCTCCATAAAAACCTTTTACATTTAAAAGGAAAAAGTTCACTTTATTTCCCTCTCCCTGTTTTGATGACATTGAAAAAATATTTAATATCATCAGAAAAAATTTTATTTTCCATCAAAAATTGGATGTCTTTGTCTGAAATTACACAGCTGTATTACCACTAGGCATGCAATGGGCTGCACGGTTTACACTGTCAGTTATCGATATGTTTCGCAAATGATCTGTTAACAACTAATCTTTTAAACCTCTCTTTTACACAAAACTTTCAGGAGAAGATGAATTTTAAACAATATTTATTCATACAAATAGACTTGACAGTTTTAACTTTTGACCATTAGTTTTTATTGGTGTTATTGGTGATTTATCTGAATACTGGAAATACATTTTTTCTCAGAAGAACTTAACAATATTATTATTATCATTATTATACTTGCTTTACATTTCTTCTGCAACTATTTCTACAAAAGGTTACTGTGTAGATTCATTTCACATGGAGTTTGACTTTGGTTGTAAACGCTGGCTTCAGTAGGCGCTGTCCCACACAGTACCATGGCCGTATTTCCAACACGGCCATATTGGCTGAACTGTGTTATTTGACTTGGCTGTTAATTTTGTATTTTCTGAATATACTGTGGAAACTGAATGGCTTGTAAATTCCCAAAGTGTCTGTGTGTTTTAGATCACAATTTGAATGACCTCAGCAATAACCAGAATCAGAATCATAATAAAACTTCAGTAAGTAATTTAGTAAAATTCAATTTATGACTGTAATTACACAAAGAGCTGTAAATCCGTTCATGCCTCTCACACAAGCAGGTACTCTCTGGAACCACAGCTGTAGCTCATGGACACAGCCCGCTACTGTAAACACAATTCTCATTCCATGTTATCATTTTTACATAACTCTGACCTCTGTTGCTACACAACATATATTTGACCTCTATTTCTGTGTGTAAAACGCACAACAACTTTTTCCATGCCAACTAAAGAGGGACAATTTCTGATGGAAAGCAGTGCTGATGATTAGAAACTGCTTTATTACAGCTGCTATAAAACATGGCCCTGAGAAATGTCACTCTTAAAGTTCGTTCAGAACAAATGCGTTCAGTGTGTCTTTACACTTACGCAGTGTTAATGTAGTTCAGGCTGTGCAGCCCTCTGTAGGGCAATGAGGCTGATTATACACCCATTTCTTTCAGTGGGAAAGAGAAAAAAAGTCATAAAAAATTAAAGACAGCAGACCATCATGCCACGGAGTAGGAAATGGAAAAAGCAGTTTCTTTTTCAGGGTGCAATTACAATGCCACCCTTACAACGGCTTTGAAAAATGGCACCTTGCAAAAGGCTGGATGTTTCTTTGGAAGGGAACTGAAATGCAAAATGCATTGGCTAACACTGACCTCATTGTCAAACACGTGTTTCTAACACTGCTGCCTCCTTGGCCACACAATCATTCAAGAAAAGCACTCCAATTACAAATGTGTTTGGGTGATTCGGGCTGTGTCCAACCGGAAAAAAAAAACACGGTACAACTGGTCAATTTGTAATGAATTAATTTAGAACCTAAGGATTTCCTCAATCAAAACCCAGTCCATCTCCCACTCTGGGTTGACACCATCAGTGAAATGTGAAAAAGACTATTCCATCATGAATGTGATGAAAATGAATATCCCCAAGAGTGAAATAACACGATTGGACCTGCCAATATTTATACTGAGGTTCTGTGTTTATAATGGGCCAGGAATTCATCACAGTGAAAAAACACATTTACTAGAGTCACTGGAAAATGCACAGGCCAGACTAAAAAGGCAGAATGAGGTTAATCCATATTTATATATTTAAAAGTGAAATTATTATTATTATTAGTAGTAGTAGTAGTAGTAGTATTGTTATTATTATTAGTAGTAGTAGTAGTAGTATTGTTATTATTATTAGTAGTAGTAGTAGTGGTAGTAGTAATAGTACCTTTCTACATTTCCTCTGTAACTATTTCTACCAAAATTAATTATAATACCAGTCATTGCGGGAGCAAAATAAAATACAATTTTAAATAAAACTAGTAAAATGAAATATATAAGAAACTAAATTCTAATAATCAATACAATTCTGTGGTTTAAATTAATTCTTAAATTAATAAAATGACAACCATTTCCATTATAATAACAAGAGAAAGAATGCAATCTGCATTTTGTTAATGTACCATTTCAAATAATTTTAAATCTAAGAAAATAGCTGCTTTACACTAAACTTTTTCACAATTTTGATTCTAATGACAAAACACCCACCAAGACATTTGTAGGGTGGCTGATGGGTGACAAATATTCATGTATAAATCAACACTTCTAGCCGCACAGGATCCAAAACCTCCAAATTTAGTTCCAAACGAGACCTACATCAATGTCCCCAAGCCCCCCACCCCCCAAGAAAAATTGCACAGTGAAATGTGCAATATATAAGTGTTAAGCAAATATGTTTTTGTCTCTGGGGGTCCTTCAAGGGGATTAAGTGATGTGTGAGGACTCTTGTCCTGTTAATAAGGGAATGACAAGGGACTAGGAAATGAGGAAAATTCTGTGAATCTCATCTTTAATTTTAACCCCATTAGTGGCCACCATGGAGAAGGTAGCTGTGGGCTATGACACTTGATCTAGGCACCCTGCAAACACCAGGGTGATCTGTCTCCACCGGAGATGACAGGTGAAGCCGTGCCCAAACACTGAGTCACGAGCATCGTGCCGAATACACATCGGTTCCTCAGAGAAGAGCACAAACAATGAATATTTCTTCATTTGAATTATTTTCATTATTGTAATTATTTCATCATCTTCCTCCATTCTTCCCACTAATATTAGGAAGTATATAAATTACTGCATCTGAAGTAATACAAAAACAAACTTTCTTTCTCTCCCTTGTAATTGATTCAAACAATTAAGGAAGTGAGCATGTTTGGTGGAGTTTATTTAACTTTAATCAGTGTAACACAGGCAATGACTTCATCTTAATAAAAGTATGTACTTGCTGTGTATTTCCATAAGGACTCCAGCCTCCAGAGTTTTCCTTTTTCTTCTACCAAAAAAAAAAAAATCAAAACAGAGGTTCCTTGATCTGGTCACTTTCCTGTCTGGAGAAACTCTCTGTGTGACCCCTGCGGTCACCATGGCAGCAAGGTCAATAATGTAGACATGGTTATACTAGTCAGAGTTCAGACAGGTCATAGGATGACCTGCCAGAAACCTCTGGGTCAAAAGTTCACCAGCCAGCAGCTCGAAAGCCAATATGGCCACTCACAGAGGCACCCACCTCCATTTATTTCAATTCACTTCAGAAGCCTCTGATGAGATTGCAGGCAAATTCTGTTAGCACCAGCTGATGCAGATGGACTTGCTTGCCTCATGCAACAATATCCACCACACAAACCACTTACACTACGGGGTCACACAAGGTGCAACTAGCACACTAATTTCTCCCCCTTTTCTCCCTCTAGAAAACATGATTTTGATTAATTCTCCTTGTAATTTTGTATTTAAAGGGTCCTTTCATAAATAACTGGGGGTCATTTGAAAAGTATCCTTTTAATGCTGGGAAATTTTCATTCTTTTCTTCCTGTGTGTTGGTATGTGGCTTGGTGCCATTGTATACTTACAAAGACCCCCTGTAAAAGTCTTAAATTTGTGGCTATGCAAATTAAATGATAGAAAATTATATTGCATATATACCCTTTCAATTTTCATACCATTGAGAACACTTACATTTTATCACTGCTGAGGATTTCCCATTTCACCCCTACCTCACATCAGGTAATGCCTGTCATCAACCCAGGCATTCCCCCACCATTTCGCTGCTATTAACGTTCAGCACTTTCCAATACATTTAATTGTGCTATTAGTAAACAAGTGTGGTCATTTTAAGTCTCATTGCTCCATTTAATGGTGCATCAATGAGTTATGAGCCATTCTGATATCTAGCACATTGCCATGTACAAACACAATGCAAAGGCTCTCCCTGCATCTGTTGCTCTCAAAGCGAAATGTCAAAATGTTGTGGAAAAAAATTCAATTTTCCTTGAATTTCATGTCATTTTGCTGTCTGTATTTTTAACCTTGATCTTTTTGATTTTAACTTCATGAATTAAATTAAATATCATTAATTTTATGTGGTACTAATTCAAAAGTATTGAATAATATAAATATCTATCAAAATTAACATCAACATTAACTGTTATTGGAAACACTATGTAACAGTATTACTGTTATCATGAATTTATAATATTTATTACAACGCTAATATTTTGAAAAAAAATTTGCTTCTTTTTATTTTACTTTTGATGTAGGGTATTAATGAATAGTCCAAAAAGCTAAAGCTAAATTAATTAATTTTTAAATTAATTTTTTGCTGTTTTTATTGTTTTCAACTTTACAGTAAATCATTATTAATAGAGTTTTCCTTTAAATTAAATTGTAACTTGTTTAACCAAAAGAACACACACCTATTCATCATTTACTAGGCTATTTATTATTATTATAATTATTATTATTATATATATTATATATATTATTACAAAATTATTTAAACTAATCTTGTCGAACAACAGAGTGCAAACTTATACACATTGATCTCCTCTTCACTGAGAAGCAATGGACAAGTACAATCTGAAATGATATTTTCAGAGAATAAAGGGTCATCTGTGTTAGAAGGCAGACACACACAGGCCTGGACCAGTTTCAGTCTTTCAGTGAGGGCTCTGGCTGTGCCAGCAGGGTCGGAAGGGTTTACCACTGCTGAAAGCCCTAATTGATGTAAGATAGTGTTGCAACAGAATGAGTGGCTCAACCCATGTTTCTGCACACTTATCACAGTCAGAGGCTGCCCTGTGCAGAGTCTGATACTTCAGAGGACCTCTGCCAGCTCTCTCCCTGTCCTACAGCCTCCGCGCTCCAGGACCAACCTCATCAATATACACCAATGGACAGGATCAATACAGCAAGCACATGGATCCCTTCCAATCTCAAAAAACATTCACACCTGACCTATTCCATCATAATACACCACCATTGGAAAAAAACCTAAATATAGAGTGAAATGGTAAATGCTTGTATATAGTTCTCACAGAGTAGACCTGTAGATTTGACCCATTTCAACCATTGTCATTATATCCACATAATGCATAAAAAGGCATCTGAATGAATGCATTTTAACACCCAGAACCAAACATTGTTTTAAATGACTACTGTTTCATAAATTAAATTACCATCATTGCAGTACGACTGGATACTAGGCTTTCTGTAACACCCTGTTTTTGCATTACAAATGTAAAACAATAAGCATGTTTTCAGAACACTCAATTAGCAATTGCTTTTAACCAAAGCAAACTGCATTTAACATAATGTGGAAGACAAGCAGTAATATAGAAAAATAAAATCCTCAGAAAAACAATTTATACAGTCAAAATATAATGCAATCCTGAAATGCATGTGATGCATTTGCTAAATGCATATAATGTAAATCAACATACAGCATAAGTACCACAGAGAGGGGAACAACATAAAATGAGCCAAATAGGAATGATGTAACAGAACTGCAGAACCACAGGAACACTGATTGTTCAGTTATGGATTTAAACAGTGATTCAATAATTCTGTGTAAATAATGAAAGGCTGCTTGTGCGGTAAGGAGGCATAGCTGGAAGAAGCCCAAAAGTCACAAAAGCCGAGAACAGAGTTGCACGGTAACTTAATTAGCCTGGGGAATCTATAATTTCATTGGAGCCGATTGCTTCCTGTTATGAAGCTGCTCTCTTTCATTGCCAAGCAGCGTGTGTCCACCCCACTGCATTACCACACAGATAATTTCACTGTCACATTAACAGAAATCTGTTTATGGTGTCTCAAATCAATGACAGCATAAGGCTGAAACTTCACATTGGCCTGTTTCTCCTCAGCCGGCTTTCATGAGACCATGTCTCCCTCCAGTTAAAAAATATGGTTACTCTCAGTGTAAATGCATGTAAAATACAGTGCGTTTAAAAGCAGCAGTCAATGTATTGGTGTCTGTTACGCAAAACCTTAAATCAGAGGAAGGAAAATGGGAGCATCAGATGGCACATAAAAATAATACAGCAGCCAACAAACACAAAATGCTACGGTATATGTCCGCTTCTAAGATTATATCCTTGATGTCTATCTGATTCCATTTCAATCAACAGCAACACTGATTTAGCACCTTTATGCAGATCCCAGTCACTGTATATTATGACATAGTTAAAAGGAAATAGTTATTCTGTGAAAAGGCATGTAGAATAATATGGACACTTGCATTTGGGACAGACACAGTTACACTAATAACACATGTTTACTTTACTTTAAGATATCATTAAAAAAAATGATATTTTTGCATACAAAAAAATGGAATTATGTCAATTCTGGCAAATCTGACATATTTTGAAAACTCCCTCTCACTCGCTCTCCCTGCCTCTTTCTGTCGCTTGACGTTCACCATCAGAGGGACACTGCTGCTCCGTGGGCAGCACACAGCTGTGCTTTTTGGTCTGTAAGGCCCAGAGGCCTGAGCCAGAGTGCAGGGGCCAGCCACACGGCCCAATGCCCAAGGGTCCTCACTGAAGGATGACCTCTGCCTCTCTGCCACCACCACCCTGTCACAAAACAAACGCGCCGCTCTTTACCTCTTTGAGGATGGATTGTAAACTTGACCTGCCTCTGGAACTCTGGTACTTTGTCCCCCCCCCAGTCCCCCTCCCCAAATACAGCCCCTCAACTGCCTTCCCCTTCCCCTCAGCTCCTTCCCCTCCCTAGCTGTCGTTTTCTTCCATTTCTTTTTTTTTTCCAAAGTTCTGGGGGATGAGTGAGCTAGCGATGGGTGGTGATGTGGGGTGTTGTCACCCAGACGAGGCCGGGGTAAAGCTGCGTGCATGGTCAGGTCACTTGTGTGCTTTACGGGTGAAACTCAGTTCACATTTACATACAGACGGGGGCCCGACAATGGAGGGTCCATCTGTTCCTGTCAGTGATTACAAATCTGGTGTCACCCACCTCGCTGGAGACAACAAGCCACGGCATTAAATTAAAAAACACAGGCTCCTGCGGGCCAGCTCCCCTCACTGCCACTCAAGTTAGAGCGCGGGGAAATAGAGACAGTCAATTTCCACGTTAAAAACCTGATAAGTGACGGGAGCCAATTGCTAGGTGAACAAAAATTGAACCATTGAACTATATTTACCCTCTCCTGCGAGGCATTATCTTTTAAAATATCAGCTAGTACTATTCCTTATGGTTGATCACATAACAACTCTTTATGTCTCTCCATTTTATCTTTCTTTCAGAGGCAATGGGAAAAATATATGGGGAACAGACGTGTGTGTCATGACCACTAAGTAAAACACTTTATTGAGATATTTCAGTGGCTCATTGACAGGTTCAATTTCCAAACTGAAGCCTGTTTAATACGCAGTACAGCACACATGGAGTGCAGTGATTAAAAATGGAATAATTTACAAAGGATTACTTTGAAAATCATTGGGGGTTTATAACTGATTTTTGAGAGCAAGATAGTGAATTCTTGCTTTCCTTTAAGTTTGAAAAGAGTATACAGAGATACAAACGCAGTTTACAAATGTATATGGATGACAAATATTTCGAGATACTGCAGAACAGAGAATGTACAATAGTCACAACTTAATTTACCCTGCTCATTTTGTGGGTGCATTATTATTTTTTTTTGTCAGCCCAGTTAAAGGCAAACAATACAATGTGTTTTGGATTCACTTTTTTTCTTTTTTGTGTTGGTATAAAAATCAAATATATATAAATACACATTTTTATGATTACATAGCACAGGGAAGCCTGAGTGAATAAAATGACAAAATAAACCAATGGTTGAATAGTGAAACAGACAAACAACATTAATGTGGGGTTATCTGCTTGCTGTCTCTTGTGAGCTGGTCTTAATTCCCTGACATGCTTTGGGTTATTGTCCCCATTACGCTCAGTTATGATGTGATGTTCCACATTCCTCTATTTGCCCCTTTACCGGGCAAAGACACAGGAACTGATGAGAGATTTCCCATCCAGTGAACAAAATATGAACCCTGAACTGCACTTGCCCTTTCTGGTCATTATCTTTATTGCAGGGGCGACAGACACATATTCTTTATTTACCCCATACAAATCTGGTCCTCAGAAAACTTTCACTGAGGTGTAGGATTTTAAAGAACAAGAGGGAATGTCATTAACCCCCTTTTGCCCTTCCACCGCTCTTAGAGATGCAGTGGGAAGAAGGATGCACTATGCGGTGAGTGGTTTGGGGGTGATGGGGCAGTTTGTTTGTTTAATTGCAATGAAATTCAGCCATGAATGAAATTTTCTTCCTGCAGTGCTGTCAATTTCATTAGTAGGATGAGGGTCTTCCCATTGCAATTTTTTTCCTTTCTACCCACAACACCCCCTCTACTGAAATCAAACACCCCTTAGTTAGGGTTACAGAGAAGGTATCTGTCATTTTGTGAGGGTTGTGAACAGAAAATGAACTCTGAACTCCATGTACCCTTTTTCAGGGGATAATTATCATAATGAGTCCATATTTCCTGCACCTTTACATAAGTCAGATTATATTTGCTTTAAAGGAGGAAGAGAAAAGGGGAGCAGAAAAAAATAAGGCACTGCGTGGGTTGGTCACATGGTGGCGTTGTTTAGTAGGTTTGGGTTTTGATGGGCGCAAGCTGGCGGCTTGCAGCATGGCACCATCACAGAACAGGAGGCTGCTCTGTGGGAGCTCATGTGATTGCTATACAGTTCTCCATGACTCCAAACTTCTGTAGCAATATCTGTCAGGAGTCAGTGTCCCTGCCCTGCCATTTTGGGAGGAGAAGCATGCCTGGCCCTCACACAAAATGGCTGAATATGAATGCAAGGATATGAATGCAGAGCATTGGAGGTATTTGGCATGTATGACTCTGATCAACACACAGTAAAAACAGTGAGAAAGTCCCACTCTCCTCCTCCTCCTACACACACACACATACATACACAGGCATACACACACATAGAGTTATATCTCCTACAATGGCCTCTGTGACTTCGCTTTAGGGAGCATGTCATCAAAACATGCACACGCAACAAGACAGACACACACTCAGGGTGCTTTATTGTTACAGGCTTATTCCTGCATTGTGTTAGCAGGGCAGGGAGATTAGTGACTGTGTGTTCACACTACTGACAACTAGGAGGTGTCCTGCAGGTCATGACATGCTATGATGAGTTCAGTGTACACAGAAATCCAGCTACCACACATTACTATGATGATTACTATTTAATTAGACATTTTGTCTTTAACAGACATTGGTATATATACAGGAAAAACTCACCTCCTGTCATTAAACTAAAACTGAATTAAGAATAATTACCTGTGCAATTAGAATCTTCACAATGTAATGCTCTTCCCTATTTGAAACAAACACCATCTTATCATTAGAAAAACAAGTGCAGAGATACATATCACAGCATGCAGCTGCTGCAGCACCATCAGGAGTGCTCTGTGAGCCAAAGGCTCCTGATGGGTCTTGGCACCGGCTACTCTATCTCCCATCTCTGCCAGGCCGCTCCATCTCTGTCTAGCATCAATCTCACAGAAGACACACCTGGGTTCACACCAAGTTCAGCAGGTGCATGTTGACCTGCCCTGTGATGTCATCAATGAGAACCAAAGCACAGCCGTGGCGTGATTCAGAGCTGCAAATGCTTGCCCAGTTTAAGGACTGTCCTCTGTTTAGAAATTTGTACAACCATTTTTATTGGCAAAGGAAAGTAGTCAATGAAAGGGAGACAGAGGTAAGCAAGTTTACCAGTAAAAGCTTTTGACAGAGCAGATTTTTTTGTGGAGATGAAGTTTACTGTAATGTCGTGGAATGATCCCCTGCCGCCACCCCCACCAGCACATTTGAACAGGACACCTGTATTCAGATCCAGGTGCGTAAACCCCTCGGGACCCTGGAGATCTTTCAGGTTGAAGCTCGTATCCATCGGCCCACTGTGCTGGAGGCCACGACTGCCCCGGTGAAAGGTCACATGGGTGCTCAGATCGAGACCGAAACCGCCGGGTCTCCCGCCCCCACTGTGTGGCAGTGCTGCACCTGAGTGACAAGTGTGCAGATGGAGCTCCTGTGCTGCATTTATCTCTGTGCCACAGTGTTCCTCCTGCTGCCAGTCAGGGCCAGTCATCCACTCTGGTATTATCACACAGGCCCTTCCAACACGGCTCTTCCCTTCTCCCTTGTGCCCGCTCTGTAATACTACATGTGCCTTTGAAAGGAGCTGTGCCATTTTCAGCCTGACTGACTCTGACAAGTGGCTCTAACACATGAGCAGTTTTTGGCTGAACACTCACTGCATGTCAGGTCCTCTCTCTACCATGCTTTGTTTTACACTCCTGCCACTTTGAAGGCCAAACCTTAAGCCAGGGGCTGTTTCATATGTGTTTTCTTAATACCCCCATTTTTGTTAGGTAGTGTGAAATTCAGAACAGAGCAGAATGACAGATTGGGATCTTGGCTGTGAGGCTGCATGAGCATTACGTGCACATCCTCTTTGTCTGCTGCCATTTCCTTTTCTTAAAAAATGTATGATACGTGTAAGGTCATTCTGAGCTCCGTGAGCTGTCAGCTTTATCAAGAAAACCTCAGAACTGATGATCGTTCGATGCCGTGTATTCCATTTCTGTGTGTTCTATATCAGCACACAAACACAGAGCCCCGGGAGTCAACCTCTGCTCTCAGATGGGTTGTTTGATGCCATTATTTGGACCGGCAGTCACCTCAACTGGTGTGCCAGATATAAATCATTCGCTAATAGAAAGACAACTCTTAAACCTACATGACTAGTTTACAACAGCATGTAGTTAAATCCCATGTTATTTTAGAAACTTATATAACTCTGCGGAAAAAGAGGACAATACCCATTTTGGGGTAAAAATATTGTCTAAGTTAATTAAATATTTATACCATATTCCCATGAGACCAGCCCGGACAGGAGTATCTACATAATGTTCACCCTAAGGACGTCTTCCATTCTGAGCTGCTGTTACACCTCCTCACCCCACAGCTCTTTCTCTCTTCCTTGTGACTGTGGACTATGATGGTTTAAAATGTCTGATGGGGTGACTTCTTCACTGCTCTGACAGGCATCACCTGCATCGCTGCCTCTTTTCCTTTTCTACAGGTGGCGCCATCGATCAGTCAGCTCGCAGTACCCACGGGCCCCTTGTTCAATGTCCCGGCCGTGACGCCCAAGCGACAGAAGCACTGAGGGAGAGTGAGGGGGCAGGCTGTCAAGGCTGTGAGGAGGGTGGAGGGCCACATGTGCCCCCAAGCCACAGGCAGCCAGGTGTGCGACAGCAGCAGTCCCTCTCCTGATTTATGACTGTGGGACCCACCAAACAAGGACAGCCGTGTCTCACATGAACCGAGAGAGAAAAGGAGCAGGCGCTGCCCCTCAGACAGTATTACATTTCAACATGAGAGTGAGAGAAACAGAGAGCAAGACAGAGAGAGAGACAGGAGCAGGGTAAGGGAAAATGCAAGAGAGAGAGAGAGAGAGAAAGTAAGAGAGAGAGAGAGCAGAGGGCACATTTATCAGTCAAAGCACTGCCCTGGAGATATGGCCTCTGTGTGAACCGGTCAGGGCTCTGCAAAAAAGAGACACTACACTAGGTGGACAGAAAAAGGTGTCTTTTCTAATAATCACCATATTGACCTGCCACTTCCTTTTTCACTGGGGCTAAGGCATCAGGTATGGAAGAATAAGAGGTGCGCTTGGCATGCTCAGTGTATTGACCAGATTGCCCCAGTCACCCTCCTCAGTGCTTAGCCCACCTCCCCCGTGGCACTGTAGCCCTCTGTCAGCAGAGTGTCTGATAACATCGGGATGAACGGAGGCATGGTAACAACCACGGGCAGGTACAGTGGCTGTCATTTGTTTCCCTAATGAAGCGGGGGCCATTAGCCGGATGGAAAACCTTATCACCGTGAATAATGATGTTGATTGTCCTGCCACAGCCACTCAACTCCAGGACTAAGGGATTAACAAGCCACAACTTTTATCCTCCCCTGAACCCTGTCCCGCTGCTGTACATCTCCTGCTTTCTCTTCCTTCTCTTCCCCTGTCCCATCTCTCACCCCTGCTTGTCAGCGCTGTGTGATGGGGAGATATCACAGGACACATCTGCCTTCTTCAGTAGACCCTTTGATGGGGAGACATTGCACCACACACTTGCTCTCTTCGGTAGACACTTTGACCTGGCTGTCTCTGCATTTCAATTCTGCATCTCCATTAACTGAACAAATACACTACCAGGTCATGCACATAAACCCAGAGTAATCCAGGTTCCTCACTGATTTACTTCATGAATGAGTCCCCCTGAAGTCTGACTGCTGACCTGAGCATGAGAGTGAGGGTTTGGGTGACAGCCACAGTACATTTTGTATTGATGCTGTCTGCGCTGGGCTGCAGGGCTGGGCGAATTTGTAATGAAATTGCCCTGGTGAGGCAATGGAACCTGCAGGCCCGGCAGTAGTGTTTTTCCAGGCCAGTCATCCTGGCTCCATGAGTGCTACACTCCAACTGTGCAGAAACGTGCATAATACCAGCCAAAGGCCACAACCAAATCCTGAGCTTTTCTTTCCCATTTTAGCACGTTGAAATTCTACCATGTAGTCACAGCTCATCCCAGAATAAACTCTCACCCATCTGCTAATCACAAACACCTCTTGCATGACTAATGATAGGGCAAACTGTAGTTTTTCAATACTTATTGTATTTAATTGTGAAAACAGTTCTTGATAGAATGCTTATTACAACTGTTTTGCTCTTGTAACTGAATGCTCTGCTTTTTATGACATTCTCTTTAATGATAATAGTAGTAGTTGTAATAGTAATAATAATAATAATAATAATAATAATGACTTTTATTACTCTATTGATTTGTTGTAAGTACTGGCTTACATAATTACAAACATACAAGCAACAGACAGCATCGTAATGGTGAAAATAATTGCAATATGTAATGCCTTTGGGTTTAGGGAAATGCTGTCAATTAGCTTCAAGGGAATATCTGCTCCTCTGCTCAGGGATGATTGCATCTGATAGTGCTGTCATTTAAACAATAGCATTACCAACTACAATGCCCAGTTAGAGGAAACTAAGCTCTTCACAACAATAGCAAATCTATTTTCACTCTTGTGAAAAAGTCTCCTTATCAAAATAGAAGCTTACAGTAGGCTATCTACTTAATTATCAATTCACACAAAAAAACGACTTTTGATTACCACTAGCTATGGCATGGTTACGCAGAGGCATTGTTCTCGCTTGTCTTGTGTGCTGGCTTATCCTGCAAGCACAAGGAAGTATGACTCTGTGAGAGGGTGCCGGGTTCTCAAATGCTAACACCTCTCCTGAAATGACGTGTCTTCAGAACAGCAGTCCTTTGTCCCAATTTCATCACTGACATTTAGGAAAAGACTCCAGCAGTTCGTGTTACAGCTCTCCCTTTTCAAGGCAACACAACTCCCAGGCAGTGAGGATTGGAATGGGCTGCCGCATTTACAGACACTTTACGTCCATTTTTAGCTGTTCAGCTGGACACCAAGGAAACATCTTAGCCAATGAGTTTATATACTTTACCAATGCTTAAAATGCTGAAAACTACAAAGTGCAATTTACTTTACATTCTAATTTAAGTCACACTTAAACACTTTAATGCCCTTGTTCTGGTATTACAATATAAACAATATGATCAATATGAGGTTTATGGGAATTCAGTTAGGTAGTTTTAATTTATTCAATCACACATAACATTTCATGACCTCTTCAACTCGGCTGTATGTAAGAATTGTGTGTAACAATTATGGGGCTACATTGTCTCAGAACACACACCATTATTATGCAAATCTCACCACGGTGTATCTGCTATCAAAGTTTCACATTGTTAAACCGTTTTACTTTTTTAACAAACTATGAAAACACTGAATTTGGCAGAACCATGTGAGTCTGACGGACAGACACATGTGAGCAGAAAGGAAGACCAATGCTGAATGCAGACCAAAAACCCAATAGGCCCACAGGTGGAGAGAGAGCTAAAGGGGTCTGTGTGGGGCACATCACATGCCTCTTCACCATTTCTCACCACTAGAGAGAGCTCTAAAACACCTTTCTGCAGAAATCTAGCCTCCCCCTTCCACCACCTCTTGCACACCCCCCTCCCCTTTTTAAACTCACAGGCCCTGCAGTCCCTCCCACCCCCTCTCTAGCCTCACATGCCCATCATTGCGACAGCCATCACTCACAAAGGTGAATTAGTGAACGGCAAAGGAAGACAGATGATGGCTCTCACACATCCATAACTCTGACAGAGAGGTAAAAATTAAACGGGCATATCTGAGGCGGAAAGGGGTGAATGGATGGCTGTATATACATGAATTAACCAAAAATACCTGATGGTTGAGCTGGCCCAGGGAGACAAGCAGGTGGTATGTGTGTGTGTGTGTGTGTATGTGTGCAAAATTACCTGTTTTTTTCTTACAAACAACAGTGACAGCTTCCTTACTCTACATACAGTGTGCAATTTTGCCAAGAGTATCTAGAATTACCACAGATACTCTTGTCACAACTTTTCTCCACATTCTGACAAAACAAGTGCACAGGCAATTACCACAGTTATGAAACAGCTATTCAGCTAGAAAGGTGGGCCCTCTGTTTGTCAGTCCAAGTATGGTCAACGTTCTTTGCTTGTTTAACAATTAGTGCTACGGAACAGACAGATCACTACATCTTATGAATACAGCTTAATCTACTTAGGTATGAGTGCTATACATGAAGATTACTGATTTACATTAGCCCTGCCAAAATGTTCCACCGGGTTACCGGAGAAGTCCATAAGCAGAAAGGTGCAGGGTAAAGATTTTGAACTGCATGAAAATAATGGTACATAACACAAGACAATGAGGGAGAGAGAGAAGATAGAGCATGAGAGAGGGAGTTTGACAGGAGAGCGGAAAAAGAGTGACAGAAAGGAGGAGTGAAAGAGGATGGTTGGGGGATGAAAGACAGGAACAGGGAGGGTGAGCAGAACTCACCAGCTGATAAACTGCCATGAATATTTAATGGTAAGCAGAAGTGCTCTTTGCTCATGCTGTTTACGAGAAATGGTCTACAGCAGTGGAAGGTGTGAATCTGTAGTAAATAAAATGGTGCTTTGTGCTCTCTGGCCTTGCCCAGTCCAGCCACTTCATTATCCCTTGCAATACTGTTCTTATTTCATGTGCTGGCACACCCAATGGTGCTGCAGACAAGAACACAGTAATCCTTTATTAGTGATATTTTCTGCCTTGTTCACTACAGTTATTTTCACCCTCTGTAGCAGCTCAGCTGTAGTATTTTCCATGTATAGTGCTCGTGGGACACCGGAGAGCAGTTTGATCACATCTGGACTTGCTCTAATACTCTGAATCCCAACCATTTATAAGTTTGTTTTTATCAGACCCCCATTACACAGTGAGCCTTCCCCAAGGCTGGGGCAGGGCCATTTTCGGCCTAGCCGTAGCATAGCCTCGGATATCCAGTAGGGGGTGCTCTGCCCCAAGTTCCAGTTCAGGAGGTGTAAGCGCTCAGGGGCACAGGGTGGCTCCCCATGTTTCCTCCTACCACCCCTATACTCTCAAGTCTCACTTACCATTCTGTCACTGTGTCCATAATGTAATATCAATGCTATGCTGCACTTGCTTTGGAGCCACGCACACATATGTGCAAACATGCGCAAACATACACACATAGCGAGGCTTGTACTCACATTCTTGAGAGCCTTCATCCTGGAAGTCGGAGGCCACTGACGCGTCATCAGAGGGCACTGAGCGGCCGAGGCTGGAGCTCTGGTTGTCGTCCGAGCTGTCCTCTTGTCTGGAGTCAGCTGGAAAAAAGGAGAGCTCAGCATCAGGAATGTTGGACCCTGGGCAGAGGGGGGGAGGGAGCTCTTTGTGCAGCACACAGGCAATTATGCCAAGAATCACAGAGCAGGAGGAGGAGGATATTATTCTTGCTAAACATAGACAGAGGCCCAAGTCCGATGGGATCCTAAACCAAACACGCACAGTGGCGGCCTGTTCTGCGCTCATCGCAGTGTTAGGTCTGGCAGCAGCACCGGGATGGTGAGGGACAGGGTCCAGTGCACACATCAGCACTGGGTCCCCGATCCATAGGAATGCGCTCCAAGGTCCACTTCACCTCATCAGCCCAGCCAACCCCCAGCTCAGCACTAACATTCTCACAGTGGCAAACTACAGCAGCAGCAATGACAGCCTTATGTGTTCTTAAGCCTCCGAATCTGTGCGTTAGTGTGCTTATATTTTTGGGGATGTGTGTACTGCGTGTGTGTATGTGTGTATGTGTGTGTGTGTTTGTGTGTGTATGTGTGCGAACGGGTGTGTGTGTGTGTGTGTGTGTGAGTGTATGTGCGTGAGTGAGTGTGTGTGTTTGTGTTTGTGGAGGAAGGGGGGGACAGCTTTTGGCAGCAATATACATGAGTATAGGCAATATGTGAGGGAAATCGTTGAGCTTCTCTGGTTGGCAAGAATTCATATAGTGTGACACTATCCTCTTGAGAGGTTAATTAGTATGTATTATGTACCCGTAACTGAAGCTGCACCCCACACTCAGTCAAACAAGAACAGCTCCCAGCCAAGGCTGTCACTACTTCTACTGGAGGGATTACTTCTACTCTGTCTTTCTTTACACACAGAGCTGCCAGAGGTTCGGTAAAGAACAGCTGTAGTATGGAGGCCGTGCCTCACGTGTCAGCAATGTAGACAAATCAACACTCAGACGAAACAAGACAACGGCACAGACTGTCATTTCACCCAAGTGAATTTATATTTGATAAGTGATTGTACTCCATGCAACACCATGTTCCTGGAGAGTCAGGTCCTGCAGATTGACCCAGGCTCTCTACATGTTAAAATAATGAGCACTCTGATCACATGTACATCTATATTACTGCAGCCTAAAAAGCCATCTAGGCACATTATTAAAGTTTTAGTCGCTAAAGCAAAACAAAATGCTTGCCTGGAGATCCATCAAGTTCAGTAAACTTCCTGATGGTATGATAAAATGTCTGAAACTGCAAGCTGTCTTACAGCTGATTCCAGTAATTTACAAAAATAGACATGCCTGTTTGGACAGTGCTATGCTACAGGACACCATCCCCTCCCTCCGGCATGCGCACAGTAAATACAAATATTACACATTTGATGCCATTACGATCCGTCTGAGCAGATCATTCACTCCTCTCTGGGTTTTCATCCTCCCGTACTCGTCAGGGGCATAAATAAGGGAGACGGATGGTTGTGCTGTCAGCGCAGACAGAGAGCGAGTTTCTCTCCCTCTTCAGACATGACACAGCAGCGTTAAATCAGGCCCTGCGCACGGCCGCACGAGCACAGGATAGGGGGGACATAACACCCCCCCCCCTTCATACCCATCCCTCTTTGGTTTAAATTTAATTTCATTAGCAGATGGATTGCAAACACGGCCGCTCTGGTGTCTCTGGATGAGCTTTAGTAGGCCAGAAAACACTGAGCTGTTAGGGAGCTAAATATACCCATGCTTTAAACATTCAGTCAATTCATCAATACATAAACAGTGTAAATAAGGAGCCGTGTGTGTTAGCTTACCATTATAGCACTGAGTTGCAATAACACTTAGAGCCTTTTGGGGGCACTCCACACTGACACAGAGTGAGATAGTATATTTATCCCATGTGATCCAGCAATGGCCCATGAAGTGACAACCCAGATATGAAGGCACTGGATTTTGTTGGTTTTACTCAAGTGGCCTATATTCCTTTAAAGGAAGATATCAGCTCATCCTTGTAATAGAAAAAAAAGATGCTGGTGAGATAGACAGTAGGACTAAGAAAGACGATTCTGTAGGAGTGCTATAATAATCTCAGATATGGATACCTATTTTTTTTATTCTTGTATTCCATTACAGGCTTAGTGTGACTAAAACTAAAAACATCGGAGGAACACACTGGTACTGGTCACTCTGAGCAGAGTCGGCATATTGGGAATAAGGGCGACTCTCGAAAAAAAAAATAACACAAAAAAACTGAAGGACATTCAGTAAAATAATCTGAATACATAATGTTGAATGATTCCACAATAACTAGACCTGCAGATGGGCAAAATAATGAATTTGCTCACAAAAGATTTTCCTCCAATATTCAAACCTAATATTGAAGCACCACCTATCACAAATTACAAAGCTGGCACATTTGACAGTTTTGCTTTGGGTTTGCATTTCAGCCCTCTGAAATCCGGAAACAATAAAGAAACTGTATTTTAAACTGTGGGTGCTTTGATTTTCAATCTGAATATCTGAGATGAGGAAATGGAGGACTGAATTTTCACTATAGACACTAACACTGGAATTAAGGTGAATATAATGTGCAATAGATCAGATAACATCTTAATGCTATATTTTTACAAGTTTATTTTTTCACTTGTTAAATACAAGTACAATTATGTCAGACAGGCAGCTCTTTCCAAAAACCAAAAAAGATGGCATATACCTTCATCTTGGAGTACACTATCTCCTGTGTTTAATTCCAATGGTTCTCCTTTTATCAATGACTTATTAAGCATTACAAGCACTGTATATTCTTTCATTTCTAAAGAGAAGAGTCAAATCTGAGTTTTAACACACTTGTTATCACTTTCAATTGCTACTGTTTTATCCTACTTAGACGTACAGTAAACAGCATTAGAAATGCAATCAGACTAATCTACAAGGTCAACAAGCCTAATGCCACAATAAGATCCAAATAACTGCACACAGTCATTACCCAGATGGTTCTGAATAAGATAATTCACAGAGATGTCTGCAGGGACCCGATATGTGTTTTTAAAATAAACACAAGCTAATTTATAAGTATAAAAATGACTTCCAAGTCATAAAACCTGTTGACTTTATGAATGCATTTGAAAATTGTGGTAACAGGCGCTCAGAGCGCAATGAATGGTCTTGTTTTTAGTTGAGCTTCATTGGCCCTGTTTTTTCAAGTAGAAATTATTTACTAACCATAACCACAAACATGACATTACACACACACACACACACACACACACATCCTAATAGTACAGCACAGAAAGGACAGGACAACTACTGCAGCCTGTCTCAGTAGGTGAGTATTTGTTTTTAGTGGCATGATTTAACAGTACCATTATTTAAGCAACAAACAGCATGTTTGAATAAGTAAATAATTATAAAAAAACTAACCTCTGATCTCTATTCTGAATAAGTATAGTTTACTCATTAGATACACTATCTTTTGATAATGATGCTACAAATTGCATGCTGTGCCCCATCTATCTGGTAACAGCAGTCTTCTCCCCATAGTCCCAGCTGGGTAAAAGACTGCAATTAGCTGTCATGTGTTAAGTGGTATCACTGAGACAACAGAGGGCAGCGGGCACATCATGTGACAGGAAGTGATACAGCAAACAAAGCAGCAGACAGCACTGGTAAGAACTGAATTGTGCTTCTGTGGTCCCATAGTTCCTTTCACATGACAACCACAATTGTCAAGGCCACCTCAGCGCTGCTGAGTGAATCTTACAATTTACAGTAAACAGTGACATCAAAGCCACCATGACACTGAATCTGCAGAATTCACTAATACACTTATTTGAATCTAAAATGCAATAATTCAATAATAAGATCACTGAAAGAGATGCTTCAAAATTACAAAATAAAACTCATCTCATGGCCTCCACTGACTAGCAGGAAGTCAATAACATTTCCCCTCTCACACTCAAGGAAAAGTGGAGTCAGCTGTCTCATTCTTAGCACTAGTGGGGCAATTCACACTAGGAACTGAAACTAATTGACAGAATTTGGGCTCTCAGTTTGGTAAAGATGATTAAGGGCAGTGCATTGAAGAGGTTATTAACATTTCTCTGTGTCTGTCTCTTCCTCGCTAACTCAAATTCTTGCTTCTCAGTTGCTCTCCACCACAGGTATGGTTCTCAGCTCAAACCTACGCCCCCAATTACAGTTCATTTGACTGTAATTCACCTTCCCAGCAGAGTGGCTTTAATTGACTGGGTCTCAGCAGTGATCACAACTCACCCCTGCAGCCATGACCACATAGTGTTATAGCCATTGTATCCATTCATTAGTGCAAACCACCCAAAACCAGTGCCAGCCCCATTGACTGAGCCTCCTTACACAGTTACCAACCCCCTTGCGCAGTCACAAATCCATCTGTGCAGTCAGGTTTCTCCTGCACAGTCACAGTTCTCACCACAGCACAAGGCAACAACATAGCAGACAAGTGTGATAATGCTCACATTGTCCGTTTTCTGAAAGACCTGTAACACTTGATGCACAGTCTGTGTTGTGTGTTACGCACTGTGAGGTACATAAACACTATAACCTGTGTTCAGGTCAGTGTGGCAGGGCAGAGAAGAGTGAAACTCACTCTCACTGAAGTCCAGACATCCATGTGCCAGGCCATGGAACAGAAGGATATGAGCTCTGCCTTCAGTACACAGAATGACCATTCTCTGGCAGTGTCAGGAATATCCATGTTGTTATGTCTGCCTACTGCATTCTCTTCTTTAAATTCAGGTCCCTGTTTACAACTAAATAAAATAAATTATTACTATTATTATTAGTAGTAGTAGTAGTAATAATATTAATTAGAAGATGTCAGAATTGTGAATTGAGTATTTTTTTAATGTAAGCATACATTTAATGCATCCATGGGTTGAACTTTGCCATAGACTCAGCCATGTCATGTGAAAAAAGGTTAATCCTAAGAATCATGTTACTATCAGGGAGTGTTTACTAAGGAGCCATGTGTGTTAGCTTACCAAGGCTATAGAAAGCGCCACATACTCATTATCATGAATCTGTACAGTGAGAATAGGGACGAGCAGAAACATCTTATACGTAGAAAAGCCATGGCAGGCAACTGCCTTTGTGCTATCATTACTGTGTAATTTAACCATTTTGCAATGATATTAATGTTTATTTATTCTTATCGCAATGCCTTTTTGACACTGGGGCAATTGCAATGAGTTTAAAGCAGTTTGTCTGTGTTGCCTTCTATAAAGTAGGCTGAATTCATTTTAATTCTGTATGCTCTATACCAAACAGAATTTGATAAATTGACAGTTTTTTTACAGTCTGTTCTTGTCTAAATGCGCCTTTGGCATTGTTCAGAGAGAGGACAGTTCAAAAGGAACACGAGAGGAGCCCCACAGCATAAAGGGAGGTTTTTTAGCACTGACAGATCATGGGTGTGCGTGTTGGAAGGGATTAACCGACAGATTGCTTCTGATTCCAGAGCTGTGACTCATCGCATCTCCCTATCCTGCAAGACCGTAGCACAAGACAGGAAATGTGTCCATTTCCCATAATGGAATTCTGCACTTGTCCTCACACAAATAGACACATGTACACATTCACACACACATACGACCAACCTACTTCACCCTTATTTAAAATAGATATTGAAGTGATAACTAAACGTCCCTTAGTTTGATTTCATCAGGAAACTATAAATAGAAATGATGATATCCTACACATAGTTTGTGTCAGAGTTGTGTCATGAATACTCTATCACTTTAGGTATTGTTGATCTTCCAATCAGATAGAAGTTATACTTGATTATATTTCACTGAAAAATTTCATTAATGTGAAATATTTATGAGTGGGAGACAATCTCACCTGTGATTAGGCTCTAGGGGAATCATAGCCAGGTTATTTCTGTTTCTGCAGTATCACCGGTCAGCTCTGCAGTTGTAAGAACCATACAGTGGGGGGCGTTGCAGTGCACAAGACCAAAAGGAAAAAATCACCAAATCATGTTAACTGTTTCACTGCAACCCAACAGCATGACATGTTGCACTCAAATAATACGTACTCAAACCAAACAGTCAAAGGAAAGTGTCGCACAAGAGGATGATGCAGCTCACACTGCAGCCAATGAAGAATGCACATTTCTACTTAAAATTTCAATGGCCTTCAGCAAACATGACACCATGCAATATTGATAAAATCCTACCTACAAAAATCATATTTGCTGATTCTTTCTGTGAAATCATTTGTAACAGAATATCACTCTCTCTTACCTTCTCTAGGTTGATCAGGTACACCACACATGTGTGTAATCATTCATGCAATGAGTTAAGGAGAATATGCTGTTAAACTTCCATCATCCAAAAGAGCAGATGAGCAGATTATAATTCTTCCACGCATCTGAGTGCTCAAATGAGACAGCACATCAGCGAACAAGCAGAGAGTTAACAAACTGAATGGCTTATCGGAGTATGTGTTTGACAAGCAGTTATCAGAGACTTGTGGAGATATGTAATAAAGCCACTTGACCACAAGGGCAAAAGCAAGTGGCTGTGCTCAGCCCGGAGTCATTAGAAAGGCTGTTTAGTATTGCGATGCTACCGAGTGCACAGATGTAGGCTACACTCGCTCACTCAGTGGCTCAAACTACACACTGCCCACATCTACCACCAAGGCCACGGCAACCCCTAATGCTAGCACAGCTACCAGCACCACCCTCACAACCACACTACCTTCATTATGAAGGACACACCATGCCTCTTTGTTCTTATATACTGATTAGTCAATTTAATGGTGTAATGACTGAGTAAACTCATGGTCTACTCTATAAACACCTTTTGTTGGCAGCCCTGTTCCATCCTGTAGGTAGAATCCATAGTGACTGTGCAGTGCCTGTAGATATCACCACCCCACGAAATTGAATTCAGCTAAGAGGTCGGCCTCTGCCTCATTTGTTTGGGCTGAATCTTTGAAAGGACAGCACACTGCCGGAGAACCCACTTAGTTACAGCATCCAGCCAACAAGATGTGAATACTGCTGTGTGCACCAGCCTATAGGCCCTGCCATGGACACTGCCATGCACACTGCCTCTGATATCATGCCCTCTCTTAAAATCATTCATAGCTGAATATATACATGTAGTTACTGGCATAAAAAGACAGGCAAAGATCACACAGTGTTAGCAGAACTGAAGTCTGACATAAAATATAGTCCATTTGTTTTAGCTGTAATAAAACTACAAATGAATGAACAAAGATAGTTTGTAATCAGCTAAAATAAACAACGGCTTTAAGATATGATCAGCAATTTTCACCATTACTCAAACACAGTCATCTTACTGATAAGGGCAGAGATAAATTATGTGCGACCGAATCAACAAACTTCAACAAAGATCCCTGACAAATAATTTGTCTGCTTCCCCAGAAGGGCTCAGGGGCTTGGAGTCTTGTCAAAACAGAGAGAGGCTTCTGAATAGCCCAATTCTGAACATGCAGCAAGGGGCGTAAACCCAACATCCAACACAGAACATAAAAGACTACTTCAACATTCATCATGATCAAGGCTCTGCCTGTGGACGTACTGTCCAAACGTGCCTACTGATTATGAATAAAACAAGGCAAGGAGTGTGGAAATGGAATCAAAGATGATCACTAGTGCTGAGAAGGGACAGGGGGAGAGGAACTGCTCTCTGGCCCAGGTCAGCACACTCAGAACTAACTATATACATGCAGACATGTCAGCGTAGCAAGAATTATGGCTCTGCCATAAGAAGAAAACTGAGATCATTTTTAGCTTCAGGACAGGAATTTAGTCTTTCCCATGTCTACAGTAGGAAAACATCTACACAGTAATAGCTTCTCTAGCATGTGGCAAGCACATACTAGTCAACTGATGACAACATCCCCAGAGCTAAAGCAATTTAACCCTCTTTATAGCTTCCTTTTTTCTGGGTGCATTTTGTTTAGGTACCAAACCTAATTATACATTTATTCTATTGTGCATTCTAAAAATACTTCAATACACAGAACTCCCTACTTGTGTGCCATTTTACTGAAGGTATTTATGGACAACAAACTAAAACAATTGAGTCTAGTACCTTACAACAAACAGTGATTTAAAATCATTCATGCACCTAATGGGGGTCTCAGAAAAAAAAAACAAAAAAACATATGATATCACTGCTAAACATTGATGAAGCCAGTTTACGGCTGCATGCATCTACACTTCTACTCACATTATAAAAGTGGGTATCGTGATGAATAGTATTTTTATGCTATTACACACACACTTACTGTTTGTAAAGTGAATTCACATTTAACATTCCATTACTAAACGTGGAGGTTTAAATTATGCTTTCAAAACATGCTTATAAGAGCACTGATGTCAGAATCCATTTAATCAATTTTAATGTCCAACTGTCTTAAAAGCTTAAATAATTTGGTTTGAACGAATTCACTCATCAGTTTCTTAGCTACCACAAAGAGTTAAAGGTACACTGTAGGGCTGTTCTCATGAATGAGACAATTTAATTACACAGAGATTTTCAAATACAAGAGTAAACAATATCTCAGAAGTCAGAGAAAAAAAGTGAGGTTTTTATTTGTACAATAAACAAGCACTTGCACAAGAAAGTAAAAGAAAAAGTGACCTCTTCAGCTGAAGGTCTCAAGCCTATTATTATGATTCCTAGAAGATGCAGAGAAAAGACAAGGATGCCCACAATGATTTTGTGTTGATGGAGCATTAATTCCACCAAGTGAGGAATTTCCAAACAGAGTCATATGTATTCACTATCCGCAATCCTGCAACTTCAACCATTGTTCCACACCACAGGCAACCTACAGTGGTAAATATTTTTGGCTACCATTTTAACTTGAAATAATCTGAGGCTTCAGCTATTTCAAATAAATTTTGCGTGTGTTACAAGCTGTGTGTTACAAGTGTTACAAGCTGAACGTAACACTTGTACGCAATTTTCTGAACACTATGTGCATAAACCAAAACTATTCACAACCTAAGTCACTCTGGATGAGAGCATCTGCTAAATGCCAATAATATTCATACATTTTCAAACAAAGGCATTAGACAGGTATATAAGAAATTTTGCACATTACATGTTTGCAGAAAAGAAAATAATTAACGTCACATATTACATGATATGTCATGGTGAAATATCTTTCAAGCATATCTGTAAACCCCCTTAAGCCTTTTTTAAGGTTGCTGCTTTGCAGATCACAGTATTGGTGCAGCCATGTCTCTCCCCACACATGTTTTATGTTATTTTTCTCTATCTTATTTTTTCCATGAGTCTCACTGCTTGCCAGAAAACATCAATTCAATTTACAATGTGCCAAATAAATTCTGGGGAAGGAAAAATAACCAGAGGAACACTAAAAAGACAGGACCAATAAGTGAAACAGGTCTTTAGAAGGAAAATAAGGCAATTAAAGAAACGTCAATGCTCGCCTCTTCAGAAATAACTCTTAAGCCTAACCGGGCCAGATTTGTGGAGATTTTATTACTGTGCATTCTGCACTGGGAAAAGGGAGAGCCATGGAAGTGCTCTGCTGCTTGTAACATAATAGGGTTACATCTACAGCTGGACTCTGCCCTTACACCAGGGCATTATTTATTGGTTCTTTGGGTGATGTATCCTGTGCTTGTAATAAATGGCTGTCTCCCCAAAAGAAGGAGCCCTTCTGTTGCTGGTTGGGTGTGGGTTCGCCTTTCTCCCGCTCACCCACAAAGCACTCCCCTTTCTACTGTAGCTTTGGCTGAGTCAGTCAGCTAGATCACCCAGTGTTTTTGCCCACAGCTTCCAGTGAATCACAAACTGATGTTAATAAAAGTATTTATGGATACTAATACTTCTTTAGAAAAAACAAGGAAGGAACAAGGAGCCACACATGATATATTTATGTGACAATTTTATATGTATACAATGTGTAAGTCTGCTTCAAAAATGTTTCCTGAAAGCCAATTACATTTACGCTGCAATGGTCCTGCTGCGCTACATGTTGCTCATGTCAAATTGATAACATTTTATAAAAATCACTGATGCTCCAATTTCTTCTGGTGAACTAAACCAGTGGGAGTCACTGATGGTGATGGGGGATGGGGGTGGGGTCATGGCCTTTTACTGGAGGGCCCTTAGGAGGCGCTGCAGCCTGAGAAGAGGCACTGACTAAGGCTGTGGAGCAGGAATCTGTCAGAGCTCATTTGTACTGAGAAAAACACCAAATATACAGTAGCTGTTCCACTGCATCTTTTTCACACAATGTGTTTTGGTTGCTAATACACCTAACATTTGAAACAGCATATCAGGGTTTGTTGAACTTGTCAAATACTCAAATACTCAAAATGACTTTAGACGGGACACATACTTCCCATCATTTACAATAAGCTGGATGTCATTTACAATAGTGTAGCACAACAGTAAATACCGGTCATTTTCTGACCTTCTTTCCCTGCAAGTCAGAAATATTTGCTGATGATACTAGATGATGCCCAAATGTTTTTTGGGGGTGGCACTTTGTGGAGCCTCCTGCCAGTGAGTGGTCATGTGGACAAGGGGTGTTGTGGGAGAAGTGCATTAGCGCTGATATGAGGAAGGACTTATAGGAGAGCGAGGCATTACAGGTCACACTGCCCTTGCCTTTTTCCCACATTGCAGGGGTGGGGGCAGCAGGAGCATTCCTCAGTGCTGTGCTGTTAGAGCTGGGGTCAGGCTTCCAGTCAGGCCCAGAGAGAAAGCCACTGGAGCCTCAGAGAACCATGGTAATGCAGTTCTGCTTCCTACCACTGGGGGCACTCTTTGCCCTAGCAAGTCCACACTCACTTGCAGGATATGATTTTCATTGCCACTCAGAGGTAGGTGTAATAATGTCTATCCATCTTAAAAGATTTCCCTTCTGAAAATGTTAAATACATCCTTGGCTTGACAGGATTCCATTATGTAGTTGTTTTCAAATGGTTAATATTGACATTTTCCTTGTTACATTTTCCTGAATTCAGATCTTGTTAGTTGCCTTATACCCTGTAGTTGTATAAATTAGCTTGTACTGCGTCCTCAAACAAACTTTGCTCTCAGCTGAGAACTACTGTCTCATTGTGGAACTGCACACATCCTGTCCCCGTACTGTTGCTATACTCACTGTATGCACTTTTGTACACTACTTTGGATAAAGGCATCTGCTAAATAAATAAAGGTAAATGTAAATATTACAGTGTTTAACCAACAGTAATTTACATGACATATAATCAGGAAACATTAATAACGTAATATCAAGCTCTGGATACCAGAAAAGAAATGGGGTGTATTAGAAACTGCAGGCCTTTCTTGGAATATAAAACAACTATCAACAGCCTTTTATGAAAAAGGTACTTTGATTGTTCAGACTTTTGAAACATGTTGATGTTCCATTGGGGTTTATTTTGTGATTATTAGGTTGATTTTGTGAAATTAAGTATGTGCTGCACTATACCAGAAGTGTGTGCAGGAGTAACACAGAACACACAGGATGCAAGTAAAATGTAGCTTGACTTGCTGTAAATCATTTCGGCTGGTTATTTTTTTTTCACCTACCAACCACCCTTACTGGTGGACCAAAAATTTTAATTTTGGACCTTGCATGTGTATGTATGTACGTATGTGTTTCTATCTTTCAGCAGCAAGTAGAAATACATACTTCATCAAAACTTTTCATCAAAACAAAGTGCATATGTTTCAAATTATTGCTTTGTTCCTTTCCTGAAAATAAGTATTGATAAACTGAACTGAATCAACTGGAAAAAAAAAAACTGACAATCTTGGAAAACGGTTACGGTTTAACTGGTTCACCGCACACTTAATTGCGTAAGCCAAGACAAGGTGTACCTTATAGGCCTAGCTGTAATTTGAAACTAGTGATCACAATGCCTAAGAGCAGCATCTCATAAATCTCACCAGAAATAGGAGAGTCTGCTGTGCCCACGTTTCTGAGATGTTAGATTTTCATCAAAATGCAATCACTATATTTCATCAACCCAAACTGTCTCAATAAATAATCTTCAGATACTCAACAGCACACTATACCAGCCAAGCGAGTCCAAGAGCAACTGAATGAGGCCTGCTTTCCACTCCAAACATAGTGGCCAGAAATATTCACATTGAGCTGAGACTTTTGTAATGTTGGAATAGGGGGAACTTGTGACTTGTTGAGGCCAGCTGTGTGAACATGCCCCTTCAGGGCCAAGGTCTTTCATAAAGCTGTCATGACTTCTGGAAGCACCATAAACATTTATGCGCAAGTAAAACCAACCTCTCTGGTTGCACTTTAAAATGCTGGATACAGCTCCACAATTGGCAGCCCAAATGTTTGTTTAGAAGGAACAGACCCCAGCCATTCCAACTCTTCATACAAAAGATCCCACTCATGTAGTTCTTTCCTTAACTTCTGGGTAGCAGCTCTGTGCAGCTGAGTTTACTACAAGGACTGAAGTGAAAAACTGCCCTATGTCAGGGGAACATTAAGTATAACAATTCATCTCTGGGAGGACAGATTGTGTGGTACAAAGTGTATAGTGGGTGTATACGGCTAACCTGGGCTTCAAAAATGACACAGAACATAAATTAGCATGATTAATTTATTAAATCTACTCATTGCTCAAGTGTAATTTGGCAGACATAGACATGGTACTGGCGCACTCTGTAATGTGTACTGTGTAATAATGCATCGTAATTCACAACCTGTGCATGATGTAGTCTTTTGTGAAAGGAAGCCCCATTATACATCAACACGCCATGAGTCACTTCACCACGTACACCCTTTTTTAAGTCAAGCACTGGATCTGGAAAGCAGCGAGAGAATGAATTTCCTTTACCCCTCCCTGACTGCACATTTTAACTTAACTGTTCAGTCACCTACTTTAACTTAATCTATGGGCTGTAACACAGATATTCTCTCTGAGGGGAGCTGGGCCTCAGCCCCACAGAACATTCATTATCTGAGCTTTTATGGCCCTGCTGTACACACTCACATGCACACCGCACACTTTGGTGCACAAGCTAATGTTCACACGTATGTGCGCATTTCCACAGATACACACAGTTGTGCGCATGTGCACGCTGACACGGACACACTCACATTTGCACATACACGCACAAGTCATCACTCCCTACTCAGATAACTGGATAATGCCTGATCCCTTCAGTATTTCAATCTATCACAACACCTCTAAGTGCTGCCAAAAATACTTTAAGAGGATGAATCACAAACATACCCAACATACTGGGAGGTCTCCATGACCTCATTCATACGATCTGTCTCTTCTCTTTCAAAGCTGCCCAGCAAGATGGGCCCACTTACAGGTTAATACTACTGCATTGATAATTGGCCAAATCCTATTGTCTACTCAATGTCTTCTATGACATTTTTGTCAGAGGAGCACAGACTGTCAACGGTCGTGAAATAAGATGGATGGGTATCCAAGTTTCCCAAAAAACAGGAGCCAGTACACATAGGGCCGACTCATGATTGTCTCATCAATTTCTCACTGTCTCAATTTCTCATTCACAACTTGAGACAAGTGGTGAAAGAAAGATCATGGCTGTGATCTAAATATCCAGTGTAAAATGGCTGCCTCTGGTGGGGAGGTGTGACACTGGTAAACCCTCTGTTTCTTTGCTGTTTCAGAATTAAATAATAATAATCAGTAGCATGGAATCCATACCCTATCTAGTGTATACTAAAAATTTTATACAGAGGATATAATTATTGGGCACACGTAAATATTATCAGAACTAAGCTATGCACACATGCACAGTCTGTGTCGATGATTTAAAATTGTCTTAGTTCAGGCATCATTGATAAGCAAAATCATCAAGTATTTGGTTGATGCATTACAAGTGCAGTAGTCTGTGCATTAACAATAAATGTAGACTTTGTATTATCTCAAACATAATTCACTCCATCTTGACAATTACAGGGATAATTTGACAACAGTGTGATACTGAAAATAAATATTGTAATGTTATGGGCTCACTATGAAGGCTGAAGATAAGGAATCAAAAACAAAATTTGCTTTATATCACTATTAACAGTTTTCATTTCCCTCTCTTTACAGCAGAAAGTTGTATTATTTTTGAATATATATTTATTATTCATAACTAGCTAAATACTTATTATCATTCTTATGGGAGGAAATTTTCAGACACAAATTCAAGTTTGGATTTTAACCTGCTTTTGACCAAATTTTCCTTAGAATCGTTCCTTCCTGTTATCATATAGTAGGTTGCAAACTAACTCTAATGCACAGGAAATGCATAAAATGACATTCAGATCACAAAACAGGGTAGTAAAATTGAAATATAAAAATGTGTCACTTACATCTGTATGGAAACTCCTGGGGATTTCTGCAAAACAGAAAACGAGATAAGCACATTTACTTAAGGGGTGCATAAATTACACGTCTTAAAGCACACTGTGAAACAAGAGACTCTGCAGTGTCATAAACAGTATGAGCAACGGTGCTGTAGCACATCGGAGGCAGACAGCAAGAGGTGTCACTGACCTGGTGGGGATATAACTGACCACTATAAATATGGAGCTGGGTCAGCTGTTGAAATCAAATCAATTTGACTTCATGTGGTTAGATGTGGTTTGCATTCACAATCAACACAACTTAACATAACGTCAAAGGGTGGAGATAAAAAAAATTCGAACATCCTTGTATTCTATCAAAACCGACATGCCATCTTAAGGGAAAAAGGTCACTTTGATCCAATATGGCACCAGACTAACTGGGAAGTTTTTTGTTATTTTTTTAGTTTCGAGATGGCACAGTGTGTGTGACTGAATCCAGGGGATGATCCAGTGCATCCCAATTCCCCAGTAATGCAGAAGAGCGTTTTTGCAACAGACTAAAATATTCTGATGACAAACTTTTTAAATTGGCAAAATATTTTATTCATACTCTCTTGCGGTGTAGTTACACATTAAGAAAAGAAAATATGATCCAACTAGCTTGGAATCTTACTCTGTACAGTATTTACTGATCAAAGCTAACAAGCTAGCTACAGAATCATTCAGAGCTGGCATAGGATGAAAAACGACCAAGATGAATTGATACTGTTATATAAGCTCAGTCTTTCACACAGTGTTTGGATGTAAGGCCAGCTAGTTATTTACTAGGGGTGCAACGGATCACAAAACTCACAGCTCGGATCGCATCACGGTTTTTGAGTCACGGATCGGATCATTTTTCGGATCAGCAAAAAAAAAAAAGGGAGACAAATATAACTTTGCTTTCCATTTATTTACTTAAAGAACTTAAAGAACACTTAAATCAGGGAACTATGTCCAGAAAATTATTCATTTATTGTATGACTGTGAATAGTGAGTGAGTGAGTGAACGAGTGAGCGATTTCGGATGCAGCCTTCGTCTTCGCAACACTTCTGCTAAGTAAGGTTGCTGGTTTTTAAAATGGCGCTTGTGTCTTTTCACAGCAACTCTGTATCGAGATTTAGGGAATTATTACCTTAAAAAGTAACAGCGGCAGTAAAACTGTATTTCACACTATTATGGTTAAACTTTGCAATTAATCCGCTGTTCACATGCGTGTCGAACCGGGGGGTGGGGGGGTGATCCGTACGGATCACGGATTAACTACGGTCCGTTACACCACTATTATTTACTTAGGCACATTTGTAGGAATACACAAAATTAGTATTGTGTGAAGTATCTTACTAACAGGCCAACTTAAAACTACAGTTTAATAAATAAGGCTGAATTCCTGGGAATATTAAAAACAGAAGCAGTAACAGTTACAGTAACACAGGCTGCATTGCCATAGTGAGTGGAAGTTGTGACAGCGAGATGGCTGTTGTTTTGTCAAATAAGGTGCACACATTAGTAAAATTGCAAAATGGAGGTCAATGTGTTACTGTGCTTGAAACTACAAAAATAAGAACGGCAGTCAGGATTCACACATACATACAATACAGGAAAACTGCATGTGTGTATATGTCAGTAAGCCAGTGTGAGAGAGATAGTGTGCGTGTGTGTGTGTCTGTACATATGCATTTGTGTTTGGAGTATAATAGGTACTCTACCACGATTGGGTTTCAGAGAAGCTCCCAGTGTTGTGCTTAACATGAGTGCATGTGGGTATTTCTGCGTTTGTTTGAGTTGGGTCAACTGGGGAATTGGTGCATTGGTGGGTGGTATATGAGGGGGCTAGGGGGATAGAAGGTACTGGGATAGAATGAGGGCACATCTCCAGAATTTAAATGTCATGTAGCTAGCTCATTAAATGCTTTAAGCAGTAGAATGATTTAACAGAAACAATCTCTGAAGAATCTGATGAATCTGACTAATTAGAAAATAACTTTCACCCCACAGAGGGAGGGAGTATGACTTCACCGACCTACTTCAGCTAAAATTAGACTGATCCAAAGCAGACCCCATAAGGCTTGTGACTACTCTCTCTGCCAACTGAAATCTGCGTTCACAGTAGTTTCATTATTAAGGACATGGAGAGAATGACTAATTCTACATACATCACGGCATGTCCTCCATTAAAATGATCCATACTATTTACAGTAATGAATGTTACAATAGAATTCCTGAATTTTAACTTATTTTCACTTATATTACTAAAATAATCATGAACAACATGTATTTAAAAAATCCAGTCACTTGCCTTAACTGTGAATAGCCCTTGTTTGCATGTAGGGTGAAACAGTGCAGTGTGTACTTTTTGTATCAATAAAAACTGAGGTATTGCAGTATATTAATGACCCCTATTGGCAGTAAATTAATTACCCCTATTGACAGACAACGGTAAGTAATACTTTAACTTCAAATGTAAACTGTTTTAGTTCAATCTTTCTGCAGTCTGATAAACGAGCACAGTTTCCAAAGAATTTGGAGTTTTTCCCTGCTGAAATTCTCTACCTTACAGGAACAGACACACACCTACACATGGAAAACCCCATTCTGGTTAGAGAGACATACTTGTCACTCATAGTACATCCTGTTCGACAACAACAAGCAAGAGTCCTGCAAGCAAGCTTTTTTAAAGTGAATGCATATTACTGTAGTCTGGAAAGACATTTTGACAAATGCTTTCCTTAAAACAAAACTAAACTATTTTTACCATTTCACAGAACAACAGCAGTTTGTTCTCAACAAACAACTTAGGTTAATAAACTCATCATTCTCAGAACACAGAAAACCAAAGACCTTCACCTTTTCAAATGGATTTAATTTTCAAAGGAGCATTACAATCGAAATACTAGATAAACTGATATTGAGCTTAGAGAAATTTCTCAGTGAACTGACAATATTCAATTTTTTTGGAAAGAGTGGCTATGTCTCTTTTTAATTAACAGAACTATGTCGTTCTGTACCCTGCTGATAAAACACACCCAAACTTGCACTGCCCATGAGACCCAATCCTCTCTAGGACATTTAATGTCTTCTCCATCCCAAGGGCAACATAAATGTATTTTATTGCAACAATTATAACTGCAAGCATGGACATAGAGGGCTTAACACTTGAACAATGTCAGGCTGAAGGTCATAAATTACGTTTCAAAAACCTCCCTGCGTTTTCCTTAACCAAACTCTCTAGTGTGACCTTTTGATGCCTTACATTAAATCTCAGTGCACTGCCATCTTTATGGAGAACAGCAAGACAAAGCCTTCTGCGTCATTGCTGTGAGAGCTGCATTTAACTGAGCTGTGTGCTACAGCAAAGTACAGAGTTCTTAACAGCAATGAACAATGTTTGAGCAGAACTTATTTTCTTGATGAAAGGAATGGTGTATCCTAGAAAAACTAAAATATCCAAGAAAATGTGCCCAATAATTTCTTTTTGCTATTATATTGACAATGAAGTGTTAGCAGGATCTAGAAAAATAAATAGTACTGTCAGGCTATGATGAACTGAGACAAAAGAGGGCAGTTACTATCCACTCAGTGACACACAACTGGTCACAAACCATCTCACAGTCAGAGTCTGAGAAGGCCATTTTGAACAACCTATCTGAAAGCAATGGCAGTGAGGTGGAGGAACAGTAAAGGAAAAAAATTCACATGTGATTGACATAGCAGTGATACCACATTGAGCAGTTTTGAATAGTTTGGAATCTACATAGTGCTACTCCACAAATATTTTGCCATGTATGAGAGAGAGTAAATATAGTACTGTGTTATTAACACATAGGATACACTGCAGCACCACTGATGATAATAACTAACATCCGGGACCCCAGCCACAAAGCCACTTCCTACCACAAACAACTGAGGAAAAAAAGAGTGCAGCAAGAACATTGTTACTCGTAGAGAGACAAAAGAAGACAAACAACTGAACTCAAAGCAGCATCCGGCCCACAAAGTGTTACATATTTATTTTCTAACACTAAACCGAGTACAGCAAGGTCTCTACTCTGAGGCATTTAAGAACAAACTCAAGACCCACAGGTTGTTTAACCTCATGAAATATAAGGCCTAATTTCAAACTTTACCTTTCATTTCATGTTAAACATTGAATATGTTTTTGTAAGAGTGAATATTGTTCTTCATCCATTATGTCTACAAATTGAAAATTCCTTTTCCCTTTACGTTGTCACCTCTGGCTCCAGAAGTGCCTCTGGGGCCTGTGAATGAGAGCCATCACCACCTGTCCCTTAACCTGGATGTAAATTGTTGTCAATCATTTGTTAGTTGTGTTCACCTGTTTTGATTTGTTTGGGAAGCCAGCCTATTGGTTAACAAGCTACACCTGAGTAATTGAAGGCTGATTTGTGGCTGGAGTGCAGGGGTGCTGTCCCTGCTGTTGGTTAGTGTAGGTTCCTTTCCTTTGTTTTGTTTTAAAAGTAGTTGTTTTAAACCTTTTGTTCTTTTGGCTCATTTATGGGAGAAGTGTCAGCCAGCTTCTCAGCAGGGCCAACCATTGTTAACCTCACTAATGAATATTCAAAAAATGCTAAATGGTATGCTATACTGCAACCAAAAGTCAACAGCGTTTATCTGCAATACATGCCTTATGCATAGAGGATCCAGGTACTGGAGAACAAAGAGCATCCATCGGCAGACACTGTAGTGCCCTACAAACATGATCTCACAACACCCACAACTTTAATTCTGATTTAGCCACTGCAGGCATTACATTTTTACCATAGGTTTGTTACTATTCTTTATGAAATGTAAGGTATGAAATCGTTCCTCAGGTCAAGAACTTCCAATCTTGTGTTGTGTTAGGTGCTCATAAACAATGATAATCTCTCTTTTGGGTGCCTACAAGATTCAGGTCAATTTAAAGCATGTCAGATATGCCAGAATCACATTCAGTGGGGGATTTCTTGAGCCAAGCTGAGAAGGACTGACAAAAAACAATGCAAAAAATGACCACTCAGCAACATAACGTTTCAGCAGCTGTTTCTGTCAAGAAGCAGCAAGAGAGCTGTGGAAAACAAAAGACGATCTAAATGAATGTGAGCACAGCGGGCTGCACTGTGTGTATCACAAATCCCTGTTTCCAATGCACAAAAATGCAGCACAAGTGGCGATCTACTTGCTTGTGCTACCTCCATAAGTACAGAAGGCAAAAATTTTTCATTTCAGTCATTTTCATCAGGATTATATTGGTATGTTTCAAGTGAGGAAGGGAGATAGAAAGGGGTTGTGTATTTGAGGAAATGACTAAAAATGCAGGGCACTTGGTATTTGTAACATGAAACAATAAGTATTTATGCAGATGACAAAAAAAGACAACCTGTTCTGCAGCACAAAACTGCACCTCAAAGGCTGACAGGGGAATCACTGATGATGGCTCATAAGGGGAGATTTGATTCTTACAATGTCAAATCTGTGCATGACCTTGGTTATGTGCAAACTAATAAGCTAACTAATAAACGCAAACTAATAAACTAAGTGCATCTATGTCATGAGGTAGAGACCCATTCTATGGCATCGCAGTGGATAATACTGCACAAGATAGACACAGACATAAAGTTTAGATACAAAGCTGAGAACAGCTGGTGAAGGTGTGATACATGCAGGGGGTTAGATGTAGAATATTAACATGTGGGAGTTCCTAACATCTTCATTAAGAGTTTATGTCTGCACATTACAAAGCAGGAACTAGAGCACTTATCGGCAGGCCCATTGATGAATCCATAACTCAGAGGAATTTACTGCCATTAACAAATTCAAGGGACAGAAAAGGAAGTCAGTATTTAAGGCCATATCATTTTCTTCAGTTATTCTATGCCTGTTCAGCAGGTGTAAGGAACAGCCACCCCAGCATGTGCTCTACCAGTTATGTTACATGTCATCTAAGTTAATATGACACTATTATCTAAAAGGACTACAGTAAATGTCCAATCTACATGACATGATATGATAGGTACTATTTTAAACTACAGACTGCAAGGAGTACACAATAAAAGTAGTGGCAACTGACAATAAATTATACATTTCTATTACCATTATAGTTCTCTATGTAAGTCACATAAGGCTAAAATTTGACACCAAATCATTTTGAATATTAAATGCAAATTTACAGATAAACTACAAAGGGCTGCTAGCTGACATAGCTAGCTATATTAGCATGAATGTAGAACAATCAAAGGGCATACACTGATCAACATGAAGACCCTTTGGTAGAGGCCTCTAAAACATCACATTCATGAGAGATATAGGATTCATCTAAAATGGGTAAGAACATGCAAATATTTCCTTGAAAAACCAGGCAGAGAGGAAGCAACATAGGTTATTGGCATAGGTTTATTGTGTGTGCACAAGAAATGCTTTGTGAAAATGTAATGACGTATCAGCTATTGAACACAGTCAGCTTATAGGATTTTTTATTGAAAAATAAAAGGTTAATTTTCATCATTCCACTGGAACTTAATTATGATGTTCCCTGACAGAGGAGCTCTCGTGTCATAGTGAGTGCTTCATTAAGGTGCATTGGTTCATTTTTCTTCTTCTCATTCAGCTCTCAGCTCAGAAAAAAATGTCTTCTAACAGATCATAATCCAAGTCAGTTTTTCAGTGTTGCTTTAGTGCAGCAGCGTTAAATTCAACCTTGATGCTGAAGATATTATTCGGCCATATGATCACAATAGCGAGGATGAGTAGCGCACAACCAGAATTACTGCAGTACTTCAAAACTATGATAACAACTACTACAATTATAGTTCTGATACAGTACTACTACAGCTACTGCTAATCATTATCACTATTAATGATTATCACATTATTACTATTAGCTACTGCTAATAGATATAATCAGGGTGCAAACGTCAAATTTAATCATAGTTACAATCTTTGAGTTGTGGTTGTAATTACCGAGTTGTGGTTGTAATCACCAAGTTGTGGTTGTACTGGAAAATAGACTCAAGTAAAAAAAATAAATATGAGTTAATGTTGGGTTACAAGTTTGCAGCTGTCATTGTATTTATGTAAATACCAACCTACACATTTGTGAATATTTTTCTGTGACTTCACATTCAGAACAAGGGTGTGTGAATATTTTCTACGAGTGAAAATTTCAACATACAAGTTCACATTTTTTCTACAAGTGAAAATTTAAACGTACGAGTTCAGATTTCTGTTCTACAAGTTCTCACATCGTATTCTACAAGTTCTCAAAGTCAAGTCTACAAGCTCTCGCATTTTGCAACATATTTACCTTCATATAAGGAAGGCTATTTTAAAGGATTCCACAGAGTTTATTTTGTCCTCCCTCTGCAGGCTCCCTGTACAGATACCCCTCGCTCCCAAGTGCCCTGCCCTGTCATGGACTAAAAACAGAAAGAAAACAGTCCTCAAGAACTGCCAATCCTGGCTACTCTGGAGCTGTCTGGTTGACATGTAGTGGGCATAAGAGTTGTCATAGCAACAGGCCTCCTCCTCCATTCACCTCCTCCCTCTTATTTCCTCCCATTGCACCACATCATTTCAATTTTTTTAAAGTCTCCTGTTCACATAAAGACACAGACAAAAAACAACAAAGGGCAATCACACAACCCCCACTCCACCTCCCAGTGCTGGAGGTAATTAGAGTAATGATGATGAAGTTAGTTCCTACCTGAATTCATAGACTGGGGAAAATTTACAGCAGGGGCAGTTCACTCTAACCTCTACTTGGGATACCCCTAAATCTTGTCTTGTAAATGCACTCCTTAAGCACCTATAAAATTTAAATCTATCTATGCTCTGCAGGGCTGGGCGTAACTTTAGATATAAAAAGTGTGTCTGTGTTGATGGATGATTCCCATAAAACTGTTGCAGACAAGTTAATAACTTACACTGAATCCCCCATTACTATTTCTCTCTGCTGTAGAGAATTCTCCTGGCCAATTAGCAAGAAGGAAACATGTATGCCACTTTGTCTCATATGAAATATGATTATAAGTTTCCCTTTTTAGCAGGAGACAAACAGTAACAGAAACGTGACCCCTGCCTACATTTTGCTTCCACATGTTTCATTAACAACCTTCCAAAGGGGAAGGATCATGGTCCGTGTTTAAAATTTTAAAACATATTGTCTCTTTTGTGAAGCAGTCTTTTTTTTTATAGGTGATGCATTAGTCAGCACTGCTATGCTAGCTACCACCTGGTCAGCTAGTTAACATCAATAAAAAGGGAACGCTGCCTAACTGTCGCAAACAAGATGTACTGGTCACTAATATTTGCAATATTAGAAAGCTGATACTAAGCAGAAAAAATTACAGGTTGATATCAGTTTAGGCACTAAGTGGTTGAAAGGTTCAATGTGGATATAGTCAAGACTTTACTTTTACTGATAAAATGGTATGCATAAGGAAAAAAAAAAAAAGATGATGTAGGACTACAAAGACTTTAATGTGTCACAGAAAAAAAAAAACTTTGGGATTTTTATATGCTCAATGTTTAATACTTTTCACGTTTTCAAAACTACAAAAATGCAGTTAAAAATAGCAGGCACTGAGTTATGTTAATTGATGCCCCCCCCCCCCCCCCAAAAAAAAAAAGTCATAATCTCCCATGTGAAGACACACAAATCGAACTTGAAGATTTCATTCCTTTAGGCAGAAACAGACTCCATGTTTTGAATGCAATAAAAAACAGGCAGTTCACTGAGTAAACTACAGCTAAGCTCTTCAACAGTATTTGTCACATACTCTTCATGGATGTCTCTCCTGTAGCTACCCAAGCACTGCTGCACCACTTCAAGGATATAGTTAGCAATCTAATATAAGTACATGTGAGTTGGGGCCGACCATGTTATTTCCAAAATCTTCCGGAAAGAAATCCATCAAAGCAGAGCAGAACTTCAAGTCACGAGAAACGAGCAGCACAGGATGCTGAGGTACTGCACTAACTGCACTACTCCAGCTGATGTGTGATGGATCATATGAGGATGTGGCTGATCCCCTAGTGTCAGTGTGTTTATAAAGCAAAGGTAGAAGAAGGTTTGTGTTAAAATAACTTCAAACACTAGTACCTGCTGCAATTCCAGCTCCTGAACTGTTACCTGACAACAGACAGCCTACTTCTAACAGACAGCTGTCAGTGTCATCTTTGGTTGAGTGGCAGCACAGAGAGGTAACTGGGTGAGTGATTGATGAGGACGTGCCCTCACCTGGAATGAACCACATGGAAGTTTCGCAGCAGGATCTCACGCGTCTCATGGGCATGCTTGCTGAGGTTCTCATTCTGCAGGATCTCTGACACAAACAGCTCACAGTCTGGAGAGGGCAATAAGACGTATTATATAGTGAGACATCAACACAGCTGATCAGAATACACTATAAATGAGTCGCATCACATTCACATGTCGTTCACACACACACGAAAAACCATTTTCCTATACATTCAGAGATTTAAGGTGTGAATTCTCACCTCAAATTGCTTGTGAGCACAAAGCAAAACTACCATTTCCAAAGCAGTCAGCGTGATGGGAAACAGTTTTTTTTTTTTAAAAAAAGAAAGAAAACCATTTCTGATAATGAATGCACAGACAAACATGTTAGACAAACATGTCTACACAACATAGAGACCAGCGAGTCTATCCCTGCTCTAAACTCTCATTCAATGACAGGTAAATATAGGTAAAGCCATTATCAAAGTAAAAGTCAAAGTCAACTTTATTGTCAATTCTCCAATATGCACAGGACATACGGAGGATTGAAATTGCGTTTCTCTCAAGCCCACGGTGACAAGGATTATAGAGCCAATGTCCAAATGGAAAACTACCTTTTAAATGAGATTTTTTTGTCTTGAACACATCCAATCACATTATAATTCAGTTTGGTGTTTACATATTTATGAGCAGGACGCTCATTTCCTCTCCCTGAGTTACTGCCTTGAACATGAATACAGCACGAGAGCAGTAAGGTGTATACGCCTGGTGGCAGTGCGAACACAGACATATCAGGAACTGGCACACTAGAAGACTCATTTATCTCCAAACCACTGTCCTTTAAAATTGAAATCAGTGTTTTCCCATATCGTGTATCTTAATCAAAAAAGGAAAATGAGACTAAACTTGCCTTTTGAATGTACAATATTTGTTGTGCTATTGTAAACTGTGTTCATTACTTCAGTGTCTTCTAGGGCATGCAATCCTAGCAGCATACAAGAGTGTAACACAAACTGTTGGCTGCGTCAGCCAGACTGATCCAGTATCTACTGCGTATGTAAATAACAAAAGATAACATCACATTTAGATAAAGTAAGCAACATCCTCTTTATGTTGCCTATACATTAAACGCCATAGCCAGGCATTTCTTTGTTGGGTGAGTATGAGTACTGAAATGTTCCTGCAGCAGGGGAAATATGGAACTCGGGATGTGGAATGTGATTGTGCATCAGCAGACAGACAGGGCGCGTGCTGGCCTGACTACGTGCAGCCTGTCAGGAGGTGGTGCCAGCTTTGATACATCTGATATACTGATATGTGACACACAATTAATCTCCATTCGGCACCAGCTGTAAGCGTCAGGGAAAAAATAAGAAGAAAAGGGATGTGAAGAAAAGGAAGAAATCAATGCGTTGCAAGCGATAGAAGGACTTCAGCCTCTTCAGTGGGAGACAGTCAGCTGTGTGGGAATAATATGAGCTAAAAGGGGGCTGGCAAGTAAGGAAAGGAGTTGTACAGAGGGAGTGTCAGTCTGGCCTGATGCCAAAGATCAGTGATGCTGAAGATCTCTGTCAGGGAGAGGAGCCATTGAGAATACATGCTGTGTTAAAGCATCCATGAAGGCCATTGGATAACCCAACTAAAATGTGACATTGGTAACACTCTTGATACTCTTGTACTATGTTGCTATGCAGTAATGTAAATTATAATTTGTGTAGCATTATTACAAGCACACAAGGCTGCTTATTATCTGGGAGCTGAATTAAGAGTTTGATAATGGCTACTTGGTTGGTTCTGGGAACGCTGTGGCTCTCAAGCCACTTACTTTGACAGTCTGCTGAAAGCAGAAGGCCTGTGTCTTTGTGTAATGTGGCATAAGGCTGCACAATGATGCTCGATTCAGTCCTCACTTACATCTATGTTTCTACAACTTAGAAAGATGATTCATGGCACGCACTTATCATGAACAAGTATATATTGTTAAATAGCCCACTAATTATGTTCAAAAATTCAAATATGATTATTATACGAGTAACTGCAACATTATATGCCTCATATGAACTAACCCTACATTCAATCAAAACTGCTGACTCATCATCAGAGTAAGTACTATTCAATCAAAATAAATAAAATGAGTGTAATTTGGGTCAGACCTATGCTCATACGGGTCAGCATTAAGTTCACAATGGTCAAAACGGGAAACACACATGTAGTACAACGAACTGTACCCATGACACTTTCGCAACCTGAGAACACAATGTTAAATTTTAAATTTTCATAATTGCTACTTATCATCAGTGTTACTCAGACAATGATACTGAATGCACGCAAGCTAACATGATTGTATCAGTTTCTCATATGGCGGAACTGTGACTAATTTGCATTTCCAGGCAAAGCATCTTTTTGCACAGGCTGGCAGCGCGCTGCAGGAAAACAAAGGGGAGGCTTCTGCTGCTTCCTGCTGCTTTTATGTCATGTTTGCAGCCTTGAATACAAACAAATACTGCAGTTGTTGTGTGGATTGCATCACGGAGCTGAGCAAATATACATTCAGAAACAGGCTGTGATGCCTTCGAGTGTCCAAATATGCACAAACACATGCCAGAATAAAACCAGACCCAATTAACCTACTGATATACGCACTTGCTGTCCTCCATCACAAACCCTTCTCTTAACACTATCTCTCTATTGTAGGATACTGACGCTTACGTTTTGCGATGGCAACCTACATGAAAACCGAAACCAGCTTATTAGACTGATATCACTATTTTTCTATACATCTCAGGTCAGCCTAAATGTAATTTTCCCCTGCTTTTGCTGCCATTATAATTATGGCCTTGTAATATGATAACAGCGTCCACCAAAAATAATTACAACAAAATCACTCAGAAAAAGACTATTTCCCTCTTCTTTAAAAACAGTAGCCATCAATAATCTCATGATGAAACAATCATGAGACCAATGTCCCTTATTATAGCCCTTTGATCTAAATTTTCTTTCTCAACCTCTCTAGATGGTGTTAATCTCCCCACTTGACTTCAATCTGTACTCTGACCAGGTCTGTGAGGTATTTCAATCTGGATTCACATCTAACCAGAGCAAAGAAACAGCTCTAGTCAGCCATGTCAATTGCAATATAATAAATGTATGTGTTGCTTTTCACTTTTACTGTTTATTTTTTTATTGAGTAATAAACTTATTTAATTCATTCATGGTTTTAATCTCATACAACCCTCAGAACATGCACTCAGTGACCACTTTATTAGGTACAACTGTACACCTGCTCATTGATGCAAATATCTAATCAGCCAATCATCTGGCGGCAGCTCAATGTATAAAATCACGAATACATAGTCAAGAGGTTCAGTCGCTGTTCAGACCAAACATCATAATGGGTAGGAAATCTGATTTAAGTGACTTTGACCATGGGATGATTGTTGGTGCCAGACAGAGTGGTTTGAGTATCTCAGAAACTGCTGATCTCCTGGGATTTTCACGCACAATAGTCTCTAGAGTGTATAGAGAATTGTGCGAAAAACAAAAAACATCCAGGCAGCGGCACCTCTGTGGGCAACAACACCTTGTTAATGACAGAGGTCAGAGGAGAATGGCTAGACTGGTCCAAGCTGACAGGAAGGTGACAGTGACCGAAATAACCTTACCTTAATAACATTACAACAGTCAAATGCAGAAAAGCATTTCTGAACACACAACATGTCGAACAAAGAAGTGGATGGGCTACAGCAGTAGCTGTCAGCTAAGAACAGGAAATTGAGGCTACAGTGGGCACAGGCTCACCAGAAACTGGATGGTAGACAATTGGAGAAACATCGCCTGGTCTGACGAATCTTGATTTCTGCTGTGACATGTAGATTGTAGGGTCAGAATTAGCTGTAAACAACATGAATGCATGGATCCATCCTGCCTTGTGTCAACGGTTCAGGCTGGAGGTGGTGGTGTAATGGTGTGGGGAACATTTTCTTGGTACACATTAGGCACCTTAATACCAATTGAGCATCGTTTAAATACCACAGCCTATCTGAGTATTGTTGCTGACCATGTGCATCCTGTTATGACCACGGTCTACCCATCTTCTAATGGCTACTTAAAGCAGGATAACGCGCCATGCCACAAAGCACACGTCATCTTAAACTGGTTCCAGGAACATGACAATGAGTTCAGTGTACTCCAATGGCTTCCACAGTCACCAGATCTCTATCAAATAGAGCACCTTTGGGATGTGGTGGAACGGGACATTTGCGGCATGAATGTGCAGCTGACAAATATGCAGCAACTGCGTGATGCTATCATGTCAGCATGGAGCAGAACCCCTGAGGAATGTTCCCAGCACCTTGTTGGATCCATGCCTCGAAGATTTCAAGCCGTTCTGGGGGCAAAGGGGGGGGGTCCTACCTAGTATTAGAAAGGTGTACCTAATAAAGTGGTCACTGAACGTATTTTGCATTTGTATGGGGAAAAGAGGCTCAAACTACCTTACTATGTCTGCTGGGACCTAAGGCCAGAGGCAGACAGCAGTGATGCTGAAGTGACTGGTGTCCATTTCAACTGAAATTTCAGGACAGAATAACTTCACCATAAAAAATGAGTTTAATATACATGCTAAATAAAGTGTAAGATAAACATCAGGAAAAGTGTTGTTTTTATGTTTAGGTAAGCAGCTTACACATAGCTGTCGATTCAGGCCCTCCCATTGTCCTCATTCTGCTCAATCTCAGATGAGCTTTTGATATGATGGACTATGGCATACCGCTAAAATTCCTCACAGGCCTTGCAGGTCTCATTAGCACAATGATTTTACTCCAACCCTTCCTATAGGAGCCAGTCTATTAACCAAGGAAATATAATGTCAACCCTGTAAGATCTGGTATTCTGTCAGGTTCAGTACAAGTACCCATCTTAGTTATTGGTCATATAACACAGTATGTACTTTCATACTGTTCAAGTTTACATTCAACCAGCACTGGACATCTCCATTGTCATCTTCTGTTCAAATAACTGTCTGGAAGAGATAAGCCCATGAACAGTGTACTACTTCCTGCAACTAAATGACAGTAAACCAGAGGTTGTGCTCTTAGGCACACCATATCAGATTAAACACGCCGGCAATATCCACATCACCACTGACAGTCTGGACATGCCCTCTCTCACTAAGCACTGAAGCTCACAGAAGCAATAACTGCAAGGTGTCATTCTTTCAAATACATAGCTTGGCCTTCTCTGAGGGTGCCAGACACAGAGAAACCATACCTTCATCTCCTCCCTGCAACTCTTTTTTATGGTATCAATGTTTTTTTCAGAATACTACTGCCTGAGTACTTTTTTCCTATTCAAAGTTTTTAACTTTGTTCCATCTTTTAACATTAGAATGTTTTTTAAATAAGATTATAAAACAGTTGCTCCACAGACGTATATTATGTAGCCAATCATATAGAAACTAGCATAAACAATTCAACTGAATTAATTGTTTTTATCCCACTGACTCTATGTATTATATCATGCAGCTTATTAAGGGAGAGAACAATATTTATCTCGAGTGGTAACAAAGAAGAGTGGAAGATGTATTCAGCTGTGTGCCCTCAGAGAGCAGGCATATTCGAGTGCTGGGTTTGCAGGCAGGCTCTGCATCTGCCTAACGTTGACTCACCCCACCACATCCCTCCTGTTACACTCCTGGTGGCCCCAGAATCAAGCGTACACTCACTCCATCACTGTTGCGCTACACCACAAAAGGGCTTGTTGCCTAGCATTCCGGTGTAATGCAGTGGAAAAGTTCATCCACAAGGTTATCCTCATGCTTCACAACAGCTATTGTTTCAGTTATATTTGGTCAAAAAATGGACAACGTCATTAATCAACCTCTGGCTAATTTCTTTACGCAGGCTTATAATTATGCCTGCAAATAATCATTTTTACTATGTGAATGCACAATTGAAAATTTCTTCTATTACTATTTCTACTACTGGAACAGAAATAAAAAGAAGAAGATTAAAGAATTACAAAGCCCTCATCCATTCAGAATTATATAAATGTGTGTAAATATATATATATATATATATATATATATATATATATACATATAAGAAAGGCTGCTGCTCTCTAAAAGTAGAACTATGCTCACACAAGAGCTGCACCACATCAAAAAACGAAACACACTCGCCTGCTCATTAAGCGTAAGATGGAAGATGTGTGTGCATGACACGGTGTCTCTCCTTTCAGACGGTTTGCTGTTAGGTTTCTGAGAGTAGCTTTTTGGGCTTCACCACTGACCTAAAAACCTGCTATGTGGAGAGCTGATATGCCACCACCTCTTTCCCCTTATTGAGAGAGTAACACTGTGTCATTTTATAATATAAGAAGAAAAAAAACCCATATGTTATGGTGTACACACCTCTAGTTAGCAGATTCAGCTACAGTTACAGTACAGTTTAGAACAGAGTCAGAATACAGTTGTAAGTGCATAGTTCAGAAAAATAAACAGCTTGCCAGTACAGTTTGTATGACATTGGCGGAATGCTCCCTTTACAAAAGCAGTTCTAGAGAAAAAGAGTTTCAACAATCCAACAACAGTCCCCATATTTTTCCCTCTCTTTTGTGAAATATTTCACATATTGTTGTACATATTAGAATGCTGGCAGTATTCTTGACATAGTTATTTATTGACCAGCAAAATTACTACAGAGTGCTATATTTGCGCAGTCCGCATCACTGAAAGTTAAATTACTGACAGAGCAATCAGAAGGTCCACACTCCACTTGCTGACAGCTGAAACGCTCTGAATGCTTCTGACACTTGCCCCTGTCACCAGATCATTTGTTTTCAACAAATATTATCTATACAATCACATTTCACATAAAAGCTTAGGTACTCATCCATTGCACATACATGTACACATATATCCACAACTAGCAATGATTCACTGTAGTGCCATTTCAGGAGTATAACACCTCTCCTAGTATAGCCTTACTATAGTGTGTTTAAAGTATTCCACCCAAAAAAAAAATCTTCTGAGCTTTTATAAATGCTTGCTTCTACAACAAAAACAGCCATCCCAGTGTGTACTCCTGCATAGATATAACACATACAACAAACACCTGAGCCTCCAGAGAACAGAGGGATAAGATGTTGGACTGTTTAATCCAAATGTGAACAGTAAATGAGTAATAAGGAAAGAAAGTTAAGTATATCCATTATATCTGTGTTGAAAATAACTGAACCACAACATACCCTTGGTCTGGTCTGTCTGAACAATCTAGTGTACAGCAGCCCAGCATTCTCATTATAGGGTAATGAATCTAGTGAGCTACAAAAAAAAAAAAAAGAAATCAGAAAAAAGTTAACAGCTGGCTAACTGGTTAATATAACCCATTCACAGACTACTAGGCAACTAGGAGCCCCCATTTCAAAAACTTTCATGACTTCTGTTTTGATTTTGCAATACCTAATGTTAGTTTTGTCTATTTTGTGCCATTTGTGCCATTTAGCCTAATATGAATTTTCATATTACAGTTCTCATATCACTGTACATGTCCAGTCAAGCAACACTGAACTGTTCCACAGTGGGCCTTGCATTAAAATGTGCTCACTGCTTATGTCTCACCAACCTGCCAACAGTGAAGAGCCAAGTGCAAAGCTACAAAACAACAGACTAGAACATATCTACATTGGATGTATTGGAACACAATCATATGAAAGCCTTTGAAGCTTCTTTCTCTGCATATGTGCAAACTCTGAGAAAGTAAAACTGAACAATACAGATAACCGAGTAACCTTACCACCCTGTCACAATCTGCTTTCAACATTATTTCTTCAAGCAACTAAAGAGGCCTGTAATTGTTGAACTCCTTGCTATACATGCAATTAGCATGTTCCACACACTGTTGATTTTAATGGCATGAGACCTAGGTGGCAAGATGTTATCTGACAGTGATGTCACAGGGAAACTCAGATAATTCTGCATATCTTATGAAAACGTCTTCCCTGAAATGTTACATCAATACATTGAAATGCAAATACTTGTCAAAGGCCAAAAATCCAGTAGCCCATATGCAAATTGTGTTGATGACATTTCACTGTTTAAAATGTTGTCTTTTAGGTCTTTGTTCACTGAGTGACAACCACTGAAATATATGCTCCATATGCTGCACAAAACTGTTTTATATAAATATATGTCATTTTATTTAAGTAAATCACAACAAATGGCTGGAAAGGACCTACTACCTAATAGAGGTAATATGGTACTCACATTCAGCCCCACAAGACATAACTTATAAATCAAGATTACTTATGTTTTCCCTTTGTCAGGGAAATGTAATATTCAAAATTATTAAAAACTGCGGTCCGTGAAATAGGTCTCCTATGCCCCAGAATCTCCACAGTCAAAAGGCATCCATGTTGTGAACCACCAGAAAGTACTTTAAAGTCATCTACTTTCTGTTATCACTTTTTAAAACGTCAAAACTTAGAGGCAACCTTTGTGAAGATGGAAACATGAAACATCACTAGGTCTAATTGTACAGTAACTGTATTTCCACGCACCTTAATAGAACAAAGTCAACCAATAGCGATTTCTACAATTAATGAAAAGTCCAATTTAAAAGCAGATCTGTCATTACGTAATTCTCACAAATCATTACTGAATAATCATCGGATTGCCTTCCTTTATTATCTGTGATTCATCACAAACGAGCATTTCTGGTACTTGTCAATGCCAGTGGTCGTGAAATGGTCCTTATAGGTTGCATCATCACATAATAGGTAACCATTTATAGAATGAATGGCATGAACAGAGATATATTAAAGACATTACATAATTGGCTGAATTCTTTATTAAAGCATGTAGCTGGATTTTGGACTTGCTACAACACACCGTATTTAGAAATGTCTCTAACGTACAACAGGCCTGCTCTTCCATCTGCGTTCGCTGTTATTTCAAATAAATCTGGCCACATAAGCAAAAGAATATTTACACTTACATATAACATATTTGCACACTAGTCTAAAAGTTCAATTTAAGTTACCGTCCAGAAGTCTCCTCATATCTTCAGAGAATGTCCCCATTGTCTTCTCCCTTATTGAAATATTAAACTCCACTTGCTTTCTGTCAAAGGTTGAGTTGAGAGAGCCAAATAGGGAGTTTTTTTTTAAATAAAACAAAACAAAAAAATTGATGGGAAAAAATAGGCAACTGTTGTTCAGTGAACTTCAGCACCCTTTCTTTCGCTCGACGCACGTTCGCTCCTCGCCCTTGCGACGGAGGCGGTTGAGCCAAGCCAAACGCGTGCACAAGAACAAGCACCTGCTTCCTAAAACCGAAAGCGAAAGTAGGTTTGTGCATCAAATACATACACAAACCAACACAAACTGGGGGCAGGTGTAGTCGTGGTACATACTCCAGGTGCACAGAGACGTTATGTAAACGAGTATTCGTTTTATGAAACCATAATGTTATTGTTTCTTCGACCATCCGTTCATTTAGACATCTTCTACCTATGTACCTCAATGCGCAAGTCATGTCCCTGAAATTAGTGCACTCTACAGGTTATAAAAACAACAACGATAGCTAATTATATTTATATAGCTAATTACTATATAAATTGTAACCATGTAAATTCATTGGCTCAAAGGAAAAAAAAACAAACTTTTTCTCCCTGTCGCTGTTCTTTTAAATTTTACTACAGTAGCCAAGAGGAGGCTTTAGCATGTGTAGCTCTCTTCATTTTCAAGTGTGCATTTATGACTGGGGTAATGCCTGACTCTAGACTTTGCAAAAACATTTGTAATCTTATTACCTCAAACTGAGCCAAGATCAAGAATGGAGCCTGGAGGTTTGCTGTGAGATAATGCAGATGTGTTGACAGCCACCTGTCAAAGGGATGGTCTCAGTCCTCCTGTGGGTTGGGGCTTTGTCAGTACAGCTCTCTGGCATGTCTGAGGTACAGAGGCTGAGTAGCACTTAGACTCAAAGGGGCTTTGTTTTGGTTGCCTGTCTGCTCTGTTGCGTGTTCTCTGCGGTGACTGTTCCACCACATTTTTGAAGCACCTCACGTGGCCTTTTCTTTGTGAGAACACAACAGGAATTACTTCAATGCTTTGCCACAGAACTTTTCATCATCTCAGGGGAGCAACTATGATATTCCAGAGGCGCAGCATCTTGCCCCCATTTTTTTCTTTCTTTCACCTTCCTTGGTGATGTAATCCCATTGATGTGTGGTTTAGCGCAGGAGAAGGAGTTTCCTAAAGAAGTACACCTGTCTCACCTCACGATTTGTGCAAGCCAGGCAACAGCAGCCTGAGGCACCCAATAAAAATATATGCATGTTGGCTGTGACTACATTTAAGCAGCATGGATTTAATGTTAGTTTGATGAAACTCTATGAAATGCTTTGCCAACACAAACAATATGTTTTGATATAGTTAAGGGCAAAGTGTTTCTGGCAACTTGCTAATTTGTAGTCCTTGCCTGAGGCAAAGATACTCAAATTACCCCTCTCATAGCAACCCTCTTACTTACATTTACACAGTCACAACACATGGCACAGTTGTGTGGTCTTGCACATCTTCAGCTCTGATTACAGCGAAAATGGTTTTTTACATAGAATTTACATAGAATCATCATTTTTGCAACTGTTATGGAATTTATTATTGTTTATATTACTGCTGTTTTCAATGCCATATTCAGGTACCATTTCTGGTCAACTGAGCTCTGAGTTTACTTTGCTTAAACAACTCTCCTCAAACCTATGGACTGATATGTCACAAATTGTGAAATAGTAGGAAATCAGAGAAGAGTAATAATTCCTCTGTAGATAACAGCCACTTAAATACAGATTAGCTTCTCTAAGCAAATCCTTATGTCAACAAGATTATCACACTTCAGATTAAACTACCATTATTGCTGCTGTGAAAAGATAAAACTGTGTGTTTTACAAAATATAAACTAAGATGAAATTCTTGAATGCCCACTCAGGTGTCGCATATAGTATTGTGGATGATTACTGCGGCCACATGTTATTAGAATCATTTTTTATTAATTTGCCTCTCACTGTATACACTGCTTATTAATTTCATGCCTATATATATTATTTATGTTGTTATCATGCTTTTTTCACTGGTGAATGGAGAAAGGATCCCTCTTGTGAAGTGGGCAGTCACATAAGAGAACTAATTTGGGGTAATCTAACAGAGGGATACTTACAGTATGCAGGAGATGGTTAATACACTTTAATCTCTAATCATGCTACTTAACTCATCTAACAAATCTAACACATAATTAAGTGATTAGACTAAAACGAGATTTTGAGGAGAGGTCATTGGATTACTGACATGTTTTGCTTTTGACTGCCAGTCAGACCCCATCCTTTGTTGATTGGCACATAGGAGCGACTTGAAGCCAGCTTGTGAATTTCCACTAGTTAAAGTGAAAAGGTCCACCATCATTTCTTGTTGCATGAATCTTTCTATAATCCATCAGGATGCATTACCATTAAGTACTATACTCTATGCGATGACCAAATAAGATCCGTATATTCACACTTAGATTTATTCATTTGGCAGATGTGAGGTAGAGTACAACACAAGCAAATAACCATAAGGAGTTATATTCTTAATCTAATGTGGCCATACTATAATTGCCCTTGTTATTGGCTGGATAATATAAAAATTAAGTGTACATAGGCCAAGTCTGTTTTGAAAGGTGCTGTAAGGAAGAAATTAAAGAAACACTTTATAAACACTTTCATTATATGAGCTTGCTGCTCATAAAGAGATCAATCACAACAATGTCCATGTTTGATGTTTTCTTTTGATTTACACATGGAAGCACCCAGTCCCATTACCACTCTCAGCACTGAAACTTTATTGCCTTACAATACTGAGGATCAACCTCGCTGTTGGGAGACATATCCTCTCTGTTCAAAACTGGTTTGTTCAAGATAAAAGGCAAGTATACCCATACTTGAGAAAGAATTTGAGCTCTTTCCTTCCCCATCATATAGCTTCCCCATTCCCCTTTGAAATGTATTTTTTATGCTGAGGTTAGAGAACACAATTAAGGCCAGGCTGATAAAGAGGGGTTGCCATAGTAACATATGTGCGTGTGTGTGGCCCGTGAGGTCTGCTACAAGGATAGGCTGATAGCCTTTGACTCCCACAGCTGCTGCTAAGAGGCCATATTTACACCTCAGACACAGAGGCTTTCTGCCCAACAAAACAGAACAGAAAGGCAGGCGCACTGTGATGTGACTCTGAAAGGGGCCTGCTGATATCATATCCTCATTGGAAGGCAGAAGAGCTCAGGGGCGATAAAAACTCAACTGTTCAGGCTGTAAACAGACTGATAAGGGAGGAATGGTTGAGTCTAACTAAACTTAAACACACTCCCTAAATCACACATGCTGACTGCAAGTCCAAAAAACTGCCAGACACAGATTTAATTCAGTCCTTGAATCACTGTGTCAATGCAATTTACGTTATCAATGCAAATAATTCATATTACAAGGCATTGTATGGTATTGGATGCCTCTGTCATTTGGCATTTTGCACATATAAGAAAACTGGATATCAGAAAACACACTCAAACTTTTTGTGTTTGGTTCCAACAACATTGTTTGAAATCTCATTTTTCTCATCGACTTTTACGTTTCTGACTTCCAGTAGCTTCACGGACATACGCAAAAGGCTCTGACTCCGTGTCTGAAGGTCCATTGCTGCCGCATTTTGTGTATTTACCTCTGTTGAAGAGATAGGGCTTTACCATTGACGTACATCACACCAGACACTAGGGGGCAATCGTTGCTGTCTGTGACTCTCAGCCTTCATTAGAGCATGGTGAGAAAATGCAGTTAACGTAGTCAGACAAATCCTTAAAGGGACCATAGCGTTCGAACAAATTTGTAGCCCTCGCCAACTGCCATTTGGAAAACCGGCTTGATGTGTTATTTTTTGTCAGTTTTTCGTATTTAAGGCATGTGTACAACAATAATACATACTTATTTTGTAAGTAATATTATTTCAATCTGTTCCACGATTTAAGTTAATGGAAGGGATTAAGACCTTCATCAAGACACCAGAGCAAATAAATAAATAAATAAATAAATAAAAATCACAACCCCATTTTGGTTTGGACGCATACTGATACAGTGACAAAAATAAAACAGCAACAACATATATTTTGACTGTTTGGAGGCAGGAGAGTAACTATTTTAATAATGTTGGTGAGGTTGCTTTCTACTCCTTTAGTTCAACAGAGGGATGACAAATGTTTCAGGTCAGTCCAAGTGGGCAGCCATAGTGTAAACTTATGGGTTGTGTAAAAAGTATGTCAGGTTAAGGATATCACTCAAGGTAAATCAACAAGTGGCTATTTATAGAAGGGAAGAAGCAAGTATAGGGGCTTGACAATCTGAATGTAGCCTGGTTAACCAAACATGATTTACCCTTCAAATCAGATACAGGACGTGGGGCCATTCTTAGTTATAAGCTGAATCACCCATCAGTTATTCCTACCACTGTAGGGGTAGGAACACCACTTGGGGGGGGGGGGGGGTACAAACCGCCTATGTAGCTGGAGTTTTCTCTTCCTTTCTCCTTTTTAAAGACTGGCTTTTTAAAATCCCTTTCAGTCCCAGGAAACACATGTTGCTATCTTAACATTCATGTGACATTTACCACAGCGCTGTGAAATTGTTATGCGATTTGGAACACACTGTTGTTCTGATTTCCTTCGCAGACATTGGTTCCCCATTGCATCACGGTGTTCCATGACACGACAGCCATACTGCATTCTGTCTGCCACATTTTGTGGGTGAAGCAGGGTGTTCTAATCAGTTTTTATTTGTGATGACTGTTATCCTGTGTTTGTTTAATGCAGATAGTGAGTGAGCAGCCATGACTTGGGGGTGTAGAATAACAAAAACTGGTTTAGTCCCTCAGTGCAATTCACATAAAGCCATAATGTGTTGCCGGGCACTTAAGATAATGCTCCCCCTGACAGTCAAGCTCCATCAGTGATGCTTAATGCCTCCGTGCTGCGATCTCTACTTTTGCATCCACCTTAACCGGCAGTAAATTAGCTCCAAAGTAAGAGCCTCCTTCTGAAAGATTTCTGTGACTTGGCCTTTGGTCAGTAAAAGTGAGCGGTTAAATATAGCAATGTATCCATGGGCAGTGAGAGCCAAGGCAAACATACTTAATGAAAATCAACTAGAGAGTAACTAAAGTATGTTTAGTGTGAAATTAGGAGTCCCACTCCTACCACCATCCTTCTCTCAACCTGCTCTATTAGCCTGATCGTGAAATCACTCATTTAGAAATGTGTTACATTGACCAAGTATCTTTCACCACTCACAGTACAGGAGCATAGCTGTTAACTAATCAACAGTGGGCAGTCAGATGCCATTTTGCACTAGGTAAATTGTGTGTGTGTGTGTGTGTGTGTGTGTGTTTATGCTGGTATGGACTGGGAGTAGGGGGTGTGTGTACTTGTTTATGTATGAAGGAGAGAAAAGAGAGGCCAGGAATCCAAAAAGAGTGAGAAGCTGGGAGCCCAGAGTGACTGTGACATGGCTGATCCTCGCATCACAATGACATCAGGGCCAGCTCCCCTATCTCTGTTGTTTCATCTGCAGTGGAGTCTGATCGCCATCAGTATCAGAGGGACAAGATCCAACACAAGGCCCAGGTGGGAGGCAGAGATCACAGCCCTGTTGTCACAACACCACACACCTCCCCATGGGGTCTCACTCTCTCTGCCTCACATTGTCGCCTCACTGGGCTGTTCGGATCACTGGACTCACAGGGAGCAATGGCAGAATAGGGGCTAAAGCTCTGAAAGCACAGCGTAAGAGGCTGAGCAGATCCTATGGAATTTAGAGGGGAAAATTTGCAGGCGTGTCCTCCACAGAGGTACAGGAAAGATGTAGTTTACAAAGCAAGGCTGTCTCTTCAATTACAAGGAGATTGGTTGCACCTGCACAGCAAATCAGAAAAAGCAACACCTAGGCAAACAGAAAGGCTTGGCAGTCAATGAAACATTGTCTTTACGTATATGTGTGTGATAGGCTTGTGGGTGTGGGAGGGAGCTAAATAATTACTGAGAGTGGGACAGAGAAGTGTATGGGAAGGAACCTAACCTACACAACATACTTAAAGAAACAGTAGTCACATTAATGAACATCAAAAAACACCTGAACACCACCTCAACACCATTTCAGACATTCAGCATTAAAAAAGTTTCATTGTCAGAGATCATGCCAGCCAAAAGATTAGTCTAATATTTTAATGTTTCTGTGTAGTACATGAAATCAAAATCTCTAATAATTGTAACTTTAACCTTTATCTTCAGTTCTTGGCTTTTCAGCTCCTGAGGAAAAGGCCCACTTTGTGGTATTAGCCACCATTGGAAAGATTCGATGAATCACAGAGTGACCTGTCTAAAAGACACAGCAACATATTCTTCTCCTGTTTTTGCAGGAAGGTTCAAAAAAGGGTAGCTGCCCCTCTGACCTCTCTCTCCACTGTACCTACGGTCGTGCCGCTGTAATCCCCCTGTCACCCACCTGCTGGGTGTTCACATATGAAAGAGTATGGCCCTGTGTAATCCCCCAGGATTATATTGACCAACAATGCACCCACAAAGGAGTGACAAAAGGCCAGTATCAAACAAGTCCCTGTGTAGTGAGTGGAACCTGCTCAACCTCAACCACCACTGCACCCCAGTCTCTGATCTCCCTGACAGAGCTCTTTACAATTCGCTCCTTCTTTCTTCCTTTCTTCTCTCGGGAACTGAAGATTTTTCTTATCTCTGCATGTCTTTTCATTTGCATTTTCTGCAGGGGAGGGGCAAAGAGCTCTTCTGATCAGATGTAGATTAAGCAGCCCCTCCCCCATCACCTTCCTTCACACACACAAACACACTCCAGGCTGGGACCCCAGGTCATTCTGGAAGGACTGGCCAAGCATTCACCAGGGTTCAGGATGGGAGGAGAGCCTGGGGGTAAACAAAGGTGTGGACCAAATGTGTACCTTAATTCTAGCTTTGACCATCTTATACTTAACTTTAGTAACAGTAATCCAGTATTTACTCTCAGGACCCATCTTATGGGCACCATGAGTACAGGATGAATGGGTGTTTGGGTGCTAAAGTGTCCATATTGCTAATGAAGACTAAAGAAGGAAGGTTTGTTCTGGGCATTTGCTGGGCATTGGTCTCCACCCAGAGCTCAAACAGGCAGCCATGTCGAAAGAGTGAGAAAGCGAACGCTTGCAGACATAATCAGATGGCTGGCTGTTCATTTAGTCTGTTCCAATTTTCATAACCAGGAGATTTTACTACACTTGTGATAGTGATTTTTTTAATCTCTATTTTCCTCTCATTCTTCTGTTGTTCTTTGCAGTCTTTGATCCTGAAAATGTGAACGTGTTGGAATTATGAAAAAAAGAGAGAGAAAGAGACAGAGAGGAAGGGGGTATGAAAGGAAGAAAGAATAAATGAGACAGAGAGGGGGCAAAGAGCCAGATTCACTTGGAACCTGACCCAGAGAGGAAGACTTTCACTGTTTCGCAGGCACAAACACTCTGGCTCTACGGTCGGTGCTGCTAGCAATTACTGTTGAAGATTAAAATGCACTGTAATAACGGCCGCCGCCTTGAGTACATAGAACAGAAATCACTTTTGAGAGCCAGTCTGGGTCCCGTGGTAGATCTGTTTCATTACAATTCCCCTCCCGTTTCTTCTTTGTTCTAACAGAGCAATTTTAAAGAATATTAAGACTTAAATGGCTGCCTGTCAATTAGCTTCTCCTGTGCATTAAAGCTGTGAAAATTCAATCCCAGGAAGACCTAAGCTATTACAGTGGCAGGTGGACTCTGCACTCTCCCTCCTCCCTAGACAGACCAATAGAAGCTGTCCTGAGATGAATATCTCATAGGGCTAGGATTGTTCTGAATCCATCTGTGTGAAAGACCTCGATACATAGAGGTGCATCAGAGGAAGGTATTCTGGAGCATCATTCCTTTACTCCAAATCTGTGTCTGGAATCTGTATCCGCAACATTTGGATGGCCTTAGTTATGGATCGGTTGGGGACCGATGCTCTACCCACAAGGCTAGTGAGCTGGTCTGCAGGCCATCTCCAGCCTGATGTGTGGCTGTCCACACTCTCTAGCTCTCTGTGTGACATGAGAAATGGGCTGTTTGTTCCAATGATGACATGGGAATGAAGTGCTCAGCCTTGGCAAGTATAGTGTGTTCTGTTTCAGGTTACATCAGTAGAAGCAAGCACATTATGTTGCTGCAATGTTGTTTCAAGATTTTTGCAGAGTTGAGGCAATGCTATCACGGCAATACAACTCTCTGATTTATAGTGCCCTCAGAGTTAATTGATGCATATGTATAATCAATATTAACACGGCAAAGGTGTACAATCTCTGGTCATACAATCCAGTTCCATGGTCCTTAATGCTGCACTGGAGTACTCATGGTTTTGCTGCATACCTCAGCATAAATAATGTGAAAGAGACTGTCTGCCTTTGCAATCACCATGACACTGATACACCTTTCCTTTCTCCCCTCTTGATACCAAACAATAATCCTGCCTGGTGTTGTTGGCCTAGACTTGTCAATGCGGCGGAGGCACTGGCGGGCCCCCCAGTGACCACCCACATCTCAGCAGGCATCAGTCAGTGGAGAGATAACTGTCACATAGTCATGTGACCCAATCTCATCCAGCCTTATCAGAGTCACAGTAAAGGAGCAAACATCTAATACTTTGACCTTTGGCCCACTTCTGTTTTCATGAGGTAAGATAACCTAACACAAATACACGCACACACGTCCAGAAAGTACACACAGAGCACACCCATGCAAATATGTGTACACACATGTACATACACATGCAAACATGTATACATGCACACACACATACACACACACACGCAAGCATACATATATCCACATGTACGTACATACACACTCACTAATGGTTATCCAAACTGCCAAGCTTGTGAGACAATGAGGTAAAAAGCACTTTTAATGAGGTGATGTAATTCCACCTCTTCCTTAAAAGAAGAGAGAAGGAGGATGCAGTGAGAGAGAGAGAGAGAGACAGAGAGCGAGAGAGAGAGAGAGAGAGAGAGAGCGAGAGAGACGCAGGTGAGGGAAAGAGAAGGACTTTGGAAATGTTTCCCTTAACCATTACAACAGTTGCCATGGCAACTATCCTTGCAGGCCATGACCCTTGCAGATGCTGCCTGCAAATTGTGAGGGGCTATGTGCTATAATGTTGTCATATCCCAGCACTCAGAGTGAGAGCTGGGGAGGGGGGCAGCTGCTCTTCTGCTGACTTAAACAGGTGCTGTTAGATACGACAGAGGCCTGCATACTGCTGCATTGCATTACTGCCATTTGTGAGGTATCAGATACATGAATTTCAGATTTGTGGTTAAAGTATTTCATCTAATGTAGCCATAAAAAAACAAACACATCAGCAGCCATGCACTCAAAAACACATGTGCACACACACACACACACACACACACACACACACACACACACACACATACACACACACACATATAAACAACCAAAGGTCTCTTTTATCTTGAAAACTAAGGTTGGGTAACCTACTGACCTACTGGCTGGGTGACCTATGATCACTTGTTGGTGGCAGTGGCAATTCTGAGTGGTGTTACCAACTAGGTGAGACACAATGGCAGCTTACCACCTGACCACAGAAATGAATCCATGAGCTATCAGGGGATTTGTCAGCTGGGATGAGACCAGAGAGGGGTGAGAGAGCATGAGGGATGAGCACAGAGGGATGAGGTGAGGAAGAGATCGGGCTTCATTTGATGGCCATTCTCTCTGAGTCCTGATGAAAGTGCCTTTGCAATTTGGGTTTGGGCTCACATTTATCCCCATTCTATGAAATTTTGTGGGACCAGTTTGATTTTATGAAAGCCATGCGCACTGAAACCACCAGATCGCACCTCCACTCACCCATACAACAACTGAGTTCTCTTGTCACAATTTGCAATGTGGGATATGGACGTCAGCACACCTAGTACACAGAACCAAGGAGTCTCTTTGCCCGTCATCTGCAAGTAGCACGGAAAGTTATGACAGGAGTCAAGCATACATCTCTCTCTCTGGGATGCTTGACACATGCCCAAAACTCACAGGTCTCTGTCCCTGTCATTAAGATTATTATATCCATTTATTTAATTAGTGAAGATGGTTATCCAGGGCAGTCTCAAATGCTTTCAGTTTTACCACTTATGCAGTCTTGTTTTCTGTATTACAGCTAGCGATTGAGGTAAATTACCTTGCTTAAGGCCACAACAACAGTTCCCTGGATTCAAACACATGATCCTCACTGTCATTTGGCTGCTTCTTCTCTGAGCAGCCAATCTGCTTGTTAAGAGACATCCCTGATACTCAGCCTCTCAAATCACCTTATTGAATCATGAAGATTCAATAACATGATGGCACCTATGCAATCACCATTCATGAGAAAAAATCAAATGTTTGACTGACTCCCACAATCAATAAACTCATTTATATGTACATGTAATACTGTGGAAAAAGAGAAGCAGCTAAGACCTCAGTGATAGAGTTAGGGTGGGGGTGGGAGGTTACCTCTGAATTGGTTCTCTCTCTTTCATCATGGGACCCTATTGGCTAGGAGTGAGCCGGAGTGCTGATTGCATTCGCAAGCACTGACTTCCCCTGAAAACCTGTGTAGGTCAGTAATAAAGGACCCTCCAGGAGAGCAGCCATTTTGATCAGATTTGTGAGGTGCATTGCATTCATCTTGGGGAGGAGTGCAGTCTGTAGGGCAGAGCTGAGCCCCTGGCACTTTAATCACAGCTGCAGGAGCTCATCAGTGTCACCATGGTTATCATCTTCCAATCAAATCCAGACAACTCAGCAAGACGTCTGTGAAGTGTGAACCAGGTCCGATTTTCCAATTCAACCTTGACTTCTTCGTCGTGCGGGTGCTGTGTACTTCAAGGCTGCCATGGAAATGATCTGAACTTAGCTTTCTTTCTCAAGATGTCTCTCCCAGCACAGGTGGCTCATGCTCATGTGGGCAATCCATATATGCTGGCTGGAGGGCCTGGGGAGGCAGAGGGGAAGTGAGACAATAGACAGGGGTATTAATTATCACAGAGAGGTGTTGGTGAAAGGAGGGAGCACAGGCTGTTATGGCTCCCTGTCTCTGATCCGGCACATCACTGTCTCCCCCTGTCCCACTGATTGGAATACAAAGCTGGGGGGGATGGGGAGGATGGGGGGGATGGCGATCTCCGCCGACGCTCAACGTTCACTGCACCAGCGGAATTGACTGGGGAGCCAGCGAGCGAGACCGACAAACTGTCACCAGCAAAATGAACTGTCGCCTCGCATTTTTCAATGCCCTGGCAGCGCTGAATTGCCGCTTTGAACCATGTGACCTAGCACTGATTGAGTTCTCCCGTCTCTGGGCCCCAGCAAACAAGCCAGTTCATTTCAAACTGATGTACGGCTGCTTATCAATTTAGGGGAAGGGGGAGGGGGGGAAGACTGTCAGGGGGGTGGAACCCACGGTCTCCACCCCCCTCCTCCCCCAGCCTGGTCCTGTTCATTTCCCCCTTCCTCTGTTCGGCTGGTACATCCTGGACTGTTTACTAGCGCCCCCAACCTGCCCTTCCCCTGACGCTGGAACCATAGTCATATCTATCCAAGTGACTTGCCAAAACAAACAAGAGTTTTGACCAGAAGTGATTGCTTCAGCTTCGGTTGGCGCTTCAGCCCAACTGAGAAGACATGCGATGGAGCTACTGCATCATTTCAACTTACGTAGACAATCAGCCTATCCGCCTCTACTGCCACTGCCCTTCTGATTTTAATTCCAGTCCCAGAGCTGAGCCATCTCCGGTCAGCTGTGAGCAAACAGCCTGATTGGACCTCATTGACACTGCTGGATTGTTGTTCAGAAGGCATTAATTTGCTTGTTGCTTGCACACAGCTATGTATGACAATTTTCTGATATGGACAGATTTGAGCTAAACTCACATGTAAATCGATTTTGGCTGTGTTGCCGTGCTATGTGCCATAGGTACTGAACCTATTAATTTTTAAATCCAGCTCATCCTCATCCCTCATCTTTCCAGTTTTTGGAAGCTGAAGACACTGACTGAGCTCTTGTCTTAATAATGAATAGCAGTGATACATTTCTCTGCTTCGTTGATGCCTTGTTGCTTGCTTTACTGAAGGAGACCTCCAGTCTTGTGGAACACTTGTGTTCTGTAAAATCACATACATTACATCACATAAATAGTGAGTGTAGCTATGTGTGAGTGTGTGTGTGTGGGGGGTCTTTTTTGTATCCCTTAACTGCTACTAATATCAAGTAAAGCAGCTTATGACATTCTGTCATTCAATGTAGCCAATTTTCAGCTTCACACATTCTCATAAATGAAAGTGCTACATCTGTTCAAAACAGATTTACCAAGCGACAGGGCACAGTGGTGGGAGGGTGCTGCTCCCCCTGCAGACTCCAGGGGCTTTTAAAAATTGCAGAACTGTACCCGCTTTGGTGACGCCACAGGCTCTGCCTGCGCTAAGGAGCAGTCCCTTGGTCACCTTACTCCCTGTCCGGCTCCATAAACATCAGCCCCCGCCCACGCAGCACCATCGCCTGTGTGCTGCCTGCTCTTGGAAACAATCCCAGGGATTGAATTAAGCTGTTAACCCAGGCCGCTCTCCTGTCCCTCTTGGTTTCCCTGCTAATGGGGACGGGGATCGATGCAGATGGTGGAGCTTTCCGCTGTGGGGAGAGGGCTGTGGAGGGGTGGCAGGCTCATCCTGGAGGGGTGGAGGTTGGGGGGTGGGGTGGAGACAGCGGGAGACACCTGGGCCGAGGTATCTTGAGGAGAGGGAGGGGTTGTAGTTATGCCAGCCTCTGTCACATGGCATGGACATATATAGACTATGACAGCATCCTGATCTGCAATACATTTTTCCTAATATATGGTCTGATACTCATGTAAGTTTTACACACATCCAGCCATACATGTTCTACTTTTACAATCCTTGCTCCCAAGATTACCTGGCAGAAGAGATCAAGGTTCCAATGGTGAGTGTTTGCAATCAATCCCAGTTATAATTGCAATTTATTTTAGAGACATAAAAGAATTTAAAAATACTTCTACAATGCTTCTGCAGTGCCTGTTGCTTTGAGGCACTAAGAAGTTTTCACAGCAGTGGCTCTGACAACTTTGAGGAGCTACTCTTGTAACACATACAGTATACAGTATACCCCTGGAAGAAAATGTAGAATGCCTGTTTGAGCTGAACTCAAACAGCAAGGTTTTGTGGTGCATAACATGAAGTCACATCAGACCTTGCATTTTTCAAAACCAGATCCTGAATCTGGTTGCTTATTTTTAAAGTGGCATCAGGTGGAAGATTCTTATTTGGTGATACAATCTACTTTCACAGACTTTTCCCACCTTCATAAACATGTAGAATGATGGAAGGGAGAGAGTTCTGTGAGAGGGTGGTCTAAGAACACAGTTCAAAGATAAATCTCTCCAGCCTTAGCCCTTGAATACTGTATATAAGACTTTTTGAGTCTCTTTGAAGCTGGGTCTCCCTGCAGAGTGACAGCCCTTACTGCAGTGGGACTTGCACAAGGCCCAGGAAGTCATGCCTGGGATTATACTTGTAAAAGACCCAATGACAACTGCTCCCAGCATGGGGTACACTGTTTCTACGGCATTTCTCAGATCTTCCCCAGGCTCTCAGCCTAGCTGCCCAGAGAGATAAAGGCTTCTCAGACAACAGCAGGAGAAGGGAGGTTATGCAATATGCTGTGGAATCTTGCTGAGATGAGAAGACAAATAGAAGGTCCGTTTCAGAAGGATATGATTTTTAAAGCACCAACATATTATACTGTAATCCCACCTCATATATCTTAGTGATGTATTACAAGCTATATATTTTCATTTTATTATACACAGCTATCACACACTCTTACATACTGTTCATAGTGTCATCAAAAGCACCACTCGATTATTGAAACACAAAAACCCCTTTGAAGTTATCTTTAAAATTCAGATTCTGCTACCCTCCCTGAAAATGATTGGGCTGGTTAGATATAAATGTATCAAACTGACTTGAAGGAGAAAGAAAATGTAGAATCCCTGAGGATTGTTTCAATAGGCCATAAATTACATATCTCTATGTTTTTTTTATCACATAACAGGATTGCTTCCATATTAAAGAGGCCCATTGTTTCTTTTCTGGTACAATTATCTCTATGCTGAATGACTTTATAGTTATACAGTAGGTGTACATTTTCATGTGTAAAAATCTAGGGTGGCAAGCGTTGACTTCAGCCTACTTTGTAGTTGCGGGAATAAATCTGTTTTTAATAACCAGTCTCACGAGTGGTTTCCACTTCCAGAGCCATAGATTTCAGAGCCATATGCAGGCGCCGATAGCCAGGTCATAAATAACAAACAATTATGATCCTCTTGTATGACAAACTTGGAGTTCTTCTTCTGCTGTCACGCACAGCTCCCTCTGCAGCTCTCTTTATATCGTTACTGAGCATCTGTCTCAGTCCTACACCATTTCACTTCAAAACAGTAATGAATTATCCACCCGCAAGATTAATTACAGGAATAAAACAGTTATAAACTACAGTACGCTCTCTGAGGGGAAAGAGGGGCCTATGCTGTATACAAAGCCAGACATGCATGTGTACACACAAACAACACATTCACACACAACTGCGTGTGCACATAAATACACAGGCACACACACACATGCAAGGATGCAGAGTATGCACATCCATACACATTCACACACATACTCACATGGTACATATGCCATGCATACAAAAAAACATGACCACATAGGTCTGACATCTGATGTTTGAATTCTTCCTCCAGCCTTCACCAATTCTTCATGTGGATTACGAAATCTTTGAATGAACTCTTTTCTGTAATCTTTTCCAATAAACTTTTCATCAGCAGAATCCCTTGGGCAGTAGGAGAGGCCATGGAAGACAATTCAGTCCTTGAATTGCTCATGCGGAGAGTAAATCATTCATTGACCATGTATGAACAGACATCCTCACTGGTATAAATAAGAGTATTCACAACAGAGGATACCACAGGATGATAGAATAAGACATCAGACTCATACACAGTGCCCATGTTAAATGGAACAGAACACCTGGTATCCTAATGGAAACATTTTTGGATTGGATCACCCAGAACACTACCTGGATAGATTAAGTAAATCCCTGAAAATTCACTTGCATATGTAGGCAATATGTACTGTATCCCTCAATGTGTAGAACAGAGTGTAAAACTATCACAATTCATACTATTGTATTTATGATTATGGTGCCATAAGTCAAGGAGAGATGTATATGAATTGAGTGAGAGTATAATCTGGAATTCATTCTCTATACTTCAATCTCAACTGAAGACTCACCCTCTCCAGCAAAGGCTCAGAGTAGTTCGCTTTGAAAGCAGACCTGGAAAAATTAGACCATCGTGCCAAGAAATAGAGAGCCGTCAAACACAGGCAGATGTTCAGCCACTCACTTGGTACACTTAAAGCACGGATGCAGGCACAACAACAAGACCAAATCAGAGGGTGGGGGGGAATCAAGGCACATGTAAGGGCTTTGATGGAAACGATTTTGGTCTTGGCTTTACCTCAAGGAAAGGGAACAAAGAGTGAATGGTTAAAAGATGACATATTCAAGCACCAGCCACCAGCCCCAGACAGGTCTGTCGGATTGTGTTGGCTTGTCGGCAGCTGAAAAAGGAACATAATTCAATGAGCCCTTGTCCAGGACAGAGAGGATCATTCTCAACATCATGGGAGCTGATGTAAGCAACCTGTATTGATTTCATCAACAACGTGTCGCTGACCATTGCCTCCCCATATGAGTTGTCTGAAATAGCCAGCTTGCATGAGTGTGAAATGCTATTCACTAATAAACAGCGATATTTGACATGTATGTAGTCAATGACCACTTTATTGCTTTGACATATTTGAAAGATAATGAAAATGTTTCAGCTGAAGCACATGAATAAACAATGCAATTGCTTGATTCCCCTTTGATTCATCCTGTTGTAGAGTCAGTTCATTGTACCCTCCAGGAGAGTAGAAAACCGGAAAATGAACATTACATAGCTGTGACTTTTTCAAAGAAGATGCACTGGTTAAACTCCACTGAAAAAACTTCCCTTTTTTCTATCTTTGCAGTATGTGTTGTTGCTCTTGGTCCTGTTATGTTTCTTTAATACTCATACCCTGCCATGCCATAAAAAAGAAAACACTGGCACACAAAGGCTCCTGCATTTAAATCTGGCTGTGTGGTGGCCATCTCTCCCTCCCTTCTCTCAGCCAGCCCTCAACAGGCTCTTTCTTATTCAACAGGGTGGGTTCATGAACTGTTCTCTGGCTCTCCCTGTGACGGAAGTAAGGGTGTGGAGAGGTGGGGGGTGGGGGTGGCAGGGGTTGGGTCTGCTGGCCAGGTCACCATTGCCTCCCTGTCCCATCAATAATGTGCACACTGACAGGGCTGAAGGACACACAAAGTGGCCCTGGCCTCAGGCCTGCCACTGAAATCAGGCAACAATGCCTGCAGCTTGCACCCCACATAGCTAGGGAACAGCAGCCTCAAACACCGGGCCATCTTTAAGGACAATGCCCCCCGCCCCAAACCATCCTGCTGCCAAAGCACCCATCTTCACTTGTTTTCAGGGTTGGCAGCTGTTTTTCAGACAAAAATCTAATTGTACCATTCTCCCTCTCTCTTCCTCCTCTGTACCTCCAGGTGTTTCTCCTAGCCCCTCAAAATCAGAATTGGAAGAAGGGGGCATCTGCTGCTTGCACTATCCCTCCAAGACCCTCTCCCACCTGGAGGAGCCGCGAGTGGAGTTGCTGTCTCCATGTTGGGGATGCGGCTGCACCCCTTGGTCCCACTCCACCACATCTGGGCCACAGCCTCTACCTCCATGGCCCCTTCTCCTCTCTGCTTCTCATTTTATCATTGGGGAGGGAGCAAACATCCCAGCGCACAGCAGAAACCAAAACAGCAGGAAAAATGCCTTTAATCGTTTTGCTGGACTGAGCTATGAGACCCAAATAAACAAAGCGAAGAAGGACAATTAGTTCTTCAGATGTATGTATATTCCAAATGATAAAGGTATCTCTTTATAGCGCAGCAATGAGGCCGAAGCCCCAGTGTTTGCGGTCACAGATGAGTCGGCTGGGTCTGGCACTTGATGGATTGGTGGTGAGACTGTGTTACATACAAGACTTTGCCTCATTGAATGATTGCAAATAAACATACAAATAAATGTGAGGGGAGGGGTGCATCAAACCATGTAAAGTAAACTAACAGTTGTATTTCAAAAAATTTGGCTTCTGCTAATAAGAAACAAATTTCCACACAAAAGGAAAAGCCAACCCTCTAAGCCAAATACACGAACTCAAGATAGAAAATGTCCAGTGATGAATCTGCCTGGAATGAGTGCAGCTGGTTCTCATTACAGACACCCAAAAGAAATAGAGCGCCGTAAGCAATATCACGAACATGTCAGCATCAGCGAGGGAGAACACAGAGAGGCAACATTAATGAAAATAAACAAACAAAGACAACCCTTCGTTCTCCAGCTCAACAGGTCTGGTGTGTTTCTGGCATAGATATGACAGGACATGAAAGGATATGAGATGACTATTTTTATGTAATCTCCAATGGCTTTGTGTTTCAGAGGAGCATTTCAAGAGGAACAGGGCAGGAACAGATGCATTGTGGGATAACAGGACAGAACTGTCTTTGTCCTAGGTCCAGACATGCTGGCAATCTATGCATGTAAGTACTATTTAAGGAGCTGTATCAGCAAAAAATTGGTTCAAGTAGATAAGCAAGGCATGAATCGCCACATTACTAAGTGATAGAAATTCACTCTAGTGAAAGCCCTGTAGGTGTACAGTTTGGGTCAGACTGCAGGAGGTGAACACAGCTGACCCACACACAAGATACAGTATGTGCTTGGCAAAGGAATTGTCTATATACAAAACAGATGAGGGGCTGAGTGGACAAGGGGTTCAAAATATTTTTTTAGGAAACATTCAGCTCACCTGAGCTCCCATTTCAGGGAAAGACCCATGCTTACACCTCCCTAAAAGTCACAAATGGCAGCAGCACTCTTCTCCACAGAGCTACAACCACTGAGTATCGTTTTCTTTAATTTAACTGGAACTGGAGTCACGTGATCAACCTGCAATTCATTTCATACATGCAATCCATCCGGTAATGCTGTTTGTATTTGTCAACGATGCACATGTGAGCACAATTACTATATTTTTCCCACCAGTCCAGTGCAACTACATACAGAAAAACATTCACTTGGTGCCTGAATTGTTGATATCTGCCATAGTGATTTGCCTTCAGAAATTAATTTTCATGTCTGAATTGTCTTGGGTCATTAAGATCTCAGTCAGGAGTGAGTTCATGCCCTGGTCACTTCTGGCGGGGCTCAGCTATCCTGAGGAAGCCGGTGAGACCCAAGGGGCAGGCCTTCCACTGAGAGAGAGCGCTGGGCCAGAGGCAGCAGGAGCAACTCCAAACGCCCTCACAGACACATGGCTGGAATGTGTCAGACACATGATTAATGGCATGGGACCTGCCCAGAGGATGGGCTCACTCACGTGCCTTACCTGGCCAGATTGTGTGGGTTGGAAGCTGCTAAGCCCCAAGCTGGAGGGCTGCCCTAGGGTGGTTGGGGGCGGGAGGATGGCCAGTGTGGGACTGATCTGCCCTGGCCTCTGAACTCCTGTGGTGGGTTGGGGGTGGGGGTGTCAGGGGGTGAGGGAAAGTTCAGCTGGATGAGTGTGAGTTGCCAAGCTGTGCGGGAGCTCCTTGACAGGACTGTACAGTATGTAGCATCAAGGCAAAAGCATCCCATATGAGGGGGCCTCGAGTCACGGGACGAAAAGTGCCCTAGGACCTAGGACTTTTTTTGGGAGGCAGAGGGAGGTGCTGTTGAGTAAAAATACTCCATCCAACAGAAATAACAATAATGGATGTGTTAGTCATTCAAAACAAGCTGAGCAAAGAGTGGTTATCATGTCCTATATCCAAGGCAGTCAGTGTCTAACCTGGGAATTTTCTCATCAGTTGGCAAAACTGGAGTAATGGGAAAAGCCAATAGACTATTTGAATATTTTGTGCTAGTATATTGCTCTGTATAGCCGTTTTATCCTCCTGAAGGAAACTGTTGTCCATCTGCAGAAAACAGCTGGTGTGTGTTCTCAGTGACCAGATTTGGGCTGAAATCAAGCGTTACTCTTGACACATTCAAGTCTGATCCCTTTATTGCATAGTTATCTGACATACTTAGAGAAACAATAGAAATTCCATATTCACAATGGCTGTAATATAAATCCTAAATGAAAAACCTAGGTATGAACAATGAGGTTATGAACACAGTTGGTTATAATTGTAGTGTCAGGGGTATGGTTGGTGGGAATAGTAGCAGTAGATACAGTAAGCATAGGCAAGGATAAAATCAGAGACAGTTATTTTCACTAGTAAAGAAAAAAATCATACAAAAGGGAATGAAAGTCCCACTCTGTCCTTATTACATTGTTCTTCATATTGCCTGACTGCAACCAATTAGTAGCGCCAGTCCAGGCTTTCTATAAACCTTGACTGATCCACGTTGGTTAAGTGCAGTGGCCTGGGAGCAGAGAGCTGACACTGACACAGTTTCACCTGTGTCTGGTGCCTCTGCTGCATTATCTGCCTGCTCCCTTTTCTGTTAAGGACACAGGAGGACACAACAAAGCCATAACTATGGGGAGGCAGTGTAGCATAGTGGTTAAGGAGCAGCACTCGTAACCAAAAGGTTGGGGGTACTGCTGCTGTACCCTTGGTCAAAGTACTTAACCCGCAATTGCATCAGTAAATATCCAGCTGTGTAAATGGATAATGTTGTAAAAACCTGTAATTGATGTAAGTCACTCTAGATAAGAGCATCTGCTTAATGCCAGTAATGTAATATGTTGTTAAAATGGGGATTGGTCTTGCTCAGCTGCGCTTTTTATGTGTGCTTTCTCTTGTTTTTCTGATGTGGTGTTTCACAGGGCAAAATGGTCTTCCTGTCACCACCCAGAGGGATGCCATACTTTGGCGGTAGAGGCAGTGAATTATCCTTTCCACTGTAAAGTGCCTTGAGATCCTTATCCTTGAAAGGTGCTGTAGAAATAAAAGCCATCACCATCAACCTCCAGTGTGGTGCTTTTACTAGATGTCTAGCAATGACACAGCTACTCTTCATGCCACATGATAAAAACAAAATTGATCATCTATAAGTATAATAATGATCCTTCCTTTTCCTGTTTAAAGCAGAACAAGGCAGCGTGTGTAAAATGATCTTGCCGGTATTACATTTTGACAAAATCTCAATGGAATATTGGAACAAACTGTAAATTCCAGGTAGATGCAAGCATCTGATTTTTGGTACTTTACTCTTTGGCTGTGACTCTTGCTTTTTAAACAGTGTTTTTGCCTTAAAAATAAGGTCTGTGTTGTGTGAGGCTCAAGTGAAGCAAACTAGACAAAAGGTAAACACAGACACACACACACACATGAAAACCAAAGGTTGTCCCAGTTTCCCACTACCTGCTTACATAGAAAACATTCATTTGGGCCTTCAAACACTCTATTGAAAGCAAAATGCGCATGCCATACCGATTATCCCACACATTCTCCCCAGGTGCCAATTCTCTGCAGCCTCTGGCTGACAACTAAGTAAGTTCCAAAGTTTTCTTAAATTAGCTGAATGCTGGCCCCAATGGCTCAGTGTTCCTGAAGCAATACTGCAAGGGAAACTGGTGTGTGTGTGTGTGTGTGTGTGTGTGTGTTTGTGCTGATATTGAGTGGGAGTGGGGGTGTCAGTATACCTGTTTGCTCCACCACAATCACGAATCTTAGTTGCCACACAAGACTGAAGTCACTAGACAACAGTGTGAGGATCAGGGGAACAGGGAGTTATGTAACTGCACATGTACATCATTTTGTATGAGGAGTATGAGTATTCCATTTTTGTCACAAGCTCTTGTGCCATCTGTCACTGTGTCTCCATGTCCGGCACCCCAGGCCCCCACAGTAGCCCCCAGAGGGCCCCTGTGGTTCTGGGGCCCCTGGGATACAGTTACCCATGGAGACTGGGAGGGGATTTGGGGGGTGGAGGCGGGGTGATGTTGAATGGTAGTTTGGTTAGGCATAGCAGTCATATTCAGTGATCCATCACCCCTCTTCCACCAACTCTGCACTCCTGCATAGCTGATGTTCATAAACAACCTAAGGTGCATCTGCCTGGGGAGCGTGGCTGTATTAATCAACTTGATGAGCCTACTTAAGGTCCTCTTTGCACCTAATTATCCCCCTGATTTATGGAAACTGGCTGTCGCACCATGGATCTCCCTCGCCCGTTTTTTTTTGTGATTTACGCTGTACCTGGCATAGGTCCCACTCCCTCTTGCTCATTTCCTCTGTCCCCGTATCCCCCTGTCTCTTCCCCACTTTATCTTCCTCTCAGCCGCCCTGTCCCCCCTCTTTCCTCTCCCTGTGCCTTTGCATTTCCTCTCAGCCTACAGCTCAGCCTCCTCCTTTCTCCTTATTCTCTCTCCTTGTCTCCCTACTCCCTCCTTCCACTCCCTTTTTCTTGTCTCTCCCTCTGTCGCTGCCCTCTCTCTCTCTCTCTCTCTCTCTCTCTCTCTCTCTCTCTCTCCCTCTCTTACTCTCTCTGCCTCTCTCTCCCTCCCTTGAAACTCATTTATTTCTCCCTCCTCTGTGCTCTCTCCATTCTCTGGTTTAACCACATGCTGACAGGCTGGTGAAACATCCTCCCCCTCCCCGGCAGAACATCTGTCTCTGTGGCGGTTGCTCCTGCCCTGGCACCTCCAGATGGAGGATCAGCGGGAGTTCTATTGCGCTAACTTCAAGGAAAACGGGATCACACCTTCATAGAAGACATAAAAGTCCTGCACGTGTATATCTACTCCGTTTGGCTTAGGCGTTATGCCACCCAGAAGACCGCCCACAGGGTGGGGGGTTGGACACTGAGGGCTCTGCATGAGTACTGGGGCCTGATTTTGCCACATCTGTACCCTTTAATTGTCCTTTCATGGTGTCTGATTTGCTCCACTCCTAATAGGAAACAAGTCTTTGTAATGAGAGCAAAGCTGCTCCACTACTGTAATTCTGCATGACAGGAGTGTAAAACTCAATTCCCATGGCTTAGCATATGCTGTTTTTGCTTCAGTACCTAGGTATGCTTATACTGTACCTACTTATAGGTGTACCTATTTCAGGTCATAAATAGACTGTGGATAAAACAGCTCTTGTGTTATCAGCCTAAATGATTAAACGTAATGTATTTATAATGTCATTGTTAGCCGTTTACCCTTGTGTGAAAATTCCTTGTAAATCTAAAATCAAAACCAAACATTTTCCTTATTGTATTTGTTTAACTTTCAGCAATTGTTTAACTCTCCCCCAGAACCAGAAGTGAGAATGGTGACAGATCAGACAGAGGATGGTGATATTGTTTTCTGTTTCTCTCCATTTCTCTGGACTATTTCTATTCCCAGACTCTGGAGAAGCATGGTGTTATATCAACTGTCTACTACCAAACTAGCACAGCTCTGTCCCTCCATTTCCCTTTGACTTCCGCAGTAACTCTCATCCACAAACTCGGCTATCTGTGTGGCAGCAAGGCAAAGTATGTGCACAGCAGGTGTTTGTGGTCTGTCCATTCTGCCTTCCTAAGACACTTTTTATTCTCAGAGCCTCTGGGTCAGGGAGAAGGGGGGGGGGGCAGAGAAGTCTGGAAACCCAGCTTCTGTCTCTACTTCCTTCTACGCATGTCGGGAAGGTCTTGTGACTGAAGCCTTGTTGAGATGCTAGGTCTGGTACCTTACATACGTGGTACATAGCTGACAACAGAGCCCCCTGCCAGCAAAATAATTACTAGGCCACCACATCAGATTGCACATATGAAACTACTACTTCATATTTGTAAGTTAAACTCAACACAAAAAACACAAGAGAGACATTTGGGCTAAAATGTGGCATATCAAGGAATACAAACTACTGGGGTACATTCAATGGGAGTTCCTCCTCTGTGAACATCACCATATAGCTACTGCTGCAGAGCAAACTATAAAATGTTATTTGCTGCAATGGACAACCAGGGGCTGCTGCAAGCAAAACAATCTGCATGGGCCACAACTAGCATCGCTAAGGGGCATGGCTTCTTGTCAGTATTTCTCTCTGACTCTGACAAATCATACAGGGCATTACACTAAATTATTGTCATTATTGTCAGAGCAGCAGGGTAAGTATGCAAACAAGGTGCCATGTGAAATAGCACCTTGACAGCTTTCACCCAAACTACCATGCAGAAAATGGAGAAACTATTCAGGATGCCAGTTACCAGCTACTGAATTCAAGCTTCCAGATGGGAAACTGCAGTGAGGCCATGTTGACATAAGACATTCAGTTTAAGAATTCCCTTTTGCAGACCATGCCCATGCAAGTCAGGCTAGCAGAACTGAGTGGGACCTTCTCCCCATCTTCTTCACAGTTTGGTACCTCCTTCCTTCAGTGCTTCCCCCACTGCATCTTATACCCTTTCCATAAATGTACCATTGCTGTTCTTCAGCTGTAGGTGAAGAACCAGAAAACACTTCAGGCATAGGACATTACTGCCACAATCTGGGGACACTGTCATTCTGTGGGCTGTGAAGGTCCTCCTACTTCTGTCACCCTTTCTGTCCTCCCAACTGCCCTGGAAATAGCTGCAGAGTAAAAGCTTGAAGTTAAAAGTAAAAGTTATATGTCGAATCAGCTGCGAAACAGATTTGACAACAAATTGTGTAAGTTACCAGCTTGAGCTGTGGCAAATATACATTGTCCACGTGAGGAAATTGAGGAAATTTATAACATAGCACACTACTTCAGAAAAATAACCTGGAATTTACATTTAACTCAGTGTCACCTGAGGTTTATTCTGAAAGCCCTTAACTGGTATTTCATTTACAGCAGTTAAAATTGTTTACATTTACAGTGAGTCATCTAAATCTAAACCAATGATTCTTTGAAATGGGGCAGATCTCAGAACAGTCACTCCTGCAGCAATGTGGAAACACTTGGTCATTTTTGTGCCGCTCCAAGTTCAAGAGAAAGCTGCACCTTTGTTTTAAAAGCACTGACAGGGTGTTCAAAGCTGACCATGAACATGATGAGAGAAGCAAGGGAATGGCGGGAGAAAGAGAGATACAAGGAAGGAGGCAGAGCTAGAGGGAGGGAGAGAACGAAAGAGGGAGAGACAGAAACAGGCTGCTAATGCTGCAGAGCACTTCCCCAGGAAGCAGATGTGAACTGATTAGAGTGCTGGCGATGATGAAAAGAAGAAAAGATCGGGCTGACACCCAGCCAGCTCCAGTGGTCAGGCAGCAGCTGGCCCGCTGTTTTGGCAGACTGCAGGCTCCTCCCATCAGGAGAGTGCCATCCAGACACGCAATGCAGATCGCAAACAGATCAGCTGCACAAGTGCAGACATACAAACAGTACTAGGGAAAAGGTCAGCCTTACAAGACACTAAATACGCCTCACTAGCACAGACCTCATAGAAATACCACACCACAAGAGGCACAAGGAAATAGCTGGTGATCTGTGGAAGACAGAAAACATCTACTTCCAAAAATACTGCTTGTAAATGTAAATGTTTTACAATGTAAAAGAAAGGTTCAAATAACACTGAGAAGTCGGGATGAACCTGTCATTACTGATGTCTCAAAACACAGGAAAGTTGAGAGAACTGGTATGTTAGATGGGAATGCAGACAAATTTAAGCTAATAATAGTTTTACTAGTATGGATGTAATTCATGAAAACATACTCCAGACTCTAAACTTTGGCAGTAAAAATAAGAGGCAAATGCACACAACGAATAAATGGTTAATTATCTAAGAATACGTTGAGAAGTGTGGGGAGGTTGAATAGAGGACAGAAGGTAATGGTTCAAAGGTAAAAAAAAAGAGCTGGCATTCACCATTTCCCCAATTCAGAGGCCGTCTGTTTCCAATAGGCGCCTGGTCTCTGGTGGGTGGTTCTACAGTAAGAGCCGTCAGCACAGAAGCAGCCGTGACAGACATGACCTCGACAAGTCGCGATGAAACAGAGAGCCGCTTTTCATCACATGTCGGTGAGGTTTTGGGTCCACGTGGGCCGGTGAGGGAATGGACACCCTCCACAAACACAGAACAAGGTGGGGGGTGGGAGCAAGGAAGGGGTGATGGCCTGGTGGTGAACTCTGAACAGGACCAGGTGCTGGGATCCTGAGCAGACAGGGAAGAGATCTCATTTCAAGGGCCAATCACGTGTCACGTCATCATTGTCGACATGTCCAGCCACACTCCCGAAAAATGCACAGTCAAGGGGTGCTATCAATATCAAAAAAAAAACAGTCCATCAGACTCAGGCTGGAGGGGGCAGCCAACCTGAAATGGAGCTCCTGATAGAGTGAATCCACCCGTGGGCTGGAATGTGCAGGAGCAAAGCTTACGGTGTGCTTGCCACTTCTCCTCTGGTGCAGCAAAGTGCCAGCGGGCTTGGTCTGGCTTCCCCGTCAGTCTGCAGCTGAGCCGGGTTACGAAGGACAGCACATCTTTCTTCTCTCCAGCTTCTGGGTTGGCTGGCTCCCCAAGCCAGCTATCTAATTCTTCCCTGCTGGGCTCCTGACAAGCCCGATTTGTTACAGGATTCCGGGGGGGCACACTTCCAGGTCTATTTACAGAATTCTCAGAGCCTAGTTCCTTCCTCCCTCTGGCACCAGCAGAATGTGTCACTCTGGGCCGGATAGGTGTGCTGAAGAGGCAGGAACATGGCATCGTCTGAGCGGGGTGTAGGGGTAAGAGGGGGTGTTACTATCACACAGCCCTGACCCCATTCTGGTCAAAGCTTATCCGTCATTTTACACAGACTCCAACAGCCACACAAAAGCTCTTAATACACACACACACACACATACACACACAAGGCTCGTCGTACACAAGCTAACGCACATAGACAATTTTGAATACTGCTCTGCCTTGCCAGCTCTTCCATCAGGCAACCCTAAGGCTCTTGTGCTGCATTAGAAAAAAAATTGCATGAGGAAATTCAGAAAGGTAACTGACAGCATCATTATCTGGTGGAGAATACCAATCAGAGGAGGCTGGGGGTGGGGGGAGTGGGGGTTTGAGGGGGCTTGGGGAGGATGTTTGGATGCGCCGGTCTGTAGAGTCAGGCCTCCGACAGTGACCTGTCACTGAGGCTTTTCAATGTTCCAGGGGCACAAGCACACCCCTGGTGCCAAGAAAAGGGAGGCCAGGAAATGGGAATTGAACATTCCTCTGAAACACACACATGCTCACCACACACACACACACACACACACATACTCTCACTTTGCATCATTACTCCCACTGATCCTGTAAACTCTGGTCTTTTCAGAGGAGAAGAGGGAACGTACTCTGTTTGACCCATCTCCCTGTCTCTCTCCCCTGCTTTTAGCACAGGCTGGTGTAGAGTTTCGGCCACAGCTATAATTGGGGGAACCTCATTGTTTATTGATACCGATAGCTATGAGAAAACTGACAGCTCATGCGGATAGATTTCAACACTTCATGCATCACTGGAGGCCGGCTGTGCCAGGCAGAGTGTCTTGTTTATACATGCGGCAGATTAGAGAGTGGGAAGGGGGAGTTCGGTACAGTGTGTCAGAGGGAGGAGAGAGAGGAGGAGAGAGGCCAGGGCTGGCAGGGGTGCTGAGGTGGGAGCAGGTATGTCAGTTGGATTTTAGGGTATCCGTTGGGCAATCTCACGGGAAGGGGGTATTGATGGTAGGGATTGATTTTGGGTTGGGAGGGGTTGCTGTTCCTGAGTGTTTGTGAACATGAAAATGTACATTCTGTATCTGTGCTGCTACACTGCAGTGCCTTTTCTCAAACCCACTGTCTGAGCTGTCTTTGCAGACCACAGCAACCAGCTTTCCTCAGACGCTCTCCAATTTGCTCTCCATGACGGTGTAACAAAATTGGCATTACTGGGTCAGGCCCTTGGAGGCCATTGTTGCATTCAGCAGACATCATCAGCTGCATCGATGGGACATCTGATCCTTGCACGGTTGCTGAATGTTCTACCTCAGATATGCTGGCTGCTCCCTTTCCAGTCCACAGACTGATTCAGTGTCACTCTTGAGTGTGTCGTCCAGCCCAGCCTACACCCCCATGTCTGGCCCTCCTGGATCTCAAGAGTCTGGAACCTCCCCTGCAGCCGCTACCATTGTGACCCCCCTGCTTGGCTGGCTATTGCAGGCTCCTGACTTGGTCACTGCTGGCTTAATCATTACGCCCACATCCCCAAACCTCCGGCCAGGAGGGCTCCAGTCACAGTCCTGGTGAAAGAAGACGAGTGGGCACCTGCCCAGCCCTCTTCTTTCAAGTCTAAAGCTTTCAGCAAGGAACCCATTGAGAGCTTCCTGGCTGAGGGTACACTCCATTGAATCATACTGACAGGAAACTGAAGGGAAATTAGAGGTTTATCTTCTCCACCGTCTGTGTGAGGCACTTGAAAGAACAGGCAGCTCTGAAAACATTCAGGATGGCCCCACCTATTTTACGCACATGTTATAACATCTTTCCACTTCTAGGGATTATGGGGATACATTTTTCATCAATAATAAAATATTTCACATATTAACATTTTTTCAGTGTTACACTCGGGGCTGTATTTACCCTTGACTAATGAATTTAAGCAAAGATCACATCATTTCAATTCTTACACTATGTGATAAGTTTTACAGTCACTGGAATCAACAGAAAATGTGAACCAATAAACAAGTCACTCTTGATCGAATATTCAACATCAGAAAGTGCCCTAGCAAAGGTCAGGCACAGTGGTAGATGGAACCTGATCATAATGCATCCAACATATCCACCCAGTAGTCAGGGGCATTGTGACAGTATGCTAAATGGAGACCAGTGAATGAACGACTGACCTGTTAACACTGGCTGCCTAACTGTTCACACATTTGTGTGAACAGGAATTTGATTTGATGGAGTTCAATTTCAGCTGCTCGGTTGATGAAAATAAATACATTTTTCAGATGGCTCTGGATTTTTCTCTTTTCTAATTTTTGATTTTAAACAGGATGTCATATCTATAGCTCCTACTTAAACAATGGCATACAATAATAAGACATGTTTAAAAATGTGAAACATAAAATACCTATACAGGTTTTCAATCTAAAATAAGAGCTATGCTTTAGTATGTGGCACACTGTGTGGCATTTATTGCCAAATTAGTGCTGCTGACAATTTTCAATTTAATGCATTTTTTGCAGAATGTAGTTTACAAAGGTAATGTTATCAATAAAATGTTAATGTTAAAATGTTGAGATCTGTTCTATCATACAAAGGACATTCTGATGCATATTGCATATAATTTTATAATATCTTATGTTGTACATTACGTTTCCCTTTGAAAAATACATGAACACTCTCTGTGGGCCAAGCAGAAGACACGCTGTAAAGCCTGAGCCAATCTCACGGCAGGGAGTTAAATGGGCTTTTCTCTTTTTGGCCTTAGCACTGGGACAGATTAAGTGTCAGGCCTTGACTGAGAGGGATCAACCTGTTGGAGGTCAGAGTGTTGTAGCCTGCCTGGCAGCAGACTGCTTATTATGTATTTGCTTGGCAGGTGTCCTCTTCAAGGCTGACTTACACCCTGGCCTACGTCTCTACAGCTGGATATCTGCTCTGTGTTTGGCTCTGGCAATAGGAGATCTTTCTTCACACCCTGGGAATATATTGACGATGCGTATGGTTTGGGGGTGAAGTCAGAAGAGAGGGAAGAGTCTGCAACAATCAGGAATTTGGTTATTTTCTATGACATCACTCAATCTGCGGTAGGGCGAACTACCAGAAAGCCACAGTATCAAGGATGAAAAACCTTGCTCTGAGCTTCAGACGATCTTGAAGAAAAGGCCTGCTTTTTCATGTTGAAACATTAATGAATAGAATTTGCTCCTCTCGCTCCAAAAAGTCTTCCACTATGAAGCTGAGACAGGTTGTTATGACTGGATGTGAGAAATTCTCCCTCCATATTCACAGACTTCCTCCTAGAAGGTACTGTTACAGAAGGGATGCCACTGGTTGTATTAAGAAGTAATTCAGATAGCATACGTGTTACTTTGTGGAACCATGGCAGTAACCAAGGTTTTAAAAATAGTGAGGTCCGTGGGAGTGGGTGGTGTTGGTGATTAGGTTTTGTCAATGTTGTTGTCCGGGGGGGAGGTTAGGTTTTGTCAAAATATAAACGTTATAAACAAACAGAAAGAGACCCGTTGCTATTTACAAGAAACAAATTTTATTTGTGTTTTAATTGTAAGGTACACCATCTGAACTGGATTGTACAGAATAACCTCTCATGTGAGTTCTGTATTTGGGGATTTGGGGATTGCCCCCTCCCCTTCTTTTCACTAATATGAAAGAGATAGCCTAGCCTTCATCATGGTCAGAGTACGCATATTTAACATGTTTCATACAATTGCCTTGGTCCAGATACTGTACCACGTTACTGTTTTGAACGTTTCTTACAAATAATGGCATAACGATCATTGCTTTGTCTTACCGAATGGTATGCTGCCAGTTCACACACAAGCCACCTGCTGCTGCCAACGTGCGTAAATTCCAATTGCTGCTGTCAGTGGAAGTGCTGATGATGCAAGGGGCTGCGCTCGAGGCCTCTCTCACAATACTCTCACACAGCGGACACTAAATAACAATTCTAAACTGAATTAAGCATGCACTCGTCTTGGAGGAGTGGTTCTCAACCACTGTTTTTTATCCAGTTGTATTTAGCTTCAAATTTTATTTTTAACTCTAAAAAAATTACCGAGGTCCGGACCTCAGTGACCTCATAGTTACGGGCATGTGTGGAACGTCAAGGTGGTCTCCCATACTGTTGGTGTTGATTTACTGCAGACATGTTTGACCAAGAGACCAGAAGTATTGTATCATGTTTTCTTAGTGTTTTTATTCAAAAGACAGTTTATTATACATTTTCCAGCAAGCATAACCAAAACAGAAATATAACCTTTTCAGATTGCAAACACATTTATGAGAATGTCACATCATCTCATATCATACATTTTGTTGGAGTTTGTCTTTTAAAGTCAAGGCAAGGAGATATGAAAATAGAGTTTGATTGGAGTGAGTGAGTGAGTGAGTGAGTGAGTGAGTGAGTGAGTGAGTGAATTTAATTGGAGTGAGTGAGTGAGTGAATGAATGAGTGAGTATAATTGGAATTTCCAATGAGTGCAACATACAATGGCAGAGAGGACTCCAGAGCGCTATTTGAAGTATACTCCAAGCTGAACCACAGAGGGTGGAAGAGAATGTATCAAAGCTAGACTGGCATTCCAATGCCCTCAAATTTTTATTTGCTCGCAGGACAAACACAACAGAAAGAGGCCAAACAATTTATTGGCCAGCAGTAAATACAGCCATTGTACAAGGTTCTTTCAGTCAGTCTGCCTTTGTAAACTCACCTGGGAAAGGTAAACATTTCACGTGGGCAAGGTGACAGATGCTGTTTCAGCCTTCCCACACAGTCCCTCCCCACCACCTTTCAATGTGCGTTAAGAATCTTGCCTGTGTCTGTGCTGGGAGGGCTACATCCATGGACCTCCTCACCAAGGCAACCACTTCATCACAACCATCAACACTTCCACTCACCTAAGCCAAATCCAGAAGAGAGGAAAACATGTCTTCTGCCTTTTACGAAGTCACACAATAAGAAACTCCCTGTATTATTAAAGATTGACTTACGGTATCTCAAATTAGAAAATGATTCAAACCACCAGTTATCTTTATCAACATGGTCTGGCCCATAGATACATGTATGATTAGGTAGTACTTTACTTAAACCAGCAACCAAGGCCCATCAATGTGATTAAGGAGTGTGGGCAACTGCCTGCCTTTGTTTTGTTCTCTTGTCTGAGTTTTTTTTTTTTTTTTTTACGTTTGCCACAACTGTATATAGCCTGCAGATCTGTGTACTGACAAAGATGTATATTGACAAAAAATATGTTATCAAATGGTGCAGAACTACTCCCTATGGCAATGGATTCTTTTTTCTTATTGTGCTTGGTCCAGGCAGGATATCCTTGCTTCTTACTGTAGGATGTGGACCTGTTAACTGTTTGACGTACTTGATATGAGCAGGACGTTCCACACCATGAACCACAGAGCTCAAGTGATTAGCATCTGATCGAGGCGAGGCAATCAATATTATCGTGTCAACACAGACTTATAAGTACACTACCGAACAATACAATCGGTTTCAGCGAGACCAAAGAGGAAACCGACAGGTTAAATACATTAAATTGTTTCATAATGGAGTAAATCTAAAACAGAAATGATTGACTATAGCAATTCTTTCAAAAAAATCTGTGGTGTTCTGAGGAAACCCTATATACGTTCTTCTTTTCCTTTTTTTCCCACAATCATTATTCATTCTAGAGAGAAGGCAAACAAAATTATTACTTCATGGACAAGGTGTTCCGTGCGTCCAAGCTGCATGTGTCTCACATTTATGTTGGTTTTCAGTTCCCAAAGAATCGTGCTGTTTCTCAGCTCTCGTGGTAATTCAACCTGTGTGCAGCAGCAGGGCGTTTATGCTTTAATATGTCATCTGGACTTCTTCATTCTCGTGTGCAGCAGCCAGGAATTCCTTACTGATAACCCTTTGATCCGAAATCAGCTAGGAATGTGATATTAAGCAGAGACGGGCTGATTTCATTAAAAAAGCACTGTATACATTTTCATGCATGTGATTATTTTTTGCAATTATGAACGCATCTTTTTTCGATTTCCCAGCATTTTATTATACAATTTGGAGCCAAATAGAAACAAAGGATTTTAACAGCATTATAGATTTGGAACTTCTCTTAGAGCTCCAATAATATATGCTCAAATCTGGGGTTAGGGAGCATAGGTTATAACCAAATTTGAATTTACAGTTTAGGGTAACAATATGTGTAGGACATACGAATTAAGATTATAATATCACAATATGATGTTGCAGTCGTGGTGTATCTGTTAATTTATCGTCTAACTGGATTTTGATTTAACATGGACCCGTGCTTTTAAAAAGCAATAGGTAGCTATTGGTTTCACGCGCGTGCAGTTCGCGTAATCAAAATATTGGCAGTAACATAAAGAGAAAAAGCAACAAAAGAAAAACAATACGATGAAGTTGTTCTTCAATAGGAGCAAATTTGTAGCTGAACTTTTTGACCTTTAAAACAAAATTATACGCTATTATTTTTCTCTGTCATGCATTTTTCCCAATGGAATATTTAGCGCCGCAAAGGATTCTGTGTTTGTTTTGTAGAATTTGTCGCTTTGTCATAATTGATTTACATAATTTAAGTGTAGCTTATTTGATTCATATGTATGTAATAAAAAAAGCGCATGGAATGAATGTTGAAATAAGATTTTTGTCTAAACCACTATTTGATTTGACTGAAAATAGCACCCTGACGAATTTGTTTGAACTAGACGTAAAATATTGCTTCGTATAATCGTCGAAATAAGGGTACGGGAGTTATTTATAGCAATTTATGACTCAACATTTCAGATATGTTGCAATTATAAAACAGTTTTGTTTCTGGAAAAAACATGCTTTATCAACTGAAAACTTTAATAAAAATACAAATTGATAAAAATACCTTCAATTGAATACTTCTTTTAGGCCACACGCAGCCTAATAATCTAATTAATCATAAGTTTCAACGATATTTTTGTTTTGAGGTTAGAGGTCTTGTTTTTTACAACTACGTCTGGCATACTACCAACGAAAATTAACGAAATATAATCGAATATCCCAAAGGACGATATAGATAATCAAATCAACAAGCCGAATATAGAAGTACTGATAGGCTGTTGCACTCATGTTTATTAATAACCTTGAACGAAAGGCGTGAACAAGGGCTGATTGGGCGTACACTAACTATGGGCGTGAATTTGCTGCTCAAATAGCCACAACAGTTGTCCGTATTTTTTCATAACAGAGAGCCCAAGTAAATATAATCTGCTAAATAAATAAATGTAAATGTAAAATAATGATCATGGCCCTGCCTACGTTGGACATGACAGTCAACGACTGTCCATAAAACAATACAACAAAGAGAATACCAACATTGTGATTGATATACGCATTCCATCTCATTCAATAAAGTTTAAAATTAATCTTTCAAAACAGACAGGCGATACAAGTTCGGCAATTATTTTCCTCGTGGATATGATAAAAAAAATAATAATAAGAGCAGTGAAGCTAAATGTGTAGGCAACAACCTGTTTCTTGCCATGTGTAATCAATGTTTTGTTTCAATGCCATTTTTCTCCCTCTCAGTTAATCAGAGGACACAAGGAAGGCTTTTGAATTTGTAGTGAAGGTAAAACCAGATTAATAGGTTATGGTAAGAGTAAAAAGGATTTCGTTTTGTAAAGAGCTTTCTTCATGTTTCCTCCTCAATTTGTTAATATGAAGATTCTCTTTTGCATTCGTAAGAATCTGACCTATTGTCTGCCATTTTTGAAACCCATTTCATAGTTAGAATCGAATATAAAGAACATTTCCATTCACAAATAAATAAAAAAACAAAAACAAGTATATAATAGCAAAATGTATTGATTGAATAATTATTATTTGAATACTAATTGAAGATACTGTAAAAACTAAAAGGCTGAATTTAATATTTCAAGCACAGCAAGAAATATACCTGCCCCCAACACATTGTAATAGATGTACATATCTACATATCTGCATAGATGTAAATGTACATAGATACTACATAGTAATTATTGAATTAATTATTCATTTGAGTAACTCGTTGATGTTATGTACATTTTTCTCCTGGTCATTGTTTGGCGCAGCCATTATGTTGATTGCATTCATTAAAAAAAAAAATACTCAACTCCAGTAAGTTGACTCCGAATTTGGAAACCATACAAGTTAGAATTCAGCGACGGGAGGCGTGGCTATACCGACCGCAATAAAGGACAATTATCCATGCATATATTCAGAAAAAGCTGAACTATGACCTTTTAAAGATAAACACTGGGTTTGCGCGCATCCGGGTTTGTATTAGAAAACAGCGCTGTTGGGCAGTGCGGAAAGTATCACCGCTTGCCTAGGTTGACGGTGAAATGAAAGGGGGGTATCGGGAAGATTCTACAGAATTGTTACATGACAAAGCAAGCAGTAGGGCGCGAGAAGGTGGAGAGACCTCCGTTTAACCCTAAGAGATGGAAGCTCATCTTGGCTCCTGACAGCCTGAACCATGCCTCCCATGAATTAATTTGGGGCTGAACTCTGCATGAACCTGGGCTTGGGGAGAGTGGACTGGCAGGCTGTGGCTGTTAAAGGCAGGCCCTGGGCAAACCTATCAGCCTGTGTAAATATTGAAGCAGTCCATCAGAGGACCAGGGGATGAAATGGGGCTGTCGAGTCTGTGTAAACTTTTAAGAAGAGGTGAGGGCACGAGAGAAAGCACAAAACGTCTGGCAAACCTGTTTCCACAATTGGAAGAACCTTATCCTTGCTCCAGCAACCCCAATGCTTGCTACCTCGACTGTTTATTGTCCCCTTAACCAACTTAAAATTCTGAGCCCAAGCAACTTGAAGTTAATTAAGTAACTTCAGCTCTAGCTGCGCCCAGGAAGATGGAAGTCAGTGAGGGGTGCGGAGAGAGTTGAATTCTTTCAGGGTGAACTCACCGGGTTAAACAACCCCTGACTTCTGTTTTCCTTCCATAATTCATCTAAAGTTCAGGAAGAGGCTAAAGGTTCTGTGATAGTTTGATCTTTTTTACTGAAAAGGGGGACTGAATTGTGGAGGGGGGATTGAAGCGGGCGGTTAGGTTTAATCAAGCATCAGTACGAAATTTTCATGTAGCATTCTTATTATATATTATACTAAACAACAACAAATATTTAATGCATATTTAATACTACTACTACTGCTACTGCTACTACTACTACTACTAATAATAATAATAATATGCTTCTAATGCTATTTAATGCCTAATAGAATATCAGGTTGTCATACATAAATTTAAATCCTGCTGTTTTAACATTACACTTTGCTAATATACGAATGGCATGCGTATAAAATGAATGCCAATCAAGATCAGTCAATTACTAATGATGAATTTCAGAGTTCTTACCCTTTGAATATAGTAATAATACAGGTTCGGATGGATAAAGAATCAGTCTTGTATTCATTCCTATTCTACAATATCATTTTCCTTGTAAGTGCAAGTCACCCAAAAAGACTCCCTGGAATTTACAGAGAATTGAACACATAATAAACGTTTAGACAACCGAAGAATGGTTCAAACACGGCAGCGACTGTATTTTTAGAGGTTGAATAATTTCATCGTACTTTGGATTGAAGCAAAAGACATGGATGTAGTTTTAGATCTATTATCTGTCACCTTGCAATCATTAATATATGCATCTCTTGAGTAGCTTACGAAGGTTATTATGTGATTGTGTTATTTTACATTTATGTAATTGTTTGAGGTAATTGATTCGAACGGCTATTCAGTCAACGCAATTAACTGTTCAAATAATTTAAAGTATCTTTTCCTTCCATGTTAAGAGAACATTTACCAGATTTCCAGCCAAGGTAAAAAGCAGCCCCTCGAACTGTTTTCATAATCAGAGTTTATAAAACACTTCCATATAATCAAAAATGTAATTCATAACATTAAATCGGCGTGAGGTGTGCCACTGTCCTGGCGGTACCATAAATGGACTGTTTCGTGAGGGTAATCTTGTTAGGTGTCATCAAAAAGTATTGGACTTTAATGTCAACGAGAAATTATACAACAGCGAATCCGACCAAAATTGACCCGTATGGTACACTGGGATTCCAAGCGGATCAAAGGGCACCACGGGGAGAGGACACATGCTAGAACACGATTGGAATTATCACCAACTGCTCAGCGGCAGACGGTGGCGAGAGTTCACACTACTGTCCCATGCATCGGCCCCATTAAGAACATCTTACAATAAGGTGCATTTAATACATTTCATTAAGTCACAAATCGGATGTATATGCTGCTAGCAGGAAGAAGCTTCAGTTGTAGCGTTTCTTATTTAATGACACCATTTTTGATATTACGAATAATGACGTCCTTTTAAGCAACTGAAACATAAGGCTGGTGCAAAAAGCACACCGGTGTCAAAGCAGAAAGGCACATTTTGTGATTGAACACCATGTACATGCCACTGTATGTGTGGGCCACCGAACTGGGTTACTGAGAACAGAAACCGACGTATTGTGTTTTCGTTCTAAGAGAAATATTTTTCGACACATTCGCCTGCGGTCTTCCAACAAGAGTTTTGGGGAAAGTACGCTACTTTATCGTTATTATTTATGGATACTATTTCGGACAATTGAATTCATAATAACACCAGAGCTGTTATTAGTTGGCTTATAGTTGGCTTTAATCGTTTGATTGGCACATATTTCTGAAAGAAACTTTCACATTCATAAATGCGTACCCCGGTAATTTTCCACTAAAGCCTCGAAAAGGAAAGTACTTCGTTCAAACGTTCTGTTCAAGTGTGTGCGGTGAGTAATTAACCGCACGAGTCAAGCGTTCCCTAAGTCATTATCACTCTAGCGCTATTGTAAATAATTTCTGCTAAATGCACACTAAAGGATGTTATAACCTTCATAGTATGTTATTTAAGTAAAGGACATCATAAAATTATAAAACTGGAAGGCTAAGTGGACCATAAAATGTGACAAAACCACTCAACAAGAAAGCGGCACTACACTGTCAAGTCATGGGGGAATGCAAGTGTATTTATATGTATGAATATTTTTAACATAACAGTGGGCTATCCTCTTAGTTCAATCAACGTGTGTACTTTGACTCGCAATTAAACTTAAGTGAGACCTTATTTTCTTCATAAATACGGTGTGTAAAACTGATAGTACAGGAATTGTTTGAAAAAGCACCAACTGAATGTATTTGCGTTTTAGCAATCTTAAGAATTAAATCAGCGGAATGCATATGTAGACCACCTGCTTACAGATTTCAAAGGGGCCAAACTGTGGTGTTCTTGTGAGAGTTTCCTTTCTATCCTCTCCACAGAATCAGAGATGTTGTTTGTGGAACTAAGCACACAATGCCTTGAATTAGTGCTATACTGGATTGTATGAGGCCTGTATAGAGAGTCGATGGATGTTAGTCTCGGCGCCCGGAAGTATGTTTACATGTTTAGAAATCCCAGAGGCATTCAGAGGTAAAAAGGTCAGTGCTGGCCATCCGCAGTGCACTGCAACATTCCACACGTCACAAAGCACACAGATGCAAACACAATTTCATAACTACTCGCTAGCGATCAGGGGAAAACAGTCTCTTTTTTTCATGTAAAACATTACGATTTTTATGGCAAAATGATACCTGAGAGAATCATTCTTTTAACGAAGCCATGTACACAATATAAAGTGGTGAGCAGAAGGGTGATTATTTGTACACTTTGCAGATCATTGCTGTTATTAGCGTATATTTATACATAAAACGAAATACAACATATGAATAGGCATAAACCAACCCCTCGGAAAACAATACCATTGTTATTTTATTTTCAGTCATATAAATGTCTTCTTAAAATGACTGAACGTTGCTTCCCACCTCCTCATTATGAAAAAATCATAAGTGCATAAGTGCACTATTTTTATATTAAATAAATAATGCTGAATGTCGATTGTTTAAAAGACTAGTTAAACCACATTAAGCACACACAATTTTATAAACCAACATGAACAAACTCTTATTCTCAGCAACTTCGATAAGGCACACTTAACACAATCAATTCATGTGTAATGTAATAGATTGGATAAATCACTCCAACAACGACTATATGTATAATGTTTGTTTATTTGAGTAGTTACAGAAATGAGATGGACAGACTTTTCATTTTGAGGCACAGACCCAATACGCAGTACAGAAATGAGCTAATAAAACTCAGCCCATCATTGACTATTATAGGTGTAAAGATGTTAGGTATAGAGATGTGTGCTAAAGGTGAAACTCATTTACACAAAGCCTGTTGATCCACTACGATTTTCACTCTTCTCAAACGTTCAGTTTCGCAGGCAATTCAGGCCGTTTTTCAGACAGCTACACGTTTAAACCACAAATTTTGCTTGGTGATTTTAAATTCCATGTCTGTACTACTATTGTTGCATACACATTAAATAAAATAAATACTCATCGAAGTTTTCCTTCTTCATTCAGCGACTGACTTATGTGTGAAATCACAGCTATAACATGTATATTTTACACCATAATTTTAATTGATTAAATGCAAAATACATTTCATTTCGTCATAATCAGGTTCAGGTTGGCAACTAAAACTATAAACGGATAGGCTGCACAAATTTGCTCAACAAAATAAAAAATCGATTGGAAAACACACACTTTTCTTAAATTAGAAAGCATGGAGAGATACCCTGTTACCGCATAGTGCAAAGGCTTAATAGCGTTAACCTTTTCAACTGTGGTGTTGTATTCCGCGTCATATTTTTAAGGAAAGTGGAAGACAAATTCCTCCGTGGGCCCCTGTAATATGAATTTTGTAAACATTGTACAAGTACTTTTGCAAATGGTGGCAATGAGACAAACGTGTTTTCAGCTCTTTAAACATGCAAAAGTGCATCCTCAACATATGAATAACAGAGTTAGTTCTGAGGTACTGTCACCATCAAAATGTATTGGGAAATCACATATTCCACTAATGTTCCTGAAAACTGTCAAAAGCCTGTCAGCCATTTAATTTATTTGTGCTTCATTTAAATTTCCTCTGGAGACCCCCTTCACATTCAAAAACAATTACTTGAATTGAAATATACTCCTAAACCCAATAATCATGGGTTTTATTTCTTGCCACGTGTAATCACTCTGCTTTACAATCAGCAGTTCAAAGTCAAAGATTGTTGATTCATGAGGTCTCCGAACAGGGAGACGCACCAGGAGATGAGGAAGTAGAGTGGTCCGAGTTGTCTCCTTGGTCTTTTGACAACCCCCGATCGCAGGCCGGAGCCAGGCCTTCTTTTTCCCGTTTTTTCTGTTTCATCCTGCGGTTCTGAAACCAGATTTTCACCTGCGTTTCGTTAAGCTCGAGAGTAGCAGCGACCTCCACGCGCCTGGCTCTGGTCAGATACTTATTGAAGTGGAACTCCTTCTCTAGCTCGGTCAGTTGCTTGGTGGTGAAGTTGGTGCGGATAGTGTTCTGTTGGCCGGGGATTCCATACTCCGCAACTTTAGCTGTGAGAGGGAGTGAGCAAGCAAGAAAATAAATAAATGAATGGCTTGGTGGGCGTGATCATCCGATCGAACAAAACACAATAGACACACTACAGTTGTTAAAACTCACCACGAAGCTGCCGATTTTACACTGGACTATATGAGGATAAATATTATAAATTATATTGTAAAAGATGCTGCACAGCAGATTGTTCTGCGGCAAGGATTGTAGCAGTATTTCTTACTTATAAGAAGGCAGATCGTTTTGGGGGGATAGAATACAGGCGGGCATTCGGTTATTCGCATGTAAGTTTGCTCGACGTGACACTCGCAGAGATGCTAATACTGTAACTCCTTACGTTGCTGTTTTTAGGGTGTAATCTTAAAGGCCAATCGTCCTCGTATAGGAGAGGGAAACAGCCAATGCGCACTTGTGTCTTTTCTTTTGTATATACTATCTGTCAGCTTTATAAAGGAACAAATTGGAGTTTGTTGCTTTGATTACGCATCTAAAATTGTAAAGTACAATAAAAAGGAGACAGGCAAACTTTCTTATTCGCCCTGTTTCATTTGAACATGTAAGGAAAGACTACATGGGCATACTTGTCGCAAAAGCGCAACAAGACCTGGGAGAAGTTAAAGATAACACTACAAGGGTATGGCCTAAGGTGTGAAATGAACGTCGGCTCGATGCATTAGTCCGGGGAAACCAGAGGGGAAAAAAACACTGGAAGCACATTGGCCACCTCTCGGCACGCCATGTCAGAGGTAATACGCTGGAAACTGAGTTCGCGAAAAAAAAAAATCAGCATTTGTTCTACACCAGAGGAGGAGGGCAGAAGCAACACCACTGTCAATATCAACACATTTAGGTGTCTGATGACATTTACATCCACACATTTACTTTCTCGTTGAGCCTCCGAGTAGTTGCATAACGGCGTCATGATTCCTTCCTCACCAACCCACTAACCTGTTTTAGGGGGATTCCTCTTAACTTTCATCCAGTCAAAAGTTTTCCCCGATGAGATTTGCTCGGGGCAGCAATTCAAGTCCTTGTCCTCACTCTGGGCAGGGGACATGCTGGCATAGGTGCTGTGCAAATACCCCTGCTGCTGCTCCTGGGTGCCACAGCCGGGCTGCAGGTACAGGCTGTTGGGACCAGCCCCTGATGCCCCGCAGTACCCACTGGCAAATGAGCCCAGGCTGGGACCGACACTTGCGGCAGAAAAACTCGAGGAATGGAAGTACATTCCATCCTGTTCTTGGTTGATAAAGTATTGATGATGCTCGTAATCCTGATTCGAGCATGTCTGCGACCCATAAGGCGTGGTTCCTGAGCTAGCATACGGGAGGCCTATGCTAGCATGGTGCGGAGGAGTTTGGTGATGAGGATACGCAGTGTTCTGGTGCTGATGTTGAGCCGAAGTGGATGGAGCGCTCGCTCCCACGAAAAATCGTTCATCAGAATTATAGCTGTCATTTGTTGTACCCGCACTGGGGTGGAAAGAAGTCCCAATTCCATGGTCCGAATGATGATATCCTGGCTTGGGTGTGTAGGCATTTGTCCCGCGGTTACAAATTGTATATTCTAGGAAGGAGTTCATTCTGGTATTATCCAGAAGCTAGCGATGGAGGAGGGTCAACCTACGTTTTAGGGGATTCCTCCTGCCCTACAACCTCTAGGCAGTATGTCAAAGCTGTAAGAACTTCCCTCCATGCATTGGCTTGGGTTTCCCCAAGACACATATCGCCTCAGTGGTAAGTCATGTGACCCCCATTGCACCAATGGCGATGGACTTGCAGCAGCTTGTCAGTCCACAGCGATAATCCATCAAACCGCTGACATTTGCATGACAAAGCCACTTCAATCAAATCCAACCCATCAATCTGATAACAACACATATACGTCAAGCCTTTCTTCAAAGGTTTCTCTTACCAAGAGTCAGAGAAAAAGAAAAAGTTCGGATAATTCAATGTTTTCTTCTCTCTCTTTCCACGCTCTCACTCTCCAAAAGTTTCTTTAAAGTGTAAAAATCCCTAGCTATGTTGGAGGATAGAGCCCAAGGAACGAACAGACATTTGAGCCACAGCTGCGAATGCTTGAAGCTCCAAAAGGTAGGGGACACGCTATCGTCACATCATACAATCCAGGATACTGACCAATGTAACAAGCAAAGATCCACCAGTGTGTATCAGATGTGGTTATTTCAAAAGTCGTTTCTTTTTGTTCACAATGATGGCTCCCTGTACAATCCAATATGTGTTTTCCTTGAAAATCTGTTTAACACCCGAATTGGATGTGAACCCGCGGTTGCCAGCTCTGCCTCTCGTCTGGACCCGGTTTATCTAATTGAATCAATAAACTGATCTGTAACAGAAATAAGGTTAGGCCGACAGCTCGCCTTCTGGTAACAAGCACAAAAAAGACTTTCTTAGTGTAGAACCACTTTCACTCACTCACAATGGTTTGAACAACGTCTTTAGAAACAGTGAAATGAAAAGTAAATAAATAATAAATAATAAATAATAATAAATAATACCCTGTGACAGAACATAACATAATGTAATCGTTTCCATTCCATTCCGTACTTTCAATGTAATTAAATTATTAATAACCCATCATGTGTGGCGAATTAAAAAGGAAACGGGAAATAAAATGATAATTAAACATCAAAGGAAGTCTCCTGCTTCGTGAAGGAATCTCTTTTCAAAGGAGGGGCAGGAGTGTGTAGGATTTATTTACTTGTTTGTACACTGGGGCACAAGAGAAGCTTATAATATGACGCCCACAGTAATTTGTTTCTTGTCAAGGGATTTAGTGCTGGCTCACATCTCTGGGAAGAGTTCTGCTGGGGAAAAAAAGTTCAGACTGAGGGGGAGTATCTTAGTTTGTTTCAGTGAGATCGTCTCTGTTCAAAATTATCGAATATTTATTGATCCCGTCCCTCTTTTAGAATTTTGTTTCGAACGTATGACTTTACTTTGTCCAAAGAGGTTTATAGACTATGTATAGACTTATAGACCTCCTACATTTTACACGAAAAGGGTATTCGCAACATCTCGCTCTTTTAATGAGGCGCACGTGTATGTCTGTGCCTGTTTGTTTCCGTAGACGCAGTAGATTCTGTTCTATACATACTTCATGAATACACCGAGGGCCAATAATTACCGAATCTAATCAGTAAGGAATGGAAAATTGTTATTTTCTTTAAGATGGCACATAGAACCGCATCCCCAGTCATCTGTCTCTAAACACTCAAACAGGTCAAAGATTCTTATCACTGTCCATTTGTTCAGAGTAGGTTCAACCTGTTGAACCAGTAGATTGCTAATGAAGAGCACCCTGTAAGAATGTATGTTTTTTTTTTTTTTTTTTTTGTGAACGTCATACAAATGGGATCGGTAAAACAGTAACACAAAAAGAGAGGATAAAATACAAAAGAATTCCATGTAGGCATGTTAGTGTTTTTGTTCAGCTTGCCCTTAGATACAAATTGTGAAACAGGCCAAAATGAGTTGTGGGCGAGGTCTTATTTCTGAAGTTGCGACGTGGTGTAGAGAGGTGTGTTTCTGACAGCATTCCCCTGCATTTCAATACCACACTCACGCGTCACTAGATCCTACCCTGAACAAGATTCCTGCTTATATTTAGAGGATGCTAATTGCACATGAAGACGAAATAACCTGTTATATCGGATGTCGAGTAATCACGCGGTAATCTCCTGTATGCAATCTATGCCTCTCAGCACACATAGTAATTGAGGCTGCTAAATGTATAAATATACCAAGCGTCTACAAACCGCAATGAGGGAGTAACTGTGTTATCTATCCGGCTGCAGCGCAGCAGGAAGCGTGAGGGCTTTAACACGACTTCATACACAACATTGGATAGCTAGCAAAGCTCACTGACCACATTTTTGGCAAAATGGACTTGTGTATGATAAATGTTACGAAACCCTTTTCTGAAACTTAAGATGAAATTCAGGCGAACAGCAAAGTGGTTTAATGAAAAGCCTTCTGTCTTCTTATGCATCATTTTTCGTTCATTTCAGCGAGTTCTGCGCCACAGCGATGTGTGGACTTTAGTTAAGACAGAAATCATTACTTAATGTCAATAAGAGTAAGGATTATAATTTCTGCGTTCATTAGAAAATAATTAAATTATATAATTAATATAATAACAACAAAACCCTACGTGGGCCTACCAGTGTTGATTTAGCAAAATCATTCAGCATTCAATCGTTGATATTCTATAACATATTTTATAATGTTTATACATACAGCCACCAGAATCGCACAAAACACACTCTATATATATATCAGATTTGTGTTAATGCTCGTTTCCGTGGATCTAAATTAGCTACTCTCCTGCAACATCTGATAATTTTCCCATTAGGGGGTGCTAAACCAGACGGACGGATTTTCAAAGCGTAACTGCGCTCTAAATTTTTCATTGACACATTCTAGATGAAGTCACATCTGAAATATTAATCCCTCCGTTGAGGTCCATCTTATCAAATCTATCATTGGACAGATGAACTGTTTATAGACCACATTTAATAATATGCTCCACACAACGGCTCTATGACAGCATTGTAAAGACTAAAATCACAACTAGCTTAATACAATTTACCTATTACGAAAATGTTCAACGCAACATGTTCTTTAGGCTAAAGAGAATGAAAGCTTCTCCGGGAGAGAGGTTGTACTTACGACGTTTTAATTTTTATGTGATTATTTCCATTCTGAAGAGTCGATGAAAACAATGTACAAGAAAACGGATGAGGAGTGAAAAAACTACAAAAGTACAAACTCCAAAAACTACAAAATTACTCATTACAAATACAAAATAAAAATGACTAATTACAAAACTACAATTTCATTAAAGTGACAGATTACCATCAGCGAGCTGCAGCAATGAATAATGCTAAATAAATTCCATGCTTCACCAACAGAAGCACTACTACTACTACTACTATTATTATTAATAATAATAATAATAATGACAACAAATTATTATTTTGATAAAACAATCTAAGAGTATAAAAAGTTAATGTTATAATGTTACTGGAGCTACTGGACACCTGAATTTCCCCAAGGGGATGAATAAAGTATCTATCTATCTATCTATCTATCTATCTATCTAATGGTCACGTGGAATTTATCTTAAAACTGTTAAAACTACATTGAATATTGAATACTTTGAACAGTTTATATGTAGCCTATCGATCTGTACACATGAGCCTAGCCTGCTTAGCTGTTACCTAAGAATAAGTTACCTACATTAGCGTAAATTGACCTGCTCGGTAGTGCAATAATTTGCGAAGTATGCGAGCATGTGACACGTGACGAATTTTCACTCCACAGCGAACCCTGCAGGATATACATTGAACAGCCAAAGCGTCGGTTGCCTTCATGTTGGGTAATCACCTTGACTTCTTTCGAAAGTCATGGTAATTTCATTTTGCCGAAGAACCCAAGACACACAGAGGCGAAACTGGTGAGCGTTTTTAATAGACATTTCTGATTTGTCCGTTTGTACGGCCGCCACAATAAAGAATTTAAACAGAGAGAGATATCCACACCTTAGCTCATTTCCCTTGATAAGATATTGTCCTGCAAAAGGAAATTCACACAGGTTTCTAGTTGCATTTCTTTTTTCAAGTAAAACCTTTGGACATAATGAACAAGAAAGGAACTCCTTACCTGGAAACAGTAAGTATTTCTTTATCAATTATAGCTGTACTTTCCACTCTATTGACTAAAGTGTTACATTTTTTTATTTAATCATGATTAGAATTAATCTGGCCTTAAATTCCACTTAAGTAGTTGTAAAGCTATTTTTCCTTTGCTTTTAATTTAAGGTCAAAGCTGATGTTAGAAGCGCACAGATTTTTCTCATATGCTATTTGTATTCAATTTAACAGTATTTAACCTCAAAATTAACCATACTTTATTTGAGGCATTTGTATACTTTATAGGGGGAAGTGGGTTCAAGATATGTTAAATATCTTGTTGAATGGACTCCGGAAGTACACAACCCCTTTTTGACCCCACATCAGAGAGGATACCAAGAACTGCAATCTCACTTAGCACATTCCACAGGAGACTGGCAAGATTCCAGCTCCAGCTGGCCATTTCAATCTAACACTGCCATTTTAAACTCCGTGACATAACGATCACAAAAGATTTGCTTTGCAGTTTGTATTCATGGTAATATTCTAACTGCACCACTGAATTGGATGCCATATATTACCAGTAATTGTTGATGACTGCTTAGATATCAATAAACAAATTGCAGAGGCAAAGATGCAAAACAGAGCAAATGTCTATGAAATGTTTGGCCAGAATAGAATGCCTCAGAGCTCTGTGCAATGGAACAGTCTCCAGCTCACTATACACAAGGCTTTATTCCAAATAGCACTGTGTTTTATCTGTAACTTTGAATAACAAATTAAGGTTAGTGCTACTTTATTCATGCTTTCTCCATCCTTAATAGGCCAGAGCTTTCTGAAATTAATGAAAATGTTATGTAATAATAATAATAACAATAACAACAACAAAATAATAATAATAATAATAATAACACTGCCTTAGATTTGTCACTAAACACACAAAGCACACTGTGGTAATCTTGAAGAGAGGAACTGGCAGATTCAGAGCAGTCAGAGCTTTAACATTTGAACCCCAATGCCGGCATCACAAATTGTAAGACTCTGCAAAATTCAGATGCTTGAATTCAGATATCTTGGCCTGCTGTGACATACTTTTCTGCAAGCAAGCTTGCATTGTGTGCCACCTGGCATTTTTCTCCCCATTTTCAGTGACAGTGACCAATAAATTTAAAAAGTAATAACAACCATAGCTCAACCTGGTGTCAGTATGTAATTCTTTACTCAGTTGTCTGCCTGTCAGTATTGGTATGTACATATACACAACTGAGAGGAGGAGTAAGGCCTGTCACTCATAATCACACTGTGGAACTCACAGGGCTATAGCCAAGAGGAATATTCCCTATTGTGTTCACTCTGATAGGGATGGTTTAAGTCCTGCAAGGCACCATCTGAATGGTGGCTTCACACTCTTGTCAGTGCTCAGATGATGATAACACCAAGGCTGATTTTACTCAATGTGGATAGACATCAGAGAGCAAGCAAGCGCAAGCACAAGAACTCCTACACAGAACAGAACTAGCGACTGGCGACATAGGACTCTCCTTGAACGGCAAGAAGACAAAGTTTATGTCTTGCAATCAGAAGGATGCAAAACGGAATGTCACACTAGAAGGGAAAGATCTCAAGGACGTTCATGACTTCAAATATCTGGGTGGCCATGCAGAAAGCACTGACAGGGACATATCCACCAGGAAGGTCCAAGCTTGGCAAGAATTAAGGAAAATGAACAAAGTCTGGAAATCTAAAAGGAGAAGGGACCTCAAGATCCACGTCTTTAAGGCCACAGCTGAGAGTCTCTTCCTCCTTGGCTGTGAGTCATGGACCATCACGGCTGCTGCAGCCAACAAACTAGATGGCTGCTATACCAGGCTGCTAAGTATGCACCACATCTCAAATGAAGACCTCTGTGGTGAGCTACCACCTCTCACTGGCACGATCAGATGGAGAAGCATAGGTTTGCAGGACACTGCTTTATCAGCAAAGACGAAGCAGTGAGCGACCTCTTGTTCCGCATCCCTACCCATGGAAGCAGAGCACAAGGGATACCAGCATACAACTACATTGACTGAGTAAAGCAGGACACATGGCTTAACATCGTCAAAGAGATCCAAAGTGTTATGGGCAACCGTGCCACCTCGAGGACCATCATTGATCGAGAACAGAGGATGGCTCGATCAAAGTAAAAAAAGTAAGGGTAGACTTCATAATTGATGCATATTGTATTCTCTTTGATCATTTTGTTCACAGAGATTTGACTAACTGTTGTAGAAGCTCGCCTTGAGTACCCTACAATGATACAGGGGGCAGAGGAGAAAGGAATACTTTTTGTGAATAACACCTGAAGCAGCTCAGTCTGTTATTATTAGCTTCGCTGTTGGATTAGGTGAGAAATCCCCTTCAAGATATGAAAATGAAACAGCTCTCTCCAGATGCTCCAGCTCCAACTGCTCTTCTATTATACTTCTTTAGAATTTGTCATGCAACAGGATGGCATCTGTAGGGACTTCTACTAGTAATTCTACACCCTTGGCACCATATGATATTCTCTAAACATAGCTGTGACATTGTGGCAGTGGGCTGAATAAACAGTGTAAGAATGCTACTTTTTGGGGTAAAAGCAGTTGAAGCACTATGATTTAAGTATAAATTGGCTAAAATTGTGCGTTGAAATTATTTATGCTTATAAAAATAACCAAATCAAACTTACACAGAAAGCAGAAGTCAGGCAAAAATTTGAAGAAACCTATCTATGAGCAGGAGTTAAGAAACACATAACAGCAAGACAGAACAGTTAAATAACAATCTTCAGATAATCATAAAATGAAATGTGCATTTTACCATATTTTTTGACCTGACCAGAAGGTACTCCTAACCTGACATTATTGAGGAAATGATTGTACCACTGCTCTGCAAGAACAAGTGACAACTCTTGACAAAGAGGTTTCATTCTCCTTTGATGTTGCCAACTTCAGGAAAGAAGAACCAATCACTTAATTCAAAATTGTGACAAAAGACAAAAGCAACAATTTATCATTTTTAAAAGGATTTGCCGTTGCTTTGTGGCATACAGCTGCATTTTCCACTCCAACTTGCAGTGGAGCAACTAGCATTAGAAGAATCTACCTTCTCTTGCAACAATGAAAAAGACAACTATATATGATCGCTTCCTGGAATGTAAATGTTCGTTATTTACCCCATTTCTCAGTTATTTACATCTTACCTATTTAAAATGCACTTTTATGGGAACAGATCCACTTCACTTCTGTTGTCCCCAGTGGTCATAATGTAGGATAAGCTTGTATGCTAGCCCACTCTACTCCTCATGAATGGACTGTTAGCACCATCGGGGCGGGCAGTGGCATGTTGTAAACCATGTTTTAGCACTGTGGATTTACAGCTGCATTGGGCTACACATGAAAGAAAAACATGAAGCAGATTTTACCAACTTGGCAACTTTTATAGAAGCTCTGGACAGATCCTTACCTCTCAGTAGAGCTGGGATCTGGCTGTCAAATCTGTCAACAATGTGGCTTGGCTGAAACAAAAACGCAAGAGACTGGGACACTATTTCCCTTAATGGTACCTAACCTAAGGATCTTGGATATATCACTGAATATAAAATGTTTATTCATGAGAAGAGGATATTCTATGTAAGCTCATAATATAGTCCAGACCTCCCTGCTTCCACTTTGAATCCGCATAAGATATTCTAACCATTAATAATTCTGAGTAGCAAAGTACTTTTGAGGGTCAGTGTGAAATTTATCTTGAATTCATTTTCATCTATGTCACCTTTTCATGTTGGCGAAACTGAGCTTCAAAAAAATAGGATGATCCCCTCAATTAACCCCTTTTAAAATTATAAAAACCTCAACTAAATCCCACCTCAAGTCTTATTTTTCAGTGACTAAAGAGATTACATGTCTCTTCATGAGTTAAATCCTTGACATTTGTTCCCATAGTTTCTTCCCATGTTCCATAGTTTCTTGAAAGCTTCTATTATGTTATGGTGCACAGCACTGTACACATTACTGTAAGGGCATTGTATAATATTAATATATCCCCATCTGATGTATATTTAATAATGTTTGCTCTATCCTACCGTCCAATTTAACATTTTATATTGCTTTGGCACATTGTCTGGAAATAGCTAGACTTGGATCACTTATTCCTCCCAAACCTTTTTTATATTGTGCACCCTATAATAGCATGTCTTCCATAAAATAATCATGCTTTAAATTATTATTGCCCACATGCAGAACTTTACACATTTGCCACACATTTATACATTTAAGGAATCTAATTAAATCTTCTTCAGTTATTTCAGTAACTTCCAAAGTGTTTCCCTCACCCCAAATTTCAATAACCAATGGACTCTACCTATCAGTGAGAGGTGCCACCTAATGTTTCCTTCCTTCTCTATTACACGTCCTTGCACTTACCCCAACTAACAAAGTCCTCAGACTTGCCTCACTTTCCTTCCTCTGTAGTCAATGGGCTCGTTTTTCTACCATTTTCTCGTTATGTTTGGTATGGTTGTCTGCAGTGGATTGAATAACAACTCTTTATGCTACTCAGTTTCATTTATGCTTTTTTTAAATTCTTGCAGTGGTGATGGTCTGGAGTGGTTACATTATGTCATCATCAGGGTCAGGACTGTATCACCTCTTCAAACCACCTTAGAGGACCTTTGAGGACCCTGGACTTCAGACCAATCATTTGTGAGTCTGACATTAAGGACACTGAAGAGCATGGCAAATTAATCGTAGATGAAGGTAACAGTTCATAAAGACATGTAGAGAAGAATTAAGAATTATGTCCTGGATTTCAATGCATGCCAGTTTGTTATGTTATGTATAGATGTATTATTTATTAATTTATCATTAACACCAAATATTAATTTTATTAGGCAATTATTCCCTATAAATTCAAAAATGTGGTGTTGTAGAGACATTCTTCTTAGTGCAAAGAAACCGGCAGCATTCCATCAATTATTTGGTTCTGTTTCTAAAATCAGTACAGGGAAGCAGCAGAAAGTTGTAGTTAGCTGCTCTTTTTCACAGAAAATGGATAACAAAAAGCAGTTTGTAATTTAACTGCCTATAAAATAGTTCAGCAAAAACATAGTTAAGGAAAGAAAGTTGTTCAACAATTGAATAGAACATTATTTAAATGGTGTGGGAAAAAAGACATACTCCACATATTGTTTTAAATATAAGTATGTAATCATTTCTATTCAAAGAAATATGAAATTTTTGATTAACTAGACCTACAGCCTTTATATAAATGTGTGTATTTATTAAGTATTTATTTCAAAAATCATTAAAGGTACCAATACTTTTGAAACCAATAATTTGTGAGCAATATGAATTTACTCTTTGCAATGCTATTAACATTATATAACATTAAGAGATATTATAGTGTATAAGACAAGCACAACAAAAAATTCACAATGAGATTTATGTAGTGTTTAACCTCAGAAGCTTTTGTGGTCAATCACAAAGGTAGGTAACTAGCTAGCTAAATAAGTTAGCTATAAGCAAATAGCTAACTACCTAGTTATCAGTCACATCATCACTCTCAAGATCAGCTTGGTACACTGATATATTTATAGCAAGCTAACCACAATAAGACAGCTAGCTAACACATAATAAGTATGATAGCTTTGTTTAACAGTTTTATTTTCATGGAAAATCATGGTGACCTTCTGTCATGAATCCTAGCCTTGTCTACACAACCATAAAATTATGTCATCCGGGGGCGAGAATGTGCCTTCGAGTGGAACCAAGCCTTCACATCATCCTAGCCAGGCTCAGGAAAACAACTCTGCATTAATTGGAGGGTGTACATCAGTAATTCTCTCTGAGATGAAACTGAGCTAACATATGGCTGGAAGTGAGATTATGTTGACTACTTATATCATGAGTGAAGAACTGCAGGAATTAGTAATGTGTACTTCCTATGGTAGTATACAATAGTTGGTTGCTACGTGGCTTAAGTCCCTAACAATTGCAAATGAGGATATGCATTTGCACAAGTATTCTTATTTATTTATTTTTTTAAATGGGGTTTCCACACTACTTCTCCTTTTGCTTCCTCTGAGAGTCTGGCCTTAATCACATTGAAACTGCACAGAGATCATTCTGAAGTGTTTTGCATAAGAAATTAATACATGCAGCACGGTGTGCACTTGCAGGTAGTATTATAAAATCCACAAATGATTTTTGAGAGCATTAGGGAGACTCCTGCCTGCACATTGAAATATGTCAATTTACACATGTGCAAAAGTGTGTGGTTCCACTGCTCTCTGATGACCACATTGGCCTGATTACTCCTAGATGTACTTCTCTCTTGCTGGGATAAAATCCCAGAAGTGGTCACAAACACTATCAAGAAAAGGCAAGAAACGCTTGACTATAGCAGTTTTATTCATTGTGTAATGTCACATTTTTGCCAACTAAAAAGCTATTCATCTTATATCATCTTACATATTATACAAATTTTAAGCCTTGCACTTAAGTAAACTGCATTATATTTGGATCTACTCTTATATGTTTGGTTAGAAGTAGGCCTGAAGTGAGATTATTTTGATTGAAATACTGCTTGTTGTGTATTTGAGGTACATAAATTCTGTGGAAGGGTGTCATCTCTTTTGCAATGTTTTATCATGTACCATTGAGGGATTTAATCCGCCACAAAGTAGCTTACAACACCTCCCAACAAATAAATATATAAATAATTACATTTACAGGCCACCTGGGCTACTGGTTTGTCCGTACAAGTACGAGACTTGCGTGATGCATGACATTTTGAATCAGAATGCTCACACATCAGCTGAGGTGTAGAGGATGGGACATGTCCCTATGTTTTTTTCCCATATTCCTTTTGGTCTTATTTTCATATCCTAAATGTTGTATGTTTGTATTCTTGCAGTATTGTATGTGATGGTATGGTGCTATATCTAATTCTTCCATTACCATGTATCATATCCTCAACCTATACACAGATTATAAGCATGATTGTAAACCACCAAGCTATACAACTAAAGGAAAAAAGCAGACAAATGGATATAGATAGTGGAAGTTGTTAAAGGCACAGTACACAAACAACACATTTCCACCCCATAAATAGCAAGCAACAAGCCCATTCCACAGAAACACAGAAAGAAATAGACTCATGGGATCCTTTCTTTCAAGCTGTCTCTAACCTAAGGCAGGAGTCCCATAGAACTGATACATCCACAACATGCTTACCAAGCCTACTTACCATATTATCATGTTCAAACATTTATGAAAGGTAGTAAAAGTGTAAGTTACTTCTGCCTATCTTCGACAGCCAAAAACACGTTTAAACAAAAAGAGCAAACACTCCCTCACTCTCAAAAATCAATTTTAATGTTACTTTTGTTTCATTTTCAGGTATTCATTTATGTATATTATTTGTCTAGTTTCTAAAAGGACAGTCAATTTTCTCTGTGAAGGCATCTATGGTAGTTGAAATTCCTACAGCTGTTGCAGTAAGATCTTGATATAAAATAATCAGCCATATATTGAAAATATAACTATAAGCAAAAATAATGATGCTGTGCTAGATACTAGGGAATGTGACAAAGTTTATATATATCAATAATATATTAAACTTTATCTAAGAAAATTGGGACTACCAAATGCTTTGTATCTTCTTGTAGGCATTTTCGCAAATAATGATTTCAAACTCTTACCAACCAAGTCTTCAAAAAATCTACCTAGTAGGCCATTTAATTTACAGTAACACTGTATAACTGTACATATTATACAATTGCTTAATAAAACATTGCCATTCCCCTCAGTTCAACTCACTGGAAAATACAGTATCTAACCCCAGAAAGCATATTAGGTCATTGTGCTGGACTTTATACAGCAAGTTTAATCATCCATTAAGTCTTTGTGGAAATATTGTCCATCACAAGAGGATTAAACCTGCTTGCTGGGTTTGTATTCCTAACACCATTTTATTACAGAACACAAGGTCCATTCCATGGGTCCACAACTCCTTACTGATACTGTACTCTTCCTGTAAACCGTAAATATATGTGATTCTAATGCATTCTAGTGAGCCTTGAAGAGGAAGGCTGTGAGGTCCCCTGAGTGCTGGTCTAGTCCCATTACCCTGAATCCATTAGTGAAAAATCCTTCCCCTGCTCTATGAGAAGGGATTCCTGTTAAATGTCATTCACTTGCTTACTGGACAGTTGTGCTGGACGCTACTGTGGAGGGTCCTCTGCATTGTACTATTTGAGTGACGTAGCACTTTATCACATGGCCTGTGACTACCTGGATTACTGTGAAAGCCTTTGGATTACTGTGAAGCCTCCAGTTTAACATCGTGTGAATGCATACAACTCTGCAGACATGACAAAAGGCATGCTAAAAATCTGCTGTCTGTAATGTCTCGTATGGTTTCAGTCCTATTTACTGGCTAAAGCGGTCGGATGGCCACACACTTTGGTAGCATTGAGTTGATTTGGCCTTGTTATTTTGTTATGACCAGAAAAGCACTGAACAAAGTTAGCTGAATGTAGTGGAGCTTTTAGAGTCATGTGACATGTTTCTCCCATTCCCAAAGCTGTGTACTGGAAAGCTTCACAGCATTTCCAGAAAATCATGAACTGTTTTAGGGATTTTGAGAACATGTCCTCTCCTCTCATATCATTTAGCATTTAGACTGTTGCATAATATACAGGAATCATTCATGCTGACCTGTTGTTCAGCTATCCGGCTATCATTGAAAAAATAATATTGGCATGAAGTCAAATGATAGTGTTTTTTTTTCCAGAGAAATGATAGAAGTTGAAATGACCTTAGTTATTTTCAGAATGCACCCATTCACAAAGTGCTCACCCTGCAGTAAGAGCAGATGAATGAGTTTGATGACATAACGCTGCAGGTGCGAATGAGAGTTTAACCCTGAATTGACCCATTCTCTTACAACCACAGCCAATGTACAATATCTATCTATCTACTGCCTATCTCACAAAAAACGTTTTAAGCATTCAAAAATGATGTTAACATACTGTGGAAGACTCTGGCTCAGCCATTAGTTACATTCCAAATATGACTGCTGCAACCGTGATCAGAAGTATGCTGTACATGTACAAATCATTATCTTGGCTGGCATGAAAATGTATTTTTTTTTATTCTAAATTAATCATTTGCTGTGTTGAAATGTAAGAAAGCAAATTAATATAGAATCTTAGCAGAAATGAGACTGAACTGAAAGTCTCTTAAACAGGAAAAAAAACAAGTGCATCCTTTCTAAAAGGTCTGGATCCATTAGTTAGTAGGTTTATAGCCATCCCATACTGTCACCTCCAGCCACTGGGAAGCATGCCACACAATCAAGCTCACACAGTGCAGACTACATTTTTCTTGCATTTGAATCTAAAGCCGGGCTAGTAGACAAGGTAGCTTAGGACAAGCTATAACAGTTTCTATAGCAAAATCACCCAGGCTAACAGAATGTTTGCTCATCCTGGATATGATAGTAGGCCTGTCCTAAGCCCAGGCCAGTCAATACGAACTAGCAATATTTACATTGTGTGGAATACCATTCCCAGAAAGAAATTATTACTACTCATTCTCCTAACGAGGCGGCATTGACTTGGTCACATGTCATTAAAAGTTCATACAGAAGATAAACTTTTTACCTATAAAAAGTTACCTACCTATTTTACCTATAAAAGCTATATGTCTAGGTCTGCATATAATCAGTATCATTCATCTGATCTTTTTGTTGTAGTTTCTCCATAACCAGAGTAACAAAGGTACACATAGCAGGATGCCTTCCTTGACCATAAGGTAGCAAGCAACTTCACCAATTTGTGAGCAATATCACTGAATTATGTATAAAAAAACACAATAAGCATGGATATAGGTAGTGCCATAACCACAAAGAGGTTCCAGTTTAGGCCAGACTTGAGCAGTACTTGCAACATTATTACGGGAGTAATTATGTAGTTGCAGTTTAAATGTAGCCAATCCTGCCATATTGGCTCACATTTGCACGTCACAAATGCATTCAAAGCGAGGCAGTGGTAACCAGATTGACATTCCTTACAGGCAAAGCTTACAGCTGTCATAGGCATTGCCCACAGTTGCAGATATTTAGTCTTTCACACAACTGGGAGAAAATAAAAAAGCATGATACTGCATTGAAAAGACTAACTCTAACAGCAGTGTTTACATGCTGGTGTCTCAGCATTCAGCTTATGTTGTTTAACACTAGAAGTGCCTAAATGGAGGGACCAAATGACTCCCAGTGCAAATTTAGAGCTGTCGTAGCATTGCCAGTGTCACCAGTGGCTAAAGGCACAGGGAAAACCACAGAGTAGCTGTTTGAAAAGAGAGAGTTTTCCTGACATAAAAGCAACTGATGACAAATAAACTGCAGGTGATACATGGGTCATATAAAGAAGTAAAAACGTGTCATATCCTGTAAAACCTTGATCCCAGGAGAAAATGGGTCTACTCCATCTTTTTCATATGGCAAAGGGAACCGTTTGCACGTGACCCTATAAAGTTTGTTATCTTGTTACTTATCGAAACAATGAGCATAGGCCAACACTGGAAAAAAAACTAAACCCTATTAAAACTGTCTGGTGATCTCAATTAACCCAACTGTTTGAAAACAAAGGTTATGAACCACCTGGAGATTTAAGTAGTCAGTTTGAATAGAGCAGGCCTACCAATTGGTTGTACAATGAGTTGGCTAGGTTAATTTCAAATAAACTCAACCAAAAACTCTCCACAAGCCCCACTTCCTGCAAGAAATATGTTTCATCTCCACGTAGGTCTGAAAAAATAGAACTTACTTTGAAACATTATTCACCACATGGCTGTTTTAATGGACTTAGAAAATGAAGGAATATGGTCCTTTTTGTATTGATGATATTCAACCCGAATGAAAGTTCATAGCCAGATTAAACACAATACATCCTCTTTTTGTTTGGCTGTGTATTTAAATATGATTAAATCGCTTTTCGACAATTACATAAGAAATAAACTACAATAATGCAGTTACCTGCAGATACGTTGTACGCAGCGTGTGCCAACGGGAGTAGCTACGCTTCACTTTTTCGCTCAAACGCACTGCCTGCTCTCCCAAACCTAAAGCCTTCTAATGAAAAACTCGAACTTCATGTCCGTTTTCACAAAAAAAGAAAAAGAAAAACATTGCAGGAGGAACATTTGATGAAAACACATTACTCCAACGGAATCTGCGACGAGAATCAGCATTAACAGTATCCAAAATATAGCCCACATAAACAGTGCACGAAGCAACACCAAGTTTCAATTGTCAGGGAAAATATCATAATGCATTCACCCGATTCAATAATTACGGAATAAGTACAATCTAGGGAATAGGCTAAATTGTTTGCAGGCAAAATATCCTTTGTCCTATAGCGCATTCCAGTAAACCTCAGTGTTGTCATACTGTTCTATAGGACAGCAAAACGTTCTTGTTGAATTGAAAACATTAACTGCAAGAGACCGAGTCGAAGCTGGAAGTTGCTTGGCGGTGAGGTGTATCGTAGGCCCACTCAAAAAGTCGCAAGCTCGATCTCTAGTCTTATGTCTGTCACTTCCTCTGACACGATGAGCACTTTCTTCCTTACAAAGATCATATCCCTCATGTTTGATTTTTCATGGTATGATAGTGAACAGTTGTCAGTTCAAGATATTGAACTGACCTAACGCTGGTCAATTTATGACTTTGGTTCTTTGGGCTAGGCTTACGATTAATTCCTACCTGTCACTGACGACAGGAAGGGGCTAAGAGATTTCTATTGATAAAATGTCAGCGGTTAAACAGGAGCGAAGCTAGCCGATTTCCTTCATCATAAATAAGTCCTCCATCAACGGTTGAAATTCGCACTGGCATTTACCCCAACTGAACTTCATAAGGCTAAAACTTCCTCTGAGGCTTACTGTAAACAAGTAGAATACAGCATGAGCGCGTTTTTGTTCTGTTCAATAAAGCGAGCAGAATAGTAGGCCTACTATAAATCCCCTCTACGATACACTCACATACGGACACCCCTTACGTAAAGAAAATATGTTAATAAAACAACAACAACGATAATATTAAGCAGGCTAATTAACTTTATATATATATATATATTTGTTTTTTATTAAATTACTTATAGCCTACTCTCATTAAACCATCTACACTTTTATCTTGTATTAAATATGTCCTCATACTTTAAAATATTTTCTTTTGCATTTTTGTCATTGATTTAGAATGTTGAAAAATAAAAATGTTGTTGCCGTTCATTCTGTATCAAACTGAAATAAATTAAGAAACCTTAAAACATAACCATGTCCTGCTTAACATATCTTATCTGTGGGATGAAATTTACGTGTGGTTCGAGTAAAAACGTCGGTTATTTAATATTATCAATTGAAATCTGTGAGGAATAACAAAATATGCCGAAATCGAGTTGTATTGGTCCTTAATCCTGGCCCTTCGCGTTCTATAATGGCTGCCCCCCTATTGTTCATGTCGCCCATTGTGGTCTCACCGCCATTTTACAACTAGACGACAGCAACTCCAGCTGCTGTCACATGAACCGCACCTCTACCTCATATTAACTCAACTTGAACGCCTACCAAATTTCTGTCCTGGTAGGTAGAGACATCGGTGACTTAGCAAAGACATAATATGATTTATTTTTGGTGTCATGGCGATTGATTCTTTTCTGACCCCCCTTTTCATTCACAAAGTAGTTTGATGTATGAGTTTTGCGTGCCTGAAAGAAGCACTTTAGCGTGGCACGTGGGTGTCCACATATAAAAATGGAATCACCCATGACTGTGTTAGATACTAAGCCAGTGTTTTACAGAAACGAAGCCGTCGGTACATTTTGATATCCTGTATATACTTATTAACAAACATTTTCAGATATGTTCACTAATATGTAGAACTATATTCGGACATGAACAAGTAAATTTATTTTTTGTCTTTTTTTTGTTTTAGAGAGAAACAAACTCAAGTAGGCATATTAGGTATAATCACAATCTAATATTTAAATGAAGCGCTAAAACGACCATTTTAAAATGTTAACGCAGTGTTCAATGTTACTACACGAGCCTAAATGCCACGATACATTTATACTTCTTGAACTGACAATTTGAAAGGCAAACCTGAAAAGAAATTAATTTAAAATTATTTCTAAAACTCGTAAAACTGGGTAATCAAAAATCTGTTTTGCAATCACTGATTAATGGTGAAAACCATAGTAATAATCATAGCACCAGTATTAATACCATCTTTAAAGCAAATGTACCAATCACACGAAGAAAAACCCATTTTTTCTTTGCGTAGAATCAAACACACACTTCCTCCGGCTTATAAATGCTTTCTTTTATTTCACCTATGAAAATAATGTACAATAAATAATTTGAAATTTACTATTAAAGAATCTGAATAAATAAACTAGTTCTAAAACTCATAAAGAGGGACAACACCCTTTCCGTGAGAATATCTAAAAGCAGTTCAGCTATGCAATATTTTTCCTGAGAATTCAACGATTGAGTTTAGGCTACACTGGTCCTTTGCGGCACTCCTATATGGTCAATAAATTAATGCAATTTTGTAAAAACCCATAAAATTAAAACCAATGAAATACCTGACATCTGGACAGTGCAGTCCCGATGAAAATACAATACAGTAAATGATTACAGTTGTAGAAAACGGAAACATTCGTTCTCTTTCGGAATATAAGCAGGTTTTTTTAAACTAAAATTGAACTCAGGTAGTGTTGGTTATTTTTCAGAAATACGAGAATCATATACTGCAGCCAAAAGCCACAAGAATCACTGTATACATTGTAACTAAGCGAAATGAATGTCTTCTTTATTTGATTGCCTTAGAGTTAGAACTGCAAATGTTGTAAATCTATTGTACAAAGTGTGCTAGTGAATAGGTCGAAGTCCTCTTCAGAAAAATCTACCGGACTGTCGAGCGAGCTTTGCAGACTTGGCGACAAGGCGTCAGAAATCTGTAGGCAGGAGTCGGTAGGAAAGAAATTCAAATCCGGGAGAGAGGAGGCATTATGCGTCTCTGAAAACGAGTGCTCTGGGCCAGATGTACCGCCTTCGCCCATTGTAGGAAGGTTATCTACAGTGGGCGGTTGATACAGGCGGGATCTCACAGATTTATAGGGAGCAGATGCACGCTTCTGGCTGGTTGGTTGTGTCTTCTCGGGCGTGGGCTGGTTATTGTCACTGCTGTTTGTGTAGGACGAAGTTTCATTTTCTGAGGCTGCAGAGCCCGGCGGCTCTGCGAGTGGACTCGAAAAGGGGGATGCAGCATCGCTCCCTTCCACGGGATCAAATCCACTACCATCGCCTTCCTGGCCCTCCTTATGATGTGTAGTCTGTCGCTTGTGCTTCATCCTCCGGTTCTGGAACCACACTTTAACCTGTCGCTCGGTTAGATCCAACAATGCCGCGATTTCTACCCGGCGAGGACGGCATAGATATTTGTTGAAATGAAATTCCTTCTCTAGCTCCAAAAGCTGCGTATTTGTATAGGCTGTCCTTAACCGTCGAGAGCTGCTGCCATTGTCCAGACCATTCTGCGCCTCTGCAATGCAAACAGAACCAAATTAAATCAAAATTAGAATCAAAATGCTAAAATAAAGGTCGCAAATGCCCATTCCTTTTATTCCACATAGAAATGCATTTTTTCAAACTGTGCGAATTTGGATATCCAAGACGCGTTCTTTTGAATGGACGCAAAAACAGTATTCGTTTCTGTCAACAGATTCTGCCATTTGCTTTCCATAGTGCATACTGTCACCCTCCTTTCCCTATGTTTTTTTAATAACACTGTTTTCGCATTAACCTATATACTAACGTCCGGCATGGCAACTCCATGCCTTAAAGTAACAGAGGTCATAAATTAAGACACAAATGACTCTAAACGCAATTAAATGTGCACTTTTCAGTTACAAGGTGCGTCTGCCGCGAAGTCATTCATCAACATGCATGACTTCGCATCCTGTTTTACACATACATGGTCTTTAAATCATGAAGACCTTTTATACAACAAAATCACATTTGATATTTGTATGTGCTTATTTAATGTTACACCTAATGAGGTGAATAATTGTGATTAAATTACATTTTGCATGTATATAAGAGCACATATTTACATATAACAGCAATAGTTAGCCCATGTAAGGAAATTATTTGCATATCCACATATGCATATATGCTACGCCTAGTAATGCCTTCCCTGGTATTTACGATGTAGGGCAAACAAAATATTGCGCTATTGAAAACAACACAAGAAAATGATGAAAAGTATAGGCTACACTGCACGGGCACGTTTTCGGGGTTTTAAAAGAAAAAAAGAAACACCTTAGGAGCCACATTTGTAGATCTAAATTATTATGTATAATAGTTCTATAAAACGCCAAGTAACACAGCCAAAAAGGTATAATAACTGATATATCCAAATGTAATTCGTGTGCTGACCTGTCGGAGACTCCAGCCCCGAAGCAGAAAATCTGGATGAAGCAGAAGTGGGGGAGGAGGTGGTTGCATTTCCCGATTGCTGGCTCTTCTTTGAGGATTTCTTCTCCTTCATCCATGGGAACTCGGGTGCCGGCGGGCCGTTGTTCGTTGGCGGAGCTGGGCCCTGGTGTGCCGGTGTCCGGAGCAAGAGGCCATTTGAAACTCGTTTTTGGCTCCTCGGTCGCGCCTGGCTGCAGGGATTCAGGCTGGGGATGGTGTGCTCAAAAGGAGGAGGAATTAATGTCGAGTCCTTGATTGATGAAGTTTGAAATGACTCCAGGACAGCGGGAAAAGACGTCAGGCACTCTGCGAGGGATGGCTGGCTGTTTATAAACCCAGTCTCCCTCTCAAATTCAAAATTCATCGCTTCTCTTGATCAGAAAGCAGGCGGGGTATCAAAACAATCAAAGGAAATAAAAAGAGGAATTGCCCCGCAACTGTGTATTTGCAGGCTTTAATAATTGTGTATAATAGTGATATTACTAGCGTATGGGGACCTTGGTCTTCTAAACTGAAGACTAGGGCGAAATTGCATCCAATTCCTGGTCACATGATCAAAATTGGCCAATGGTAATTCGGGGCCTGGTGGAGAAGGAACGCATTATTTTCTCCAATTGATCCAAAAAACACTGGATAGTGATTCTTTTCTGCTGGTAACGGGGTAATCTTTTCAGTTAAAAAGGCTTTAGGTGGCAATGTGTCTCAAAGGCCATATCATGCAGGAGGCTGTGTGTGGTACTTCATTCCAAACAATGGGGGCTCGTTTGCTATGTTTCTCGACAACGTTCTGTAATTTAGCACCTATATGTGATCGTAAAGAGCACAGAGACAATATGGCAAACAGGGCATTTATGAGGGCAGGTCATTAATCTTGAAAGTTCTGACAAGAAGATCAGCCAGTCAAAGTATAAAGAACTTTCTTCCCCTGACCTAGTGTCAGTCCCTTCAAGCTAGAAGTTGAGATCTGTCTGCAAAAATGTGAGCAGTGGTTCCATGTCAGTAGAGCGTTTTTGATACTTTGATATATGCTGTGACTTTGGTCTCCGAGACGGAATCCGACATTGGGCAGTGCACGAAGACCCACACTAGTGTAAGTGCTTTAGATCAATATTTTCAACTAAATTCGCGTCACTCTTTATTTTTATTGTGGCTTTTCTTTACCACTGTGTAAATGACGATTGCACGTTCAAAATTGTGCAAATAACAGAACTGCTACTGGCCTGCCTACCACTGGGCCTTAAACTGCTCTACATTTTCTCTCAGTGAAAAAATGTAGGGTTTGTTTACAGTAGAGACGGCCAGAAGGGTCATTCCGAGGTCCCATTTTCAGCTGGGAATCCCTGTTTCCAGACGCAGGGATATCTGCGATTTATTTACATCAAACGCAATTCCTCTAATGTACCACAGGCATAACGGCGCATCGTACGACAATGTATTCTATTTATATATGTAGTTATATGGAAGTTTTTAAAGAATGAGTGAGTGGAGATATTTTTAGAAACGAAGTGGTGAAATAGTAGCAGTGATCAATCTTTTTCTCGGCATAGCGCTTGACAGCAGGAACCGCAGCTACCCTCAAGAATGTGTCCCCTCTACTTCTGATCATGACAAAGGAACTCCTCTCTCTTGCCTTGCGGAGCTGCAGATACGTTTCCTCTATGATATTTTACAAGAGCGGTGTACCAACGCATATAGCAAGATAAGCAAGGCTACCTATTTACAAAATTATATTTTAAAAATGAGCCGATCTATTCTATGCTCAGCTTTGCGATGAGAAATTTCTAGACTTGGAAATTCGTACACTGACACATTATTGTTGTCTGGAATGAGGGGGGAAAGGAAGAAAACGTGTGTGGGTGTAGGAAGCCTTTAAAATTAAATACAAAGCAGCCTCCAGGCAGCTATTCGCGGGAGCTGGGAAACAGAGAACTCCAGCTTAACATTGGAAATCATCGGCCTCATCTATTTTAAACTGCTTTATTTACGTATTAATTAATTTATTTATATTTACACATTCTATATTTTTCGAGTTATGTGGATGAGTACGATTAATGTAGCACATGTTTAGACTCATATTTTTATAAGATCCAGAAGTTAAAGACGAAATTTCGCACTTTTTAGGAATCGCGCAAGGCGCTTTCCCGATCTCTAGGTAATCTATTTGCGAACTAGGCTCTAAACCAAGCGCAATGATTCATAATCGGTGGTTGCAGTGGCACAGTTGCGTTTTTTAATCAACTGAACTGCAAGGTATACTTTTAAATTATGGTATCCTAAAATTTAAATTGCCTATTTAATTGTTACATATGCTAATTCATTTTAAATAATGTCAAGAACAATTTAACATTTATTAACAATTATATCTTTTATAGCTGATTTAAATTAATCCGCGGGCTAAATACAAACAATACCGCCCGTGAGGAATCTTAAAACCTATTCTCTGTATTTTATCCAGAAAACGTTGCTGGTAGTCGTAAGATCTGAACTAATTCTTTTATCAAATTTGTCCTTGACGATAATTTATGACGATATTTATGAGGCGCGGCTTATTAGTATATAGTGGCTCGCAGAATTCTGACTATAAATATATAGCCAACAATTGTATCAAAGACATTATTAGGTATTTCGAGAAGTTTATCATAGTATTTTCACCATGACTTAGTTTTATGGAAAGCATAAATTTTTATCCAATAATAAAAACTGTCTTAATTCTGTGTAAATAGCATTTTTATTAATGTCATTTATTAACCCACAGGACACTGTATATTTAACTGTAATGGAAACATTAATATTTTGCAACGGTTAACTTAACCATGTTAGAGGATTTTTTTTTTTTCTCTCAAATCTGTGTCAAACTCGTCTTTTCTTTGTTTTCCTCACAGCCCTGGAGACTGCGATGGCCTTGGACCACGTGATCCACATACATTTTTAAGGAGGCACTCAACTCCCTGGGCACTGCCAGGAGGAAAAACAAAGCACTTGCTCACATGTGAGCTGTTTTTGGGCGCCTGCTAGTGTGCGATAGAGAACCAGTAAATGTGTTTGTCCTAGTCTAAGAGTGTTTTGTGGGTCTCTCTCTCTCCCTCTCTCTCTCTCTCTCACCGCCAGTGTGTGAGACTGTGTCAGAGCGTGGGAAAATATATCATAAAGCCTTGCCTGTGACGTTCAAAAGACCAGATGAAACTGAATAACAGAGGGTTTTATTCAAGAATTGTTCAACAGACAACTCTTAGCAAGGAAATAAAAGTAACTACGAAGAACAAAGGTTTTCAAAAAGGGGTTTAGCTAATTCTCGACTATGCAGTAACAGTCAGTCTGACTCCACCCTCATGCCTCCAGCATAACTCATCACATTATTTATATGTACAAGGGTAACATAAAAAGACTAATATCTAGAATACAATAACTAAAGTAAATTTGCTTACAATGACAAGAACACGTCTCTTTAAACAGGTATATACTAAAAAAGTACATTTTTGATATAAATACATTATATTGGGGAGGATAAATAATACAAAAAAGACAAAATATTGGCTATAACAAATAAATATATATATATTTATGAATGAATGTTCACTCGAACACACATACAGGAAGGCGCCCACGATTGAGCTGATTGGGGGTCTTCCGTTTCAAAATATTTTAACCCATTAAAATGTAAACTCTAAGTGCAACAATGATGCCCAGAGGAAACGAAGCATTAGTGCATATCTAGACATCCTCACTTTTGCTTAATTTCTTGGACATACATTTTGTTCACATATACCCTGTTTTCACGTTAAGTCAAGAGAAGAGAAAATATGGGTTTTCAAGATTAATATTGCCTCATGTCAGTGAACCCTAAAGACTGAGAGAAGGAACATCAAAACAAGGGGGCAATGAAGGTTATGCAGAATCCGAGTTTTAAGCTCTTAAATACTGTGCTTAAGACAAAGTAAATACTTTTATCCAGATTTGATGGACATTTATGTTGCCTGCTATGTGTATAACAGCCCTACAACCTAACTCAGGAGGGGGGATATTCTGTGATGCAAAGACATGTGTGGTCTTTCCATTCTTATGGTAGAACAGATGAGTTAAAATATCCAAAGACAGTTGGGTTAGTTAAGGTGATGGGTTTAAATAGAGGTAATGTGAAAAAGGAAAGTAAACTAAAATAATCCAGTGGTTTTCCTGTACCCGTCAGGAACTTGTAAGAGGATGGTTACATACTCAGGGCAATCATAATTGTGTTGCGCTTCTGTGGAGTCAACATACAGCTGGTTAAGGTATGCTGAAGCAAGAACAGGTTTGTTCTACTTTCAAAGAATTAAAATGTCGGTAGGGCATACAATGGTAAATTGCATTACATGAAATGCTTTTTCCAACTTGGTCTTTAACAATGTTTTCAGAATATAGGTTATGTAAAAATACCATGTGAGGAAGGATATCACACTTGTAACAAAAATACGGCAGCACAAACATGGACAACTTTAAATGTGACAAGAAACCACTGGATCATTTTTTCCAATCCCATTGCAGCGCCCCATGTGTTAGTATTGTTTTATTTCCAAACCTGCTACAGATGCGTTAACTTGGGCGCTTCCTGGATTCTACCCTGAGAAGGATGGTGCACTGACAGGTCTGTGTATGTCGGGTGGGGGTCACATGGTCCGTGATGTTGGCTGGTTGGCATCTGTGCAGCACCATTGTAGTCCATATTATTAGACTGGTGGTGTGGCAGGTGATTAAGGCCGTACAGAGACGGACCCGAGGTGGGCATTGAATCCACATAGTTCCCTCCTACATACACAGGGCTACCCTGGATATTGGGAGTTCCATAACTGCCACCATTACCCTGTAGACCGTGAGGGTCGTATTCTGGCGCCGTGTTGGCATACTTCTGTTGTGAGGGGCAGGTTTTCAACGGGTTTTGGTAGGCTGTAGACATGGCATAAGCATTTTGATGAGGCTTGTTAAAAGATGGCGGAGAAGGGGCATCGTAGTTGCCAGTCATTGAATGCATGGAGTTCATAAAACCAGCAGATGACTGCATGGGCAGAGGCGGGCTTCCAGTGGGCGAGGGTCCGCCAGAGGAAGAACCAATTCCCTTCAACTTCTGATCCTTTTTGTACTTCATTCTCCGGTTCTGGAACCAAATTTTGATCTGCCGTTCGCTTAGGTTGAGCAGGTTGGCCATCTCAACGCGCCGGGGCCTGCACAGGTAACGGTTGAAGTGGAACTCCTTTTCGAGCTCCACCAGCTGCGCGCTCGTGTACGCAGTGCGTGCTCTTTTGGATGCCGCAGAACCCGGGGGGCTTTTCTCGCCGCTGCAGCTCTCCGCTGGGTGGAAATGAAATAAAACATAATTACTACATTCAGAAATTGAATGCACCATTTCATAATAAACCAGTGAAGACATGGAATCTTAACCCCTTTACATTAGTCTTCACCGTTTCATAGCTTTGGCATTTATTAAGAGAACTGAACTTCAACACTGACCTGGTGTATGTAAATTGCATCAGGCACCCCATAGCCGGAGCTGTACACAGACCCACTAGTCATTGTATCAAAATTAATAGATTTTAATGAGTACAACCATGCCTTCTTAACAGATGAATAACAACAAATCTGCTAGTTCATATCGTTATTTTAATTGACGTCGTTATTAACCAAATTTAACTTTAAATTTTATTTAATTTAAATTGTATAATTTAATAAAATAATTTAATTTAAATTTTATATGTATGATGTGTACATTTAGTGCAGTTTTGCAGAGCTAGTTTAGCACCCGGTCTGGCATTCAATGTCCTTCATATGAGTGCCAGAATCTGAATATTCGGATTTAAATGATACGATCTACATTTCAGAAGAGTTTGGTCTGGTGTCCTCACTGATTCCTCACTTGCCCATGTCCACCTTTTCTAAAGATGGATGTAAAACCGCTTGAATGCTACACTATTCAGTATGACATTTCGAAATTCGGCTTTAGAAGCATTCTATGGTCCCATCTGATGTAGTTCAAAATCTTAAATCCAAACATTACTGTGTTCTTACTTCAAAGCGATCTTTGGCATCCTATTTGAATATAACAAACAAAGAAACATTGGGAGCGCGCACACACCATTAGTTGTACTTGCGCTTGGGGAGCTGTTTTTCTGTTTCGAGTTCTGCCTCGATTCCTTCATCCAGGGAAATATCTGTTTGGTGATAGTGGGATTAGGGGGGAGTGCTGAGGTCTTGGACGGGGCTGTTTTCACGGTACCGCCGCCGCTGCTGCTGCCTGACTGCTGAGCCGAGCTGCTGTTAGTGGCGTTAGCGGGGTTCTGGGGAGGAGAGACAGGGGGGGCTTGGTGGTGTTCAGGTGGCAGACTGGGGCGCATACAGCTCCCGTTGAGCTCTTTCGTTTTTGCATGTTCCTGCTGAGTGCCATTGCCAAGGGACTGCAGCGAGCAGGCAGACCTCTGGTAGTCATTCTCCAGGTGCGCTGAAGACTGGTAGGGTGGTTGCGGCGCATCGTAGCAGAAGCCGTTGGCCCCTTGGTATGAGTAGCCTCCGAAAAGCGTCGAGTTGTCGTAATAGGTAGTTTTCTGCATTTCCGAAAATGGTTTCACCGGCTACCAGGGTCCTGACGACCTTCTGGAAGAACATTGGCACCAGAGGTCACGTGACTGTCTCTTTCCAACGGCCTCTTGGAAGTTGACCTGAAAGGTTATAAGAATCACATAATAAGAGCGGCGCACGCATAAATCCATCTTAGCCGCTGAAAAGCCCAATGACATGAATAGTTTTTTTTTTTTTTTTTCAAAACGCGGCTTGCAGATGCTATGTCAGTCCAGGCAACACTCGTTCCATCCCTCTCCCTCCCTCTCCCTCTCTCTCCCGTTTCTCCCGCAATCAAACAACAGCACAAAATAGTCATCATAACCACCGAACAAATGGGTCATGTCCCCATTACTGTGCAAAATTTTGCACTCGTTTTCTTGTGTTGCTCGGTCGGGGTGTTTGTTTTCTGCTTGCTCTGCGTGCAAGATAAGAGAGCCTGCTAAAAGACCATACTTACATATGTAATATCTAATTTAATGTAATGCTTGTATGTTATTTGTGGGCATTGCTGGTTACGCTTTCCATTGTCTAGTAATAATTTTGTACTCCTGTTCCAATTTTGTCATGATAAAACATGATATTTGTGCATTAGTTTACATATACGGGTGCCGTACCGGTGACATCTAATTACTCTGTGGATTGCCTATCATTTATTAAGGAAAAGACAAATAATCTACGAGGTTTCAATATTGCCGATATAATTCATTTCCTAATAGCACGTGAAAACGTCAGAAGTAATGTGATATTGTTTATTACATTGACATTATCTCGAACAACGAAGAACGTGAAGAAGGGAGGCCTATTGGCTATAAATTTTTTACCGTTGGCTAAAACGCGCTTAACTCCAAATATGAATGTTACGGCTACTTTAAGTATACATACGAGCTTACCTGTACATTCATACCCAAAGAAGCAAAAATGTAAAATGTTAACATGTACACGAACATGTGGCAAAAGAGGGAATTTCAATGACACTAGTATCTACGAACAATTATATTCTCATAATGCTATTACGAAACGGCTGATACTCCAAGACCTTAGGCTGCCCCAAAGACTGTGCTTTTTAACCTTATGGGGCTAGTATTTCTCCGGTTACAAGCCGATATATTTAGACAACATTAAAAACCAGAAAAACCGGCACTTTAGCCACATCTCCCAGGATTGTGAACTGTTTCTAGCTCTCGATAAAGGGTGCAGGATAATGGAACATGTCTCAGACGCGTTCAGGCGATTTGATGCATGAGGGTCAATCGGCCAAAGAGGCTACCATTCCAAAGCTCGAGGCTTCCTCGCTAGGTGGTAGGTCGGTGGCTTAGGGGCCAGGGCACATCTCTACAACATCGTCTACGCACATGGGATTCATTTCTGAACTGCATGCACAAGCTGGGTGCGAACATAAAGTTCTAAATTGACACTGTGGCCCCGTGGGATCTAAGTCCAAAGAGCTATGATATTCTGTACACTACTTCAGGTAAATAGACAACAATCAGATGAATAAAGATAAATAGCAAATTATTTCAAGAGACGTATGTTTCGCTACGTCAACTACCATCGCCTTTTCATCTGTGTCTTTTGTGACAATTACAACAGTGCTTTTCTATGGTGCAAGCCATGGTAACGTTTAATATTACGCACAAGGAGGACTGCTTTTTACTTTTACTGGTTTTTAATGTGTTTCTCATTGCAGTTATTTAACAGGATAGTACTGTTTCAGAGGGTGAGATTGTTTATTTTACTGCTTGATAACATATTAAAATCTAATTAATTTTATATAGAGTATATCCTTGTCAATAAATCAAAAGACAAACGAACAGAGCCCTTAAACACATCCATCCCTAATAAATCATTCGAAGGGGGTCATACTAATGACACGGCTTAATTGCAGTGTCCCTGGTAAGTCCAGAATACTTGTTAGCGGAACAGAAATAAAGGCCTTCCTGAAAAACCATTATTGCACACAGACATGAAAACACGGAATAAATCCTCTAACCAAATTAAACGGTCAATAGATAGTATATGACCAAAAAACGGTCAAACTTTATACGATTGAAAACTGTTTTTACAGATTTCCACTATTTAACTGATACAAAAACGCAAACCAAGACAACTGCGAAATTCTGGTCGCCGATAAAATAAAAACAAATGAAAAATGACTTATTTACTGTTTAGCTTATGTGAAATAAAGCGTGGGTTATGTATATCTTTAAAAAGGAACCTACAGTTTTTGTATGTCAACTCACAACACGTAACAAATGTCGGTCATTTATCTTTTCTGTAGACGGCCGGAATCTTAATTATTCACTCCAAGGAATTGTTTGAAAAAATCACAGCAGGGATAATAAATATTAAATTATATCATGTTTCAATTAACCTGGCACGGGCTTCTTAGCCTGTTTGTTGCTGTAACACAATAACAAAGTTTCCTGTTGACATCGTTTAACACAATTACGGTGATAGAATCCAAATAAAACAACTTCGACAAGGACATACACAACTCACATTCCTGTTTTCCAAACAATATATGGTCTTGCTATAAACGATACACAGTATATCACCAAAAAGCAGCAAAGATAAGTTATATTTCCGAAGGATCTCAAATGATGCAACCTTGTTGCAAAACTTTCGCATATAACTTAATGTTTATCAAGTCAACATGATGAAGGCCTATGTTCGTGTGTTTCATTTCAACGGAATACATCATAGCAAAATCCAATACACACACAGGTATATATATATATATATATATATATATATATGAGAGAGAGAGAGAGAGAGGCGAGAGAGAGAGAGAGACAGAGAGAGAGAGAGAGGGAGAGAGAGGGAGAGGGAGAAAGAGAGAGAGAGAGCTCCAGTAAGGTCCTGAACGATCTTGGTTAAGAAGAGGCAAGCCAAAACAAAAAAAAAGAATCTAAAGTGATTGCCACCATTGCTCGGCAAATACATAAAAAGGTGAAAACGAATTAATCAGACAGAGACGAAAAGAATAAGAAAAGGAGAAGCGCCGTGGAAGGAAGCTTAAAGCATTGTGAACTCTTCTTGAACCGCGATTGGAGTCATATGGTCATAAATCACTGGGACATATTCTCCGCCATTCACAAACTGATAGCCTGTTTCAGTCTGGCTTACCTTAGCCTCTGACGAGGAAAGCACGGGTAGGCATATTTTCTCATCCAGCTTCACTGCAATTAATAAGCAAGTGTTCTCCCCTCCTTTAAAATTCGTGAAGAATGTAAGAAACGCGATCTGCAGGACGGCGCCTTCAGTTTAGCTCCGGATATTCCCTTATAGAATCCCTCCGTTTGAAAGGGCGAGATGGTGTAGCATCAAAGATCTGAGGAAAGCTCGGGCTGCGAATGGACAGGCAGTAAGAATCTGGCTGCCCTGTCGACTGGTACGCCCTGCTCGCTGATAACAATGGCCTCAGATTTTTCCCCCCTTCTTTCATGGCGTAAATCTTAACAACAAAATCCGAACAGAGATTTTACCCACCGTGAGATTTAGCCGTTGCATTTCTGTTTCTGTTTTTTTCTTTCCCGGTTGCTTTCCGTTGTATTGTCAACACAAGGCCTTTTCGCTATTTCCAAATAACGGGGCTGTTTGAAGTCCCAGGCAGGAGTGTTATTCCCCATCAAACCCAGCGTCACTAGTGAAAAATTATGCTAATTGCAGACGTGGTGGACAGAGGCCTATGGTGGTGACGGCAAGCTAGTGCCTTCTGATTCACGTGTTTCACGGTTAGGTGTCAATCTATGCTAATATTGTTTTGTTGTTAGGCAAAGCCTCAAGTTTCCACTCTCTCCAGTGTGTATTACATTACTGTCAGCGTATTTCTACCCTTGGCTCCCTAATGATTCAGGGTAGGAACAACGCAATATCTGTATTGTTTATGGTTCGTTTATCGTAAGACCCCCCCCCCCCCGCCCCCAACTCAACTCCTATCAAAATTAATGCACTACACTGAGAGGAAAAAAAAGTTTGGGATAACAGACAACAGGCGGACTGGGAAGGCTGGGGAGGGGTGTAAGATCAAGGGACCAAAATAGAAATAATATGTGATTTTTTTAATAGTTATGGAAATGCCAATGACACAGACGTCTTAAAAACTTGATATGGAGGCTGATAAAAAAATAAATAAATAAACAAATAAATAAATAAATGAGAAAGGGTTCAAGTGTGGGCAATCCTAACACATGAGGGACAGGAACGATAAATCAACATTTCAAAAACAGGGAAGGAAATTGAGAGGAGCGAAAGAAAATGGAAAGAAAGCATAAAGGTGTTTTAAGAATTTTCTTCTCCCCAATGTCTATCCCTATCTCTCACACCCTCTCTCTCTTTTTATTATTCAGGACACTACCCCTGTCGTTTATGGCTACGCAAGATTTATGACTTCTACCACACATAGCAGCTGTAAACAGCAACTTTAAAAAGATGCATTTCATGTAGGGTACTTGAATAGAAAGGATCTCGAACGGCGTAGGAGGAAGACAGGGGAGAAAAATGTAGGTGTTTGCAACTTTTTTTCTTAACGGCATTGTTGGGGATTTTGCAAGTATGGCTAGAAGGCAGCAAAGGGAAAAAATCTTAATATACAACAATGTTTTAAAATTAACTTAAAATACTATAATGTTTTAACGAGGAAAAATGGACACAGATGGAAGCGAAATGTCTGGAGGCATACCTATGTGCGTTACAAGAGCTGTGTGTTCACAACAGATTTGGATTAAAACATGCCGCTTTTTTCTTATCGAAAGGCTAAAGAAAAGGATTCCGGTCCACCACCCAAGATGGTTTTAGCGTCAGGACGTGGTTTTCGTGTTTTGGTTTTGGATGTGTCGGAACAAGATATTCGGAGGCACTTCTTGCATGGTGGAATAAGCGTTAACAGATAAACGAGGTGCTACCGCAATTCATTGTTGGGATGATAATACATCAGTCAAAAATGCAACGAGACACTTTTCATATTGTTTGATTCTTGAAAATCAAGACAGAGCTTTTTCCTCACTGGTAAATTTACATGGAGGTGAATATACACTTGTTTTTTTTTATAAATTTATAAAAGGCATGTAATTCTTCAGGTCTGTCCTGTGTGTGTGTGTTTGGGAGAGAAAGATAAAGAGAGAGGGAGACATTCACCCGTGTATTGCTTGAAACAACAGCTCTCTATGTACACTGTATAATGCATAACCAACGTATCTGACATATTAATGTATAGTCATACTACAATACATAGTAAATATGAATATGTTATATATACTTTAAGACGAAACAAAATACCCAAGCAAGCAAGTTTGTGTTTTTTTTTTTTTTTTGGAAGATATAACAATGCAAAAGAAATACTTCTTGTGGGAAATCTATCTTACAATCTAGTTTTGATGTCAGATAATAGAAACGTATCTTACATTACTATGAGACCTGTGTATCCATTTTCTGATTGCATATTAATGTATAGAGCAGGATTCGCACAATGCATTAACTATTCAATAATATAAGCTTGGTTTAATACTTCTATAAATACGGGAACGTCTATGTATCTGTTATCCACAGAGATTAAGTTACATAAGAGCAATGGAATTATAATAATTCCAGAAGTTATCGCATACAGATTTTAATTACTTCCCATGGCTGTAAACACAACAAGGTTAGCTGCAATGCATATATATATATGTATAGAAAAAGGGCACTTACCGATACTGTGTCCTGTATCACCAAAAGATTTTATACAACAACGAGTCTTGATAAGGTGTAGGGACTAGAAAAGAAAAAGACAAAGATCCGATCAAAGAGGTGGCAGAAACAGCCATGCATAAAATATTACTTCAGTAAAATTCGTATCCTGTAAGAAACCTCAGCGCTAGACATTGTTATAGTCATTTTTTGACTGTGGAAATCAAAAATGATGCATCTGAAAATTATATGTGTATCACCGCAACGCTCCCATGCATGTATGTACTACAGTGTGTAATATTGTTTTTGATTTATATTCCCTTGTGTATTTGTTATTTCCTTCATGCATAGGTCAGTCTCTTTTTTATTTTATGGTAAAATCCTTGTTTCAATGTTACTCTTCCAAAAATAAAAATAACTGCTTCCTTCAACTTTCTTATTTCCTTGTTTGTTTATATTGTTATTGTTTTAATTCTGATCAGCGCTTTTCATGTGATTTAACGTTTTAGGTTTTAAGTATAATACAAGTAACGAGAAATTGCAGCCGCCTCCAGCTTCACAGATCATCAAATCTCTACAAAAAACAATGATATTCCATACATAATAAACAAAAATGCTGAATGAACAGAACTCAGTAATGCCAGAGCTCTACTATTAATTCTAATTAAAGACTCTAAAGAACAAAAAAATAAATGAGCAATAATAATAATAATAATAATAATAACAATAATAATGCAATATATATCGGCACATGGTGTTCCAAAATGAAACCGTGAAAAGAAAGAAATCGAACATAACCTATAGGCAAACATTAAAACCGCTATGCACATTTCGGTACTATTTTAAATTTGTCACCATGCTCAAGCGAAGAGAGAAGCCTTCGTAAACTCTGTGCTGCCTCCTTTTGAATCGGGCGTGAAAACGTTGTTATTTACGGTAGATATATAATTCATAGGAGAACGCTTCAGTCTAAATGAAATCCAATGGACGAAGTAGTTTGCATAGAGGCGCTTATTAAAGTAAAATAAAAACGTTAAATGAACTCGCGAGCCCGACTCCTGACAGCTACCCAAACACATAAATCAAACTGAGGATTCCCTGACCTCCCTGGCTCTGCGGCCTATAGCGCTATAAAGTTATTTATTGCCTCCACACACTCACATAGTGATTTGGCTCGCCTCCATCCACATCGACTGGGTTTTATTGCCGGTAGGTTTCGTTTTGGAGCCCCTCAGCTGATTTTCAGCAACGATAGCAAGCAAAAGACTTGAAGCCGTGTTGGTCGGAATAAGTTACCTATAAAGTGCGGTTACTACATCCCTGATCTTGCAGCGGTACAGAACAAAAGGAGGGGGCAGCTTTATGCAGAAGAGCTGATCAGTCCGTTTTAGCAAAAAGGAACCAGCGATTTCAGACATTCTAGAGCAATCAATAGTAATTGAACGGCAAATTCAACAAAATGAAGCGGTATTAGGCTGAACTATGCAAGAGATATCGAAATAACGCAGAAAACAACAAATAGGGCTGTTCGTTACTGCAAGGGTTACAACAAAAGGCTCATACATGATTTATTACTCTCAAAATTTTCGTAAAGGGATATAAGTAATGGCACATTTTGGTTACAATTTTAGTTTGATTCAAACATAACGATGAAACTCGTCTGCTCATGCAACCAATAAAAGCAATTCCAATCTGACAGTTTAGCTCCAACTTTATTTCAAAGTTCTTTGTTAGCTATATGCACCAGGCGAATATTTGTCAAGCCACCTCCTATGCAGCCACACACAAATTAAAACCTATTCGTCCACCAAAAAAATGTTCTCAACACTTACTTTGAAACAAAAATACTCAGATTTAAACAATAAACAGGGAAGGTATGCAATGTGGCTGTGTTTTCATTTTACAGATTGGCATTCTGTTTTCCGAATGACCTTTGCGTTGAAGTGTAATAACTCACCAGATTAATGATCAATCAACGAAAGTACTTTTGCCTTCCCTCCATATACATTATTTTATTTGAATTCATCCTGGAACTTTTTCCAAGGCGTTCAAAGAACCCTCACAGTGTCTTCTTTGGTTAGCGGTTTGCGAAACCCCGATCTTATCCTATTTGTTGTGTTATTACCAGCCAGTTGTTAATAGCAGAGTTGATGACTGGGTGAAACACAGCCGCGAGACGACAAGGCCCTTTCCATCCAAATGCCAAAATAATACCTCGAATTATGCGCTCACGTGACCCATATACGTCAACGTTTGCTCGTTTTAAATGCAATTCTGAAATGAATCAGGTTCCTTAAGAAATGACTTCTCAAAAACAGGGAAAAAGTTTTTAGGTTTTCCGCTAATGCTCGGGTTGTGTTCATTTTTTCTTCTCCACCAGGCGCCACCCACAAAATGCCTAATTATCTGTCTTCCTTCGCCTCTACGAAGGTGTGTTTCCATCATTCTTCATTGCTTAATTCCATCGTGCTCATCTGAAACGAGCTCAATGGAGTAATATCCAAATGGATATGAAGCATAAACTGCGGATTTGTTTCTGATGGGGAAAGTCAGATTGTGTCTTTTCTTTCTCATCCTTGAGGATGGCGGGTTTCAACACCACGGGATTTCTTGTGGAAGGAGAAGGAGAGCCGCGTGGTCTCTGACTGCAATCCTGCAGTTATAACAGGCGTTTGTGCGCCTCTCCCTGATGACCATGGAGCACGGGGCATGGTTTACACCCACGCAGATTGTCCTTCAACTAAAGATCGCTGGATTACAATAAACCCACCATTTTTGCCTAACAACTACCCTGCGTGATGACAACCTGGCGGAAACATGATCAGAAGTGTCAGAACTATAGCTGCTCAATTTTACATCCTGATTAAAAAGTACGCCTAAATTGGCAGAAATATTCGCGTATAAAATACACTTAACAGTGTATGTTACAAAGGGGAAAAATAACATTGAGTGATATAAAAAAATACCGGTCAGAAAACCACTATCATTTTTAAATTTTGGACGGTTGTCACAAGGGGTGACCACCTGCTCCCTGGCCATGCCGGGATGATACTTTTTATAGATTGGAAGTGATGTGGGGAGAGTAGAGGAATTGCGCTTTTTCATGGATGAATTCCCAATCAGTAGTGTAAGGCTTTGATCTCCCATGCTCATCTCTCCGAAAAAAAGTCAGCAATTCCCTCGTCAAGTCCTTCTTCGGAGAACAGAGTTAATTTTTAATTAGAGCGGGCCCGGAAAGGTAATTTTTAACCTGGAGTCACAGCAGAAGGGCCAACCGAATTGAGTAGGGCTTGATTCAAACTGCCTTCTTGTTACGGGGGGCGAAAATATAATTAGAGAACGAATCAACAAAATGAGACGAAATCTAAATTCACGTATTCGAATGGCTGAATTCACTAACGAAATGAAATTACAGGGAAACAGCTGGAGGGCTAGAGAGTATACATACGATATAGAACCAATACATGAACTGAAACTGTTACATGCCGATGACCACATATTTGGCTGCATGAACAATGAATTTTATGTGGGTTCCTTTCAAAGACGCCCGTATGTTTACGTAGATGCATCTATATCCCTTTTGTTCATTGCAATAATGATGGCATGATAAAACCTACACCTTGCGGAGATTTCGCCAATAAACACCAACAGTCGCCAAGTCGTAAACGCTGACACAGTTATTCTCCACTTTTGGTTTTATCGTCCATGATTTATGACAAAATCAATGTAATTATAACCTCTTAGAGCCTTGTGGGTAGTTTTTCCTCATCTTGAATTTCACAAAGCGTAAACCGTGCGGTCAGTACTTCATTTTTTTTTTTTTTTTTTTTTGCTGTGGGCAACAGGAATGCAATTTGACATTTTGCAAATCTGACTATTTGAAATTTATGCCGAAAGAAGGCAACCGGACTGGACACATAGACAAAGCCAATGGACCGCTTGGAAAAATGGAGAATAAAGAAAAAATAGTGTTTCAGCGCAGCAAGGAATCACGAGGAGCGCGATTACTGTAACTATACTACAAATTACAGAAACATGGACAGTGCCAAGAACTCTTTCATTAAAATTGCTTTCGAGGAAGCAAGTGGCCTATGCGATCAGATGCCCTGCTAAATATTTAATCACAGCTTGCTACCCCTTGTCGGGAAACGGGTGTCCAGAAAGACCCAAAAGTCTCATTTTCATAATTTCAAACCTCGTCAGTCTGTTGTTGCGCTCTAAGAATGGTATGTAGCATTGCAAGTTGGCAGGTCAAAATTACAGCCAGACATAGAGTGGCAAGCAGCAGTTATGGATGCCTTCTCTTTTCTGAAGTAAATGTTACATTAATGTAATAGCCAGGACTTACACACGAGATCAACAAAAACGATAACATGTAAGTAGGCTATAATTAAATTTCTAAAAATCCATGTGACGAATCTCGACCATTGTTTTACATACCCACAGCCATTTCTAAAGAATTTTTAGCCTGTTGTCGCCACTGACTTCTGTAAAACCCCGTATTGACTATAAGGCTAATGCTGGATTGCTTTGGGGCTTTCGAAGAAAAATAAATGTAAGGCCAATTGTGACCAATAAACAAACACCTCCAAAGTCATAAAAAATCTCTTGTTTTGATACAAAATTCAAGATGAATTCACAGGTCTTTTGAACGTCTGTAAAGTGTTCACCCCATTCATACATTTGCCATCCCGTTCGAAATTCACCCAGGCCCTCACTTCAGGTGTACCGAGTAAAATGATACGAACGAGCATATGCGAAAGAGAGAACAATATTGATAAAATGGTGAAAGGGGTGGGTTGAATAGGGTTATCGGGGAGCGGGTCGCCGTTAAGCTCCTAGAATTCCTATTTGAAGGAATCTGTCTTAATCTGTTGGAAGACAAAAAGTCTGCTTGCTCGTCAAGACCTAAGGATGGCTCTTGCCATAGGTCACACAACGGGTAATTAATTACGATTCATAGTGCTGGAACTCATACAAGAAACAGGGAAGCACCACTCCTCCGAATCATCCAAGTCTGCAAGTCTTACCTGCCTTCCAGCAGTGCTCTGGGTGCCACGAACATGGTTTAGCCAGCGCTCTGGATCATTTCTGACAACCCAATGCACCTTACATGTTTTCGTTGTTTTTATTTTTGTTGCTCCTGCATTTACACGGAAATACTGTGAATTACAAAACCCTGGATTATAGGAATAATGCGCCACCATTCATTTTGTTTGGATACACTGACAAGGTGCGTTTTAGGTAAAATCTTTCCACAGGACGCAAGGGGAGCGGACTGCACATACACACATGTGCAAAAACACACTCCCGCGCGCGCGCGTCTGATCCAAGCGCACGCGAACAAGACGAGCCACTTCCGAAGACACTCCGGCTCTTTTGGGCGAATATTGTTTCAGATCCAAGAAAGTCAAAGATTCCTGCGCTATTCTTTCCCACTCCCTCTGTCTCTCCATCGGCTTATATGGAGCGGGTGGCTGTGTGGACTGGTGCAACGAGACAGGCAAGACATACCGGGTGGGGAAAGACATAGGCCTTTCTGTCCAACAGGGCTATACTGAGCTGTGAGGCTGACACAGATACCATGTGGGTGTTGCAACCTGCGTGCCTCTTAAGGGATAAAATGGCCACCTTCAATCCGACAGTTGCCTTTTTCTGTTGGAGTGGTATTTATATTAAATTATATTGAATGCAGAACTGAAGATAAAAGGCTTCTATCTTAAATTAAGAGCTGCAGTTAAAACGAGATATCTCCATGTGCTCACAACAATGAAGATGTATTTCAATAAATATTTTAAATAATGTATTCACGCATTATTTCTGATAGGAAATCTAAAATGTAACTCCTATTAATAGTCTATAATATTTACAAACCACTTAATTCTAGTCACATTTGTAACAAACTATAACATGTTCTTCAGCGGCGGGACATTTGTCTTAGATTGTGTTTATATGGATATGTGTTGTTATATATGCCTTAAAACTCCTATCATATATTACGTACCAGTCAGCTGGGTGAAAAATAAGGAACTGCTTCTGCTGAATGTTCCACTAGTAAATTTTACACGCGTTTTGAACTAGTATCTATGCAAACCGTTATAAATCAGCACAGGACTTGATATTGATTTGTTCCCAAATGGATAATCATTCCACCATTACGAACCAGGAAGAGTCATGAAAAAACATTGCTTCCTCCCTCCGCTGAAAAATACTGTAACATATTCCCTACACAACAAAGACTACCACCACCACTATTACTAATGCTACAACAACCACAACAAAACAACATAATAACGTTATTATTATTATTATTATTATTATTATTATTATTATTATTATTATTATTATTATCATTAATCCTCGGCTTTATACATTGTGAATATCAAAAGGTTTGGATACCTCTTTTTTTCTCTTAACTTTTGCCGTTGAAACAAGAGATGTGTGTTTGGAACGTCGGGAGTTAATTCGTTTAGTCAGGTTGATACCTTTGGGGAAAGTGATGGTAGTTTCTACACAGCACCCATGCATTGGCTTCAAACATCTAAGAAATCGAATGAGGTCTATTTTATCTTGGTTATATTTAGAAAAAATACGACCTCTGGACTTTAGACAAAGGTCACACCAGAAATAAATTATGTTCTGTTGTCTGGTAACTGTTGTGTTCTGTCAGCTGTATTTGTGCTATTCGGGTAAAAGGGGGAAGGCTGAGAAAGACGTGTAGACAACGAGAAAAAGAGAATTTAAGACAAAGATTAACTGTTTCTGGAATAAATCGAATTTTTCTGTGCACGATCGATCCTAATGATCTGAACAATATTCGACTATAAATGGTTCGTTTTATGTTGTGGTATAAGATGATTTGGATGTTCACGCGTCCTTCTTGTATTGGTGAAACTAACTACCATGTAAATGCAAAGAACGAATCAGGCGCAATTTAGTGACAGATTTAACAGATATATGAATTTATAATGATAACGTAATCACCATTCTAGACAATGCATATTCGTAAAAAAAGCTTCTCTGAATTTATCTGAATGTACACCCGGTTGTTCCCTCGTCTCGGATGAAGGGTTCCTCTCAACAATAGAATATAGTTTATGAAGAGATATAAATAAGAGTTCCCTTGGTTTTTCTCTGAAAATTGTCATGTTTTTGTGAAACTGGCGAATCTAAATATGGCCATTTTTGAAAAGATCCATTTTTCTGTATGGGAAAAAGAAAGATCGGTATACTCCCGTGGCCTGTAGTGTGCACTATGTTACTTTTCAGTGGCAGCAAAAAACATGCACTAAACACACATACAAACGGACACGTATGCACACGCACAATGCTTACGTAGAGCCATACATACATACATACAGACACATATCCATAAAAAATACCTACTACATTTGATAATAATTGTTGCATGTCACTGCTCATGACACTGCAGTGTTGCTTTCAACACAACCGATCCAGGCTCCCAGGAAAATCAATCAACGATTTAGCTATTAGCTAGCTAAAGTATTAGGCGGCCTCGTTCCTCTGCAAACCTTCAGAACTGATCTCCGCTGTCACCTTAAGGGAGGTCAGTCTTCGAGTTAGAGGAAAAAAATGTTGTATATGTTCTTCTCGATTATTATTATTATTATTATTACTATCAACATTCTATTGGTTATGCTATTGACGTGGAAATGGCATGTGTCACTGCTATGCATCAAATATGAATATGTTTCAGCTTCCCTCAGTAAAAAAATCCTCTCATTGCCCTAAATCCCCTGAAATGAGCTCAGATATTGGTTTTGACACAGCGCCCTGCAATACTGAGCCCTATTACAATATACATTTTGAGTGTGCTGCCCCTTGCTGCTGCTTCCATTAATATTTAATGGAAGTAGCGGAGTTATTCTAACTCTGTTACATAAAGGTTTACACTGGCGAGGCAAAGAGAAAGAGGGACGAGCCAGAGAAATATTCGACCTCAGATTCCAGCATTCCATGTTCCATTCACAACCAGAACTACAACTGTCTAATATCTGTTTCTGCTGTTTGGTGGATGTTAAATCGTCATTATTAGTTGTCGATTACACACGGATGTGTAGTTAACGATTATCACCAATAACAATAATTGATTAGCCTATGTAATTATATATGGTATCATGAACATCTCAACACATTCTTTCTTTTTTATGAAAAAAAAAATTGTCAATGTATGTATGTTCAATGTCAGTAGTGGTTTGATTTCCCTTTCATGAACCTGAAACAATACGAAAAATACATACGTCTATGAAAATTCAATAAAACGCAGTCAGACTCATTACTACCTTGATCATTTCATTCTCATTGCATTGCCATACCAGCCCGTCTTGCCACACACCAAGAAAACAAAAACACAATAAGAAAGAAACGACTCCCCCCATAATATCTGCTTGCGAAAGATATTCTCACCAAATCACTGACAGTAAACAGTAAACATTCGTCATCATCACACACCCTAACGCTAGTTCAAAAACCAGAAGCCAATCTGAAAAGAAACGCAAGAAAAAGAAAAAAGAACGTCTACAAAACAAGCATGAACAGCACGTAGTTCCAATGATTCCTTTAGCTATGGGATGAAGATGTTTGCTTCTGGTCTGCCGTCATTCTGGTTTACAGTTCAGATGTACGCACACAAAGCCCTTCTCTATTGAGTCTGTATTCCAATGAGGCTTTTCCCGACGAAAAACTGATAAAACCCCTCACTTTAATTGAAGCCAGAATGGTTAGTATACGACCTCAAGATACGCTTTTCAGATTATATCCCACTCTTACGAGATTTATATGCCAACGAGGCGTTCCCGTTTAGCCAAATTTAAACAAATCTTTCCTTAATTGGTAATCGCATATGTTGTAACTCAAAACCTCGAGCTACAGAGCCTTCATATTAGTCGCTGATCCATTGCTGTAAATCCTCCACAATAATCAACTTGAGAGGCAGAGTTGACTACAGGGGAAAACACCGGTGAAGAGCGAGGATCAAGGAATCTCTTCCTCATTCCAGTGTATCATCACTTGCGCATCATTTTCCCTGAGAAATGATTTATCGCGGACATGGCCATAAACAACACAACTCTCTCACAAACACACAATGGCAGCCGCGCTACTACTGACATACATATCGCTATAAATCAAGGCGACTGGCTGGTGAAGAGGGGAGAGAGAGTGAGACAGAGAGAGAGAGGGAGAGATGAGTGAGAGAGGGACAGTGAGGAAAAATTTGTTACTTTAAAAAATATTGATATCAGTGGAATGCAATACGGTCTGATGGGATGTGGGCGCATCTAGCAGCCAAGACCAAAACTAAACAATGGAAAAGCGAATAAATGCAACACACAAGCACACTTAAAAGCCAAACGAATAGTAAGATGATTATTTTGACATATTTACCACAATAGCACAAACAGCAAATATTTCATTGACATGAACACGGTGCGCGGCAGGCTCTTGCACAGGAGTAGCGTCTTCCCTTTTCGCTATACTTACAACGTCCACACGGCGAAACTCACCTCCAGATTTGTTTTATTGCTGCCTCTCTGTCTCTCGCTCTCTTTTTTTCCCTCCGCTATAAGCTTGTTTTTAAAAGGACAGTTGAATTTCACGTCAGACACAGGGAGACCATGTCTGCGATTTTCCTGACGAATACATATCTATTCTGCAACCTCTGCATTAATTATTTAATGAATCACGTGACCGCGAGGGGGATGGGGGTCTTCTCCGTACACGCTTGCGGGACCACTCTGACCGAACATCAGGCTCCATGCATTTACCCCAAACAGAAAAATATGACAGAAAGACAAAACTAATATGATATAGACACTTTTCCAGGTAAAGAAATAAGACAACAAAAACACCGTTGGTAAGTCAATACGATACGAATAAATAATAAAGGTAAAGAACATAGCCTTCGTCTTATCATTTTATTTCTGCAGATATACCTTTGCTTGTCCTATTTTTCATTAATACTCTGATTTTTTTTCGTTTCGCTCATATACGTGACACTATCACTGGAATCGACTTTACGTAAGATTTAAAGAACTATTTTCCGTTAAATCGCAATACATCTTCAACATATTGTTGAAATTTTCATAAAGACTGCAACTTTTCAACGACTTCATTCATCTCAGTAGCTTAGATTTTATTATTATTATTATTATTATTATTATTATTATCAGCAGCAGCAGCAGCAGCAGCAGTAGTAGTAGTAGTAGTAGTACGAGTAGTAGTAGTATGAAAACACTCATCAACCCATATTTATGATCTTATTATGGACAGATGAAATGTGGTCTTACAACCATTCAGAAAAAAGATGGTGTTATAAAGTAAAATAACGGACAGGTAAAAAAAGAACCACTGAAAGAAAGTAGTAAGAACCCCACGGCGAGCACTTAGCAACAATAAACAATGTGGATACTGCTTCAAGTCTGTATGGTGAGTCCGTGGCATCTTCAAACAATAGACCTGAGATTGTGTTAAAGAACAAGCGTGTCTCGCGAAGAATCCTGAAGGTCATACAATAGCTCGATGTGAGCTGCCTAAAAGTGCATAGATATAAACTAATGGCTTTTAATATTACCCTTAGAAACAAACCACGAACGAAACTCTTTCAAGGAAAGAAAAAGAAACAAGCTGAACACTTCAGTAAGAAATATAATTATCCAAATAACATTAAACGAAAGTAAACTCGGTCAGTTAAGCTTTTGTTTCCCCTTTGAACAATTAAGCGACTCGTGCCGAGGTATCGCTGCCTTACAGGCATTTAAAATAGTAACAATGTGCTACCTATGAAATACTCACAGGCATAGCCTGAAACGATCCAGTGTAAAGTTGGAATAAATGTGTATCAATTTTCTTTTTTAAATGTGTAAATGATTTTATCCACAGGATTTTAAAAACCTTTAGCAAAATGTTTAAATATAGGACTCAGATTCAATGTAAGCTATAGATTAAACATTACCAAAACAACAACACATATAAAAACAAAACAATTAAATCAATAAAATTAAATCTCGTGATGCCACAGGACCAAACACAAACATTAAGAAATTTCGTTTGTACACAAAGTCTAACCGACATAATTTTGTGCAAAAAAAAAAAAAATCCAGCAACAGCAATACCATTAAAGATATGACACTACCGACACCACCATCGTTAGCTTATTTAACATCATCATATACTACTTTTGCTACTGCTACTAGTGACAATAATGATAATTACAGCAGTATAACGACATCAACAAATATACCACCACCACTACTACTATAGTATAATAATAATAATAATAATAATAATATGCGTCATACAAATATCCAAGTTCTCAATTTATTTAAAAAGGCTGGAATTTAAGACAGTGGAATTTTCAGAGGAGATGTAAAGCATCTTATATAAACATTGCATTTACGAAACGGTAGGTTTATATAGAGGGAGAGGAGATTGATTTGCCGAGCCGGACATCCTCGATTTTATTGGGGATCATAAATCTGTCAAACAAGCATTGCGCTGCGAACATATCTTAAGAGTAATTGTAACGGCGGTTCATTCTATACAATACTGGATATGCGGACACACCGTCAGCCACGTCCGACAATGCCTTTACCCATCTTCGGCCCGCATTATAGTAAATTATCCTCTTGAAAATACCACGTTGATATTATTCCAAACCCCATCAAGACCGCGCATGAATTTAACATGTAACAACTGATCGGTGATTTAGTACCATCCGTCCCGAAAAAAACATTATCTTGTAGTTTTACGTAGATGAAAATGCCTATTATTGTTGTCGCAATTATTATAATTAGTTGTAATAGTGGTAGTATAAATGGTGGTAGTAATATTAGTAGGAAGAAGAGGAGGAGGAGAATTCGCATTTTTGTGCAATGCTAATTTAATAATTGTAATCGTACCAGCAGAAAAATAAAACACACAACCAGCACTCAAGCTACGGGAATCACATCATTATTAAAGATATTTTTTCGGTTTCATTCTATGCTTAAACATGTTGTTGTGCGTAATTATTGCTTATGTGGCAACAGTCTTTTTCCTTTGTAAGGGCCACGACTAAAAAGGTTATGAAGCCTTTTTCCTTGCTTACCATACAGAAATCCATTAAATATATATATATATATATATATATATATATATATATATATATATATATATATATATATATATATATATATCGGAGCCGACAAAGTGGGTAAAATGTGCTATCATTTACATAACTGACATTACAATGTTTTCTCAGCGAATCTATGGTTCTGTGGTGACTCTAATTCTGCAAAAAGCTCGGGACTGGTATTATTACATAATTATCTGTCCGAAACACAACAGTACAGTCACAATAATCAACCAGTATTTGAATGGGGGTGACAGAAACATTAGGGACGGTGTTTTACTTTATTCAAAATGATTCTTTTCTTCTAGAATGCAAAAACTTTCACACAGGAATATAATGGACTATGTATCTGCATGACTACAGCGCGCTGACCTCTGCGCCGCAGCATTTGAGAGGCATAATTTACCAAAAGGCGAGGGCTATTTGTTTCGCAATTAGCTGTGTGATCGAAAACAGGCTCGACACCACAACTGTACGTGTAAAGCGGCCAAGCCTTCAAACATATCTGGGGCGGGTGGTGGTGGTGGTGGTGGTGGGGGGGGGGGGGTCACAAGGCACAGTTCTGGGCGTTGGCAAACCCTGCAGTCACCCTTACCCTCAACGATGCAAACAGTATAAACCAAACAAGCAGGTGTAAGGATATTTGCCTCTCATATTTAACATCTCTCTGTGGGTCCCAAATATATTTCAATGTTCGGACTAAATTTTATATCAGCGACATACGCCACTGGTGTAGGTTAGTAGATACAATGGTATAGGTTAGTTGTACATGCTCATTGAAGGGAGCTGATCATTAATATCACTAAATGAGAATATCTCCGTGAAAGATAAGAATGTGGGGGCGTCAAAGTTTGTTTGTACGACTCGCACGTTTTCAATTTTGGTCATTTTATTGTCGAAAAAGAAAAGAGGACGGCTGTACTGCAGCCGCAGCAGTGTAGCAGACTTGCAGTTTCTTGTGCTAGGCTCTCCACAGATTTGCGCGAAAGCGCAAAGCCCGTACCCCGAGGTTACAGTGACCCAGCCGCGCTGTTATGAATAACTGCGGCTGTGAGGTTTATGTTTGAAATGTAAGTGGAGTGGTGTCCAGTCTGAGAGAGGTCAGGGGTTCCAGAGGTCAGTCTGTGACTTCACAACGGACCTAATCGCTTAGAAAACGTGTCCCCTAGTTGAACCCAACCTGGTCATTCTGCTGTCCGCTCCTAACATTTTTTTCATTTCCATCGATGCTTGTATCTTGCAATCTTGCTTCACGTACAAACCACACCACAATGCAAATGGCCGCAAAACAACCCTCAAAATGCTGCAATATTCCAGACAGAAAGCCTAAAAAGGGTAACGCGTTAAATGTGGCTAAATATAAAGCATTCACACAGTGCAAATGCATTACGGGATATATTCGCAAGACATAATATTTTCCGACACATTCGAATTATGAATTATTTTTGTCATTAAGAAATTCATCAGTACATTTCTTCCGAAACCTGGCCAAAATATTCCGCACGTATTCCACCATCATTATCCACAGCATTATTTAGGACAAACATTTTTATCCTTTACCACCAAATAAAAATGACTGTACGATATAAACTATATCATTAAGTGGTAGTCATGAATGAGCATCCTTTTTCTTCATCACAGTGACTTCTAGACTACTATCAACGTGTTTTAAATAAAAGGAAATAATGTCACTAAATAAAAGGACAGATTCTCCCTCGAGTGTTGAAGATACACAACAACCAGGCCACAAATGTGCTATATCAAAGCGGCCATAAAACTTTCAATCCTCTGCTTCAACAAATGCGCCTCTGGTATCCGGCTGTGAACGAAGGGCCATAAAGCAATAAAATCGATCAGTAAAGCCAAACAGCCAAAAGAAGTTGAGCCGTTACCTTTTTCGCCCCCATCTTCTTTCCACCGAGGTGTCCCACAAGTGTTTGCATCTTAGGTTGATTTTCTTTAAAAAAAGTTTTCTTGTGGTTTGACTTGAGGGGGTTGGGGGTGATAATTGGCGCGCGGGGTGGGGGGGGATGAAGATTCTTCAAGTATCTCCCAAGACCTCTCTCCCCCTCCCGGCAGAAGGTCCATCCAGATTTTCTGCTGCATAACAATAGAAGAGAAGGAGTATTTAAAGAAAAGAAGTGATTAATGATTTTCTGTATAATTCTCGCATTTTTCATGGCTCTGTCCACAAATAATGGCTGTGAACTTAGGCTTCTATAGAAATCTGTTCACTATAAATTCACCCGGAAGGGGCAAGAACTTTGATGCGATTGCTAAGAATAGAATTCCAAGGTGCATATTGTATTTAATGCCACACACAAATTCATTTATTTCACAAGCCGTGGGATTGTGTCCTTTTTGAGTAGAAACCATGAGCGCAAATTCTTGCAGCCTTACATCCTTATGCAAATACGCTAAATTGCACTACAAAATAACCCACAGGTTATACATAGCTTACTAATAACGGATGTGCAGACAAAGAGCATGTATGTGCATATATTTATTATTATTATTATTTTATCATGTGGCAGTTTACCGGAACATAAAAATCATTAAGCGATTGTGACTGACAACGGATTTTTGCTTTTAAATTTTTAAATATGCCAACAATTAAGAGAAACGCACACAAAGACGCATTCAGCTTTGCAATTATATATCATTTATCTTTAAAAAGGCTGGGGCTTATGACGCTTGTGGATTTTTTTTCTTAGAGCTCATATAAAGGTGCAGAGGATGACAGAGCATATCACAAGACCGGTTTTCAGTCATTTCAGCGACCCTGGTGTAATAGAAAATCCCTGTGCCATGGAATTCCTGCTGACCAATTCGAGGCTGTATTTCTGTTTAAAGTTCCACCCAGTAAATGGAATAATATTTTCTCCTGTTATATATTTTCGATACTTGTTCCAAGAAAGAAATGAAAATTAATACAAGAGCTGCGCCTTACAAAAGAAGCCATTTGTCTTCTTGATTATCTATTTGGTTGTCAGAGTTTGAGCTATGGCACCGGCCCGTTCCTTTGTAGAATAAAAAATACACACCAAACCTGCAAACAGGGAGAAACAGCTGTGCAAAAATTAGACTCATTAATGCACTAAATGTCTTTCAGCAAGTAAACTATTAAACTTCAAGAATTGGGGTCCTCCAACTATAATACCTTCTCAGCATCACTAAACTGCAGGAGCAAGAACCGTTAAATAAGGGGAGTGTGGACTGAAACGCCGGCCTGTGATTTAAAACGAGATTACAAGACCTAATGTACCAGGATTACTCTTGTCCATAAGATATAAATCATGACACAGAAAAGAAGCGGCATTTAAGACAGGTATACACTAAGAGTAAACGTATTTTGTTATAGGAAAGGGGGTACAAAATTCTTGTTTCTATAATAAACTACTTTCCATTAGCACAAAGGCTTCAGAAAAAAATCATATTTCAGCTATTACTTATAGCACGTGCATGAAGCGAGAGAAGAAAGGACACACGAAAAGAATAAGAATGCTTTTCTTCTTTAGTTTTATTCATTTCTATAACTATTTACAAATATTAATATGTAGATACACGGAGAACAAAGAGAAGAAGAACGAGCTACAAATATGGAAGACCCAGAAAAAAAAATATATATATAATAACATAGCGGCAGGACTGGAATGTAACAGGGAAGAAAAAACAAAACACCCAAACTGGCATCAGTGAGAAAGTAGTGAGAAAGCGTGTTTATGTGCTGAGTAAGGAATAGAAAGAGAGGGAGAAAATAAAGCACATTTGCTTCAGTCATGCACATACGCACCTTTTTTTCTTTAACATCCTGGGCACACATTTGCTAGGCCTATTTGACTTACAAGAAATGAATACGATCTGACTCCTGAAACTTGAAAAAATAAATCAAACAAAACGAAAGAGTCATTCTACCATCCATAAATCAAGACAAAATAACAATATCACAACTGAGGTAACGCTTAAGTATACTTTTCAGTGCTATTTATAATAAGCACTGTTCTTCACGGCATTTGGTTCTTGAATGTTGAAGTGCACCCTGTTTTGTAAATAATGCTGTTTTCTTTCAGACTTTGGGCAGACAAACGTGCACACTGACCCGACCTCCATCTTCATACACTCCAGGATTTGCATAAAAATGGTCAAAAGTCAAAATACGAATTACAGATAGGAATCACTGCCCTCCTCGTTGTGGTTGTTTTCCTGTGCTAAACGTGAGTAAACCCTAAGGTCCAAATCTTGCTCAAAGCTTCATTTGTGTAGGAAATCGACTATTTATTTGTTAGTTTATTTTTATTATTTGGGTTTTGGAGGGGGCTTAAATAGGGGAGGATTACAAGTGAAAAACCACCCCTTCTTGGTGAAATGGGGGCTCATTTATTAAAGACAACGTTGGACGTCGAGGTAATGGCAGGCCTACGGTTCATCCTTTGTACCACAGAGTAAACATGACAAATGGGCCGAGTTTGGCGTGATTAAAGATGAAATACGGATCCATCTTCTCAAATCTGAAAACCACTATCTGGAGCCTTCTGTTTTAACGGAGGGGGAGCAGGAAGGAAAGAGAGACAATGAAATAGGAGGGCACTGAAAACATATCCGCGTGCTTCTTCGGATCTGAGTCTTTCCTCCCATTTATTTCATAAATAAAGAGTAATTTCGCAGCTTGCGATTTGTTCCCCCCAGTGTTTAATTCCCTTCACTAAATGAGGAAGAGCACGACGTGTGAGCGCCCTTCCAACTGAGGTCTATAGTGTGCACTGGGAAGGAAGGAGGGGCTATAGGCTTGGTGGCGGTCCACTGGTTCGGGTCTGAGAGTTCCCGAGCACCTGACTGCTGTTTGTACCGGAGGAGGTGGTGGACCTTATTTTGGTGTTGGGCAGCTTGTGGTCCTTTTTCCACTTCATCCTTCGATTTTGAAACCATATTTTAATTTGGCGCTCAGAAAGACAGAGTGTGTGAGCGATCTCCACTCTACGCCTACGGGTTAGATAGCGGTTGTAGTGGAACTCCTTCTCCAGCTCCAGGACCTGCTGTCTTGTGTAGGCTGTCCGAGATCGCTTGGGCTCCCCCCCTGAGAAATTTGGGTTCACTGTGTGGAAAAATACAACAATAAAATGTTTTACTGAATGATGACCCAAGTATGACCAGGGGAGAACACACTATTTACAAAGATAATTATGAGAAGTTCCAACAAAGAAATACCGCACTGGGACAACAAAATACAAACCACACGCGCATATATATTTATGCGTTTATATATTTTTATGTACGACTACACACGACAGCTCTTAAAGGTATAAAACAACAATAAATATTAGGCCCTGTGGCGATTTTGCGTGAATATATGGGAAAAAAAACAGCAAGGTGTTCTTGGGCGCTAATACGTATGGCAAATGGTCTTAGGTACTTGGCAACCTAGTATTAACGGGTGACTGCACAAAATACAATTTGCCGTTGTTACGGTGAAATCTTTTTATAGCAACAATCACCAAAAATCCTGGACTAATGACATTGGGATTCTGTTTATCAGTTGTTGGGTGCATGTGTAATTGGGGTGTGTTACTACTGTGACTATAGCATTCCTATTTTATCGTTCACTGAAATCCATAAACTTCCCCTGAACTACAAAAAAGTGACAGAAGACGGCACACGTTTATACATTCAACCACTTAAATACAAATTACTAAAACATTAAAGTTAACTTATGGGTTACCACAGTCTTAAAAAGACTTCAACAAAAACCCTCCCTTAAAGAAATTGTAAGTGGAAGATTGCATTGACTTCAAAGACACTTGCCCAAGGAGTGCAATAAAAATTTATTGAGGATGTAATTATACTGCCCTGCAAACAGCCGATCGTAAATCTCAACCAAGGGCTACTTCACAACAGGCGTTAAGATTTAACACCGGACACTCAGCTCGCAACCCTTGGTAGAATATACGCGATGAAGACCCAGAGCAGAAGTTAGAGACACTTACCAATGTTTACGTGCACTTTCTTCATCCAAGGGTAAACTACTGGCTCTTTGCATGAACTGGACGAAGAAGTGGTTTGGCTGGCGGAATTTTGGACACACACGGGCGGAGGGCTCGGGGTTACGGAGTCACAGTGGTGGTTTGGCTCGGGAAGAGGAGTAGGGAGTCCGGCAGAGGGGAGGACGTGACCCCTTGGAGACATCACCACCGTAGGCTCCCCGGGACCCTGGCACGAGGAGTAAGGCGAGTCGCTGCAACCCGACCGCTGATGGTACATCGGCTCATGCTGGAAAGCAGGCTCTCGCCTATGGGTGCTGTAGTAGTCCGGAGAGTGACTGGGTAGGTAATCATTCTGTGAATATTCCTCGCAGGGTGGAAACTTCGGGTCCACATAGTTGGAGTTGATCAAAAAGGAACTCATGACCATTAATTTCTTTGAATTGCACACAAAAATATACTAAAATTATTTCTATCCCTTTACTCGTTTTCCTGTTTCGTAAACCCTCCTACTTTCTGTCAAGTGAACAAAGTTAAAAATCCATGTGACACAGGGAGCCAATGGCGTTGATCCCAACGATTCCCGGATAAGGAAATGGGATTAGGCACAGCAGAGCTGAAACATCATCTGTGCATAGTTTGTAATGTTCGAACATTGGCTACATACTTGTCATCCACTAGCGTGCGGAAAATAAACGGGCAAAAATCATAACAATGATATCAATAAAAAGGAATATCTTTGCCTTCTCAGCTCGAACGATGGGAGATCCGCTCCGACGAGGCCGTCTCCCCTTTCCGCACAAGTCTTTAAACGAAGCCAGAACAGGGGGTGTTGCTTATCAGCTTCCAGTCAGGACATTTTAATTTGGATAAATTTTGGCTCGCGCTCATGAAAATAAATGTAAGGCAATGCGATGCAGCATTGTCTCGACAAAGCTCTGAGTGTAGTTACTAATAGAAGTAAGAAAAGAATCTGGAGTGTATAGCGCATGGCCAAATCCTGTCAGAGATAAATCTGGGCTTGTTTAGGATCGATAGAAAATTCATCAACTAATTCTGGCTACCAAGCCTCTTAAATCACAGTTGAACCTTTGCATTAAAGCAATCCGGTAGCCTACCCCTCGACAAGACTATCCTAATGGCACTGCTAATTTGCACACAATACATGGAAACATAAGGCACTGACTAATTAAAACTTCTCCATCCATGATTGTACATAATTTAGGAAAAAGTTTAGATCCATATACGCATTAAAACAGACTTACACGAATAACCGTAATGACACAACTGGACAACATAAGCCAATTACCCACTTCTGGGTTCCAAAAATAGTCCTTCGAAATCTGAACAAAGAAATCACAACGTGTGAAAAGCAGAGTGCGCCAGACAGGGTGACCATGAACTGACGGCTCTCCAACTTCAGAAATGAACGAACGTACGTTTCAAAGGAAAACAGTTACTTCACAGTTTTAAAAACGGATTAAAATGCGAAGTATTTCGAGCGGAGGTAAAACACAACTGTCCTGTATAGTTTCATTCTTGTTTTTTTTTTGTACAAAAGGTACAGATAAACAGTTTGAGGTTTAGATGTCTACACGTCTTCTGTTTCCAAAGTGGCGTTGTGTTTATATCAACTACATACTCCCCTAGACACGAATTTGTGACCGAATGTCTTTTCACACAAATTCGGATCTACAGGGTATATATAGATGACAGGTATTCTCTGGCATCTGACAGAAGTTGCGCACCTGATGTGCTCACTGGAAGCTCCAGACTACGGTGTTCAACATAAAGATATTTTAAGGGTTCGTATAAGTAGGATATCTATAACTTTACGCCTCATTTATGTTGTTGAAATCGTTGGATCAATTCACTAGTACTGCTACACACACACACACACGTGTATCTTTGTGAGATATGTGGTGCTGCCTTTGAATATGCAAAAAATTGAGACCTCAGACAATGGATTTAATTTGATCGTTTTTCGTTAAACAGGTCAGTAACAAATCTTTTTCGCGCGAATTATGTTCGCCAGAAGGTCGAATGAACGTAACGATTTCACATTTCCCCGGTAGCTGTCAGACAATCCCAAGAGCAACTGCAAGCAAAGAACTGTGCACACACTATGTACTCCGTATCCTCCTACATTTTTCGTGAAATTTGTTGAACGAAAACCTGCGCGCAAAAACAAGAGAGGGAAAGAAGGGGAAAGGCCAGGAAGGATTCGATAAAGATGGAAAAGACATTTGGGGTGTTATTTGTTTACTGCCCCCTAAACTCCAGTCGAAAGCACCAATATCCGGAATGGAAGGTATAATAAAACAATAAAATATTCAAGGATGGAGAAACGAAAACACTGTCAAAGCACCAAAACACATTTTACGAGTTTTATTGTCTTCCTCTCACTTAAAGCGAGCAGCGAGTTTCACTCAAACACGTCCTTATTTCGCTCAATCCTTCAGATTCTCTCAAATGAACCACATGAAGATGGGTTATGTTCTGTCCAAAGGCCCAAAATGAGGTAAGACCTTCTGCCACACATTGTTAAAATGCATATTTTTAAAATAATCACCATAATCAACCTTAACAAGCCGCTCCCGATTAGTATCAGCAATGTCATGTAAACAAATTGTAATGTATGTATATAAATGGAGTGCAAGAAGACAGAAATTATAAGACTGAACATTAAAATATATACTAAACACCATGTAAAATATTAAAGACAACTAAATGTAGGTTAAGACTTGCATTGTGTGGTTTTCAATACTCATCACTCTATCCACTGAAATGCAATACGTTGATAAATTATGCATCGATGCATATTAAGAACAAAATAAAATGCATGTCTTCAGTAATATATTTCGTAAATAGTAAACCATAACCTCTAAAAATTACCTTTAAGCTTTGAAATACATTTATTAATGTTTCTTTTTAAATGCGGCAAACGTCGCTGTTTATACTTTAGTTTATTTGCAATATCTACCATTCAACAAAATGACTTGAATAAACCTGTAAGAATACAGCTCATGTGTCGGAGGTCATAACCCTGAATTATCATTTAGCAAAAGGGGCATATTATCCAATATTGAAGGAGCTTCGCCTTTTGTTTCTATTATCTTGGATAATAACGAAAAAGCGCTCAAAATAACGACGTTTGTCTTCCTGCGTTAACAGTTTGAATTTTGATAACAAAAAATGCTTTCTATTGTCTGAAAGCATTCGGCGTGTGTGATTAAAAACTCAATACTTACACAGTTAAAAGAACAACAATAATGTTTTATGGAAACGAAAAAATACAATCGAACAATCGAATGAATTATAATTTTTTCGTTTTGCTGCTTTGAAAAATAACAAAACATAAAATCATGAGCACACACAGCGTTTACTCGCGAAACATGGCCTGTTCGAATATTCGAGTTCTGTTTTACCTAAGGCAGTGGTTTTCTATTCTTAAACATTCATTTTAAAAATTCCTTAAAGACTCTTGCTCTCTGTCTAATTAATTAACATTTCCAGCCATATTCTCTCTGTTTATCAATAGGCGCATAATTGTTCTCGTAAATTATTTGTGGAACCATTAGCTGTGTAATAGAAACTATCCTGTCGATGTAAACACGCACGTATGCCCCATATCTTTCTTCATTGAAAAGTAAGGCGACAACCAAGGGTTTCTTTTTTAAGCTGGAGGGGAAAGCCACCCTCACAATCACACCCACACTCTCACCCTTTCACCCCCTGGAGTCCCCGACCTTGTCTTCACCCCCTTTCCATCCATTCTGCATATCACAGTAAAATAGGAATAATGTACCATAACCCGTGAAGGGTAAAACGGAAAGCACTAAAATAAAATAATTTCCCTACAAAATCGAAACAAAATGTAAATAGCTACATAACTATCTAAGGGTTGAAGGGTCTACTCACAATAAGCTGAATTTAACTTACAACTCTCTTATGGGAACTCATGGACTTGCTACACTTCTAAGCACGTGGTCCAGACAAGCACCTGCTGTAGAGGCTTTGGTGATATGCTTTAGCAGAACGCTGTATGTAAATATATCGCCAATTTCCACTTACTTTGCTCCTCTGGCCAACTTTACACATTTCAACGCCCCCCTTCCCTCTTTCTCTTAGATACAATTAAGCAGCCCTTTTCCAGTATTATAGCTTATAGTAAATACCTTCTTTTTTTACCAAGCACCGAAAGCCTTACCCCTTTCTTTCTCTCGCGCCACAGGTTGAGCCCGTGACCTCCCCGTGATACCTTTAGCACATCGAAATCCCTCTTAGCTTCGTGAACAGACAGTGACTCCGCTCAAAAGCAGCCTTTATAACGTAAATGCTTAAATAAAACCATCCGAGGCGCTAGACAATCTTCGACGAACATGTAACCATAAGGAGAGGAAAAATATAAGATAAAACACAGCACGATACCAACTTCATCAGTCGAGCCAGTGCAGCCTCGCCATTGTCGCTTTAACCTTGCAGCAGTGACAATAAGAGCTCTGTCTCATGCTACGGCGTTGTCTCTCCAATACATCTTAAAACACACAATGCTCTACTAGAATTCTCGATGTGACAAACCATCGGCTCCTCCGAAGCATTTTGTTGTGAACTCGCAAGTTTTCGTATTAATCTAATACTTTGGCATGTCTTTGTTAAACAACTAGGCGTGTCATGAGTCCTACATTTTAATATTTGTTAGACGCGTTGACCTGCGTTTCACCCCGTCTCCGGGTCTTTCCCACTTGCAACTTCTATAGTAATGCATGCATAGCTTGCTTGGTCATATTGAATTGTGGCCAGGTCATTACTTTGAAGAAAAATGACTAGGAAGGGGAATTCATTCAAATTAGCCGCATAACCCTAGAACCAAATCTAGCATTGCTTATTTCTTCATTTTGTTGAATAAATAAAAATACACATAGTTACAAATATTAATCAAACGATGTGATCTAAAATACGCAGTAGAAATTATTTACCTTTCATTTAGTATTTGGCTAATTTCTAATAAACGTTCGATCCGGGAAAAATGCAACCAGTTTGTAATATCGGTTTAGCGTGTGCTATTTGCTGCGGTGGTAAAGTACCTATGACTTGTGGTGTGGTGTGGGTATAAGAAAGACAGAGGGAGCGTGAAACAGAGTGTTTTTGAACAACATAAAATTGTGTCCGTATCATTTGTTGTTGCAAAATCACATCGAAATTCAACCCCATTGTCTACAACATTTTCACTAGACAATCCTTCTTTCTGTCTCCTCCCTCCTTCGTTCTCTCTTTCTGTGTTTTGCGCTGCTGTGTGTTTAAAAACTGCTCATATTTTTCTTTTGATGTGTATAGTTTATTTTCACATCTTGCCCATACATGTATATTTCTGGACTATAATATGCAAACTTAGAACATTGAAATAATTATTGTTAAATGTTCTATAGTATTTATTATAACTGAAACGCTAAATCAATTGAGAAGATAAATCGATTTGTACTAATCGTTTTAACATCATATGCAACCACAGATATTTGGATTCAAGGCGATGCTCTGCCAGGCAACGGCGCAGGTTACAATGGAATCAAAATGAATTCACTGACCTCCAGATGAACTCCAGTTGGGACATGTTTTCTAAAACTACCAGTCTTCATTCATGTATCCTACCTTGTATCCCAAATAACAACCAAAATTGATTCCTTTGGTACTAGAGCTTTCGGCGGCGGAAATATCAGTGGTAACATTATCATAGCATTTAAATCTTTTATACAATGTACATCTAATCTCCCTTTAGCTTTGTCGTCTCTCCTTCTCATATTCTACTATTCTGCATCTGAAGACATCTAAAATACCATCTTATAAACATTATCTATATAGCTACATTCAGATACGCTCACGTAAATAGATGAATACGCAAAACGTAATAGGCTAGCAAAGCACATTCTCCTTTCTGTTGCACATACACAGAAGTATAGTAGTTTCTCAGGGTCTGATATTTATTCTGAAACAACGAGGAACACTTTCTTCTTCCTAATAGTATTACTAATATTATTTCTATACTGCTTTGTTCTACTTATTTGACTGACGCTTATCCAGAAACAATTCTTAAGTGTTACAAAATATAACTGAACATAACAATAGCCAGTAGCCAAATAAACATGGTCAATAACATAATCTACAATCATCTACGATGTAATAACGTTGCAGTTTAGGTCATTTTGTACGTACGGCAACTGAGATGTACATTTGAAACAATTTTGTAAGTGGGACAAATTCAATCAGCAAAAATGTTTTGTTGATACTGTTACCTGCGTCTTCAATGTAAGATATATGATATAAAATTACGTATATGTATTAACTTTGTTTAATTGTGTCACAAATATCTTCTTGAAAAATATATGCAAATACCAAGAAAATCTGAAATAATGACAAAACTATGGCATTGGCCGCAGGCTTATGGACTGGCAGTAAATTTGTCCGGAATTGAAACTGCAATCATATTCGAATTTTGTTTTGTTGATTTCCAGCCGAGTTTCTCAATGGCGGTGGTTGACAACGCGAAACAACATTAAATGTAATAAACGGGCGCGTATATGATTGATCTTGAATATTCTATTAATATCTAAGAAGAGTAATACTGAACAAAACATTGTAGTCCATTCCGTTTGTCCCTGGTGTCTTGAAGGCATACATGGTTTTGGGAGGAAAATCAGATACCATGAAATATTTTGAAGATGGCAAGTACGATATCTCTGATGCTTGTCGCAGAGAGAGAGAGACAGGAGATGGGGCGCGATAAGAAAGAGGGATTAAGAGTTATATAGTTTGGAACCGCAGGGTCTTTTCTTTCCCTCCGTCATAGTGATTTTGGCAGGATTTTCATATACTTCCTTAATAATATTGGTATTTTAAAGAACAATGTAGGTTAATATTTGAACAGGGTATGTTCAGAATGAAAACATTAAAACATCAATGCACAGTGGTTATTCTGTTGAGATTGATATCGTTATTTTTAACATTTTAATTGTATGTACCAAAGCGTTACTGCGAATATCATTACCGCATTATCGCATTACTGCTGTTACTACGTTGGTGCTCTCCCGAGGGCTACCGTTTTTGTTGTACTTCAAAGCACTTAAAAAACAAATTAGCATTTGATGGTAGAGTGGCACCTCTTCAAAGATCTGACCTTGAGTATAAAACAGCGAGCAGTAAGACAAGATGGTTTATGTTGTCCCCTGCAAACCTAGCTAGATTGATGAAATAATCAATATATGACATGTATTGAACCTTGGACTTCAATAATATGAAACAAAACGTCGGGACTTTGTGTAGAAACACATCTTTGAAAAATTAAGGTTTTTTTTTTTGGTTCCGTTTTGCTATTGTGATTTTTTAAAAAACGTATCATCATTGCACAAGTTCGTCTGGTGTCCTGCTGTGTCAGTTGTGGTAATTTATTTAGAAAATTATTCACTAAATGTCTCGTTTAATTTTTCTTTAATATGGGAAATACAGCCCATGAACCATGAGTGAGAGAACCCCAGTACACCCAAAAGACTATTTCATGTGTGCTCTTTCGCTTGTACACAGCGAGGGTAGACCCCCAGATTCCCCCATTTTCCTCACTATCATTTCTCTCATCTAAAGCAAGCTGGAGCCCTTCTCCCCCTTTCCTTTCTTTCTCTTTTCCTCCCTCTCCTCTTTGCCATTGACATCGAGCTATTGGTCTAGAATTCAGAGCTGACAGTCTACAGAGTCACGCACGACGTAAACTTTTGACCCTCAACTTTTTGACCTCTCCAGCTACACAGCCGCCCTAAACAGGCTGGATTCACCTTCACCGTCCCCACGGACTGTAAGAGATCGTTCCAGTTTTGGTTTGAGAGATTGCAATACGATTATTAGCCCATTTGAAATCGAAATGATTGAATTTTTTATTCAAAAAGGAAAAAATCAGGGGAAGAAATTCCAGAAATGCTCAATTTAACGAGGCTGGAATGCATGTAGATTTTCGCTGTTTCATTTTATACAGCACTTTCTTCTAAAATGTGGCAATGTAGATGCGGTACGCGTGCAGTTTTGGGTAAGCATTCGGGAATCTCCGTAACATTATTCACATAATACGGGTACAACAATAACTGGGTGTAGAAACGTATGCGTCCCTGGCTCACAGCGTGGCTGTGAACTTGGTCTAAAGCGGGCTCTGCTGGCGGTAAAGTAGTGTTGCATCCTTTAAAATAATTCCTTGGATTGTTATGAAAACATTAAGGATAGATTCTCCTAGTCCATTTCCATACTAAAAACAAGCCTTAGAGTCAACCCAGCAGACAACGACCTTCACAACTGTGTAAACTATATTACGAGATAAAATGGATTTACTGGCTCTGTTTGAAGAAATACAGGCTACCGAAAACTGTGGAAAACGCTTTTGACTTTTTCACAAAGCTTTTCCAGAGCGCAGTGTAATTGAAATAAAAGGTGAGAAACAGAACGATAGCAGCTGTTATACCATAGTTTTAGGAATAGCCTCTTCCACGGCTAGCTATTCACTGTAATACATTCCATTGTACAGGTTTATATTTAACCGGTAGCCTACGAAAATGTCTGACATTCAATGGTGATAATTAATTAAATTACAGATTCAATAACATAAGTACAGAAGAGTATACCTGGAAATGTCACATACGCTATTCAGGTTTTATAGGTTGTTGGTTTTTATTTGATTATGATTTATATAGTAAATCTGAATACTATACAATTGCAATGTTCTTTGTACGATAATTTGAGAATAGAAGTGTCGTCGATAGCTGGTAAACTTATTTTTGTTGTTCAGCTTGTTTTGTTTTCCTCTTCTGCGCTATTATTATTATTATTATTATTAGTAGTAGTAGTAGTAGCAGTAGTAGTAGTAGTAGTAGTAGGTCCTCCAACAGAAGTGGTTTATTCTTGTTCGTTCGGTACTGGGGGTAATTAAAATGTACATACTTTACAATTGAACAGAGTTTACAACGTTCAAATTTGTGTGCTTAAAACTGAGTCACAATATTAACAAGACGTCACATGGATGGTAAAAAATGAATTAACCGAGCTTTTTAATAGTGTGCACAGTAGTGCTCAGCGTTTCAGATGAAATTAGCCAGGCCTGAGGGCGCCAGGCCAAACAAAATATTAAATAATATATATCTCGATAAAATGCTAGAAAAAATGTTAGCAAAAATCATAAATACTGAGATGGTGATGTTTGAATATGAATGTTAGTTATTCATTAATAAGATAAGATCATGGATAATTAACATGGTAAGTCTCTACTCATTTACAGTGTCATAATTACAGATTTTACGCGCATATAAACTCCTCCACAAAATGAAGAAAAATATGACCTTGAACGCTTACCTTGAACATTTACTGTATAAACGCATCAGAATATAAAATCAGGACTTGACACTCGAACTCTTATGTGACCACTAAGCAGATGTTAAAAATAAATCTCCAAATTTTCAGTGACAAATCATTTTTTCCCAATACAAACAGAAAGTTTAAGCAACAATAAACAATAAAGAGAGCATGCTGTAGAGGCGTCTCAACACATGACATGAAATTTCAGTTATTTTCCTACGCCCCCTGTGTAGAAACGGTTGAGGAAAGGAAGGCAGCCGACAAACCAATAAATGGATAAGAAAATATGGGCTTGAATTTTTTATGGCGATGTATACACATCACCAGGATGGTGTAATTGTGTGGAATAAACTCTCTGTATTATATGCAGGCTGCTCCTTAGTACCGTAGCTTCTGCAGAGGTTGTCTGCTGACCTCGTGATGATCCCATCCCTATGAATTATTGATGAGATCTGCGCACAGATTACCCCCATCAATATGCAAAACACATTAGACTGCTAAAATGGCAATTTAATCGATTGGAATCGTTGCGCTGAAATGTTTCAACACTATGCTAAGAAGACGCCAGTGTTTCATGACAACTGTCTTCAATTTATAATCTTAAATGCAAGCAAAGGTACAAACTGTATACACTTCTACTACATAAAATAATAACGCCTCAAATGTATATAATTAAACTTCCTCATACACTATTTAAAATATTGCATGGTGCCCACAGTGTCTCTGCTTAACACATACAAGGGCAAATTCCATTCTTAAGTACTGCATACCTTTCTATAATGAAGGATGAAACTGATTATTTTCTTTCTCTCCTTATTCTCTCGTCAGTTTTAGTTACTCTCAAACTAAACTTCTGCCTGTACTATCTATCACACCCCAAACCACAAACACTCAGCCACACACCTTATGCCGATCTATCTATCTATCTATCTATCCTTCTATCTATCTATCTATCTATCTATCTATCTGTCTGTCTGTCTGTCTGTCTTACATATTCGCGAGTATAACATTCAGAACCGAGATGTATTCAACGCCTGACAAAAAGAAAAGTATTCAGAATTACCTCGATGTCTGAGTAAGAAGCTACTACTTTAAAATGAAAGACGTCTGGTGCAGAAGGTCAAACCAAGGGCCCGAGTCTCCCTGACTGTATCATTAAAGAAAGGAAGCCGATGAAAAATGAAATGCAAGTCCTCGCCTTTCTTCACGGGCAGAGATTTGCTTTCCTGTTTACCCCCAAAACTTCCTGATTCCATAGGACAGAAGAAAAGAAAACTCGGAAAGAAGTGAAAACCTCTAAAGCCGCGAAGACAACACTTTAAAATACACCGGAAAAGAGAGGGTGGACTTAAATTCCAGATACAAGACGTGGACGTGGACTGAACCATTAAATTCCATATGTGTTAAAATCAAAATATACGATGTAGAACAGACTTCTAATGACGTGGACTGTGGGTATTCACTTCACACAAAATAATTCCTGTGCATGATTGACATATCAAACACAAGAACCTAATTACAACAATGGTGCATGGCTCGTCTTTGTATACGACTTCGATTCCGTGTATATACATTTTGTTGAGACAGATATTTTTTAGGTTTTTTGATTGTCATTGGTTGATATTCCGCTACCAGATTTAAGTCTTCGGACCAATTTAATTGCAAACAATTACTTTTCAAATGAATCACCTGAGCAAGAGTTTAAGTGCCATGTTGAAATGATATGTTTAAAAAGTGCGATGTAGACATCCGATCTCTAAATACTCATGAGTCTAATGTTTGAAAATATCGAAACAAGCAATCTCTGGAAGCTTCTACAAGGCTCATAGCAGCTCAGATTAAAATGCTGCCTCAAATCTGCTGACATTTGTAAGGGCTGCTAAATAGGGACGTTTAACACATACACTTTCTCTGTGGTAACTGTTTAGGTTCATATTGCATATCGTTTTCAAATTGTAACAATCTGAATTGTATGTAATCTGTTGCTTCTCATGCGCCATAATTAATTGAAAAAGTGTGCAAGACATTGTAATGCCAACGGCATCGCCGCAAAGGAAGTTTGCCTGATTTACGAATTGTATGAGATAAGTAGGTAGACGGCATTTGAGGCATACCTTTAAAAATCAGATCGCTGAAAAAGTTTACAGAATCATTTTAGATATCATGTATTTTAATGAAATAGTTTTAATTCTAGCCCCAGGGCTGCGAAATAATGCACTTCAGCTCTTACATTTTGAGTGCTATAGCGCTGGAACAACAGGGCACAACGCCGCTTTCTGTGTTGACCTTTGTCCATTTAAGAAGTATAAATTTCGATGACTTTTTAAAGAAAACGCAAAATGGAAAAAAATGCTCCTCAACATCCACATTTTCAGCACCTCTAACATCTGGAGCAGACCTAAGATTAATAAAGTTAAGTTCAAGTTGGCCTTGTGTCACTACAACATATACATCTATTAAACAGTTCGCAGTGGAGGAATACGATATAAAGTGGTCTTATGTTGGGGGGAGATGCTTAAAGCGTCAGTCACTTTTTTTTTCAAAATTACAAGAAGGAATTTTACTCAGGATGAGAGAAACGTGGAAACGATCCCTCTGGATTTCTATATTGATCATTAATTGAACCCTCTTTGTACGTGTGTGCGTGTGTATGTGTGTGTGTGTGTGTGTGTGTGTGTGTGTGCGTGTGCGTGTGTGTGTTTGCAACATTATTTTCACACACTTGTAGACCAATCAGTTGTCATATTAAATTGATCTTAAAAAATATTTTATCATAACCATGTCTGAATTCATTTTCAATTCTACATATAAGTATGCCGATATATTACATGTAAACAGAAACGACTTTGACAGCACACCATTATTATCTTATGAAAGCTAACTTCGTATGACAATCCCATTTTAATATATTGCGTTTTGAACTCTCATAGCAATTCTACAAAAGAATTAATTGCTTTGATTACAAATGACAATATGAAACAGGAAATGGAAAACACTGCCAATTAGACACGTCTCTTCCAGTCAGTTGTGAAAAAAATCCTTGTGCAAGGAGTGAATTCCGCTTAAGAATCCAAGCCAGGTATTTCACGACGAAAATATGTATATTCGATACATTTATTGCTGTCTTTTAACATAACCATAGTTTTATACTTTTGTTGACAGTACACTGTACTGCATTGCAACAATCAATATGGATGTAGAATAATTTGACAGAAATAATCAGGAAATACCTAAACACTGTTAAAAGATACAGGCGTGTTTTGGATACAGACACAGCGATGATACATATACACACACAAATGGTTGCATACATACATACACACAACCTACAAAGGCCTTGGGGCCTTATTACTATATTACACTTTATTGTTCATTTTAGAACGCACGGAAGTCGAAGGACTCACCAGCACTGCAATCAACTCGGGAGTATCAGAGTCAAACAGGCTATCAGTAATGACACCACAATTGGAGACGTCCCCCCTCCTTCCCCTCTTGCACAAGACCCAGTTATACGCCAATTTCGACGGAGGACCAGCTGGACTTACTGTGAGTTGAAAAAAATCCCCTTATCTTTGCATTTCCACTTTAAAAAAGCACGGGGTGCAAAGTCTGAGAGCAGACTCTGAGAGCACCAAAAGCAAGGCAAAAGGCACAGGACTGGCTCCGGAATCTCCTCAGTCGTCACTGACCCTTTAAAATCCATTCGAAGCAGTTAAACCGTCACTTACATTCTAGAATGTGAAATATATAGTACATTGTCAACTCCCCAAAACCATAAAACTAACTTTATGGACCCCACGTGACTTTTGAGAGCCAGTAAGGGGTATCTTACAGTGGCTTGGGTGATTTTTACGATCGAACTTCAAGATAAAACCCTCATCCATTTGACATGTAAATGTCATAGCTACTTTTGGTATAGTTTGGCAAAGCAAAAACTTAAAGGCAGGCAGCGCAAGGCAGAGGGCCGCAGTTTTCTTGGCAGAACCGCTCCTCAGTTCTCAAACGTTGCCTAAGAAGTATCTTTACAATGGGGCATTAATTGGTAAGTTTGCAAGTTAAATGTTTGTTTATCGAAACAGAGACATAAAGTAACTAATGTGAGAGTGGCATTTCAAGAAATAACGATAATTCCATAACGATTGAAATTTATCATATATATCAAGACATTGACAACTAAACAGAAGCTGTTTATTCGAGCTGCTAATTTTTCCCTAGCCGTGTTAACTCTTTATTGAAACTGTTTTGGCAAATTGCGCGTTTGGGTAAGCGCATAACGTGCTATCATATTTGACCGAACTTTGTACTAAAAGGCAGTTGTGGATTCACATGCTATCTCTAAGCATTTCGTTTAGCGTATAATTTTATTGTACTTTTTACAGAAGCTACTTAATACTTTGAACAATTTTTGATTTGTCGGGACTTGAACTCACGATTACAGTTCAAGATATACCTAGGCCTGTTACATGACTTGAGTATGTAAGTTTTTCAAAAGACTTACTTTTGGTAAGTCCCTGCGTGATGCTGTTTTATTGCGTAATGCAGTTTTGTGGTTTGGTTGATTTTGCAGTTATGAGACTATATGATACTAACAGAAGGTAGATAAGCAATTATTGTACGTGGAACGTTGGGTCTGAATAAGAGAAACTTTATTATTATTTTTTACTCCAAGTTAAGCTACAAACAAATACAAAAAGCTTATTGGCAAAATACTTACAGGCAGTCCGACGTGACAGTTGCCATTTTATTTCACAGAACGTTTGTCATTCACTCTGCCCACTACAAATAGCCTATTGGTCACAATAAAAATGTCTACTATATACATCCTTTCTGGAACATAAAAATGATTCAATAATATACAATTGTCGTTTTGAATAGAGTTATACACACGCATGAACAGAGACAAGGACGCTACTCTGGACTTCCTTTACATTTCTTTTCTCTTATTTTTCAAAAATAAATGGACGATGTGATCACATGACAAAACCCGATGGAGAACACTAAAGAGGTACATATATGTATATATATGAAGTATATATATACCTCTTTAAGCTTTTCCATTACACGCACGCACACTCACACACACACACACAAGTACGCACGCACGCACACACACACACACACACACACACACACACACACACACACATATATATATATATATATATATATATATATATATATATATATATACACCTCTACCCCAAAAAACACATGTATATAAACACATGTGTTTTTTGGGGTAGAGGAGTCTCTAGGTTGTAAACTTAAAACTATACACTTGTTATAGATTGTAAATAACTTATAACATTTAGGAGCTCACGTGAAACATGCTAGCTTTCAAGAGAGCATCAACACAGCACTTGACACATAAACTATATTTTTAACAATAACAAAGGGTATAGGGGGGCATTTTTTCTTTTTCAAATAATAATTAACATGGTAATAAAAACAACAACAAACACAAGTTGTGTGTTAGCCGTACCACAGAATATTTTGTCTAAAACACCAACAACATGCCGAAAGGTGCTGCGCTGTACAGTACTTATGGAATAGTGTCTTGTTTTGACTATTTAATTCTTTCTCTTCGCGTTATTACTTGAGTGAAAATCAGGGCTGGAAGGCGCTACCAGCAGTAGCAAGACTCATAGTTTTCAGCTTATTGTCCTTCTTCCATTTCATCCTCCGATTCTGGAACCAGATCTTAATTTGCCGTTCCGAGAGACACAGCGCGTGGGCTATCTCTATTCTCCTCCTCCGGGTTAGATACCTATTAAAATGAAACTCTTTTTCCAGCTCTAGCGTCTGGTAGCGGGTGTACGCAGTTCGGGCCCTTTTTCCATCTGGTCCAGTCATATCTAAATAGCATGGACAAAACGCAGGAATTGCCATTAACGGAAGGGGACTATCATTATACCATAAAACATAGCATAGAAAACGTCATGATACTCATACATATGCACACAACTTGAAAGCAACGAAATAAATCTACACGCTTGTACTGTAAAAAGACATGCCAAATGTTAGTGCATACAGGATCAACTCCATTCTTTTTGTTTTCGCGTGCTCATATCCCCACTCTTTCGAGTCTTTATTTCCCAAAACAAACATAAAACTTGAATATTAGCACATTTTGTTTATCTACATCAAAGGCTAGTCTTCTGTTCACAGTCCACAACTTTTCTACTGTTTGTTGTTTTTCATGCTTCTTCGACTCATTCCATTTTCTCGCTCTCCCCTGCGGTAAACAAGTTTCCATACGTAATAAAGCGAAGTTTTCAAGGGAATAAAATCGTCAAGGGAGTAAAAACTTCACTGTCTCCCTGCCTTTTGCCCTCTCGTCTCATTCTCTCCCTCCTGTCTGAGTTCGCAAGGCTAGACCTGAAAGATTTATTGCGCTTTCAGGGAACATTCTGAAATAAAAGCTGCATCTAGCTGTAACTAAAGCATAAACACAGAACAACACAGTATAATCGTCTAAACAAAATTACCATACGTAGGTATATATACCATGGTTAATGTGCAGTTTCCGCATCCAGGGGAATATTTGGGGTGCTTGTCCCTCGGTCGAGGCTGTTGTCGAGGTTGCGGTAGATTCTTGCTGTTGCTGTGTCCGGGGAATGGGGTTGTTGCTTCTGTGGGTGCCTTCCTCGGTCTCGGAAGAAGCGCTGGTGTCGTCTAATTCTGTGAAATGTGTGCTGTTGGTGAGGTTATTGCTGGCAGTGGTGGCGTTCTGGTCGGAAGGGGGAGAGGAGCTTTTGGATCCCAGTGTCTCGCTGCTGGCGCAGGGCATGGACTCGGGAGATGAGAGCGAGCAGCTAGACGGCTGTCTGAACCGAGTCTCCGGGGTCGGAGACTGGAAACCCCGAGAGCTATCCCCAACAGCCCCAAAGTGGCTGCCGGTGGTTGAACGATTGACGCTCAGGTCCATCCCATTGTAGTTGTAGCCGTAAGAGCCCGAGTGCATGGTGCCGGAGTCCCTGTACGAGCCGTTCATAGCGTTGCCGCTAGTTCCATAATTTAGTAACTGATAGTCGGGGCCATTTGGGTAGCGCCCTGAGAACGAGTTTACAAAGTAAGAGCTCATTTAGGTTATTTTAGAGGGCTTGATTTGTAGATCTTGGTCGTTATAACGCTGTGCTTCACGATTTATGATGTATTAATGAATTATAGCAATGCACTGTACTTCGTTTTTGCTATGTATGCGGCCAAATATGGGGGTGGGGGTGCGTTTAAGAATCACGTGCTTTTGTTGACCAGTCGTAAATTCTCACTGATGACTTCAAGAGGTAATTCATGCTCTATGGTTACAAATGATGACGAGATGGGAATCGTTAGGCTCAAGTCAATGTGTGCCTCCCAATGGCAGGGTTGTGCTCCGTGTTAGCAGAGAGCGTCACCTACTGGAAATTTACTTTATTGCACAGAGGAAAGACCTCCATCCAGTTTACATTTCCGTTTCGATTATTTTATCTGATGAGGACAAACATTTGTTTTCCTAATTATCCTGCTTATGGCTTGACTGGATCGAAACATTGTCGCATGGCTATTCGTCGAGCAGTAAATAAATTAATAAAAAGATTAATATGAAGAGATGATGAAAACTCATCCTCGAAAGGTAGTATCGATAGCACTGTGAAGTTTCTTCATGTATGGCACTTGTATCATAGTGAAGTCTTGTGAAGTTAAGTAAAATAAAATAAAAGCAATAAAAACTAGTATTATTAATAACTGGTTTTGTTGGGTTAAGGTATAAATGGTGTACAGCATTATAAAGTAATGGCAAAATTAACTTGCATGAACAAATTTTACACCGTGTTGTAAGAATAAATGTAAGTATAGTAACCCTCTACTGAGGGATATAATGTCAGAGTACTACCGCGAAATGCACTGTAATCAAAACGTGCAAACCAAGAGTGCATGTGATATGTATCGTGGGCTTTTCCTTTTCATGGGCAGCATTTTTCTTGAAAGTGTGTAACTGCATTTTCTTTTCTTTTTTTAAGTAACATATATAAAGACTATGTAATTGCTGGAGCATTTCTTCAGAGCACATGATACGCAGATCAACACTATCTTTGACAAAGTATCACCACTAAGATGAGAAGAGTGAGGTTGATGGAAATTTGGTCTCACTCTGGTTCAACAGAATGAAAGGTATGATGTAGAGACTAGCGACACTTTCGTTAACTGAACAAGATGAATGTTGAGGCTTGTTTTCTCTTGTGCACCGGTGATGTCACATGTACATATACAAAGATATTATGATCTATATATCTTATGATCATGTACTCAAGCACATCCACAGAAAATAAAAATGCGGTCAAGATCTTAATTACTTGTATTTGGGGAAGAGACATGGGGACGGGGGTGGTGGGAAGTACTCACTGATTTAAATGAAACTATGCTGAATATTGCTCATGGGTGACCAATAATTCGAAAATATTTATTACAGGCAGTGTGCATATGACACGTTAATTATATATTCACTTCAACTTCCGAAATCAACACATGCATACTTTGACGTCTTCAAATCCATTCAATTTCTGGATAGAATATTTGACTTGAAGAGAGGACGCACCTACAGAAGCGTAAAATGGCAGAAATAGTGCATCCATCTGGAAACATAGACTCGGGGCCAGTCAGAAACTTAAATGAAGGTCGGGAGTGGACGGGTGACTTTCTTTATTGGCGATCAATTTCACCGCTTCCTCTAGCTGCTGCTTGACACATACTCGCGGATTTCATAACCCCTACACTAAGATTATTAGAATGCTTCGTGCTCCAGTGAAAAGCACAAGATGCCGACTGTGAACCACAGTCTAAAAGTGCATACATACCAAGACGATTTGAGGCTAACGCACGCAGACAGACACAGACAGACACACACACACACATACACACACACACACACACACACACACAGATTGAAAGAAGAGAAGGAGTAGATATTTCTTTCAACATTTCTTTCTCTATTTCTTCTTTCTGATTGTCAAGTGTATGACCTAGAAAATACCCTCTGTTTGTAACCATACTTACATCCAGGGATGTGAAAATATGGCAATTACAAGCATCATGACTACAAACAACAGACACAGCAGTTCGTCCAGGAAGGCTATTTATTTTACATGACTCTAAATGCAATGTGATACTTTACTTCACTACCCTACTTCAGTTGATGTGGCATCGCCCCCAGGTGTAGTCTGAAGACAGCGTAATGACACAACACAGGTAGACCACCTTCTCTTTTAAATAAGACATAGATTACCAAATTGAGACAGATTTTATTTAGTGATGTCTCCATTACATCTTCAGTGACAAAACTACAAACACGACCACGTACAAAGTTAATAAAATATATATTTTGAGCAAGTCTAGGTAGTTCTGTTTTAGTAGATTCGTTTCCCCTTAAGCTATAAATCCACTGACATATACAGACCCCGAAGAAAAAGAAATACGTAATTTAATCGTGCAAGGAATTAGTTCCTTTCAATTTTACATCTTAAATATGAACAAATATATGACATATACTTCAAAGAGTTGTATTTATATGGCCAGTTACGTCATTGAAGCTCTTCCGAAATCATGAGATCAGACACAACCAAGAAATCGGTTCCCCGAAAGATAGTAAAAAATTAAAATAACAAATACAGTCTGTAAGTGAGGTGGACAACTGGAGCGCTACAACAAACGTACTAAACACAACTTCACCCGTGCAAAAAAAAAGAAAAAAGTCTCAATTTTTTCAGAGTTTCACAGTAGCCATGAGCGGTTTTTTCTTGTTCCTGTCCATTATTCTGTCCTCTTTTCTTCCTCCTCCTCTCCGCTTGTTTGTGAGGAGTTGATCACTTTATTCTCTTTTTTCCACTTCATCCGGCGGTTCTGGAACCATATCTTTATCTGCCGTTCAGTCAGGCAAAGTGCGTGCGCAATCTCGATTCGGCGCCGCCTGGTCAAATACCTGTTAAAATGGAACTCCTTCTCTAGCTCGAGCGTCTGGTATCGGGTGTAAGTCTGACGACCTCTGCGGCCGGCATTGCCGAAGGTTCCTGCCAGAAAAAGTAATGGAAAAGAAAGTTAAGCAATAATACACATCTCCGACAAGCTTGATCATCAAAAATGACTCATGGCCACCAATAGCTGAAAATTCAATAAGAATCTAGACACATACAGAAACAACTGCAAATTGGATGTTTACAGTATTAATTTAACAATGCGAGTCATTCTTATGATTAGTAATAATACTGCTATCCATTATGCCGTTAACAACAACAACAACAATATAATAATAATAATAATAATAATAATAATAATATAGAGTGGGGGTTTGGAGGAGAGACACTTCTGTTAACTGTACGTTTTCGAGATATAATCATGGCAGCTGTTTTCTGTCTGCATGCTTCTAACAACTACCAATGATACATCTGACCATTTAAAGAATGAGTTTCTTATTGATTTGTACCATATGCATTAACGGATCTACCTAAACCATATATATACTACTAATGGACATCAGTTCCTTTGAGCCAACAAATAATAAATCTAAACGTTGAGACTTTTCACTTTTTGATTAAAGAGATTGCACTTAAAATAGCTATAGATCAAAGGTAAGAATACCCACTACCAAATGCAACGGGAGCTCCAATTGTATTTTTATCTATCAAATAGGAATGTCTAAAGAATTTATTGCTATAAGTTATTTTCATTTTCTACACATGTTCCTCTGTCGTTTTTCATGTCTCAGAAACGCTCAGTTCTTGTAGCCAGTATATGTTCTTATAATTAAATGATACTGTGTGGGTGATCATATTTTAATAATGTGTTTACGCACGTGCCTGAGCCCTGTCTGAGAGATATTCTGTCAAAGCAATAAGACATTCACAAATAAATATGAGATTTACTTTAGAGATGTTTTTCGTCTTTAGACTGATATTTTTGGATGTCATTAAACCATAAAATACACCAGAGGAAAGCAGTAAATATGAACGACGTGAACTTTGCAAGGGATCTGCTCCCTCTATCTCCAGTCTGCGAGCGACGGTCTCCTCTCACTGTAAAGTACCCTGTCATTATACAGTACAGCAGTGTTACTCGCTACAGGCTAACCACGATATAATGTACAACAAGAAAACAAAAAAGAGACACTGTAAAAACGTTATGACAATGACAGAAGAGATGGACTCACCGTTGCAAGAGTTCATCCTTTGCATCCACGGATAGACAGGGGCAGATGACTTCAGTTCATCGCCATCAGCGAATATGTTTTTGTTATGTCCCGTGCAATCTGACTTGCGCTGATCCTGGTTTAAAACGAGCGAGTGCTCCTCCAGGCTGGAAATCGCACAGGCGGGGTCTTTTTCTCTGTAAAAACTGGCCGCTGCATAGTCGCAAGCACCGGCAGTATTGGTCCGGCCATAGGCACTGCTTGCCTGCTGGTAATAAGAGGATGCATAAGCCTTGTCTTGGACACTGGTAGTTCCATAGGCAGCGCCGGGATAGTGTCTTAAAGGATCCGTGTATCCTGAGGAGTATAACGGTATCTGTCCCAAGAAAGACTCCTGTCCGCCGGGCAGAGTCACGGGGAAAGTTGAGTTTACAAAATAGGAACTCATTGGGAGGGCACAGTTCTTTTCCAAGGATTATGATTTGTTGTGTTTTATAGTCCAAGTGGTTTAGCTATTAGTCGTTTATCGGAGATTGGGTTTTAGCTGAAGGGGGGTGGCGAGGTGCCAGTGTGGGACAGAGGGGAACTATACCATCTGATCAGTGGCGGACCAATCGCGTGCGTTTGTGATAGCAAAATAGCCCCCATGAGGTGGTTTGATTGCACGCGCCGGGGACCCCAGCGCAAACTGGAGAGCTGAGGCGTTTTTCACCGTCTTTTCTTTCCCTCTAATGAGACTGGCAAATGTGAATCACGCTGGCATTTAAACCTTTGCGTTTATAATATATTCTCATTTCATTCGTATGTGATGTACACGTCGATAGTTGAAGTAATATGATTAGTAAATGGAATCGCTTTAAAGCCCACCAGTATCAGTATGTCTGAAGAACTAAATATTTAAATATTCGTCAAAACGTGTTATTGATTCAGAGTGCATGTTTTATTAGGTTGTTTTTTAATTTTGTAATTGTATTCATTATCCATTATTTCTGGAGCAAGTACAAATATTAAAGTAGTATCTCTGTTGTGGATTCTGGTTGAAGGCAGTTACCTGTAGTATATAAACGCACTTTTGTTGAAATGCGTTATCGTCCTTGTTATTTTTAACATACTCCCTACCAGTAAAGAAGCGAATGGATTTGTGGGAATTCAAAAAATGGAAACTGTAAAAAATACGGGAAAAATACGCCACTGAATGTTTGCAACAGGTCTAATGTCTTGATACAGAAAATATATCGCTGAAGTGTTCACAACTGTCGACCATACTCAGTGTCATGGTTTCTTCTTTTTCCATTCCATCCAATAGCTAAAATCATTACGAACACGCCGTGTCTTGTCTTGAAGTATATTATTGATTTATCCAGCGCGACTCTCCATCCTGACCACTGTACCTTCAGGCTCGTTTATTTCTGCACTGGTCTGCCTTTTCACGTGTATCACATGCATGAGCATGCCTATGTCACATCCTTTTCCTGAGCTGACTGTTGTTTCAAAATAATATGAAGGGGAAGGCACCAATTGCATGACACATTTCAGTGGGACATTAATTCATATCCCAAAGGGTAGTTCATTACTCTATCACTAACCAAAAAGTGGAATTTAGGTCTTCTGTGACTTCAATTTGACTGTAATGATGAGACCTGTATTTGAAAATGCAACCTCTCCAAAAGTCTTCTTTTGAATTAATTTTTGAGTACCGAGCAGATTGTTTTTGTTTGTTTTGAATCCAGTAAAATGTATATTGCTTTTCTTTGCCGCGTAAGAGCAACAGAAAGACGTCACCACTCTATCCCTCTATGTCCCCAAAAAAATTCTATTGAACTTTAGCTTCTGGCTGCAGCTGTTTCATTTTTCTTAAATGGGCGAATAGGCAATACTTTAAGGAAATAACAGTTAAAGGAAATGGTCTTTCCTTTCAGACATTTTGCTCTTAAAAATGTTTCTGTCGTTGCAGTTTTCCTTTGAGCGCGAGTTGGACTCGAAGCAACACAAACACACACTGAAAGTATCTCGTGAAAGAATTGGTATTGCACGAGATATGAGATGGAAAGCCGGAACGGTCTCTCCGAGAGGAAATAAGTGGAAAAGGACAGAACGCGAATGCGAGGCCCTGGCGGAAACCGCAACAAGGACGCTCAACCATGAGAGGGACATTTTACAGTGTGCTGAGCTTCACCAAACGGGCAGCGGATCTGTCAGAATTATCATGTCTTCAGAAACTTCCCTAAAGACTTCTTCCATGTGCCAGATAACTATACATATGTAAGTAGAATCAATATAATTTGCATTCCACGCCCTATAAAAGTTCAAATGTTATTTTCTTTACTTGATGGTTTGTATATGTGTTCTTTAAATATATTATATTGATTGTGAGACATGCAAGGTATTTAACACTCCTGTCTACACCTCGCCATCATGTATGTTGCCAAGTTAAAAGATGTAAATTTAAACAATGTTTACTGGTTACAGGCTGCAATATTCTTGATGTTAATTGTATGTTTAGCGGACAATAATTGTCTGGTTGTGTCTGAGTACTTAAATGTCTGAATGCCAATGCGCAGTGTGTTTATCAATAATGAGAATAAAAAATTGTAAGAATGCGCTGGATTGTGAGTTTGATTTTACTGTAAAAATAATACGTTCTATTTAATTAGGAGAAGGTGAAATTGAAATAAATCCAACTACTGAAATTAAAATAATTCAAATCTAAACTGACAGTGGTAACTACGCTGGATGTATAATCCATTCCACGTCTTTTCCCCACATGCGTATTTCCATAGTGTATTAATGTACATTAATAATAATAATAATAAAACGTGTTTTTCTAAGTCCTTTATTTATTTCATAAAAGTATTGTAAAATGCTAAAATCGCAAGGTCCTATGGTTTTAGCAACAGCCTAAGGAAGAATGCTCTATACTGCAGACAAAATGAAATTATTAAAATTACAGCAACTATAAATTTAAAGTTACAAATACTATTACCATTGCGGCATTTAATGTAGAGTATATTATATGGTTATAGACTAACGAACTCGTATAGGCTAACAAACTAATAGTTATTTATTAATAGGTAGTTAAAAGGTTAACCTTTTTGTTCGTTGCAAGCAACAGGGAAGTTGCAGAATTTCCATGATATTTTTTGCGACTTTAAATGCACAGTTTGAAAATAATTTGCGATTATAAAACATGAATAAAACAGTAAGCGTAAGAATATTAACAAATGAAGGTTGTGCATTATGTGGCGGTCTTAGTATTTAAGTATTCCCGATCGAATTTGCATTAGCATCCCGCTCTACGGTATTTAGAACGAATGTCTCCAATAGTTGTGGCCAAACATACAAACGGTGGTGCTGGTAATTAGGCCTTAAGATCGCTGATGTGGCAAGTAGTTGTTCATCTTGGTGAATAAGTGAACAAGTCAGTTACATTATATTACATTGCATTACATTCGACTTCTAGCACAAAAGAACAGAAGTGTATCCACCAGTTAATGGTAGGACAGACTGCACCTTACTTTCTATTTATAATTGTTCCTCTGGCATGGTTCGCCCTTCACAGGCTTTGCACTCCAGCGATCTCATTAGTTACTCTGTTACCTGATACACTTCCCTTTCTCATCCCGTTCTAGGCAGGTTAACCGTTAAATACTTCATCGAGCTGATCTATATTTAATCTAATTTACTTCCGCAAAAGCCGGCCTCAAAATTACTAATCAAATTGGACATTTTCAATGGTGTGAAATATTGGAGAGACCTCTTAGTTTAAAGATCGTATGATGATCAGCAAAGAGCATGGGCAGATGTATATTTCGTCCCTCTAGTCCCCATATTCAACTTTAGTGAAGAATGGAAAAACGCCAGTAAAAGTGTCATTCCAAAAGAAACACTTTTCAAGACACTTTTCTTACTTTTCACAAGTCATGAATTTCATTTAGTCATGAAAAGGATCTCTGAGTAGGAACAGTCTACGTATTTAATACGGTTAAATATCCGCAGACAATGTCATTAAAAATGCAAAGATAAACCATTTGGCTAAATAAGGCATGGTAAACACGTTGAACAAAGGTCTGTCTATCAATGACATAGAAGCATTCAAAAATATTGATGCTGATTATGAAATAATATTGTCCAATAGTGCTATGCACATACCACTAGATAGTACCAAGGACGAATCCCGAATTACCCAGCATATTGTCAGTGTTTACCGTGGTGTAATCCTCTGACCCACACCCCCTCCTCCTCCCCACGGCGGCTCCCTCTCCCTTTTCCTCATCCTTCTCTCACTCCCTCTCTCCTCAATCCTGTACAAACATGACCCTTTTCAGTAAAATACACCTCCTGAAAATTCACAGACAACTGCTTTTGCAGTGGGAGTAAGTTTCCTCTAAAATGGAAAAAGTCAGGTCTGAAGGACAGCAGCCAAGAGCAAAAGGAAAGTTTGACTCCGGCCGCAAGCAGGTTGGCTGAACACTGGATTCACGAAATCTAAAGCAGAACGCCGCAGGGGCAACCTTGGAGCGGTCAACTGTCGACGCGGGGCAAGGTCTGATGAAAAACGGGAAGGTTCCCATATTAATGCGCCTGCATGCTCTGAGGATGTGTGCAACATGGCGATCCAAATGTAGGCACATCAAAGCAGAGCAGCAAAAGCCGAGAATTTACAACCTCGCCTTCTTTCTCATTCCTGTAGCAAACAGCCCCCTCCCTGCTCCCTTCCCTTTTGCTTTTTTCCATAGCTTGTTCAAACAACGCAGTGATGGCAAATCATGAAAAGCACACACAATGTCTCTCTCTCTCTCACTCACTCGCACACACCACACACACCTTTTTCTTCCTCGAACTGGGGTTGTGACCTCAGGTTATGCACTATTTTTCATTGTTATCAAGCGAACGGTAGATGGCACCAAAGAGCAAGAAATCGGTGAAGGATGCAGCAAAAAATATCTGCAGCATTTGAACGGTATATACCAACAGCTTTAGAGCATTGCATGACTTTTATTTTACGAGGCGACCATAGTTATAGCAAATTAGTTACATGTAAACGTATGTAACATGTAGATTATCGGTAAATGCATGCTTTACATTTGTACATCGGGGTAATTCATCAACGCTTGTTACAAAGGATGCATGTTTTTTATTCTGTTTGGCTGTAGTGGAAGGTATAATTGTTGTTACTGCTTTGTGCTGCTGTCCTACACATCGGGTTTGTTGTTATTATTATTATTATTATTAACAACAACAACAATAATAATAATAATAATGATAATGATAATGATAAGGATAATGATAATGATAATGATAATGATAATGATAATGATAATGATAATAATAATAATAATAATAATAATAATAATCATCATCATCACCATCATCATCATCATCATCATCATCATCATCATCATCATCATCATCATCATAATAATAATACTTTATATTATTATACCAATATCCAAAACACAGGTAACACCGTATGCATTTAATGTGCTCAATCAGGAACACATGACTGCAGCACGACTGTTGCTTTTTCCCTAAATCGTTCTTTATTCGAGTTTTCCTAATTCAAATATGGAAATAATAATTCTTCATACATATATAGTAGTAGGCTACTGTAGGATAGTCTAAACACCCATTTTCATTAAAATTACGGAAGTAACTTGAGTATTGGGCCTAGCCGTAATAGTAATAGTCATAGTGTTTACCATAGGTCTGCTGATTTAAAAGAATGTTTCCTTGTGTACGAGGAGGCACAGTTGAGCGAATGCAGTTAAGGTGGTGAGAAATAAATGGACGTTAAATGATGCAGTCGTGTTAAAATGCAATGCACTTCGGAAAAATAAAGCGATAGATGTTCTTCACTCTGGTTCAGATGCAATCGCAATACAATAAAGTAACAAGGGTTTATCGTGAAAAATATACACGAATCACACGCGTGGTTTTCATGTTAAACCAATACATCAACATGATAATTCGTATTGATATTAAAGAAACATTTCACATTTAAGCCTTCTAAACGAAATGAGCGTAATTTCTAGTTAGCTTTTCCCCCTCGGTGCGTTAGGAATGGGCAAACACTGAAGGAATGTCGCATAGCGACAGACAGATGACTTGATAAAGCCTTCCGCGTTATAGGTGACCTAAAATATTTCAGCACAATCCAATGCAATGCAATCTATCTGCAATGGATAACCTATATCGAAACACAGAGGCTCAGAACAGCTCGGAAACCACCGTGCTCTCGACGCAAAACACCCACACCCAGCCACAGCAAGTTAAACATTTCACTAATATACGTCCCAACAAAGTACTAGTGATTTTACTACACTGAACGTTACATCGAAGATTACAGCCACGAAATAGCATCAAGTCGCTTGTGTCAGTTTCTCATCTAACTTTAGAAGTGAAAGATGCCTAACAAAAACTGCAAATGCATTTTATTCATAAGTAAACCTAAACATGTTCTCAATTAAAGAACGCGATTGCCGTCATAAGATGGGAAACGGGGAAGTGACAGCACGTCCTACCTTTGTTGATAATCCTTCATTCTGCCGTCGGACAGCCCGGTGAAAATCGTTATGCTCTTGCTCTTGGTCAGACATTACTGCCCCGATCTGTCCCACCGTTCAGGCTGTGACTCTGACAGCAGTGCAGCTCCGTCCATCTCTATCATTTACATTAGCAAGGAGCAGGATTCCTCTATGAAAAATGAGATGAGCCCTCCGTCGTGTCCAGATTTCGCGTTCACCCTCCGTTACAAAGGAAATCCCAATCACAGTCGGCCACATTAGCATAGCAGTGCGAAGGAGGCTGCCGCGTCTCACTCTGTCTTTCTACAGCGGGGACTAAGGATCTTTTCAAATATGTATCTTTTAATTTATACGCATGAAAATGAGCCAAGAGGCTCTAAGGAGGACAGTGTTGCAACACAAGGTGCAGTGGCCAGAAGAATTCTGCAATATAACCACTTGGGAAATCATAAAAAGTTCATGTTCACGGTTAACTATCCACATGACCGTCCTCGGCCAATCCCAGAACCCAGCCACTCATAAAGTTCTATCACAAAGTTGTAAATTTTCATAAAACAACAAGGAATTTATTGCATTTCTTCTTGACTGCTTTAACAGCAGTCATCCTTCCGTCGCCATCTTTTTTTCTGCATAAAGGGCAGAAACGGCCAGACTGCAGTCATATTGAAGGTGCAGTTTGCATGATTGTACTGATCAATGTAAAACAAAGTGCACAAATATGGTGGCTGCAGAGACATGCTTTGTAAGGTCAGAGACACTGTTATTAACCACTGATGCGTAATATGCACCAGTTTTGTCATAGAAGAACATGATTAGATTCCATGGTTAAGCAGAATGTATTTTGATTACAATATAGCCTACGAAAATAGACATATTTTAAGCAGCAATTTATATTTATACAGTACCAGTTGGAACATACCCGATTAAGATAGTGGGAAACTAGCATTCAAAAACATTTCGGTCTAAAGACTGACGCTAAAATGCTTGAAATTTGTTTCTTAGACAAATATAAATCGTGAAGTTGATGCCTTTGTATGAATTTCTTTCTTTTAGTCTTCTTAATTAAAAAAAAATATTTCATGGCTATTTTGAAAGATCTAAAATATAAGATGGTTTAATTGGTTTATAACACTTTTTTGATCACTCTATAATTCCAATTGTGTTATTTCATAGTTCTGACAGCTTTACTAATTTTCTAGAATGTGGAAAATAGTGAAGAAAAGTGTGTCCAAACTTTTGACTGGTACTGCATATATGCAGTGTGTGTGAAAAATGTAACCGTTCTATATTATATGTAATATTTTTTTATATCTGCTCAAGAAACATCATCCTTAATAATGGCTGTGATAATTCTTCCCATTTTTATTCCCATCTAAGAATATGTTTACTGTACGTATCATATCTTACAGTTATTATATAAGGGAGATACCTCCTTATGTACATTTGACTTTTCGCGCTACGGGAACAAGTATCAGGATCAGAATAAAGTATTTTCATCCACTAAAATAACCTACCCCTTGCCAATGGAAAATAAAATAACACTTCATGTGTCTGATATTTGGCTTTGTGCGAAAACGCTACTTTATGTCATCTCCAAAAAACACACGCACACAAAACGGATGCGAATATGAAGACTGAAGAATAGCCATAAAGAATTTATCAGGTAACATGTAACAGTTTGGAACATGCATACTTGGATGCGTGCAACACGTTCATGTACTAAAATGTGAGCGCCACGCTGTATTTATTGACAGTTAATGTAGTTTATAAACATATTTTCATTTATATCGGCGTTATAAGCTATCCACTCTGCAATTAGAACGGAAAATATACAGTGCAAGTCTGGTTTTGCCTTATGTTTGTATGGACATTTTAGTCCCCTTTACTGTTTTGATAGATTATAAAAATATCCTGGCGCAAATGCAATTGTCTGTAATGCACTATAATTGTAAAGTAAATGTAGTTGTGTCATCAAGTATTATTTAAAGCTAGAAACGTATAACGCTAGAAAACTTAATTTGCTGTAGCCTATTTTATATGAGCATCTATGTTTGTTCTTAAAGTATTGTGTGCAATAGATATCTGTGTGTTTTCATTTATGCTTTGGTTAACGAAACAGCCACGACACTGCTTTTCAAAAAATGGACCTCATTTACAGCACTTGTTCATGGGCTGTTGTATTTGTTTTAAAAAAGCTCGATGCATGCTTGTTTTGTGTTCTTTTTTGCACGCGGGTGTCAGGGGTGTGTGTGTGTGGGGGGGGTGCTTCCGGCTTTTATTGAAGCAATAAAAGAATTACAGCCCTCAATATAACAGTCTATGCTCGTTGAGGCGGATCTCATCGCACGCTTTGTTCTAAGTTTCTGTTTCTTGCAGAGGCAAGAAGTCAACGCTACAGGATATTTCAACGCCAAAAGCTGTTTCTAACAGTAACGGTCATACCAATAAAAATAAAAGTAGTAATATCAGCAACAAAAATAATAAGAATAACACTTGTAGTAATCCTAGCAGTAATAGCAGGCCCGCTATAGCAGTAGTAATGTGGCGCAGCCGATGTACAAGCGTTCCTGTTTTAGATGTTAGTCTTCTTTCCCCACTTAGTCTAGAACGAAATGGAAATAATTATTATTTACTTTAGCAAGGAAATACTTATAACTCGTCGCTCACATGCCTCAATGTACACTCAATCAAACGTACACAAAATATAAAGACAGATTCATATTTTATTGACAGGAAAACCATAACTGTGCAATTATAAAATTAATAGGTCTAGTTTGCAATTATTGTATCCTTCACAAGACTTATTTCCTACACATTGTGGTCCACTGTACACATAATAAGTGTAAAATGAAATGACAATTCACTAAGAAATGAGAAAAATAACAGGTATACACAAATACACAAAGTGACGAAAGGAGGTAAGTGCATAACAAACGTATGTACATTAGGGATATGCAGTTGTACAGACAATCCCTTTACAGATAATCATGGTAACATTTCTTTTACTGTCGAAGGTGCTGCGACACGAGATTGTTTAGAGTTTCTAAGTAAGCCACAAGTAACAATTACCTTTACAATATACGAAAAATAACCTATGTATTTACTCAAATTTAATTAAGCGATAATCGCCTCGTAGGTAGATTTAATATCAATCCCTAACTTTACAAAACAGTGACCATTGTAGGTAGTATTGTGTGTTATACTCAGTGTCATACAAAATGGGGACGGTGTGATCTCACTATCGGTTGAATATCAGTCTAGTCTCCTTCCCTCTTTTTCGAATCTGGAGAGACTTCTTTGCTACTCTTCCTCGTCCTCCTCTTCATCACCGCCTGGTTTATCGTCGCATGGGGAGCTCTGATCAGCGTTCTTGTTCTCTTTCTTCCACTTCATGCGTCGATTCTGGAACCAAATTTTAATCTGTCGTTCTGTCAGGCAGAGCGCGTGGGCGATCTCGATGCGTCTCCGCCTGGTCAGGTAGCGGTTGAAGTGGAACTCCTTTTCAAGCTCCAACGTCTGGTACCGCGTATAGGTCTGCCGGCCCCGCTTTCTGTCAACGCCTACGAATGAGAGCAGCAAAACTGCTGTAGAACTATGCAATCAAAAACATCAAAAATGTAACAATTAGTCTAACAATTCAGCGAAAATTATGTCAAGCACAAGAACAATTATTCAAGAAAAAGTTAAACCGTACAATATAACATAGCCGATGACATTATTGCTGATATCTGGTTGAAATTTTCACTACATGTATTCATACAACAATGTATAATTTTTGGAATAAATAAATGTATTCAAATATGAGGTCTCTCATTAGTAAATATGAACACATAGAAATTGTTAAAGATTTGACTTCTAAAAGTTTGTTCTTTTATCAATCTGAATCGTAATGTCGACTTAAACCACGCATCACTACGTAATAGCAGAAGAAGTAGACCGCAAGGCCTAATAATCGTAGATGCTGAAGCAGCGGTGGTTGTAATACTTACGATAGAAACAGGTATATGACGAGTAGTCCAAGGACTACAAGTAAAACGTCAGCTGGATTCCAGTTCTCGATTCATGTAAACCTTGTTTACATATCTGCCTAAATAATACATGTACATATACTGGTATGCAGACAGTGGCCATTTTATTTACTGGGACATCTCCAAAGCAACACGGTATCCCAGGTTTTAACAGTTCTCATAAAATGTCAAAAAAATAAATAAATAAATAGCTGATCTCATCGCCTGAACTGACTGTTCAGTTGCTCATGCCTCCTTGATTGAGCTGGGTTGTACTGCAGACACTAATTATTGTTTTGAACAAGGCTATATTATACATAGTCAACATATCCTTCAGATTCTTCATAACGCTGAGCTGTTTAGGTCAGGATTCAGTGAACAATTGTCACTTACCTTGGCTCCCTATAAAATGCAAGTTCTGCAATGACAGCAATTACTGAATGAATGCATTTGTATTGCAACATTAGTATTTATTTATGAGTCACACTTACGGTCAAAACTTGATTCAATCAATTGGTTAAAATGGCACAGTCAGCCGTGGAGATAGTCGTTTATGACAGTTGTACTTTAGCGCATTAAATAATAGTTTCACCTAGATTTCAAATGTTCTGATTAACTGAATCCATACATGTCTAAATACCAAAGGGCTGCATTTTCGGTAGAATAGAATCCGTATGCTGAGTGATATGGCAAAGACAAATAGCTGCTCTGCTGTACTAAGGAAGCATTTTTCAGACTGGTAGGATTTTAGCAGGTATTTGTCAACTAGTAGGTTTAAACAGGAAAAATATTTACTCAGCTATTAAAATAGGTTTGCAGCAAAGTAATATTTAAACTTTAAAACTTAAAATGCCTTTTCTATAACTCACCTTGAGGAGTTTTAAAAAATATAAAGGCTAAATTTGTCAGGGTGGAATTCTCGAAATTAAATCTAAGATGATACTGAGTTGGGGGCCTCTACCTAGGATTTTCGAAAGGAAGCAGCCCAGATGATGTTTGTAAAAATGTGCTTGCGTTACAACCGCGTAAAATTAGATTCTTTGTAAAGGGAAACCACTAGTACTGTAAAACGAAAACTAGACAGAAGACAGTACATCCCACACATTTTCCCCGAAAATAGCACACTCCGCACACTTTTATGAACTCAAGTGTTTCTATCTTCGTTGCGCAGTTAGATAATTGGTATGCTGGTAACCGTCCACGGTTTTAGCTGCTGCAAAAGACACCATGACATCGCTCATTTTCGACTGCTCTCACAAAGTGAGACAGATTTTGCGAGACACAGCAATCAAAGAGAAGCTTGTCTCTCAGACGTGTACGGTGACGGTGTACATTGAAGCCCATTCTGTACTGTCAGATTCAGACCAGGTCTGAAACGCCTCCGCATGTTTGTTATACTTTGCTGCAGTTTCAACACGGATGTCCATTTACAGAAAATGCATTCTGACAATGTATTTACAGAAAATGTTTCACAGCGTCTTCCCGCCTCTCTAACTATAAATTGCAGACTGCAACTGCACATTGAAAAAGGTTCATCCGAGAGATACATTCATAATCGTATAGTGTCTGCGTGTATGAGCGTGAGTGCGTGCGTGTTTGTAAAATTAAAGCTATGAACCCCGCTGAGGTAGGACCCTCTCAGTTCTAGTGAAGTTGTGCATTCTAATCACTGTTTAATGTTTTGCCTGATGATCCGACCGATGAGCCGACCGGATCCGACCGTAAAAAACAACAGATGTATCTGTAATCCGAAAGAATGTATGCTGCATTAAACGAAGGCTTGAACAGTCGTGTTGAAATCTGGGGCACTGACGATTCATCTACAATGGAGCCAATGATGGGAAGCTAGCAACCATGTGTTGCATTCCAATTTTGCACAGTCAACTGCGTTCATGAGGCCTTATTATTCTTTTTTTTAGTAATATACGATCACTAATTAATTATTGTCTCTTCGTGTACATTCTTCAAATTTTACGCCAGGAACTTCGGGTAAGGGTAAATGGGGCAAAAGGCTCACTGCAAAAGGAGCGGGCCAGTAACGTCTGAGACAAAATGAAAGTCAAATTCATTTTACAAAGTGGTAGTGGCCCATGTTACAAAAAAGAAGGCTATACATGTGAAGCACATGAGCTCCATGTGCAAAATGTAAAAGGTGCACATTTCACACTATTATATATCCATTTGGAAAGAACATCTGGGCACGTGACTACGTGCTAACTAACCTTCTGAAGAGGAGTCTACATTTTTGTTATGGCATTAGCACGCCAGCGCGTTAAGGGGAGGGAGCATCTTAAATAGGCAATTGACCGCTACAAAGTTTCTCCCAATAAGATTTCTGTACTCCACTGTAGCCCAGTGGTTACATAACTGCACTAAACCAGAGGCAGAAATTGATCTTAGGGCGAATTCACATAGGGCGATGTATATTTAGGTGGTTCTTGCTTCGTCGAAACCATATAGCCTACGTCATACTTATAAACAAACAAATGAAGCCAGACTCACACAAATACGTTCAAGCACATATAGTATTTTGTAATTGTACGAACTCTTAAAATACATGATTTGATTCAATCTGATGATAGACTCGTCTTAAAAGAGTTTATCTAATTAGCCACATAATGGAGGTCATATTGTTCTCCGACGAGCTTCTCAGCAATGGCAACTGAGTACTGCTCTCACAATATCAAAGCACTGAGGGGCGCTAACTTCTACGCGGTTAATGTTCAGAACGCTTTCAAAATATTATAGCGTCACGCTTTCATTGTCAAAGTTTTGTAAATTCGCTTATGTCTCACATGCAGAGGACGACTAGGCATCGTTATCTTTGTTTAGACGCTTAAACATATTCAAGAAGCATAAAAAATATCCACCCTCGAGAGTTGTATATTTAAGAGGCTTTAAATCCAGTCCTGCAATAGAAACTCTGAAATGAAATTAGATACATCGAATCCTGACAGTTTGCGAGGAAAACCCTATGGTATCAAACATGTCATGTCTTCAGTAAAAACACAGAATATTTCTTCTCAATACCTCATCTAATACCAAAGCCATCCGAAGCTAACCATTAAAAATACGCTTTTTGGACACAATGTCTGCCAATGTATATTGGAGAGACAAATTACGGTTTTATCGAGGGCGTTTAATAACAAAGATCTCCGTAGGCAAAAAGCACTAAGGGGACTTAGGGAAAAGCTGACCTCGTCGATTTGCAGTCGTGACATTGCAAACCCTTACAACAACAGAGCTCACGAAAACAAGTTATACCTGCCTTTTCTCCCTTTTACAGTTTGCTAACGTACCTGTGCTTCTCATCCACGGATAGATCCGGAAGTTGCCCTCATTCTGTTGGTCGCAGTCCCGTTGCTCAGCTTTGGCACAACTGGACGGTTTGGACGGGTCTCCGGTACACATCATAGACAAGTTCTGATCAAAGGGGGAGCAGTGCATGTTAAAGGAGCCGGTATTGAGGCCATATCCGGTGGAGTACATGCTCTGGTTCTGGGGGTGCATGCTCCCTCCGCTGTTGTAGAGCCCCGACATTGAGGAGAAGGCAGTACCACTGGACCCCGAGACATAGCTGCTGCCTCGCCGAGAACTAGACGCAAAAGCGCAAGAAGTTTGCTCGGGAAAGATTCCAGCTGGGAAAACCGAATTTGCAGCTTGATATTTGGAAAACAAAGCATTCGCATAATACAATGAACTCATAATTTGGCCGGGTGATTTGTAGGCCGGGACGTTTTAGTGTCGGTTTTACGAGGTACCGTGATATATTACAGAATTACAATCCAGATTTACACCAAAAGCACCCCTTTTTCCTCAGGGGCCACGTGATAGCAGACACGTGATTTACAATGGCCCAATGGTAAAGGGACATCCCACTGTTTCGCTAATGTAGAAATGTGCTATACAGTTTAGATTTATAAAATATATTAAATTATTTATTGTACGCAAGTTAAAGAAATGCACAAGGAACATAAACGAACATGAACATAAAAATCGATAAACTATACTCTATATTTTAATCTGATCTGTTCCATGAAAGAGATAAGATTTTAAACCAGAAAAGTATGTATAGAGATTTAGTACAGCAACATGGCTTGTCGAGCATAAAGAGAATAAATAAAGAGAAACCTATTTATTTCGGTATCGATCTCTACAAAATATCTCCTCCTGAATACCACCACTCTCTGATCCTCTTACTGCTACTGCCGTTCTTTGGTCTACCTTGGTTGTCCTCTGTCTGTGGTCAGAGACGTGATCAAAGCAATAAACGATCCTCTCTGATCTCTTCTGATTCCTCCTCTCAGCATCTCGTTGCCTGGAGCAGCAAAAAAAAAAAAAAAAAAAAGCCTCACGGTTTCCAGCTCTGCGGACGATGCAAATGAGCAAATGATTCAGCTATCCCTGATGCGGATCAGCCCAACAAACCTTAAGCTCAACCACTTCACAAATGTCATGTTTCCATCTAACAACATAACATTATGAAACGAACACACTGGTGGCTTCAGATGATGCTTCCCACATGTGTTATTTATAAACTTCACGTTTTACTCAGTTTACTGGATTTATATTTCATCCGTTTACGTTAGAATAAGAGCTGTCATTTTATATTCAGATCCAACAAAAATGAAAGTGAATTGCCCGGTTTACAATGTCATATATCTACTAATCCCCTTCATAACATGAGTAACACATCCGTAATGTTTTACTGTCGCACTAGCCTGATACTGGAGATGAAAGAGATCATCAGCCAGCTGCGTAGTTCCTTTTCCCAGTTTGTAGTGTAAACGTGTTGACCGTTAGTGGCATTAAGAACTATTTGTCTGCTCTGGCCTATACCCGGTGCTAGGGAGTGTCCGTGCAGTGACAGCCGACAGTCTCTCAGGTCCGCACCTCGGAGGAAATGGAGCAGAGAACAGTAATGATGTCACGGATTCTCGCTTGTAAACTTTATTGTACCCCTTTCTTCAGCCGCTTCCAGGGATAGACAATAGAACAAAGTGGTGAAGAACAATAAAGCATATCATCAAGTCCCCATAAAAGAATTCACGAATACAGTATACATTTTGTTTCACAGTAAACGAAGCCTTTTTATTTTTTATTATTTTTGCACTGTGCGCATGCTTCCGCAGGAAAGAAAAACACAATACCAGTAAGTAAACAGACGATGAAGGACAAACGTAAGAAGAGAGCACCTACAGCATAAATAGGCAGTTTCATGTTGTTGGAATTCTTCATTTGCTACGTTATTTGTTACGTTATTTTATCATAACATGAACAGGAACAGTAAAAAGTGCACCAATTAACTTACGAAACCTATACAGCTGCCAAAGTAATTGTTATTGATGAAATTCTAACAATAAAATATTTCACATGAATTGATCCACAAATAAACAAGGCTATTTCAAAACACTAGAACATCTCCCCAACATCAGATAAAAAGTAGAACTGCTCCACTCCCCATATCAGTTGTAATTTACTAAAATCCTACACTTGATACGATATTTTACGGTCGATGTCTTTGCTGCTTCCCCTGCACGTCCTCACCTCTTCCGAAAAGGAACAGTCAACAGGGGTTTGCAATGTCTCTCAAAAGAAAGCCCACACTGGTCATTTTGTTTTTCATTGTCTTTAAGCGGGGCTTATTTTCCCTTTGTAGTCCTACATTTGTTTCGCTTTGTCACAGTCTTCTCCCGCCGTCTGTACCTCCTCGGTTTGGTCACCTTCTTTCCTCTGGTTCTCTATCGCTTCCTGCTCCGATTTGCTGCTGGGAAATTTGTCCTTGTTGTTCTCCTTTTTCCATTTCATTCGCCTGTTCTGAAACCAGATTTTGACCTGCCTCTCTGTCAGTCCCAGCGCGTGCGATACCTCGATCCGCCGCTTGCGGGTCAGGTAGGGGTTGAAAAGAAACTCTTTCTCCAGCTCCAGCGTTTGGTAGCGGCTATAAGTCTGTCGGCCTCGCCTCCGTCCGGCAGCTACTGGCAAAATAAGTGGACAGGGGATGATTTTTTTTTTATTTCTTGGTTTGTTGAAATACACTTGCTGGAAATACTTTGGCCGAATATGGAAACACTCATGGATAAATTAAACATACCTGTATAGTTAAAACACAAATTCACGTGTGTTTCATTTACACTGTCTCCCTCTCTCTCTCTCTCTCTCTCACACACACACACACACACACACACACAAACAAACAAACTTTCAATAAAGATATACCACCTGGTTTAGACATCCACCTTACAGAGAAGTTACCCCCAGATGCCATAAAATGTGCAGTAAAACTGTGACCAGACCATGGCAGAAGAGCAAAGGGTTTTAGGACACCTAGCCTCCTTTTTCGCACGGTCATTAAACTGTAAAGTGATTCACAAGTTTGGACACCATAAAACAGTAAACGTGCTATTGTGCCCCGTCCTGCATTCAGGAAATGTGCCTCCTGTGTGTTTGTTGGTCCTTTTGTTGTACTACTATGCCCCTGCTTCAAGCATTGCGGTTTAAATTTTACTTCGCGTCGCCTCACCTTGTGGTCTCATCCACGGGAACAGCTGGGTTGGAGAAGGACTCTGCTCCGTGCTCTCTGCCTCTTCTCCGATGCCGTTAGCGGTCAGCTTGCAGTCGCTGTACTGGACTAACTCTGTGTCTTGGGTTCCGAAAAGGGTCTGTCTTTGCAACGCATCGTACCCGTAGAAGTTGCCGGGTTCTCCATGACATGTTACGGCGCAAGGATTTTGTTGGTAAGGGGAAGTGGAGAGCGTGGATGCACCGTGGTGGTAGAACTCCTGTATCTGAGTTGGATGTTGGAAAGTTCCTCCGGTACCTGGTCCATAAACTACAGTGGGTCTACCTCCCAGGTCCTGTGCGAACCCTGCACACTCGTAATAATTGGGACGCAAAGAATCCCCACTTTTGTATTTAGAGAAGAGAGAATTGACAAAGTAGGAACTCATCTTTTGTTGCTGTTGCTGTTGTTGTTATTGTTTGTGCTTTCAGACTCGCTCTTTCTGGTGTAATAAAAGCACAGCGTTTCACGGATAGAAACCACGCTCAGTGATTCCCGGTATATAGATATATATATGTTGTATTTAAGTACCCTTTAAAATGTTCAAGCCCCAATCATGCCGATTCCATAAAATTTCTTCCTCTGAAGTGTTCCTGCATTACAAATCCAGAGAAGGGTGCCAGTTCATAAACAGGTTTCTGTGATTTACTCCGCCGCAAATGAGTTGTTTCATATTTTTGCAGTGTCTTTTCACGATAATTTGCATCTATTATCGCATCCTCATCCCATTGGCTTCGGCATTTCCACACGGACACTGCACTGCGCGCTTGTGATATGGAGAGAGTGAGAGAATGAAAAAGGGAGAAAAGAAAAAGGGGGAGAGAGGGAGTAGGAGAGAAAGGGGGTGAGTGAGAGAGAGGAGGGGAGAATATGCGCATTAATATATTCAACCGAGTTGATGAGTTGATGAGATATCTGCTGCTTTGCATTAGATCAATTGTATACGTACCCCTTTTAAAGAGATGGATTTTTAGGGAGAAGCTAATAGGCAACCAAAACGATACACTCTTAGTCGTTAATTCTGAAATTCAAATGAAGTGTATTCGCTTTTTTGAAATGTCAGGGCTGCAGTGGCAAATTGTAAAAGTACATGATTTAATTGCGATCAGTTTTAACTGGTCCAATAAATGTAATTGCTGTTCTTGAATAACTTGTCAAAGCATCTAACTCCATGGATAGCAGTTTATTAAAGACAGGGGAGGCAGTCATATTTAACATTTTAATGATCGTGCTTTTATAAATATGTTATTGATAAAGATTTAAACGGCACAGAAAGTGGATACGGCACAGTTATAGGAGAGAAAGCGGTTGTAAAAGGTTTAACAAACTATAAAGTGTCATACAAGCCTGGGTTGTTTGTTGTTTATAACTTGCACAAAAAGCTGTTAAGATTTTTATGGGGTTCCACGATCAGTGTAGTTAAAGATTTCGCTTGGAACCATCCCACTGATGCAGAAATCTTACTGTATTTAATTGTAATTTCAAAGCGCATTCAACGTGGATACTGAAATAGTGTTGCTATGTGTTCTACAAGAGAAAAGTTCGCATTCTAACTCCTGCTTATTCTTGAAGGTATGAAGGAAAATTGCTTACAAAGCATTTTGTTTGTGTAGTCACTATTGATTTTAACGCTAATGCAATCAGTAGAATGTGAGTCGCCATACAATTACTACTGTGAGAAAATGCTTAAATTCATTACAATGATATTGTTGTATATATGTAGTCTATGTGTGACGGTTGTATATATTCAGTTAAATGTTATATTATTTTAGAACAGAATCTTAAATGTGTCAAAATGTGATTCGAAATTTGGATTTAGAAACTATTTTCACATTTTCCATAAATATTGAAAGATTTGGCGCTTATAGTCAATGAATAGAATGCATTGGCATCGGCGTAATTACTGTAAATTGTAATATCGGGAACTTTCAATAATCTTACAATGGATTTAACGCATCTCCCAATTTCAAGCGCATGTTTTGGGGTAACTTCTCCATTACCTTTCAGTTTTAGCAATAGTAACCATAGTGTAATAAATGAAATTGTAACTATTCATTTTGTCTATCGCCATGTGTGATTCATATATTATTATTACTGTAATAATAATAATAATATTAGTAGTAGTAGTAGTAGTAGTAGTAGTACTGTACATTAAACCGTTTTCACTGTAATTGCCTATAATCCGTGAAAGAAATGGACACACCCTGTGTTCCCTTCAGTTTTTCTGTGCTTATATTGTTTTTTTTATTATTATTTATTTTTTTTAATCCATGTAATGCCTGGTCATATTTAACACCCCGTACAACAAATAAAATGTTCAGATGTAAAACAAAATGCGTCTGTTTTCCGAGGTCAAAACTGCATTCTTAATTATAGTGACTTAATCAGAAGTATCAATCGTAAGTATCAATGCAAAACAAATGCAATTTAGCTCAGCTCATTTTACGTTTCTGAATATGGTCAGCGTTTGTCTGTTCATACTGTTTTTCTGCATCCATGTTTGTGATTTTTCACAATAGTCCTGTTAATTCTAAACCAGTCTAAGTCTAAACCAGTTAATTTATATCCTTCAGAAAAACGAGAAACGTTGTCAGTTTGCTTTTATTTACAGTGTTTTGTTTTTAATAGAATACGAAAGAAATAAATTGACCACTAGTAATCAAATGCTATTCTTTGCTGACTGTCAGATTTATTCATAAAAAAATTTGGGAAACGCCGCCTATATTCTACAGGTTTTACTTTTGTTAAAAAAATATGTTTTCATTTGGTTTTAGACTCACATTATGCTCCGTTGATGACAGGGTATCCGTTTATCTCCTTTACCTTTCACACGTTTGTTTTGGTCCTACCTTAATATTTTTAATTGATTGAAAATCATTTTACTCATATTAGATGTCACTGAAGTGGATATGATGAAGCTATTTTGGGTATCAACTTTAGTTGGTGTGAAACTGATTGTGTAGGCCATGACCGAGTTGTCTCAGCAAAAAGAAAAAAAGGGGGAAAAAAGAAACGCTGGTTTGTTTTGGTGGAGCAACACTTCCATCTTGTGGTCAATATTAGACATGCCATGTGTAAATTCGACTTCGTAAGCACAGAACTTCTGCAATGTTTCATGCTTTCAGGCGTATTTTCACATACTATATGAATAAGTAGCGGTTTGTATTTTGCATGAAAGTATGTGTATTATTCCAAATATAATAATATATAAACATATATAATAATACAAATATAAAACACTCTATAATGGACCAGTTAGGTCTAACCCACCAACGACCGATTAAAGCATAAATATAACACACTGTAAAAGTTTCCTCATACTCAATTATTTAGGAATAATTTAATAATAATTAATAATAAATAATACAAACAGTGTAATTACACATCAATCAAGTTCATTAAACATGTACATGTCCACATTTTCGCTTTTTAAAAAAAATAAAGACACGTATAAATCAGACTAAGTGTTAAAATGTATTATTAAAAAGAAAATAAATAAGTATCATGTATATGTTGTATTTTTATAATTTATTAAAATCATTCTCATTAACCTCAACGGGGACATTCATTTCTGAACGTCTGAAAAGACGCTGTTTTTCGCATTCAAATGCCATCTTACATTACTTACTTATTATTATAAACTATTTGAATCGAATTTAAATTTTACCCGTAATAATGATCATCATAGGAAGAAGCCTTCTTCTTCTTTAGTTATTAGTATTATTATTATTATTATTATTATTATTATTACTATTATTATTGTTGTTGTTATTGTTATTATTATTATTAGTGGTGGTAGTAGCACATTTTATACATGTTCAAAAGCATTAAAAACTGGTATCTTCCACAGCCAAATCCCTAGATTTCTCTAAACTCTTCAAAGCGACAAAACCGGGGATGGGGGTGGGGGTCAGAGAAGATACACATTTGAAAAAGGGGAAACCTGCTATTGTTCCTGATTCCAAGGCTAAACAATCGGGCATTCTGCTACAAAATGGAGACCCGAGTTTAGGCGCAGGGCTGTAAACAGATTAAGGCTCGCTTTTCCAGACGTCTCGCCAGAACCTTTTTGTATCGTTTTATGGCCCGCTATCTGGCGGGCTGGGAGTGCACGGAAATGGAACAAAAGAAGGCGTCCCAAACGCTGGAAACGGCCGGGAGTTTAGAAGCACAGGCCCGGTCATGCAAACCTCTACTTCGCGGAGAATCTGTAAACAACAATCGCTGGACAAATAAAATGAAAATATTCTCCCAGCACCAGGGTCGAGGATAGAACTGCGAAACAGATATTTAGGTGGTCTTGAAACTTTTCCTTTCCCTGTGTTTGCTTTATAGCCGTTTAGTTCTTAACCTTCAGAAATTTATACCCTATAAAGTTTTATTGCCGTCATATTCTTTTATTGCGGCTCACTGCATTGAATTTTCTTTCTCTTTTATGACAGTCAACTTCCCATCCCTCCCTCCGAAGCAAGCAATAGCATCCACTTTTCCTGTTTGTATCCCTTTAGAAAACCAAAACACAGCACGGAAAGACGGTGGGTAGAAGAAAGGGATTTTTGAAAACATCGTAGACATTGTGGTGCGCGGCGGACTACGAACTGCGACCGAAGCTTTTCCGTAAGGCAGAAGCGTTGTCTAGTTTAATTAGGCATTTAACAACTATACAACTATCAACCATACACATCTGCACGGCAGGCCTTTTGGCCCACGCTTCGAAATAGCCTACATTTTTAAAATGTGTGGGCTGTTTTCAAAGTGTATGACATAACTGCTCAATAATTATAAAACTGCACATCCCTTTCTTTATTGTTGTAGGAATTTTAAAGAAATCGTGTGTCTTTTGCATGTTTCATTTGTGAGAGTATAATCAACATATAATATATATCACAGGCATTAAACTTCGGGCAACTGCGGCAGAAGGAAAATTTGGAGAGTTTTCAGGGCGGGGGTGCATTGTAAACGTGTAAAATACAAAATACAACTTGTATTTGTGTGAAATACAGGTAAATAAACATGAGTGAAAACGCAATGTATAGTGATGTCTTTAATATTATACTTCATATTTTCACATTTTAAAAAATTGGAAAATAGTCTAAGACTGCTTATCTCAGGAGTCCATAGAAGATTCTGAAATAATATAATTCCCAAAACTGGACAATGTTCTCAATGAGATTCGTTTCTTTGCATCATTAGCTCTGATTTTGATTTTTTTTTTTTCCCGTACTGTGCTCTTGCATATTGGATGAGCGAGGTAGGCTTACATTTTATCAAATATGCAATAACTTGAACTGTTGTGTGAAGTTGCACCAACGATTAGTGTCTGTAATTAGTTTTAAATGACTGATCTTCAGAAGCCCCATCTGTTTGTCGCCTTTTCCTTGAACCACAATTCAAGACAAATGTTTCAGCGCATGAGATCATATTTTTCGCACATGCATTTCATTAAAATTATATACAAAACGGAATGACAAAAGTGAAGCATGTCGTCGTCTGCAAAAAGGTGGCAACGCACACTTCTCTCAGCTCTCACATTTATTCAGAACTAAACTTTGAGAACGTTAATTTGTTACATATACAATACAAAATATTTTTTTTCTGATCCTTTCGGCTATGATCCACAGGCATGAATTAACAACACACATGGTGACACAAGGTTTGACGTAAACACTTTAATATAGATCCAGTTTTAGCAGTGCCATAGCAGGATTAAAGACCTCATATTAAGAATATTAAAGAACTCATATATGACGGAGGTAAAGCGTGCGGTCCCATAGAGAGAAGCGCAATGAAGGAAACTCCCAGATTGGCATTATCACAAGGTATTTTTGAAAATGAGAGTTTATGGAGTCTCTTGGCTCTCCGGGGACATCGACACTTAAAACTTAAACTGAAACGCAGCAACGGAGAGATAGAGTAGAATAAAATGTGCCAACTGCATGTTACTGGCAAATTAGATAATGGCGTCGTGCTGTCTGCTCGATATGGACGATACGGCAGACAGCAACATCACTCCAGAAACTGTGAGACACATCAATTTATACATAAGTAAACCCTACAATACTGCGCAGGGACGAAGGAGTCAATGAAAAGATGCATTTGAAAATGTGAATACACAATGTCTCTGTAGTGAAAATAAAACGCTGTGAGATTAGCAGCCTAATGTAATATCGGTAAAATAACTTGTAAACAACATTTTAAAAGACAAGCATTGCTTGTTTTAATTCAAGTATTTCTGTCGTTGCCGTACAATCGTCCGATGCCTCTGAAAGTACAAAACGGACGCTGTTGTTATACATTCGAGTAAATGTAACATTTTTTTGCCTCTATGTCCGCTATAAAGTGATGCATTCTCTTTTGTATTCGCTCTCTTTGAAAGAAACACAAACAGGTATACAAAATCTAAATACCTTAATTGAAAATGTGAATAGATGAAAACAATATTTTACTATAACCGTGGTGCTTCCTCGCAACAAAAAGTTCGATTATCAAAATTCTTACCTACATGTGGATCTTGCTTTCGTTGTCCCATTACATACAAATATGAAGGAATAGTTATATCGATGGTTTTGCTCATTTTGCTCCTTTTCAAAAATTTAATGTTGATTATTTGAGTCAATAAATGTTTAGTTCAAATGATTACAATAACGCGTAACTGCTCCGCTTTACCCTTTCTCCGAAAAGAATAAGTACTCCAAAATAGATCTGGATCTGCTAAAATAACTAAAAATACATTTACCAAATGCCATCATAAGTAGTGTTCCTCGCGAAATAGGCTGGAAAAAAACTTTTTAAAACCAGCTCTTTTGAGTTACAGTTCAGGATGCATACTTGATGTACGACAGAGGTTTAACTATTCACATCCTCCAAATGTGCCATTGTGCACAAAATGTATAGTAAACATATCGATTTCAGTGGATTTTTGTCAGACAATTGAAGAGTAAATGAATTTTCCTCTAAGATTTTTATTCATGAAGTAACAGAGTGTGTAGGCCTTCTGCATGTGTCAAATGACTGACGATATAAATTAATTAAAGACAATAATTGATAATAATCGTTATATACTTTTGGAATTGATGAAATAAAATCGAACAATCTTTACTAGATTATTTCAGACTGCATATGACACTTTCACTCATAAATACTGAGCGTTTAAAAACATTAAGAACGTTTCCAACACATAATAACAATAGAAATAATGATAATTATAACAATATTAATAACTAACAACAATAAAGATAAGGTATTTGTGTCCAGAAAAATGATATTACTTACATTCCATCTGTATAATATCTTCCACGTACAAGGACGTGATAATCGACATTTCAAAACAGAAATAACTAGCAAACTAATAAATAAACTAATAATATAGTACAAAATAAACTAGTTCATGGAATAATGCAGTTCGTTTACTATTACTTCTACCACCGTTCCTGTTGCTGTTGCTTGTTCTACTGCACCATTACTTTCTTTTGTAAAGCATCAGATTTATTCTAAGATCAACCGGGTCTATCATGTGGGTTTTTCTTTGAAAATAGGAATGTCTGATTGCAAAAACTACTCGTACAAAGTTTATAAGCATGACTGTGTATCACCATACATCACATGGATTACAGTTGTTAAATTGTCCATAACGTGCACGAAAAGGAAACAAAAAAGAAACGCATGTCAGTAGCGATTTCTGTCATTGTGTTTTCCTAAAACCATTCCTGTACTGCTAATCCTTGGGTTGGTCCTTATTCATTTTCTTCATTTTCATTCGTCGATTCTGGAACCAGATTTTGACTTGTCTTTCTGTCAAGTTCAGCTGGCGGGCTACCTCGTGCCTCCTGTCCCGTGTGAGGTACATGTTGAAGAGGAACTCTTTCTCGAGCTCCAAGGTTTGGTATTTCGTGTACGGGCACCGCTTCTTCCGAGAAGAACGGGCATGCAACCAGTTGGCAGATGGGTTATCTGTAAACAGATTAATATGTGCATTATCAACGTGATATTGAAACACGGACACGTTCAGCCCTACACAGAAAAGGTTATACAAATACAAACCTAATTACGAATTGACAAACAGATATAAACATCGATATTAGTAAATGTCTACTAAATTCTGCAGGCCTCAGGATTACTTGTTTTGACCTGGGTTACGGTATACTAACTGCATTGGACAGTGAAACGGACCTTACTTATGACTTAAGAAAATCTAAAATGTAACAAAATTAATAAATGAAAAATTCGTACAACTAATCACTGATTTAGTGATTGTAATAGCTTTACGTCTACAACGTAATCTGTTACCCGGCCCAAGCATGTGGTACATTTAGAATGTCAGAATTCGCATAATACACGTATGCAGGCACCCAGGAGGGTTATCTGCCCATCAGCGCTCTCAAAGTCCCTCTACTGTAAAACACCTCTGTACCTTGTACCGTTCCGAACTTGAGATTATTACTTTGATAGAACTCATTTTAACGTACGGGGGTCAAAACTAGATTTCGTATAGGTCCTTCCTCGACAACAGTGCTTCATAATATCCTGACTCTTGCAACAGAAGGCTTTCAGTTAACATTAACTGAGCAACATATGGAACATAACTGGCGCACTTCGTGCTTTTAAACCCAAGCGTTCAGACTGAAGGCGTTTTTATCTACTGGAAGAAAACCGCAAGGAATACAGTCGCCTGAAAGCGGTTGCTCTTTAGAGCGAATCGCCTCCATAGTTTGGAGAAATGTGGAACAAATTATTACAAGCAACCCGTCTCCTAAGAGCCTCTGCTGCCCTGAGGAATGTAGAAGTGTAGCTAAATGTATCATTTCCCGCAGATTCTGACTTGGGATATACAGCTGAACTGCGTTTCAGATAGTGATGCACCTATTCACAGAAGCACCTTCCTTCATTGAGGATATTTTCCCCAGTTCAGTCTCCCTTACATTATCACGTTACAGAGAAATGATTAAATATTGTGTCTCATCCGAATCTTTCTGTCTCCAAATGGACTATGACCACCTACTCCGGGGACAGTAGAAGTGGCCTTTGTCCCACGTTAAGAAATACCTCTTTCCCCTAAGTATTAAAAAGAACAACCCAGTGCGGTATCACTCACTTTTGAGCGATAATTATTGTCATGTCATTCTATAGCTGGATGCGTTTTCAAAGGATGATATTTTAGGCCAGGGTTAAGGGCGAAAAGTAACTATGCTGCTGTGTGCCATCACCAAGAGATCCAACGAGTTCTGTCAGAACGGATCCTCCCATTCCACGCTCCCAGGAAGAGTCTGCATGGTAATGTCATATCTCAGTCTCAGTAACATAAATCTTTGTGACACAATTCTAATTTTGTCATGACAGAAAACCCTCAGGATCTCATCTGATCTATGTAAGACAACCCAGTAAACCAGACATGGCAGAAGTATTTTAATTTAATATCATCTAGATTCTTGGGTTCTTCTCTAACAGACCGGATTTTAATACCGCCAATGGCGTCAATGACCATGGAAAATGGAACTATAACAAATATTCGGGAAAAAAATTGAATAATTAATTTCCTAATTGTATTGCTTTGTTGTTTTGTTTCATTTTTCCGTGATCCTAAAGGGCAATGGTATAACAATGGCGTTGCATTTTTCTCGTTCACATTGCATCATATCTTATCCCTTTTCTGAGAGCTGCGTCCCACGGAGCCCACGGAGTAGGTTACCACGCTCCCAAATAACTTCATAAACTTCATGGGCAATACGCTTTCTCACTTACGGGCCAGTGCAAACGTAGAGAGGAACGTGTAATCCCCGGCTCCGCTGCTTTGTACTGTAGTTTATTCTGGCCTGTCGCCCAGTGAAACACAAAGAGGAGCTGTGTCACTCACGATCCATTAAGGTTCATGTTGCAACACTGACTGAATTTCGTGAATTAAAGCAAATGTTGATGTCCAAGCCAGTCCCGTGCAACCAAAGAATTTAAACTTACCGTCAGGGTCGCGTACTGACCTCTTAGGCGTGTTCTATAAATCAGGTATTCTGGTTTTACTTATTGGCCTGTTTCATCCTATGTCAGCTCTCAGAATGTCGTTATTAAAGCTTGTAAGCCCGTACATGTGTGACACAGTCGCGGCCCAAATGAATCATTAAGACAAATAAGAAGCCTATCTTGTAAAGATTCAGTTGTGATTCAAGTTGCACCTCAAACCCTTGCAAAATGTGCACCGAAGGAACCAATTCAGTACCTAACTCAAGTACCTAATTCAAGATGCTACTTCGGTCTATATACACATGGAATTGCGAGTAAAAGGCACGCATTTGCTTTTCCTGAAGAAACAGCTTCCAAACTTGCACTCTTAGGAAATAAAACACACATTCTGTCAGGGCTATCCTGAACTTCCCCTCCAGATTTTGGACCGCTTTGACTGATTTTCAACCTATGCAGTTTATTTATGAAAAACCTGGGGCAAGCCCAGGAAACTTGTCCCCGTACCAAAATAGTTGTCATCGTATAATCTCATTACTCATGCAGTACTGCCTGTTGAAAGTTAACCCTGGTATGTCAGATGTTCTGAAACAGTTGCAGAAATAGCCCGGCCGAAGCGATGCGGCAAAAAAGTGCCTGCTGTAAAATTTTATTCAGGGAAAGCCAAATTTCAATTAGTTTCCATTTAGCAATCTACCCGTATAAACTGTCAATTGCTAGGGAATACCTTCCATGAGACAGACGACCGTACACGTGCAGTCTTCAAGAAATTCACATGTTGATGATAGTCTGCAGTCCAATGCAATGAATACTAAAGGCAAGTGCATCTGACTTACTGAAGGCATGCCTCTCTAGTAACAAACATGCATATATACAAATGAACAAAACATGACGATATAACAACGCGATAGTTTTACTTTTTCTTCGACCAGTTTTTTTGCAGTGTAATTCTGGGATTGCCGCTCTTTGTTCTTGTTTTATGGCAGGCTTTAAACGCTTTACACACTGTTTACTTCCTCCTTTTATAACTTACTTTGATCTGGCCCTTCTTTGTCTTCGCTACCTTCACAAATATCCTTATTGTCCTCCAAACCGGTGCCTTGATTGGAATTAATCTCCCTAACAGAAGGCGACTGCAAATCATACTCATGCCCTCCAATTTTGGGTAGGTCTCCGAGATGTCCAAGTAACGGCTCTAGCTTGACTTGGCTCTGTCCAGCCAGGGAGTCAGGTCTCGGGGCCGGGTCAAGCCACGTACGAAGGTACCTAGTGTCCGATGAAGGCACAGGCTGAGGCGGGATATAAGGATGGTAGACGGCGGGTAAACCATTGGACGCGTGTGGATTAAAAGGATTCCAGGACGAGCTGAATACAGGAGGTTTAGGCTGGAAACTGCAGGAGGGGAACTCTCGATGCTCACCGTGTCCTCCCGGCTGCCTGGGACCTGAATACTGTACATTCGAAAACTTGGATGAAGTCGGATCTTCACTTTCATGACATATGAGAGAATCGACATAATAATTGCTAAGAGTTCCAGAAATAGACATTCTCAGACATTATATAACATACGGTTCATTAAATGGAAAAATAAATACGACACAAACAGATTTGCACCCGATTCTACTCGACTTCCTAGCCAACAAAGTAGAGCGGGGCTGCTGCGTTGTGCGTTCCGAGAGAAATGATTGGTCAGACTTTTTTCGTGAGCCTGATAAAGCTTCAATGAGGCGTAAATCAATCCGCCAAGGAGCAGCGCGGTGTTCTTCTGTTCTCGGACTAACCATATTTTTCTCTTAATAATTTCGCTTGTTTATGAAATATGCAAAACGGCTATAAGGCCGTATATCTCATAAATATAGAGTTAAATTATGCATTTTGGCAGTATTATTAAGAAATGCACATGCAATATATTGCAGAATAGACAAGGGAAATAAATGAATACTACTATACGTCTTTAAAGGCATTAAATTATAAATATTTAGCAGAATATTCCAAAATTATTGAATAATTCCAATGCAACACAAATAGTGTAATGCAAAAACATGTTTCACGTGATAGTCAAATGAACTTAAAAAGGCAAATGAAATCATTTGTATTCCCTTTCTCGATTTCACTCTCATTTAGATGTTTACAGTTATGTATTTGGTTTATTAACAGTCTTCCTTTTAATGTTCATTTACATTCAGTTCTTTTCAGTCGGCAAAGGATCATGTTAAATGCGTTTTATTGGAAGATTAACTGTCAGTTTTCTTTACAAGCGCGTTAAACACTGCTGCATGGCGTCCCCTCTGTATTTATGGAAGAAACTACTTAAAACTTTTCGGCGGTTAAATACTTCAATAAAAACTACATCAGGCAGCTTTCAATTTTATAGACTTGATATACTGCTTGTGGCTAAGACCTTTAATGGCACCATAGTAGCATTCCTTCTTCTGACAAAAACGTTGACTAAATTCACACCCACGCACAAAAGTAAATATGCCAGGAATCAAACTAAACCAAAATGTCACACGCACGAGACTAGACTGTATCTTGAGTGCATTGAAATGTGGACTTGGCTTGGTGGGTCATAATTTGGAGACATTTAACACATTTTTGAAAGGTTCGCCAACTAACGCGAACGACTCGACATAACTAAATGACCCCTGGTGCTGCTGTCACCACGTTAACCTCGATCTCTCCCGTTTCTGCAAGGAACTACTTTATTTTAGGGTCTGTTCGACCAGTATCCTACCAGTACACCAGTACCACTATTGGTCAATGCATGAGTGACTGCATGAAACTCACAACCCAAATATAATTGTTCACATTAATGCTCATATGATGAAATATCACCACGACGCCAAGCTAAAAAAATAAAATGAACTTGTGTATTTAAGCACATCTACCTGGTATTGGCCTCTGATGATAAGACTAAAAAGGGTTAAGGAAAGCTTTCAAACAGTTTCTTTTAGAGAAAAGGAAAAGTATCTGCATAAAATTCAGTCTGTCACTTTACGAAACATGCTATACAGCAAATGGTACTAATACAATGATCCAACGAAATTCGCTCTTTCGATGAACCATGAGAAACAAGGTCCCAATATGAAGCAACTTCAATTGTTTAAGGTGTGATTATTATTTGAATCGTACATCAATTTTACATACTGGTCTGTTCCCAGATGCCGAAAATCATTGACAGCACGAGTTTAATTTCTGGACCAATGACAATCACTGCTTACATTATTAGGCGTACAATAAAATCGGAGAGTGAGTCGGTAATGGTGCTACCATACACTGATAGGAAGCAAACTGTCTCTCTCTATATATATGAACTCAATTTTCACTACTGAATCAACAAAGACAAATCGCACAGAGCACAGATCCCCCATATCAAATGACGAAGAATGGGAAATGTATAAAATTACAAACAGTTCCGATGTTTTATAATCGTTTAAATATACTGTCATAAATTCATCTTCACGGATTTGTCCTCATGGAACGCTCTATACAAGCAGTCGGCTCTGAATAATAAGGGGTATAAGGAAAATCTTACAAAAAGCGAAGTGATTCAAAGCACAGTATCAGCCTAAACCAAAACCATTTTACACCCTAAGTCTTCGTGTCCAGCTCGTGCAGCTTTTTCCGTTCGGCGTTTCGTTGTCCCATCCTCACGCAATAGCACCGTCACTTTTGGTATTGGACAACTCGTGCTGCAGTTGCCTCTGCTCAGCTTTTTTGCACTTAAACGTTGATGAATGCGTTACATACGAATTATTAAGACGAACAAATACAGGGAGAGAAGAATGAAAACAATTCGCATCATCACCACACGGGTGGAAAGGTAATACGCCTAATGACATTAATGGTGCCATTCCATGCACGTATTTGATACCTTGCTGGTATCAAATGCGAACCCTAGGTTTTTTCTTTGATCATCCTAATTCCAAGAAGATCGAGGAAAACAACAGTAGGGGGATAAGGAAGAGATTTGCATTACTAGTATTCATACTGTGACAACTGCTATCTAAAAAGAAGGCAAAGGTCAGGGCCTATTTTCTGAGTGGGACTGCACAATTTCGCCAGTGTTAGAAACTTGACGCTTTTCGTTTTTCCAAAAAGTAGAATAATTGAGACAATGATAACTATATAACTTGCATTTGTCTTTACTCATTGTGTATGTTTCCGGAATATAGTTGTGTTCATTAAATAAACAAAGATGACATGACCTACACCAAAGGGTTTCCACCATGTGGTAAATTAAAATGTATTGCTTGAAAAACTGTACTATGATTTTGCTTTTAAATCTGTAATAATAATGACTAATAAATAGTACTAAATAGTATATTATTATTGTTATTATTATTGTTGCTGTTAATAATAATGACAGCAACAACAACAACAATAATAATAATTATAATAATAATAATAATAATTCTCGTTGTCCTTATTATTTCTGGTAGCATAAATGCTTTGCATTGTTATGCCAGTTGTTATTATCCATCTGTGTTTTCTGTTTTTTCCTGGGTACTTTCCATTGAGAACAAGTCAGACGTACATAATGATATTTTCTGTCTGCATTTCCAGACTGATGCAGCGAAGTTGCAAGCGCGATCCGTGTATGAGCAAGATACACACAAGGTACGCCTTTGTTAGCAGCAAGTTTATTGGAAAATACACGTAAAATTTTAAACAACACCACCGCTTACACCTTTCTCAGTAGACAGTAATCGGGCCTATTGAGACCACAGAATAGCCTATCCGCTATATCGCTGAGGCGACCGCTAAGAGGGGAAAAAAAGAAAAAAAGAATATCGCTGTAGTTCACATGGTATTCCGCCAAACACAAAAGGAAGACAACATCTGTGAACCCGAGACGGACTCTTAATTCTGGCAGTCATTTAGGTGAGTTCCCAATACTTCACATTAGCCTAATCCCCAGCGATAGTAAAACAGACCGTTGATGGAAAAGGAACCGTTTACCAAGCGTGCAACCCCAATTAAACACACTCAGCAAGCAAAATGCAAATATTTGGCCCAAGCCCATCAATAAAAATAGCAACATAATAGTAAACACGTTCATCTTTTACTTCGCAGCTATTTGCGCATTCCTGTTGATAGAAAATGTCGGAGAGGTAGAATTATTCTATATTAAGGGGGGGGGGGTTCTTCATTGCCAGTGTGATTATTGAACCCATAATGCTAACATCTAGGAGTTAAAAACTGAAGTAATTCAGGTAGTTTCAGGTTCCTGTGACATTAAACATTCGGAACAACAACATGAAACTACCTAAATCACAGTACAGCTTGGATGTCCTCTGGGTTCAAGGCAACAATTCTCATACACTAGGCTGCGTCGGGAAAGCCACTGGACGAGTCCGCACTCTGACATCACCGGCATCCTCGGTGTCAATAGAGGAACACCGTTGCCAAGTAACACCGAAGCTCACAGTAAATTCCTTTGGAATAACATCTAAGATTACAAGAGGGGTTTCGTGAAAACAACTGCAAGGTGATTATATACCATACCTCAAAAAGGAAGAAATCAAGCTATATGATGAAATCACTTTAAACGGTATAAACGCATCGAAGAAAAGACAGCTGTCATTGACGGTTTATTTAAACTGTATTGATGATATAATGACTAATTGTATTTCGATATTTTTGATTATGTATCGCAGTAATTAGCATATTTAAAGCAATTTAGTTTCAAACAAATTTTATTCAGACAAAAAGTACATTCAACAATCAGTTAGCCTACTGCTAGGCCTACTTAAAATGGTGCACTTTCAACATGGCGGTTCTAATCCCACAAGGTTCAGCAAGTTTTTCTTTAAAAGAAACCAGCTTATTCCTAGAGTAAGTGATAAAGTCGCATGTTTCTAATTAAAAACTTTTTGCTCTCTTACTAAGCATATTTTAAGCGAAGTATTAAATCGAAAATAATTATCCAAACAACAAACGGTAAAGAACTCAGTTGTAACTATGAATGCACACAAACAATAATATGCAAACAATGGGTAAGACATCCCAAAACACATTGTGATCGCTATGCCACAGCATGTATCTGAGGACATGCCACAGCACTGAATTACTTACCTCAAGCACAAAAGAGAAATGATAAAGTACAACTAGTCCATCAGGCTACTCCATTTCCGTGCTCCTTGTAGATACCTCCTCCCCCTATAAAGGGAAATTTTCTCCCGTGAGCTCCGAAATCTTCACAGTCGCAGGATGTCTTGGAGATATGATGGAATCCTTGACTAAATTCAATAAACGTAAGCCGTGCTTTTGAACTTCGAACGGATTCCAGATCACGCGGTAAAGGCGGGTCATAGAATCCAGGCAGTAAGAAGGATCACAGAAGCGTCCGGGTGCACCGCAGCTGTGCATTCTTGACAAACAACTGTATTTTTACAGTGCTGTCTATAATAAAATGGTGCACGGGTGTTTGGCATGACAGCTTTTATAAAAAATAGTTCTGTGCTATTTTACGCATTCCCCAGATTTGATCCTTAAACTCAATGTACCAAATAACCAGATTTTCAGACTTTCCCAATTGTTCAAATACTAAACACGTTTCCTCTAAAATAAAATATATTCCTCGAATCAATCAACAGTTGTCCTTAATCTTGACTCACCGTTAAATGCACGTCTTAATTTTTACGTAGGCGAGTTCAGCGACTGAGGAATGATTTAAAAAGTGTGTTTTTTTTTTTTTTATTATTATTTTTTTTTTACTAAAAACACATTTAAATGTGTTTGTGAGTCTCAGTTTGGGCACGTGTTACTGACTCCAGGATACAGTGGCACAAAGTGAACAATAAACTTCTCAGCGGCTGAATAAATGACGTGTTCTCATAACCAGTTTCTCTTCAGCAGTATCATGTGCGCTGGAACTGCTTAATCCTGAGAAAGCAGTGATATGGAAGCACGGAAAAATATTGTGAACAAAATGTTACACACATCTACAGAAGATATTTTAAAACTTAAACAACACAATGTTATCAGACCAAGACAATCGCCAATCCATTCTCAAAATTCACCCATTAATATTAATATCAAATTGCGAAACATCAATAAACACCCTTTCGTGCTTGCATTATTAATTAATAATTCAACAGATTATGTGTTAAAACGTAGCATTAGTAGCAGTAGCATTCTGTTGAATTACACATATTCAAACCCAGAGGCATTTTACACTTACATTTATTCATTTGGCAGACGCTTTTATCCAAAGCGACTTACAACTAAGGCAGAGTACAACACAAGTCAATAATTTTATTTATACTGATTTTTTCTACAATAAAGGTACGCTGTGCTCATACTTTTAAACAGTGAATTATACATAATTCATATATATATATATATATATATATATAATGTATATTTCAAAATAAATGAAAGTGCACACACGCGGAAATACATTGCAGCCTTCACTATATGAAAAGCGAGCCTTGTCTCCATACTCACGAACTATAAACAAATCCCTAAAACACCACGTGACATCGGACTAACACCACCCATTAAAATCAGATTAAGGTAATTCATCTAGATGTTGATAATGACAATAATAATAAACTTCGAGTTTAACTGCATTTAAGGTGCCAGTGTTACGTATGCAATTATTAATGGTTTCAGGATGCATGACAATGCTGCGCTGAGTCCTAGAAGAAATATCAGTCTATGACACAAATGTCAATTGACAGGAGTGCCCAACCATTTGTGCATCTTGTTTGTAAATTGACTAATGAATTGCCGCTCCAACAGAAATAGCATCAGGCGGAGAAATGCACAGTCACATCGGTGGCTCTGTGTTCACGCGTCATTTTTTTCAGTTTTATGCGGCGGTTTTGGAACCAAATTTTGACTTGTCGGTCTGAAAGGTTAACGCTGCGGCTGATCTCCAGGCGGCGCTCTCGAGTCAGATACATGTTGAAGAGGAACTCCTTCTCCAGTTCCAAGGTTTGATGTGCAGTATAAGGACATCGTTTTTTTCTACCGACTTTCGCCGACAGCCATCCACTTGGTGCGTTTTCATATTCCGTATCGTCTGTCAAAGTCAAAGAAAAATGTCTCACACATTTACATCAATGTGTCCGCTTTAACAGTGTTTAAACCGTTGTATTGTTCTTGTATATGGCGTTCTTAGCACACAACAAAAAGTAAATCTGACAAGTCATGCAAAACGGGGAGCGGGATGGGGGCAAGCATAGATATGCACTTCCTTCATAATTCTGTCATCACCATCAATCATATTATCACAACGCCAAGCCATGTATAAGGGAATTAAAGGTCCCCAACGAATAGCTACTTGCAATCCCATTTTCCGATATAGGCAAGACTGGTTTAAAATAATTGAAAATTATAACAGAAATTTTCCATTAACTGTCAGTACGAATTTACATTTACATTTTTAAGGTAATATTAATGGAATTTCCGAATCAGCTACAATATGAAGCCTATAGCTTAAATGTGTTACTTACAAAGACTGTCAACATCTTTATACATAAAGAGGTCAGTTTAAAAACGTCTCACGGGATTTTGTGTTCCAGGTTCAGGATAACCCGTTAGGACTAATGACCAAGGCCAGCATTTTTTGTCGGTGGATATTTTGTCCAGTACACTCTCTCATGGCAGAGGTGGTTGAGGAACGTATTTTTGCACGTGTGAATCTTTGACCTCTTAGGAAGCATGGCAATCTTGAACTTTATTCTGTATGAAATTTAAAAACATGTTACTTAACATTTTAATATCTCCGAAAATTAATGATTGTAGGCTTCTTAAAGAACGTCTGCCATTGTCAAAGTAGTTTTTGTGAAACGCATTGTATCATTTTGAGATTTTTTTTATCGTACATTTATTGGCATTTATAGTAGTTAAATTTTCCAACATTCTCTCTATGAGTAAGATCTTTAGACGCAATACACATAGTCGGAGTATTTTGAAAATAAGACTCACCATTTGATGTGCCAGGCATTGTTTAAGAAAACAGCTGTAGTAAAACTACTCTCATAGCTGTAGTTCAATGTCTTTAAAATACATCTAAACTTTAAATTATTCATTACTTAAAGTAATGTTACAAAAGATAACTTAATCGCATCAATAAAAAATAACACATAGGTCCACATTTGGTGGCACTGGGCAGCTATGAAACGCACAAATACGCACACACATACATGCCTATGTGTAAAACAAGACGGCTTTGTTTTTTGAGGAACTGGTTTAAAATATATCCCCACTATAAACCTGAGGCCAAGTCAATTATACACCTCGCCTTATCTGCTACCAGTTCACAAAGGAACCTTCCGTTGTTTTGATGTAAGAGTGTAGTAAATGCAGTGCAATTCAGTGGAGCGAGGCCGACAGGGGGCAATAAATTAATTTTGGACGCAGGCATCATTTTTGTTCCCCCAATTCTTCCTTTACAGCCTTTATAAAATCGCTGTGTTGAGAGGGATCGTGTTCTCTTGTCATTATTGCCAATGGCGCTGCTTAATCTCCTCCGGCCCTTTCTCTATTTACCCACCTTGCGTCTCCTGTCTGGGAGCTTTATTGGCATCAGGAAATTCTGAGAGTGGCAATTCTTGCCGTAAACCTAGTTCTGCATCTTCCGTGTTCCTGCTGTGATTATTTTTAACGATGCTGTTGTTGACATTGCTCTTCGGGGTTTGACACACAGAGCTGCAGACAGTCAAGTCATCGCCGTAAGGTTTTTTATCAGACTCTAGGTAATACTGCTCAGGGAAACTCAAATTGCACATCTGCTGGGTGCTTGACTGTGGCGGAGTCGTTAGGCTCACTGGGGACAAGTCCTGATCGTTGGACTCAGGGAGTTTCAGTCCAGAGTAGGTCTGTTCTGGCCGGAAGTATCCCTGGATGGGCTCGACACCGCTGCACATAGACCCCATCTCCGTCATGAGTCTGCTGAAGGCGGAAACGTCTGGCAGTGGTTTAAAACGCGTATACAATTCCAGACTGAAAAAGGAGGAGTCGTCCTTTCCACTTGAAGCGCTGTAAGAGCATGTACTGACCTGTGGGACTCGACCGGGACTCGAGTGCAGCTCTCCCCGGTTTACTAATCCCCGGTGGAGTTGATGTGGAGGCGAAACAAAGCCAGAGTGCTGCTGCGGCTGCTGGTTCATTTCCTCGGGTATGGTTAAATTTGGCACGGACTCACAGCTCTTTTGGACACTGGGATCCTGGGCCGAACAGACGGACTGATGGATGGCGCTGAGGGGTTCCTATAGACCTCCGCTTATTAAGGAGCTAACAGAAAAAGCAGTGAAAACGGATCTTTCAGAGCATGACATTGCTAGGACATAATTTGGCGAAGGCAAATGGGTGTTTTGCAATGGGCTTTTCAAATCGAAGCCCGTTCAGTAACCACTTCCTGTGAGGGGCCCAATCGGTGCACGATTTTTTGCAGACTCCTCCCCTTGCAGTATTTTTTTTTTAGAAGTTATAGTGACTCTGTTGCAGAACCCCAGGTTTAATTGATTTTAAAGACAAGTTGCGGGTTTCGTGTTTCTGATCCTAATCTATTTAGATCAAAGTCAGTGCATGTCTCCAGTCCTATACTCTGCCTTTGAATATTTTAAAAGCAGGTTATATGTTACATTTGTTTTAGTCTAGAAATTTATTAGAAATAGGAATGGAAATAGCTATTAAAGGCGAAGATGAGGGGCATACGAAGAGAAGCAGCATACATTTCCTCTGAACGTATCGTGGGGTTTATAAAAACCATTCGTTTTGATAGATTTAATGCTTACATTTGCGAATATCAGACATGTTCGCAAATGTAAAGGGATATGAGGGTATCTAATGTTTGGAAGATTATATTCAATGCATCTGAGTCTATCTATCGATCAATCTTTGCATCTGTCAGATATGTTAGTTTATTTTCTCACCAATGTATAAATCTTAACTCATTTAAATAGGTCCATATACCATATAATAATAAGACGTTCACGCGGTTGAATAGTTTACGTAAGATATGTAGAGATATGCCTTAAAGTTAATTGCAATATTCTGGATACGACTAATTTTCCGGTGAAAATCAATACAGATAAATAAATGGGCAATATACAGTGTATATCGAATATGAGCTTTGCAAGACACCAGCAGAAAAACGGTTATTACTGAACATTATTTCGAAACGATAAAGTACTAACATAAAAACAAATGAGCTAAAGCAAGCTGAAGACTGCATTTTAAAGTAGGCCTAAATGACATCATTTCTATGACCGTCGAAGTTCGTCGAAGAAAATCCGTCTGGTATTACATGTTTTGCTAGATTTAAGGAGTGCATTTGCTATGTCAATATAATTTATGAATTTCCTCCTTTGGGCTCCTACACAACTTGCTAATTCGACAGTCGACTCTGAATTCGATATTTGCAATTCGTTTCTCCAAGTCCAGTAACGACAAAATTTAACTGGACTGATCAATATCAACATTTACATATTGTGGGTAATTGAGTTATATGCACTAATTTCAGATATTTTCACAAATGTCCGTACATGTTTTAAAGAAGCACATGAACGATACTGTTATTTATTGAAGGGTAGGGGAGTCAGTTCAAACTGTGCAAAGAATCGCGCCTCTATATGAACTATTTCTAAAATTAGACAAAGGACACATCGAAAAATAAAGAAAACAGAACTATAGAACTACAACGATATGCTTAATACTATGTTACAGCATACCGGTCTGTACCCGATGGTAGTGCAAACAACAAGGAAAAAGAACTGAACACCATAGCATGTACAACAGCATAATTCTGAACAAATATATTTAATACATGCAGGAATAAAACAGAGGAGAATGCATTTGGAAGTAAAGAAATCCAAGAACTGCCCCAAGGTGTCGCTGTAAAACAAAGGAAACCCCACTAGGTGAGAAAAAATCTTCAATTTATTGACCAAATAACCGTTTTGATCCATTGAAGGCATATACGTAAGAGGCATTCCACAGGTCTTGCTGCTTGCAGATTTATTTGGTCTAATGCTTTTTATTCCGATAGTTTCTGACGAATATCAGTTTTAATACAATGTCAAATTCAATAATCACAGGTGGAATGAGCAATAATCTGAATATATTTCATGTCAGTGGCAATTTTGGGTTATTATATGTCAGCCATGTGAAGGAGAATGGATGGTTGTTACTTTTTATTTTTCAAGCGGCCGATGGGTTCTGAAACGTCATCTAAAGCAGTATTTTTCTCAGGCATTTGTGTACCACTGCGCTGTGACATGTGAGTAATAAATTTACTTTATTTTCGCTCCCTTGGTCATTGAGCCTTCGAGATACGTTGTTAATACGCTAAATATACAACCGCAAAATAAAAAGTTGAGAAGTAGAGACAGGCCCGGGTAACCACTACAGCGCAGTTTTTTTCCACTAAAACTATTTCTCTGGCAGATCTGACACAAACAACCCGCTCAAACATTATTTGACAAATAATGATACAGTCCTCTTTTTGCAACATTGTATTGCGCGGGATGGAGTATCCAACTCTTGAGCACATTTAACGAAGCTGAGCCCGAATATCGCACAGCAATAATGTATATTATTATTATTATTATTGCACGCACTATTTCTTTGTTTCTTAGTGTAGTTCGGCGTGGGCTTTGTTTTGAGCATTGTCACTAACTGCACACCGTTAACTTACCCTGTGTTAGCCACATGTTTATAAAAAGGCCTTTAACAATTATTATAGGGAACAAAGCGTTACCTTATTTATTTCCGAAGTGTGAAAGCTTCATTATATTTCCCACACAATCCACTCCCCTTTTTATGCGCATTCATTCCGAGTTCTGCACATGGGCAAACAAAAAGTCTCAGAATCCTTTACCACTATTCACCTCCCCCTTTCAACGTAAAAGCCGAAATACAACATTCCACAGAGCTGATTCGAAGGATTAAGGCCTTTGCTGACAATCTTATTTTGATTTTCTCTCCAGACCTGGGATCATGTGAAACTACAAAATAAGCGTCTCTATGTGGACTGGTTGGCATAAAGATGCTTGGTATATCTAGAAATCAATACAATGTACATAGTACAAACCTTGAGGTTGAAGGTCGAGATCTCCAGTGTAAAAGGCACAACTTATTCCGCACGGAGGACATCCGTTTAGTAGCGTGCATATGTAAGAATAAAAGGCATTCTAGATTATTATTCACAGTGCAGCTACTTGTAATCCGTTTGAATGCATTTCGTTACGTCAGTTTTGGGCTATTGAGAATTAAATAATTACACACCCAATTAACCGTCAGATTAAAATGTGCATCTACATGAAATAAATCACTAAAGCTAGCTTCATCATTGTTGAACATTAGACTGAATCTCAGAGCAAAACACATTACATAAATTCCAGATGTACAAACAAATATGACCAAATAAGACCAAGAGTTCGATACAGTCCAAGAACTAGAACTTAGAAAATGCGTCTTAACATCGCAGCTATAGACCACCAGTAATGAGACTTTTAAAAGCGTTGTTTATGCGCAACCATTCCTGTTTAATGTAGAATTTGCTTTTCGCACCAAAATCATTGGACAAAACTAACGGTTTCGAATCCCACGGTATTTTTGGTTGACACAACACCCAGCAGCTCTGCAACTTCTAAGACCAATTACAAGTTCTTGGCCTTAATAGTAGGATTCGATAGCAAGTTTACTTAAGGGTAACGTCTGTAAGAGCTATATGTGCTCACTCCATTTTCAGTTTTCGTTTTTCAATTTTCGTTTTTTCGTCAAGGATTCAAACGAAAACATCACAAAACGCATGTATATGCATGCAATTAAACCTGTAGGGTTTATCAGCCATGTCATTTTTGTTTTCATTAGGTTTCCATGAGATGAATGTCCAGTCCAGGACACCCCGCAGCCTCCGCAGTTTGCAGCAAAAAATAATATCTTTAGCCTGAACGCAGATTGAAATGATATTAATTAGAACATATCGACAATTGCAACAGAAATTTGTTTAAAATGTGATTCAATTTTTCCCACGAAACTAAGTACCATTACTAGAATGTTAAAATATTTACAAAAGCATTGCTTCATCTTTTCCTTTTTAAGGTTTAAGAATATCGTCCCATTAGAAACAGGCAAGATATTACTCGAACCAGAGAGTATTTTGTGATGCGAACAAGAATTCAATCTCATGAAGCGTTCTATTTAAATGTTATTGTTCTTTATAATCCAACACGTTCAGTTTTTGAAAGACAAAACGACATCCTGAAACTGCAAGAACAATGTTGTGAGAAGCGTTATGTAGAATAATATTATACGATTTCAAAAACAATAATTACTGGTACTACTACTATTAGTATTAACAAGAACAAGAACAACAACAACAACAACAATAATAATAATAATAATAATAATAATAATAATAATAATAATAATAATATATATGTTGTATATAATATATATATATATATAATAATAATGTTGGTGGGTGTGTTATAAGGAAAATTGTTCTCCTTTGGTTAATTACGATTGTTATATTAATTCACGCAATATACTGGTATATATTGCCCTTCACTGTTCCCAAAAGCATGGCCATTATTACTTACAATCATACCACTTAAATTCCGAAAGTTTTGATATTTTAATCCGCTGTCAAAACAATTGATCTAAGAGGCTCCACCGTTACCCTTTCTAAATCCTGAATACGTAGCCAACCATGGTCGACATTCAACAGTATGGGAGTTGGATCCTTTCGACGTGACGTGGCTCAAAGCGGTGTGCACGGTCCACTTTCACTGCATAGCAAACGCTGGATGGCAGTGTTGTACAATTTCTTCCTCAGCAATCCGCCACGGCTCAGGTATTTTCTTCAAGTGTCAATATTCAACAGTGCGTGTGAACGAGATGCCTGTCTGAAGACACATGGAATTGGGAATTTTTCGTACTGGGTGGCTGAAGTGACATCAGAACAAGATTTTGACTTGTTTGTTTCGGTCGTGTCTTGTATTGATTGAAATTTACATTTGCCTGACACATTTTTCTTTGATGAAGAGAAAATAAATTTATTTATACTATACTAATATTGATATGAAACTGCGTATAAAATAAAGCTACAGAAATGATAACTTTGTGTGTAATTTTACCATTTCAGGTCATTTAAACGTAACTCACAGTTATGGATTTCATAATAATTTCCTATAGTAAATCATTAGTTATGATTTACTGTACTATATTTACGACCCATCCTATTTGAATACGAACCATTTGCATGATATAGTTCCAAGAAAACTTCTACGTGGTTCATCCGAAAAGGGGATCTGCTGTATGGTGTAGGACACCTGACGTTCACGAATCGTTCACGCTGTGCAACAGTGATTAATACAACGTGGATCTTGAAATATTCTTGCTTGGGTATGAACTTTTGGAAAAAAACTGTACATTATGTACACTATAGACAACTGGGAAATAAGAGTATTTTATGACACTACATTGCATTATTATGCAATGTATCATACAGTATGTATTTGTCAGTCAAAGGTAAGGAGAGACGTTGATCACTCAAGGGTAATTTCTGTATGTAATGATATACACATACACTGAAAGTACAACCTTCTCATGTATCAAGTTTTGTGAAACTTTAGCCTCTGACTTTGGTGATAAACATGTCGTCGTTACACGTTAGCAGTGTCCGTGATAGGAAAATAAATTGTTTTTCTTTTAAACATGCCATAAATATTTGTCTTTTACAGTAGAATGTAGAGTGATGACGTGCCTTCTTAAAATGCTCATAGCCGTTAAAATAAAACCTCTTATTTACACTGATGATGGAGAAAACGTAGAGTCCCCGGGCTGCTCCCTCAGGCTTGCTTTCATATTGTGATGTAAATATTCTGAGACAAGCTTTCACTTCCATGAAGAAACAACTGTGCTTACATCCATAGGCTATTACACTTATACGTTGGCGTTGAGATAAATGAAAGAGAAACTTCAACACAATGAGGCCAATGCTATTCAGGGAAATATAAATAAACGGACGGAATTACTTTGTTAGGCAATGTATCAGTATAATCTGCTTTCCTTTCAATCTCAACATAACATGTGCATATAATGAGCAATGAATTTTGACAACGCCAACAACGGGGCTGTGTTTAAGAACTATTCGGTTTGTTGATATATGAGTGTCTAATTCTAAAAACAAATTCTCTCTGAAGAAAACTACATGGATAAAAACGATACACGAAAATGCTTTTCTATAGGCATTGACAGTGTATCGTCTGCATGCTCTGCGGCGTCATTTGCGATTCAATTATTTTGAAACCTAAAATAATTCAAATAAAAATGGTTTGGTCCACTTGAAATTAGAAGGTCCCCACCGTTTTGATGTTGAACATTTTTCTTACCACAGCACGATAGCTGTGTGGTAGTAAAATTCGTGGACAGTTTCTGAGCATTTGGACCCCTGGCAACCCACCCCATTGACCTTACTAGTGGTGAGCACATTTTGTCTGGTAACGCATCGTGTCTTGGCAACCACTTGTAAAGCACGCTCAAGTAAGAGCCACGAGGTTCTGGTTTTTATTTCCTCACTTTTGACATGGTCATCTCTTATGGTCACTCAGAATATATATTTGTCTAGAATATATGTATGTATTATTCGTATTATAACTGATATAAATGTTACGAAAAAGTGATTTAAAGAGTACTTGAACAAATCATCAATTGCAAAGATGTATAGACAATAAAATTAAACAGATTTGCAAAATCAAAAACACATGGTCATTATTCTTTTGTGTGGTCTCATCAACACCCTTCTCAACAGAAATGTGTTACAACAGCTGAGATCTAAGACTTTTTATAAACATGAATCCCTATGAGCAGCACCCTCTTTCACCAGAAGAAGGCCTCTCACAGACAGAGAAGGGCAAAGGGGTTTCCAAATATCCATACAGAAACGACGCCATACTTGAAGAATCTGGCAGTTTATCAGCTGACAAGACTTAAGAGCTGTATGGATATAAAGAAAACAACAAATTGACCAAAACGAATTTCAACATAGTATTTTGTTTGGGCTACTAAGGTACGTCATGAGGTAATCTTCGAAGTCCTTTTTTCCTTAGCCTACGGCAACCATGCAAACCTCACATCCCCCTGACTAACAACAACTGCGCCGAGGAGAGACAACAACCCCTCCCTACAAGAGGACAAGAAGGACTCACATCGTTGAAGCACCATCAGGGACAAAGTCCCTGATGCGTAAAGATGGCATATAGGTAGTAAAGCGCATTCATACTTCGAATATGACCAGGTGCAGGTATCCAAGTAAAAATGCATTCAAGGCTTAATGATTTTACCAAACACTAAATCTGACATACAGGAGCTCATATTCCTCAGTCAGCGTCAACTAATGTACTCCAAATACTCATCGACCGCAGGTAGTATGCCAGCAAGCGGTTTCTATGTTATGATTGGTAAAGACAAACAGGAAATTGTTAGGCCTTTCGGCGAGTTACCACAAGCAATGCGATCGGTTATTATTTGTTTCCTGGAAATTCCACATACTTATCATAACGTCATTGTTGTATTCAGCTATGGTAGATCGGATTCACAACATTACTCTCATCGAAATCGTCGTCATTTGAAAGACCTTACTACATAGGCCTATTTTAATACCTGTAGGCCTAGGTTTCAGAAGCCGAAAGGTTGAAATTATGATTCAAAACATAAAATACTAAGTATGAATTCAATTAAGGTATGTACGTTCAGAGAATCGATTGCAGTCACAAAGAAAGTTGGGACATGGTGAAATGAAAAAAAAAGAACAATATGCAATATGGATGTAAATTTAATCCAGCGGAGCGAGCCTTGTGTAGCTTGATTTATCGAAGATCAATAAACGTGCCTTAGCCGATGTACTTCTCCCTGTAAACTTAAAATATAAAACGATATTAGCATTTTTCAGTGGTTTTGCGAAATTACTCACCCTAACATAGTGAGCAATTAGAATATTAGGGCTCACATTAGAAATGAAACAATTGAATAATTTAACAGTGATCAACATTATGTCTTCAGTTCAGTTCTCGAAACCTACAAATGAATTATTGCCAAATATAGGTAAGGCATTGGTTCTCCTTTATTGTGATCAAAATGTGACAACAAATAGTATATATGTAATATTATAATATTAAGTCATTTAAAAAAGAGGTGAAAGAAGTAAAAATATAACGGCAGTCATGATTTTCTATCATAATTTTTATGTTGCTGACATAAGATGTCAAAATGGACAATGGTGATAGAATGTGATAGGAAACACAACAACAAGAAAATATCACGGCGTGGAAACATGGACTCTGTTAGCCACTCTGTTCACCGTTTCGGATAGCCATTGATACTAATATTGAAAACCAGATATGTTCATATAACTAAGCAATACTTTTGTCATGCTTGCCATCAATGGGTGTTAGTACTACAAAAATGACAACAATCTAGTCCTAGCAAACAAAATTCACTCTGAACAACAACTGAAATTCAATTCATTAATCAAAATGTTTCAAAAGAAAAAGATGACCCAATCTCACTTCATACATTGAATTTCAGTTCATTTCCTGAATTGACTGAAGTGAAATGAAGTTAACCCCAACCCTGCTGGCCAATACAAAATCAGCTTCTGAGGTAAGGTAACTAGAAGCTTTGTGGTATGAAAAATGAATTGCAATGAAGATGCAAAATCACCAAAAATCCCACATTAGCAGGTCGTATTCTTTCAGACTAACCCTAGCAGGTTGTATTCCTGCAAACGTATCAGTTTTGTATCCACAAATTGATAAATACTTTCCAAAGTAACATTGTAAGGTTTTTTGTTATTCAAAGAGGGATGGTGTATCTCTGGGTTCAACGCATGTGTGTTTCCTCTGTTCTTTGCTTTCATTTGTGTCACAGTCTTTATTCCACCGTAGATAAACAATTACATCAAATCCACTTGTATTGGACAGGTATTCTTCTGTTTGTTCTGTGTTCCCGAATTTCTGCACAAGACATCCTGTGAGATTCCCAGATGTTTTAATTTTAGAATAAGCTCTTAACAACACTTACAGACAATATTAACGGCAAATCCTATTCTCACAGTCCATATAAATACTCTTTCTCCTGTTCAAATTCATGTAAAGGTTGGCATATGATCACAGTGCACAATACCAAATCAAGTGGGCAAGAATAAGACTGGCTTTTCTCTTCATTTATTTTGAATGACAGTTGGCTGAGTTATATGACTGAATAGGGTAATGAAGATGTGGCAATACAAAAAGGGTTTTGCATTCAGCAATACCATCAGCCAGTACCAGAGCTGTCACTCTACATGTGTGCTCGTGAGGATTGCATAAGGTATTCTTTTTTTTACACATGGTCATTAATGAAACTTAAGAACAACAGTATTTCTCACCCATTGATATTAGTAAAATCAGGACCAGCAGCATGCCGTGCTGTGGTTAAAACACTCATTGCCTCATCTTAGACCTGTGGATTTCAGCACAGGGAACCTGTGACTGATGTATCTCACAAATTTTGTTGGCTGTTGCAGTCATGCAGGTCTGCTCTAACCAAATACATTCTGCAGTGTGAAGAGACCCATAGGGGAACTGTCTCTGATGGTGCCTTCCTGTGATTGGTCCCTCTGGCAGGCAGATACAAGGACACATTTTTGGGTGCAGATATTCTTGTGTTTGCAAACAGATGAAGCAATGAGCAGGATCTGTGGCTGTTACTCTGTGTAGCTTATCAATGTACCAGTAATGAAGCTACCAGCTGTACACTTTTGGTAGCGGGATTCTCATCAGCCTCATCTGAATGTGTGATGCCTTGGCTCAGGTACGTTTCTATTTAGTTCACTGGTATGATCCTTAGCAACTGACCTTTTTCCAGATCTTTTAGTAGCCCAAAACAACTACAGTTCTTCTAATGCTTTCAACCACCAATTCGTATTGACTTCAATGCATAAATATAAAATCAAGCTGTCGAGGCTGAGGAAACATTGACTGAATACAGAGGTAAGTGTGTAGTGAGTATGTGTGTTACATGGCTGAAGCGATGTAATTATGACATTGTGCCAACACAGAGAACACAAGTAAACTTATGTGTCACTAATCCCTCCACTGGTTTCCTGTCGCTGCCAGGATCAGATTCAAGACCCTGACCCTCGCCTTCTCTGCAGTCAACAGGACAGCCCCTATCTACCTCCAAGAACTCATCCAGCCCTACACACCAGCCCGACCCCTGCGCTCAGCAGCAACTGGACACCTCGCTCCTTGCATGGTCAAGGCAGGAGGTGCTCGTTCTGCTAGACATCGGCGTTTCACCTACATCGCTCCCCAGTGGTGGAACGAACTCCCGGTCTCGCTACGGACAGCTTCTTCACCCCAGTCCTTCAGACGGGGCCTGAAGACGCACCTCTTCAGACTCTACCTGGACTGACCCAGCACAAAATTGCTGCTACCCCCCCCCCCCCCCCAATCAGTGCTGTCGTAAATCACTGTGCTTTTTGAATTGTTTCTTGTCGCCACCTTTACCCTGACACTCATTGCGCTGTTTGAAGTTGTTGAAGTTTGCTGTTTGAAGGTGTATCGTATTAGTTGCCCTATACGCTGTAGTTGTACAAATCTGTTAGTACTGTGTCCTCAAACAGACCTTGCTCTCAGCTGAGAACTGTCTCATTGTGGAACTGTGCACATCCTGTCCCCGTACTGTCGCTATACTTTCTGTATGCACTTTTGTACGTCGCTTTGGATAAAAGCGTCTGCTAAATAAATAAATGTAAATGTAAATGTACAGGAATCAAGAAAAAAAAACAAAGTTGTCCTTGAAGAAATTATTTAAAGGATAGAGAGAGCTGTTTGGGATGCTTAAAAGGCAAGATTCCATTATGCATAATACCACAGAATTCAGTTAAACTTTTTTGCATGCAACAAAGAACCTTTTTTAGATTTATGAATGCAGTGGTGGAGCCATATCCTTGGACACAGGTGACGTGTTTTACCATTGTGTGTTTCAGTAAATCTTTACTATCCATGGCAATAAGTTCCAGAACACATGCTACCAATCTTAGAGCCTATCAAAGCAGGAGGAAGGTGCAGTGGGAGTTGGTCAAGTCAATTCTAGGAATGATGTCTTCATTAGATGCTCCAGGGAGCTTTTCTCAATCATAAAACATGAGTAATATTGAAAACGTATCAATCACTTATACAATTTGTTTTGAATGTTAATAAGGGCCTGAAATTCTTTGCAATTCAAATCCCCTGCAAGAGAACAGGTTCACTTAAAACAGAAAAGAAACAAAAAAGAACAAAAAATAGATGCAAGGTACATCAATTTACATACTCTGTTGTTGCATTATCAGTATCTGCGATATCAGGTGAGAAGTGTACCTGAGAGTAAAATGATCCATTAAACTTTGTAATCTCATCACCATTGCTGTTGAAATGGGTACATCAGATACTCCTACCAAGAAAACAGAGAGTGGCAGGAGCTCCCTGCAAACACACGGATGGCACTTACACCACCCTACACAGTAAGCAGGTTTTCCTTTCCTGTGTACTTCATACATATGAAGGAATATATAACTTTCCATTTTCGTTGATCTGATTTACTAACATTCAATTTCATACTGGTTAATCAAATGCTTCATGAGGAATAATTCATTAACATGTACATAATGTATATTTCCTATATATATCTCAGTATCTCCTTACATAAAAAAAACTAATGACAGGTATAAAATTTTCTTTTTGTTTTGCAAAATTACGTGTGTATAATCATATCAAATTGAATATGTATGTCTCATGTGGTCTGTATGAATGCACATGAGAAATTATGTATACATACATTATGAACCATTATATATTGTTATTGTGACATACTATACACAACTTGCATATTGGGGAAATTGTCAGTGGACAGGAACGATGTGCAGTGACGTATACAGTGTCTCAGTGTCTGCGCACCACCACCACCTCTCACAGACGATTGTTTACAAACCAGCTCAAACCTGCCCAAACCCGTTCTGTTGCTCCCCCTTATCAGCAGCACCCCCACAAGTAACCTGAAGCACAGGCACACCCCCAAGGACAGCCCCCAGGTCATCATTTGCCTTCTGACCTGTCTCTATCCATTGGTTACCAGCAGAAACCTCAACAGAGCCAAGGAGATTGGACATTACAAAAGTTGCAGAGACCTCCCCCATTTCAATGCTGCACCAGTTCCAGTGGGGCGAAGAACTTGGGACATCAAATCTCTTGAGACAGATTGTTATGTTGTTGTCTGTGTCTATGCCAATGTAAGTGCTTTGCCTGGGATAAAACTGGTTATATTACTATTGTCTGTGGAAACATCCTTAATATGCATCCTTGGTATATGTATATTATGTGTGTACTGTAATTACAATTGTACTCATCTGTTATTTGTACCAAAATGAAGTGTTTTATTTCCTAAAGACAATGCGTTAGTATTGCACCATAGCTAGCTAGCATCATCACTTCACCTGTGTGCATGCGGTGCAATGTAATAAGCACAGTACACACATAGGACCTAAATCGAACCGTGAGTCAGAACCGTGTCCTATTCTTGCGCATACGCAGTAATGTAAGGTGGCAGCTCCTAAGCAGTAGGCAACCTAACCACTACTAGCTCACAGCTGAATTGTGGGTACCAGGTCTGTGAGAGAAGCCCTGTGCTGTTTACTCACATGTAGGATACCAACTGCATGTATAGCTGTATAAAGGCTGCAGTTTTAGTTATGTTTTGCTTGTGTTTGATGAAGGTGATCTTTGGTTTTAATTTATAAGGCAAGTGGCACACATATCACATGCGCCTTGCCTCTGACTTACTGAGTTGTGTATTTCTTGAAGAAGGTGGTAGTACAGGTAGTTGGGGCAGCAGTGCAGCATAGTGGTTAAGGAGCAGGACTCATAACTGACAGGTTGCCGGTTTGACTCCCCGCAGGGGTACTGCTGCTATACCCTTGAGCAAGGTACTTGAGCAAGATTGATATAAGTCGATTGAACCTGTGATTGACATAAGTCGCTCTGGATAAGAATGTCTGCTAAATGCCAATAATGTAATAATGTAGCCAAACTACTGTAGCACTGTAGTACTCATCACATCCACTAAACCTCCAGTCTGAATGTTCTAATACAGACCCAGACAGACTGATGTGTTGTTAATAGGCAGTTCACCAAATGCATAACTTTTGCAGCTACCCAGGTTCATCCATATTATAACCTAACATTATAAAAGACGACTAACATCAATATATATGAAATGGACCACAATGCTATATGGAGAAATAAATGTGCTGGCAGCTACAAAACTACTGACAGAAACATACTAAAATCTATAGGATCCCACATTTTAGAGGCCCTGCATAAGCACAACTTTATATCTGTGTCTATTGACCTTGGTAGGCAAGCTGCAACCGCCCCTCCCCGACTATTACATTCCTGCTGCTACACATTAGAGATGCATTGCACCACAATTAGGGGAAGTGAGGGAGAAAGAGTGGTAATTTCAGCAAAACTGTGTTAGTCATTCATGACATAATATGCTAAAGTCAAAATATGCTGAAGCATTCCCCATTATTCTCATTTACAATAACTGAAGACTACTCAAAGTTTAAACAAAGCCATGTCATGTATGAGTATGGGTGTTAGTGACAGCTCTTTTGGCATTTTGTGAAATTTAATTGGGTTTAACATTTGCATTTGATATTTGCAAAAATATGTCTAACAAGTCTGTAGTAAAACAGGTGAAGTAGTGAAAAGGACCAGATTGTAAAGAACAGAATGTAAAGTATGTAAGATAGTTAGCCAGATAACAATCTAATTGAGTCATTTTTCATACCTTAAATGGTTGTTCAATATGTCAGAGATACAAAACAGCCAAACTACATCTCAAACTCCAGCACAAAATCTAGCTTGCCACATTAGGCATAATGACTATCAATGGTGCGAGAATGTCATGAACCTGTCTCAGCCTCTTCTCTCACATTTCCATCACATCTGCTGAAGCATTCTTTCCTGCACAAATTAAGACACAGCCACTTATGCGTGCAAACCATTGTCAATGTCCTCTCTTTCTTGATACACTTTTCATTGAGTCAGATATATGTAATAGTTTTAACTCAGCCTTCAAACACTGTTTGTCTTGGAGAAAATATCCCTGACCCTGCTGCTGCTCAACACTATTGCTTATATCCATTTCTCTTCTATTCCTCTCCAAAATGCAGGAATGTGCTGTAAAATAGCAAAAGCCCAATATTCAATTTGAAGACAGCCTTCTCTCCGAATGGCCTGTTCTCGTCATAATATGTTCGTGTGTACTTTTGTTCTTCTGGACCCTAACCTGGTTTCTGGATCCAGGATTGGACACTTCATCGAGATGGTTCTCCTTTCAGGAACCAAGACCCTCCATGTTTCCATGAAAGCATCCCTTTGTTGTGCTTTCTCCAGGCATCTCTTCTGTGTTCAACATTGCTGCCCACTTGGATCCTCCTGTGTACCCTGGCAGGATGGGAACATCAGGTACTGTCTGTGGTTGGTTTGCTGTTTTCCCAGATTGTTCTTATCAACTTTTCTCTCTTTCTACAAGGCTTTGTCTCAAATTTCAATTTTTCATCAGGATTCTCCCTTTACACCACATCATTTGGTTTTTTTCAAAGTGTTGTTATACTTATGACACTTAGCTGCATATCTCCTGTCTGCCCTCTGACTCACAGGTCTCTCAATGATTTACAGCATACATTTCTACCTGGATATTGTACAATGATGTCAAATGCACTCTTTCTGAGACAGACACGCTGTACCTACCAGTTAAACTCTTACCACTCCAAGACCTCTCCATAACGTTGGATAGATATACACTGTTCCCTTACAAAACTTCAAAATCACCTTGGTGTTGCTCTCATAACACTTCCACAAAATAAAAATCCTCCATGTTTTGCAGCCTAATCTCAGACCCTTATTCATACCCATGGACTAGCCTGCCTGAACAAATGCGAGACCTTATTGAATGGCCTCCATGCCTGTGCCACCAGATCACTGCAATTGATTCAGTTGCATGAGTGTTCCTCGGCTGGTTTTCGACCTCCCAAAATGTGACCATGTTTCACTACTTGTTTCCCTTCACTGGCTTCTGATCAAAATATTCATCTAATTCAAACCTCTAGCGCTAGCCTATTAGTCAGCCCAGTACGTAGCTCCTTCCTACCCTCAATCCATCATCATAATATTGCTCCCCTTCATGATCTTACCACTTGACAGCATCTGGTCATCTGGCAGTTCCTACCCCCAACAGCAGCACAACCTTACCTCTTTTGCTAACTGAACCCCAATAGTGGAGTAACCTACAGGTAGAGGCAACAATACCTTCAGACACTGCTAAGAAACTTACCTTTTGAAATCTCTCAAAATTCCACTCCACTAGTATGAACATGATCTAGCACATAAACTGACTAAAATGTGACATAATAGGAAGCTGCTGTAGTGTTTACATTGTTTTGAGAATACATCTGAGGCTGAGCAAGCCTGCAACCCAGTATTCAACGTGACCACACCGGGCTTAATGAAAGTGGGTGCGTTTTCTTTTTTTTTACTCTCAATAAAGAATTTCAGATATTGATTGCACAGCCTTCCTGTAATGAAATTCCTGGAAAATCAGAAATGCGGTTGTATTTTGTTGAATGTCTGTCATAAAAAGAAAAAGTAGTTATGGTAAATTCATCACATTTATTATTGTGAATATAATTCCACGTCTTCGTCACATAGTATTGCTAGTTAGTTAACGACAGTCAGTTAATTAACTAACGAGGGACATTTTTGGTCCCTTCAGTTGACATGTTTTGTTCATTTTCAAGTCAGCCTCCATGTCGAGAACTGAAGACAAATGTGAATTAATGTTTGGCATGTAAACCTCTAGTCCTGCTAGACTGCGAAATACATATAAATATGAATAAAAGGCTATTAGTACTGTTGACATTTATGGCAAGATTCAAGCATAACACTTTAGTAGAATGTAGCCTGCGGGTGAGCAAAATATCATGTTTTCCCCGCGTTTATGACGGAAAACTAGCAAAAAAAAATGTTTAACCTTCATAGCCTCGGTCATAGATTTAAATTACACTTAGAATGGTTTGGACTCTCTTGAATGATTATCTTTAAAAGAATAATGACATTGACACCTGGTTCGCTCTACTATGTGCAGCGCGCCAACGTCTTTTTTTACTGTCTAGTTGAAAACTACTGTTAGTTGTCTTTGGACTGAACTCCACTGCAGAAGATTACCGGAATGTGGTGGATTTGCCGGTCTCTTGTAATTTGCCTGTCATGTCCTGTAAAGTGACCTCCCACAGCAGCCACAAACTGCCGCAGGTACCAACAGCCTGTGCAATGGATTTGACAGTTTAGGATACATGTCAGTACGGGTGTCACAAATGTCCGAGGTGACAAGAATGAAAAATGAATCAGAAACTAAATCCAAACGACGTTCTTTGAAATCAACTAAAATATTTTCGGTACCCCTTGAAATCCAATGGTTGTTTGTTTCCCATTATTAATACAATTCTGAAGACATAAAAAACTATCAAAATATGCATTATCGTGAATACCCCAGTAGCGTATTTGCATGCCATACCACCTTCTTTACCATGTTCTTACGAGTATTAGCATCCAAATTTTATTTTACACAAGGAATTGTATTCGTCATGATTAAATATATGCAAAATGAGGTGCAAAACAATGTACATAGATTTCCCACACAACTGTTTAACACTAGCGCATGAAATAACCTAAAGGCTATATAATAATAATAAATTTATACAAAACATGTCAGCATTGTTAGGATGGTGTGTTAATGCCCATCCAAGACGCTGCGATTTGGAAGACATTCTCTCCCAAAAAGTCAAAGGACTGCACTTAATCACTGTTTCCGTCAATTCAGAATATTTTCTTCTTCTTTTAGGCGTGAAGCACTCGATTGGCCGTTAGCTCTTGTCCGTCAACACTGCGCTGCCTTCAGGGCTAGTGCAAAGTGTTAAAACAAAACAAAAAAAAAACACCCATGTCATGATTGAAAATTTTCAAAATTTACTGGACCCCAAAATATGGAATTGGCGATTTGAGGCGAGCGAGGTCAATTGCGCCTCCAATTTTAATGCGCCACTGATTCATGGAGAGAAGCGGTGAGGTAAGTACACAGCTCAACACATCTGGACTGAAACCTCGTTTTGCCGATGGGCTCGTTCGTCCACTGTGATTCAACTGCCTTGGCGTTTAATACAGCCCACGGTATACTGTATCCAGATGTGCAGAACAGATTTGGATTCAATTCGCTTAGAAGCTCATTTCCCGCTTTTTACCATTAGGCTATTGAGTTCAAAATACAACGCACTCCACTTATAGAATTGATAACGACATACATATTTATTTTATTTTTGCGATCTTTGCTTGTTTGTTGAATGTAGTGGTAATACTTCAGAAAAAAAGAAAAAAGGGTAACAAATGTCGAGGAGCTGGCACAGCGGATAACGAGGTCAGTGTTTGCAGACCGGGCTGAATAAGAAGGTCGGTGTTAGATTCATTACAAACAACAAAGGAAACAAGTACCACTAGTACATAAAACAACAGCTTCATTCCCTCCAAAAGCAACGCCGCTTTATAAGGGCAACATAATTGTTGTGCCCCGTAAAATTTCACAGATGAGTTGCGTGTTGTATGCCAACACATTTGGTTTTTATAGTCCCACAATTAGGCTGACTCTGATTTAGGTAAGCAAGCATTCCTTTCCATTGAATATGACGCCCTGCTCCGAGAGTCAATATTGGTGAGCAGCTGAAACGATCACCGACATGCTTGAATAGTGGTGTTTTTATCGGGTATTTTTTTAGGTCAAGCTAACATTGATCAGATTTAAAATTTGGCGAACAGAATTTTCCTTTATAAACGTCCTCCTGTAGTTCAGCATAACGTTTTCTAAGGTAGGATTTGCCAGTTCAGTACTACTCAATTCACAAACATGCAACGGAAAGTCTCGTTCTGTGTCTATTATATAAATCCTTGAAATATGCCGCTTATTCGGCTTTCGTGCAATTTGAATAATACTAATCAAGGTGCCAACATAGAATGAAACGATGAGCGCATTTCGACATACATTGATTGTGGTTCTGACAAAATGTATACTGTTGTCACTGAAACATCAATATTTCTTTGAATCGATATGCAATAAATGTGTTGCATTTAAACAGGGTACGCTAATGACACATTATTTCTTCTTTAGGTTGATGCCAAGACCTATTAGTGAGAAGGCCCGATGACTGATTATACACATCGTGAGGGCATGTGTATGGGTGATTCGGTAGATTTTCTGAAATGTTTCCCCTGGAAATCTTGAAATGACGCAAGCAATTTATGCTTCATAATGCATATGTGCATATTTTGAAAACAAATGCGTTCTGTTTATCAGTAGATTGCGCCTCGCTGGTTGACACCCCCCCCCTCTCTCTCTCTCTCTCTCTCTCACACAAACACACACACACACACACACACTTTCACACAGACACACTGTCGCACACACACGCACGCACTCACGCACTTGAAGATAACAGCTTATGTATAAGCTTGTATAAAATTTCACTTTCGAACCAAAATTTAATTTATTAGGAACGGGAATGTAATTCTCTGTGGCTGGTTGCCAGTCTTCTTCGTATCGCTATCTGTGAATTCGTAAAAGAATCGGGACTGAATTGGTTCTATAATTTCGACTGTTTATAAGATGAAAGTCCTACATAGAACGAGCTGCGACTGATTACAGCTTTGTCTCAGCGCATCTCAGAGATATGCAGTGTATTGTGCTGTACGTGTAATTTTTACATTGCATTACATAATTTAGCTGACGCTCTCATCCAGAGTGACTTTCAAAGTGCATCACTATGTTAATAGCAGTAATTCCTCGTTTATTCTGTAGCTGTGAAATTTCTTGATGGTACACGACAAAAAAGCAAACAAAATTCAAATGGCAACATGAAATATGAAAGTATATGTTACATGTTTGATAACTGTAATATAACTTTATCCAGTTTCGGGTTTACTACTGTTCGAAACGTATTTTAAGTGGGTAAAATGACAAATATCGCATCTGAAATCAGTTTCCTTTCGTTATAGCATTACCATCCCACGCTTTCAGATGTGAATGAAAAACCCGACACACGCAGTCAATTGTTTCGTTACATCAAAACACGTTATTACATCAAAACAAGGATTAATAGGAAATTAGATTTTTGTGAAAGGACTTTACATCTCCAGTCGGCAGGTGAACAAAGTCGCAGGGTCGTGAAGTTTCTTTTCTCCAAGACTATTTGCTTTGTGATAGTGTGATAGTAACATATTTGAAATAAACTGGCCTGATATTACAAGTTAAATCCGAAATGCCAAGAGTTGAAATTATTAAAACAAGTTCCCTGTTGGACGCCGACACCTGTAATCACGCACAGGGTCGAATCATTCAAAGTGCACAATCGTTTTGCTTTTCAAAACCGAATTTAGTGGAGTATTATCTCGGGACACAATAAAGAGCAAGACAATTATAAATAACTTTACACTTTGACTATCTTGACCCAAGTTTCCGCAGGCGATTTCTTTGTTTCTTCCCATACGGAATTAGTATGAGCTGTGTTCCACTGAAGAAGTAGAATAAGGGTGATGCATTTTGTTCAACACCTTTGGAGTGTTTGCAGACATCTAATACATGATAGACAAGTAATGCAATAAATTAGGCACACAAATGGTTTCTGAACTGAAATGAATATAAATCCTTTTTTTTCGCTAGTTATTGTTTTGAACACTAATCTAATAATTTGATAGTATCCGATGTTCTGCATTAAATGGTACTTAAACATCACACCAAGAGTCTGTCAACAAACAGTTAACAGTTAAGACAAGATAACGATGTAAATATGTTGATATTTTCAATATGAAATGATATGATAAATTGATCTTGTGTCCTCATGCCCCCTTAATGTCCGCTTGCTTATACCGCGGTCTGCAACAGTCTTTGAATTCGGGCACAGCCTGTTTCTCACCAAGAGAGGCATGTAATTCAGCATTTCGTTTCATTAGGATGAAAACGCGTAATGCAAAATACCGGCTATTGATGCTCCTTTTCTGCGCGTGTGCCTGAAATGAAGGCGAAACGCGTCTTTGAACTTCCATCCTCTAATAAATAGTTGCTTAGGATACATGTCTCAGTGTTGGCTGTGTGCGTCGGCGAATATGCATGTCCGAACTCGGTCGTCTCATACTTTCTACAATAAAAATAAATCCGGATACCCCAAGACTTGGCATAATTTAGATAAAGACTTCTAGTGATCCAATCATAATATCGTGTGTCACCTGTCAATCTTGCATGGCGTTAAAGAGGAATATTCTGAAATGACAGGAAATATTATCTGCGCTTTAAAAGTCGGTATCTGAGAAACCTGTCTCCAAGAAAACTATTAAAACTTCCAAATTTCACAGTACTGAATGAATTCTCACTATGCTATGGTACGATTTCTCACTGCTATCTTTATTGACATTTAACAGTGGAAAATATTTGGATAAATAATTTCAATATGGGTGCCCTTTATAATTATACCAAATACAACATACAATACACCAACTGAAAAGAACAGAAAACGAACTGAAACGATTTACATCATACTGTTGTTCAAAGGTAGCCTAGTTAAAAGTTCTTTGCAGTTTATATGCTGATGTAAATTGTAGTCATGACTACTGCATTAAGAATGGCCCACTGACATTGCTATATATTTTTCTCCAGATGTGAAGGATGCATTATTATTGCTTTTTAACTTACAAAAGCTAAGAAAATGTCTTTTTACATAAAAACGTTTTATGCCGTTTTACTAATAATATCGTTCAGAAATATGAAAGCCAACCACGACACATGCAATGGCTCCTCTCCATGGAGCGCATCGTCATCTCAGGCTCGTGAGTTGGTGTTTTGCTTGTTGTCGCTCGATCGACATTTTAGCGTCGAAGGCCCAAGTCCTTTGACCAGCCCGGTCCAGACAGGGGCCAGACTACTAATTGTTTACAAGATGTCTCAAGTTCAACTGCAAAGTCAACCGAGTAACAAAAGACTACCCGCAATGCAGACAGGGGGAGGGGGGAGTGTTGTTGAGGGGGAGGCAAGACTCTGGACATGAACTTGATAGAGGCTCAACAGACATTTCTCGAGAGAAGGATTCCGTTGGGACAACTGGTTGAAGGAAGAGAAAAAAGCCAAAGCCATTTGCTGATCGAACTCCCAGATTCTGCAAAGATGTGATTTATCTGTTTAGATGCGACGTATCCAGAAGTGCTAAGGGGGAAAATAAATATTATATCATGTAGTACGTTGTTACAGTGTGTTACTCTGGAGCACGCTGCGGGGGAGTCCATAGCTTAATTAACAGCAAACCCCAGCTATTGCGTAGGCATCTTTCACTGCAGGGTAACATTCGTATTTATTCACCAAAATGATAAACAACAATCTTAACGTGGTTGTGCGAGAGTATTGGCTCTTATATTGGTCTTGTTTTAGGAATGTGTCAGATTTCTCTTAGTGAGCATACCCAGCCGTGGTCAAGTTACACACCCAATACCCAACTGGTAGTTTTTTACATGTTCCTGAGAAACCACTTCGTTGAAACTCAACCATATAGTCCTGTACGGGTGTATACAAAATTAATAATCAACCACACGGAACAGGAGCATTTACACAGTACACAGCGCTTTCCTGAAAACAACGGATTGTGTATTCACAATGATCCTCTAATTCGGTCTAAAAGAATCTATGAATTAACATTTCAACAGCGCTGAACAATTTAAGATATTCAGTAAACCTACATGCAGCAACATTCGAGTTGTATATTTTTTAACATTGTTATTTTGGCGGTAAATGACTGTGCCAGGTACGCATTCCTCGACAAATCTAGTTTCTATTAAACAAACTAATTTTAACTAATATGCCAATATTAAACACAGGTTACATGAAATCACATGCATTTAACAGACACTCTTATCCAGAGGGACTTCCTGCACGACAGAACATATCCATTCAATTTAAACCAGCAACAGCGTCAGACCAGGCTAACAACATTCCCAGACCAGTGAGTGTGAGCAAAAGACCACTGAGTGTGAGAATAAACTTTACCTAAAATGTATTTACACTTTACTTAAAATGTATGGAACACAAGGTGTAGGGAACAGAAGATCAAACATTTACTGAAGGTCAAATGCAGTAACGTATAGCCTAATACGTTTATGCATTAAGCCTTGCATATCGTATGCGTTTGGAAATGACAGACTAACTTAACCCGTGGAACAAGAGGAAGTGTCAGCTTTGCTATTTAGGTAGGGCAATTCCTTCCCTGAGCTTTAAGTTATGCACTCTTCGAAAAAAGGTAAAAGCCACCATCAAATCAAAATTGCAACAAGGAGCCGTTTGTTAGAAAGCTTTTGTCAAGTTCAATTCTAACTACTGGTGGAAGGGCACCAACTTTATGGCCTAGTGTATTTAGGGGCGTACAAGCCATATTTGCACGCATGCGGTGTGTTAAACAGTCGCACATCTGAAAATGTGTCTCAGACAAGGAATTCGGTTTACTTCATAAGAAATGTTTTATACATGCTGCGTGTTCCATGGTGAAATTCTATGCCGCTCCGATCACCTTATGAAGAAGTTGAAAATGTGTCCCTCATGTTAAGTCACTGGTTCTTCCTCGCAAATAGTAAAATGTACTCGAAGGTTGCCGTTTTCTCGTATCTAAAGGTCCTCACCCGCAAACACAGAAGTCACCAAATTTCGTGCCGCCCCAAAATCCGTTTTTAGTCTACAGTGCAGAGGATTGTTGAAATGAATGATGTCTAATGAGACAAAAACATGGCTTAAAAATAATCCAACATATGTTACAGGAACAGTTTTGTTTTAAAATATAATAATGCTCTCCATGTGGATTCCAGTCACATTTAAACATTTAAAACGTATCCTCGATTCAACACGTATACAGCTCAGCTTCAGTTCTTCAATTCTATTTTTTCAAAAGATTAAATAAATATGAAAAAAATAAAAACTTAAAGATTAAGTGGGTTTGATTTTCCTAGCTGCAGGTCAAGCATTTTTGCAGTCCTCCATAATGGCATTTCAGGCTGTCTTTTAGTGATTGTGTTTTTGTCCTGAAGCCTATGTAGATTACAGTGAACTGAGACATGGTACGCATAATAATTCCCGTATTTCCGTTCCCCAGAATTTCTTATTAACATAAAATATTATATATTAAATTTAGCTGTTTTTCAAATTACCCTGTTTAAAGGCTTTCCACAGTAATGATCATGACTTCATCTGCACGTTTACTGAATCGATCATTTTTCCTGTGATTCACCAATTTTCGAGAGGCATAAATACAGTGGGACCTCAAACAGTCCTCTAAAATCTTTGAATTTAAGCCCCAAATCTCCGGATTATCCGAGAAAACCTCACTTGGACCGCGTTAAACATAGCTGCAGGATCACGTCATGGATTTTATGTGCTATGATTTCTTGTCCTGAACACCATATCCGCGGTACCATGTCCATCGCATAAAAACAGCCGGATATCAGTATTTTGTTTAATGTTATAATGTGAAGCAAAACATCGAGTAGGCCAACACGAAAATACAGGCACCCGCGCCCACTTCCTCGCTGTCCCACTCCTCTGCCTACCCTGTTTTCTTCTTGGAATTAGAATTTTCTTCTTGGAATCTCAGAATTATTTATCTGTTAATTGACACGAATATAAATTCAAGAGGAATGAAATTCACATGCAGGCATAAGCGACAATCCGCGCAGGATATCAGAACATTAAAACTCTCACACTCAGGCGGTGCGAGAGAAGTGAGATGAGAAGAGCGGACAGGAATATGTGAAGGGGGCGAAGTGAAGCCTCTGAATCACGGCGGACCTTTTACACCTCTGCTAATCCAGGCCTCCTGAGTGCAGGGAGCAGGGAGAGCACACTGTGGCTCTGCTTACTGTCTGACAATTAAACTGTTCAAACCTGGACAGATGCGTAAATCACGCCACAAAAAGACTATAAAACGGATTATAGACCGGCTATATCTGCTTATCTGTAACAACACAGAGACTGAACAGGTGCGTATGTGTCCTCATCATTTTTGTTTAAAATAACGTTTCATGATCCTAGTTTTTTATCGATCATTCCGATGAATACAGTAAGCAGGACAAAATGAAACTTAACAAGACGCAACAGCAGGGGTCGCCGTCGGGCATCCGCTGGCGTGCAAGGTAGCAGTTACTGCTGCAGACGGTCACTGTTTGATTATTTATGAATTAGTCAGAGTCAAGGTCACTGCTTATCTCGTGTGCACGTGACGCTCAAGGTCAAGTTTAAGAGCTGATTTAGTGCGGCTGTCTGTGCCTCGCGCCCCTTTTTCTTGCACATCAAAAGTTCCTCAGGAATCATGGGTAGTAAATAATGGGTATGAGGAGTCTTCACATTAGATACATGTGCAGAAACTGAAAGCAATTTAATGACCAGAATTTGATTCTACACATCTGTATGCCTGTCTACTAATCGAATTTCGAAGAGTAGGCCTATTTTTATTTTTTATTGTTTATTTATTCTTTTGGTAGCGCTTCTGAAGGTTATGGTAATACATTTGACGTCTGCGAGCAAGATATTCATTTCACAATGTTTTATTGTTGTGTCAAGTGACAGAAGGTACAGTAAAAATTTTTATTTCATATATCATACACTAAACAAAAAAGTAAGTGGTATCATGCCAAAGTGTACTAAGGCGTTCTTAAAGGCTTTCTTCAAATCCTTCATATGACACGGGCCTTTTATTCCATTTAACAAAAGGTGTTTATGAGTTAGTGATTTAGGTGGGCATGAAAGACAAGATAGTTAAACATTCATATCACTCTTAAATTCATCATTAGCATTAGCATGCTCATTCTACATCGTGCGTTTACATGATTGAATCCCGCATGCATCAAGTTTGGCAAATTTATAAGAAGATTTTCGTGCAAGTAACCCTTCTAAAATCAAACAAATGGTGCCTTTCCCTCACAATGCACAGCTAATTAACACACAAGTGTTTTATCAAACAAATAAACAAAACTGGATGTGAATTATTCTCGAAATGGGGGACTTTGCGAAAAAAAATGTGTTGCAAAAATATTCCATAAATTACATTGACTCTTCACTGACAATTTGGTGTTAATAGTTTAAGTATATTTTAGATTCACTTTACTATCATTTTATCTAACAATTTTACATTCATACCAAACTTACTGATGTTGAGGGTACAAGTAACATACATACTTTGCAGTGCATTTACTGATTTTTTTCTTCTCGCTATAAAAGACTACTTAAAAGGTGAACTGTAATTTACTAAATTCATTTTTCTGATATAGTCAATTTATTGTGATCGACAATTGAATTATATTCTGGAAACTATTTTACAAGTGCTATAAACCGTAAAGACTGGAATATAATTCTTTGTATAATGCATTTCCTATACTACAGCAATAAAACACAAGCAAAGCAGCAAACATATATAAAAGCACGAGTATATAGTAAAGTAGACATTAATGTTTACTGTATGTACAGGTCTTGTCAGTCTATCTTAGTCCGTTGGAAGGGTTCTTCGCGTCCTTCTCCTTTAAAATAACTATTTTAAGGAATTTCACAGTCAAAACAACACCAAAAATGGTAAATCCGTATTGTATCGTGTCTATTTATTTTACCCTCTCTTTCTTTCTTTTTTCGTTCTCGACTCCTTTTTTCTTAGTTTGACACAATAAAGTCCACAGTTCCGAATGAATTTCTTGGCCTATGACTATGGAGCAGGGTTCTTGAGTTTGGCCACGAACTTCTTTTCCTTTACTCTCCGGTTTTGAAACCAGATAGTTATTTGCCTTTCCGACAAGTTGGTTACTGCAGAAATCTTTCTCCTCTTGTCTTTCGTGATGAATTTGTTGGCGGCATATTCTCTTTCCAGTTCCTTTAGCTGCACCTTGGTGTAAGGTACTCTTTTCTTCCTACCGCGGCGGAAGGAGCTGGCGTCCTGTTGGTGGGCCACTACGTCTGTAATTAACAATAACATTGTAACTAGAAGAATGCAGTTATGCTCTGTATCACTAATATTTTTTTAACTCGACATCTAACAATATTAAAAATAAACAAATGTCAATTTATTGAAACTGCGTGATAATCCATTGCCAATAAAGTAAAGATCTTTGCTAGTCGTATGTTTGAATATGCAAGGACGCAACAAAACAGCAGAAACACCCAGCATATATCTTAAACGTCTTCAAAGGATGAAGTTAAAAAATTAGCCTATAATCTAATATTAACTTTGAAAATGCAAAACAAAACTGAGAAGCTGGGCAGCAGCTATATCGTTTTTATGATTCTACTTATTTGAATCTGAATGCGTAGGGAGATTGACGAAAAGGAAAACTTATTAATAACATTATTTGGTTAGCAAAAGCCATCACTGAGCACCGAATCTTTTACCTGCAAGTGCAGACTTCCACAGATGTCCAGTCTGTGCCTGGTCTTTCGCGCAGTACATCTGGCTTCCCCATCCGTTAGTCAGCGCCCATGGCTGATAGCTGTCCATTGGCAGCAGAGTCTCGTGCCGGGGCTCTCCTGCCCCAATTGTCTGCACCACAGAAACGTCCAGGTAGCTCGCCATGGGCTGATACGGACTGGCATAACCGTGGTAAAATGCGAACTCCTTTGGCCTGCTAGAGTATTCTTCGGATGGAACTGGGGTGTCCATGTATTTCTCAGCGGAATAGCTGGAGAGGGCGCTAGGCTGGGTACAAGATTTCAGCGAACCCCTCCCCATTCTACATGAGTAATAACCATTACCGAAATAACCATACGGGAGAGGGGCTGTGGAGGAGCCTTGAGGAACAGCCGGGCATGGAGCACACTGTTTTCCCGCTTCCCCGGACCCAGAGCCAGACACATCCACAGCAGAGTAACCAGATCCATGTGCGAGACTGGGAGGATGACCTCCCAAGGCGGAATGAGCCATCAGATTTCTGCACTGGTTGGCTGCGAAATTACCGGCACCCACGAGACCCTCCATATTCTTGCTGACCTCATCCAAGTTGTTTTCATATACAAACATAACAGTGTCTACCCAACGAGGATTCAGGGAGGCGGTCATATCACGATCACCATTCAGGCAAAGAATGCTGTTTCAAAGACTGGGGTGCAGAGCAGGCCACTCGGTTACATCCACACTACTGCATTGACGCAATGGACAAGAGTCAGGAACAATGCATTTTCATTGGTTAGGAAGAAGCCACGTGATATGCAAAACATAACCGTGTCGGAATAGGTGAGAAAATATTTCTTTATTTCTTTCTAGAAATAATACATGAGGTTTTTTATAAAAGTGGTTTTAATAATTTAATTATTCTCTATATTCTACATAGCCTATTCTTTTGTTCGGTAATCCCATGTATCAGAAAAGCACCAACGCTGAAGAAAATAATTCTAAAACGAAACATTGAACTTCATTGAAACATTGAACTTCAGTTTCTACCAGACTCATATCCAACGTAGTATGATATGCAAGCTTTGCAACCTTTTTTACACCAAAGTCTGAGAGATTATAAAAAACTTTAATATATAGAAGCATATTCCTGTGTTAAATATCTCTTTTCATGTGCGCACCGTGTAAATGACGAATGGGATACTCACATTATTCATATAAACCTGAAAATGGAAGCGTTCTCGAAATACCACAATATTTACATCTCGCCATGTACTAATGATACTTGCAAAAGAACAGTGACAAATAACCTAAAACACACAGCACGAAGTTTCACTTTTTAATGTCAAATATGAAAAGATGAATATGTATATATGTGCTCTCTGAATAAGGAAGATAATAAAACGCATGTCAATTACGACTGGAATTTGCAGAGTTCGCTACAAATAATCGGGCTGAAAACAATGAAAGCTAAGGACTCCGTGACAGTTTTCAAATGGAAATCAGCTGGCCGCGTTGTGGAGTCCCCTGCATGCAAAACGTTTTGACCATTTTCAGCAATACATATAGTTAGTTACTAAACGTTAGAGTGTCTCTCAAAAAGCAACACCTTAAGGAGCTTCTCTATTACGCAAACCTTCCAATGATTGGTTACATAGGCTGTCCTTTTGAAGTGAAGTTTAATTAGATCGTGTAAATCACAAAATGTTTCCCGATGCTTATGGTTATATTAAAGACTGGTAAGATTCTGTGCCAAAGATATAAAGGCAATTTACGGTTGGCATTAAAATAAACATGGTTATACAGGAATTCTTATTCTTAATTTCAGATTTCACGTGCTTTCATAGGTTTTCAAAATGTTAGTATTGTAACATTGTGATTTTACACTGAGTCTTTCAAAAACATCCATTAAAAACTTGAAATATTAATATGAAAATACATGAGCAAGGCTCAGTAATTTAAACCCATAACCTAAAATGTATGTCAACTCAAAGAATGTGGGGAATTTTTAGTTCAACAAGTTTTAAAGGTTAGTACACTCGTATATCCATTTACCTGAAACAAATGTTCTTTTAGGTCCTGATGTTATTTAAAATCTTTTAGACCAACAAAGATCATACACGTGTCGTACCTTATGTTCACAGTTACAGTCGTATAGAACTACATGCGAAACATGTTGCTTTTGCATTAACTGCTTATTCTATTCTGAATTGCGGACATTATTAATGGCAATCTGGGAAAAAAAAAATCTTAGTCGGGTGTTATGTATAAGTTCCAGCCAGTGTTAACTTATTAAATTGTGCATACATCACACACAAAACGTCGTTATTGTTTTATTTGATTATTACATTTCACGGTAGCAAGTTCGGCATATACACGCATTTCTTTCAAAAATGCATGCATTTCTCTTAGCCTATCAACAAACACTCTTCTCATCTAAAATGCCAAAAAGACGTCATTGTGGCGCGTCGAATTAATTTACAATTTATTCTGTGTTTTTTATTCCATATTCTATGACTCTTACTATAGGGTGCATTTTGTGTTCTTTCCAAAAAAGCGTACAAGGTTGCATTTGTACCTTAGTGAAGGCGAGTGTGTCTGTGTGTTGAAGTTTCGAGTATTCAAATCAACCATTTCACTGTTCTGGTGATTTATACAGTTTTATCCTTAATGTCTTTTATTTCAGTAAATGTACGTCTCTTAAAATCATTCAAGCTTTGCAAATGAGGATATGGCCTTCTCCTTAAGAGGTTAAATTACATTAATGACGTCAAAGAGGGCTTTCAGGCTGTCTGCGCACTCCCATCACGTCAAAGTCCTATAACCTGCGCTTTCCACCGTAGATAACGCGTTTGCAGAGCTAGAATATGGTATGTACAAAATAATTCTGAAGTGGCAAAATCCTATCTCTCATTAGTTTGGTTTTGTACTCTGTGGGTAGATTTACGACTGTCCCCAATACCCCCACCCCACACAGACAAACTGTTGTCGAACTAACCACCCACCCAGACGTGTAACCTCCAGCCTCCTCCCTTCCGCCTCCACGCGCTATCTTCTTTACATATGGGTCAGACAGAGCCCTCAAGGTCAAGGCCAAGTTTAAAGTTAAGAGTCTCCTTGAAGGTGCCATTCAGCAGTAGACCACAGTCTACCCCTCCCCCCCTCCAATCACTAAAATTCGTGGTTCCGCCAAGTTTTTTCATTCATCAAAAACCACAATCCAAAAACAAATACATGTTGCATAGGCTAAACAGATCAATACCAATAACTAACTGCACAAAACGTGCCACCTTCTCATCTTGTGAATGACTCAATGAAACCAAATTTAATTTGCAGGGGAATCACATCATTAACATTCGTAAACACATTTCAATGATCTCAAACACAGTTTAGTAAATTGGCAGTATTTCATGTGAATAATGTCAGACACGTCAACACCATTGCTACTACACACAGAGTACTATTAAGATATGCTGCGTCGTGGCACATGTCCCACGTCTAAACGTCTGCTACTAGCTACTGTACCCAGGAAATGCCTAATAATATCCCTGTAGTCAAACTTCCTGCTCACTTGTTGCGCAGTGTAATGACTTCACGAAACAAAGGTCGATTACTTTCACGAGTAATCCTGATTATTACAATCCAAGAAATTAACATTTCAAAATCCAAGCAAGAGGAACATAAACGGTGAGTCCACTTTTTGATGCTTACAAAATAATCGTTTCTTCGGTTAGTTAAGTTATGGGCCGCACAAAACGGCTCGCAAGCATTGTGGACAGCTTCCCAGGGAAGACTGGATGTCACCAATGCAGTACAGGACAGAAAACGTTATATTCTGTGCTGTACTACGGGTACTGTGTATGTGATCTTAACATAAAAGATAAACATAAAAGACCATACATTTATGATTTACACTGACTAGAGAGACATTTAGGGCACAAATTCCACCCAGATGACAGATGTTTTCTTGCGGAGAAACAGTGTTTCAGGAAATTGTATTTGTGTTATGTTATTAATAACGTACTGAAATATGATATATGAAGACTTAAGCACATAGACACAACGCAGCGAAAAGACTACAGGGAACCATTTTAATCATACTGATTTAAATGCAAACAAAATAATAAGTTACTTATGTTAATAAGTAACATGAGTTACAAAGCAAATACATTTAGACGTGTCTGGAACGATTTGTCATGCAAGATATGCTCTTAACACGCGGTTTGGCTGTGGCTGTGTGTGTGTGTGGGGGGGGGGGGGGAGTATTGTGACTGAGTAAATAAAAAGGCTAAATTAAATATATGCAGCGAAAGAATAAATGATACAAATGAAGAGAAAATGAAGAGAAACGGCCAGCGTTTCCCACCTTTACAGACAATGTTATAATGTTACCGTTCTTACCAAATATTTCCGTGAGTTTGGTCAATATAATATTTATGCGTTCATTCAGTGTATATACTTGGAGGAGGGCTATTGTTATACGATGTCGTTCATTTTCAGAACAAAGTAATATTAAATATGTTCATTTAGAGACTGATCGTGGGTTTAGGGACAATATGAAGCTATGAAGGCCAGCGAAGACCAGACGGTATCATGATGAAGAATTTGTGTGAACCTTTTATATATCTAAACTTGGCCCACTTAGTAAGCCTATTCATTTCAATAAAATAGTAAATTAGGCTATGTATATTATATTAGAATCGATCAGCACACTGGGCAGTCACACGAACATGTCGTATCTTTTTCTCAATAGAAACACACCGCCAAAGTAAAAAAAAAAAAGTCGTGTTGATTATGGGTGTTTCCATAAAGTGACGATTGACTGAAAAGTGGTAAGTTTCTCCAATCAAGCTATTTCTTCATCATTGTATGTCGTATTAAATTGATGAATTTTCCGTTTTGGTGGTGTTTTCTCGAGCCTGCAAATGCAACTAACTTGAAACTTCTTCTGTTTTAATGAAATGTCTGTTACCTGATCTTTTTTGTGGTTTCGGCATAAACACTTTTCCGGCGCTGCTCTTGCTGAATATCCTTATAATCGAGGTGACACGTAAACATTGTACAACCACCTGAACACCTCGAAATAAGAAAGGTAATTTCTTCTGCAATTACGTTCACCCGCACGCAGATTTCCTCCAAGGATTCTACATTACATGAAAGGGTGATCCTGAATTAATTACAGCCCAAAATACAATCTCCTGTTTGTAAACATCAATATGCATGCGATTCATTACAGGTTTGGAAATTATTAGGTTTCAGGGTTCTTCCCTGCTGATAGAACTCTATCAAACCCCATCTTAAATTATAACGATTTCCTTCACCATCTGGGGCTCAACTGCCAACCGATATGAAGCACTAAATTTCTGGAATGAAACTGGCTGAAGCAGTTGTGAGCTTGAGGGGGAGGCATTCGAACTGACAACGGCGAATCAAAGTTAATTGACAAATTAATACAATGCATAAATTGTCCTAAACCCTCGCCACTAATTACATAAATGCTGCCGTGTGCGCGCATGTTTCATGAAGCAAAATAAGCAGCAACTTCAATTGCTACTTGCAGTGGAATGCAATCTTACAGCCGCAAGAGCATAGGCCATAGGTAGGTACTGCCTTTGTATATCGTTGTGCACAGCACTTACCCTACTGCTCGTAATCAAAGACGTTCGTTCGTTCTATCACATCTTTACAGGTCTTGAAATCACCATTGTTATTAACAGTTATATTCTTTTCATAATGCGCTGGCCATGCTATCGTGTTTAAAAGTCAAGTTCATCTTAATGTCTTACCAGACACGTTATATCCCACATGATTATTGATTATTTTTGATTTACTATTATTGATTATCTGATTATTTGATATATTTCTATCAACACCACACACCCAAAAAGGATGACAGACGTGTTGTTAATATATGTTAATTTATGTTATACAGGTACGCCCAAAGAGGCTGTAACAATCCGTCGGTACGGCACAGCAGGCACAGACGTTGGCTTGTAAGAAGTCGTGATATGAATAATAGCTTCAAGGCGTTCAATCTGATATACAAAGCAGGCATGATCAGACACCTAAACGATGGAAAGCACACCCGCGCCAGGTGCCATCATATTTGGATTTTCCAAAACCACAACTGATTTTTTTTTCATCTGAATCCACATCATATTTTCATTTCATAATATATTAAAGTTGAAGATGGCTCAACGAAGCCTCCCTGCATATTCAATTTAAGTAAAGGCACAAGGTCCTCCTGTTTTTTGTGTTTAAATAAGCCTCAAATCCCAATGCATCATTTCTCACATTTATCTGACCATAACGGAAATTATATTGAATATATGTCGCCTGTTCCTCCTGCAAATGGGAGTTGTATTAACGAAATAAAATAAAATAAAGACAATTTTGCAGATGACACCTGCAGTCAGAGGGACAGAGTGCCCCATTCACAAAATTTGACGACAAGACCATAATATTCACTTGAGAGTTTTAAGTGATAGTACAGCTTCAGCGATGATCCCGATCTATCCCATGGAGTGCAATACTTGATGTCCCGATTACATATCTAAAACATTTTATGAGGATCATTGAATTATGGATCTATCTTCAGTAATGTCAGTCCCCATTTATCCTTTATACCCTTTATCTTTGTAGCAAAAATGAACAACATAAATACTAGTGATACTAATGTTATTGTTGATATACTACTATCACTGAGGTGAACAATAAATATATTTTTCATCATTTATATGTCTGATGGTAATAGTAGCGGTTACCTCAAACATCTGAAATTCTGTCAATCGAAACCGATTGGTGTATTTGTTTGTTTTTCGGCCTCTTTATCTATTACGTCATGCAAGCTTGAATATTGCATTACGACGTACATAACCGTATGTGAAATGTGAAAGCTTCAGGTGGAGTGAAAATTCGGTGGAGCGTTTGAAGAGCTTGATCAAGATAGGCTTTCTTCATTAATGCAAACATGTTGAATTAAACGTTAATATGAACAGAATTAAAACCAACACACAACTCCCTGATAGATTGCCTTTTTTCAAACATTTCATAAATATGGATGTCAATGATAAAGTGTTCCCTGCATATATTGTCATTGTATCACTTTGATCAGCCATCAAAGTTAAGAAAATGACAAAATCCTGGAATCAAAAAGGCTAATAATATTATATGCACAAGATGTCAAAACGTTTATGTGTTTGAGGTTTTTAAGCTTCAAAATACAAAGTAATAAAACTTTTTATGAGGGAAGGAGTGTTATTATTATCATTAGGGTTAATTTTTATCTTTTTAATTTTTTGTCTGTTCACAGGACGGAATTTGATTATCGCTTACAAAGTGCACTTTAGGAGAAGTCATTTCTGTGAATCTCTCTGGATTAAATGAATGCAATGTTTTGACGTAAATCTATGAAGCAATATTGTCTTTGCTTTAGTTAGCACTGGTACCATCTCTTTTAGAGCTCTATAACAAATTTTCAGTAGCCTCAACGTTTCCAGTCGTTGTGTGTATGAATAAGATAAAACGAACCGATATTAACATGCATTAGGCTTGCACGCAATGAAAATACTGTATTAACAGAAGTTAACATAAACGCAACATAAATGCGTTTCAGAACAGTGCAGTATTTAATGTTGTTTGCATAGTTGTCACTGTAAACACATCACACATATCATATAATCGTCATGTAATTCTGTGAGTTTTCATATTTAGGCCTAATCTACGATATAACACCATACTGAGTCGCACTTAAGATGATGAGTACATGTCGCTTCACTTAATATTTGTTTTTGACCTCTAACATGAATAATCGTAAATTTTTCAACTTGTGAAAATGATTGTCGGGTAAGAACAGTGAATGAATAACTACATTTCCCTTAACGATATTACTTGTAGTTAAAATGCACGTATTATCCAACAGGGGGTGATATACAATACAATATTAAGATTAATTGCATCAAGAGATTGAGGAATCGTGCCACAATATGGTTTCACATTGTAAAAAGCCCTTAAGCCCTTAAGCTTCAGTGACGGATGTCAAAGTCATTCTCGAGCTTCTTTGGGGAGGCAAAAACAGCCATTAGAATGAGAGATTACATGATGCAGGCGAAAATTATACCTCCTACGGATCTACCAGAACCGACAGTTTCCCAGAATTTTGTCAGAGCTGGGAGGAGGAAGGGATATCTTGCCCATAAATTCAGTAAATTAAAAGCTTGAAAACATTGAAAACCAATAATCAGGTTTAAATATTAGGCTTATTAAGAATTCTATCTTGACAGGTCAAAAACTTGGGAAATGCACTGGTGTTCTGATGTATTTCTCATCCATAAAAAATTATTTTGTGTAAAATCTGCAGATGGGTAGACAAAGAGCAATTGCATATCATTTGGAAGCTGTCCCTGAATTACCCATTTTTTGCTCCCAGTACCTACCTGCTAAGCAGTGTATGTAGAATATGATAGTCACTTGGTAGATATAAAAACACAGCTTTACCAGTTCAGCAGTCATCAGAATTAAATTAATGTAGACATGCACTTGCATTGGAAAGAAACAGCTCCCAATATGTGTTGTCTGTGTGTGTGCCACATGGTGTAAGGGATCTGGACACATAACCTTCTAATGTGATGGGGCAGACTTGCTACCCCACCCCAACACATTCTGCAAATTATACTTGACGTTTTCAAGGTAAATTCAGACACAGTCAGTACACCAATGCTTGTGTGTTCAATTGTACATGAATCATTTTATTTGTCGGCAGTCAGCATCTTGCACAAACTAAGACAGAGGGGGCCAGAATGACACTAGATTAACAAAGTAAAGAAGCAATTAATAGTGTATGGGTTAAACCCATACAATGTTATTAGTCATATTTCATCTCGATTAGTTGAAATGCTCTGTGTTGAATTAGCATAACAATAGGCTAATAAGATTTTGCAGTTCATTAGACTGATGTGGTCTTAATAGCTCAAGTTAGACTTACCCCATGTAATTGTATTATTCTGTACGTTTTCAGCAAACGACTTAAATTTGTTCAAATACTAATCTAAATATTCATATGGCACAGTAAAATCGTGTTGAATGTAATAACACTGTTTATACATCTAAGGGAAACAATCCTGCAATATGCACTTTTAAAACCATTGAATCACATGTACTTAAAAGTACAGAATCAAGTAAGGCTTCTTTCATATTTGAAGAAGGTTCAATTTATAATATCTAATGTCTTTTTAATGACCTGGTGTTACACTGCTTCAGACCCTATCAGCTGATTGGGAAATAAACTGTTTCATGAAAAGAGGTGAAAAGGGTCTTTTTATCCATGAGATTTAATGCATTAACATGTCTCTTTAAAACACCTTGGTACTTGTAGATTATCCTTCAGCTTTTAGAGTATTGTCATGTTGTATTGCAGTAATTGTTATAATTTGTTTCATATAGCACAGCCATGAAATTTAGGGTAATTCTGATTGTGGCACCTCCAGCGTGCTGTGCTACATACAGCTTTGCTGTAGCCACAGCTCTCATACAGGTGATGAGCTCAGTGGAGGGCTGAATGGTCTGGTTTCCTGTTCTTATTGTGATTCCTTTGCGCGGCAACCTTGCATTGACAGCACTTTTCCTTTAACTTTGACTTTTGTTTCAGACCTCTTTCAGAGTCTCTCTATCTAACTTTAGTCTAAAGTCTCCTGGCAGGTGGCAAAAGGGTCGTACCTATCACCATGCTCATAACTAATCATTGACCACATGATTTGGCACTCTCTGATGAGGACCCCTCCCTCATGCTCCTAGTTGTTCTGTATTTTCTACAGTGAAATTTTACAGAAACAAAAAAACTGTCTTACACATGGACCATTGTTTGTCAGCCTGGAGCCATTGTTGTGGCTGACAGAGCCACATAGACTTCACAATCAGACTCTCAAGTAGCCATGTTATGGTAATGTCATTGCTATGTGTGAAAAAGTTTCAGTCCGTTCTTCATGCTGTTCAAATTTCATAAGTGTCCAATAGCTTTCTTATTGGTTAGTTGTCATATTTGCCTGATGTTGATGTTAATGCAATGACATTTCAGCAAGAAATGGCTTGTTGAGAAATCATGATATTTTTATGCACTACTGAATTGAAAATGAAAAAAAAACTGACGTGGCAGCACCTAAAGGTTGGACAGAGTTATTTTGATAGAATTCTTCACAGTCTTTTGGAAGTCTTTATTGGTCATTGTCATTGTCAAACAATGTTAACTGTTTCTAGTAACGTACAGTATACCCATGTTCAGCTTTTGTTGGGTAACTAGCTAAATATGTTGTTCAGTGTATTTTTTAAAAAAATGGCCTGAAAAAACAATATTTTCAATAGAAAGCTAGATGGGATAGAATGGGATCATTGTCATTACATCTTCCCTGAGAATAATAAAAAACATCAAACAGCCCAAACTGAAGCCATTCCAATGCAACAGCAGGACAATGCATTTACTGCAAGGCCGACTATAAAATATCACTTCCAAATGTTAAAATGAAGACATAATGTCGGCTTACCATGACAAGACTAACATGAGTGTGACAGGGATGTTAAATTCCACAAATATATGGAAACATTTATATTTAAATTTATAATTTATAATCAACATATTTTGTCTTCATGACCACATGTCAGTAATGGCTTAATCCACTATTTCTTAACCTTTTGGGTCACAAACCCCTTTGAGAATCTAATGAAAGTCATGGATCTTCCCCCAGAAAAATATACATAAACACATACATTTGAACACTGTGTGCACAAAAAAGAAATTAATAAGCTTAGGACAGCTTTGTGTATGAAACATATCTGAAGTGTGTTTTTCATTAAACCTGTGGATCTGCTAAATCAGCTGCTGGTCATATACCAGCTTTGATTTCTTTATATTTCACTGTAAGTACATGCTGTTTCCCCATGGGTACCTAACATCCAGCGTACACAAGTTTTAAACAATATAATAACTACTCTGTATTAAAAAATTACAGACTAAACACAAACAAACACTTGAAAAGTCTAAATTTCTACTCTACAATTCATAGTGACCCAGTGTAAACAAAGAGGTGTTTCATGTTAACAGGAAACTATTCTACTATTCTTCTATTCTATTCTTCTAACATGGCAACATTACCTGACAATTGTATGTTACATAACCATGTACAGTAACATCCCCTGCCACCCTTCACTTGTTTGGAGTGAAACAATTCCTTAAAATATAACATACCTTGATATAAAAAGCTTTTTTTCCGCAAAGGATATTTTGAAAGTAACAGGAAGGAAATCAAACAAAGAAAAAAATTTGCACAGGGTCCGCAGACCCTCTGAAGCCCATCCAGGGACCCCTTAGGAGTCCAGGGGCCACAGGTTAAGAACCCCTGGTTTGATCAATTGTTGATGGATTTTTACCTATGCTATACAGATCAACTTATTTAAAAATTTTCACTTCACCTCAAGTCAATTCAGTGTTTTGACTTTAAACACTTGTTCTTTGAATTTTCATTATATTTGATCTCCATATTGACCTCTGATTTGATGGTCTTTTCCTTTACTGCTGTTTCTTCTGCACTACTTGAAATAATTTCTTTGGATGGACTTTTTTAGCTTCCGGTTTTTGGACATGGTTTTTTGGTTGATCGAAACCTACTATCTATCTCAAATAAACTCTGAGATTTAGTTCTTTCAGTTTGTTTTCAATTCCAATGAGAGGTAGCATGAATTGGTGGCATGATGTAAATTAACATTGCTTTTATGGGTCCTTGTTTGGGACCATGTCATCGTCCAGCTCAGTGTTTGACCAAATGCAATGTCATTTAGTGTGCTGTGCTGAACATAATTGTTTGGCACCGTATTTTCATTATATGTTTCTGATTATTTTAGCATTATTATTCAGCTTGACTTATTATATTGGTGTTTTAATCCACACTGTTATACCTGTGATGTTTTGAATGCATCAGGCCATATAAGCTATGTAAGTCACTCTGGAGATGAAAAATAAATAACAGTAATAATAGTAATTGTATTTGAACATTTAAAACCCTGTTGGTTGTTACCTTAACAATGCCCAGTGTCCATCTAGGAAAAAATTCAGAAAAAAAAGTATTTTTATACATAATTTCTTTTTGTCATCTAATCTTCTTTGAATTTTGACTCTGAAGGTAGAATATGCTACTTTGAAATATGGTGCATTCGTGTTATTTCATAGCTCTCATATAGAGGGAAATGATATTAAACTCTGCATCATTCAATACATTACCCACACTGTTATACCACTCCCTCCACGGTGAGGGGATTGGAGAATGGGGGAGATGGGGGAGATGGCAGAACTGCCTGCAGCCAGCAGCGTGTGTGGCTCATAAACAACAAGTGCTGCAGCTGCCGTGGCTTCTGGGTAAGAGGACCAGCAATTAGTTAGCTAATGCTCTGAATAAGAATAAATGTCCATAGCAACAGTTATGGAGAATAAGCCTCAGGAAGAAGGCCACCATAGAGGCAACATTTAGCCAAATATGACCATTCATGAAAAAAAGCCCCTACAGTAGCCAGCTGATGCTACACTACTAGTAAATGTTGTTGACTGCAATGGTGTATTTCAGTGATCTGTCAAACACTGCAGTAGCTACATAGCTAACAATGTATACACCACATCAATTGCATGTGTAATGACAGCTATTTTTGAATGTATGTAGGATGAATGGAGTTGATATTGCTGGCTTGCTATCAAATGTATTTCAGGTTTGTGTTTTGTGAAAGCTACTACCATTAGTTAAACACCTTACTACTTGTGTCACTTGCTGACTATCCAGGCAGATTTTAGACTAGCATCTTTAATTATTATAACCAAAAATGAGCAATAATTCTCCCCAAGATTTATACAGAGCAAAATAAATAAATACTAGCAACCACCAAGCTTACTATTGCATGCAACACTTGCAGATCCATAGGTTTTAGGATAGTTAATTCACCATATCCCCAAGCATATAAAAGCAATGCAAATCATTTTTTACTCATAACATACCTGATGTTACTATCCTTAGCTCATACCTACAAGACAATTACCACCAATAACCTGATTTTAGCTACAAAGCTGAATTAAATTAGATTACATGAGCAAATGAATTTGAGCATGCCTATGTTGTGTTCCTCATTTATGCTATGCATTAAATGGCGTCAAAATAATTTCACTATAACTATGGACAGTTGCAAGCTTCATGCTTCACATTTTAAAATCACATGGCTTTATCAATCAATCTAATAATAAATTTAAAAGCAACGGCTCTAGAAATAGTTATTTTTTTCAACAATGTAGTTCTCAAGTGAGTGGAGTGAGGGGAGATTTCAGTTATTTTGATGTTTGGTGAATCATTCCTCCACTGTGGGGCAAAGTATTGAAAAGTGGGGGAGTGACTCCCTACAGTGAAAATACTATCAAAGTATTTTACATTAATGTGACCTAATAATGTACACTGGCCTATAGGTTAGTGCCAGATTGTAATAAAGTAGAAAAAGGTAAATAATGATTTCTTTACTTCATTTATGAGTAACACAGAGTTTTAGAATGTTTAAGAATGTTTTAGAATGTTGCTTTTACATAACTGTCCCTAGTATGGTGTCAAAGACACGCTGTAGTCTGGTTTATGAGAGCATTATGGTACAATACCTAAATGCAGGAGCTAACAGGCTTCCTCCAGTCTCAGCATATAAAAAATAGGGCTACCATAAAAACACTACCAATGACACTGGCACCATACTGAAATGTCTGACTGCAGTTTCATTATGTGGGTATGGACCTTGCTTTAGTATGCCGGTTCAATGATGTTGTATAATGACCTTATTTTCTGTGTTCAGGTTTGTATCATGCTGACAAACCCACAGACTGGAAGGAGAGTAATTAGCCAAGTAAAGCCAAACATAGCATTTTGATTTAGGAATTAGCACATTTAATCTACACAGAGACATGTAAACAAATCATATTCAGTAAATCTGTGTGGATAAACATAAAGCTCTGACCTGCACATCTTTTTTATTCACCTCAAATCCATACCAAAGCAACATTTGCACACTCTCAGTCAAACCTATGGGGAAAAACACAGTTGATCATAGCCTAACTGTACACAAAATACACATGTCAGTTACCAGTATTTCAGTTACCTAGAATCTAAACTTGACAAGAGCTATTAATACTAACGTTAATGTGATTGCGTTTTACAGCCTGCGTTTATTCGCTTATTGCGTTTAACAGTGCGTACAAAGACCAAAGGAAAAGGCCTATTGTAAAAAGCAAGATTTCAATACCATTCAAAACACCCTTCAATCATCATTTTTAAATTATAATTAGTTTCACTTGGCGTAGGTCAGTCTCATTGTTACGTCATTTTACTATTTACATTCAATATTTTAAGCCCTTCGAGTGTAGCAACAACAAAGTGGTTGAAAATACGTCTTGAAATGTGACTTACTAAAATTCTGCAAAGGTTACAAGGAAAGTGCTTAAAATAGCAAGGCGCCACTCATCTTTCACTATCAATTTCCATTTAAATCGACCATTCAGTAGCAGTGATTGTTTTAATTAAGCTTGCCCGTGTGAGATAAATGTATATGTTATAAATTTAAGATAACACATCAAATGCAGTGTATAAGAGCACATCAACGATTTAAAGAAATGTGAACGTAAAAGTTTGCAGCATAATTTCAGAACATTCCACCATACAGTACCAGTCAAAAGTTTGGACGCACCTGATTAAGATACTGTGAAACATGCATTCAAAGACATTTTGATCTAAAGGCTTTTTCTTAGACAAATATAAATAGCGAAGTCGATGTATATGCACGAATGTCTTTCCAAAACACCTTTAATTTTAAAAGATATTTGGCTATTTCATAGTTTTCATGGCTTTACTATTAAAAATAAAGAAAGAAAAGTGTGTCCAAACTTTTGACGAGTACTGTACTGTACTGTACTGCACGTATTGTACAGAACTCATCACAAATTACGTGCCGACGACAAGTGCCATAGGTATTCCTTTTTCATGTATCTTTTTATGATGCCATCAGCTTTGAGCGTAGTTGAATAATCTGGTCTGCATAATGAATGTCGACATCTGTGTTAACCTTGTTTTCATTTTCTCAACTCAGAGACGTAGAAATTTCACGTATATGCAGCGGTTGCGGTGAATAAATATTGAGGTGGACTATATGTATTTAAGTTTAAATTTCATTTATTTTAAAATATAATTGCCATTATTAACTCATGCTTCGCTCACTTCCAATACACCTGTGGACATTTTTGGTAAGACTAAATAGGTTACTACCAGAGATGGATTTTTATGGTTGCCAAAATTAACGGAAATGTCATGTATTGTATTGAAGAAAACCCCGCACAACTTGTACCCCCGATTACTCATTGTATGGACGAAGCACTCTGCGACTATATGCGATATATATTTAGCTGTTTAGCGCCTGATCTTTCTTGTTTCCATGCAGGAAGTAAGCAGGGCCCCGTATTTGGTTATTATACGCCGTGGTCAGTACTTCCGACAGATAAACCTGCTACATATCCAACATGGACATACCCCTATAGCAAAATGTTTTGGTCGTCTGTCAGTCACTGTTGAATGTTACCTTGTACACTTGCGACTAATATATAATTAGGTTAACTTACCTGGATAAATGCATTGACCATAGAATGGCTTATATTTTCACTACTAAGTATACAAAAATTATTGAGATCCTTCAATGATCCTAGGAAAAGTGACACACACACACATACACACACACACACACACTTTTCCTAGGATCATCCTAGGAAATCAGCGAAGCAGCGGAATCAGTGATTAGTCTTATATTTCATTTAGTAATTGTTTTGTATATCGCATTAAATTAATCATGCAATATACGCCTACTTGTGGCGACAGTTTCAGGATACTTTAAAGCAATTAAATGTGTTACTTCCTGATTAAGCATAAAGAAGCTAGTCTGGTTATTTACCAAGTGTTGTAAGCAAGTAGTCTGCATTGGTGACTGAATGTTTGATACAGGTCAAGCAATATAAAGACAGACCACAGAACCCTCCACCCCTTTTACAATAAACCCTCAGAGAGTAAACATGACTCACTTGAAACACTAGCAATCGTGGGCTCAAGTGTACGTTAAAACGTGTACCTTAAAAATCACGCAAAATTAAACATGTAATGGTTAAAATATGGAACGACTTTGTGCTCGTCCATGTTTAAGGCAAACAGTTTTCAGACTCCAGGTGTCACAGGCAGGGCTGACAATGTTTTGAAATATATTGCGATATTACCGCGATGGAAGTGAGCCATATATGTCGTTTAGTCTTGTAGATCAAATTAAACTTGGCGTTTGGATTTTAGTCCAAGCAAACACCGATAAATATGTTTATAGTCAAGAATTCCCTCTCTAGTTTTAGTTGGGTCTGTGTAAATACCCTGTTTATTTATTACACTTTCATCTTCGTTTTATAATGTCAGCCAGGAATTTAAAAACCTCTACGACTATTAGAATGGAGAAAATTGGCCTCCCTTCAATAAACCTGGATTGCAGAGACGTAAGGAGTCAACATGAAAAACAAAACCATAGTTACGGTTATACTATCAGAACATAAGACATTTTGCGCAGTTTTTTGTTCTGGAAGTGGGATTTAGCGGCACAGAACAATATTAATCAGCTGTTGAGGAAAACACCTTTCTTAAACCTTACCTTAGTAGAATGTAAGGTGTCATAAGGAATCATTATTACAATGACACGTTCTCTTGTTAGTTAAACCATTGGAAGTGCATTTTAGAAAATGAACTACAAATACAGTCGCTCTTTTAATCGTGCCAAGGCATTAGAGACACCAAATTCGAGTTTTGGCGCAGTATGATGTAAAGTTTGACCTACAGACTGGTCCTCCCAATCAGCTGAGCCAACACGGCTCTATGAACTTTTATGGTTTTTGTAAATTTGAGTAATAACGAACAATAAAAACAAATACAATGTATAAATTGTGCTGTTGTGAAAAACAATCCTGCAATAATAACCACCACGAACCCACAAGTATACATTACATCACACATAAATTAAATACTGTATCCATTTTATCAGTCAATATTACGAGACAATTACTGACCTAGGAGACGGCAGCCTTTGGTAGTCTGAATATGACTGATATACGCATAATGGGGCATTGCATGTGGCGAAGGTGACACTGACGTAACTTCCCCGTGAAAAATATGGCAAACACAATTTCACTAAGGCCAAACGGGGAAGCGGGAAATTCTGATAAATTTTAATTCATTTTTTCTGTACAAGGCATTCGGAAAGGTGTCATCTACAAGGAAAGGGGGATATTGAAAATGCGCGTGGTTAAAAGGTGCATTTATCGGAGCTGGTGAACCATCACGACTTTTGACTTTTTACAAAAAGATATGATTGGGTCAGGTGACTAAAATTGCGTTTTATTTTGTATTTTGCGAAGTTTGTAAAATAAACTGCATCCACATGCTTAAAAACGTTAACGTAATAGTATCCTACAACACCATGTGATGATTGAAATGCTTTACCGCAAAGAAATCAATATGGACTTCTATATGGACAAGCATCACTTTTTCCTCGTTTCTCTAACGTTGTTCTTTTTGGTAATAAGATTTGAAAGTTATGTAAATTATATACTGACTTGATTTAAAAGTGCGATAGATTTTTTTTCATATGTTAGATGCATTCGGCATGACTATGGGGAGTGTGTGGGGAGGGGGGGGGGGGCGCTATGGGGCTATGAAATCTGTATGATGGTCTCTTTTCGAGCATATTCACGTGCTTACCTACGGTTGTGGCTTCAGGTATTGCCTTCATTGACCTGGGCTTGTTAAATGCATACACACACATAAACACACATACGCACACACATCCAATCGAGATTTTACCTCCAAACTCAATCAAAGGTTTCGCAAATACAAACATCTGGCGAACCTTGACAGTGAAGTCTATGGATGCCTGCCAGGTGTAATAAAACTGCCAACATTTAGTTTCAGTCATGGAAAGGATTGGCCTGTAGTCAAAAATCCATTTCGGTCTGCTACTTCCTTCCCAGTCCGCCACGTTTTAAAGTGGTAATGTTCTTATTCTTGAAGAAATGCCACCTGTTTAATTCTGATGCGGTGCAAAATTTTCAAAAAGTTGAAGACTTATTGATTTGACCTTCTTAACATCACAATATAACACGCCCCCCCCTGATTTGCACAGATTTTTGAGATTATGTTTAGGACGCAGTTCATTCCACTCACATTTGAGGATAGGACTGGATCGCTTTCTGTAAGTGTATACCTTGTGTCGTATTTCGTATGCGAACAAATGGGCTGATCATTGCTTAATTAAATGAAAAATAATACAATGTAGAGCAACTCTGAAGAATAAGTTATTAATTCAAATTATCCCTATACAGAAAAAAACATATAAAGCAAAACAATACGCAATTGCCTGGATTACCTGGCGAATCTTCATTTCAAGAATAGAAAAATGGACGGAATAAATTATAATTTGCCTTAAAGTAAATATGTACATGTAACAATGAAAATGTGTTCTTTTGTCCATTATTTAGTTTAGTACGCTGGGATCTGAAAAAAGAACACGGTGCTGTTTCTGTATCCCAGTGCAATTAGTTTTCATGCTGTTCAGAAGAAGAAGAGAAAGAAGGATTCCTTGGGAATATGAATTTTTACAGTCCGATGATAATTTGATAATTAACGCAGTGATTCGCTTACAATAACTTGCATGGCTGTCTTACGAACGACAGGTGTTCACATATGTATCTGTTTAAGGACGGCCTCAAACCTAGTTGGTCCATGCAAACAGACATATGAAATTATTTGAGATGCGTGAATTTTCTAGTGCTACGCTAATGAACCCCACCTGCGCCAACAGATTATGCGGCTCTCGTTAACAGACATGGAAACAAGATAACCACTCCAGTCTGTAGGGGATAGGTGGTCGTTAAAGGTATCGTATTTGAAAATTCGATTCAATATAATCAACACAGACCGTAATCTTACATGGAAATGTATTGTTTCAGAATAAGCGTCAAATTGGCTTTGGTAACTTATGAAAGAATGATGGATTGCTTAACAGTCCAGTAGTCCACAATTCCGATCATTCATAAAATTTAACGGACTTATTAAGAAATCATTGTTTCCTTAAAACGTTTCATTAACGCATGGAGCAGGGTTTAAAATGCGTTGCTTTGGATACAAGAAAAAAAAACTAACCGGGAATGAAAATATTATATAGCACTGAGCTTTGTATGTTGGCCTTCAAAAATATTGGTGGACACCAGGTTCGAGATTCAAATAAAACGGTGATGATAAGAGGCTGAATATCTAGTTCGGAGGCTGTGTTTGTATCCCAATGCCGAGAGGTTTTGGTCGTGTTAGTATACCAATCTCTAAAACTGGCATCGGAGGCACTGCTCCTTGTTGTCTCTTCCCAGACTCAGCAGTAGGGAAACAGCATTTCTTTTTATTTTACTTTTTTTTTCGATCAGGATAGTGATTGCGTAATACTCATTCAATTGATAATCATTAATATTGAACTTGTATATATCCATATAATGACCGTTTTGTTGAAAATTGAATTTACCACTAAATACAGATTTTATCATTAATGTGGTGATTTATATTATAGTGTGCGGACACTGACGATTCTGCTTTTTCTATGCGGTTCCCGCTTGGCTCGGCTGGGGGAGATATGGGCGAAGCGGGTCAGTCAATTAAGAAGGGCTAATAAATTTGATTTGGCGGGAGAGGAAGACGAATGATGGAGAAAACTTAGGCTGCGTTTCCAAAAAATGTCCAGCAAAAATAGATAATCTTTGGTTGCCTTGCCAAAACAGGTACTCGCATATATGACTGTTCGAACTTTCTCATGACATGACGTTGAGTTTGAGTGCGTAAAATACGATTTGATACATGACCCCTCGCCCCTCGCATCTCCCCAAGGGAGTGTTTCAATCAAACTGCGAAAAACATCCTCAGCGTCCACGGATTTAAAGCAGAATTGTCGACATTACGACACATAGAACCATGTTTTCGCTCTTTCAGTATGAATCAAATGTGACAGTCACAACTAAAAGAACACTGTCGTCAAATTGTAATTAAAAGTTTAACCCAATACATTGATAATTCATTTTATAATAGCCAGATCATTGCTATATGAATATTCAATAAACATTTACCAATATTGAACATTCGTGGGATAATAAACGTGGAAAATCTTTGGACCAAAATATAAATGAAGGTCAGATATTTGAAGTAATTATATCTTTAATTGTAACCTCTCGTAACTGAGTGTTGCAGAGGTTACCCCACATTATAAGGGGAACACAATTACGTTGAAAGAGAACGGGGGAAGTGAGGACCTTGAACGCGAGCGCGCATTAATCGATTAAAGTTTAGAACAAAAGTCAAGGAAAATATGACTGCAAACAATTCACTGCAACTGAATATCTGAAAACCAAAGGAAGGCCGATCGTTTGCCTATTGTAAGTGCCACTGTGGTCTGTGTTAGCCTACCTGTGTGGGAATAAAGAAAAAAGCGAATAGTGAAGTACGTCATAAAATGCTCAAAACAAAAGCTGTAATTTTTTTGTCGAATTCAAAACGGGGTTTGTCGTTAACACTGGTAAAGATTCACTTTAATCAAAGTAATACGCTTTGCTCTTTTCACAGCGTTGCAAGTGTTACCGTTTTAATCCCCATTAATATTTTTAGATTGACTCTAGGAGGAGAGGTAAGGATATCAACATCATAGCAACCGCAGGAGTCATACAGTACCATTACGTTATTGTTAGCAGACGCTCTTATCCAGAACGACTTATAGGTTACAATTTCATCTGTTTATACAGATGGATATCTAACCTGAAACCTTTAGTTATTAGCCCTGTTCGTTACCACTACGTCAGAGTCAGACTGCTGCACGGTTGCATTAAAAATGAAAAACGTGACCGTAACATTTTAGTAAATGCTCACATGCGTTGTGTTTATTTATATTATAGGCCTTGGTTAACTGTCGAAAATGTTTGTAATGAGAAAAGTGATTAGCCATAAAAATTCACGCCTTACTCAATCAAATGACGGTTTTGCAGCGGGCATAATATTACTTAAGACATTCCCATACAATTATTATATTCTTAGTCATTTCGAACACATCCACTGCCAGTGACCAATTCACCAAAAGCTGCGCGAGAGGTAGCCAGCGATCTGCTGCTGGGTGGCTGAGACAAGAGGCGCTGAACACACAGGAAAAATAGATTTTGTTTCAAGAAGCTTCTGCGTCTATCGTGAATATTTACTTTCGACCACTCTGAAAATGGTTAATGGATAGGTGCTCGTTGCAGGATACAGGGCATATCATCGTCATTACATCACATCGAGTTTACTTACACGGAGTTTCTAACGTCACCCTTGCCAGATGTTGAATATTTTCAGTGTATTACACTACTGAATAAAGCCATAGAGACAAATGTGAGTGTTTAGCTTTAGCCAAAAAGTAAAAATATCGTTATAACCGCAACAAAATGTGATGGCGGTGAATGCGTTGAGCATTACATAAGGATAATAAGCATAATTAACTTCCAAAAGTGACTGGCTTGAACACATAGTTCAGGACTATTATTTTTATCCAGTGGGTCTACTGTTAAAAGTGACAATATAATACAATCACTGTAAATTAATCCGTGCATTCTACAATCTTTATGAAGCCAGCTGTTAGTTCTAACACGTGATAAAGAGACGACGTATGACAATACAGAAAACACCCCTCTGTTATCAGTCTAGTAGCCCAGCACTGTCGCGCATTCTTGTCGCAGCTCCCTTACCACGTGTTTGGGGTTACGCGCGTTACCATTTGTCTAGGACACTCCGGTGTTTCTTTCCCTACCCGCTGCTGTCGCACATGACCGAGACAGTTTCTGTACGGACTTCTCTTGTTTTAATCTTACAAATAAATAAATCAGTTACCATTCATTCAATAACTAATTTTATTTACTGAGAAAATATTTCCCCATGGACAGCAATTTATGTATGGCGATCGGAAAGCACTCGCGCCTGCATAACTTCCGAGGTAACACCAGGTTTTTCTGTATGTTGCCTCCGCTGAATTATTAGGGGAACCAATTAATCTGTGAATTGTAGAGTATCGCGTGATACTATTAGGGGAAGATCATAACAAAAGGTACCTCACCATCTCTGAAGCTTTAAGTATTGGTTTTATGGAGCCATAATGAATTCTAAGTCTTTCTCTCGTGTATTCTATCCTGGTTGCGCTGCACACTGAACCACCTAAAGCCACAGAACCCCAAATGTCCTGCTTTGGTAAGTGAAGATCAAAGGGTCGCGAAACGTTTAGAATCTAATCACACTGACGACAACAATCAAGAGCAAACAGATGCAGAACAGTAAGCAGGTTTTAACATGGATTAGATAGGGATAATAGGGGTGATGTCATTTGATTAAGAGACTGCAGGCCAAGATGCGCTGAGTGTGGGAGCCTCCAAAAGAGGCTCCTTCCTATTAACAAAAACAAAGAGCACAGAGAAAGATACTATCGATGGGGCGGTGAGCATAAAACCGACTGCCTTTCCTTTCATTCTTTTCAGAGACATTTTTTGGCCTACAACAGAAAATGCCCACACACGATTTGACTAATTGGGAAAAGGCAGTTTCATTTCCTCAAATGCCCGGTTGTGTTTAAACTACATTGTATACTACAGTTAAAGCTAGCGACTATTTTGTTCTAAGCGAAGGATTGTTCTCCATTTTATACTGAGTGACAGCTACTCATACGGTTGCAACAACAGCCGTTTACTTAATGGTATAATGCAATTGAAATCAATGGTTTGATATATCAATGGTTTGGTATAATCAACCACACTTCAAGGTCGTATTCGTATCCTGTCAAATAAATGGTTTAGAATTAAGGCACATTTCCGTCATACGGTATATGCGCATTCTGAAAAACTGGGTTAAAACGCCTGAACAGTACAGTTAGCAACCCTTCTGAAGACATTAGGATGTAATGATCTGCTTCCAGAGTACAAACATCAATCGTCGCAGAACAATGCGGCTGGTTTATCTCTGTGGGCAGCTTCTTAACAAGTAAAGCGAGGAGGTAGAATTTAATTCTCCATAACAAAAGTACAAAGACAGGTCTGAGAACCGAGATAACTTAACACCTCCGTCTGTCAGTGCGCCCAGGCGGCGCCGTGGCGGATACACCGTGTCTCTCATTAAGGAAGACAGGACAACCGAGGAGATAAAAAGGAAGAAAGAAGGAGACGGGGGAAAGGAAACATAACCACGTCTTCTCTCTGTTAACACCTAGGCTCCTGTGAGGTGTACTACAATACACAGGAAAAGGTCAGCGACATCTCGGATGTTCCCTTGGGACCTTGTCGGCTGCATTTAGCTCGCCTTTTTCAACTTTATCAAAACATAGAAAAATACTTAACAGGATTAAAAGTTGGAGACAATTTCAGAAAGTAATATGTGATACTACCATCAAAATTTCTTCGGTAAACCAGTAACAGAACGGTCAGAAAGGATATTTAGATGACAAAGGACCTTCACACAAATATGCGTAAGTATGGCCAACTAGGCTTCTTCTAACAAGCTACATATTTTTGGATAGTAATCTATTTATATTATAATATATTGATATATTGCATCGTCCTGCTCTATGATATCAACCTCAACAAATATATTACGTGTGTAATATGTAACCATGGTTTTTCTTTTGAATGAATAGTTGGCATGTTAATATTTTTTCAAATGACGACCCGTTTGGTTTAGTTTTTTGTTTTTCAACAACTTGGTCGATTGCGTTGAGTTTGTTCGATTTTGCGTCTTTTTTGTCGGGGGTGACGGTTGGCTGCTTCCGCCTGAGCTCAATGGTATTTGTATTTTTATGGTGAGATTTTATCAAATTAGTCGGGGGACAATAATCATTAAAGAAGAAACTGTCAGACTCAGCGATAACAATGTTTCTCAATTGCAGGAGGCAAGGAATCCTCAGTTGCTCACTGCGGAAGCACAGACACCGAGCAGGGAAAAGAGATGCGATGCAACTCGCTGCTTGGCGGAGTAGACCAGATTCGGAGGCACAGGACCGCCTTCACCCGGGAGCAGCTGTCCCTCCTCGAACAGGAGTACTGTAAAGAGAGCTACGTGTCTCGACCACGAAGATGCGAACTGGCTGCAGCGCTCCGTTTACCAGAGTCAACAATTAAGGTATTTGACAGCGACTGCCGAAGACGAGTCACCTGCAAGAGCTACAGCAATATAATCTATATCAGCAAACCTATTGAAGAACGACGGCATGCTCCCAACCAAAACTAACGACTGTGGAACACTCTAGGTCTTAGCCTATTTCATCACTTTAATTTTTTTGCATTTTAATATTTTGAATAGGGTTTATTTTTTTAATTCACAGAGGCGGGATTAAGGGCAATTACTCATAATTGAGAGTACTCATTCACTGTTCGGGGATTTCCAGGTTTTCACTTTGCAACAAAAAGAATCTGACGCATTGGCCATCAGTGTGTGTTCAGGATGCTAGTTCTGTCATGTTATGTTCATGGCAAAGAGTGAACTCAAATTTAATTTGAGTTGATCTGCCCTGTAACTCAAAATCGCCCCTAACTTCTCTGTTTTTGTGAAACCCAGGTTTGGTTCCAGAATAGGAGGATGAAGGACAAGCGGCAGAGACACACGCTGAGCTGGTCGCATCCTTTCAGTCCCAGCCTGTACACCTACATGATGAGCCAGGCAGCGGCCAGGCTGCCCTACTCCTACCTACCTCACCCTCCCCTGCACCTGTACTCTCACCTGGGAGCGGGGAGCTCCATGGCTCCCAGCACATTCCGAGGCCCACTTAGGCCCCTGGACCCTCTGCTGCTCACTGACTCTGCCCATCCCCGCTGTGAGCTGCCGAGCAGCAAGGATAGGCAGCCCTTCTCTACATTCCTTCCCAAGCAATATAACATCCCTTTGCTTGCCATGGTGCCATCTGCCTCCACAGGTGGCCAGACCAACTTTGCAAAGATACACAGGAGGCCTTTCTGAACCATACGCACTCTCTCAGCTCCAAGCCCTCTCCTGCTGCCCTGAACAGAAGGGATTCTGTGCCTTTGCCAAGATGAAGGCCAAGAGGGTTACACTGTCTCAGGAAAACACAGATTTGTATATGTATATGTACACAGTGCCTTGAAAAAGTATTCAGCCCCAACCCTTTTTTTCCCCCACACAAATGATGTCCACAACCTGAGATTTTGACTAATTGGACTATTTTTTTAATTTTGTGAACTACTCAACTCTGCAACAGTGCAGTCCAAAAAGAAATAAAATTATAAACCATTAAAGAATAAAAAAATCAAGAACTGAAATATCAACAATTAATAAGTATTAATTCCTCTTTTTTAGTACATGGTTGAACCCCCCCTTCAAAGCTATTACAACCATCAGTCTTTTTGGATAAGTCTCTATTAATTTTGCACAACGTGATGGAGCAATAATAGCCCATTCCTCCTTGCAAAATTGCTCAAGATGTACCAGGTTAGTTGGGGAGCGGCAGTGGACAGCAGTTTTGAGGTCCTTCCACAGATGCTCCATGGGGTGAAGGTAAGGACTCTGACTGGACCAGTCACGGATGTAAATTTTCTTCTTTTTAAGCCAATCCAGTGTTGCCCTGGCAGTGTGCTTTGGGTTGTTGTCCTGCTGGAACACAAACTTCCTCCCTAGTTTACACTTTCTGGCAGGGGGAAATAGGTTTCTATCCTGAGTCTCCATGTATTGTGCAGCATTCATCTTCCCATCAATCTTGACCAGATTGCCAGTCCCTCCTGCTGAAAAGCACCCCCTTAACATGATGCTACCACCAGCCTATGTCACTCTGGGGATGGTGTTTTCTGGGTGATGTGCAATGTTAGCTTCACGCCACACATACTGCTAAGTGTTTGACCCAAAAAAGTTCCACTTCAAGTCTCATCAGACCACAAGACCTCCTGCCATATCTTTGTAGTATCTTCCAAGTGACGTTTTGCAAAGTCAAAGGCAAGCATGTGTTTTTTTTCTGCAGGGGCTTCTTCCTTGCCACTCTTCCATAAAGGCCCTTTTTGTGCAATCGCTTGGATATTATTGACCCATGACCATCATTATCAGTTGCAGCCACTGACTTCTGTAGCTCGGTTAGAGTGACAGTTGGCAGTAGTCTCAAGTGCCATTCTTGTTCAGTGAGTAAGCTCAGGGGCGGCCTGCTCTAGGCAGTGTGGCTGTAGTTCCATATTTCTTCCACTTCTGTATGATGGACTGCACTGAGTTCCAAGGTATGTTCAGTGCCTTTGAAATATTCTTGTATCATTCCCCAGATTTGTGCTTCTCTACAATTATATCACTCACTTGTTTTGAATGCTCTTTTCTCTTCATTCTGGTTTGTTCAATGGAAAATCCAACCATACTGTTTGACCTTATTGTGAGGTAATTATGCTCATGAAGTAATTCAAAACAGGTGATCACTAATTTCCTATAGAGATGGAGACCATGAATAAATTTAACGAGTTTATAAGACAATATCTTGCACCTGAGCAAAATTAGCCTCATAATTATGAAGGGTATGAATACTTTTTGAGTTTTAGTTTTTTTTTCTAGTTTTTTTTAAAGGTTTTGGACATTTCTTTTGATTTGTCATGATGTATAACACTGTGCAGACCAGCTGGAAAAAATCTTACTTTAATACATTTTAAATTTGGAATCATAGACAATAAATTGTGAAAACAGTATTGGGGGCTGAATACTTTTTCAAGGCACTGCATGTATATAGACATATACAAACATATTCTAATATTAGGGAACACCTCCTCAGTGATGAACAAGTTTTTGACATAAATGTGAATGTTTTTAATTGTAATTTTATTCATTTGAGACATACTGTAGTGCAAAGAACATCAAATGTAATATTTAGTTAAGGGTGATTTTAAAGGGTAATTTATATTTCTGTTCTTTCGCATGTTGAAAAAGAGATTTCTATAAGTGGTGAAGAACATTGCATTTGTCAGAGTAATATGATAATAGAGAGAACTGGAACAGTGTTCACAACTGTAGCAGTGAATAGGCAGAATAGTGAAAAAATCACACATTTTCAGGATTCTGACCAGTTGGGATTATTTACAACAGAAATGTACAATGAAACTGGGGAAAGAAAAATATTGTAGCATCAAAGGTCACATTGTTCTGGTAACAGGAGGCATGGTGTGTCCACATCTGAACTGTATAGCAGGGTCATAGAAAGGCCTTCAACGCATGACATAGTTCTGTGTAGGAATTAATTATGCCTTATTCAATAGAAGTTGATTGCTGGTTACACCAGAGCTTAAAACAGATTATAGTCCTCTATGTGGGTCTCTGACCAGTAAACTAGTTTCATCACTAAAAATAACAATTCATTATCTATGGTAAATCACATTTAAATGACTTGGTGTGAAAAACAATATTTTGTGGTTGTTGTTGACAAATCCAAAGTTTCTTATGTCAAAGAGTAGAAACTGCAACTGGGGAAATGTCACTGCATATATAGTCATGTTTATAACATAATTATTTTCTGTTTATTCATGTTTTTGCCATCACATATTTGCACTATTGTCCCCAAATAAGACAGAAAATATATTTACATAGTGCCTGAGTAAGGGACAAAACATGGTGGGTATGACTCTAACGTTACATATTCCTTTTACATGTGGAGTCGGTCAGTATACAGTATTATTAATAAAATACCATATATAAACGTATGTGTGTGTATTGGCTTGTTTCTTTCAGTGGATTTATATGCAGATTCTCAACTGAAATTGAACTTAAATATCCCTGCACATTTCTATATTCTATTTATATATAGTGGTGATAAGTTAATAATGGTATTATACCTGCAGCATAAATTATGAAACTGTGAAAGATGGTACAAATGTGTAAAAAATAAACACAAACATTTCTAATACAAGCCATGACACAGCCATCCTCAGCTGAAGTAATTTCAAAGCCTAATTTACAGTTTAACTGCCCTTAGTTACCAGACTAAGAAAAGACGCCATCAGGGTTCAATTCAGTTGGGCATTTGTCAAAATTAAATTTTGTAATAAATTATTTTAAGGGTATTACTGTTTGGTATGGACATAAATAATCAAAAAATTGTTTATCTCGTGCTGTGATGGTGCTCTCCAGTTTGCCTTCTGCTTCCATTAAACAGACTGAAACAAATCTTAGACATAGATATATCACTGGCTTAGCAAACCTATTTTCCCAATAAAACTATCTCTGTTGTTTAACAGATGGACTGCAAATTTAGATGGCAACAGTCCCATTATTATATCATTACATCATTATCAACATTTCAGATGCAATAACACATTTGGACTTGAGCCAAAACACTAACAGTTGACTCAATGTACAAGGGGGGGGGGGGGGGGGGGTACTTCAAATTATCAGTAGCTAAAATGCAAAAACACTAGTTCAAATAGCTTGTTTGCACAAAATTTAAATGAAAAAAGCAACTCAGAAAGAGAACAGTATCTGCAGGCCCTTCAAGCAGGTAATATGCATGAGGATGTGGACTGCATACTCATACCACTATCAACAATGGTAGAATAAGTTCTTCTTCTGGCATATATTTCAGCAAGTTCAATTAAAATACATTCTTAATCTTTTTAGTTGTCATTGTTCCCAGGCAGAATGTCGTAAGATCAAGGGGAATCATATTAGCTCCAGGACTCACATGTGACAGAGGTAAATATTGCACCTTAGTTCATCTTACAAAATTTGGGAAAAGGTCAATGTTACATTTATTTCCTGGCTGAAAAATTGGTCATGCTATCATAAAATAGTCAGTCTTTATTCTGAAAATGCAGTTATAATAATTACTATCTAGATCAAAAAGGCAATAACGATGAACATTAAAAGAGATCCTATCTTTTATTAGATGCCATTTATTGTTTACATTACATTATTTACATTTATTTATTTTGCATTAGCATTTATTTATTTATTGGCATTTAGCAGACGCAAGTGACTTACATCAGTTACAATGCTATCCATATACATAGCTGGATATTTACAAAGGAAAGTGGGGGTTAAGTGCCTTGCCCAACGGTACAACAGCAGTGTCCGGGCAGGGAATTGAACCGGCAACCTTTTGGTCCTGCTCCTTAACCACTACACTATACTGCTGTTTAAAGAGATAATGTTGTACATGCATTTCATCTTCAAACAAGGCACATTCATATTTTGAACTATACTAGTTAAATATAGTCTACAGAACAATAAATGTATATATATATTACATCAGGTATTTACATTTTCTTTCAAACATAGGCCTTATGTTGTTTACTCTTGCTTAAGTTAAAATGTTAGAATTTTAAAATTAATTATGAAAATATTAAGCCCATTTCATCTATCCTCTAAGGCCTGTTCTGTTAGCTGTGTGTCATGTCAAGGTATTTAAACAGGAAATAAGTACATGTGTATCATTTCAAATGAAATGAAAATTAACATTTTAGATTAACACACATCCTCAAGTCATAGTCTTTGTTGTACACAATGGCATGGTCATCCGGCCAGTAAAAGCACTGTAAATATAGCTGAACAAGCCTCTGTAATAACTACTGCAGCTTCCCCAGTCAAGCCCATGATTGAAGAGTATTTATGGAAATGTAGGACTGACTGCACTGGTTTTGAGGCACCTGTTCAGGTGTTTTGGTCAGGTAGGACAGTTCTGTCTGTGTCTGACGACAGCTCATGATGACAGACTCCTGCCCAAGGGACTGCCATTTTTGAGGTTCTCTGTCATTCTGTCTCTATTTGAACCCTCCAGAAATTTTTTGCATTATTTTTGCATTCCATTCCAGCCCTATATGTATTTGCATGGACACTGGTGTGAAGCGGGGGTGCTGGTCTTGTTGAGAGATCAGATTCTGGGAGAGACAGTACGGTCCACAGCTCTTCTTCATTTATTTCAATGTCTGTAAATGTAACAAGTGTAAATTCATACTGTTTTGCAAGAGACTAAAACCAGAAACTCTGTCTTAAATATTTTATTCAGGGCATTTGCAATGCAAATTAACTCAACCTTAATCTAATTTAATTAAATTTAAATTACCCCAGTAAGACACCAGATTCATAAATAGGCAGCATGGTAAATGCAAAGAAAGATGCATTAAAACAAAGCTATGAGCCATGCAAATGACTCCTGAAATGCAAGCAATCATGGGATATCAGATTTCTCTATGGGCATCAGACACAATCTGCACTCGGGATACATCCTTAATCCTGGAGGCTGTCACTTCCTGCTTCATCAGAGGAAAACATTTTCACATTCACATTATTTTCACATTCACGTGTTACGTCACTATCCAAATGTACACAGAAGTGAAGTGAACGTCACCCCAAGATGTGCATAAAATGCCTTTTTTAGGTTTTTTAAAAGGATTCGGGCAATGTAGTCCTGGGAGGTGCTAACAGGAGTGCCCTTTTTCCACTGGGAGAATTGTACTAAATAAGCCCTACTGGAGCTTAGCTGGGCTTGGCGGGCAAATTTGACTTGGTTTTTCACTGTAGCATTCAGGGTTTAACACATAATGTCACACAAATATGAACTTAGGGAGAGACGTACATCGTAAATGCGTAACAGAAAAAATGTACCTCAATGTTAACCAGCTAGCTAACATGAAACATCTTTTGCAATAATGTATTAGTCTTTTGTAAATAGGGTGCAATTTGGAAGTGTACAGTTGCCGATGCTTTCTGTAACAAATATAAAGTTGGAGTTAACTATTATATATGTGTAGTTATTACCTATTGTCCTATTAAAGAGGACCAGAAAAATGTTTTATAAGAACATATAAATGTCATGGAGATATGTGGGCACACCATTTTTCAGTTGCTAAACAGTAGCTACATTCCCTGTGTAATTGTAACCTTCCTTCTGACATATTCAGAACTGACTTGCAGAACGTCATTACACAATTCACCAACGCCACCTCAGGCCAGTTTACAACCAAGCCAGCATCAGAAGGGGCAGGGGTAGGCAATCCTAGTCCTGGAGAGACAGAGATGTTTTTGGTGTTCATTCCATCCAAGCTCTTGATTAAATAATTGTATTAATTTATAACAACAATTATTGTGCTAAGTGAATACAGGATATATAGTCAGGGTGGTGAGAACCTGCATTCACTAAGGGGAATAATTTATCCAACTATGTAATTAAGCTCATGCATGGAACGCCACCTAGAGAAGCGGGCAGTTCAGGGCCACAGTTGCTCACCTTTGAGATTTTAGAGTTTAGGGGCCACAGTTGCACAGCTGATGCTTACTCAGCTCGACAAACAAACACAGTGGAAAGCTAGGTGGAGCTGTACCAAGGCCAGCAAGACTGGTTCCACTACAGCAGTGGTGAAAGGAAATGCTTTCTCTCCTGGTATTTCTGTGGCTCTGGAATGTAACAGTGGGATATTTACAACATCCTGCTGCTGCAAAGGCCTATGTAGCATTAGGTCTGATTGAGCTGAACAGCAAAGCTGTTCCAACCCCAAGTCATGCAGGCTGTGTATGCATTCAGCTTTTTTGGTACTTTCTAAAACTGGAGAGTATCATATCTATACTGGAAAATAAACCTGAACAAAAAACTAGAAATAAATAATAAATTGAGGAGGAAATATAGTGGAAGTGGGAGGGTGTTCTGCGGCCATGTGTGGACACATTTTCTTCATTTCAGGACAAATTAATTGATAATTATCTGAGAGACCTCTATGTGATATCACATTGATATTCAGTCACTGGGGCACAGTTTCTTTAACCAATTTCAGCCCATTTATGGCATATTCAGTTTATTTAGAAAAATAGCCCATTGTTACCAGCTGAACACGAGAGTTCGTCATTCACATCTCATGATGTATTGGAGCACCTTTGTAACAGTGGAAGCCACTTCCTCTCTTCTTGAAGCACAGCGAATTAGTGGCTCTGCTACAGGACTGGCAACAGGTCGGGGACAGGCTCTGATTCATGCTTGACTCCATTCTAATACACACACACACACACACACAAAGAGCATGGAGATGTGTTTCAGTTAAACAGTAGGCAAAGCAAGAACTCTGGTACAAATGTGCTCACAAAATCTGGATTTTATATTTTGTTTCGAAGTTATGCCTGCTGGTGACTTGGAGTGGCAAATACTAAGTCTAACAATATTTGCGTCGTAATTTGACAGGCTGTGCTGTTGGTCCATTTTTTCGTGTTTATTCTACTGTCCATGAATCAAGAAGGAAAATGGATTTTCAGTGTGTTTCACAGTATTGTTTTCTCAAACCTATATCAGCATTCATGACTTGTGTACAGTACGTCTCACTCCGTAGCGCTGGGCAGCCAAACCATGCAGGTGAGTCCATGCAGACAGACTGATTACAATCGTGGGATGTAATTACCTGCCTGTAGAGCAGACTGTGCAATGATAACACTGGCGAAGCTCACCGAACCTGAGAGGGCACAGACAGAGAGGCACCTAGGGTTTGTAGAAGCCAGTCATTGGGGCCACTCTTACCAACAAAGCTACACCACCCACCACTTTAAAAGTGATTCTTCCCACCCGGTCTCTTCTATCCCCTGTAGCACTATACTCTGCAGATTCTGCTCCCTGGTCTCTCTAACGTAGAGGATTCTCCCTGCTACAACCTACAACCCCCCTTATACCCTGTGACTTACCTCTTGTACCCCCTCTTTCCCCTTACCCTTCCTTCTTTCCTTAATTCACAACCCTACATCCTACATCACTCATGCAAGTTCATTGGAGACACAATGAAAGCCCCACATTGGGTGCTTTCCAAGGTGCTGTGGGAAGGAGAGCTTTATCTGAACTTCATTCACACATATCAGCCTGGGGCCAGTAGGCAACCTCTATACACTCATCTTCGCATTTCATGCAACATTTACTGCATACTCAACAAAAATGACAAATAACAAGGGTATTGCTGTGTAAAAACATTTTTTTAAATTTATTCAACAATTTGCGTTTAGATTGTAAAAGGAATCACAACAAGGTTACAAAAATCTGGAATAACTCATTTGATTCTGAATATGCCTTTTTGTTGAGAACTATAATGCACTTTTTAATCACTACACATTGCGGTGCATTCTGTGGTGAAGGTAGGGAATAGAGGAAGGACCTTGAAACGGGCACAGGTGACCCTGGGTAAGGGTCAATAACCGTCAGTCACAAGATCCTCCCTGACTTGACCAGCTCCAGACTGCTTTATAAGGCAGGGTGCTGGTGATGTCTCCCTAACTGAGACAACTAATCTCCAATGCACTGCGGCATGCACAGGGGAGGCTACAATGGAAAGAGTGGATTTTTTTCTGTCATGTCAAAAAACTGCAAAACACAAAGAGGATCAACTGCCCCACCAAAAGAGCAATGTAGTTTCCATTACCTGTCATGTCCAACCTCTGTGAAATAACTGCTGGAAATGGGAAGTCTCACTAAATCAATGTTCCTTGCAAATAAATATATTCAATTCCAAGTGTGGAATTTCCTTCCTTCTTTCCTTCCTTCCAGGCTGTGCATGTCAAGACTTTGAAGCCTCTGGCATGGTACAGACAAACTTACTCATTTACAAGAGGAGAGGAATTTCTGGTGCCACTGAAGCCTGCATGTGCAGCACAGTCAAACATGAACACAGTGCAAAGATCAGGCTGCAGCACAATGACTTGTGCTACGTGCAGTAATATGTACTATGTGTTACCAGGCCATCTGTTCAATGTGAAAGATGGCAGGTGAAGTGGACTGAGTGCCCCTGGAGGAAAAAGTGACACGGACTGTCCTAAACACATACGTTTTTGCCCCCCTGTTTCAGGCACCCCTGACCCCTGAGATCTCAGCTTGGTCCCACAGGTGTCTCATAGACAGACCCCATGAACCGCGAACAGGGAAAAGCCCTACTCGCAACAGGCACAGTTTTTTTTTTACTTAGATCATACTCAGAATATAAGGCTTGTCGGTTTGGGAGGACAGCGTGTTCTCGTTGTCCATCAGCCGATGCGATTTGCTGGGAGGCGCAGGGGCTACACCTCCCAGCGCTCCACTTTGGGCTGCGGGGGTTTTTTGGTGGCTCTTGCGGACAGGGTGAGAGAAATCCGGGCGCTGGATGAGGGGGGCTGGAGTGGAGACCACAAACAGGCTCTGCAGGGCTTTATGGTCAGTGGACATGTGCGTGCACAATGGCCGACGGAAGGGCGTCTCCGTGGCGTTGGGTATGTGAGCGCGCATTCGAGCCTCTGTGAAGGACGAACTCATGCTGCCCTGACGGCATGCTGCCCTGAAGGAGGACCTGACTGAGAGAGAGGCAAGGATTGAAGGGGGGGGGGGGGGGGGGGGTGGGGTGTAGAGGAGAGAGAGCAAGGGCGTAAGACTGACACATTGATATTGGATACTATCTTATACAATACATGTGTTCATCACAGCCATGGTACACATTTTGAGAATTCAGTAGCATCCAAGAACATAGTAGAATAGTTTGCACAAACATGTGCATGCACAACTATGCAATCGCATGCACGCAAACATGCAGAAAAGACACAACAGCAGAAAGATTCACTTTTGGGGGGAAAGCCAGTATTAATAAAGCCCAGAGGATCAGAGCAGTGAAAAAGAACTGTAAGATATTGACCTAGAGATGGAGAGACATAAACAGGGAGAGGGGTAGGGGAAACAGGCCAGCAAGAGACACAGACATGGGGGGATACACTCACTGGTCCTGGATATGCGCTGAGCACTACTGGATCTCCTCAGTTCCCCGGGCCCCTGATATTCCGCATCCACAGACCTGTCTCCCAGGACACAGTGCACCTCATCCACAGATTCGGACTGCAAGGGCTCCTGGTGGATCCTGTCCAGTCCCAGCCAGGGCCAGCGCTGATGTACCGGCTGGGGTCGTTCATATAGTAGGCTGAGCTTGGCCCCATTGGTCACTTGCTGCTGGATTGCTGGGCACGGGTCTCTCGGCCTCCTGGCAAAGTCCAATGAGGAGTCCAGCTGAAGGGAGAAGAAGCAGAGCCATCTTTCTTACATGCTACTAAAACAGCCGTCGACTGGTGTGGACTTACAGTACACTTATTGGCCGGTAAACAATAATGTAAACAGTCAACAGTAAACAATGCACAAAGAGAGGGACTTACACACCATCATTTTTTAAATATCGCATTGAGCTTCTCTCACATGGGGTGGCTAACCGATATGCAGTTTCAAAACACATTGTACAGTAGAAATATGATAACAACCCACATGGTGAAAGATACACATCGCTAGCATTAGCCTAATGTGAAACCTTGGCATGAACATATTAGCTACCTTGTGAATTATGCAATTGCCCTCCCCCTCCCTCTCTTTCATCATGACAGCCTGGTCTTGTGGGTGCTGCTGTGAGTCAGTCTGGCCATGGGGGGGCACTGTGTCATCTTTCAGTGGAGGGGCACCCTTCAACAGCTGATGCACCTGATCCACCACACCCAAATCCCGCAGCAGACTGGCCCGCTGGAGCAGGCTGTTCACCCGCTCCTCCTCTTCTTCCTCATCTAACAGGTCTGTTTCCGTGGGCACACTCTTTCCCGAAGTAGAAAGAGGTGGTATGGTCAACAGCTGTTGTGGAGCACAGCACAGGTGAATGCACCAATATAATCATAACAGTTCAATAAGTGTTCGTGTACACTGTCTAGAGCATAAAAAATCAATGCTGGATGTGATTAAAGCCCAATATCCTTTGAATTATCACAACATTGGACATTTTTTCACTTCTCTGCATGCATTTATAAACAACATAAGAAGGGCACACATGTCAATAAACAGTTGCTGAGTTTCTAGTATTGTGCACAACCACTTAGAAACAAACGAAACTACAGCAATACACTGCCAGCAGGACTCACACTTAGATTTTGTAACATGGGGCTGTAAGTGGGGTTAGTGTGGGCAGTGCGCGTGTGAACCCGCCGTGGTTTGGCCCGCTCTCCTGCGGACTCCCCCTGGAGGTCACGCCTGCGGTTCCCTTTTGGGTCCCTTTCCTTCAGCTCCCTCTTCAAGCGCAGCTCCTGCAGCTGCTGCCTGTGCAGACACATGGAAAGAGGGAACAGGCTCACAGCTCACTGCGCAGTTACAGCATAAGGCATGTCAGGAGAGACATGACCAACTCACTCTCTCCTGCATATGTCAGACTAAAATGTAAATGCAAATCTACATTTGCATTAACCACATAATGTTAATCTACATTACTTGGTTGGCTACTCCCACACCGGGTGTTTGTTAGTGCGCTGATATGCGTGTATATACAGTACAAGCCCACATGTGCCCACTTGCACGGAACTATGTATGTGTGTGTAAGTGCACAAGAATATAAAGACAAGGATGCTGGTGTGGACTCATGCGGGCATGCGTGTATGAATGTGGGAGCGTGTACGTGTGCACATGCACATGCAGCGGCTCCACCTTGCGCACTCCTCCCTGGCCTTGGAGGCGACGGTCTCTTGGAAGAGGGAGCTGCTGTGCTTGAAGTATTTGTCGTACTTCTCCGATCCCTCCCGGGGGAAGATCCTGCGGAATCCACCCAGGTGCTTGGCCTCATACTTCAGCATCTGCTCCATGCTGGCAGCCTGCGACTGCCGTAACTCCTCGCTCCTGAGCGGAGAGAGGACACACCCATGGCCACACTCACATGGGTCGCAGTGCTATAATGTACCTGCATGTCTCTGTCATCTTAGAATAGACTGTGTGCTATGTTTTTAAATGTGTGCACAGATGAGCATAATGCACCCCTACTGTGCACTGTTGGAAGGGAAACGCTGCAGACCATGGTATACTCTAACTGTGTCTGTTGTAAACTTTGTCTCTGTGGCAGACCGTGCCATACTGTTCGTCTCTCAGCTGTGCCTCACGCAGCGTCTCTCTAGCCCAAGGTGCTGTCTCCGGGCTGCAGTCCCCGCTGTACCTGGCCTCTCTGGAGCGCGTCTGCTGCAGCCTCTCTTTGACGCGCCGCCTCTCCTCCTCTGTGATCTTGCGGCGGTCGCAGGCACCCAGGTTGATGAGGACCAGCGTGTCGTACAGCAGCCCATCCTTCACCTCCCGGTCCAGCCGGGAGTCAGTGGTGAAGCTGGGGGAGTGGTTCACCTTGAACAGAGAAAGAGAGGAACACACTGTCCCAAGTACACACATAATGGACAAAGGAAAACACAAATGCACACAAAGACCACGATAACCACATTAAAGACTAAACGCATACACACACACACACACACACACACACACACACACACACAAACACACAGTAGACACATATATATATGGCCAAAAGCACATGGACGCCTGACCATCACGCCTGTATGAGCTTATTGGACATCCCATTCCAAAACCACGGGCATTAATATGGAGTTGGGAGTTGGGAATTTGTGCCCATTCAGCCAAAAGAGCATTTGTGAGGTCAGGCACTGATGTTGACTGAGAAGGCCTGGCTTGCAATCGGCGTTCTAATTCAAACCATGTCTTTATGGACATTGCTTTATGCACAGGGGCACAGTCGTGCAGGAACAGGAAAGGGCCTTCCCCAAACTGTTGCCACAAAGTTGGTAGCATTCAATTGTCTAAAATGTCTTTGTATGCTTTAGCATTAATGTTACCCTTCACTGCAACTAAGGGGCCTAGCCCAAACCCTGAAAAACAGCCCCAGACCATTATCCCTCCTCCATCAAACTTTACAGTAGGGACTGTGCATTCCGGTAGGTAGTGCTCTCCTGGCATCCTCCAAACCCAGATTCGTCCATCAGACTGCCAGATAGTGAAGTGTGATTCATCACTCCAGAGAACGCGTTTCCACTGCTCCAGAATCCAGTAGTGGTATGCTTTGCACCATTCCAGCCGTCGCTTGATATATATATATATATATATATATATATATATATATATATATATATATATATATATGCCCTCCCCCTCACAGACACCCATACTACAAGCATATTGCAATTTATTTGTTTGGCAAGATGTCCTTTTCTCCACCTGCCAAACGGTATAGATTTATATCACATACAAGACAGTTAATACAAAAGAATTGTTGTACTATATAAAACCATCTAACACAGTATGACACAATCTAAAGCAATACCAAATGACTGAATGGTTAAAGCCAGCTGTGTCTAAGCTTTAACAATGCCACATAAAGCCAATGCAAGAAATTAAGCAGAAACCAATAACAGTTACACTGCAGACCAAGTGAGATGAATTATCTGCCAAAATAGCTGGTTCACAATGAAATATTTAGATCATCAGGGCAAACAGACCTACATGAAAACAACTCACATTAAATTAAATAGCTCCAGCCCTTACACCGCTAAAAATGTTCAGTGTGAGGCACAATCACAAAGCTAGTAGTTCCATTAACACTAATGGGGGGATGATGATTGAGATCACACCAGGCTATGCGCTGTGACACTGATGCTGAGGCAGAACCTGGGAGAGGTGCCTCACCTCCAGCAGCCAGGGCTTCAGCCGGTGGTCTAGCAGCACGTCGAACCCCAGGATCTCGAAGCAGGCGCTGCCAACCGCGTGGTTAGGGAAGCAGGTGTGGTAATTGTGCTTCAGGATGGGGTGGGCCGATATCAGCGTCTTGATGATCACGTCCTCAATGTCGTTCCACAGCTTCGCCGTGTCGCAGTGCGTGGACTCAAGGTGCTTCTTGAGGGTGGACAGCTTCCTGTAGACAGAGGAGTACAAGAGGGGAGAGGAGACAGAGACACCAGTGTTCCTTTTATCCACTTCTCTCACAGCTTAGGTGAAATCAGCAACGTACATAACGTGGTTTTAGTTGTAGCAGTGACATTTTCAGCAAGTCCAAAATTGCCTGTATTGTAGTAAAATGATCCAATAGCAACAGCAACTGTTGTCTTTACAATTACATTAGCCACATGGTGAGTCTGGGATCTGTGGGTCCTTAACAATATATTGGATGATTCTATCAACTAGGGCTAGCTGCTGGGGTGTACAATGTAACATGTGTTTCTGTTATGCAATAAACTGGTTGTATTTCACTGAATGCCCAGAGACCAGTTCTCTAGGAATTTTACACTCAAAATAGCTTATGCATTCAATTTGGTGTGAAGACTATTTCAGATGTTTGATGTTTGTTTTGGATGAAGGAAATCCAAGAGAACTGATGCTCCAATCATGGTAACAAGCAAAACTCAAGTTTAAAAAGGTTGCTTTCTCCAGTCAAAAACTAAAAATACTTATTAGGTATTCAAGGGGGAATTTTTTTGCTTTGTCTTATATATTCTCAAGTGATGTACACCATGGAGTTTGAGGGAAGGATCCCTCTTGGCCATTAGAGAACGCTTGTTAAATCCTTCTATGGACATCATAGAACAGAGGGGTACAAAACAGAGAGGACAAAATGGGGGAACTGATGCTGGAAACAGCTGACATAAAAGTGTGTGTGGTTTTTACACTGACAGAAAAGACAGTACAGTCAGATTTCAGTAACTGCACAGGAAAATCTAAAATCCCTTCTCCAGAATCTTTGTTTAAACATTTACAGCTTGGCTAGAAAGTGTATCTTTTCTGAGAATAGCACAAGGCAGGCATACAATGTTGCATCAAAGCAAATATATTCAGAACGCTTGGCAGTCACCCCCAACCAGCACCTCAGGTGCTGCAATCACACTGCGCATCTCACACACGAATGTCTCCATTTTTAACAACAGCAATTCCAGTATGTAAACACAGTTTAATAGCCCTATGAGATATCGCTTTACTGAGAAGACAGAGCCGTTCGCTGAGGCCGTTTGCTTCTGTAAGAGCTCTTTATTTCACTCCATACTGGTTGACTCAACCTCAGGCTTACTAAGCCTATGAGCCAAATGCTGTCCAAGGAAGCAGCGTGTCGGCTCACCGTTTGCTCCCAGTGTCATCGTCGCGGACAAAGTTCTCGCTGTGTTTGTTGATGGCGTAGTTCGTCAGGTGCATGCAAACATCGTCCTGGGAGGGAGAGAGAGAGCAAGAAAGAGAGAGAAAGCGAGGGAGAGGAGAGAGGGCGGCCTCAGAACAGGCAGTCCGGTGACAGCATTCACTTCTGCCAGCGGTGCATAAGGGATTTTTATGACACCGCCATAAAATCCACAACCTTGGCTAGAGTCACACTGATGCAGATTAAAGTGGGGCTTGGGCAATTTGCTCAACAATAACCTGAGTTTTGGCAGGAAAAGGGGGTTCACGCTCACTGGAGCACTGGGATTCCATTATAAACTGGCCGGGGTGGCCGGGGGGGCAGCGGGCAACACAGCAGAAAGAAATGCACTGTTATCTTGCCAAGAATTTGAAAGAACCCTGAAATGTTAAACACATCAAGGCATCACCACTTAAATGGGAAAGTTAAATGTTTTCACCCAAGCTAAACTGAATGTTTCTTCTTTGAACAGTAGTGTTATATTATGAATTGATAAAGTAGACATTTAACTATGTCACACTTATTTGTATGTCTTTCTTTCATTTCAAGAGTCATTGCTACCTGATTTTCCTCTATATGTCATATAGTTCATTAACCAATTACATATATGTTTATTGAGGGTGACTTACACATATCTTACAGTTTATAATCTGTGTGTATTCTCTCATCTATTGATATGTTTTCATATTTTTCCACAGAGATGTTTCACATCCTCAAAGAAACAAGAGCAGTACCTCCCCATCTACCATGAACCATGAATGCCCCAACCACAACTCCTCCCGCCTATCCATCGTAACCCAAGCTCTGGACAGTCCCATCTGTTTGACATTGGAACTGACAGACCTGACGGCTGCTGTGTTTTAAGATGGATAAGCTACACTGGGTTTAATCAGCCTAGTGCAGCCGCAGCTGTAATCAGCTTCGAGAAGCTATGGCTGCCCGGGAGCTGCTCAAATTCCTGATTTATTCCTGCGATTTCCCAAAAGCCTCCCCCCTCTGCCAAAGGGGGAATACTTCATGGTAACCATTTGATGGTTGGACATGTGGAGAGGGCACCACATCTCAGGGGCAGCAGTCTCCCTACAAAGCCCCGCTCCCTCACCATGTTGCTGTTGGCGGGCTCGCTGTACGTAGTGGTGCAGAAGCGCGCCAGCCCCTCGTTGTACAGAAAGATGCGGAAGGGGTCGCAGGATGTCACCAGCACATAGATGCGCAGGTCAAACTTAAACCCGTCAATGATGAATGGCTGGGGAACACAATAATATTTAACAGATTAAACAGCAATATGAACTAATGGCATTCACTGAATTGATTGGCTAGCAGAGTTTTTTTCTCTTCTTGACAATATGTTTTCAGGAGAACACATTACAAATTGGACTGTGTTCTTGAACACTTATGAAAAAGGTGACTGTGACCTATCACAGTGGAAGTCAGTTTAAGTCAGTGTAGTGCAAAACTCACTGTCTATAAGTGCTGTGAGGATGTGAGTGAATAGTTGGAGTGTGGTCTCTCTGTCAGTGCTGTGAGGATGTGAGCGAGTGAGGGGGTGTGGTTGCTCTCTGTCACTGCTGTAAGTATGTAAGTGAGTGAGAGAGTGGCTCATTTCACTGACTGTACTGATTATGTTCAGACAGTGTTATGCCTTACAGGTCAGAGTCTCACCCTGGAGACATAAACCTGGCAGATCATGTGCTCGCCAGGCCGGATGTCCTTGCTGGACTTGGTGATGAAGATCCCACGGCCCTGGCAACCCGAGTCTGGCTTGCAGATGTACGTCTTGTGTTTTTTGGCCCTGGAGTAAGCCTGGAAGTCACTGTAGCTGTAGTGGGGGGAGAGAAACACGTGACCTTGTCATATGCAAATTCTCCCCTTTGAAAGCAAAAGAAACTGATCTTTATTGCTAAGAGAACTACACTCACAGCAAAGTCATGATACTCATATTAATCTCAACATTTCTCAAAATCACTCTGTGCAGGTTAATGTAATACTGTATAACAGTAAATGAAATGCTAGTTTAACAATATATGAGCATCCACTAATTCAGATGTTAGCACAACAGCAACTTACTGCATGGATTTACAATTCACTACATGGAAACACAGATAAGTGTATAAAAGATAAATCAATGTCATGAGTCGTCCTGAATCTATGAACAATGTGTGGAAAAACTAAACAACTCCCAGTGAATGTGTAGTGGGTAACCCTTTGCTATTTAAACAGACTTTGAGCACAGGTCTTGCGCCAGACCAAAAAAAGATCCAACCATTAAACTCCACCTGTTTTTACACAGGTTGTTCTTTTCCGCTGGTTCACGGCCTCAACCGACACATAATGTTTCACAGTGTTTCTTTGACTGATATTATTGCTACATCGTTTTATTAACATTACAAGAACATTAGGCAATGGTTGGATGTGTACTCACTCTGCTGGGAGACACCAGGTCCTGGGGAAGATGTTGTACTCCTTGGGGAAGAGCTTTAGCATGCGGTTCAAGTTTCTGGCCAGCAAGTCTTTCCTGCAGATCTCACTCATTCCAGGGAAATGGTTGATCTTCTGCAAGGAGAAAGCAAAACCCAGCAGCTGCAAATCAAATAATGAAGATGAATGCTGGGAGAGGGGGTCCTGGTATGATTTTAGTTCAATGTAAACTATGAATGACATTAATTAAAAAAGTGCACTCGCAGTGACTTAGTGTCTGGGGGACTGGTCTTGTCTGATGGTGTCTGAATGTGAAATCACGTCACCCGTGCCCTACCCCATGACCCATCTCACTGAATCCCACTGAATCCCAGCTCGCATTGTATTGAGCTCTGACAGGGGCAGGTGCACTGCAGCGATGAACAGGAACCGCTGGACTCGGAGCTGGGCCGAGGAGGAGAGGAGCACCACCACCCACCCTCGGGCAGGATTCACACATGGGTGAGGCGCAGTACCTGGTAGCGTTTCATGTCCATGACACGGTCCAGCGAGACAGAGCAATCGGTCCAGTACAGCGTCCAGTCCTCCCCTTCCACGGCCTCCCTTAAGCCGTACCTGCGAGCGGCCCGGCGCACTGGGCAAAGAGAGAGAGAGGCAGCCGGCTGCTCTTCAGGTGCACCACAGTGAAACGCATGGCACTATGTTGCACCAGAGTACTCTGCACGGTTGTTCATTTCAGGCCTCAGGGTCTCCTCACTCTTCAGCTGGCTGCAACCAGTAGGGCTGAGCATTACTGACTCTCTCCCACTGCTCGTCTCTGTACCAGAGCTGTAACTCCACCATTGGCACACAAGTAGTTCCTGTTTAATTAAAACCTCACAAAATACACTTTCCACTTAAACGGCAAGACTACAATGCTATACTGTAGGCTGTGTTTCTTTTTTCTTACCCATCTCATAGATATGAATTTTTTTCAGTTACCACACACAGCAGCAAAGAAGACATTTTGGCTCAAGACACAGTGGGAGTTTTCTCATTATTATTTGTGGAAGTTATGAATGAAGCTTGGTACTGTATGAGACATGCTCTAAAATGTTTATACTGCCATTTATAGGAAAGGGGTGAGCTGGGGGCAATGAAAAGGGTCCAAATGTTTTCGGAAAAGTACAGCAGGTTCAGCTGAGCAGAGCGAGCGAGCGAGCGCACACACTGCCCGCCCACAGCTGGGCTCGTATAACTTAACTTACACATAACACAACCTTATTGCAGACAGCGCTTAATAAGCCCAGGGTAGTGCCAACACCAGACAGCAAGCTCTTTTTATGAGTTCACAGAGCAGGCTTTGAAGTCAGGGTCTGGGGAGACAGGCCTTTTCCCATGATCTGGCACTCTGACCATCGGTCTGGCCCAACTGATGTGCAACGCACTCGCAGCATTGACATAACATTGTAGACCTGCTGTGCAATGTAATTTAGTATATACAATGACAGGAGTCTCAGTCCCACTTCTTTTGAATTGTTCTGATTTAACCGAAGTGTCTTGAGTTGGCTCAGCTCACCACCTGCCAGGACTTATTATGCAGTGAGGTAATCAAAGCTATTGTGTGGAGCTGTGTCACACCTGAAGGCTGCCCCAGAGCAGGTCCTGGCCTTGCCAAGCCAAAAAGATATGTTCCCCCAGTACAACATTCCAACATTTACCCAGCACCTTTAAGTGGTGATTAACTCTTGTGTGTGCTTGCCCGGATTTTACCCCTTCTCCCCATCCATTTCAAGAAAGGTAAGGAAATCACAAAAGCACAGATAAAATCCAAATTCAGCAGAAAGCCAGTTCTACTACCAAAAGTTTGCAGGCTCAACAAGGTACATATTATTGGCCTCACTGTTGTGGTAGATTGAATTTTTTATGCATTTTTAGTGATGAGATGAAAATGAATGGGGACTCACCGCTCTCGTACTTGCAGTTGGTGAGGTTGATCCAAAGTCATCTGGAAGAGAAGACACAGAAAAAGGGACAGACGTGTGCCTTGCTGGGAGGTGCCTGCACTTATTTTGCACCCTCTGCACTCTACTCTGCCCTCTGCACTCCTCGTCATCCTCTCTCAGGACGTGTGCAGGGGAGAACAGAGACTTTCTATCTCCAGAGCCTATACTTCAAAATACTATAGGTGAAAATAACAACAATAATACAAATAAATGATGCATAATAAATACGGTAAAGTCACATTAAAGGGAAAGCCCTCCAAACCTATAATTTGCTAATTTGCATTGTAACGTTAAGTCAGAGAGTCATAACATTGCAAAGAGCTGAATTTTACCATCAAATACATTTGTTAAAAAGAAAGACAAATCATTAATGTCATTCCAAACCACAGGGCTCAGTGTAGATTGACCCCTTTGCAAAGAGAAAACAGCTAGAAGAGACCACTTTCCAGAAACCAAATTAATAATAAGAGGGGATAGTAATATTGAATATTTTAATTAATGTAATAGTAAATGGATTAATAAAAATGTAAAACATGAAAATAATGTGCTCCACAAATGTTCATTCTTGAATGACAAGTTTGTTCCACCCACTTCACCCTTTACACCGCGGCTGAGTGAATGTGACACCAAACCCATATTTATTACAGCTGGCTTGCAATCTGTCCTTAAGGAAGTCAGTGCAGGACCATTTACAACTGCTTGATGCAACAGGCAACAATGTCTCAACACGTAACTGTCTACAACTTCATGACTCACTATCTCAGGATAACTAGCTCAATGCACAGCATAGTGAAGGGGGTCTGACCAAAGCAGAAGACAGTGGTTACACATTGATTCATGGCAGCACCTTTGCTGCCGCCAACTGGCTGAAATTATGAACTACATCCTCCTATGGCTTGCTTTATCTTGATGCTCCTCCTTAGCCTGTTTTCAACATACTGTACACTGTTCTACACTGGGCTTTCCAGGAACATAAACAACTCTGGAATTCAGCAGAGTTGCTTATGTTCCCATTCAGCTACCACATCTCAGCCTACCTGAAAAAATGAATACCAAAATCAACAGCTCTTAAAAGGCAAAATAAAATTGTCAGGGGTTTGCATTGTGACCAAACCTAATAAAAATCATCCATCCCCACAACAATTAAACAGAGGGCAATTTGACCTTCCATAGTGGAAAAGACTGACTCTTAAACAGTACTGGTCTTGTAAACAGCATCTAAGAAAGTTAATTTAAGGAGTTGTATAGTTCGCATGGTGCTTATTACTAGTCTCAAAACTGTTAATACATCGAGTTTTACAATTAAAAAGGTGTGTGCCACACCGCAATGTAAGTTATCCGCCATAAACCGCATTGATGGGGACTGCAGCAGGGCCTCCATTTTTTTTTAACTCCAGCTTTTCAAAGCCAATTACTGGCTTCTGAATGTCACTCTGTGTGCAAGATATTTTCACCCAAAAATCAAAAGTGTTGCTGTGATCGTGTGCGAGTAGGCACTTTTGCTAAAGCTGACACCACTGCTGCCAACAACAGCAATGAATAATAATGGTAAGCTATTTAGATTTGCACACCCACCGAGTTGTGAAACAGCAGCCAAGATACAAATCCACATAAATCTGCGATAATGCAACCACGTTAGGCACATGTGCTGGCATGAGTAACGTTAGCATCAGCAGTGTCAACAGCAGCAACTATGACACTGTACTACGTACTAAGAGCAACAATTGCATTTAACACTATTACTATATAATGAAATTGTTCTAAGAAACACATTTCCCTGGGTTTCCCACAACACACCCAGCATACCCCCCATCTTAACTTGGGGGCCTGTGGGTGTTGGACAGGCAGCAGGAAAAGCAGAAGCAAACATCTAAAGTGGCCCATAAACGCGTCTTTCTCCTCTCCATTTGCAGGATTACGGGCTCTTTCATCATTTGTGCTGCTGCCGTGTGTGCAGGGCAGGCGTGGCGGAGAGTGGCCGCTTTTATGGACAGGCAGTGTAACTGGAGACCAGCCGGGCTTGGCAGTGGCAGCGTCGCTGGCTGTCTTTACAACAGAGCAGCTGCTCGTAACCATGAGGTGCCTTGTGGCCCTCACTGCCCACCACCTCCCCCGGAGAACTCGCCACGACTTTGCAGCGCCACAAATGCTGACGTGACACTGAGCATTCTACCAAGCACGTCCCGCGTCCCACGTCCCAGTGTCCCATTTCACTGTGATCCATGATGCGGCACAGTTGTTGATTTACTGTCCCTTCACCTCTCTTCATAAACAATCTGTTTTTATGGGGAGCACCGCAGAGAGGCAGTCTGTGTGTAATTGATGTGCGCATGTCTTGCATTTCTTAATCTGCTCACTTGGGCTTATGGGAAAAATAAAAACTCTAGATTTTGGACTGGGTGGCCCCTTGACTTGAAAATTCCTGCACGCTGCCTAAGGGTGTGAGACGCCACTCAAACACACATGCAAGTCGTTATCACAGAGAAACCTGTAGGTTAGCGCAAATTCCAGGAGATCAGGCAGTACCTCTTTTTCTTCTTCTTCTTCCTCTTGCCCACTGGGTTGAGGGGGGGCATGGGCGTGCAGACATCAAGCTGGTTGTCGCTCCCCCATCCCTCCCCCTCGTCAGCAACCTCACTCCTGTATTTGAGGGCCTCGTCCTCCAAATCACTGACCTGGCTCTCCATGAGTGGTCCCATCTTCTATAGACAAATAGAGCTTCACTGTCATAGCCTATCCGGGTAAACCTGAAAACTTCCAATGACTGGAACTCACTATACTAAACAAACAGTGATGCATAAATCAATTATAATTAGATCTATTTATTACTGCTGTGTATTTTTTCCACAATGTTGTGCCTCTATTTCCAAATGCTTTATGCTTAACATTTTTTTAGCCAATAGTAGTCTTTCTGTCAAAAAACTCTCTTCTTTACTGCAGTCCTAGAAACGGCATCCTCCCTCATTCACTTATTCCCTGAGTGGGCAGGTCAACCAAAGAAACTAACATACCTTTGTTTCACCACTACATGGCAAAAGGCACTAAGCCTGAGCTTTGCCTGAAACATAAACTGTGTTTTTTTAAGAAAATAGTGCAGTTTTTTTTAAAATAGTATCCAAGTTTTTGAAAGTGCATTTGCTTGATCACATAAATAATATTTTGTTATATAAACCATTTATATTAAAACAACCTGTTTCGTTGTATGTCAAAATCTGGCACTAGTCTTCTAGTGCTCTACACATGTTCCAGTAAAACACTGCTCAATTAAGATAAGCCTACATTTCATCTTTTACCCTAACACAAATACAACAGAGCACCCTCTGCTATGCTAGCAGTAACAGTAGTCAAGATAGTAGCAATAGCAGCAGCATAACAGTAGGTGAAAAGCAGGAAAGTAGTACTAATAGCAGTGGTAATCACAATTCGTTTTCAGTCAGGTTCAGCTTTCAGTTCCAATTTTTCTAGCATGTTTGTGTTAGCAATCTTTAGGGGTTGTGAGTTCTCTGACTCAATGTTTTCCCTTTTTTAATATTTCATTATGAAAAATTCACTGTGATTCAAAATTCATCATGACACAGGAATGCTATTGAACTAGGCTGATGTACAGTTCTAGCTACCTAATGGCTAATAGGCACCAACAAATTTCATGCACTAAGAACTTGCTAGCCACTAATCCGTATTTGCAAACAAGCTAGACAGAAAGACACACACACTCAAACACACAAAATACAGCACATATATTCACAATGCACTTGTGTGAGACCACCTTAACTATCACTCTACAGTGCGCACTTAGAACACAGTGGGTAGGGGGAACTGTTAGTTCATCTGCATCAATCTGCAGAAGAAGGTGATAACCAGATTAGGAAATTTTTTCAATGAGTTTGCTTAATCTGCATTCCACATTTGGCTTCGTATTAGATGATGAGAGAATTATGATAAATGACAACAAAGTTAACTGTATACTTTGCAAGCAGAACTTTTCATATAGGGATAGTGTGAGCAGTCTGCTGCATCATTTACACGCAAAGCATCCTCTTACTAAGGAATGTTGCATCCTGCTGGAAAGGCTTCCACAAGGCAACACCACTGTTCATGCAAACAGCTTTAATGCATCAAGGTTTTACTTTGAAAGCCTTTAACACATCAAAGCCAAAAACTCCATAGGCCTAAGTGGACTGCATCAAGCAGTCCAGCAATTACTATTTTTGAAAACTGTGTTCGGAATCCTCCAATCAAACAGCCAAGTGTTTAGAACACAAGAACATGTGCCAGTATAACCAGTACAGTATAACTAACAATCAATGAACTAACAGGAAAAATTTAACCAGCTTTTCTGATTGATAGTCCTGAGATTAATCATGCTTCGATACATTTCTGCACATCGTAGTAAGTGTGAAAACAACACTTCATCATTACAGGCATTCATGAGGATACCCTGTGTACTCCATGAATCCAGTACTTTCCTAGCTGCAACATTACACTGGAAACAAACTGATTATGAACATAAATTTGAGAGCATACAAGTTCAAAAAGGTGTACAGACCACATGTCTGTAATGCAGGATATAGATATGTCAAGAAGGTCTAGAGCTGTGCAGCAAGACAGCGCTTTTGTACTTTTCTTAGAGTCAAGCTCCTGACAAAAGCTCCCTTTGCCCTCCACATGCAGACAGACAGACACACACACACACACACACACCAACAGCAGGAGGTGGTAATGACAGTAGGTTGGTGAGGGGGGACATTCTTGAGGACCGTGGGAGGCATGGGTAACACTATACTGAGCCTGTGATCTGGATAATCCTAGCCATGAACTCTGCCTGGCCACAGCAACACACTGACCTCACTGGGGTGATATTACAGCGGCTCTCTAATTACACCCAATTCAACAGCTTGCCCTCATACTCAACCACCCTCATCACCGTTAAAACTACCACGTAGTCCAGCCCCACAGCCCCACAGCCCCACAGCCTATATCCCTTTATTCACTAACACTTCTAATGTCACAGAACATCAAAGTGAAAACAGAAAACCACCTGTATTACTTCTGACATAATCGCAATGTAGCAGGTCTAAATAATTTTTTTGTTTGCCATTTTGTTCTGGCGTTATAACACACTGTGCAGTGTGGGTATTCTATTTTTCATTAAATGAGATGTAGTTACGTGCCTTAATGAATGAGGGGGATGACATTTCTTAGACTGCTAATCCTACCCATGTTGATGATGACAGTAATTATAGTATCATTTATGTACATGTCATGGTCTCAACATTTCTGAAGAAAATAAAAAAAACGTTAGAAAAAATACCACATTAAATAATATTTAAGAGTTAAAAATATTTACTTTTAAAGATGCCAAGTATTTGTTGGATTGAAATAAATACGATTTAATACTCAATATACAATACTGGTACTGTATCGACAAGTTCACAAACACTCAAAAAACAACATGGCTAAAATTTGGATATGTTCAGAAATACATTCCACTCCAAACAATCTTGCAATAGCGTCTATCACAAAGTAGGCCATGTATTCACTCTGCAGTTGCTGTACACATATTAGCTAACCTGGAACATACAGTTATGCAAATGAAATGTTTTTTTTTGGGACAATGTGTCAAATATATTAATACACTTTGAGCATGCACTCAAAGCAAGCACCTTAAGAAATTAGCTACTCAGGAGCACCCTTAACAGACTATTTTTCCCCTTGGGAAATGTGGCTGGAAACTGTTCTCCTGACTCGTGCTGTGGATGGCACTGCTGGTGGTAGCCGTTCTTGCCCCTTCTTCTGCAGGTGCTTCACTCACAATCACTCAGCTCCGCGGAACTTGCCGGTTTGCGGCACCGCAGAAGAGATTCCACTGATATGCATGTCGATTAACAAGGCCGTAATCCCTGACACAAAAGAACAAATTTGTTTCATCAGCACAGGGGTGGCCCAACTCAGAGACTCAGATTGCCTTACATCCTTGTGTACTAGAGCCTGTGGATCAGGTGACTATGCACAAGCACTGTAAGCAAACACCACATACGGCCTGACGTGGGGAGAAAATGATGAACAGGAAGGGAGATCTTGGGTGACAAGGATAATCTCTCATATTTGTTAGAGGTAATTAGGGCAGTGACCTGACACGAGATTACAGCTCAAAAATAGTCAGAGTCTGCAGACTATTTTTGATTTGCAATATGTTACAGCTTACAATGTTTTATGGCTTACGCTCATATTGAGCTGGGACGGAAAGCTAAACCACTAGACACCTCCCAGGTCACCTCCTTTAACTGAGATAAAGAGGACTTCTGTAATATTTCTCAGATATTGCAATAGCAAAAGTGCAAATGTCATAAATTGTACTTCAGGATCCAGTGCTAACAACTGGAACTAAGCAACTTGGCAGAAAAATTGCTTAAATTATGAGTATGGGCAGGTCACATTCACAAGATAGCCATAGCCTATCAGCATTTTCTGTCTTGGTAGTTAAAAACAAACAGTTTTCAACATGGGCAGCACTAGGTCTGTGAGATTCCGTCACCATCCATCCACATATCATAATTAGTTTCAGCAAGGTTTATAAATCTTGGCTTTATCCTAAGAAAAAAGGTGAGCTTTTGCTGTAACTACAACCAGCAGCTACATTTATTAACATGCTGATGAAGTTATGATCTGGCTATTTCACATCAGAATACACCACACTTTGGTCTGTATTTGATGAGTGTGTCGAAAGAGATGAAAGCGCTAGTATTAGGCTAAGCTGCTGTGTTTATCAGGGTTCAAATTACGGGGAGATTGGGAGGGTCTGACCCCCCTAATTAAGACTTAAACCTCCCCCCCTCCCAAAAGGGGTAAACACAGGATTTTGGGGGGGGGGGGGGGGGTTCTTGGGTTGATACATTTATATATCCCTCTTACCTGTAATTGTAAATATTACAACATATTTCCCACATTCATGCATTGAAGAATCTTGTACTACAGTTTCAGACACCCCTAAAGTGGATCATATTTTTTAATAATTGCAATTACAGGTAAGAAGGATATATAAATGTTTTGACCCCCCCCCCCCTGTTGTTTTTACCTCTTTTGGGGGGGGGGGGGGGGGGGAGACCCCCTATCCCCCCATAATTCGAACCCCAGTATTTACTTTAGATAATGGGTTTGTCTCAGCTCTCCATTACAGTGAGCTACTATTATATTCATAAGCACATCAGCCAGGCTAATGTAACTAATTTAAGCTGTCACAGAAGGATTGGCTTTATGGTTGACTTAACATTAACTCGTTGGTTACTACTTAGTCTACCACAAACAAAGAGCTATTAGGAGAAAAAGCAAAATTATCACAGTTCATACCAATCTGAATATTTCAACAAGCTCTAGTCTACCTACTGTGTATATGCGATATTGTGCCATTAGCAAAGAGCATACCTATCGTAAATTTAAGGTCTGTCAGGAAAAGAATTAAATTAAGCAACTTAGTTACTTATACTAGCAACCTACAGTTAACAAAAACTGTTAGCTGTTTTTGTTAACTGTTAACACAAATGAAAAGCCAAAGGACAAGCCAAAGTGAAACAGCTTTAAACTAACATTGACAGGTACCCGTCTATCTTTCAAGCAAAGTCCGCCAGTTTGCCTAACGTTAGACAGCTAATGATAGTTTGTTAAGTAACTGGTAACTAGCTGGGTAACTCTGGTTAAGCTACGTAACTTATACGTTACCTGATAGCTAATTAACGTTAGCTAGAGGTAACTATTTTGATGCAAAGCTTACCAGTTATCTAGCTAGATCAGCTAGTTAGTTAAGATATCTGGAAACCTAGCGAAACACTATTGCTATGGTAACAGAACGCCCACCGCAAAACACACAGATTCAAAATCATCATGCTCATTTCGTTCTGTACAACTTCAATCAGAATTATTGTTTATAAGAAAAAAGTGTGGTTAACTACCTTTAAAGTTTAAAGTTAGAAGACAGTGGAAGTTTCGGCTCATCAACGTCAGTCACCATGCTGTTAGGAAACATTCCGCATGCCCAACTAAACTGCCTCCGACCTACAGACCTGCCTCCGAGAGAAATTTCGCAAATTGATTGGTCAAGTTCGCCTTTTCAGGATACGTGATTGGTTTACTTTGGCGCGGCGGTGACTCCCTTTCACTCGGCTGTAAACGACGCAGCGCCGGTTGGTATGGTTACGAAAGACGCTTAGTGCTTGGAAGAATTCCAAAGGCAGAAACAGCAAACGCTACACCACTGATCTTTGTTGGTCCTTAAGTGGGCTATTTAGATCAGTGTTTACAGACCACACGCAACTGACACCAAAGGAGATCTGAACAAGGGGAATTTCTTCCAATGTCATTGTAATTTATTATAATTTATTATTTCATTCAGCTGTTTACATGGAAGTTTTAGTAATCTTTCTGATTTACATTAAATTGCCGCACATTTAAATTTTCGTATACCATTAAGGACATAGAAATAGAAAAAAGAATACAGAAAAATAGAAGATAGAAAAAGTTATTGCTGGCAGAAAGAACGGAATTGCATAACAGGGCATTTCTCTTTAATCATGTTTGTTTGATTCATTTGTATTTGAAAAAAAAGCATTGACAAGATTATGCAGTCACAGTCTTGCATTGCCTAACAAATGGGCAATCCCCAGTCAGGTTAGTGACATGACAACTCTTTCAGTTCAGGCAGAGTTCAGGTGACATCACTGTCACCATGATGAATAACCTCTCTTCTGCCCCTGAAAAGGTGTGACCTCATTGTGTAACCTCCCACTTTCCAGTTAGAAACTCAGCTGAGAGCACTTGTCTGGCTAAAGGCTGCAGAGACAAAATGAAGGAAAGTGTGTCTCGACGACCTTGCGTGCTCCTACTTAATGATTAAGCAGCCTACAGACACTAAAAGCCTCGATTTGTGGCTGTAATTTTAATATATTTAACCAAGGCCACAACAGAACCAATTTGCCATCAGCACGGTCTTTGTTGGCACAATTATGAGAAAGCACAATGAGTTTGTCCTGTTCTGCAGGAGCAAGAGAGCACTAACACCCAGTCAGCAAACTGGAGCTGTCCTTTTATTTTCTTGACAGCTTGTTGATATTGGTAAATGCAATCAGCTCCCACTCTGATTTCTTCCTGAGAGGTAAAGAGAGTAATGTTTCATCTTGGTAATTGGCCCAATCATGTGATGACCATATTTGTTTGTAGGAGTTTATCTGGTGAAGCTGCTTGGCACAAAATCCATTGCTAGGTTATGCTAGGTGTTGATGCACAGGGACTTTATTGTATTACACAGATGCACAAAATGTCAAAAGTTCAGCTCTCAGCTATACCATTGAAAGTTCACACTTTTAATGACTTTGACATTGCAGCTGTAACATAATTTTTTATATATACAAAAAGTATTTGTCATCTATAGCTTTTTAATGTTCAATGTCATAGTAAGATTCAGAAAACAGCTTCATAAATAATGATAAACTAAATATAAACTGGTGTTGTAAAAACCCCACCACTTTTTACTGTTGTGCATGAACAGGCACTAGGCACCAGATGTGAACCTATGATTGATCTGAGCTGCATTACATTTCTTTGATTTCATGTATGCCAGACATTGGATAGGGTTTAACTGATCTGTATCACAAAGCATTCTTTTGACTGACCTACACTGTTCAGAAGGCTGAATGGTGATATCTTTCTATCGGTGGTAAAATAAGCTAGTCGCTCAGTTTTGCAGGAAAAACCCCAGTCCTTTCTCTCCTCCCTCTTCCACTCCTATCAAATATTGCAGTGACGTCACTACAGCATTGTAAGAAGTAAATTTGTTGGCTGGAGATTTTTTTTATCTCTTTGCCTAAATGGGACCCATTAATCAGGGAAGTAGAAGGAGCTGCCCCTGGTTTCCATTAATCCTAATGATTCCTACAGGAAACTCAATGGACAAATCAATTTACCTGCACATTTCAATACAGCCAGGTCTGGCCAGCATTCATGTGTGCTGGCTGGCCATGCAGGTCCATCAGTCTTGTAAAAACATTATTAATTACCGCACAGTCTGCCATCCATCTTCCCGGCATGGGCCGACGCTGGGCTGAGCATAATTTATGCTAGCTACAAGATGGGTCACCTCCTTAATCCTTTAAAAAGGCAGTTGTTCATCCCATAAATACTGGCGCCAGTTCTGACATAGGAGGACTATAGAGAGGTTTCATTGATCTCCTTCTGTTTATCATTCCCATCTTTCTCATGATTACTATTGTCGGTTAGGCTGGTGAGAGGGGTCTGATAGCTTGCTCTGTTCTTGAGGTTGATACTGAGTTTTGAGTAGCTGTTGCTAAACGGCAGATTGATTTCAGTGGACAAAGAGAGTAAGAAGAGAATTGACATTTTCTGGAAAAGATGCAAATCAAGGTACCAACAAAATCAATTTTGATAGAAATCACTGTACTGAAAACTCAGAAATATTAATGAAGCAGATTCTCGTGCTAGTTGATTCAGAGCTTCATGTTTTGTGAATGGACATAAGTAATACAAGAATGTCCCTCCCACCACTCCACTGTCATTACCAACTCCTAGGTTTGTGTGTGCTCGAGTGTGTGTGTGTGTGTGTGTGGATGCAGGGGAGCATATTTAGCTGTGTGTTAGGCTGTTTCTGTCTCTGGTACAATGGAGAACAAAGGGACTGTGTTCAAACTGAAGGATGCAAATGTGACAGACCACAAGCGGGACACTTCTTGTGTCATAGGGAAATACAGATCAGCCAACCAGAAAGAGGATCTCTGGCATGTATGAGTGTTTGTATGTACATGTGTGTGAAAGTGAGTGAACACTGGCAATGAATCAAAGTTGCAAATCAATCCCTCTCACTCCATTCATACCATATACTGAGGCAGCTGGTCTGAGCCAGCAGCTAGTCATTGAGAATTATGACCCTACCACCCCCTTCTATCCTTCACCCCTCCCAAAACACAGGACAGACTGGACAGTGTCTGCACAAATTAGTCATTTATCAGAACAAAGGCAAGGCAACTCCCATCAAGTGGCCACATGATCATGTGATCACACATGAGACACCACTGTTCCAAGCTGAAAAAAGAAATGCTGCAGGGCCATCTCATTCACAACGCCATATTCCACTTTCACATAGAGTGAGAGGAAATGAAATTGGCTTAATCAACCTCTCTGGGGTTTAGAATTGATGCCTACCACTTACGGCCTTCACAAAGCCTGTTTCTGCTCATAAAGTGGCAGACATGGTACTTAGTCATAATAACATGCCTGACGAGGCTATGCTGCCTGTGCATTTATGAGGATGATTCATGGCTGTGTTTTAGCATGATGAGTGCCACCTCTCCAGGGCACAAACAAGATGAACTGAGAATGTAAGAATGGGATATTGTCAGGATTTATTTAAATGCAACATGCATAACCTGGCACAAAGAAGGTAACCTGCAAGCTTCATGTCTTTTTAGTGCCAAGCTCGAGTGTGTCAGGAGAAGGATGGCCCTGTTTGCTGGTAATCAATTAAGCCCTATTCATTTGTCAAGGCTAGGCAACATAAGTGGGCTTCCTTTGCCTGTTAAAAGTGCATTGATTTTACACTTGTGGCAGTCAATGAGAGGGATTGATGGCCTTGCATGGAGGTGGCCGTAGAGGGCCTATGCATGATTCTTTAGGTGCACCCCCACCCAGCATTTTAAACAATAGAAGCTTCTGGCCTATCCCCAACTGGCTTGGACATTTCAGCACCACACCCAAAAACCAATTCTGCTTTCCCAATACCATGGCCTTGTGGGTGTCAACACATAGTAATTGGTGCCTTGAAATAAAATAGACACCTCCAGCATGTGCACTACAGCAGCTTTTCTTACTGTAGATGGGTTGTACTGTTGTAAAACAAGGCACATCTGACCAGTCCCTCTGTCACTCCATGCGTGCTCTTGAGCTTTTTTTGTGATAACGCTAGATATCAATAATTTGGCACTTTCACAAATGTGCAATGGCTTCATTTAGAGATTGTCTTTAGTTCAGTGTCACTCATGTGAATTCCAACCTAAAATTGAATGTAAACAAAAGATGATCTTATGTAGATAAACTGAGCAGTACAGTCTTAACAACAATTCTATGAGCATGGGCTTTGATTAGATGATTTAATTCTGTGACCCCTCCCATCAACCTATTTGGAACATTCCACACACACACACACACACGTGTGCTTTGTGACCAAGACGGTGACAGAAAACACAGGAAACTTTCAACTGAATAGTAAGAGAGGCCAGTAAAATACACCCCACAAACAGGGACACCAGAAAAAAACAATGAGGAAGACTGAGGGAGCCCTCATATCTCATAAAGATAAAGACTAGACATGAGTGTTCCACGCTGGCTTACAATGTGGGGTAAACATGAGTATGACATGTGACAGGCTATGGGGTCACTCTGTGACCGTATATTGTCTCTGTCTGGCAGCCAACCCATGTGCGTGCATGCCATCTGGCAAGGTCCTCTTGTGTGCTGTAGCCCAGCTTTACTGTGGTGTAGTCAGTTTTATGGCCAGTGAGAATTCTCACCTGCTCCTTATTAAGCCTTTGTTGTACAGCATCAACTGTACCTGTTTATAAAATGAACGAATATCTGTCCCTGAAAACTACATGTGTGGCTGTCAAAGGATTATAAGTGTTCTCTGGCTGTAAGGCTGAAGAGGAGGCTATTCTCCCCACTCCAGATTTATACATTGCAATGAAATCCCCTACACTAGAGAGAGAACAAGTAGGTGGAGATAGCTGCATTCATCATGGGTATATCATGAGTAACAGTAATAGTACAAAGATGGGAAGAGAGTTCTCAAAATTTCAAAGCTGACACTATTTTTAATAATTGTCTTACAAACCCTTAACTAGCTGTTTGCTAGTTAAATACAAGAGCAAATAAAATAAACGAGCACATTATAATGCCAGGCATCAGAGAAAATTGTAAAACTAAGAACAAATAGACCTTTGAAAGAGCTATGCTTTTGATACCTTGATATTTCACTTCACTTTGTGATTTTATGTATCACAGTCAATGATGCAGCTGTCCTTGTTCTGTGGTCAGTCATCCACATTTAATGTTTTACTGAATTTTGGTACTGTGAGAATCTGTCTACACTATTTTCCCCCATGATAAGTGATCTTCTCACTTGCTGACTCAAAATCAAAATAAATGAATTAAAATGTGTCACAAATTTGTGACTATCTGCAGCACATTCTGGTTTGATCATGATTAGTAATTAAACATGACTTTAAGCATACAATGATCTAAACTTTTATCACATATTCCACTGTTTTTTTCAGTGGAAGTATTCACATTGCTGTATTTGGCAATATTGTGTTCTCAGGTCTCTTGAAAAAGGCTATTGTGACTGGATGCCATGATCTGAGGGTTCAATTTTGTAAGATAACCATAGTCCAACCCTTCCTTATGATGTCATTGTGCTCCACCTACCCAGGCCTCCATCTGGTCAGTATGTATGCAGCCTGGCTCTGTGGGCTCAGTGTCCAACTGTTTAAGAAAGGGAGCCCTCACCACCCCTATGTGCACATGTCTTGTCACTTCCCATTATTTATCCCTGCATTGTGATGGAGATCAGGACCATGTGCACATGTTCTTGGCAACAGATTTCACTTCTGGGCTTTTTCAAATCCAAATTAGATTAAGCTGAGCACCACATTGTCACCTGCCAGGCAGTTATTGTACAACTGTCATGTGGAGGCTATGAGTTATGATTGTCAACATTGCTCATTTAAATCTGAGGTTTTCCAAAAGCAAGAGTAATGGGGGGGGGGGGGGGGGGGGGGGGGGGGGGTGTCAATGCAAACACAAAATAATGAAGACACATATTGCCATGAATCCAATGGCTATGTCTTAAATGTCCAAAGTGATAAATATTGAGATATGCTGCTTTGTGGCCTACCCACTCTGCTCCCAGCTCACCCTCTTTCCCTACCCAGCTCTTTGTTTTCTGACTCTTTAGTGTCATAACTTGAACATTAGCTCTTCTAAGTGTATTTGTTTCGAAGTTAATGCTGGAGTATTCCAAGCACAAAATGATAATCAGAATTTTAGGATTCCCTGGACAATTACTAGAGAGAGGAAGTTTATTCTTTTCATTGTCAGTATCCTGTCTCCAGTTTTTATAAACTGAGAGAACCTCTTTGTTTTGTTCTACCTCTTTGTCTTAGAGGTGTTAATTATGTCACTGTAGGAGAACTGGGACAACCAACATCTGCATTAACAAGATGTGTAAAAGCCTAGAACATAACAAAAAAAGAAACTAAATCCAAAGGTAAGGCATCATTTATTCATTTAATTAACATTTTAGAAAATGGGTAGAGAAACAGCTCCTTTAGCACCATAGAATTTTGGTGCATTACATTATTGAAATTTTGGGGATGCATCTAGCAACCACAGACATTTCAAATGCACATGCCTTTATTCCAGCAAAACTATTTTCAAAAGCTATGCAATTCTGAAGAGAGATTTAAGTTATGTATTAACCAGTAATACATACCTTAAATAAATTGTAAAATATTTTTAATGTCAAAAGGCATATGCAGCACTGATAGTTTCTAATTTATCTTAAGTGATTTTGTTTGAACTATGTTTATAACCAGCTTCATGTGACTAAGAGAGAATTCTCTACTGATCATTTTAAAGTATCCGCATACTTCTGATATAATGACAGTTAGGAATTCACATACTAGCCTTTTTGGGAGATAAATTTCAGTACTGATTGCGAAGATTGAAAAATAACGGAATAGTTGTTCAACATATAAATCAAAGTCGTTAGATGCAAAAGAAACATTTATTCAAATGTGGCGTTGCATTCATTTTAATGACCGTACATGCAAAACATGCTATTCATTAAAAATACAACATATTTCTCCTTTCCTGCTATATTACGGAATGTATTTTTTTACAACTTATTCCACAACACATGTAATATATAACATGTAGCCTATTACAATAGCAACATACGTTAATGCACAACAAGCCATATTATATAAATACATTCCTTGTATTTTATTCCCCGTACAAACCGTTTACTTTCGTACTGGTTGGTAGTCATTGTCGTAGCAGAAAAAAAAAACTGGTTCGAATAATTTTAAATAAATTGACCAGTTACATTGTATTCGCAATGTGGTATCAGGCAGTGAGTATTCATTTCAACCGTTGATTCACGTTTGCAAGTCATGTGTAATTGTGTACTGTACGTCATGGCTTCACAGCAAGGAAATCCCCTTCTTAATATGAGAGGTTTGTATACTGGGAAATGGAGTGCATTAAATAACTCTCAAAGGCAGCAGACTCGTTCGTACGTCACAATAAACTACATTTCCCAACAAACTACATTCAGATTCGTTTAGGGCTGTTTTGATATCAACATTTCACAGGTGTACAGATCTGTATTACATGGATTGTGTAGTGCTGTTGACTCAGTGTACGGAGTGAAGTGTCCAGCTTCAGTTGAAATCTGTAATCTGCTTCGACCCAGCGTAACATTGAAGAAACATATTTTCATAAGGGAAAGCGTCAATCAGAAACTTCCTAGCCTCGAGTTGCTCCAGGGATTTCTAGAGGGTACGTTACGGGTAGCACTTATGAAGTTTTTCATGTGTGTTGATAACTCTTTTGTTATTCTGTGGGCATTTTAGCCATCTGTCTATAAAACTTACTTTTTCAAAATAAAACCAGTCCTCACTAGCCGCAGTTTTGATGAGTCATGTGCGATTTGTGGTTGTTTGACTTCTCCAAATGTATGTGAAAATAAATTGTAGGCTATATATTTATTACACGGGCTTGTGATGATGGTTTTTCGCTACACATTTTATTCTCTGTGGAAAAACTCTGTGGAAATGTCACATCGTAACGCACTAAATAAAAGTTCAGAAGCTCATAATCGAAAGTGAAAGTTTATAAGGAATTATTGTTTTCCTTACGACAATTAAAAAAAAATCAATAAAATAAACATAAAATGTTCGTCGCATAGTTAAATGGGGCGGCGGAGTATTATATTGTTTTGATTAAAATATGACTGGCTCTTTTCCTGATGACTCTAGTCTTTGAAATTAAATTGTTAGTATACGCAGTTGTCTAATTAATAATAAACAGTACTTATACGTGTCATTTACAAGTATTCTTGCCTCTTTTTCCCTTTCCTAATTATTTTTACAGCTGTAGAAGTGAAAATGTGTGAGAGTGCTGACGCACCTCCGACGTCTACCATCATGGAAACGTCGACGTACTCGCAGGTTGTCTTCAGCGATGTCCCTCAATCTTACCCTCCAAACATCCCCGTGAAGTGCGGCTATGCTATGACCGCCGCCTTCCAGCCTCATCGAAGAGACTGGGTGGGCATTTTCAAGGTGAGCTGCTGCTGCAGAAATACAGAAAAACCTCTGTATGTTTCCTGTAATACCAAAGTAAAGTTGTAGAGGAGGTGCACAGTCGAAATTAGAGGTGTGACTATGACCGATAATGATGATAACAACTTAATATTTTGTCTTATTATGTTAGATTACATTCCAGAGCAGACAGCCGATGTTCTGTCATGGATCTTATTTTAATTCAAAGGCATCACACTAATACATCATTAAATTATTATGATCTAAATGGAAATTCCCAGTAAAGAGTACGCCTGTGGCTCTGTGAGAGTGTTAAGTGAGAGGTGCAGGGGTATATGCAGGGATCTGATGACAGGTTTTTCCCCTCAGATGTGATGCATTGCAAAGTCATCTATTTCCAGGCCTCTGTGCAAGCAGGGACTGTGGAAATTCGATATTTGAGGGGAGAAAACCCCTACGGGCGTTGGATTATTTATTGTAAATTACAAATTAATGATCATCTCAGTAGGGAGTAATACAGTGTCTCAGTTGGGATTTACAAGTCTGAATTCATGAGGTTTATTCAAGTTAGCTCCTTACTGTCACCGCTTGGCATGTACTGTTTGCATTTCACAAGGTACCAGGTGCAGTTGGATAAAACCTATACAAGCAGTACAGTCAAAGAGGCTGTTCTGTTCTATTGTGCATTGATATGAAAGATATTTGGTCAGCAGTGGTCTGTTTTAGTTCTGTGCTTTAACTAGCATCACATCTTGCTCTCTGCTACTTCCTGTTTACCAGAATCAAAGAGCAAGTAGATTAGTTTCACTTTGGTGTATGCTTTGCAGCCAAAGTCAACTGGCAAAATGTAGAAAAAGAGTAAAAGAGTAAAAAGAGAAACTATCACCTGGGTCAGTCACTTCAGTGGAATGTCTGTTTTTGAAATTGAACTAAGGCAGCTTATTATTACTACTGTATTTGCAGAACAACTACAATAGGAGACACTGAGACATCACAATGATCATCACAGTGTCAAACAGAAAATGATCAAGTCTTTTTTGCATGGATGACAATCTATCTGTAATACTCAAGTTCTGAATACTAGAAAGCATCATTAGTAATAAATTTAGAACTGTGACGACAATGAAACATTTCATTTCCTTTGTACATTCCAACCAATATCAAGGCATGGTAGAAATGTTAAACACTACCAAGTGGCCTATAAAAAATGCACTGATATGCAAACAGTATTGTGGTTAAAAGAGCTATATCATTTAAACAACAAGAAGCATCCTCCCAAAACTACTTTTTCCAACATTTTGAATAAGGCAGCTATTATATTAGCAAACAGATTCTACATCCAAATACAGACATGTAGCCACATGCCCTTGTTTGAAGTCCTTTTGCATTTGCCCATTAAACTGTTTCATCCTGTGCAAATTCAGCTTGGAAACACCAAACCCGTAATCAGACAGTGGCATCTGAGCTGTTTTCACTGCAAACCATTTTATGTCCAGGGTCACGAGTTTAAATCCCACTCACTATGGTGATTCACCACTCTCTGATAAGCAGCCTCCAAGCTTACTTTCCTTACTGAAATATTCCTCCATCTTGGTGGTTCCCCTTTTAGGGTGTAGTCCAGCCTGAGATTCTGTTCATTCCTGACAAGAACTGGAACAGCTAGTATGAGTCACGCTAAAGCTGTCCAATGAATGTGTCTAGTATGTGACAGCATAATGAAACAGAGGGCTGTGTGTCCTCTGTTATGTATGCTGATGTGCTGATGTTGTGCAGGTGGGCTGGAATACCACAAGGGACTACTACACCTTTGTGTGGGCCACACCCTCTGCTGACCCCATGGGAGAGGAGCCACTGGGACAGCATGTGATGTTTGATGGTAGGCCTCCACTCACGTCGTCCCACTTCCTTCCTTCTTCATAGTCCGGGCAGCTGGAACCCTCATGCCTTGGGATGCGGACATTTCAACACTGCACATATTAGCGCTGTCTGTTGGCCTTGATGAAGAAGACCTTTATCATTCACCCTTGGAAGGACTTTGCTTTGTGTTTGCTTGGAACTGTTAACTAAACCTTTTGTGGATTTAATCTCCAAAAACATGTGGACTTTTTTTAAAATCCATTAAAATAATGAAATTAAAATCAATGAATTAAGGGTTCATTATTATCAAATATTGGAATCATTAGGCTCACTGAGCGGTTCCGACAGATAACGTGCTTGCTCTGAGTGGAGGGTGAGCCCTACTGCCCAGGTACAAGCCCAGCTGTGTCATTTCCTAGTAATGCCTGAGTGGTCACAGAGACAAGTTGGCTTCATTCCGTCAGGGATAGGGGAGTGTACAGTGACACGTTTCCCTTTGTCACCCTGGGAGGTGTTCTTGTACACTCACCATGCCTCTTGCTTCTTTGATTGTCGCAGTGCGATGAGTCTAAAATACAGTTGTCATTTCCAACTTGGGTGAGAAAGCAGGAAAAGCAAAACAAAAGCTGTATAGGAAATACTAGTATTGTAATAATTTAAGAGCTGTAATCAATGTTACCTTTAAATCGATTGGTCTTCACTTGTTGTTGCCTCAGCATATTACCTGCCTAAGGAGGACGGAGAGTTCTACCAGTTCTGCTATGTGGACAGTAGCGGTCAAGTGAGGGGTGCCAGCATTCCCTTCCGCTTTGAGAGCCCACCCGAATCCAGTCTGGAGTACAGCATGGGGAGTGATCTGCTGGTGATCACCACACAGGTATGCTTCATTATGCATTTAGACACAGGGCACACAAGGTCATAGGCTCACCTGGCCAAACATTTAATGCCAACTTTTGCATTTCATGCTATGTGAAAACACAGTCCTCAGTGTCATTTGTTTTATTTGGGATGGCGTTCTGGACCTGCCTTGCTCCAAGAGGTCCACAGTTTCTTAAGTTTGCAACTGAAACGAGGTGATGGAGGTCTGTGTGTCACATGCGTTTGACTGCAGGAGCAAGTGGAGCAGGTAGAGAAGGAGAAGGAGGAGCTGCACAAGGAGATGGAGAAACAGAAGGAGACCGTCGAGATCCTGAGGTCTGAGCTTGACGAGAGACTGCTGGAGATCCGGCGCCTCAGGGTTAGTCTGTCAGCTTGCTGCTAGAGCCATGTTGACAGTTCATTTTGGAGATACAGGATGTTGGGTGACACATTGTGATGGTTGAGTGGTGGTGGCATCCTACAGGATTCCAACACGGAGCTGGCTGAGTCGGTGGGCAGGCTGGAGCAGGAGCAGGCCCAGAGCAAGAAGGAGAGGGAGGAGGAGCGGGAGCTATGGGCCCAGCAGCAGCAGAGGGAGAGGGAGACTCTGCTCAGTCAGCAGGGGGCGATACAAGTGCAGCTGGCCCAGAGCAGCATGGGGCTGGAGTTCCAAAGAGGGAAGGAGGTAATAATGGAACAACATTGGGCTGGATGAGCTCCAGAGACAGGAGGAAGTAGCATTTGAATAGCATGGGGCTGGACGAGCTCCAGAAAGAGGAGAAGGTAACATTTGGCTGACCCTCCACCAAGCTCAGCCTGCTTATTTTTTGTGCAGGAGGCTTCATACATCTTTATTCCCAAGCTTGACTCAGCAAAGTCACACGGATTAAGAGCATCAAGAAGAGCTGGAAGACGTAGTTAGAAGAATTAAAAATATATACTTTTTATGTATTTCATAGACTGATCTCTCTCTCTCTTTCTCTTTCTCTGTCTTTCCCAGGAGCTGCAGCAGACTGTGTCCACCTTGCAGGAGAAGTATGAGCGTGCTGTTTCTAAAATTTCCCAGCTGAAGCAAGAGCGAGATGAGCTCAAGGAAAAGGGAGAAGCACAGGAAGTTGAGATCACTCAGTGAGTCATGAATCTCCTGTAACAACCTGGCAACCCATCTCGCTGACGCTTTCACTATCTTTTGCCATCAGAATGCAGACCCCTCTACAGTCTCATTCAAACAATGCCTGATGAGAACTGCTTGAAATTCTACCAGCCCCCTGTTAGAATCTGTCAGTCACCCTTTTGTATTCATTTGCTGGACATTTTTTTTTGCAGGAGTTGCTGTTGTTAAAATCTGGGATTTTGTGACACAACTCAGGTGGGAGTTGTGCTTAGTCTCTCAATGCTGAGACAGAGGTGTGTGTGCTCTGTGGTCACTCTTATCTTGGTCTGTATTCCACCAGACTGAGTTCCAGGGTCAGAGAGCTGGAGCAGGAGAAGCAGCAAGGCCATGAGGAGCTGTGCAAACTGCAGGATAACATCCAGCTGCTGCAGGTCTGCAGGGCTCTGTCCCGCTAACCTGACACTAACTATATCTGACATGTGTGTAGGCCTCCGCCCCTCTGTCTTATCAAATCAGGGTGTTTTAACATGCGTGCACATTTGTGTTTGTAGACTGCAGGCGTGTGTGTGCGTGTGTGCAGGGTATTGTGTATACATGTGTCATGTGTCTGCAGACTATGTCTGTGTGTGCATGTTTGTGTCTTTGTATGATCCTGTGCGTATGCATGTATGTTTTGTGCATGTGTGCATGTTCGTCTGTGTGTGCATAGGTACATACAGTATGTCTATATGTATATGTGTACCCCTGTGCGTGCGTGCACATACATATGTATATGTATGTGTATATATGTTTTTAAATGTGGTTTGTGTGTGTGAATATTTTGTGTATACATACATATATATATATATATATGCACACTTATGTGTGTATGGTTATGTGCGCGCGCGCGTGTGTGTGTGTGTGTGTGTTTTCTTGCCTGTGATTGACACATCCCCTAGGTCTGAGCTTGTGATGCCCATGCTGCCCCCTCTCTCCACCAGGTGGACCTCCAGAGCAGCCAGAAGGAGTGTGTGAAGCTGGCTGGAGAGCTGCGGGGCCTGCGTGTGCAGGCAGACGAGGCGGAGGGGCTGCGGCGGGAGAACCAGGCCCTGCAGAGGACCCTGTCAGGGCAGGAGGAGCACAAGAGAGAAGACGATGGCAGACAGGTTTGGTACACCGCCCATGAAAATTGTCCCAGCAGAAGCCCCTCGGCACTCTAGAGTACCTATAAGACTCTCATGTTTAACTGCAGGCACAGTGTGAGGCTCTTGCCAGCGAGCTGCAGGAGGTCAAAGCCAAGCTTTGCCAGGAGAAGCGGAGCAGTGAGGAGGCACGCAGACGTGCAGAACAGGCCCGGCAGGAGCTGCAGGAGGCCAAGGAGGATCTGGAGCAGAGGATCATATCCTTCCAGCAGAAGGAAATGATCAACAACAAAGTTGAGGTTCGTGCCATGTAACGTTACCCTTTCAGTGGAAGAGGAGAGAGGGTGGCCATCATACATGCTCAGCAAATTATGTTTGCTGAGCACATTCTGTCTAATTTCAGCAAACTTTTGCTAGGAAACTATTGCTAGTGGATAATGAAGTAGAGTCCCCCCTTGTGCGGCTGAATTGAGGTGGCTCTCACCCCTGTCAGATCCAGCTTATGGAAGCACGACAAACCATAGCGGAGCAGGCCAACATTGTGGAAATTGTTCAAGGGGAGAAGAAGGAGCTGTCCCAGGAAAACCAGGTGATGAGTCGGGCTCAACCTCCATTGCCCATACACATTAGGCTCATTGTGGAGTCCAAATTGAAACTGTGTCACGTACCAGAAGAACTTGCTCGCTTTCTACTCTAAGTTAGGATTGATCCTGATAAAACATTTGGAGCCTTCCCAGGTAAGAAAACCCAAATGGCACACATTGGCTGAACATCATCATGTGGCTTTTCCTGCACTTTGGCTGAGTATAATGTGAAAGAATGGCGACAAAGCAGAGTTGTGTTGAAATGATGAGGTCATATGTTCATGCTTCCACCATGTTTTGTTATTCCCATCAGGACCTAAGGAGAGATAACCAAAGACTGCGTGATGAGCTGGCCCACCTCCAGGCTGCCTCCCCGCCTGCCTCCATCCCTCTGCAGTATCCTAACCCTTACTCTCCACAGTCCGTTCCCTCTGGCACCCAGTCCCCGGGAACTGGCTCCCTTCTCTATGAGAACGTCGTGGATACCCCAGGTAACTCCCCCGGGCCCCACTCTCCCAGCCGCCCTTACCTTTGGTCTTCATGCAGATGTCTACATGGGAGAGCAAAAGCCTGGAAGCACAAAACGGTGCAAACACAGTGTCAAAAACACCGCCGTAACCTTCCCCTTGACCTCCTCTTCACAGCCCCGCCTTGTCCTCCTTCATAAGTTTCCCGTAAACCCAGCACCTGGACTTACAGCTAATGGGTTCTCCACGTCAAGCCATATCAGTAGACAAACAACTGAATACACCTCCCTTCATTCATTCATTCATAAAAACCTCAGTTCACCACCTCTTGGCCATATTTTGACAATTTTGAGTCTCTTTTGGGCACGTGTTATATGATTTTTGCCATGTGGATTATGTTATGGTGTGGTAATGTTGAAAATCTGTTTTCTGTTTTTATTAGCTATTCAAGACACAGCAGAAGAGGTATGTATCTTCTCTTGTTATGTTCTTTGAATGGAATTAGGAAAAGTCACATGCAGGCATGCATCAGTCTGAGTCTGTAGCCTAGTTATCGGAGTTGTTCTTACGCTCTTATTTTGGAGTGTGTGAATGTGCAAGGGATAGTCCAAGACTGAAGAGAAAAGGGAAGGGGAGGGGCTGCTGCATACGCGTTTCACCAGGGCCTCCATGAGGTAAAGGTCGACCTCGCCCCTCCCCGCTGTCAAGAGAAGGTTCAAGTTCAGTCAGCAGCCCACAGCCATCTGAGCCTCTCTGTGATGCCTCACAGGCACACTGGCTTCATCCAGTGTGGATTCCAGCCCCCACTCATGGCTGGAGCAAGCTAATGTTGCCGTGGTATTACTCGAAAGGCCAGGGGAACATTGTGTGTTGACTGGGAATCCACCGAGTCAGATGAGCAGAGGTCACCCTGTTTTCTTTTGCGTCGGACGCTCCTTTTGGAGAGGCCAGTCGGTGGGGAGAGTGGCACGGAAACCTGATGCCCCTGGTCCAGGGCCACCCATCTTACACAATGTCCCTTTGCTGATGTAGTGCTGCAGCTGTCTGCCTCTATCCTGAGCAAAGGCAGGGGGTCAGTTGGACAGGGGACAGTAGCAAACACTTACCCCGCATAGATGTCCCATTTGCCCCAGGTCAAGTTTCATGTTTTGTTTAATGTGCTGGCCTCCCTTTAGTAAATCCCAACCGTAAAGTTATAAGGATAGCTGTACAAGTATTATATAATGATACATCATGCTGAACGTATTTGCTGCTAACAAGCTTGCCCCCAGACACTATTGGCTTCTGTGTCTTAAGCAGCCAGCATCTTGTAAAAAGCCTGTAACGGTTTCTACTGCGCTGAAATAGACTCCACACATGGATCAAGCCGACATGATCTGCACTCTGAAAACTATAACATAATTTTAAATTATAAGAGAAATGAAACATGGCATAATAATATTGTTTGGGTTTAGGACTTCAGTGATCTGTGGCCACATGGTGAGCTCAAGTGGTCTCAAGTAAGCCTTCTCTTGTGACTCGGTCTTGTACTTTCTTCCCCCAACAATAGATCCTGAATTAGATCTTGCATCCATAATCCTAATTTCAACCATGCAATGTAAAAGATGGATACTGATCCAGGATCAACGCTTGGGGGAAAAAAACTAGCCACCACAGTTGCGGTGACTCTTACCTCTTCTGCTTCCTTCAGCTGAGGGTGTGCCGATACTGCCAGGAGATCTTCCCAGATATCAGCCAGCAAGAGTTGGAACAACATGAGGGGAGCCACAAGGTTTGCCCCTTCTGTATGTTCATCTGTGACTCCATGGAGCAGCGTGAGTTTGAGGAGCATGTCTACAGCCACGAGACCTAGGGTGCCCCCTGGAGTCTTGGAGGTGTAGAGAAGATTGCACAGCAACTGGAGTCAGGAAGTTTGAAAGTAGTTAATTAGACCATTTTGTTGATATTTAACCCATTTATTAGTGCTTGCCACTGAAATTAATTTTTGCTACTCTTCTCTGCTTATTCAAATATTTAATCTATGAATTTTTCTGCTGATGAATAGAGTATGAATATGCCTCTGTCCTTTTACTCTGTTCCTTGGCTTCCTTGATCTGAGCAGGTCCTGTATAGGTATCAAGCAGGTAGGCACTGCTGCAGGGTAGTTTTTGAAACCTTGCTCAAGGTAAAAATAAATTCAGAGTAGGGTAATTGATAACATTTGTACAATACATTTTGTACATTTTTGCAATATTGGAAAAAACAGTGTTCTGAGTAGTAATCAGAAATAGGAGTCTGTAATCAGGAAAATAGTAATCAAAAAATAGAATCTACTATTTTTATTACAATTTTATTTTTCTTAAAAGGTTTTTGCCAGATGTCAAAACCTAATCTCCTGTTAAAGAAGTGTTGGCCTTGGAATTGTTAATCAAATATGTGAATTTTATCAGAGGAAAGCTTTTTTTTTCTCCACAAGCTCAGAGGCCTAAATTTGGATAAATTGGAAAATTGTTGGAGTCCACATTTATGGGTATTTATCAAGATAATGATACTTTCACCCCTTTGTCCCACTTTATCCACTTAATAATTGATCTTTGGTTATATTTTTGGAGCCGTGTTTCACATGTAAATCATGTCACAAATCAATGTTTTACATATACAGCATATGGAAAAAAAAGTTTTACATGCACAACTACAGTGCTGTGTTTCCAGGACAACATGGTCATGCTGTTGAATGGTGTACCAGAAAGTTTCTTTCTGTATGCTGTACAAACACAGTTTATGTACTACCGTAAATATTTGTTTTATTATCTGTATACTGTATAGCAAAGTGCTGCGTAAGTCTATGTATGTGTGGAATATTGAATCATACAAAGAATGGGGTTCAGTCTAAGAAATTAATGAAGGGTCCTCACCCCCAGGTATGCTAGAATGAATGGAAGTGCTAAAGTAATACACTGAAATGCTTAACTTGTTCCTATACAACAGTAACCTATCTGCCTTGAAACGTCTGTGCCATTGTGTTGCTTTCCCTATGTATTGTAGTCTGAAAGATTGTGAGTGTTAAGTAAAGGTCTGACAAAAATGTACTTCCTTCATTTAATCGGTATATTGATGTATACAGGGTAGCTGTCTCTCTGTAGTAGTGGTAAAAAATAGGTACAATTGGCACCACATCATAAATTATCCACATTCTGCTATCTGCAGTTTGCATGCTGTTTTCATTATTTAATCATTCTCAGCTGATTAGACTACAAAACATGATTATCCTCTCTTCAGTTTCTCCTGTTGTCTGTAAGACAGGGGCGTATTAGTGAGTGATGTAGAGAAATAAATATTCCTGCAGTCTCTCAGTTTTGAAATTTTGTTTAGAGTGCCAGGCGTACAAGACATTGTAAGATTGGGTACTCCTCAGTGTGTTCTTGTACACAGTGGAATGTTAAAGAGATACCACAATCAAAATTGTATTTCACAGATTATAAATGGTAATGGTAAATAACCTATTTTACCAGCATCAATATTGAGATACTACAGGTTTGTCCTTCTTTTTTCTTCGGTTTTTTTTTCCATATTTTATCATAGTGTGTTCTCTTCATTATAATCATTAGCATGTATTTTAGGCAACTTGAAGATGGTTAAATATAAAATAAATATTCATCATTATCTTTATTAGAAATGGAATCATATACAACATTGTAAGACAGAGCAAAGCTTCAATGAAATTAACTGGATATAAGATATTCCTTTTGACAAAGAACAGATCTATGTCCTTTATATCATAGAATACATACCATATACTGTATATTTTAACGTTGTAACCATTTTCAATTATTGTGCAATAGCGACACCTAATGATTAAGGTGGATGATACATGTTTTTTTCCCCACAATGGCACTTCGGTTGCACATTATTTTGGTAAAGTAAAAGACGTGCTGTCGGTAGAACACATGTGTTTGGCGCTGGTTCATCTCCACCGTGACAAAATTGGTCGAAGAATAGCAGTGATACTGGGGAAATGTTTCTCTGCTTTGTCCTGGACCATTTTACTTTAAGTGGAAAATTCGTTTTGGCCAACTGTATTGTAAACTGTATATTTATCATGAAATCACCCTATGTAGACAGTCAGTCGGTGGCACGAGTGAAGATTTCTGTCCCATTTCCCATCCAAAAATTGTGCCATATTTTTAAATATATGAGGAAGCCCCTGCCATACCCACGTTTTGGCATTACATTGAAAGCAAAGCTGAAATACTCTGACTCCACCATGCCCTTGCACTCTTGCATCAAAAAGTACTCGTATTTAGCCATCCTTAACGCAGCTCTTTTGTTGGGTAGATTGCACCAGCGACTTGCATAGAACTTGATTTCTCCGGCAGCAGGCAAGGAGATTTGCTGCAGCCTGTAAACCTTGGTTGTTTATTGCTCTTGTCAGCTATTAAACTTTTTAAATTTACCTCCTGCTACAGCAACTCGCCTCAAGCGGGACAAGGGCTTGCCTGACTTTATGAGGGAAACACGGGTACCCCCTTAAAATATGACTGCCAGAGCTTTACATATTTATTGTCTCCCTTATAATTAACCAGAGAATTCACATTTAATTTCTCTTTTACAAGTACTACAGGTGCAATTATAGCCTACCTAAATTGAATCCGAGGCATATTTTGAGACCAGTGACCTTGTATCATGAACATTCATTATTATAGACCCACGATAGCCCAAGTGCATCATGTTTTAACACACCATGGCCATATCATTCAAATTCATATAAAGGATATGTGCGCCCTCTGTCGCAGAATTATTGAATTGTTGACTTGTGCAGTCCAGTGCCAAGTCAGGTCAATTTTGGTTCAAAGGTGTACATTATATTGCCATAGCAATGATCATTTTCATAATTTATGACAGGTACCCCTGGACCTGGAATACCTGGGATTATTCTAGTTATTGTTCTATGGTAATAAGTAGTGACACAATTGGATGAATTGGTACAAAAAATGAATGCAGGCGATCATGCGCGGATTTTTGGATCTGTCAGCAGTTATGTCATGAACTTGAATGAGGTATTCTGCCCAAGCTGGCTCACTCAATGGCACACAACCCTCTGATAAACAGTTTATACAATAACAGCCTGTCAAATGAAATCACCTTTTATCATTGAAGTTGTGGAGTGTGTGCAAGTGAACTATGATGATTACCAGTGCCATTACATGTGAGGAGGCGAAGATGAGGATTAATGACAGCATGTCAAGTAAAATGATATGCTGGGGTTAGAGAGGGAGACCTATGAGGAAAGATTTTGGAATGATTTATTCTTTCCTTAATCCAGTAAATTTTGTGTCTAACAAATCCAGTCAGGGCTAACAAATTCAGAGAGGCTAAAATTTCACGTGGGCTGAATGTATGTAGCCGCTCACACACAAAGGCTTCATCTGTATATGCTCAGCCTCACATGTACACACGCACACATACAAGCACACCTGCTCAAGCTCACCTCCTGTCATGACCAGATTGCACAAATCTCCACACTCATTCATTAACGTGCATAACTGTATCATATATTACTCAGCTCTTTGACAGATACACATGTGTGTGCAATTACAAATAGCAATAATATTCAATAATATCTTCTCTTAAATTGTTGTATAAACACAGAAGCTAGGAATCTGCTCCTGGCTCAAATATTAGTCATATGTTTTTTCCGATGTCTGCTTGAGTGTTTAAGTGCGGAAATAGCAGGAGGAAACTCCAACAATGATATATAACTCTGCAACAAGGTGGCACATCATTACCTGTACTCGCCATGACCATGTACAATCACACTGAGTGACCTGGCTTGAGTGGTGCGTGGTTTTAGAATTTCATAAGGGCATCTTACTTGATGACTTTCACCTGCTAAACCCACTACCACATTGTTGTCCAAATCCTTTCATTAGCCTATCTCAGTTGCTGCTGTGGGAAATTGCCCAACACAAACCCCGCAACCATATGGGGGTGTCTCCACAGTCTCCCAGGCAAAATGTCACCAGTGCTGGTGCTGGACCACATCTCCTTTCCTCCTGCCCCGCTCACCTTGCATCCTCCACCAGTGGCTGCCAATCACAGATATATCTGCTTCAATGTCACTGGGCCATCAGCCTCCTCGCTCAGAGGATCTCTCCCAGCGAGACCTGTCCTGCCCTGCACTTCCTCTGCGAGCCATGCATCATATGGCATCTTAAATCTCCGGGGTATTCTTGAAAGTAATCCCTTGTGATTTACTCCAGAAATAGGAAATCATTTGGTAGAGAACCACCATCATCGGAATACGGAAGGGATATTTATCTGCAAGTTAGAATAATACTAAAAATTATTGCCTAAATAGTGGTACAAAGAGGTTATGTTGCGGACATAGTACGAGAAATGGCTTTCTGTCATAGAAGGTCTAGTGCTACGCCTTATGCAGCAGAGAGGACAGTAAAGAAAGGGGAGTGGCCAATCTTGTGCATCCCTGATTGACACCAAAGCTGTTGCAAAATTCTAAGACTTGCCACCACCCTAGCAGTGGGTCTTGCTTCATGGTGGGCAACAAAGCCTTGATACTCTAGGGCAAAGGAAAACAACACTGAGCATTTGAAACAGCTGACCAAGTCATTTTTACACAATAGAAAGAGTTTTTGTACACAAGAGTATAATTAGTAAAGTCATATTGTAGTCAGTATTGTGTATATTTTCTCAGAATACTGTCTGAGTGTATGGATGTGCAGCACAATAAAAAATGAAGTCAGCATTTGTACTTATGTATGTTTAACAGCTCAGGATGTCTAGTTTGTAAATGAATATGGCAAGCCCTCTTTTTTTGACCTCATTTTACTATTTTTCTATCCTGGTTCACCTACTTGACATACCCCAATCATGGACCCTGGAACCACTTTCACCTTTGTCAGAAACGGTTGGGGACAAGAATTTGAATTGTTTGTTGTTCCTGGATCAGTAGTGAGAGACTTGTGATTGAAACAAGTAATCCTTTGACTCAATTAGCAGACTTAAACAACAAGCCACTAAGATAAATTTTCCAAAAAATAGGCCTAATTAAACTGATTTGAAGATTATATTGACATTCTTTTTATTTTTGAGATATTAAGTCACATTTTCATACATACTAACCTTAAATATTCATACACAGTGCCTTGCAAAAATATTCAGACCCTTGACAAATTCTCAGATTTTACTAAATTACAAATGATACATTGCAGTTTCATTCTGTGATGCTGTGTGATACACTTAGACTGTTTTCTACCTTCTCTTCCCTCCTCAATCCTCAGTTTCTCCCACTCCTCTCTGATCTTTCTGCAGATGACTTTGCACATCACTTCAACAAGATTAGACATTCTAAACTCCCTCCAGCCACCACAGCCCTTATCTCTCCCCTCTTCTTCTTTTTCTCCTTCCCACACTCCTCCTCTTCTCTCTAAATTCTCCCCACTTTCAGATGTTAATGTTGCTCAATTGCTGACATCACTCCAACCTATCTGCTGTGACCTGTATCCCATTCCCTCACCTCTCCTGCAGACCACCATTCCCAGCCTTCTTCCATTCATCTCTGCTCTGATGAATTTGTCATTTTCCACAGACTGTGTGCTTCAAAGAGGTGTAAGTCACACTGCTGAAGAAAAGGACTCTGGACCTGTCTGCTGTCCAGAATTATCGACCAGTTTCTCTCTTTCCCTTTCTCTCAAAAACACAATAACGTGCAGTGGCTAACCAACTATCCACCTTCCTCTCCCATAACAAGCATCTTGACCCATTGCAGTCTGGCTTCAGGGCTGGTCATTCCACAGAAACTGTCCTCTTCTCCATCACTGAAGCTCTTCAATCAGCCAATGCATCCTCCCACACCTTGTCTTAATTCTTCTGGACCTTTCTGCAGCCTTTGAGACAGTGGACCACAACCTACTTCTCTCTGCCCTGGCTATGTTGATGATCGCTGACACTGTTCTTCTTTGGGTTCAATCCTACTTTTACAGGCTGTCCCGGAATGGTGGTTCATCTAGACCTAGGCCTATGGATATGCCTCAAGGCTTTGTACTCAACCCCCCCCCCCCCCCCCCTTCTCTCTATACATGCAATCTCTTGGCTATGTCATCTCATCCCATAGCTTTTTATATTACTTCTATGCTGATGACACTCAGCTTTCCCTGTCTTTTCTGTCATCTGACATGCAAGTCTCTGCACACATCTCAGCTTACCTGTAGGATATTTCACAGTGGATGGTGGACCACCATCTAAAGTGTAAGCTGGCTAATGCTGAGACGCTTTACACCCCCTCCAGGTCCTTCCAGTTTCAAGACCTCTCCCTCAGCTTAGACTCTACAAGCTTTTTCACCAACAGCACTGCTACCGTCAAAAGCCTTGTGGTAATGCTTGATAACCAACTGTCCTTCTCTTCTGAGGTTGTAACAGTGAGTCAGGTATGCAGATTCTTTTTGGACAATATCCGAAGGAGGCTGTACCTCCCTCTTTGCCTGTCTTCTTGCCTATGCCATCACACCCCTGCAACTAATACAGAATGCAGCTGTACAACTTGTCTACACCCTCCCTAAACATAGTCAATTCACACCCCTCCTCACCTCACTTCACTGGCTTCTTGTTACAGCTCGTATCAAGTTCAAAACCTTGATGCTGGCATAGAGAACAGTAAATGGGACAGCCCCCTCATATCTATAATCAGTCTTCAAATCGTACGTACTGCCCAGATCACTACACTCTGAAACCATGGGGCAACTGACCATCCCTTGCTGATGGGATCACTCCTCTCAGACACAATTCCTGCCTGTACTACTTCCTGGTGGAATGAACTTCCCATGGGGGTCAGGACAGCGGAATTATTGGCCATCTTAAAAAGAATGAACACAGAAAAGCATAAATAATTACTTAAAGTAATTAATTTTGAGTTTCAGTGCTTTAAATATAATATCACACAGAACGAAATTTCAAGGTATCAATTGTTATTCAGTAAAATGTGGGAATTGGTCAAGGGTCTGAATACTTTTTCTACACACTGTAATTACCTGAACTGACTCATTTGAAAATGAAATCCCTAATTCAAATTTAATGTAAAGTCAATTTCAAAGTGAACTGAAGTGTTTGATGCATTTTATGACTGATAAGCTGTGATAAGGAATCTGGTCCTCGATCAGCACTCACGGACAACTTCTATCAACACTGTTCTCGACATCATTTCGCTTCTTACCCAAAACGATAACACTCCGCAACACTAGGTGGCTGTGTTTGCACAATCTAACTATCCACAGCATTAGCTATCACAGCATTCGCTGGTAAAAGGTAGGCGGGATTTTCTTTACGACCAGCTAATGGTGATCGAGAATACTAGCAGAGACAATCTAATAAATACGAGATGTATCACTTCTTCCCTACTTTCATCTTAAGCACAGTACGGGTGAACCCATTCTTAGGCTGTTTTATGCATGCACTCATACATGCATAAAACATCAGTTTAACATCTAATTATTGTTGTTTTTATGTCATTGTTGATAATAACATTAACAACAACAGTAACAGTAATTATAAAATTTGTGAAGACCTGAGAGAGCTAACAGACCAGTAAGGACCAAGGAAGGGTAATACATCTAGCAGCTGCTTTGGAGGTGGTTATGTTTGTACTGACAGTCTATCAGACATCCCATGCCAAGAAGGATTTGATTGCTCAGACCTGTTGGAGTGAAACATATTTTTTTGTTCCATGAAGTAATACATTTTTACCTCCCCCAAACTTCTCTTTCAAACTATGACCAAGAAAACACCAGGCCAAGTTATTTTTAAAACTGACCTACATTCAAAAATTTGTTTGGGCACTCCTTTATTAATTCGAGAGACATATGTAGTGCTAGGTTGGTAACATAGGAATAGGGATCTTAGACAAATATAGAACCTACTCAATTTTAAGATGGAGCCAGATAAATATTAAACTCAATGTTGCGTTTTAAATACCACAGGATGGTTCTGTCCATCCTCTGCTCTAAGAGTTGGTCTGCTGGCAAGGAAAATGTCCTATAGCCTGCCCAGACAGCTGGTATGGGCTGAGTGTCAGATGGATTTGAAGACAGGCTGCTCTGGTCCTCAGCATGCCGCCCACATCTGACTTACATTATTTTCAGATGATGTGGCAAATAAATGCTATTTGCTATAATATTAAAGTCAAGCTGAAGCTAATGTTGGCAAGACATGTTTAGCCTATTTTTGCATATTGTGTGTCCTTTTTATCTTTATCTCTGTGATAAGCTGAACATTCAAAGTATCACAGCTCCGTAAGCTATGCTGACAACCAGCGACCAATTTCTGTGTCAACTGTTGCGTTAGCTTTCTGGGCACTAACGTTAACGTAAATGGATACCTAAATGTTTAGACCAAGTAGTTGGCTGTGAACTGACAAAAACAGTAGGACTAATCCATAGTCATAGACATAGCTATTTATTTTTACACAACAAAATCTGAAACTGATGAAGCTGTGGTGTTAAGACAGGTCAACTACCTGGACAGTAAACAGTTGTGTAGATTTGCCTTTTTCAGTGGTTTACCATTGAGCTGCCACTTCCGTTAACACGTCACAAAAGAATCTTAATTAAACATACTACATATTAAACAGTAGGCAGCCTTCTAATCGGTATGCAGTATGATGCGTTACATACTTTCAGTGTGCAGTAGAGAGTTCAGACACGGAGACAAATTCAATATTCATTCAGTGTTTTCTTCTTTATTGATTAAATACAGACTCTTTTACACTGACAAAATTGCCTCTTTCTGAAAGCATGCTGATGCTGAGTGTTGTAGTTGGACACTTTTTACTATGACACTCAAGCATCTCATTTCCTTGTCCTATTGGAAGCAGAACATAAAGGAAAGAATGTTTCCCTGTGTTTTGACAGTTACATTACTTATTTATTTTTGCAGGCTCCCTCACTCAGCATGACAAAATCATGTTGAATATACACTGTATACACTTACAGCTGGATTTTTACTGAAGAACTACAGGTTCAGTACCTTTCTCAAAGTAGAATGGCAGTGCTCCTCCCTACCTACAAACAAACTATAGTTTCCAGCAAAACCAAGAAGGCCATAAGCATGATGCTTATTTTTAGTTTACCTTCAGATGCTTCAGTACATATTTAACAATAAGAGACAAGATGATGCTTCCTCAGCCTCAGTTTTTGAGTTTTAACACGACTTTTAAATCATCTTTTTTTCTGTGCAGTCAACATGCTGTCTGTGGCAGAATGTAATACTTTCAGCTTTATTCAGCATGTTCAGCTCATCACAGTCATTTTCAAAAGGCTGCAGAATGAGAGATCTCTACCCATCCCTGGCGTGCAATCTATTTGTGATCTATGGATCACACATATATCTGTATGTGATTTTTAGATTTCAAAATTTCAGTGATGTGCTACAGATGATTGTAGGATTAAAAGTAAAGATCAGTTAGGAGGAGTGGGTAAATGAGGGTTCACAAAAATGTTTGTGTACATATCTTATGGAATCGGAGGAGGAGGAGCTACAGCTATGAGTTATAATTGACTGACAACTCTTGTGACCAAAGAGCTCATTTTTTTCACAGGCGTTAGACTACCATACCGATTCAAGAGACTGAAGACGGAAACAGACGAGGGGGTAAATTTCTGGCACACTAATGGTATTACACACTTGAAGAGGTTAAACCTCTTGCCATTCAATGAGACCGAGATTATCAACGTGAAAGCTATTTGGGCCACTCAGATAGAGCGACTCGAACTTATACCTTGGATCACCCAATGATCACCATTGCCGTTTTTACATGAGCAATTTCATAGGCCATTGGTATCATTGCTCTTTGCTGTACACCCAATTGGCGTTTAGGACAGAGAAGGAACTCTTATAAATAACAAGGTGACGGCCTAGAGAGGATTCACTCACCACAGCTGTTTGTCTGTAGAAGCGTATCCGGTCCTTGTGTGTGCCGTAATACTTTGGTAACTGCTCTTTTATTGCTTGCGCTATTTTCTGGGTGCTGTATTGGTGTCACGCGTGGTACTACATGCATGGACTATCGATTGTCAGTGATACTACTTTTCTGGCTTGCAAGATTGTGACTTTTGTCTAAAGGCAGTGGGGTTGGGCCGCACATGTCCCATGTTCTGAACTGTGCAAAGCCGATGCTAAGTAGTTAGCCAGATAGCCATTCTGTGTGACCTTTTATTCACGTTAGTAAATCAGGTTTGCGAACAACTGATACCTTGCATGGCAGTATTTTTTATGCATGTAGCTAGTTAACTGGTTTGTTGAAATGTCTCGGTAATCAGCTCACGTATCTAGAAAGCTGAACGTGGAGAATGAATCAAAGTCAAGCCATCGCTTTACATGTAGTTGGTACTGCGCGTGGATTTTGCAAAATGTCTGACCCATGATTCGGCCTGTCTTATTAAATAACATGACTTATCCAGCCTCACGTCTACAGAGAGCTCAAGATTTTTAAGTCAGTTTGTTTAGCTGTTCTTGCACACTATGCAGTGTAATGCCATTGTTGCTGTAGCTTAAATCCAGGGTAATTTATGACCTTCAAGTATCCCAAAGGTCTGCAGAGCTGTCAAATTACCTGGCTAATAGCCACTTGTCTTACTAGCATGTTGGAATTCTGGTTGCTTGTTATCTTAAGATACACTACATTGGTTTCAAATCAAGGTTTTGTCATGCAATGTTTAATATTCTAACGTCAAATTGATTACAAGTAGCTCTCCTGTAGCTTGACTAACACATTACATAATGTTACTCATACTAGCTGTTATGCTATTTGTAGTTGACTGGCTAGCTGGTGGTTGAGCTGTGAAATGGCTAGCTAACTGCCTGAAGGTCCACGGATCTTGAAGGAAACTGGTGTAAAATATCTTCAGAATGGCCTGCTTATTAGCACTGCAGGTTAACGCCGCCGCGTCCCGATTCAGCTAGGTATCTGAGTAATTTAGGCTATTTTACTTCGGGCTTCCAAGCGGGTCAGTGGGAAATTGGATTATCACTATCCAGATAGTAATCTAGCTACTATCATTTATTGCAAAACTGTTTCGGATTAACCAAGATATTACATATCCTCTGTATATCTAGGTAATGTAATACGACTCCACAAATCCGTTTACTACACGTTATATTGGAATACAAGAGCTAAGATGGGTAACCCTGTTCGTGAAGTTCGACTAAACTTAAATAAAACCAGTGCAGAGAGTGTTGTGACTGGCATGCTTAGCGTTGCACGCGTCAACGTCGGGACGTTGTCGATCCTCCTTGAAGCTATACGAGGAATCGGGCCACGGTGTAGCCTGAATTGGAGGTTTAAGTAGCTGGCAGCAAAGAGTGCCATTAATGATGAAAATATCCACATACACTGCAGTGTTGAGTTACAGACAGGCAATTGCATAAGGGATCAGACAGTTTATTTGCCGTTGTTGGGTTTGTAACGTTTATTGTTTAATCGTGAACTTGTCGTCAGTTGTAGCGGTGTTAACTTTGACATTGCTGCTTTTGAGACCCTTTTCCTCGGTATAGGTTGGGGGGGGGGGCTGGTTTGCTCTTTGATCTGTGACAGAATAGAGCTCACGTTTTTATCACTTGTTCTTGTAGACCTCCAAGATGTACCTCTGTGCAAAGTTTGTCACTTCTCCTGCTGTGGTAAGTGAAAATCAGCTTACTCAAGAGTGAGCGCATCTGTCTGTAAGAGTCAGTCTTAAAAGCGAAAGTGTCACCCTGTAGCTACTTAAAGGGAGTTTTAGTCAAATTACAGAAATTAAGCCCCAGTCATTCACCAGTGAGCTCCATTGACACTCATTGGCAGTGTGTACTTAAGTAATGCATTCCAACAAATTTGACTCTGCTCCACTAGGTTGAGCTGCTATCTGCAATGCAGTGCGACGTTTTCTGCTTTTGCCCTGCTAATGCTGGGAACATATGTTTCAGTTGCGTGGTGGATCCAGAGTCCTTGCCAGACCTGTATCGGTGTCTTTGCTCAACAGACCTCAATCCAGAACTGAGCAGGTGAGTTCCAACCCCTGTTGGCACGGTGCTACAAGGTGAAAGTAAATCTGTGCAAGCTGTTTGCATAAGAAACCTCCAAATTGGAAATTGGTGCATATAAACTGTCATTCTCAAACTCTTCCAGGAAAATGTTTTTCTGTACTCTTCTTCAGTGCGAGGAATGGGTTTGATCTGGTCATTAGCTGTAAGGTGCATTTAAAAGAGTGGTGGAAAGAAACTCATTGAGAACTGGTCTCCAGTTTTCAGATGTCAGTAGCCTGGTGATGAATAATGTACAGTGAAACAGAGGGGGGAAATCTTCATATGCATATTGTAGCATGTGCCAACATGGCATTTAAATAAGTATTTTATTTGTGCAGTGTATATGTTCATTTAAAATAAAAAAATGGCTGTGATTGTAAAATTTCCCCTCTAGTTTTGTATGTGCAGAAGCTTATTGGAAAGGAAAATTGTTGCATAAAAAAATTTTGTATTCTATTTGGATCATTAATAACCTTGGTGAACAATTAAATTTGTAAATGACCGCTCATGGCATTCTGTTTCTCTGTGGTTTTGAAGGAGGCTGAAGAGTCTGTACCATACCAGAGGAACCTCTTTTTCAATATCTTCTAGTCAGCTCACTCCTTTTTGACCCGCCTCCAAACTACCCCCTAACGTGTTGCACCATGATACAAATGGCCTGTTCAACAATGAACCGTTCAGTCATTAAATTCAACCTTTATTACTAGAAATGATTTTATGTTTTGGTGAGCAGAAATGTTGGTGGAACTCATTTAAAACTAAGGCTCTTTCTGCATGGCTAGTTCCATTCTCCCCTACCTGAAAAGCAGCAATCAACATGCTTTCATAAGTCTAGCCCATATGTGATAATGAATGTTCAAGTATTGGTCAGTGCAACCAGCTCCTGTTTTGGACAACTTAGTTTTTTTTATCAGCTGGTCACAATTGGTTTGGCTCATTCTCATGTCTTAATGTTCATATTCATGTCAGTGGCTCTGTCACTGATCAGTGAAGTTATAGCAATATCCAAGTTTAACAAGATGAATAAATGTGAAGAAATAAAGGCATCCAAAGAGCACAAAAGATTAGGCACTCAAAATAGTGATATATTGTGAATAAGTATTTTGTAGTATCAATGGTATTCTAGATCCAAAGAGACATGGCAAAAAAAATTGATTTTAATTGCACAATATGTAATTTGATAAGAAGCAGTTATTACACTGTCACTGGAATGAATGTTTTTGTAAGATGTGATGTCAGTCTTGCCACAGGTGTAGCACTTGAGCTGTGGCAGTTCATAAGCCATGTAATGCACAATATGTGTACATTTTGCCGTTCATTATGGTTACTTGAAAATTTTACCTGAGATGGTGTGTGAAGTTGCCCCCCCCCCCCCCCCCCCCCCCCAGTGGTCACAGATAGTGATGTCCTTTCCTGTCTTCTGATCTATCCTCCCACAGATGCTGTTACCTGTCAATGAGGTATCAGCCCTGCAGGTAACCAGGGGGTTCCAGACCAGCACAGTGTCGCGGGACATTGACACTGCTGCCAAGTTCATTGGTGCTGGTGCTGCCACTGTGGGTGTAGCCGGATCAGGAGCTGGAATCGGGACAGTGTTTGGCAGTCTCATCATTGGATATGCCAGGTAGAGCTTTGGCACCATGTCTGGTGTTGAATACAGCTGGGTTTTTCATTAGTGCCTTGAGATGTCCACTGATTGAAAATGAAGCGCTCTACAGCATTAAGCTCTGGACTAGGAAACATGAGGCAGCCAGTGGGGTACTCAGGACCAGGAAAACCCTGGCAATATGTGACACAAGAGCCATGGTTTTGCTGCCGGAAATGAAGAGCAGCACATTTAAATGGTTCTTTGTTTGGAGGGGGCAGCATCATTAAATTTCACGAAGTCTTACTTTAAATTCATTTGAATAAATTACCATATCGGCATGCTCACTTGTTCCAGAAGCCTGGTATGATGGGAACAGATTTGGAGGTGTTAGAGAAATCCTTATAAAAATATCAAGTACCAGAAGCAGCTGAATTTGAATGTTCTTGCAATCCTGCTTTTAAGTTTGTAAGGCCTGCATTGGCATGAACACCTGAAACCCCTGTGATCCATGGACCAGAGCTAGCCACTGCTGTCTGACTAGTTCATCAAGACAAGTGTTCAAAACACACACACACTTACTTTGAAATGCATGACAGGAATATACTCAATGGCTGTGGGTGCCACTGTCTCTGAAATGTCTTATTGTGTTTCTTTTCCCCAGGAACCCATCTCTGAAGCAGCAGCTCTTCTCCTATGCCATCCTGGGCTTTGCCCTGTCTGAGGCCATGGGGCTCTTCTGTCTGATGGTGGCTTTTCTCATCCTGTTTGCTATGTAGAATCCCCCTCCCCACACCCTGGCCCCACCGCTTTTATCTGGGGTCTACATTCAGCAATAGCTGCCCACCTCACTCTGTGCTCCAGGGATTGGAAACTCAGACATGCAGCTCGTGAGGCCATGGCATTGTCATTCCAAGTCACAAAACTACAGATTCTACTACTTTCAAGTTTTGTCAGTTGTCAAATTTAGACTTTTGTCTGAATAAACGGTTGGGAAAACCTAATTTGTCTTATTCTATCATGGATGTGTGTGCGAGACATGATTGATCAAAGTCGTTTTTTTTTCTTTTTGTTCATAGTAGATGTGATGGTGATGGACAAATCAGGGTTTCACAAAATTGGGATTTGAGGATAGTCTCGTAGATTTTAGTTAAACCGTCTATTGGCAGTCGATGTAATGAGGTGGGTTGAAACTTTTTTTGTTTACGACCAGTAGAAACTGCAGCCTTTGGAGTAATGTTCACATGTCTACAAAAGGTTGATGAATCGGGATTAACAGCAATACGGCATGGTAAATGGTTTAGATCAGCTTCAACTCAAACTGCTGAGATCAACCCCCTGCTTTTCCCAGCCATTTTGGAGCCGTTTCCATTGATACATTTTGTTGAATTATCCTGGACTGCATAAAATCTTATTTGTAAGATGGTGTAGGCCTATGACTAAATGGCATTTCCTACAGCATATGTATGAACTGTTATGATGGTTTGTTGGAAATTTTGTGTCCTTAACCTCATCCACTTAACCTTTCTTGTGTGCTTCACTGTATTGTACCAGTCAAGATCCTTTGTTCCCCAAAGGAAAGAACTTTGAATAAAATCAGTCACTATTGTCATATGATGGCTCAACTTGCCCTTGATGGCAAACACCCAAGCTGGCCCTTATATGGTCCCTGAGAACTGCAGTATAGATCTCCCATTGATATTGTCAGAACTGGGAGGGATGTCAGGTTGGTTGAGTGAACAGTTGAAATCGAGCACTTGCGGAAATAACCTAGCCTGGTCTCCAGAAATATAACTAACATCTGTTTTCTCTGTTGTGTTTGTCATTACATCATATATGTATGCCTTATACATATAGCAAATGTCTTAAAGTAGGAGAACTTAAGTAGTTCTCATTTTTTTCACATTTATACATATCCAGCTGTGTAACTATATTTTGGACACCTGATGCATTTTAATATCCTAGTTACCATGTTCTGCCAATGATCAGGGGTCTCCCATCAGTTGCACAGAAAAGGATTTGTGGTTATAGTGCAGGAGGCCTGTTCCATGTGCTAGCATTTCTTCTGCCTAAGCTCCAGTATGTATGGAGCATGAATTCTGTGCATTCCACCTCCCTCAGTGAGGGCATTGTCATTCCAAGATCATCTAGCCAATTGCACAATATTAGGACACATTAAAAGAGAACATCTTATCTTTTAAGAGAGTGCATGAAACTAAAAGATATTGCCACTCCTTATCTTTCTCATGTGTCATTTATATGCATGTATGGACCCCATTCTGAGTTCTCAGCCACCCCCAAAAACTATTTTGGAGCTGTTATGTCCACATCATTGGAACTACAGTAGGATATTTAAAATTGAGCTATCATACTAGCAATTAGCAATGTAATATTTTCTAAACTGAAGACCTGGAAATGTAAAAAAAAAAAAATTCCACCTTCTGGTTCCAGAGTGAAGTAACTATAATATTCTTAACATAACGACTAGTTAGAGCTGTCACTTGTTTATTTCCCCATGGATATGGTAAAAGTGTGGCCAATATAAGAGGATATTGAATCCAATGAAGTGTGACGCTGAACCTGTCACGATTTTATGCTCCTGATCTGAGATTTTATGTAAATTCTATGTCCTTTTAAGCAAAATACATATATAATCAAATGACCGTGTAAAAATATATCAAGATATGCAAAGAGAGATTTTCATTATTAATAAAGTTGACATGGACAGTGTAATATGTACATTCATTTTATTGACATGTGATTAGATTTATTTTACCTCAGCTGCTTGTGTTGTTACTGTGAGTACAGGGCAGATATTCTCCATGAACAGTGATCAGACAGGTGGATTTATAAAGTGAGATCAGAACAATTGGTGAAAATTGGTGATTTTTAACTACTTCTCTCATAAAGGCTGTAAAAAACATCTGTTCACATCACATCTGTTCTAGAAGCAGGTGGTATGAACCATCCCTCAATGACATGTTTTACACTAGGAACAGGCATTGACTAACTCAATGAATAAAATGATTATGTCTCCAGTGTAGCTATTTGCATTGGACTGCACCACTTTTTTTTATGCTGACAAGTCCAATATTTAACTCAATGCAAAGTGCCAATCTGAAAATGTGGCACAGTGGGGAAATACTGGAATGGTCAGATTTGCCCATTAGTCTACAGATAATATGAAATAAAAATACACACCATGAAAATGTTTGAAATCAATATACAGGCAATCAGGGTGTGTAGTTTTAAAGTTGAGTACATCTATGCCTGGTTTCTTAAAGCAAACTTCCATTCCAATTTAAGAAATGACTGTATTAATGCCTGTGTATAAGGAAAACAGGTAAATGAAATTAATTGTATGATCCCATGATAAACCTGATCAGCAGCGGTTTGATGCTCTGGCTTTATTTTGAGGACTATAAAATCATCCTCCATTTTGTCCTTGGTCCTGTATTACAGGTTACCCAGTACCTTTAAGCAAGGGTATAGGGAGGAGGAAATGTGTGCAAAATTAATATTCCTAACAGTAATCACTTTTCCTAAAGAATGTACTAATCTTAGTGATTAGGTTGCTTGGTAATTAGCTGAAGAGCAGTTCGACATGCGCAGTACATGTCTATCATCACCTCTTCGCTGAAAAGGAGTGGTAGATCAATACTTGTGTAAGAATGAACTACCAATGAAAGGGACAGAGTGCAGTTCAAAAACAAGCCACTGGGGGGTGACTCTAAGAGGAAGTAGCTGAGGAAAATGAAAACATCGTGAAACGAAACGATGGATGGGGAAAGTAGTGCTTGTATTTGGGTTTGACCGATAGAGTTGCGAGCATTTAATAACGTACACCTGCTTGAATTCATTTTGCAAGAAAGGATCTGGTCCGTGGAAGACAAGAAGGCCGTGGTAACTCTTCTCTGCGTTCACTGATCGAGAGAACCGTGGAAGACGGGCTCTTAAACGTTACTGGAGAAATCATACCTGGCAATAACTAGCAAGCTAGGTAGTTATATAGCTAACTTAAACCAGCCAGGGAAACAGAAATACTAAGCTATAATGGCAGAGAGCGCAGGGGGAGAGACGACTGGTGGGATGGGGCTGACTGGTGGGGCAAGTCACGGCAGCGGGACTCAAGCGTTACCGAGTTTAGGAAATTCTCTGCCGGGGGACTCGAGTGGAGCTAACCCGGCCTCACCGTCTCCCGCAACGGCTGCGGAGACTGGCCTTGCCGTCATGGTCCCGAGTACTGGAGACTTGCATGCTTCAGCTGTGGGAAGTGGTTTTGGCACCGCAATAGGAGTTCTTGGCACGGCGGTGGGCACTGCCATTTTAGCACCATCTTCCGCAGCCCCCACTGTTCTTCCTCCCAGCATAGGGTTGGGGGTCACTGGTAGTCAAAATCTGGCCGGGGCGGGTCTCCTGTCTCAAATACACTCTACTTTCTGGGATCCGACCCTCAGCACTGACTGGGACAACGAGAAACCATCCCAACAATGCATTCTCCGGATAAAAAGGTAAGTACAGTATCAAGCTAACGTTAGCTTGCTAGCAGCCTCTCGAGTAACTCGCGAGCAAGAGTATCATGGAAAACTCATAAACTAGGTGCCATTCCGTTTGATCCTGCATGAAGCTTCGCCAGTTATATTAGTATAAGAATAAAGATATGCGTTTCGGTTGTTAAATACCTTAGTTATGAAGTATTCTGCGTAGATGGGTATCTTTGCTAGGTAACCTGACACTTCCCTAAACAGCCTCCTTTAACTTCGCTAACAAGGCGTTGGTATTCGTAAGTGTTAATACGAGTATATAGCAATTAGAAGTATGTAATTTGCATTCAGCTGCCAATAGTAAAGGCATAACATGAGATACATATTAAAACATAAATTCACAAGCCTATTCTTGTGTCAACGTTATTGGTCGAAAGAATAGGCTCTTATAAATCAATATGTATGACGCTGACATCTTTCAACCAAGCCAAACCAAAAAATACATGACCAGCGGAGGCTGTTTAAAGCACAGTAGTCTGGGGGATACAGGAGTTCAATGTAATGCGATCACGAATATGTCTGTTTCATCAGCGCGCAAGCCTGTAATTTCAGAGAATGAAACATGCTATAGGCCTACTGTGGAAGTATCTCAAGTTTTGCTAAATAAGACTTTAGGGTGTTTTCCCCTTCTGCGGTCTGATGAGGGTGATTGTGGTAGGGCAATGATCTGGAATATCAGACACGATTTGTCTTGTCAGTTTTGGATTTCCTCAAACTCAACAGAAAGGCGCAAAGGAAACACAAAGAAATAGCACTGAAATATAAGCTGAAATGTATGGAAGAGGCTACTTGTATAAATTGAAGAAATCTGTTTAGACTGTGGCTGCATGTCTCAGCAGCAAGCCTTGATTTGCTGTGGTATGCTGTGGACACAAAGTGATTTAGCTAAAGCTAAAGCTTTCTCCCTCATTTTATGTTTCATCTCTCCCCAATCTCTTCTCTATATATAGGGATATAATGTCCATCTACAAAGAACCTCCCCCGGGCATGTTTGTGATTCCTGACCCCCATGACATGACAAAGGTAAATGTCCACACTGTGCTTTGGTTATATCTGGTTGTCGGAAGTGTGTAGCGTTCCTACAGCATTGTGAACCTTTGATTTCAAGGGTTCATAGGGCTTTGATGTCTTTACTATTATTATAAAATGTGGAAAATAGTAAAAAATAAAGAAAGGTGTGTCCAAACTTTTGAGTGGTACTGTATATCCAATAAAATAAGCCATTTGTGTATAGTCAGTTAAGCATTGGTTATCTGTCAATTCCTGATTTAAGCACTAAACAACAAGTATATATCAGGCTGTTAATGGAAGGTAATGCTATTCTGCTATTGAGAAGTGGACAGTAACATGTACAGAACCTGTCAAACGTTTGGTCAGTGCAGTGATGACTCACGCACTGTCTTGCTATAAATCTCAAGGGAAGCCTTGTCTTGAGTAGAAGCCTGTTGCTTTGCACTTTGACGCTGCTCTGATTCTGAGGCTCCCTGTGCTGCAGATCCATGCTCTCATCACTGGACCGTTTGACACACCCTACGAAGGGGGGTTCTTCCTCTTCTTGTTCCGCTGCCCCCCTGATTATCCCATCCACCCACCCCGCGTCAAGCTGATCACCACAGGCAACAACACTGTTCGCTTCAACCCCAACTTTTACCGCAATGGGAAAGTTTGCCTCAGCATTCTTGGGTAAGTGGCGAAGCCTTCTGGCTAGGAGGACCTGTGTTTTTCACTTGTGAGGTGCCTGTGGAGTTACACATTTTATAGTTGAGGAGTGTATTCTTATGTCGTGATTGCAACAGGACTATAAGTGTGTATTTTTTTTATATTGTGGTAATATTCTTTGACTTGGATTTTATCTTGTCCTGGTCCTGTACTCATTAAGTGGTACCCACCAAATATTATTTTTGCTATGTGGTTTCTTTTCATACCTTCTGTTGATTATAGAAAAGAAACAATTTATTTTTCCATTAAATTGTGTCTGTTTAAATGTCTTGTCATTGACATCATCCTGTGGTAGCTGTGCTGAGTATGAAATGAGATGAATTTGAGGCTTCGGAAGGGTTGGTGTGGGTCATGTGGTTTGTGTGGCTACGTTGTGGTTGGAGAACAGCCGTGTGATCTTGTATCTGTTCTGTGGGGCTCTACAGGACCTGGACGGGTCCGGCATGGAGCCCAGCCCAAAGCATCTCCTCGGTTCTGATATCCATCCAATCTCTGATGACTGAGAACCCCTACCACAATGAGCCCGGCTTTGAACAGGTGCAGGAAGTTCGAAACATGGAAGGATTTTACAGTGATATTTTTATATATTTTATAGTACACTATTTTCAGTAGCCAGGACACTAGAGGTCTGTAAGGCAAAAATAATTAACTACACATGCACGCTTATGTGGTAGATACAGGACTGAAAATATCAATAAAGTTTGAATGTTCTTGTTCTTATGCTTTTAAAAATGGAAGATCCTTAGGGATTGATGTTCTGCATCAGTTATTGTTGCACATATCTGGGAGCCTAAAAAAGGAATGCTGGACCTTCTGGACCTTTTATTCAGGACAGCAAAAGATGCTGAAGGGATCTGAAGTGGGAATCCTTTTGTAGGTCTCAGTTACTGAGGTTAATTTAGTCACTTCCATTTTATATGGGGTGAGGTGTGTATGGATCTCTTTGTGTCTGTGTATACCTCTTTGTGTCCATTTCATTGTGTCTGAACTTACTGGGCTCTGTAACAGGAGAGACACCCAGGGGACAGCAAGAACTACAATGAGTGCATTCGCCACGAGACCATGCGAGTGGCCGTATGTGACATGCTGGATGGCAAGTGTCCCTGTCCTGAAGCTCTTTGGTAAGTCAGTATTCAGATCAAAGTGATTCAAAAGCAATCATCTTCATTCTGTGTTTTGTGAGGTGGAGGGAATAGTGTAATGATTTGTCACTTGTTCGCCTTGTGTTGTCAAAGAGTTTTTTTTTTTATAACAGCTGCACAGTTTTTTGCTTTATTCATTGGTACTTTATGAATTGATACACTTCTAGGTCCCCTACAGTTCTCTCTCTGTTAATGCAAGTAGACTCTTGTTCTCTTGTGTGTGATTTGTGTAATCTGGAGAACTCGAGAACACTCTAAAGCACTGTTCATAATCTGTCACTGGAATGTTGTAGCGGAGTCCTCAGACACTATGATGTGGTGGAGAGGGAGACACAGCCTGACAGCCACCCCAGCCAGTGGGGTAGAGGAGAGGGAGGGGTAAGCAATGGGAGATGCTCTGCAGTGCAGTAGCCAGGCCTGTGGTTGCAAATCACCAGGTGAACCAGTAGGTAACAAAGACATCCATCCTATCTACAGCGGAGGAGGTGAACGCTGCAGATTCAGTCATTACAAGCAGCACAAGCTACCACAAAAGCAGTTCCACCATGACCACCCTGAGCTTGAAGCCTGTTTTGTTGCAGTGGAATGTACAACAGAAGCAATGTGTGTGTACGTGCGGGTGTGCATGTAGGCATGTGTGCATGTGCCGGATCTTCACCAAGCCTCCGCTGATTACTCTTGCCCCTTGTGCAGTGGAGGCACCACTCCCAGCTCTGCATGCTGCTGCTCTGAGATTCCTCTCTCAGTTTGATCCTTGTGCTTTGTTGCAGGAGTGTGATGGAGAAGTCCTTCCTGGAGTACTATGACTTCTACGAGGGCGTCTGTAAGGAACGGCTGCACCTGCAGGGCCAGACAATGCAGGTAATGTTGCACCATGATTACACCACAGCAATGCAATCAAAATAAACCAATGACACTCCTCTGTTATGTGCCATCAAGTCTGATGACATGACATGAAAGAAGGATGCCTGTCAGAGTCCCAGGATTGGTCTCTGTTGACTAGTTTCCAGAGTGACGTTGCTGGGTGGTGGAGAGTAAAGGGATGTGGGTGTGCAGGGTATCCAGTCAAAAATGTGGCTAGCAGTGATGAATAGTAGCAAACCCGTCAAATACTTCATGCTGTTACCAAACTAGGGCCCCCAGAATGATGGCCCCTATTTTTGCTAGCTTTAGCAAGTGCATCACTGGCCAAACACAGGCCATGCTCTCCATCATATTCCATTCTCAGGTGTTTCAGCAACAGGAAAGTTCTTTATTGTTTTACCTCCTTTCCTGTGAAAGATAATGTTGCTTTACTCAAATCACTTTTTGTTGTTATAAAGTCTCCTTTATATCAGTGGTCAGTTCATCTGCAGATCTGTTGAAACTTTGCTTTATTGGAGGAGATCTATAGACCAGAAACATTGCAGGCATTTGGAACTAGAGTTTGCTGCCACTCTGATTTAAGGTGTACTGATGGAACCGTGTGGCTGTGTGTGTGTGTGTGTGTGTGCATGTGTGTCAGGACCCATTCGGAGAGAAGCGTGGCCATTTTGACTATCAGACCCTGCTTGCGCGACTGCAGGCCATCCAGGAGAGGGTGCGGGAGAAGTGCCGGCTGGAGGAGAATGACGCCGACACAGACTCTGACACCAGCTCCTCCGGCACAGACCCAGACAGCCAGGGCAGCTCCAAGCCATAGCCAGGGGGTGGCACACACAGGCAACACTCCTAACCCCTCTCTCCCCCAAACCCCTCCCCTTGCAGCAACACCGTTGTACAACTCGGCTCCAGAGTCGGGGGGAAACGGGTGTTTTTCCTGGCTTCCAGATGTTTCTAAGTGCGCATCGCGAGGAGAAGGACGCAAGACTGCATGATCAAAACACAAGAAGTCCAGGATGAGTTTGCAGGTGGCAAATGGAAATTGCCTAATGAAACGGAGCACCTTCACTGTACGTTACATCTTTGAGGCCTGAGGCTTTGTGACAGAAACACAGGAAAGGCTTGGGGGTGGGGGGGTCTGGGGGCAGCCCCTTTTTTTAATTCAGTGCCTGCTTTGGGTTTTGAAATCAAAGCATGGAAGATTGGGTCCGGAAAGTCTTTAACCCCTGCAGGTCTGTTGTTTCTTCTATCTCATCTGATGAAACCCAGTGATGGAACAGAAATGAGATTTAGGGACTTCAAGGGGGAAGCCATTTTTCTCAAGACCAGATGCATCAGTGCTGGAAACCTAACAACCTGTGTGTCCTGCTGTGAAAGAGAGAGATGGGAAGATTGGATGGGATTTAATTTGGTTGATGAGACAGTGCTACTCAAGTAGTGTTCAGTATTTAATTGCTGTTCCAGTTTTGTATTAAACTGATGCATAAACTACGCAGACCTGGCCAGGCAAGAACACAGTTATTTGTACTGGGTTTTCATTTTTTCCCCATTTTCCATCCCAGATTATATCTTTAATTCAGAAGAATGTCATAAAATGAACAATAAGCAATAATACAAATGAAATGTTTTAAATAGAAATGGTAAAAGCTTAAAAATACAAAAATATGGTACAACAGTTCTTCCTTCAGCTAAATGTACAATAATGGGTATTTGAAAGCGTTAAGGTGAAATAAATCCACTGACTTGCCTTGTTTTGACTAGTTTGTTGATAGTCATATTACAAGAAGCATGTTGGAACAAACCCAAGCCTGAGCAGCTTACAGTATGGGCATATCTATCAAAAACTAGTACATGGAGGAAAATCATGCCATTGGCCAGGTCTAAACATTCATTCATCCTCATATTGAAGTGATGGAATAGATGATATGAATGCGGAAATATGCAGACTTGACCATACTGACAATCCCTGTTGGAGCGAATCCTCACTCAGCATGCCAATGTAATGGGCATTATTTTGACATTTAAAGAAAAGGAATGGAATGTTTGGTATGATTGTAATTCTTCTCAACCATGGCAGTCATGATAAGAAAGATCCAAGTTCTGAACTTTTGCACATGTTGCATCTGATATACACTCTTGTAAATCACGGTTTTGTAAGTTAGTGCCAGTTACTGATAATGCAGCCAATTTTCCCAATTACCAGACATCCCAATCACCCTTCTTCATGCCTTGTAATAGAGAACATTACAGTAGGTCTTGCTCTGCGTTCCCTGCATCATTGGTCATTGGTCACCATGTTTGTAAGTCATGCAATATTGACCTTTGGGGTGCATGTGTGTCCAGGCAGGTCTTACCTTATAGTGGCACAGCAAAATGCCAGTTTTTCTGAGTTCCTCCTTTTCATTGCACAATGGCATGCTCGAGAGCTTGAATGAATTACGAGACTTGTGCATATTAATTGAAGCCTTCCTTTGAATGGTGGTCGTCGTTCCGGTGAAATGGATGAGAGGTCATTCTTCCTTGTATGTCTATGTATTTGTTCTGAGGGTTATCCTCCACATTGGGAACGCATTCTTTTCTGACCGTGTCTGGTGGTGTCTTGATATTTTATACAATTTTGATGTGTCAAAAAATGTGTATGTTCACCAAGGGGGGGGGGGGGGGGGGGGGGACTCAGTTGGTCTTTAGAAGGTGTCAGATTTGTATCTTCTTAATTTGTTTGAGAGGTCCAGACAGCACACTGGGTTGGTACTACTGAAGGTGCATGCTTCCTCTTTTATCTGTGCTGTAGATGGTAGCCTTTGCATTGTATACTGTACCTCTGTGCAACTTCCATCTCAAAGCTTTACCACCAGACATCATTTTTAGACAGGTTAGCCCTGTTTGCACCAAGCCAAAAGTAATGGCTGTGGTTTAACTGGTAGAATTAAATAAGCAACTAGAATTGCGTCAGGCTTTACAGAAATGCACATGGGACACGAAGCAAAAAAGAACCCAAATAGACTGTTCACAACCTATTGATTTCATTGACAAATACAAATGCAACAAACCCTAGAGTGGAACTTCTTCATTGGAACCAAAAGGCTTTGTTCTGTTTGCATTGTTTCCTTCTCCACAGTAGGCCCATATTACTCTTGAACTGCAGCTGATTTTGTGCAGGTGACTCCCTGCGCAAAGTTGGGATAGATTTGTCCATTTCTGAGGTAGGAGGAACACCATTGGCACCATTCTGACCCTCCAGTTTCCTCCCCCTGCCAAAAACAGAGAAGTACCTCACTTCTGACACCTCGAAGATCTGGAAAACCTCAGAGCATTTTACTAAACTGACAGGCCACTCACTGCAGTCCCTTTTTGTGATCAAGAAGCGATCTTGGGTCAAGATTTGTGAGTGTCTGGTTGAAAGAAAACCAGTAATAACTTTATGGCTGGGATAAAGTGTGGTCTTTCAATGCACTGAAAGGTGCAAATGGAAACTGAAGAGTAATTGTGGAATGCTTAGTCCTTTGAACCCTGTGCCCCTCTGTCCAGTTTGAACAAGAAAGGACCACAGACCCTACCTTCTGTAAAAGTAGAAGATTATTGTTAACTACGAGGCAGATTATTAGAGTCAGAACTTTTGCAGTGGTTCTATGATGTCTTAAGAGGCAGACATTGTAGCTCTCATTAGGTAAGTTGCACCGTTAACCTCTGTTAACATGGTTAATGTCCTGTTGTGTAAGGTCAGCTTCATTTCAGTTGTGGCTGTGTGGAATGCGTTGGGTACACCACATAGCTGTGTCCAGTCTTATTTTTTGTGAAATATGTTTAAATCAGAGTGTTCAGTCCTGGTCCAGGGTGGCCACAGTTCAGAACCGCTTCATAAATATTTTATTGCCTCAAATGAGTAATTAATAATAATCAAGTCTTCTGGTTCAATAAAATGTTCCTGGATAGCCACCCTGCAGGACCAGAGTTTGGGCCCTCTTGATGTAAACTGTAAGATATTAATCAGCGTTAAAGTAAATGCTGAAATGTAAGGAACTAGGCTCAGCTGTGTGAAACTTTGCTCACAAGGGGGTATTCCAGGGCAAAGATTTGGAAACGCTGTTTTACACACTTGTTTCGGAGTTGTGGCCCTCAAGAGGGTTTCATTCCAGCTAAGCACTTAACCATCTGATCCAATTTATCGTTGTCTGGCTAGAACCAATTAAGCCTTCCCCCTCAGTTAGTTTAGACAAGGAAAACCTACTCAATTTCAGCCTTCCAGATCCAGCATGGAGTAGCTCTTGTACACAGACTGGCTGATAATGTCTCCCTCAGCGCTGATTACTGAAAGGAAGGCTCTAAAACAAACATCTTTAAGAATTCACTTAATGCTTTTGGGCATATCCAACCTCGAACATCTGTGCTGTGAAAGCACAGAGGTAAATCTAAGAGGTTCTGTATTCACAGTGGAGTCATCGTTGAGTCGTTCCAGGATTTTCCAGATGTTTTTTTTTTTTTCTTTTTACCTGAGGTGCTTCTTTCTCCTCACCTTTTGGATTGACTCTCCAACAGCTAAAACAACGGAGTAACACTCAAAGAACTGAAACCTCAACCTACCTCTCACATCTGAATATTGCAGGGAGATTGACGGTTTTTGCTTCTTTAAATTTTGGCTTGTCTAACCAAGCTTGTGCCTTTTTTGGTATTTCTTAAAATTTTCTGGAACACTAATTTTTCATGTTTATCAGTAGGGTAGAGAATATTCAGGATTGGTTAATGAACACATTTCTGAAGATTGACTCTTTAGAAGCGTCTCCAACAAATTGTGCTCACCCAGGGCTGGGAAAAATCAGACCGAAATGATGTCAGACATGAACTGATTTCTGCTAATTTCATGCTCAGAAAAACACAACTCCTATCCTAAAAACAGACTGAAGGCCAGGGGTAGCATTTGTGCTGTGGGTTAATGGGAATGTATAGGGCTAGTATGGCCATTGGCAGCATTTTGGATACTTTGTGGTATAAAGAATTGAGTCATTTTTCTGAAGATTTCAGCCATCAGTCAGACTTGAAAAAGAGAGTGTCTAAGTGGCCTTCAGTTTCTGCCATGTTTGTGTCACGTGGATAATTTTTATTTTACCTTCAACGAGTTCTGAATTATGCCCCCATCACCCATGTATCCTGTGCAGGCCATCTCTTAATAATGTCCTTTCCCAATAGGGAAATAAGGGACTTCACTCAGTGTAATTTGTTTTTTCCCCTAATTTTTTGACCAAACCTTCCTGTGTCTTGTAAAATGGTTTATTTTTGGTAAAGGAGAAACAAATCTATAAATATATTAACTGTCTATCTACATAGCATCCGTCTACTTGGATATTCACTGCGATGCCAGCTTGAATTTAAACTAAAGGACCCAATCTGATCTGGATCCCTGGCCTTTGCCAATTCTTTAGTATTAAACGCAGCAGTGGTTTATGCAATTCTGAATGTGATTTGCTATAAAATGTTTTAGCATTTTTCTCTTCATTACACCTGTTTGAAAAATATACAAAAAGAATAGTTGATCACTGTATAATTTTAGGTTCAAACAGAAAAGGATGCCCCTGTTGTGTCAGTATATGCACTGCTGTGATTTCAAAAGGGGTTACATATTTTTCAAAACAAGGAACCGGTCAACAGAATTCCATTTCAATTAGATGTTTAATCACCGTTATTTAATCTACTATATATATTTTTTTTAATGAAAAAATGTATGTTTTCCTCATTGTAAAGTCTACTTTGTCAATAAATGGTCAGTTGCTATGTTATAATGTTAGGACTTGGAGTTACTGTGTTTAGAGGTATTCTGTGTGGTTCTTTTGAAACTTCAATAGATTAGCCTGTTATAAACTTAACTCTAAACGTAAAATACAATTATTAAATCAATCTTTTGTCAAAAAATACTCCAGTACTTGCAAAAAATATTTACAAAATCATTTTTATTTCAAGTTTAGGAATCCAAAATCCAGACACTAACACCAAACAGTCCAAGATATATTAATTGCTGGCTTGTATCTTTAAATGTTGTAAAGCCATGCAACAATTGCTGTTAAAATGTATCAGAGAGCAGGGTGCTCACAAAGAAATGTTAACTAAATCATTACTTAAGAATACATATATACAACTGGGTAAATGGCCAGCTTAACATTTGTCTGGCCACAACTACAGCACTTACCAAATGTAGTGGACTGTGTCTGCCAAACAAACAAAATGTTAAAGGCAGGTGTCCTCAAGAGTTTTTTGGCTTTTGATGAACCGTGTCTTGTAAGAGTTTGATATTTCACAAACACACACATCAAAATGCTTGAAATGGTTAATAAAAAGCAAGAATCTGTCCCTTTAGCTGTGAAATGACATAGTATGCTTAATGGTCCAGAAGTCCCCACTAAGAGAATGACACCATCTTACAAGAAACAAAGATGCCTTTACTAAAAACAGGATAGAACAAAGACCTGGGCGTGTCTGACAGCTAATTGTTTGACACTAAGTTTTTCAATTCAGTTACAATCAACTGAAATAAACACTTGGCACCCCTTCACATCAGGGTCCTGTTAACTTCATATTTAATAGAATATCGGTTACATTTTCAATGTGTACTAATTGTTTTGAAGAGATATTTTCAAACTTTGTTCATGAATTACACACTGTTACTGATGATGAGTTCCAGCTGCCACACTGAAGTGCATTTCAGTGATAATCCCTATGTCTTTACCAGAAAAATTCAGTTGGTTGCATCACAGAGAGTAAGATTCCAGAGGGGCATCAGTGGGCAAGAGACTGGCTTTCCAGCTCTGTGTACTTTCATATGCTCCAGTGCCCATCCATATGCATTCCTTGACTTTGATTCTTTTAAATATACAAACTTTTTATTTTACAGATGTTAACAAAAAGCAGATGGTACACTTTCAGTCCAAGTGGCTTTCCTAAATCATGCTGTAAGCAAAAACAGCCCCACCCCATGTATTGAAAAAAAGCACCTGTCTCTTCCTCAAGGCACCATCTGATTGGCCTCCTCCGGTGTGACATCACGAGAGGACAGCTCAGAAAAGAGAGCAGGCAACCAGTACTGGGGCTCGCCAGCAGCCTGGGAGTCCAGCCAGGCCAGGCCCTCTTTCAGGAGGTGGTCCTGATTGAGTAAAAGCAGTACACTGGAGTTAGGAGATTGCTGGAGCAGATCAACTGTCCCATTCCTTCCTTTTGGGGTCTGACCTCTGTATTACCTCATCCTGTTCCCTCTAGCCATCTCCCTCAAACCTCCGTCTCTGTTCACTTTCACACCATTCCCCTTTTCTTTCCCTCCACTGCCTTTCTCCTTCCTGCATCTCCTTTAGTTCCAAACCCCTGTTCCTCTCCCTCCCTCTACTTCCTCCTCACTTCAAACTGAACTCTGCATGACTGTACCGCTGTAAAGCATGTCTGCCTCTCGGTGGCATGCACTGCACCCTGCATTGCCTGTTTCAGTGGCTGCGTTGTTCTCACTCACCAGCACATGGCAGGTTCGCTCCTTCTCCCACTTCAGGCCCTCCTTGATCTCGCTCACTGTCACGTAGCCTTTCTTCTGCAAGTGAAACACAGACATTCACACAGCCACCCTACTCCACATCCAGTCCACATCCACACTTGACTTCAGCCTTTCATCCTCTGTGGTGGTTACAGTACCTTCAAAAAGCCACACTGAGACACAGGGCACCTGATACAGAAATGATTTTGGGCCTATGTGATTTCCTAACTCATGATCTGCTGCTTGACGACAGATGGATTTTAATCGTAGGTACGATGAACAAACTGTCAGTGTCTTTGATGCTTATTAGACATTTCCTCTGTCTATGAGCTTTACCTGCAGTACACGGTTGGTTTCGTCCTGTCCAACAGCACATGGATATGATATATTCCTTTTCTGTAACTGACTAGAACATAAATGGGAGTGTGTTGGAACAACCTATACTGAATGAGCTAGCTTGCCTTTACACAGGCAGAACTCATAAGGCAGAATTCATGTGACATGCTACCTACTTCCCTCTACTAGTGAATGTTACTGCATATCTACTATCTCACCTTAGCTAGTATGCTGGTTACTAACATAGGTGCGGAAGTGTTTGTTGTGTGGCATCATGCTACAGCCATGGGACAGTGTTACAGGTTGCTTCTGAGAAATTCAACATAAAAGCCGGAGAGCAGCCGATCTCATTACTGCATTTTTTGTAAATGGAAGCAGATTGTTAGTGCTTGCGAAAGCAGGCTATCTGCAGATTGGTAACAGCGATCAAGCCCTGATCAACTGAGGTCTATGGGTTCAGGTAAAGGGATCCGTTTCCGCTTCCCCTTCTGCCCGCGCCTTACCTCAGCCAGCTGCAGAACGACCGTGTGGTCCATGTTGAGCTCTGCCGGCACTGACTGGACCAGGTAGGAGCCACCCACCGGGATCATCCCAAAGCCATTCCCCATAGCTTTGAGCTTCTTAATGGCCCTGATCAGGTCATCCCTGGGATGGAGGGAGAGAGGGAGGCAGTCAGAGACAATCATGTATTAGAGTGAAGAACGCCTCAAAGACATACCGCTGGGTCTTTCCTTAGACAATTCCTTAGACTTATTGTTTCCTTCTTCTGAGTTTATATTTTCCTCCATTTTGTTCAGATGTCATAAATCACGTGTACTTCTGCTCTGACCTTTTAGTTAAGTTCTCTTGGTGACTGGTTATGCAAGGTGATAACAATACCATTTGCAGCTGGGAAAGTTAAAACCAATAATTATCAACGCCAGAAAAGTACGGAGGGAAATCAATTTTAATGTCAGTTTCTAGTGTTTTTATTATTGTATTTATGTAAAGGTATGAAGGTATTCATTGTTGGCTTGTCCTGGAAAAGGGTTTGGTTCACCCTTACTTTACTTCATAGATAGCAATAGCAACAGATAGCAATAACCATAATTAATTTACTTTTCACAAATTTCACATCTACTAATGAAATTTATTTATTTATGATCGCTGTAAGTGTACCCTCATATAATCTGTTTGAAATCAATCCCAATTTTGAGCAATTCAAGTCCAGCAGTACTCACTGGCTCACATCCTGAGCAAACTTCCCTCTTCCCTTTAGCACTCTGTGGTGGAGTTCATCCAGGGTAATAAGACCTGGAAAAGAGACAGACACAAAAAACTAGAGACAAAACATCATCTTGTATTTGCCATCTTTTTGCTTTGTTCTGCACTGACCTCTTGAAATACTTTAGACCTGGTATATGGACCTAGCATTGTGATTTGCAGTATTATACATCAAATATAACAAATTGATATGTGGTAAGTCTAAACAGTTGATTACTGATTTACTTACCAGACAAGCCTGGGAGTATGGGGATACTGTTATTACATACGAACATGCCTCTCCCATGCATACTTCTGGGTTTTTTGAGTAATAAGGGACACAGCAATTCATCATTATTCATGATTACTAACAATTGTTCCTTTAGCAATTTGCTGATATATGTGTTTGGAGCCAATTCTGAGATTCACCTGTTGTGTTTACGATAGGTCAAAACAACAAAGGATAGATGGCACAGACAGAAACATAGCTTCTTTGAATGTTATAAAGCCATCAAATAAAAAGCAAGTTACAAGTAAAGACTGCGTGCAAGCATATCAGCAATTTGCACTCATCTCATTTCAGCACTCCTGTGTGACTGCAGAGATTGTCAAAATGAGACAAGCCAAATGTACCACAGACAGTTCGAAACATAGTTACATAAAGGGTAGACAGCATAAAAATATATGTCAATGGATCCATCAAGTGGTCCACTCACTGACCTACATTCATGGAAATTCAAGTCAAAACATCTAACGCTAATGCTAACTGACAAAGGCATCGTTAGAAAAGTGACACCACTGAATAGTGTCTGCTTTCAGCAGACAAAACTTTAATTTTTTCTTTTCACCCTTTTCAACTCACTTTGGAACTACCAACTGAACTCATGCAGGAGATACGAAGAAGTCAAACTTTCAATTCACTTGCTTCAGCCAACAGCAATTTTACACATTACAAATCCCACAGTACACTGCAGAAGACCCAACAGCACTTGGAAGATTTGGTGCAGCTCTCCCCATTAACAAATTTGCAACTTTTTCCAAGGTGCAACCCTTTTTTGAAGAATGTCATAATGCCACAACATTTTTGGTGACATGTAAAGTTTACACTGTTTAGACAGGTGAACATTTACACAGGTTTACACTGTTATTGGATTACATACACAAGATACACTTGAAGGCCTGACAAGCTACTGAAAATTTTGTCTGCAACTGTGTGACTTCAGGGGCCCTGTACTGTTGGTCTCCTTGTCAGAAAGTTGTCTGTGTATATCATATAGGTGACGCATTTCTGCAGAGTAGCCCCAGAGGACCAGGCCAACCTAATTAGAACTCACCTCCATTTCTGTGCTTCAAAGCCAGGCAAACTTCAATGATTTGCACTCCCAGCTCATAGTAGAAATCTCCCACACCCAGCATCTCTGACCAGAAGCCCTTTCCAGCTGTCAACCATACAGAAAATATTTTTCCATCACACATAACACTTTAGCCAAAGTACTAGAAAACCATTTCATTGACTTAAAAAAATTACTTAACAATTTCTGATCTGAGAGCTTGGCATGTGCATTTTTTTAAACTACACAGAAAACCTCAAAAGAGGCAACTACATAACTGTGGTTTGAATTACTGTCTGAACATCACTAACATCCCCATCAGAACAATACAGATATCTTCATAAAACGAGTGCAACAGATGACAAAATCTTAAAAATAAGTCATCTTTATTAAATTTTCAATTAATGTGATTATTGCATTTTTAGTCACCTTGGAAAAAAGATCCTCATTCCTCTAAACTGCTTGAGGCTTAACCCTTCTATGTAAAATAACTACAAAATACTATCCAAGATGTACTGTGTCTAAGTCATTCCAGATGAATGTAACCATTGTTAAGTTTGGTTAATATACACTCTCAAACATCCTCTGTGACATTAGAAGGGTATATGGTTTCACGGATCTTACAAGCCAGCGGGTCCACCCCAATGGCAGCACACATTTCCTGGAACTGCACACGGAATTGCGCGCTTTTACGGATCTCCTGTTTGTGCTTGCTAGCAAACTCCTCCAGATGGGTTTTGAAGGTCTCCAGCTGTTTGGACATCTGGAATGCAGAAACACACGTGACATCTTTCATCGAGGGAGGATGCTGAGTGGCTTTCTTTAATGACTGCATGTTCTGGTAATTGGCAATGGCCATATAAGAACCACAGAACCAATTTAGAGTACAACTAATCTGGCTGGGCGGCATTCAACCTGGTCCTGTTGATTTTACAGGGCACAAACACAAAGCCAACTTGTTAAAACATGAACAGTGACAGGGACCTTGGGCATTCCACAGACATATAAAAACTGGCTTTATCTAAAGTGCAAACATAGAGAGAGAGAGGTAAAGAGAGAGGTAAAGAGAGAGGGAGAGGGAGAGGGAGAGGGAGAGGGAGAGAGAGAGAGAGAGAGAGAGAGAGAAAGAGAGAGAGAGAGAGAGAGTGTATAAGAATTCACCTGCACGATTTGATCCTCTGCAAGAACCGTACCCCTCTCTTTATATTTGGCCTGCAAACCGACACATATCGTTAGCTGCACTGTAAAGCTGAACTCTTAAAATCATTAATTAGCACGCTGGCTAATTCGAGAAAATTACCTCAGCAAGCTTCTTTTTGGCGATCGCCCCGGCTCCAACTCCCCTCCTGTGCATTTTGAGTCCGCGATCGAATATCGTCAAAATTAAAGGCTATATTAAATTTCTAAATGCAATTAATATTCAGCTTCGACCACTAAACAGCTCGGCAGTTAACGAACCTAGCTAACGTTACTTGGGATCGCTAATAACCAATCTAGTCTAGTTAGCCATGTTCACTCCATCATTGAGCTGAAATCTAGTAAGCTACCTAACTAGAGGAGCTCCTAGATAGCAGTTTATCGATTGCTATGTTTTATTAGAAACATCTGTATCAACTTTCCTCTCCAAAGGTAAAAAGCAAGATAAGTTTAAATGCTCATAGCACGGCTTCTAAAACTACATACGATCTCTTCTGATTGTTTCCTGTTCTTCTTCGTTGGTGTTTTAACTCATATCCGGTTATAAGTGTTCCCAGGAAAAGAATGCTTTCCAGTTGTTTTACAATGGCGCCGCCTGCGGTTGAATTACTCATTGCATCGACATTGTGCACCACTCGTCCAGCCAACCCAGCATAAAATGAAGGAATAAGTAGTAAAAATACATATCAAACACCAAATCAAATCCAAAATGGCTAACCAGTGCTGGCCATTTCAATATTAAGGGCACATTCAATAGAAAATAGAAACAAAAAGTACAGCCGACGGTGCAAAACACAAATTAGATAAAAATGAAATTTTATCTGTGATAGCATTATATATTATACTATTGAGCTCAGTTATATCAAAAGTAATGTGGGATAAGCGTTAACCTGCACCATACTGTTTAATAACTTTATGGTGTATTAAAATAGCTATGATTTGCAGCTTTAAGGGGCAGTTTGACAGCCATAGTGTATGATACATTTGTGTAATGATTTCAATGAAATTCACTGGAGTGCAAACCAAATGAGTGGAAACCAAAGCAGTGTACATACAATCATGCATGTATAAATATGTAGTGCAATATAAAATATATGCATACAAATACGTGTGCATCCATATATGCAGAGTAAACACTAAATACAACTATGCATGAATACATACAAAACAAAGGTCTTATATGATAATGTTAATAAACAATTACATGTATCCATTACATGTTACAGAAAGTACCCTTAACAGAAATTACATTGAACAAGTATTCAGAACTTTTGATTCCTGCTGTGCAAAATCCAGTTTGTGCCCCTTATAGTTGTTACAAGTGGCAACATATTGACATGACAATGGCTCTGGTAGCCCCTCTGATAGCAGATATTCCTCTTGCATGTGGGTATAGGGTTTAGAAAAATAAATGTCTATCCAGACTGCTCTTGTTTCACAGTAATCCCAGAGTCTGGATTACCGAGCTAACCATATTTGTCTGTGCCAGCCTTTTTCAATGGCCAGGCTGCATTTGCTGAGATGGTATTTGATAAGGATCTGCCTTTGCTGTGCCTTTCTGACAGTGATGAGCTATTGTGCATGTATGTGACCTCTTTTTGAGGTCTGATAGCTTTCCATTTTTTGTGTATTTTAGTGGTCGAAATAAGAGCGTCTGTGGTATTTTTGTACTTATTACCTAAATTCATAATGCTAATTTTTCGCTAAACTCAGGACCAAGTTACCAATCAAGCAACAGATCATAGGGTTTTTGTAAGCTTAAAATGTTTTTTCTGCTCTATCTAGTTACTAGAGCTCAGTTTCTAGCACTACTATGTCAGCCACCAAACTGTTAGAGTGGAACTTACGGAACCTGCCGTGCACTTGTTAGAGTGACAAATACAAATTAATTTAGATTCCTTAATGCTTAACTAACTACCCATTCATTCACTGCAGGAGGCAAAGTGTAGATTTACTGATCTGTGAACTGAGAACACAGGTGGCCTGATTCAAAATATAGTCAAGAGACAATCAGTCCAGTATACTAAAAACACCCATATTCCTATAGCTCTGCACTGTCTGCCTATTTCAGGGGGGCAGCTAAACACATAGTTAAAACATTCATTTGAGCCTTTGATTCAAATGTATAATTTTTTCACATTGCACCTTGAAAAAAGGAAAATGACAGCACACAGAGAATATTACTTTGCTTAAATCAATTAATGATTTTATTTTGTGAAATGCACTTTAGTTACAGTGAAGTTGATTCAGTAGAAGAGTCAAATGATTGACCTCTGTATGATGATATAGGCAGTAGCGGCTGAGCTCCTGGATTATATACTTTTTAACCAATGATTGACTTCCCTCACCACTTCACCACTGCAGCACAACGTTATTGGGTCCTGTGGGGCATATCAAGAAAGCAATATTAGTTGGCATTTCATCTTATTTTTTTCACTTCTCATAAACCACACACACAGACACACACACACTACAGTATAGCTCAACAGTTGTTAGAATGTTGTACAAAATCTCACCTGGTTCTATCGCCCTTGCTATGGACCCACTGGGTAAACTTCTGTTTTAGAAGTTCATAGAATAGCTGAGTCCCTGCCTCCTCGGGCATCACAGTGGGCCTAAAAAAGAATTTGTTAAAAGCCATCTAGGCTGGTGAGAAAAACTTAAATTTGGGTAGAGCGTATAGATGGGGACATGAAACACTCAGAAACTAGACCTGTAAGGCCATTGACTTAATATGTGCTTAGTAAGATTCAACATTCAACTCTTTCCCTGAGGTTCATTTTCAAATACTTACTGACTTTTTCTGATCAAAGTTCAGTTTAATTTCAAAGTCCAAAAACATGGACATTTTATATGACAATTGTGAAGTAAATTACTGATTCTTTCCAGAAGGAAAAGGGTGAGGTATACATTAATATATTACATGATGAGATGGATTTTCACTCTTTTTCCTCTCCAAACCCCTAACCCAGCCCATTCAAGATATATTTCCATCTGTTACTCACTCGCTCTTCTTCTCCCTCTGGGTGAGCAGGAAGTTGACAAAGTTCTTCTGCACCATGGAGTCCACGATCTTGCTGATGTCACTGGCTATAGTGGACTCTGCATACCGCCGGCTCATCTGTTGTTCATCCTCTGACAGACTGTCCATACACACAACTGTCACGGTACGTAGAACACCCATCTACACCAAGTTTTTTATCATTTTCTGTTGTACACTATATTGTACATATTCTTGAGATACAATGAATTAACAAAAAATGTTAAATATTTTGTAATGATTAGAAAATGCTGAATTAGAATCCTGGCACACTGAAGGGGCCGGCAGTGGATCATAGTAGTTAAGGAGCAGGGCTTGTAACCGAAAGGTTGCTGGTTTGAATCCCCGCTGGAGCACTGTTGCTGTACCCTTGGGCAAAGTACTTAAACCAGAATTGCCTCCCAGCTGTATAAATGGATAACATTGTAAAAAAAAATGCAACCAACGTAAGTCGCTCTGGATAAAAGCGTCAGCTAAATGCCAGTAATGTAATGAAGGTGCTGTACAGTAGCAATTGCACCTGTTTTCTGCAGATTCTCCATTGGCCAACACCACTGGCATGCCAATAAGGCAGGAAAACAGCAGGACACATACCCCTACCTTCATGTTTCTCTGGAGCCTGGACAGAAAGAGGCACAGATGTTAAAGCAAGGGTTTAGGGAAAGAAAGAAGGATCTGAGTGAAGGAGCTGCTTAACACAGCATGGGATTCTTGCACAGTAGGTTACCCTTAACATGCAGAGTGAGCGTAATAACAATACTAACTACCCCTATGAATCGCTCACATTAGCAAAACAAAACTTAACACATACACAAACGTCTGGACATCAAACTCTCATGTAAATGAACTGAAATCGTACTTACCTAAACTTAAGTCAGAAGATGTAGGCTATAGCATTTTTTCGTCAGAACAGCAATGATCTTTTTATACCGTTGTACACCTGTGCTCCTTATCACAACCGGAACAGCAGCGTGGGAAAACACTTTAGTTCTGCTACATTGGTGTTATTAATATGTTTGTCGATATGCATTTGTAAACAGTGATAAGACGGCTCTTCTGCACATTAGAAAGTCTTGTGCTCACGTTGTTTTAACCCTGTTGTAACTTTGACTGCAGATTGACAGCCTCTCGTCTGGGGTAGATGCTCCTGTATTGTAGAAAAAAGAACACCAGCGTCTTAAAATATGGGTAGATGTTACAGACTGATACGAACCTGTCATTAATGTTGAACTGAAGGGCTACCGAAAAATCGGTAGATGGCTCTTTACACTAAACGAACCGAAGAGCTTAGACAGGTTGCCAATGACAAGCAACAGAAACGAAAATAAAAGTCCCTGTAGCGCGCTTGTACATCAAAATGGGTGATGTATAAGAAACTGCACTAGAATGTTACACTGAATTCTTTAAGGTTGTTGAAAATGGTGAACTAAAGTAAATGGCATGGATCACGTTAATATTTGTCTCAATATTTTTCTTTTTTCTTTTCTTTTTTTTTTCCCCAGAGTTTCCGGGCACTACCTCGCGCTTCGTTGTCCAGGAATAGACAGAACGGCTAATGACTCAATCAAAGACCTTAATGGAGCTTTTTATCGCAACGCCAACCAGGCGCAGCACCTGCATGTTCCGTTGATCTCGTAATTGAGCGTATCATTTCTGTTCTAATGAAATTGACTTTAGTAGAGCGATCACATCATGTGGTACACATTTTTGACACATTATAATGTGCAATTTTCGTGGGAGCCCATAAGAAAAGGTGCTGAATATAGTTAAATAGTGACCCAAAGTTAATTTGCAATCTTTCATAATGTATTGTTATTACTGAGACGAAAATTGGACCACAAATGATCAACGTTATTATTATTATTTTTGTTAGCATTTTAAAGTTGTTTTTAATTCGCTGTATAATTAAGTGATAGAGGATGCATTTCATAGTTTTAGAAAGTATTTTATAACTTCGTCTGTTATATATAAATGGTATTTAAGTTGTATATCAAAACGATTTGATAATAACCTACCTTATTGAAATCAATCAATCGGGAGTATGTATATTTGTTTTTGCTTGCATATTTTACATGACATTTGTGACATTTTTTTCATTTGTCGAACGAGTATTGAAACGAATATTGTTACAATACGATGTATGCAAATGCACGGCAGAATTATTATATCCATCAAATGATCATGTCAGCACTGGAAAATTATTTTAAGCTACTTCTTAAGACTGTAATGGAATATAACATTAATCAAATCTGGGGATATTTCGCCGACTGTTAATTCTATGTAAATATTGCATTACTTTTTGAAACACTGAATTGTGTAGCTAGCAATATCTATGAAAGAAAAGCGTGAATCTTTTGGCTTCGTGTACATTAAGCCTTTTTTTATCGCGTGACATTTTTTGTCACCGCCAGGAACATGCATCTTACATGTGTATCTTTTTGGCATTTGAGTAATTACCCTCTGGTTCATGTTTGGTCACCCCTGAACCAAAACTGTTTTGTAAGTTGTTTGTGATGTAGGCCTACTGATTTTTACAAAAGTGATTTAAACTAAGCTGTTGTTAATTAAAAGAAATACCAATTTCTCAACGTCCTCTTCAAAATATTTTGCTTAAAAACAAATACTGATCTATTTAATAAAAGTTGAAATGATATTTGAGCTAATTATTTTTGCAATCATTAATTTTGCTACCTCTCTTTTTATCACGGTCTGAAATTCGATTTAATATTTTGGTCTCTTTACATTCTCTTGTCAATCACTGTCAATCCAGTGCACGTTCTCATAGTTTTGGTTCACATAAATCAATAACAGGCGACCTTATTAAAGGAATTAAAATCTAGAATATGATATATTGAATTATTTAACCATGTTCTTTGGTTCTCTTCTCCCTCCCAAAGGCTCAAATTCCTTCCTACTTAGCATTAAGATAAAAAGTCTACTTGGAACCACTATTTGAGTGAGTCGAGATGAATGTCAGGTTAAACCTATATGAATGTACTAAATACCAAATACTAAAGCTTTAAATCGTGTCAGTCTAATATCACTGAATTCATTATGATGAATGTGGCCGCAGCTATACATTTTCATTTCCAGTCCATAAAATAATCGAACAAACCTGCTCTCAAAAGCTGGGGCGCATTTCCTTCTTTTGTCCACACGGTGGTAGCAGGCGCGAGCACAATGGGGGTTTGTTACTTTGGACGTGTAGCTCACTGGAGTCATTAACGTTTTCACTCATGCAACCATGGAACAAACGGAAATTTGATAAGTACGTAATTGTATTTTTGGATGTGACCACATATCGGTATAAGTTCTAGCTAAAACACGATGGCGCTGAAATCCTTTACTGATCTTTCATTTGCTTATTTATTAAATTATATAATCAATGTACTGTGTCGAAGGCTGGTTTCCCCATTGGGACTTCTTAGAGGAACGAGCCATTCTGAATGAAAACCTCCTAGCGCCCATGCGCGAAACAAGATATTCGTGGTAAAATATTTACAGTGGCGATGGCACGAGCAAAATGGCTTATACAAACTCACAAATGTTTCCAAACCGGTGTTTTAAAAGTTTCCCTTCGTACCAGAGGGTTTCCAAAACGTGTCTATTTAAAAAAAGATGTATCTGCCTTTAAAATGGACGTGCATACATACATACATACATACATACATGCGTCATACTGAAAAGTGCCGACACCCATCTTACATTTAATCTTAAAATGCTAGCAAGTTATGTTCTCCAAGTCACTGTAACAAAAGTTTGACTTGATGAATGTTTGACCAAGCATTTTTGTTGAACTAAATTAAGTGGGGTCACCTGTAGTGAATGACTTACATGCATTTACAAAATTGTTCTTTTGCGTACACAGACTACATCAAAAATAATATACGTATTAGGTACGATATTCTGTTTAATAATATATCATATATTACCATCTTGCCCCCCGTGGAAGCGGTTTTATTTCCCGAAAGGCAAACACAAGGGCAATCTATACGTATTTTAAATTAACCACAGCTGCAGACATCGTAGACATTGACTCATTTACAGGATTCTTTTGAATACGAAAGAAACTTTTGCTGATGTATATGACAGCCTGACTCATTTCATTTTGCTTTGATTTAGCATAACAAAGAACGGACCAAATAATCTGCAACGAGGTCTTCCAAACATAACGCTTCTACTCTCTACAGGCTCCCCTGCTGCGATACTTAGAACAAGACTTGTGCGGGAATTCCGAGGTTTTACAATTTATCCTTTTATTTCCAATGCATCCAAAAGGCAGCCTACTTGATATTTCATTGCAGTTAATCTAAAATAGTCTCTGGAAGTAACTGATTAAACAATGAGCACTGGCACACCATTTCTTTTTCTTCATGTACTTCCTGCTGGAAAACTTAAAAAAAAAAAAAAAACAGGTAGCTATCACTGTGTACAAAAAACACTGGCCACCTTTAAAACAAGTTCCGCAAACTGATTTTGGAACCAGTATAAAGACAGGAGTTTGTGCTGATTGTCAACTATGGCAGTTCCCAAGAAATGTCAGATATCCTGGCCAATGAGTATGAATGTTTAAAAAAAAGTGTCCATTTTGTGGAGACATTAATGAAATGTGTAATTCTGATACATAATTAAGAACAAACAAATATTGTATTAATAAACATCATTCTGTCATTGCGCCCAGCGGATGGGTTTTGCTTGTTTCTCAGTATATTCAGACAGCCATGTTTTTTTAGCCACAGGTCTAAGTTTATCAGTTCCAGCTCCTCCCTGCCAAATAGGTTGAATACCAATCTACAAGGCCATCACTTAAGTCATTTCATTCTTAAACGAAGCCAAATGGCTCCTACTGAGTGGTCATTAACACCTTCATTGTTCTCCATCTTGTGTCTTTGTTTTATCTTTTTATGAGTAGTTTATTAGCCTTTAAACTGTAACGATCAAATATTCTTCATTACAATGTCAACATAGGCATACTGTATAAAATTGTGGATTTTTTTTTAGATATTCTGTAGTCTCAATGTTAAACTTCAGTTCCTTTTTTGTGATTTTTGTTTGGGTCAGACAAATATCCGCTTTGCAAAAAATTTAGCATGTTTCCAATTTGGTCTCATTCAAAGAGAAAATCAAAAACTCACCCATGCTCACTTCTCAAAGTTACACAGTTGTTTCTATACACATTTATTAATATATTATCACAAACCAATATTTTTTCATCTGAAATCCCACATACAAACACATAATATACATATAATAATATAACATACAGACATAATGCACAAAGGTTGTAAAATCTTCTTAACCTACACAAAAGGTGTATTACCAGATATTACCTGTCTTTGTGTGGGCAACCATTCCCATAAAGGTAACTGTATGTTTTAAAGTGAACTTAAGGGTTTAAAAATATATCTTTGTACTTTATTGTTTGTCCTTGTGTTTGCGTTTGATATTAATTTCCTGGAAAAGTTTCCATTCTGAGGCACAATAACCAAAAAGTAGTTGTGTGAATCAAAACATTATTATAATGCACATCTAAGCACCTGTTACAAAATAGCATTCATTTATCTTCTGCCTTACAGACAGACCAATAAATCAGTTAATAAAAGTACTTAAAATGCACACCTTCTGTGAAGGCTTCTCCCCTGTAGTATTAGTTTATTTCATATAATAAAGAGTGTGATGCAACATTTTGAATGACACAGTGATGCCACATACAATATCCATGTACATATCTACAACAGGGTAATCTACCGGAGCAGCACGGGAGTTAAAGTGAACTAAGATTTTAATTAATCTGGATTAAGTATGTTCTTAAAACAGGGCAGATTATGTAATATTCCTGTTGAGACAGCACCAAGCAGCTAATATGCTGACTATCAGGGTTATAGGTTAGCCCCTGAAATGTTCATGTTTCTTAGTGGCTCAAACTGCTGTGGGCATCCTCAAATAAAAATTAAATTTAAGGCAGAGATAATTGCTGATTGGCAAACTTGTACAAAAATTCATTTTAAAAACCATACAAACCTACAGTTTCTTGAGATTTGGGGGGGAAAAAAACAAAAACAAAACAGTTTACTAAACACCTTCCAATACAAGATCCACTTTTGGTAAAGTGCAAGGCCCAAAGTGTTAATTGCCATTTAAAGGAGGAGATTGTGGGCTGTAAGTCTAATATCTAAATGCTAGTGGAATTGAAATTTTACATGAGAAACAAATGCTTTCATCTATATCCCCATCTTGATACTTCTAAAATGGTAATATCTTGTGACTTCAATATCTTTTTTTCCTATCCATGATTTGTAACTAAGTGCTTGTATCCACAATTATTTGCTGTCTTTGTCTTTCTCTCCCAGTGATGTAGAGTATTGCATTGATGTCTGAGGACTTCACTCAGATTTTTTCCATACAACGGTTAGAGCTAGGATTAGGAACAGGGTCTATTCAGTTCTGGGAAGATACTGTATCTGTTGGTGGAATCTGAAAGGGGTTCTGATTACCTGATGTAATGCATTCTGTTCAAATTTGTGGACATAGAAGTCTTCAGCCATGCTCCTTCTATTACTATATTGATGAGATGGTTTTATCACCCTTCCTTCACAGCATGAGCAATATTTGAGTTCTCAACAACATGTTTGCTCCACTCTTAAAAGATTTAGTTATTTCTGAGAATTACACAACTCCATAAAATGGGTCTCTAACGGAATGTTGCAGGTGGAAATTGAAGTCCTTATTCTACATATTATCTAAGTTATAGTTAGTATTAAGTTAGTATTAAGAAGAATACCATTTAGCATCAGCAAGTAGACTACTAACACACATCTTGGAAGTGTAATAGCAAAATCACCAATTTGCTTAACCAGTGTACAATGAATTTGGTTACATACCTGCCTATATGTGATAAATACTTGTTACCACTGGCGTAAATATCGACGGTGGAACCAGTGCAGCACACCAGGGCCCAAAAGCTGTCAGGGGCCTGTGTAGGAAGGTGATATTTTACTGCTTTACTATTATAGGTGGGCCCTCTCGTGCATTGACCGTTTCACGCAGTCTTCAAAGTAACTATTCAACGATATTACTAAAATTACTTGTAATTGTGATAGCTATATATACACCACCTTCCAACCTTGTGTATAACACTCTCCATGGTAACATAGCAATTGTCTGCTTTACAATTGTCTGGAGTGGTTGTGTGTGTGTCCATGCGTGTGTGTGCGCACTAGCGACTTGAACCATGACAGATGAAACATTAAGTGCCAAAAGATTATGTAGTTATGCTGCTTTCAACAATTTTGTGTCCCAGTGAGTAACTTAGATGATGATAATGCATGCTGTTCCATACATAAAGTGTGTAGTGAGCTTTCAAAATGGAGTTAAACTTCCAGCAATTATTGCTTAAACTATGTTTTTGAGACCTAGTTGGCCATAAAAAGGTGTGTGTGTATGTTAACGTAAAACTCATTATTTAGTTTCACAACAGTAACAGTTTAATCACTATTTGACCAGCAATATGGTTTCTTTATCGTAAGATATCAAAAATATCGGCATTAAATCATGACGTAATTATTTAGTATTGTGATTCACGCATGTGGGTATTTTTTCAGTCGCCGAACAATTTCGTTACAGAACAGTGGATAGCTATTTAACAAGAACTGTAACATAAGATACTTACCATTAATTTAAAAATGCGAACATATTTGTATTAGAGGCATTTGCGACGTGCAAGGGCCAGTAATGCTAGGTCTACCTCGGTCTACGTTTTCTTTAAATCACTATCTCTTTGCACACAGCTATACAGATCTATTACAATCTTTATGTAATATCCGGCAACGTTGTCTCACGAATCAAATCACAAATCTGTGTTTTTCCCCAGCAATGTTTCTCATGAATGCACTAGTCTACGAACAAGAAACGACCTGTTGGAAGGATTCACCCTAAATGGGCTGTAAAAACAAAAGAACGAACATATTTAGTTCGCTTCAACACGATCTAGTACCCCATCTTAATCCATGTAGTTTAACCACACGGGCAAAAAGGTTAAAATTTAAACGCTGAGCACTGTCTGTGTTCCTCAAAAACATGAACATGTGTTTGTTTTCTTACATGAGCTGGTAACCTTGCATACAGTAGGCTACTTCGAGGCCTAATGCGTTACGTATGATTATTTTGAATTACATAAACATGCGAAACGCATCGGACCACTTTATTCAGATGTTACTGAGCTATTAATGGCGTTAGGCCGTGTGTTTGAAATCCAAACGAAAGAGGGGGCGAAGGGGAAGAAATCGAGCTCTCCTAACCCGCAGTACCTCTCCGAATGCCGCATATCCCTGTACCTTGATCGGCAGGCCTATGTAGCAGGCTTTTAGCCTGGTGGTAACAGTGTGTCTTTAGAAGTGGGGAAGTGGGAGAGGCCATTTAAGAGGACCGAGTGGGAGCGTGTTCTCAGATGACCAACTGCACACAGTCAGACGTGAAAGCCACCATGTTTCAAAGATAAAAATAGTCTGCGCACCGCCAACCTCCGTTTTCAAAATTTCGAAAAATGCAGCGCTTCCTAATAAATGTCTCTGTTACCACCTATTTCAGTGTGTTTCAGTACATTAATCACTTACGTTTTAACGCATTGTGCCAACTGTTGGTAAATATTACATTGACAGTATGGCTTAACTTCCCTAACGACCTATACTCTCAACCATGTACTTCAAACCCAAAACAGTATCAGTGGTGGCAGCAGTCGACCGGAGATGGGTCGTATATGTGCACAGGATATGATCCTCAGCCATTTAGTGTTTTGTACGTGGAAGGTAATTGATTCTGATAGACCCCACCATGTAACCCTGAATCTCCCCCACCCCCCGTTTTTTCAAAGCCAACACATGATTCGGCGTTTTCTAAATGAAAAGCCACACAGCCCACTGCACTAGAATACTCAGCGCGCATGAGAACGCACCCTCGTATGTGTAGGCTACGTACGCAGTATATACCCTATCTTCATACATTCACTTCAGTCGTGAAGCCTGGCTTGTCTTTGGGCTCCCATCCGCTCCTCAGCTTCAGCGGGCCGCCCCTCTTTCTCGGTTTCGCTACTCCAAGACCACGTGGTTTCCTCTTTGCAAACAAAAAAAGAGTCAATTTTTTCCAGGTCGGTTTAGAGGCGGTGCCATCATCAGGCAGAAGGATCTGTGACAGTGCTGGGTACAAGTCGAGGTTTGGGGCAGAGAGAGGAACATTTTTTTTTCACCCGATCCCGCCATAGTACCACTACTCCAACCACCATCACCGTCGGATTAATCCAAGTTTAAAAATATTGATACAGTGTGTGATCATTAACTGGGGTTGTTGCAGTGTCGATTTCTTCGCTTCTAACTCTACGATCTCATTTAATCACAGTACACTATCAGCAACACAACTTTCTTCATCTTCATTTTCAGTTTTAAATTTTATTTTCGTTACGATTGTTCACCGCAATTTTCAACTGCTTTTTGGCTTGGGCAAGCACCCCATTTTCAGTTTTGGTGCGTTTTAAAAATAAGTTTTTTTTTTTTGTACTTCTTTTTTATTTTATTGCCGGACCTTCATAGCGCTGTCATTCTTCACCATGAACAAGTTATATATTGGAAATCTAAGTGAAAATGTGACTCCAGAAGACTTAGTAAAAGTCTTTGAAGATTGTAAGATTCCTTTCTCTGGGCAATTTCTATTGAAAACTGGCTATGCGTTTGTTGACTGTCCGGATGACCAATGGGCTATGAAAGCTATTGAAACATTTTCTGGTGAGTAACTGAATATTAATAGATTTCGGTCTTGCGTGCAGTTTTAATTTTATTCTATTTAGTGGGAAAGCCGTAAAACGCCTTTGCTAACTTTCTCTAGTAGCTTACCCTAAGTGGAATTTCCACTTTGTTTTTTGAAGATGATGGGATGGATGGATGAAAATTTAGAGAAAATGTATTTCAGTTAAGAGCTGCGTGTGTAAAATCTACGAATGACCTGGGCAACGAGAAACTCAACTTTTAAAGGGAGAGGGGGCGTACCGAGTGATCGAATCCCTCTGTAAATATGAAGATATCGCATACATCGAATAAATGCCTTCATCATTTGGATGTTTGCACGATGGTACTGAAGTATCTTAGTGGGCTGTTACCATATTGCACAACCAAATCCATACATTTTGGTCGAATATTTGCGCTTTAACTGTAGCTGTACACGCTGAATCAACTCTGAGGCATTGCAAGACTAGCTTCTGTATATTCTCCTTTGCTCTTATAGCGTTAAGAGAATACCCCTCCCCCTTGAGGGTAACAGGCCATTAGCTATAGATAAGAACTGCATTAGCTATATACTAGGTTTGTTTTCCAAATTCCGCAGATCATGTTGATGTTTCGTGTTTATTTTAATTTGTGCTTTAGGTACCTGTCAATTCAGAGGTGAGGTATACGTTGCAACAAGGGGTATGACTTCATAATATGTACTTCCATCATTTTCAGCATGTATAGACTCTAGCATAGGATAAGTGTTCCTTATAGCGCGAAGGTCGCCATGCTGTTTGTGTGTTACCATACAGCTCACTGCCAGAATTCAGGGTCAAGCAGCTGTATTACATATTGCTGTAATAAAGATATTGTCACATTGTATTTTCCTGGGAGTAAGCTCGCGAGACAACACTTCTGTAAATACATCACCAACACTAAAGCATTCAAAAGTTCTTCCTCTCGATGTGTCTTCGTGGATTATTACACGACAACAATTCGAAGACAGTAGTGTAGGAAAGGCATTCTATATGTGAATTTCCGCCTTCTAAAGGTTAGTCAGAGGTTACAGTTATTGTACGTTCAGTCGATAATTTAGAGTAAAGCTTTCCATAAACTGTATTCAACGTGCCACATGGGATTTGGTTAATGTTAAACATAATTCAACAATACAATAAACATACGTACAACAGCAATATGCACTTATAAACTTGAACTTTATTGGAAGTTTTATGTCATACCTCGACGATCGTTGTTTTCAAACGAATGGATTGTGTAAGTTAAATCTATAACATTTGCCTTTTCAGGTAAAGTGGAACTGCATGGCAAACGTATTGAAGTCGAACATTCTGTCCCCAAGAAGCAAAGGTACTGGCCATGAGTTTCATTATATTTTCTGCACTTAAATTTTTGCTCTATGCGTTGGTGTTTTGCGGTAGGCCTATGTAAGTTTTAAAAGCGCCAGTTGTTCCTTACTTTGTATAGTTTAGGTCCCAGACCAATCAGTTGTAAAATATATATTTATATCCAGTACACAGTTACCTTTTAATAAAGACAGTCAGCTGCTTAATTGATTTTAATGGTGTGTTCATCCTTTATGTAAGCTACGGTGGCTGTATTTACGGTGGAGGTATTTTTCTATGTTAAATCTTAGCACACTTCAAATTTACATACATTTAAAACGAATAAAAACGCAACTTCACCAGCTGTGTGTAGATCAGACTGATAGAATCGCTTATCAGTTACATGTCCATGTTGTTGCAGAGGCCTAGTTAGGAAGGTTTGTGGCGCTGGTAGTTTTTCGCTTTAAAATTCTTACATCTTAAGGCGTTTCCTCTCGCTGAAAGTCTAAAGAAGATTTAACCTATGGTAAAGTTCAGATGCTGTCCTACAGCACACTTTCTAAAGTTGGTCCTACTTTAATTTAAAATGATATATTGAAAAATGTAGTCCAAAACGAGTTGTCCATATGGCACATTCCACATTCTACTGTTTTGACCTAAACGCTCGTTTTCAAATTTGTTATTTTTGCCATTGTTATGGGAATTCGCGCTTAAAATGATCTTGCAGATATAAACCTTTTCTGGTCTTGTGACCACTTAAGTCACGGCTCACGGTGCGAAAAGTACTTAAGTAAATCTTTACAAACTTAAATTATCAGGTAGACATACATTTTGCCTCTTACTCGCACATGGTTTATTGAAACGAATAAGCTTAAAACTATGATACCACTAATACCGTAGAATTTGGTACTTAGTATGTTCTGAAACAATCGTGTTTTTATGGAATAACGTCAGATCGATGGCAAATGTAAAAGTCTTAAATATTTAATATAACAACTAAGTTATGGCCTCCCCCTCAATTATTTGTACTGTTCCCTCCTCTTACTGCTCTCCCCCACCCCCTCCCTGTTGCTCTTCCCTGATGATTTTTGTTGAAAAAGTTAATGGAGAATGGGAACCCTAACTGCATACGAACACCGTACTGATATATGCCCACATTGCCCTTTTCTGTGTGCCCATGACATCTTGCCTGACGGGGAAGAAAAAGGATCATTACAATAATAGATCAGAGTGCCGATGGCCTTAATGCTATTCAAACAATTTATGGAACGTAGGCCGCCATTTTTGAATGACAACAATATGCTCTGCCCCAAAATATAGGCCTAATAATCACTCGATTACAATTTCAACGATCGCAGCTATTTAGATGCCCTTTAATAGTAGAGGTTAGTGCAAAACGTTTTTATCACATTTTTTTTGGATAGTTTAGTTTATCACTGATTTCGACCACACAATTAATTTTTGTAAATGAAATAAACCACAGGGTAGCAGAGTTTGCTTATGTTTGTCTGAAAATAGATTGACCGTGACAATGGATCGGATGGACGATGTTTAATTTGGGAGGTAAAAATGGAAGAAATTGCTTGCTGTTTACCACTTACCTTGCATAGCTTGGGCACTATACATCTGAATTCGTTGAACAAGGTATGCACATTTGAAATTGATTTTAAATTCCATTTCTCTACAGTTTGGGTAGTCATTACAATCAAATGGGCTTTGACATAATCAGCCCAGTATTAAATGCCTAAACGTAGAATTTTATACTTTTACAAAAGTGGATTGTTTCATTATGCAGACTACTTTAAATGTAAGTTATTCAACGAGCTCCACGTGTTTGCCTCTGAGTCGAGGAGTCAGATAACGTCACTTATGGAAAAAAAATGGCGTATTTACGTTTTGCCGTGGACCTGGGTTTTCTTTGACACATATACACTAAAAGCCTGTCTTGTGGTAATTGTACACAGATAATTGTTGTGATATGTTTTATTCTCAATTGCACTGGTATTATAACGTTAAATATTTAAATGCTGAAATCAGTATAAACCCCTACCATTCTAATTATATGACTGGTGTAAAATAGCTTCATTTTTAAAGGAACCATATCAATAACATTTGGCACATTATCAGTTTATAACAATGTGACCTATAGGTAACTTTTAAAGGCTAATTTCATATATTTAGAAACACAGAATGGATCATGTTATTGAGAGTTTAATGTTTTAAAACAAGTTATTTCATAGAGTGTGTAAGGCACAAGGTAGCTAGAATGTCTTGTTGTATTGTTGTGAATAACCTGTCCAGCTGTCCTTGTTTTTTACTATCCTGCCACTCATTTAAAATCTACCTTTGCTGTCCATGTTGTGATGTTGTCTCCTGTTTGAATGATATGAGATTTCTTTGCTGTTGTGTTGGAATTAATTTTTGAAGATAATGCGTAATGTTTAAGCTTGCACATTGATTGTGTAAATAATATAATTGCTGATTTGTGTTGCATGGGCTGCCTTGCTCCAATATTTCTGCTGATTGTGGCAGAAAGTGTTGCCCCACAACTTCAGCCTCTTTACATAAACATGATGGAGTGCATATGGCTGCCCACAGACTGATACTGTACCAAGTGAACTCTGACCTGCTTCAGAGGAGACGGTTAGATATAAGGAAAGACATGACAATACGGTGGAGTCAGAGAGCCTCTCTTCCTGTACAAGCCCTGTATATTAAAACCATTCCTCCTCACATAACTAGATGTATTGGAAGGGAAAAAAATCTGAGTTTGTACTGACAAGAGCATCAGTATCAGGAGGCATTGCATATGTGAGTCCTCATCTTGGACATAAAATTTACATTTTTACTGAGGATGGGGACGTGCTGAGAGTAAAAGTGTAAGTTGTCAACTTACTGTTTTAGGTTGCGCACCAGCAATTTGTTAAATATAGAATGCAGGTTAAGTGAAAAACAGTAGACTGTACTGTCAACGGTTGTGAGATTGTTAGTTAGTGGAAATTGATTTTATGTGGTCTCAGGGTGATCCACATTTGACTCTTCAAAGACAAGCAAAGTCTCCATTTTTCAAAGTCTCTGCCAGCAGTAAACCTGCATGTAGTGTTGGTAGGATGACTGTCTGAGAGTTAGTATCATCTATGTTAAATTAGCACATTTTCTTGCAGTTGTGACTCTGTAACCTGACATTGCTTGCTGTTTGACTTTGAGTATGACTGAACTCATAAGGATGACAGGATTTCTATTAGGTATAGCCCCCATTCCCATTTGTCAAAAGTCAAAATCAAGTTTTTTTTTTTTTTTTTTTGCATGTGATTGGATAGAAGGATATGACTTGGGACTGTGAAGCCAGGTAGACAGGCATAAATCCATTCCCAACTCCCTGTTTCCAGTGTCTACATATTTTGTCTACAGGAGTGATCTAAATAGCCAGGGTTTTCACACACGTTGAAGTCTTCAGAGAGATGACAAAGAAAGTGCTAAGTTTTACTGTCTGCCTTTTTAACCACCTTTTAATTTTTTTTTAATTTGGGCACAGCATTACTTGTTGATTTTAACAGGTGGTCTCTAGAATTAGTTTGTGACTGTCTAATGTCAGCTGGAATTCTTCAGAACCTATTGACACATCTTCAGTACTGGGGGGTGGGATGTTTGCAAAGCAAATCAGACAATGGGAGAATGCTCTTGCCTTGTTAGCTGTTCATTACTGTAATTGTGTTTGTCTTTTTAAACTCTGCAGTAACTGCAGAAGTTTGTCTCCCAGCCATCACGTATGATTTTAGTTGGTGGGCTCTCAGCAAGGGCATGTAAGTCACAAACTGGTGGAAACTATTATGTGCTGTAGAACAAGGCCAAATGGGAGATCTTGATGATTGGAAAGGCGATAACTCGGCATTTGTTGTGTAAGCAGGAATGGACAAGTATCTTTTACACTGACTTTTCTCACCAGTCTCATTGCTTCTGCTTGCACTAGTAAATTGCTCTCTATTTTAATTGTAGATGTGTAAAAGATGTATGTCCAGCTATTAAAAAAAAGGAATGGCTAAGGAGACACTGAACGCCATGTATGAAACAAATAAGGTGAAAAGCAAAACTGTGTCATACATGTGCTGCTTGATGCATTCAGATTTGAAGTCTGGTTGGCCTGCAAAATGTGATGAAATGCACAATTACACACCAGACAGGCTTTCAAGTATGCACACACACATAAAATTATATGACTGGCCTCATGCAGGGCAGATGATGTGTCATTGTTGACTTGAAGCTGTGGTGTTGCATGGGAGTGCCTCCTGGTACACTTTGCCATTGTTGTGGAGGAAATTCTGAGACAGACTCTGCATGCACACGCACACCTATCAAGAGTGGGTGCTGAGGAAAAGTGCTCTGTCTCTTTAAGAAACCCCCAGCCCTCACAATGTGCCTTCTTCCTTCTCTCTGGTTTGAACCATCTGTCCTGTTTTTAAAGGGGCTCAGTCCTAGATCCCCAGCCCCTCTTCTCATGTAGGGAGGCGGCCTAGCTTCTGGCCATGCCATTGCCACAACCACCCCACCTCCCCCCGCTCCGCTCTTATGAGAAGGGCAGTGGCATGGCGACATGTCTCATGAAATTTTGTAGACATTTATGCGCTGACCTGGAAAAAAGAAAGAGTAAAAATATCTTTGGTTGGGTCTTGAATGGAGGGGTCTTGGTGGCTGAGTTGAGTAATATGAATTTGCCAAACAAATGCAAACTGAACAGAACCATGTCCCTTTCACTGCTTACCCAGATTAAAGAATTGAATATCTCTAGAATTGGTAGAGATATTCAGTCCAGAAAAATGTAAACTACCACTGACATCTAGTAGCCTGCTACAAAGCATATTGAGAATTGTCTTTCTACACAAAAGGGGAACGAAAGCATTTTAATCCCAAAGCCTTTTGGGGAGCACTGATTATATGAATGTATGCTCATACTGAGAAGAAATTCTGTCTTTGAAGTTTGGAATATCTTTGGTATAGCTATATGTCACTCAAGAAAAGGAGTATCACTTCCAAATGAAGCTAGAGTTGGCTTTGTTGTGGCGGCAGGCTAATGAAGGAATTCTGAGAATATGAGGCTTGATGGATTATTCAGGCTGCTGTATGATCAAGTGATGGCGTTTTCATGTGTATACCAGCTGCATTTGGAATTTATGTATTTATGTAATAGAAAAAAGTAGGGTTTTCAGAAGGTTTCCAGACCAAAGCAGCTTTACACTGGTTAAACACCATTTTTTATGTGTATGGAAGTGTGTTTTCAGTAGGACTTCTCAAAGTGTTTGCTGGTAGGAAGCAGTGCAAAATTTTCATGTATTTTGTGATTGTTTTTTTACATACTCATGCATGCAAGTGAGAGATTGTAAATCAGAGAATTTTTTCATCTCTTAACAGTCTCTATGGGAAGACCCCATTGTAATTCATTAGTCTGCCAGGTAAAAGGTTTTAGACATATCTAATCTTGCATAAATTTAGTATTAGTATCTCTCAAATGCAGTATTTCATTATTTGATCAAAATTGTGTAATGTTTGGAAGGGTAAGAAGTTGATTCTGTATTTTCAGAAGCATCCAGAACAGCATCCACTTAAATTAGTTGGAGCTGATCTACCAGGGAGCGCAACCCTTACCTTGCTCCAATATACAGTAATCTTGTACAGTACAGTATCTTGCCTAAAAAGGAGGTATTGATGAAATAAAGTAAAACTTGTCTGTTTTGAAGCAGTCTTCTTGTTTGGAAGACTGGAGTGGTTTGTCTTCTAGACAGACCCAGAATATTTAAGTGAAAACTGGGTTTACTCAAGATGTAGTATTTTTAGTTAAAATGAAAATTGTTTTTGAAGTGACTAATATTGCAAGTTAACTGCTCCCTAAATGTGAAGGAATTAAGAGGAAATACTTAATCACAGCCCCAGAAAAAAAAATGTCTGAATCACCCCATAATATATCACTGTGAAATTACACTTCCTGAAACAGTGTGATGGAAACTGAAAAGCTCTAAAGCTTTGCCAGACTGGCAGGGAATGTGTTAAGTTTTCATTAGATGAATGAGTTATTTGTATGAAAGTGAATAACTGCCTGGTCTTGATAAATTATAATTTGAATTTTTTGATATGGTCCTCTCTTCACTTGTTTTTTAGGTTCTAAGTGTCTACTCAGAATGGAAAGAGTTAAATGCATTTTTTTTTTTTTGTAATTTCACATGTGGGATGTGTAAAGATGCAAACAATTCTTAGCAGTTAATGTATGGGCAAGCTAATGTCAGAAAAGTGATGGCAAAGCTTACAGACTCATGGTGGTCAGCTGAGGTATTGTGGATTTCTTCTGTCAGTACTGCAGGAACACTTACATTCCTTTTTATATGTTTTAGCTTTGGGGTGAAGCATTGATTGAAGCGTGAGGCAAAATCAAATCATGTCTAAGTTTTTCATACATTTATTATTAATTATCCACCTGAATACTTTAAACATTAATTTTGATTGTCTTGAGCTGGTATTTTACAAAGGATCAGTTCTTCAGTTCAGTTCCCAGTGAAAAGTGTATCTTTGTGTATGTGTGTGTGTGTGTGTAAGGTATTTTTCAGAATAGTGTTTTACCTTTTCTCTGCTGTTGTGGCAGATCAGTTGTACAAAGACAGTGGGGTCTTTAAGTAGCAGAAAAGGACAGCAAGGTTTCCCCTATGGCAGAGGGGAAAAGTAGAGGTGTAACACTTGGACCCAAAAGGATGAAGCAGAGGTGTAGTGTAAGACCGAGAACTCTGCGGTACCTTGTGCCCTTAATCCCAGCATGCTAAAGCTGGATTCTGTGGCACTAAGTACATGAGGCGTGTCAGTGAACCAGCATGGACAAACAGTCCCTTCAGGGTCACAGAGGGGGATAAGAGGCACTCCTTGGCCGGAGCAGGCTGTCCCACTCCACTTGCCTGTCCCCATCCCCCTTCAGCCACTCCCAAGTGTGAGGTGCCTGCTTCAGGAAACCAGGGTTGGGGGGAGGGGAAGACAACAATGGTTCCGCTCTCTCTGTTTTACTATCAAACGAATTCCACGGCTGCATTTTGGAGACTTATGAGGTAGCCTTCAAGGGAGCCTACACTGCAGTGCCACGGCTTTGAGAATTTGAGTTTTCAGAGGCCTCTGGTCAATCTGGTCAATTCTGGTCAATCGCATTTAAGATTGTATTCTTGAAGGGTACTTAAAAAGACAGAAACAAATTTAAAATTAAAAAGTAAATTCCAAGAAATGAGGATGATCAAAAGCCAAACACCATGCCATGGTTTCCTTGCCCACAAAGACACTTCACTGTGGAAAAGGAGAGAGAGAGAGAGAGAGAGAGAGAGAGAGAGAGAGAGAGAGAGAGAGAGTGTATGTGTTTTAACTCTGAGTCACGTGTTCTGACCTGCACATCTCTGGGAATTGTTAGGGGGAATATCTGAGAAAATATCTGCAACAGAAATCGTGGAACCTGTTTGTGACCAAGAAGTGTTTCTTGCTACACATTTTCAGAAAGACTGCCACATTTCCAAATTTTAAATTATCAAAAGTGTTCAGTTGCATCAGTTAGGTTTTGATTACAAGTTTAAAAGCTGATTTAGATTTTAACAAATTTTTGTTCTACTTCACCATATTGTTGGGAGAGTTGGAAAAAGAATGCCTTAAGAGAAGGCAATAGATATTTGAAGGAGAGATTGTAGTGGTTTTGTTGCATAATAGGTTGTGGGTGACATTGATGAGAGTTTGAAATAAAAAGGTGGAATGTGTTATCAAAGCGCGATCATTTCTTTCCCGTCCGCCCTCCCTCTTTTGAAAATCACCTTTTAATTTTTTGCTTGTGTGTGAAGTCAGCATTTTCAAATCGAAAGTTTAATTATTCTGCCTGGGCAGATCGCATGATGGTTTGCATCATCATTCTAGCTGTGCCGATTGGTTAGTTAAAGAAGCGTTTATCTTATAAGTTCAGAACTCGGTAAACTTTACAGCACTCCTGTGGTGATGTGAAAAAATACTGCACTGAAGCAGCTGGTGCTTTCCATTTGGAAGGAGCATTCCACATGTTTTCCTTTCATCTGTTGATTACCGGTAAATGGTGCGCTCAGTAATGTCCAATTAATATTGAAGCATACTGTTTGATGGTGAATATACTGTTTCTTCCCAAGATGTTCAGTTTTCATTGGAACTTGTCCTCCTCCTGTCAAGGTATTCCTATTTATTTTATTTCCCACTAAATGGGAGTACCTTGCACGTGCTGTTTGAGTCGTAGCTGTGTTAAATGCGCGTTCATGGTGTATGGGGCTGTTAAGAGGTAGCTGAGGAAAAAAGCATTGCCCTTTGTTGAAATGTATGCAACAACCATTGTAGGTTGCAGTAGCGTTTTAACTAGAGTACTGCATGCTTGCACTTAACAGTCTTGTATGGCCTACTGACCACAGAACAGAGATTCAATAAGTGTTATGTCTACATATTTAGACTTTGTTCAGATTAAACATGGTTTTTCAGAAAGTTTGTCTCTTTTTCAATGACTCAAAAAGCTGAAGTCGGTTTAGGGCAGGATTCAGTTGAACCAAAAAGAGCTTTGCTTTTTACTTGGTTTGATATTCAAGAAATATAGCATAAACATGTTTTGATTATTGAAACTAACCAAACATGTTGTGTGAATAAAAAACCTTACTCTTGCTTCTATCTGTTACTCAAAGGCAAGAACAAAGTGAATGGTATCACATATCGAGTGAGCCTCCATTCATTGTTTTAAGTTAGACTGACATTAAAAGTCAAACTGTTAAGTTGTGTATCTTGAGAGTGTGACCATAATACACCCCAAGAATGTTCCATTGCGATGGCTGTAATGACCTGCTGTAGCAATAATGTGGCAAGAATAACTCACATTTTATTTAATGGGTTAAATCAAATAAATCAATAAAAGGTTTTTGTCTATTCATTACATGAAAACCTAAAACTCAGAAATTAAACTCTGAAAATAAAAATGAGTCATTTATTATGTAATGCTAATCAATCGTTAATGATACTATACCATGTCATTTATATATGCACTAAAATAAGTTTGATGGGTAAAATCAGCATTCTGGGGACACTTTTTACATTTTGAAAATCATTTCCATTGAAAATGGTTTTGCCCCTGAATCTCCTCTTTTCTGTTTGCCAGTAATAGTGTGTTGGTCCCAGTAGTGTAGGTTGCTGTGGGATCCTGTAGTTTCTTCAAATAGCAGCCTCTGCTCCTCCAGGCCCCAACCCCTCACAAACAAATCAAACCAGGGCCCCTCTCCCACCCTCTACCACCTTGCTCCAAACTCCACAGTGAAGCCAGGCTGTGTCCGGTGACCCCCCCCCCCCCCCCCCCCCAAATCCCCAAGCACTCTCAACTCTCATGAGAAACTCACAGGTTGCCCAGCCAAAAACCCTGTGCTTGTAATCCAATCAGGTCAAAGACAATGCAGCAGTTTGTCACTGTGGTTTTATATGGTCACAAAAAAGGGGAAATATTGTTTAACAGGAAGCAGAGTGACTAAAAAGCTTGATGCAATAAAGCACACCACATTTTCTTAAAGAATACAACAGGGCTAGTGCCTCTGCCAGTCGGTCTCCCTGAAATCACTGGAGAAAGTGTGCTGTGTGGTCTGTCAAAGCAAGCTGATGGGGGGGGGGGGGGGGGGGGGAGACCAGGCTCTTTACCCTCGTGCACATGGTCTACTTTTAATTTTGTTATATCAGATAAAGCACAGAGTTTTTTGATTATTTGTTTTTTTTTGTCTGCCTAAAACTGGTCACTTACGTTTCCCTGTTTTCTGCTTAAGCTATCTGTACTTGACTGTAAGACCTGAATCTGTGTGGTGTGCATTGATGAAGCTGAGACTTCATCTGCATGTGCCAGACCATGTGTCACAGAGGTGAAGTATGGTTTGTTGGATTAGGCTATGACCAGGACAGTCTCAGGCAACAGGTTATAAGGAGTGTTGTGCCCTGGACTCAGGCTTCTGCTTATTAAGGAAATGGAGACTTCTATGTTTGTGTCTTTGGACCTGTTTCTTTGCAGCCACTGAGCATGTATGTCTTTAACATTGCATAAGGTTTTAATAGACTGTTAAAGTCTTAACAAATGTTTTTATATATACATTTACAGTCACTGTAGTTCAATAACTGAATTTAACAAAAATGTTTTGTAAAAAAATGAAAGTAATCATTGTTTAATGACAAAGAGGAGTAGTGTTACATTTAATCTGTGTTATTGTCTACACTGAGTTTTATATTAAATATGCAAATGTATATCAAATAAGGGAAATGAACATGGATTGAAAGGAAGGGGTTAGATTCACTCTGAAAACCTGAAACGCATTGTTGTGAATGATTATGTGAAAATGGCTCTCATGTAGAACGCTAATTAAATATGATTGAAAAGACACAAAAACAGAGTGAGTCAATTCCAAGTCTAAGTGAGTACTGACCATTAAAACCAGCACAAAAGACTACAGAGACCTTAAAAAATGAATATGGATTAAGATAATTTGCCATTCAAATGGAAAACAGGCTCTTTTGTCAATCCCATGAAAGCAATGGGAAATGCTTGTTGTGGCGTAGGTTTAGGTGACTGTCGTGGGGGTAAATCACAGGGGTCTGTGTGTGCGTGCATGCGCATGCGCTGGGGCCGTTCGGGAGGCAGTGCTGGTTAAAATGGAGCCTCTGGGTCACATGTCTGCCAAACAGACATGTGCGGTGGTATGGCCACACCACCTTGCACACACTACACGCCAGAGAAAGAGGGAAAGAGAGTCGCCCCACCCCCATTCCAACCCTCCATCCGTTACCACGTGAACCCCTGTTCCTCTCCCTACATTTCGACCAAGCCTTGCACAGCGCACCCCTCATGGTAAAGCTGGCCTTGTGAGTTGTTGGTAGCCGGTTGTCGGTCACTCATTTGTGTGTGTGTGTGAGAGGGAGAGGCAGGGAGAGTGAGCCTTTGTGAGCGGGTGGATGAGTGAGTGGAAGGGAGAGAGAGACAGAACATGTCTTCTGTTCTTCACTTTTGGCCTCTCATTCCTTTTCTCTCTAAGTTTATTGTTATGTTCATTGTTCAATTTTTTCTCATGTTCGCACATGACTGTACTGTCTGTGGGTAAAGCCAAAAAAGATGTAAATAAGCTAAATATAAGTATGAATAAATGAAATAGATTGGGTGAAAATAAGCAATCTCTTTAAAGTGACTTTTATTTGTCTCTCATCAAGGTAGAACCACCATTTCCATTAACTTGGCCTGAAATGCATCTCATTTCAGTGACCTTTTATCACCATTGTATTAAGTATTGTAAATCACTGCTATAGCACTAAGTAGAGTGATTACAAAGTGGATTTTTCAATAACAAACAGGAACACTTTCAAGAGCTTTGCTGTGTGGATTTTAAGTATCAGAATCCACTAGTGGTGGTCTTTGGTCATCGTTCACGCAATACTCCATATATATGTAATATAAAATAAATATATGTGTGTATATAGATATATATAAATGAACATTTTATACCTGTATAATTATATAAATATAAAAAATTCTTTTGTACATAATAACTCTGGTACAAGTTAACCAACTTACTGATTCAGAAAAACATATTCTAGAAATGTGAATTATTAACAATTCAACTCAGTCATTGGAAAATTATTTGTAGTTAAATTATCACATTATCACAACAATCAAATAAGGGAAATGGCCTGCATCATACAGTAATTAATGTAGCAACATAAGCATTTTATTGTTTAGTATTTTCGGACTCAGGACACAGTGAGTTTGTATTTTTTAAATGAATGGCTGTGCAGAGTTTATTGTAAAATTGTAACTTACAACTTACAGTCTTGTTTAATGTTTGTTAAAATGTCCTAAAATGAATATTTGGTTCACATTAATCAAGGCAGAAGATGTTGTGAGGGTTATATTCAAGCAATGAATATCAGGCTGTAACAATCATTATAGTTTGCATGTACAAACATTAGCATCAATATTTGTTTGTGTACAGCTAAGCATTTAAGTATTTTGCTAAAAAAATATTTTTGGCTTTAAACATAGTATTAAATGAACTTAATGCTGGAAAAAAATCCAGAAGCTTAAATGTATGGTAACAATTTTTGAACTGATGAAATAAAGGAAGTTTACTGAGATCATTTGACAATGCAGTCCTTTACATTTTTTTCCTCTTCTGAAGACAATTTTATTTAATATCTTCATCTACATTGTAATTTATTTGTTTTAAATGAAACTGTTTCGATGAAATTGGAGATTCTGCACACTCCTAAGAGCAGGCGCTCTACTTAGTTTTCAGCTGAATTAGTACCATATTAATATTTGGAGCTGGATGTTAAGAGAGTTTGTCAGTCAGGTCTGTGCCATTAAAAGTATCAGTAGCCAATTACCATACAGTGAAGCACTATATTCTGGATATTCTATGGCTCCTTGGGGTCATTCATCCAATCAGGTCTAACAGTGACATCATTTCCACAGAGGAGGAGTGGAATACAATTCAACTGAATATTCACGCTCAGCAATGTTAGAAAAGGGGATGTTGAGAGATTTATTCTCAACAGATTAATTTTGTGTTGGAAAGACTTCAGTTTTTCATTATTGGGGGGGGGGTGTTTTAGAAATGTATTATTAAATCTAATCTTTAAAATCTTTATTGTTCAACCTGTTTTAAGACCTTTTTATGTCACTGGATGTAGCTGGTAGTACAATGTGCTTTTAAAATGCATTCTATAATGAATAGAATTTGTTTTTAAAACAATATTTTTGATAAAGCTGCTGTACAAAACAGCCTGAAGGGTTGATCTTGATAACATAGATAAATAGATCTTTGTCACTTTAACCTGTCAGTGTATACTTATCAGGTCTGGTGAGTTGGGTCTGCATGCATCCCGAGTATGTTTGCTTGGATGTGTGATGTCATGCAAACATATAAGGTTTCATTATAATTACTGTTGGATTATATATAACCTTGGATTATAAGATGTATGTTAAATCAGAAAAGAGTTGTAAAAACACAGAACTGGTGAAACCAAAAGTTGGCAGTTGTAAATTCTGTTGCAGAATTTAGAAAATCACATTAGCCTAAACTGAGGAAAATAGTTTTAGAGGACACACTTATTTACTAATACTGAAAACCTGAATGCAATAACCACTTTAGAAGTAATTAATAATCATATACATAGGCTTACATTTCAAGATGTTTTTTAAAAAAAAAAAATTCATTGAAATGCATGGGTTATGGCATTCTAGGGCAAATATTCAAATAATCAAATCTACCCCCAAGCAATAAGTAAGATTAATGTTTTTTTTTGTTTTTTTGCCATTAGTTAGTGCAGTGTTTTAGGGTCTCCTTTGTAAATATAGGGAAAGAATCAAGTTGGCTGAAAAGTTTAAGAATAAAAAAATGAAATTAATGCATATATGTAGTTATAATTAGTACAGTTAGACTAACAGTAGTCTTAATTCCAATTTACATGAAACACACTTCAATTATCTTCATACGATAATTGTTCAATACAGTTTACACAGAGTCTATGCATCAACACTTGCATATGTAATACATGGAGAACTGTACATATGTATTGTAAGTGCAATAAGATTATATGTTCTTTGACCATGTAAAAAGTTACATCAGATTCATACCCCATACATTATAGAATGTTTGACTGTGTTTTTTTCTTGAATTTAGAAATTGTATTTTCAGTTAGGGGTTTATAAGAACTGTAATCCCATATTTTGAATATCAGATGTTGTTTTCTTACTGTCATACTCATTGTGGTTGATACAGTTTTACTTAATGATTCCCACAATGGTTGCCTTGCCCTGTATCCAAATCACAAATCTCATATCAAATTTCAGTGTGACAGGAATAAATTAGTCTGCTCTGCCACACGCTGGGTACAATGTAGGGTTAAAAGATTGAAGGCGTGCTGGTACATTAAAATTTGTATAAATGCACATATGAACATATGGTGTCTAAGATTACTGAGTTTTCATTAAGACAATAGTAAGTTTGGTGGTGTCTAGAAGTCTTTGAATATGTGGCTATTCAGGTCCTTTTCCATTGAATTTATTGGGGTCTGGCAGGACTCAATGCTTATGTAAGTCCTATGAAACCAGTGGAAGTAGACCTGTTCAGTTAGCATTCTGTGGAAAGATCTCTGGACTCTGCAAATAACTATTCAGTTGTCCTTTGGCTGTATGGTTTTATTTAATAATTTAAGAAAGCAGAAAAGGCCAAGGATTAGTCTTTTTATATTTTTAATATATTTGCTGTGCGGGTAAAGAGAATCTCATTCAGGTCGTATTTAGATTCTAAGGCTTTGTTTTCAGATCACGACAGCACATGCCATTTGTTACGATGTAGCTGTACATAAAAACGTAAAAGAAAGGGGGTGTGAACAAGTTAATGTAGCAGGCATTCACATTATTTGCTGAAGTTACCTTAACCCTTGAAATTGCCTGAACTGTTAGTATTTACCAGATTCATTCAATCAAAATTAAGGCAAATATAGCCTTGCACTTGAAAAGCTTGAAGTTATTATATGTTATTTTGTTATCAGCTGTCAAAGTTATTTTGTCAGTGAAATAAGAACATGGATTGTTAAAACTGCTGGTTAATATTTAAATTTGCAGTGAAAATTGTATATATATATAACAGCTAAAACAGCACTTGCAGTGATAAGATTTGCAAAGTTTACGCATATTAGGGGGGAGTGAGGAACAACTTTTTCATTTTAAAATTATAAGCAGGTTATGTAAATAAACATCCTGCATACTGTGTGTGTGTGTATAAAATTATCTCTTTATATTAACTGATCTATATTTTGTATATTAATATTGAAATAAGTTTTCCTTTCAGTGTACTTTACTTTCCTTTCCTTTCATGTGTACTTTATCTCTTTAGAAATGTTCCTTATGAACTTCTTTTTGAGTTCCTGTCATACGTTTTGATTAGACAGCCTTGCTTGACACGTTAAAGAGGTTCTTTGTTATGTTTTTTCCTTGGTTTTCTGATTCGTAAGGGATTCTGCATAGAATAGTCAAACACTAAAGGTCTTTCGCTAGTTAAATTTCCCCAAACAAGTGTGGCAATATCTTTCAATTCTAATGATCTTTAAAAACACATAGAATCACTGAGTGCATTGTCATTTTATATGATATTGTATTTTCCCCTTTAGCTACAACTTTACAAAGATGAATGAGGGCTGTCTTTACACAGCACGGTACGACAGTGGATACACAATGTCAATAACATATTTCATTCCTTGTGAAAATTTGTGATTACTGTGTCCCTCAGCATATACGTTTGATTGAATTCGATTTATGTCTCGAAACGGTCAATGTCTGTTTTAAAAGTAAAGGAATCGGTGCCGATTTGCGTTTTGTTACCATTGGGAAATCATGTCTATTGAGTTTGGCATTTTAACGTTCGATTACGTTACAGTTTGGGAGTTGCACGCTCATTTCAACTAACCATTGAACGCATTTTAAAAGACACTTTCAAACCATAACACCGTGAAAAATGCATGTTATTTCTCTGTGCTGTTGTTTTCTATAAAAATGTGAACAACATTTTGTAGACAAATTCTGTTCATTTCCCCTGTTGCTGCCATCACCAGTATTCTTGCGCTTCAAGGATGTCTACTCGTTTTCTTCTCACACACCCCTCCCCCCCTTCATTCTCTCAGTCTCTCTCTTGGGTAGGCGGTGCAAAATCTCTGGGCTCCGCCTATTTTACGTTGCTGTAGTAGTCTCCAGTAGTTTACTGACTTTGTGAATGAAAGCAGGTTTTCCCTCGTGGGCAATGTAGGGCAGGAGCGATCCGCTTGCGAAGGATTGCAGATCGGTGGGGGGAAGTTGCAGGGGCAGCCACAGTGCTGCACGACTGGGAAAACAAGTACGGGGCTCTCATGTATGATCATGCCCCATCCCTCCGCGTTTCACAATCTCTGAGAGAGAGGGGAAATGAAACTAATTACTAAACCCGAAATTCCATCCCTCGAATATCGTTATTCTACGTATATTATCGTAATTCTTTATGTGTCAAATCGTATTATAAATATTCCACAGAGAAATTGTTGAATCACCCTTTTTGCGCAGATTATCTCTGTAACATGCGATTGTATACCACCTTGAAGACTTGGGGCTGGCATTACCAAAGCGGGGAACTGTAGACGCCATTCGCTGGTTGCCCGTCAATTTGTGTTGTTTCTTATGGAAATTTGAGTCCGCACAGGTTTCACAGCGACATATGAACATATGCGTGCCTGTTTGAGCCGCTGCTTTGTCAGCCTTAAAAAGTAGCATACGTAGGCCTAATTGTGGGTTAAATAATGCCTTTTAACGGCATACAGCATGCATATGTGCCAACTACATTTTAAATGCCCCTTTTCTCTTACAGGAAATTTCACTACAAGCATGGGCTACTAAGTTTTTATTTCTTCACAATATCTCGTGTCCACGATACGTTGTGCGAGTACTGTGCAGAACAGCGCGTGACTTAGTGATTCATTGCGGCAATTGGGCGTAGTCAAATCAACATGGCTGCTCGCCTTGCTGTATGTGTGTGGCATGCCAGGGGTCGCGTATCATGCGTTGTTTGAAACCATCTTTGTAAGATTCATGCATAGGGAATCGTCGTTTCCCAAGATCTCTGAAATGGGGGCATACGCTGTTTTGTTTATCAAATGTCTATCTATGGTCCTATCCGTAATAAGTGAAAAATGAATGAGAACACCAGTCATAGGAATATCAGATTTGAAGTTAACTTAAAGTTAAAACTTGCGGCCGACGGGTGGGGGGAGATATGCCGGTCTACTTTGTGGGTTAATTTATTTTATTATTAATCATATAATTACATATGTTTGACATTTTGCGTCATTTTAATGGCCACGTACGGTTTTTCTGTTAAGAAGACTTCAGATAAGTCTACACATATTAGCTATTTTTTAATGTTGGCTGCTGTGTGGTACTGACTTTGCATTAAAATAAACAATAATTTCTGAGGCAAAACACCCTTCATTCGTCTAAACAAATAAGAATATAGAAAATGTATTATACTCTTGGAAATCATTAATATTAAGTGGATTTTTAAAGTATAGCCTTAGAGGGACGTTCTACATCTAACTTAAGTTTGCTGAATAAAAGTTTATAGAATAAACAATAATTAACAAACAAAGCGAGATATGACGACGCCTAAATGATATACACGCACAAGGAACCTAATGACAATAATTTAATGATATCATTGCTCCCAATGTGACTTTTTGGCTATAATTCCTTTATCGAGTTGATTCCAGAAAATGCTTGCAAGTAAATTATTAATATATTTGAGTTTTGACTCTATATTTAAAATAATTTTAGAACGGATTCTCCGAAGTGTATGTTAGACTACTTCTCTTCATTTCTGTTGTAGGCTACTTCTCCGTAATTAATTATGACCGGGGAACGTTTGGTACGTAATGGTATCCTTTATTTCTGTCTTACGTGGGATTCATACCTTTGGAAAGCGACGTATCATAGACCATTTCATTACATGTTTCGCTAAACCAACATTTAGTTTTTTAATATATCCCAAGCCTTTATTTTTTTCGCTCCTCTCCCACCCATGTCTAACCATATGACTGCAGCATGCTACTCTCATGACGTTGACATAACACACAAAATGGAGGCTCTGCTGTCTGCCATCTTCCCATTTCAGGGAGGTCATTGAGAGCAGCCTGAACTTAAACTACGGCGACGGCATATCCCCACCACCCTGCTTAAATGGAATGTAGAGCTGTTGTGTTCGCCATGTCTTCCTTCTCCACACCGACCAACCTCGCCCAGGATTTCTGGGCGAACAACATTCGCGTGCATGCCTTTAAAGCTCTCTCTCTCGCTCTCTCTCTTTCTCTCTCTCTCTCTCTCTCTACTGAAAAAATGTCCGCGTAGCTACAAAGACACGGGCTTCAAATACGCCACAGACGCAAAGAAGCACAGAGCAGTTATGTAAAGTCTGACGTCAGGAAGGGTTTAAAGTACTGATCCTGCTGTGTTTTTGGACGTGCTGAAACGAACGTTACCCACTAACGGGCAAATGTACATGCATTTTAAATATCGCTTGTGTGTGCCAGAATTCTTGAAAGCAAACATTTTTAGAGGTTCAGTTTATTTAAGAAAACATGATTATACGATAAGAAATACGATAATGTAATTATGTGTGTGTGTGGATTGTATTTACTCACCATAAAGATACTATGAAATACTTAGGCTTGGATAGCCAGGGCCACATCCAGGGTAAAATGGGTATCAGTAGTACAATGTATCCAAAATGTTTGCACTGGAGTTCTTATTGATACTTTGGACATAATCAGAAACTTTTTCAAGTAAGGGAGAGCCCTCCCCCCAACACAGCCCTCATACTTCTGCCAAAGCCATAGGCCCTTTGAAAGTCCAGTTGTTTGCCACCTTGACTGCCCCAGGGCCTTTTTAAGCTTAATACAGTAACCAGAGCATTCCAAATCCAGTGAGGGGTCAGGGGTTGATGGGAAGGTTGGGATATTATCAGCTTGTGTGATGGGAAAATAGGAGGGAAATACTGTCACAGTTTGTGGGCAGCAGCTAGCTTTTTCTTCTTGTTTCCTCTCGGTAGTTGTGGAATTTGGTATGCAGGAAAACAAGTAAAAGATAGCAAGAGGAGTCAGGATGGGGTTACTGACGTGACACTGCAAGGAAGAGAACCTGTGTTTCTCTTCCACTGTGACTGTTGCAGAAGCATATTTCCCTTTGTAGATCTGTCTGTGGAAGGGACAGAGAGGATACTGAGTGCCTTAGCAGCCAGCTGTGTTAAAATTCCCAAATGCTGCTCATCCTGATCACCTCCACACGTGAGCAGAAATGTGGAAAGTGAAAGCACTTGGATGTGTTGTCACAAGGGAATCTCCATATTTGGACAATTGATGTTGTATTCCTAGTCAGTGTCATGTTGTCCTCCTATAGTGGAGGAGACATAAGATGAATGTATGCATGTACATCTTAATATTACAACCTGGAGTCAATCCTTAAGATCCCCTTTAGTTGTGTTACCCAATGTTGGTAATGGAAAAGTGGGTTTTACTCATTTAGTTGTATTCTCCACAGAGTTGCTGTTTTGACTAGAGTAAAACATAATGTGTTGATGGGATGGGAGCAGATTGGCTTTAAGATGCGTATAGTTGAAGTTGGATGTGTCATTTTCCTATACTAATCTTGCAAAAATACTGAATACAAGGCAAGTGGCAGATATATTGCAGAGCAGCTAATTCCACTGTTGGACAAGTTAATATAAGAGGAGCAAGTGTGATCTATCAGTGGTTTTCACTTCCTGTTTCTGTCAGTCATCCAAGGAAGCTGATCAATGATTGCGTATAATTGTGTCAATATCGTGCTGCTTCTCATTACAAGTGATTAATAGAAGAGATGTTCACTCTGTGTTTGTCCAGTGCTGGAAATATTTGATCAGTGTAGCTGAGCTGTGTTTTGATTTCACTTAGATCCAAGATGTAAAGAAAATTGGTAGTGGGTATAAATTTTGGGTTCAGATGGGCTATCGTTATATGCAGTTGTCCAATGTGTATGGTTACACAGCCCAGCTTTGTTTTGAAATGCCTTTCTCCTCTGTGAACCACCCTTAACATTTCATTAAGTGCTCATTGTAGTCTGCAGTACTTTTTCCCCTGTTGGCATTTGCTACGTGCTATTGTTGCTGGCAGCAAGTCCTGGCAGTGGTGTGCAAGTTATGTAAAGTTACATAATCAAATGTAAACCATCCTTTCTGAGCTGATAATTGCACTCGAAGTACATTCAGTGCATTGTGCCACCATACTTTGCAGTCATGTATGTGAGCATGGCTAAAGGCTGCCTTTACAGTTTGGCTCATGTGACACATTGGAGGCATTAGCAGATGACATTATGATTCATTTGAAGATTGTTACTAGGTGTTGTTTTGTAATGTGACTTATGTGCTGTGTGTCTTGGCTAATCTCATTCCCTCCCTGTCCGCCATCTCCCTTTCCAGTCAAAAGTGTAGTGTATTTTCCTTCCACTCTTCTCCCCTCACTTGTTTTCCCATCACCTCTTCATGACTTCAAGCTGTTTAAGCACAGGATATTACCTCCAACAGTGTCAACAAAGATCACATGTGGAAAAGAAATCTTTTATAGCCGTAGGGTTGTATCATGATAACCATTTTGGGCCTTTGCACTTACACACTTAGTTTCAGATTACAAGTTTATTGGTGCCTGGATCACCCCCATTAAAAATTAACCAGCCCCTTTTTAATTGCTAGGTTTTTAGCACCTAGTGTTTCATTATCTTTTGACTGTGAACTTCAGTGGTGCGTAGGTTTACTTCTTGTAAATTAAGCCTATGTTATTATGTATTTATCAGTCAACACTCTTACGCCATCAGTTTGTTGCTTGGGCGTTGGTTTAGTATTTCCAACACACCCCTATGACCTCCTCCAGTATGATCAGCATGCTAAATAATGTTAGTAAATCCAAATGTTACTGCTTTTGATGTCAGTCCTCAATGAAGTTGGCACCTTTGGATCCATGGGTGGGTCACATTTCTCAAGACCTCAGCTCTAGTGTTCATACAAGGTTTTGAACCTGTAGCCCTTCGGGGTTGTGCTCCAGTGCTACAACTTCCCTCCCAACTGCTACGCTCTGCTACTGAATGGCGTCTGGTGGTCCCGTTGCATCGTGGCGCAAAATCACTATCCAGAACTTTCTCTGCTGTTGTCCCCCTATGAGTCCCTGCCTGTCTTCAAGAAACATCTGAAGACACAGCTCTTCCGCTATCACCTGAACACCTGAAACACTGCCACCTAAAAGAATTTCTCATTTCTCAACACTTTCCCTATTTAAAAAAGGAACAGAAAGTGTAATCTAATGCTGTAATGCACTCGTTGTCTCTACCAGCTAGCTTGTACCTTGTCTGGTCAACCATTGAAACCTGGTTATGCAGCGCTTCTAATATTGTTGACTCTAGGGTTTTTTTGCTTGTGTTGTACTCTGCCTCAATTCTAAGTCACTTTGGATAAAAGCATCTGCTAAATGAATAAATGTAAATGTACAACTGCAGATTCCAGCTTCCCAGCACTTACATTCACATTTGTGATTCAAGGCATTTGCAGAAATTCACCTTCTCAACCAAAATGGCAATCCTCATTATTATGGTTGTGGCTTGGGATGCACTTTTGGAATTATGTCTGAAATACACAGACATACACCCCCCCCCCCCCCCCCAAGACCTGTCATTGATCATTTCAGATGATTAGTTTGGTACATTACATTAAATGACATTATTGGCATTTAGCAGACACTCTCATCCAGAGTGACTTACATCGATTACAGTCGATTACAGTTTTTTTTTTTTACAATGTTTTCCATTTATACTTATATTTGTATTATTCTTATGTTATGGACCATGCTGCCCCTCACTTTTGATTTTGGGGAATTGCAGTTTGCCTTGCTATCATGGTAAATGTATTCCTTGAAACAACATTTCTGAGATCCTTTTTCTGTAGCAGAAATTAGATGGGAAACATGCACAACATTCTTTGCTTCTGTGTTGGATTGCAGTCATAGACCTCTGTTAAAGCTGGGGATGAATTTTTAACCACTAGCTATGGTAATTAATCATTTCAAGCACAGTATTCATTGTAGCTCTCTTTGAGCAAATGCGTAATCTGGTATTATTGATGTTAGTGTTTTTGGTTGATCTACACCATGCTGGACCTGGCGATACTAAAGACTTGAGAGTTACACCTGCTATATATAGTTATCTCCAGTGTTCATGCTCTTTGAAATCTTTATTTGGATAAAGTTAATATTGTTCCTTGGTAACACATTCAGGATATTGATGCTGACGAACTGGCTAATCCAGATGACATAGCCCCTACTTAGCTCATTATTAATTTTTTTTGTTTTCTGAATATAGTATACTTACAGTGGACTGTCTTTGATGAAAAACAACATTCCAGCCCAGTATTTAATATGTATTAATCTTTTCAGCCAGTCATTGTAAGGTTATGGGCAATTTACATTGTAGCTAACACCACCGTTTTTACCTAGAACAAAAAGGAGGGAATCTGTTTTTTTTTCTTTTCCCTTGAAAAGGGATTGAAGAAAGCAATCATTCAGCTCTGTGTTTGTGTGTTTGTAGGTAGACATAAATAGCCTCCAAGGGTAATGCCATTATATTCTCATTCTGATTCTCTACCCCACACTGTAACGCACACAAAAGGAGACAGACTCTTGATTCTTCTTCTTCTTCTTCTTTTTTTTATGTTAGCCAATGAACTCATGCAGCAGAATCCAGCTACTCTCTGACTTTACCCTGAGATGGTGGCAAGGATGAATGTAGCATGAATGTAAAGCATGTAGATAGGATGTCTCTTGTTTAGAGGCATGGCAGATCCTTCTTTTAGTGAACTCAGAAGTTAGGCAGGGAATGGAATCTCTGTCACTCCTGCAATATTCCACATTCATATTCAAGGGAGGTAATTCGACCCTTATACCTAGGCAGAGCAATATGTAGTGGCTCGTGTCAGTTCTCTTCCATTACTTTAGTTCTGTTGTGACTCTAGGTCACAATGCAAACTTTTCACATACGTGAAGTAAACATTCTTCGTTTAAACAGCAGTTTGGATGGTCCTCAGTGGTTTCAAATTGGTCAATTTTGCTGAAATCAGGACGAGTGAAGTAGAAGGTAGTAGTATTCTTCCGTTCAAGAAACCATCTTTGACCAAGTAACAGTAAATCAGATGCAGAGATGAATGTAACAGCTACAGGCCTTCCATACAATGAAAAGTTGCTCTTTCCACAGCATCCCTGTTGTCCTCATAAATGGACACGTGTTTGATTATCAGTTAGTTTAGGCTTTGTTTGGATTGAAGGATTTAACGGGAGCCATGTGAAGATCAAATGGAAATTTTTATGTTTGCATTCAGTTGTTTCCTGCCCTCCCAGTTTTGATTTGCATGCAATCAGACGACAGTCTATAGCGAACAACTTGTGAATTACTCAACTCCTCTACCGGTGTTGAGAAAAAGTGTTTTTCTTTGACTTCAGGATCCTGATCACAAGCTGTCCTCTAAAGTCTAATTAGTTTAGGGTGTCAGTGGTGGGCCTCTGTTGTCTCTGTTGTCCCCTGTTGTGGTTAGAAAAGAAACATTTTAAGCACTGTCACACCACCTTCTCTTGGAGATATTGGCAGCTGGCCCATGGTCAACGTGGGCAGCCTTATGTGGGAATTGGCCTCTTCCTCCTCTGGACAGCAGTACCTGCTCACACACTGTCATAGCACATACATTTAGCATGTTCCATGATACATTTCTCCACATTCACTCCTCCACACTACAGATAGCTTGCACAGCTGTCAGCAATCGAAATAAATACTGTTCTGCTAATTGTCTGATCGTGTTTGTTGTCAATGGGCTGATCTGTGAGACCTCTGAGATCCCCACTGCTGACACCATCTTACAGCTGATATGTTCCCTGTCTGCTCTTCATGGCACTTTTGTTACTTTTGCCAGCTGACCTGAACCCCTTTCCTCACTCCCCTCTGAACTGTGCTCTGCAAATGCTCATACCCTCAAGAGTGGTTATTGTATAAATCAATTAGTTATCATATTTTTATGTTTCATATTGGCTAAAAGGGTTTGCTTCTGAAATGCAGCTTTTTTAATAAGATCTGCCCTACAAGTAGTTTGCAAACTATTATTTACACAAGCAGAAGCAAAGGTTTTTTTTTCTTCTCCCTGTCATTCCTTTGTCTTTAGTAAATATTGCCCAGTTACAATGTTTTTTCCATATACTCACTTTTGTGTGGCTCTAGTTCACACAGTCTTACTAATACTTTTGGGTTGCTGTGGTCTGCACCACAAGGGGATATGAGGTAGTAGTGGAGAGGTGGAGCAGCATTTGGCATGGCTCATTCTCTTTGGTCTCTTTAATCTTACTTCAGGAAACATGAACAACTGCCTGTTTTAAGAGTTGACTAACTTATACTTAAGACAAGCGTAGCAATTAAATACTCATGTTTTTTACACAACAGCAAATATAGGAGTAGCACTAGCTATTGGTAATTCTACTGAGGTTATGGATAGAAATATGTGTGTTGTACCTGAGTGTGTACCATTTTCATCAGTGTGTCCTTGCAGTTGTAGTCTAGAGGTTATGGTCATGTTTAATTTTGTTCACCTCACAAATGCCTTGGAATTTGTCACAAGATCCATGAGTGTAGAAATCCAACTGTGAGCTGTAGTTAATGGACTTTCCTCTTTATGAAATAGGACAAACAGGACATGGCACTCTTAAGAGCCATGTGGGAGGGGGCTGGTAATGGGGTAATGGGGAGTGTATCTGCTTCCTGCCCATTCAGTGTGTATCGTACTTGTTTTTAGAGGCTCATATTGCGTTACCCAGTTGGTGGAGATTCGAATAAGTCCCCACTACTCTCAGCTGGCACAGATGGGACAAACCGTTGGTGCCAATGGTTGGAGGCGTGGTTTGGTTTTGATATGGAGGGGGATGGGAGCTTTGAATGGAAGCTGCCACAACTACACACTCCCCCACGACCCATGCATACTCCTAGGATTTGTGTCCTCAATAGGAGAGGAGAAATGAGGGTTAGCAACAACAAAACAAAAATGCATTCCTGCTCTCACACACCTTTGCCTATGAGCCATATTGACACAAATGTGGCAATGGTTGTGTTCATGTATTTCCTCCAAAGTTATAGTCATAAAAACTACTTGGAGTGGGCTTGCTGTGGACTTGTTACCCAGGGTGTGAATTAGCAGCACACATCTGAACTGTGACTTGGAAGCACTAGCAGTATGAAGGAACAGGATATCACATGTGAGCAATGCAGGTGGCTGCGTGTAAGTGACTTCTGCTAAGCAGAGGAGTGCTTATGCCGCGCATGGAGAGAAAGAAATAGAGGTGGTGGATTTGGGAACCAGGTGAAGCCTGGGATAGGGCAAGCTGCTGAGGAAGGAGCTGTTGCGTTTTGGGGCAGGGAGGGAAGCTCGCTGTGCTTCAGAGGCAAGGCGGTGAAATGTGCTGAGCTGGCCTCCAACCACTCTCATTTGGAATGCTCCCACTTGCCTTTCCTGAAGGTGGCACCTTTTTTGTTTTTGAAGGCCCTTTTTTGCCTCACATACTACAGTTGGGGGGGTAAACTGGTGGTAGGAGGAGTCAGGCCTGTTGAAATCTGCTTGTGTGTGGTGGGGGGAGGGGCTCACCATCACAATTGTGCAAGCTTATTATCTTTTTCCTCACTTAGTGTTGCTCCTCCCCCCCCCCCCCCCCCACCAATGTTCTCATGTTCTCAAAAGCTGATTGGGTTGGGTGTTTGGTAGCGGAAGAGCTAAGAGCTTAGACAGGGGGTTGTTGAGGGTGGTATAATGACCCCTGTGATAACTTCCTGTGAGCGCTGTTTCCAGATTGACCTTTCACCTCTGCGGGCCTCATAATGGTTAATAGAATGAAGAAGGAGGCTCTTTGTTGTTCTCTGGGTTCCAGTCTCCACATTGTTCTGCTACCAGTCGCATATTTTTGGTTCATCCGACAGTTGCAATGTCATTTAAATTGGTTGTTTACTTCATCTGAAAACCATATGCAGTAAGAAGAGTATGATACAATGAATTTCAAGTACAACGAAGAAACAAGTATAAAGTGACATAAGAACGTGGTACACTTTCAATACATATCACCTTTTGCAAAATACTAAGGACACACAGAAAGTTACATCAGCACAGAAACTGATTTCCTATTTATCTATGTTACATTAAAAATCAAAATGTATGCTTTTGAGTCATTTCAATCAATGACCGAGGATTCATGATAAAATCCAACAAACATACATGCAATGAAGCTCAGGGCAGCCATTTAAGTGGCACCGAAATCAGGGACTGAAATCTGCGTTGCGATTCGGTCCGGGAGATCCCGATTGGATATGGCACCAGGTTTCGGTACGCAACCCTAGCGCTCAGAGACCCCTTTTCTCATGCAAAGTAGACATTTTCCTGTCTTTCCTGGCAAAATTAGTATTATCCTCCTGTGCAGAGAGGAGCAGAAGGCAATAGGAACTTCTGAGGGCCAAGTTTTGTTCTGTGGCTACCAGTGAATTCCACCTTCTCAGTGGTATTCCCTATTGTGTGTGTGTTGGGGTGGGGAAGAGTGGGTGGGGTCACTAGTCAGTGTGCTAGAAAGGGCACACACACTGTTGAGTGTGGCAGAAAGGGGAGACATGAGTGGAATAGTGTGTGTGTGTCTATGTCTCTGTGTGTATGTTCGGGGGGTGGGGGGGGGGTAATGTCTTCACTACTGAGAAAATGGGTGGAGTTGTTGAAGTTCCTGTGTACTTTATTCAATATACTTTCACTAACATCAGCATGATGTTGACAACAGGGCCCTTGAAGAGAGGCAAAGGAATGAAAGAGCTGAAGGATGTAGCAAGCATATTACGTGGATGTGGGGATGAAGCAGGAGGCTAGCGTGCTTTTTGGAGGTGGTCGACTCCGCCTTTTGTTTGCCTGCTCTCCACACTCAAGTCCAGCTCTCGTGATCCAGGCACATACAGCAGTCTCACCTCACTTCCAAAGCAGAGGGAGCATGGCTGCAATCAGTTCACTGCTCAGACATCTCTGATGTGTGCAAGGTACCCACTGGGTGTTGAGGAATGAGTCCTGCAACTAAATGCAAAGCCTCACATACAATTTGCGTCACCATACCGGTTTCCATTGGTGCCGTCAGTCTAGAGTTCTCAGCAAATGTGCTAAGATCACTCAGGATTGACCCCCCCCCCCTTTTTTTAATTGGGCACAGCATGTGATGTTGGTGTGAACCCCTGTATACGTTTGCAGGGCACAGTTTTGACCCCCATCCCATGCTCTTCCACCCTTCTTTCAAGCTTAATTTCTTTCACCATTGTATTCAAAAAGCTTTGAAATGCATGCTAGCCCCCTCCCCCAACACACACACACACACACACTAACCAGTCTCATCAATGACCCCACCCCTAGGCACAATGAGTGGACTCTCCCCACCATCCCGCCCATCCCCTTGTCTGGGGCCTGTAACCTTTGACCTTTTCAGGGGTAAAATTGCAACTTGCTGAATGACTGGATTGCCCAGGGGGCATTGCATCCCCTTCTTCCATACCCCACCACATATTTTCTTGTTTAAAATCACAGGAGGCCTGCTGTTTGCAAGGCTTTGTCAGTTATTTTCAGTTATCCTGCTCATTGCAGGTGCCCTGAACGTCAAGGAAGGAGAACGGCATTTTGTGGGGAAGCATCTTGCAATTATAGACACAAAGGTATATAGGGAAATTGCACACTGTTCTAAACTTTGATAGTAAGGCTCTTAGTTAAATAGGTAGGCCATAGTTAAATAAATAAATAGCTGATCAATGACTTTTTTTTTAAAAAAGTGAAGTTTCAAATATATTTTGGTGCATGATTTTGCTGAATGAAAAGCTAGATAAAATACATAGTGATGAATAGACATGTGAAATTATAGTACCTTATGTCTTCATAGTGATGATTCTTCTTCCTTGGTTTAAGGTTGATAAGACAACTTTCTTTTAAACACAAACCCTCATGAATCATGAATTTATTAATACACCCCATTGGAAATGAACAGATTTCCACTTTGTTGATTACTTTACTCAGCATGTGGTTTTGAACACATGGCGACCCTGTTAATATCACTGCTTTTACCAAATGTTTAAAGTAAATTGACAGAGATGTGTATCTATCAACAAATGCCAAAAATGTTTAAAAATGGAGTGATGTTCTCGGCCTACAGGCTGACATATTTTCAATTACGCATATACCCCTGAGTAGAATGATGAGATATGGTCATAGAAAATACTATAATATAAGCATTTTCTGGGTTGTGCTTTTATTTTTGAAGGGGTTTTTGTTTTCAAGCGAGCTTTTGAAAGCCCAACTGGCATGACAAGGAAGCGATCAGCCCCAGCTGCTGGGGGGGTGTCTCTTGTGGGCAGCCATGTATATCTTTCTGCATAGTCATGCCTGTCTGAGCTCTATGAGCCAAGGGCTTTCAGAGCCCTTCAGAATATGATCGGTGGGTTAGTGGCAGACTCCACATTCAGATGCTCCTGTTATCCCTCTAACGGCTTAAAGGCATGCAGTTGGACCCCCACCCCTGGGGAGCTGGGCCAAGCCCTTTCAGAGACTCAGGCCACTGCTGGAGGTGGAGGTTGAGCTTTGCAACAGGGCATTTCCATTAGCACATTAAGAGATGGGGGAAGCTGTTTTTGACCAGGAAAGGAAGCAGCGGTGGCGTTGTGACCTCTAATGTTTGTTTAGGTGGCTATCCGGTCTAGGAGTGGCCCCTTTGGAATGCGTATTTTGTCCATACTGTAGTAAATTTATTATATATTTTGGTGCTCGACTTATGGTAAATATAATTATTATCTGTGAAGTGACTCTGTTGGAGTGTAGGCAGTGTAACATCATTAATTATGGTGAAAGCTTGAACGATGGGGAAAGCAGGCAGGAAGAGGATCCTGTCACGTTTTCCTCAGTATTTCCATCTTGTTTCATTATGTGATTGCTTAGCAAACATGCGGGCAGCTTACAATTTCCACAGTTTTGCATGAACAATGATCTGTTCTTGTAGCTTTTCATTTTTACACATTCACACGTGCAACATAATGATTCTACTGGATTCAAACTCAGGGTTCTTATGTCCTGAATGTGTTACTCTGACCACAACACATGGCACCACCCTAATACGGTATATATGGCACAATATTACCAGAGCCCCAGATGAAAAGGTTAGAGAGGTGAGTATAAGGTGTGGGCTTGCCCGTTCTTTGTCCACTGTCCCTCTATGCGTGTTTGTGGATCACTTCTCTCTTCAGTTAACCTTTAAATTGTAAGCAAAAGATCCCAGACGGGGAGAGCAGGGCTTTGTTTTATTACAGTCGCGGCGGGAGCGTAGGGCAGTGTGCTTAGGAATGGACAAGGTTGCACTGAGCCTTTGCTGGTCTTGAGCAGGCTCTCTAGCCCCGATCGTTCTGCCTCTCTCCGCGGTGGAGAACATGCAAGGCCCTCACCCTGTGAACATAATGTAAAGAGAGAGAGAATGGGAGGGAGAGAGAATGTTCCATCTCCTCCACAAGGAGGTGTGGCCTGCAGAGTTCAGAGGTTGCCAGGGATTAAAGTGTATCCACATACCATGCATTCCTGTTTAACCCTTTAGCAGCTGCTCGAGCGAGGCAAGTCGATTCTGGAGGGCTGCGGTCCTGCTTGCTTTCTTCCACTCGCAAGCGCCTTTGCAGATGCCTGCCAGCTCTTACAGTTGTCACTCCTCGCCCCTCTCCCCTGTGGTCACTAGTGGTTGGGATGATCAAAACCAGGTCATCACAGCTGTCCCACCCTCCCATCCTCACTTTTCTTGCATCACCAGCACCCACGCCCCACTCCTGGCTTTTGGTCTCTTTCCCCCATTGTCCTTCTTTTTCTCTGCTTCAGTCCCATTGGTGTAAATGTCCTAAATCCTCCGGTGGGCTCACTTGATTTCCCCTGCTGCACAGGGGTGTGGGTGACGTGTGGGTGAGGCCCCAGTCCTGCTCCACAGCCTCCAGTGCTGCTGCTGGGCATAATGCGCTCCCCACCCTGCCCCCTCCACCCACCGACTCATTCACATAGCCACACAATGCGGCCAGTACACACACTTGAATCTATTTTAAGAGTGGCCTTTGACGGCCTGCTCCTCCCCCTTTGTGTCACCTGACTTTTTTGCCAAAGCTGATAGGAGGAGGAACGGATCAGCCTCCCGCATGCATCTTCATACAGTCTTTCCTTCTTTTTTTTTTTAACTTCAACCCCATGTTGAGCTCCTCCCACTATGCTGCAGTAAAAGGTTTCCCACAATGCATCTCAGACTCCATGTGCACTTTACAACTGCAAGGTTCGCATCTGACCTTTTGCATACTAGAGCACTTGCTAAATGTCCTATAACAAGTTGCAAGGCTGCATGTCCAGCTAATGCATATATTCTGTTAACACATATGTAACATTGCTGTGGTGTAACTGACCTGTCACACTTAAGGCAGTTCATTTCTAGCTCGGAGCGAGATGTTGGGGGGTGGTGTGTAGTCTATGGTGGCTATGGGTTGTAGCCCTCATTGGTAATAATGATTCAAAGTCCAGTTCAGAACAAAGAATTCTCTCATTTTTTCCTTACAAGAAAAGTATATTTAAAAATGGGCATTTGAATTATTTCATATTTTTAGATTTGAAGCTCTAATAATATTTCCTGGAATTAGATTTTTAATGTCTAAATTGTTTAAGGAATGTGATTTCCATTGTAATAAGAAATTGCATTTGGAGAAAACATGAAAGGTTGCACTTTAGCAGTTCTGCATTTTAATAAGAACTAGATTGTCTGACTCACCAGATAAATGAAGGGTTATCAAAAACTCTTGTTGGGTCCCTGACCCTGCCTGGTTTGTGCTTGTGTAATGTCAGCTTGCATTTAATCACAATTTGTGAATTGCCAGTTCCCCTCCCATAGAGACGGGTGTTTCTTGGCTCGTGTGAGTTTTCTCATGTGCTTATGAGAGAGGAGCATGCAGGAGAGATGGGAATACACATTTATGTTACTACTTGACAGCGCTGGTTGTGCTTTGTCCAAAAGAATTTGGAAATGTATTAGCACTAGAACAGAGCAGGGGAACCACCTGCTCTTTATAGTTGATTTATATGCTGCAGCATGTCTTGAGTCCACCAACATGCAGAGGGACTTTTTTTAAATCACAATTCCAACTTCTTACTTTTATGAAGTTCACCATTCTTCTACTTCTACTGGCATGTCTGCTGGCCCTGTGTGTGCTAGTGCAGCATTCTGGAGTTTTCTTAAAGAAAGGAAAAGTCAACAATGTAGGCTGTAGTCATCTCTTTCCAGGAATTTGTTTGAAAGGGCCAGTCCGAGTCATAAACTCGGCCTCCTTCCTTCTGTCTTTCTATCCCTTCCCCTCTCTGTTACACGAAGAGCAATTTAGGTTGTCATGTCCATACTAATTGCTAATTGAGGTCTTGGCAGCAGTTACCACTTTAGCCGGTCCAAATATCCAGGTCTATGCTCCCCTGCCCTTCCGGTCCTGCCTTTGACAATATCTCTCTCTTGCTCACTGTGTGACTTCTTCTCTGGCCTACCCTCTCTGTTTCTCTCCCTTCCCACCTTTCTCCATCTCTGTCTCTCTTTCACTCTCCGTGTCTCTCTCTTTTCCCTGCTCTCTCGCTAATAAAAAGGCCACTGGTGCCCATAGTTTGGGCTGCTGCCAGGGCAGCTGGTTGAGCAGTACAGCAGCCATCAGTGTTGTCCGGTTTCAATACACCCATTCTTTCCTCTCTCAGTCCATTCTCACACTCCTGACACATACTAAACCAATTCCACCTAGTAACCTAGAGCCCAAGTTGTAAACATATAATTCAGTGGAATGGTCGTCATTCTCGTAGTGCTCCTATCTGTGTGTGTGTATTGCCAGGTCAAATGAGTTCTAACGTGTTGTGGTCGACACTGCAGATGTCGTGGCCTTTGTGAGTGGCCATTTTACGCTCTACTTTTCCTAGTCACAACTGCTATTAAGGCCAGCTTCCTCTGAACAAGATGGAGGCTCACCTCAACCCGAAGGGTTGTTTGTGCATTTGTAGGCATGACACTCTTTTATGGGCTTGGTGTCCTTGTGGTTATTATGGGGGAGAGAGGCTCCAAAGTTTTGAAGGCTGGCAAAGTAAGTCACATCCTGTTGAGTAGACAGAGCACTAAAAGGGACAGGTGATGTCGTTGTGCTGCACCTCTGTGGACAGCATGTAGGCTCCACTCTGCTGCATTTGGAACACACCAAGTGGTCCTCTTAGCCCTGCTTTTGGTATCTGTTGTGCCCACCCTGTCACAGTGTGTCTGACTATACTGGTCTTCATTAATTAACCAAAGACCCTCTCTCTTTCTCTCTTTCTTCTTCGCAGGACCAGGAAAGTCCAGATTCGAAACATTCCACCGCACTTGCAGTGGGAGGTCAGTGTGTTGGGTTTCTCAGAATTTGATGTTTGTGTGTCATTGTATACCTGTGTAAATAGGACATCAATTACTCAATTGTATTAATGGCAAGGCAGTTCAAGGATACAGAGCCAAAAATGGTATGAGGCCAAAAAATTCTACTAGGTGGGCAAACTTTTTCCACTTTCTGTTTACAAAGCAGTGTAGGAATTAGAAGTGTGTATATGTGTATACATATCACAGACACGTTGTTAAAACACATAGCTATTACATATCATGGTCAGAATCACTGTTACTTTTACTATGTTTCTCATTTGTAGAAAATGATCAATTCAGAAGTGGTATACATTCATTAAACAGATAGAATACTGAAAACATATTTCAGGTCTCCAATTAAGAACAAGTAGGAAACTGAACCAACAGGAATGGCACGGCATATTGATAAGTAAAGGGGAGATTATGGCACCTTACAAAGATTTGACCTCAGTCATCTTAGTCTGAATTGAAGTGAAAATTTAAAATTCATTGTTACTTTTGAGCAGGAAGCCTAAAACATATCTTCAGTTTAACACCTGTTAAATCGCATGGAGCATAGTCCATTTTCTCTGGCAATCCAGCATATTGTTTTTCTAATCCTCCCTTTGCATTTCTATGGTGAGAGGTTTCATTTGACTTTGTATTTTTATTTCATGTCTGTGAACTAAATTTCTGTAAGCCATCCATGCTTTGGTATTGCTTTATTTAAGCTCTGATACACTGATTTGTAGCCTTGGATGTCTTTTGTACGGATGCTTTCATACAGGACTAAAGAAAGTGTGGGATAGTATGATCGTCTTTAAACAGTTTTTAAAGTGGATTTTAGCCAGTCTGGTGTCTTTTCTGGTGGTCTGAGGTCCTTTCTCTCTCATTTAACTTCAAGCTCAACAACGCCATCAGTCTAATCACATCAAAATGCAGGGTCATGTTATATATTCATTCAATTCATTTAATTCAGCATTGATTGAAATTGAGGCAATTTTCAATTTACAAATTGAATTTAAAATCTTTCACTCAACTGACTGAATTGAAATTGAATTCACCCCAAACTCTGCTCTCTTGTCTTATCACTGTGAGCCTCATGAAAGCCTTTTTATTTAGCACAAATCCTCATGCCAGCCACTGTTAGTTCAACAGTCCTCGTGCACAGGCTGGCCCAACCACTGTGCCTGTATTCGTGACCGGCGCTCCCATTGATTTAAGCTTGATAGTGACGTTGTGCTGGCAGTGAGGTGTGAGCATCACCCAGGCTTTAGCACTATGCCCTCCTCGGACTCCTCAGAAGCACAGGAAATGTTGCAGCCTGGTTCCATATCAGCAGAGGCCATCAAATGCAGGGACTCTGAGAAACCCTAGCATGTTTTGTTTGTTTTTTTTCATCGGTGTGCATCGCTCCCATTTCCTGTCCGGACAGTGGAGATTCCTGCTGACTCAGTGAGGCTGCTGCGGTGGTGTGCACAAGCTGCTCTGGCTGGCTGTGGGAGCTCTGGCAGAGTGGCGGAATGGAGGGGGGTGTGGATCAGCGCTGCCTCTGACAGGCTGCTGCTCAGCTGAGGCGTGGCTCAGCTGGGCCGTCTCATATCTTTACGTCGTAATCTTTTTGGCCACCAGAGGGCACCCCTCACCACCACTGCCGTCTCCAGTGCTTAAGCATGGACTGGCAATAGCCAGCAGGACTCTTCTGTTTACAGAGCAGTGAAATCTCAGCCACATGCAAAAAAAAAAAAAGATGAAAAAAAGGAGTGGAGAACTCTAGGCCTTCAGGAAACCATTCTTCAGGGCCTTCTGCGCATTCCATAGGCAGCCTCTTACATGGTGCACTGTACATTGGCCCAGTGGCAATATTTGGTCCTGCTCTGATTTCTTATGAAGATTTTGAAGCACTGCTTGTCTGATGAGCGGTTCTCCCTGTGGTGTGTGGAGGTGTCATTAAGTAATATGGAGAAGCCATTTTTGCCTACCCTCTCAGAGTGCTGTGGTGCTCAGAGTAAATTCTAGTCACAAATGTATACTCATTTCTAGAAGTATCAATATATGTGTCTGTTCCTTAGGTACTTGATGGTCTGCTGGCTCAGTTTGGAACTGTGGAAAACTGTGAACAAGGTAGAATTTCTGTTGTTTTCTCCTACTTGTCCTGTATCATAAATGTTGGCTGTGGTTGTGACCAAAAGCTGTTATGTACTAGAAGATAGTCAGAATTATGGAAGGCAGACTTCTGATGAGGTCAGGTAGATGTCTGTGAAGAATTTGTGTTTAAGGTGTGAATGAGAGTAGTGTTTCTCTTCTCCTGACTCTTTCCCTCTCTTCAGTACCATTTCTTCCACTCACATTGTAAAATGAACTCACCATTTCATATCTTTAAAGTTTATTTTTTATTGATAAAATGTGGCATGAAAAATTGTGAAGAAACTGGGATTTTTCTGGTGTGTATGCATGTGTGTGTGTTGAACAAATATTAAGCCATACTCTCTTCTCCAGTGAACACAGACAGTGAAACGGCAGTGGTGAATGTTACATATGGAACACGAGAACAGGCTCGACAGTGAGTGAAAAATGTCCTTCTCTCCTTGGAATCAGCCTCTTAGTCACTTCCATTATATTATTGTGTGTAGTACATTGCTCAAACCTAATATAACAGTGTTATAATTGTAGACCAGGCGATGCTTTTAATACTTGCTTTGCTTATGTTTCCTGAGTTCATCTTTTTCTTTGGGGGAATGAATGAAATGAAATAATTTGTGCTGTTGATAGCGCAGGACATCACTTTACTATAATCACAGTGCTTCAAGTTTGTGCCTGATCAGTTGTTGGCATGGCTGTGCTCACATTAATAGTTAGGGTATCACTGACCTCTAGAGGTTTCTCACCAATATTGCAGCCACTTTGTAGTTCTGTAACACTTTTCACCTTGTATTGCACAACAAAAATAGACTATTTCCTTATCCTGTGTGTAGAGCTCACCCACTGCAATGAAGCAAACTGTGAGATAGACTAGTTTTTTCCATGGCTGTCACTCTTCACAGACAGAGTGCCACTAAATCTGTTGTCAAAGTGGCTGTTAATCTTACCCGGTATCTGATGATCCAAGGCACACATTTACATTTGTATAGCATGGAAGTTGACTGTTCATCTAAAATACATTTGTGTTAAAAGCATTAAATCTGACACAACTACCACAAATTTTCTCTCCTCGCGATGTATTCTGTGAACACGAAAGGACAGGAAAAGGGTCTGTGCGGTGTAGTGCTGACCCTCTTGCGTGCCCTCAGGTCTTGAGTGGGGGCATGAAACATGGGGCCAGCCTGTGATGAATATCATGCCTGACATCAGGATTACACATAGTACATTGGTAACTCATTTTTATTTTCGTTTGCCCCGTAAAAATCGACAGGTAGGGAGACAAAGGACTCCGTATAGGAGTGGTATAATTATTCCCAGTGTGCCTCGGGTCCCCAGGTAACAACACCCTCAACACACTTGATCAGGAGCACATGCATTGTCATGGATTTTGAGTTACCTTTCCTGAGTTTAGTAGAGAAGAATAAAGAGAACAGTAGAGAAGGTAAAGCTATGTATTTTCGTGTAGTTTAGCTGAAGCTGAGTAGTGATGTAATCTGTTTTAAAAAAAGCACTCAAAAATTACTGCACACACCGGTGCTTGTTTGTTAAATCCAGAAGGATCGTGATGTCATAAGTGGACAGGGTCGTTTGCGTGCTGACCCCTTAGCTCCTGCTGCCTGTCTATCTTTGTAGAGCCATCCAGAAGCTGAATGGTCACCAGTTTGAGAACAATGCCTTGCGCGTTTCCTACATCCCAGATGAGACGTCCACTTCTGAAGGAAGCCAGGGGCCTGACAATGGGCGCCGCTCAGGATATGGGGCTCGCGGTGGCCCCAGGCAGGGCTCGCCCAACTCTGGGGGACCCCCAAAGCACCAGCACACTGACATCCCCTTGCGCCTCCTGGTGCCCACTCAGTACGTGGGAGCCATCATTGGCAAGGAAGGGGCCACCATTCGCAATATCACCAAGCAGACCCAGAGCAAGTGAGTTCCAGCCTCTCAAAGGGATCCAAGGGCTTGGTGAACCACAGGGTGCAGCACAGCTGTCCAGCCTTTTCCCTAGGAGCTACAGCCCAGGACTTTTTAGCTCCACCTGAGTGTCAGCTATCAAATTTCCCAGTCAAACCAGTGGGAATTCTATTAACAGTTTGGAAAGGTTGTAGTGGTGTTAGATAGATTTGTAATTATGTGAAGAGATAGCTGCTGGGGGTGTCATGTTATCAATCCAGAACACTGAAATGCATATTGTGAGAGGGGAAATTGGGCCTTGGTCTGTGAAAAAAATTCATCCTCTGATGTCCAGTGATCTAATTTTAACCATTCTAAAACCAGCTCTTAACCTCTGTGTTGTTCTTCCCTTAACCCAATCTGCACATCACTCTTCCACAGTGGCTCAGTTTGTTGAATATCATAATCCATTTCTCATAAATCCAAGGGCATCCCAACTCTCAGAATGTCTATCTTGTCAACGAATACCTGTTAAAATGACTTATGTGTGCTTAGCAGGCATTTTTATCCAGAGCAATTCATGTTGCTTACCATTTTTTTATGTATCCATTACATAGAGGCATGTAGGGTTAGGCTTTTGGTTTCAAACCACCCTCCTTACCACTGCAACACACTGCTGCCCTGTGTGTACCCTTTGTATATGCAGATTTTCCATCTGTAACTGCCCGAAGTTACCTGGTGGGTCTATTCTTGGGCATGATTTTATGTTTGTCTGCATCCTGTTGATGGTCTTGTTGTCTCCCTACCCCATCCCTCAAAGGATTGACGTCCACCGTAAGGAGAACACAGGTGCTGCTGAGAAGCCCATCAGCATCCACTCTACCCCTGAGGGCTGCTCGGCCGCCTGCCGCATGATCCTGGAGATCATGCACCAGGAAGCTAAGGACACTAAGACGTGAGTATGAACACCCCACCACTAAGACAGCCCCATAGAGCTCTGACGAAGCTAGAGGTAATCGATGCTCTGGCTGGTGGGTTTCACTGTTGCTTTTCTACTAAAGTGAAATGTTTTGGGGAAGGGTGAGCCAGGATGGAACTAGGCCAAATAGTTCTCTGGGGATTTTGATGAATCCACAAACGCCCATCTGTCACGCTCCAAACAACGTTAATGGTGGGTGTGGGACTATGTTAATATAGTCCAATGCTAAATTACATACAATTCACATTCACGTACATTCAGCACCTGGTTCTGTGTTTTACACAATGATGATGTTTATAAGCCTTTTGTTTCTGTTTTTTGGGCAGTATTGTCTTTGGTTATGTTTGTGTATTCTGTCTTCTCCATTGCCCACACCCATTGCCCATTGTGTGTGTGTGTGTGTTTGTCCTAGGGCTGAGGAGGTGCCCTTGAAGATACTGGCTCACAACAACTTTGTGGGGCGACTGATTGGGAAGGAAGGGCGCAATCTGAAGAAGGTGGAGCAGGACACGGACACAAAGATCACCATCTCCCCGTAAGTCACTGCCACATGCACATACACACATACACATACACATACACTCACATTCACAAAAACCAGCAGTATTTTCTGCTAGTGTGCTAGTCTTACGTGCGTTTTTTTCAGAAATCAGACAGAGATGGACAGGAGTTGCTCTGTGAGGGAGATCACTTGGGGTTCTACTGTATATGGACAGTGCACTCATTGTCCATTAACATAGTTACTGGGCATGCATGCTTCCACATGCTCCCGGCATTAGTACTCTTAAACCAGTGGCGGGAGGCCCCGATCCTCATTTGGCTCACAGTTCAGTAGATGGCACATGTGACTCTCAATCCTGTAGGTAGCTCATAAACACTAGACATTAGAGGTGATTTCATTTCCTGTCCAGTCCTTACCCCCAACTGATTAATCCCCAGACCTGAGACAGAATGAAAATGTGAACCCTCCTTGGTCCTTGGGGGACCTGCCTTGATCATCACCGCTCTAAGCCTTGTCTTCCTTTTCTCCTTTCTTCCTCGCCTCTTCCTCCTCTCCAGGTTGCAGGACCTGACCTTGTATAACCCAGAGAGAACTATTACAGTAAAGGGGCCCATTGAGGCCTGCTGCCTTGCAGAGCAAGAGATCATGAAGAAAGTGCGCGAGGCATATGATAACGATGTCGCCGCCATGAACGTGAGTATGGCCTGCGTCACAAGTCCCTGCAGTGCTCTGCTGTTTGGCTGTGTGTTGCTGTCCGCTCCTGCCAAATCTCTGTGTACCCCTCAGTGCCAGCTCAAGTTCCTTCAGTTAGGGGGGACAGCCTGCATACTGGAAAGGTTAAATTTACTTTAAAGGGATACTCCAACATTTTTGGAATTCACTTATTTGCCTTCAACCCCAGAGTCTGATAAGAGGGTATATACCGTTCTCTTCTCTGTGCATCTAATAACCCAGTCTGACGGCGCTACCGCTAGCCTAGCTTAGCATAGTCGCTGTAAGCGCATTGGATACGTTGGATGGTGTGACTTACACCAGACCCTGGCCTCCCCTGTCTATTATCACAAGTTTTTACAACACACCGACCCATGATCGCTAAGTTTTTGTTCCATTTGAAAGGCTACACAGAATCTGACTGTGAACTGTGCGCTAGCCAGCTGATAGTTTATCGACTTCTCAAGCTCTCTCAAACTCTCTGATTGCGCATCACCTGGCAAATAGTGCAGGCAATCACTGCGCCTCTGCCTAGGTAGTGGTGCTTCGCCAAAATATAGTTCCTTATATGCATCTGCTTATAAGACTGTTGTGTCTCATTTCATACAGATATTTCTATATAAGGTAAATGCACAAGTCACACCATGAAAATAGGAACACTTTGGAGTTGTTAGGAAGTTTATTTTGTCACTGAGGCGAAATGTATCCAATGCACTTACAGCGACTATGCTAACGTAGGCTAGCGGTAGCGCCGTCACACTGGGTTATTGGATGCACAGAGAAGAGAACGGTATATACCCTCTTATCAGACTCTGGGGTTGAAGGCAAATATGTGAATTCCAAAAATGTTGGAGTATCCCTTTAATAAGTACAATCAGTCAGAAGTTGTTGCCATGTTGCCAAATGCTTGGTGGGGTAAGATGAAATTATTGGTGGGCTAGGTCCTGTAGAACCAAGCCTTAGAACTCCCTCCCCCATCACTGCCCAAGTTACTTTAACAATTAAAATCTACACTATGGTTACTGCATTCAAGGCCTAATGGTCAGGTATAGGTGCTCGTTAGTAAGCTTTTTCCTGTTTGTTTTTAACACAAGTGAACTAACATGAGCAAAAAACAATAAAGAGAAACCCAAAGAAATGAAAATCTATTGTCATAGTTTATCGTAAGCAGCTTGTCCAACAGGTTCACAACACTTTCACTGTTGCTGTTAAATGCAGCATGAATGTGTTCATCAAGTATCCCCACATAATAATACCAACAGTTCCCTTTGGTCTCTTACTCAAGGCCATTTACAAATGTATGTCTGTATGACCATGAAAACAGTATTATTGTTTTCAGTTTTAAAATGTAACATTTGTGTCTGGTTCATTGTTAAAATATTTACACATGCCCGCAGGCTGAACAGTTAATAAACTGTACTTGTCATTGCTTGTATAATGAACATTTTAACTGTAGTAGCAACAATTGTGCATCTTAGCCACATTCTATCTGTTGTAAATAGAAAATGATGACACTTTCAGGACCTCCCTGCCAAACACAGAAGTTACCAATCCCCCTAACAATATAGAAAAATGAAGCCGATAATGCAAACAAATAAAGTGACGTTAAGGCTGGCAAGCCTACTCAGTCTTGGGTTGCATCCAGGGTTTCAGTAAGTGTGTAAACCTCGAGCAGGTAGTGCTAAAAGTCCTTTCCATATTTAAAAGACAGTACTTTCAGATCCATTCTATGCATTATGTACTCTATCTTTGGCGAAAGCTGTTATCCTGTCTGATGTGAATCTGCCCCTCTGAAGCCAAAGAAGAGGGTGGAAGGCTGTTGCCATGGAGCTGGTGTGGAAAGAGGCCATCTTGTTTGTCCTCTAGAGAACTGGGAGTGTGTGCTCCCCCTATTGTCCTACCACCAGACCCCACCATGTTCCCACACAGGCTTGAACCATCAGAATGGTCTTAAATGGTCTTAAATCCATCCATCTCTTTTCCCACTTCATATTTTTCTTGTGCAGTGAAAGACACTAGAAAGATGTTTGATCAGGCTGCTTCAGGCATCTTAAATGCGGCATTGGTTTTATTATATTCAGTCAAGTACAGAAATTGTTTGAGAATAATTGTAAATATGCACTTTAAAGACAGTACCTCAAGTTATTGAATAATCTATCTGACACAGTAAAATAGCTGTATCTTATATCTATCTGTATCTTATATCTATTGATATAAACTAACAAAGTAAGCTGTGGCATCTCCCTGCTGGGAGAGAGCTGCGCAAATGTTATCTAAAGACCGACAGAGATGTGTGTGCACACACAGGGCAAGCATGGTTTGCATGCAGTGCTTGAGTGAAGGGAACCAATGTACCTTGTGTATTGCTGTTTTAAAGAAGAATGTAACTTCAAATAAGTGGCTCACGGCTAAAGGGATGAATGCCTCATGTGGAAAATTAGGTTAGGGCATTGTAGCCTGAATTCTGCGTTGAGGATGGTGACTCAACACGGAAGTGGTACCGCCATGTGTAGCATGAGAAACAGTAAGTTAAAAGGAAAGCAAGCTAGCACGTGTTTGCATGTTGATTTAGGTGGGTGATGAGACGTCATTCATACTTAAGACTTTAAGTTATGGCTTGATGACTTTGCTGTTGTTAAAAAAAGATTTTGACTCTAAAATTTAACTGGTGGGAAATGGACGAATCGCTATAGGCGGTGTTGGACAAACTGAACAGAGTGGCAAGCTGCTAGCGTCTGAGTCTGCTTCTGGCTAAGTTACCTCTGGCAGATGCTTTTTAAACTGCAGCAAAGTGAGGAGTGAGAAATGCACCGCAGTGCTCTGTTAGTGTCTGACAAAGCACATGAAAGAATAAGCCTTGTGTTGGAATATCTCATCCAAAAAATGAAAGTAGCATTTTTAATGTTCAATAATGTGAACGTCCTTTTACTGTGATGTTGTGTGCATATTCATTTTCTCATTGGGGCTGAACTCAAAGCAATTAAACATCAGGATAATAATTTAGTGGCTGGGTTTTGTGACATGATAAAAATATGTGCTTGAAAGTAAATAGTGATTTGTGCACTTGCAAAATAAGTAATTGCTTCAGCTTTACTGTTTAAACCTGTTTAACTTTAACTAATCTGACTGGATTTTTTTTTCTCTCCTTTCTCTCTCCCATGTCTATCTCCCTCTTTCACCAGCAACAGACTCATCTGATCCCAGGGCTCAACCTCGGTGCACTGGGGCTGTTCCCACCCTCCTCCTCCCTGCCCCCACCACCCCTTGGCAATTCTGCTGCTGGTGCCCCCTATGGATCATTTGGAGTAAGTACATTTCAGAGCAGGCAGATGAGATCAGTGGCTAATATGGTACATCACCCCTATATTCAAAATGAACATGCATTTTACATGTGCTCACTGCTGTCTTTTTATTCAAGACTTAATAAAGTCTTGATTTGAACTAATAAGACAATACACTAGATGCTGTTATTTCTCACCCTTATTTCGTATCAGCTAATCAGCAGTGTGATTGTCCTTCTAACATGTATGGAAGGATAAACAACTTAAATGTCAGTGGATCTTGTACTTATCACTGGAGATTGAGGACAACACTACACTATAGCTGTACAGAATTCAAGTCCATCATTTCATGGCCAGAGGGTTGAGAGTGATACTACTTCCTCTCTTCAAAGACCAGCTGTGTGGTTTTAGAATCAGGACAGGTTATATTATTGTGAAAAAAACTTGTTGTTTTGTAACTTAATAACTTTTATAAAGTTGTTTTATAACTTTAACTGAATTTTAAGGTTGCTTCTTAATAGCATTTCAGTGAGCAACATTCCATATGTACACACATTTCCACCAAGTATAAGTATAAGAACGTTTGAATAAAATCTATCATGGAAGTTTCTAGACCTTGGTTCAGTGCTCTTACCCTTTTGACCACAGCTGTTATGTCTGTCTGCAACACTCTGCTACAACCTAAGTATGACCCCAGATGGAACAGGTTCCAGATGTCCAAACGATTTGCAGGCACATTGTGGAAATGCACCCTGGGGTCCTGCCATTGAGGAAAGACCGTGCACTACGCTAAACACAGTGGTGCACTCTGATCACAGCACTGATCCCCTGCTGGTCATCAGCGCCCACAGTCGCCCTCTCAGCTCCTGAGCAAAGCGCCGCTCAGCCCAACGCTCCGCGTGGAACACTGTCTGTTTTTGGTCCTTTATTAGGCAAGGCACAGTTTGGAGCAGTCGTGCCTGATTATGAACGTGACATGATCTGAAATTAGAGGCGTTTCTCCTGTTGTTTCTGTGACGGCGCCAAAGAAGCGTGACTTCCACCTGCCTCATAAGGCTCCCTTTACTCCTCCCAGGCTCCAGAACAGGAGACAGTCCACGTGTACATCCCTGCCCAGGCTGTGGGTGCCATCATCGGCAAGAAGGGCCAACACATCAAACAACTGAGCCGCTTTGCTGGGGCCTCGATCAAGGTGAGGCTTGGGCCGAAAGCTGGGTAAATTGCAGGGACGCATCCATTGCATGTTAAATGCACTTAGTAATGCAGGAGCACCACTGAAACTCCTCTTGGTCCTCAATTCTCACTCTGGCAGCAAACACGCTACCACTCTAGGGGTGATCCCTGAGGACAGCAAATTCATTGAGAGTTTGGCTTGACATACCAATCATTTATAAATTAGTGTGGTAAAGGCATCTTATGTAGATGGAGCACTTTTACATAGATCCTCCAGACATGGTCATAGAAATGTGAGCTCTTCAGTCTAGACCTTGGTTTTCAGGAATTCTTATTGAAAGTTATCAAATCTTTCCCCAGATTGCTCCAGCTGAGGCTCCAGACTCCAAGATGCGCATGGTCATCGTAACTGGTCCCCCTGAGGCTCAGTTCAAGGTGCTGTTCTCAGTGAACCCAACATACCTGTACTCAACCATGAGAGCTCAGTCTACTGTCTAATGTATGCTGTTACTGCCATAAGACTGTCATGCTTCCTGTGTTAGTTGGTCTTACGTTGTATATACAGACAAGTTCACTGTCTCATATGCTCACATACCTGATGGTGTCGGTCACTGAGGGAAGATCATACACCACACTCACCCCAATGATGCGCTCTGATCACAATGCTGAGACCGATTCCCCTGTTCATGTGCCTGTTCTTGCTCATCTGTCAGTCTCTGCTGCGCATGTGCTGACTGGCTCTTTGTTGCCGTCCTACAGGCCCAGGGTAGGATCTACGGCAAGCTGAAGGAAGAGAACTTCTTTGGGCCCAAGGAGGAGGTGAAGCTGGAGACCCACATCAAGGTGGCGGCCACAGCGGCTGGCCGCGTCATTGGAAAGGGTGGAAAAACGGTGAGACAGCTGTCATGCGAGTATAGATGTGCAGATATGTTTACTCATATGTGAACAGCCACATGAATGTTATATGATTGTGTCAAACCCTTTCGTCATTGTAAAAATTGGACTGAATTGATTGAGGACGATTCCATTTTCCAAAATACCAACGCTACTGGTACAATTAATATACGCCCTCTCTCCTTTCCCAGTTGTCTTTTTCTAACCACCCTAAAAAGTGAATGCCATTGGCCAGTGTGATGGCACTCAGAGTAAATGTCTTGTGGAAGCATTTTACCATGTTCACCGTGATGGTTAATGAAGTTCTACCTCTCAGGTAAACGAGCTGCAGAACCTGACTGCAGCAGAGGTGGTGGTCCCGCGCGAACAAACTCCCGATGAGAATGACCAGGTCATTGTAAAGATCATCGGACACTTCTATGCAAGCCAGGTGAGATGTCTCCGCTGCAGCATCCATCAGAAGGCTGCTTATAAAATAGTGTAGCTCACACGATAGTGACATAAATTGTGAATATTTGACCTTGCTTGCAAGTTAAGACATTGTGGTTGCATTGACTACCCTCCCAAGCTCATATTCTACTGTTTTATGCTGTGTTGTTTGCACCATTAGCGTGTGCTAATGACACATCATATATTGCCTTAATATTGGGAGCACTTTGTATTGGCTGCATTCACAGAGAAAAGCAGCCACAATTATTGACTTCAGATTACAACTGTGCCTTTGGGCACCACTGTCTGTGTGTTCGTCTGTCTCACTCCCTTTCTGTCTGTCTCTCAGCTGGCACAGAGGAAGATCAGGGACATTCTGATGCAGGTCAAGATGCAGCAGCAAAAAGGCGGCTTGGGGGGACCCCAGGGGCCACACCAGCTGCCCCCCGCCGAGCCTGGCAACTCTCAAGGACTGGCACAGGGACCCCAGCCTGCCCGCAGGAAGTGAAGGGGGGGCGGCACTTTTTCTGGACCACCGTCACTGAGTGGAGAGACAGACAGACAGACAGACAGCGACCCGAGTAGGGAGGGGGTGCTTGTGAGATGGGGAATGAGAAATTGAGAGTGAGAAACATAAAAAGAAAAAAAAAACGGAGAACATAGAATTGAAAACGGAGACCAGATGCCAGGTCAGCGAGTGACCAGAAATGGAGTGAGACGTAGGGATAGCTTCTACAGGGCAGACGGGAAGACTCGTGCTCCTGGGCAGAAGAGTGTCCCCTGTTTGTGTGCTTCAGACAGAGCAGCTTTTCTGATGTTGGGTTATTTATGGTTGCGCTGAGAAACTGCTCAGCACATACTGTGTTCACAACATTGCTGTGATACTGTAGGGATATAAATGCCATGAGACAATTGCAGAAAGGTTGTGAGGATGATATGTGCTTTGGGGGATGGGTGGGGGGAGTCCTTTGGTCTAAGGGTTCCCTCTGAAATGCACTCCCACGGGTTCCTGGGTGAAAGCTGCCATTCATTTCCAGTCACTCTTATGCTTAAAGGAGGTTTTCTAAAAGATATAAATATTAAATAGGTTTGCATGTGTGTGGCTATGATATATTTTATATAGAATACACACACATACACACATTTATTGATTACATATATATATGTCTATATGTGTGTATGTATGTATATATATATATATATATATATATATATATATATATATATATATATATATATATATATATATATATACACACATACATACATACATACATACATACACACACACACACACACACACACACACACACACACACACACACTATTCTATACAAATTGCAGTCCAGGGTGGCAAGGGGAGAGAGACTGGGAAACCATTTCCTGCGCTGGGCTTGAAATGGATGACCCAGCCTATCAGCAGCAAGGGGCAGGGCCACTGTTGTTAACACTTCTCTGGAATTCCCTTGTGGGAAGGCTGCAAGGAAAAAATAAAATAATTGCATGAGAAAAAAGGTTGTAAATATAATCTTCATGAATTTGAAAAGTGCTGCTGCAGGTGACCATTCATCCTTACGTGCAGTGCGGCTGAGACCCAGGCAGGTGGAAATAGGAGGGGAACATTGTTCCCCTTCACCCCTGTCCTGTCCAGGGATTTCAACATCCTTTGGTGATCTTAGCAGTGAAAGTACAGTGAGCATGCAGGTAACAACTGGCCTTGCAGTTCTATTGCAGGAGCTAGTTCCAGAAGAAGTGATTCAAAGTAAACCAGCCATTATTGCTGGTGAGAGGCCTGCACGCAAACGGCATATTTTATATATATTATATATATTGTACGTGAGTTAACCCTGGCCCTGCTCTTTGGTTGTGTGAACCAGTTGGAGGGAATGAAGTCTCTGAAGTGAGGTTGGATTTTCCTGGCTGCTGACCATGTTCTAAGGGAGGAAGTCTGTGCTGAATTGCCACGGCACTGTGTGTCGGGCCCCAGCTATACTGTTAAACTGGGAATCTGAGGAGAACCAAGGTGTGGTGCATCAGGAGTCTTTGACACCACCACTGCCACCTGTGCCAGTCATTTACTGTAACTCTGCACTGTGGAAAAATTCAATCATGGAGCTTCACATCCAAAAACAGTGGAGTCAAACGACTAGTTTCTGCACCACTGCATGTAATAACAGGTAAAAGGAAGTAAGCTCCTTTAATATTTTACCTTTTTCTCTGTCGAGAAGATTAGGTAGAGACATTTATGGAGACGCTCCATTGACAGGTCTCATACGTTTCTGCCTCCATGTACCACTATGAGGCCTGCACAACAACTCTAATCTATGTTTATTGCACCTGTGCATTGAGACACAACTATTTCTCTTAAGGTGGGCGTGGTCCATAACAAACCAACCTTTATCCTCAAAAGTTATGTGAAGCCATGAATGTGTTGATGCCACCCCCTTTTTTATCCTTGCCCACTTCAGAGTATCCACCCCTTGAGTTGCGGAAGGGATCTGTAGAGAAATGGTTTCTTCCTTTCTCCTCTTTCCCGAAGTTCTGCCAGTAAGCTCCTGCACAGAGAAAGGAGAGAAAACAGGAGTTCTCACTATTATGAAATATAGGAAAGATATTAAATAAAAAAAACCTACCTCAGGGTATTGTTACCTCAGTGTTTGTTCCTTTTTTGGCTTGCTGGTGTTTTATATAAAAGCTGATAGTCTTGAATATTTTATTTTTTTTTAAGGAAAGTATTTTTTTTAGGTTCTGTCTTGTTGCTTTCATGTTTTTTTGGGTTTTTTGATGCATGTTTGATTTTTTTTAATCAGAGAGAACCTGGGATTATACTAAAAGTTGAAATACAAATATTTGGTGGAGAGTGACTGAAAACACTGTCATTATGATTTTAGGATAGTCTCCGGGTGTCTCTGAAGCATTAAGATTTTGAAATGCTTTTGTCAATGAGGAGTGGAGTTGTCTTTGGCAATCAATCATTCCATTTGAGCTGACTACAGATGGAATTGTCACATCCTTGTGGGGTAAGTTTCGGTGTTGTTACACATCTGAGCATCACACATGCATTCATTAATGTTTTTTCTTAAAAAAAAAAATGATATCAGTCTTGATGAGAGCACCCCTTGCCACCCGACTCCATCCTTAGCGCTGTATGAGGTCTGGTTTCTCTAAACCTAAATCTGATCTGTTAGAGTCTGGTGAGGTTCATACACTGTAACATTTGCATAGTATACAGCACACTGAGCATCCTGAGAGAACATGAGTAACTCAACAGCCCATTCCCACAGGGCACAAATCCAGCTTGGTGTTGACGCTCTCAGCATTGACCAACACCGTGATCACATCACCAGAACGTGCTGAGAAAATTGCGTCATTGCTCATAATTGAAAACCAACTCCGTGTCCCACCTCAAACGACTGATTCATACTTCATGATGGACTCCCATCACCTTTGAGACTCAAACTGGTGTCAGCTTTCAGTGTGTTTACATGAGAATTTTTTGAGCTCTGTTTTGAATGTGAATATTTATAGAAGTGAAATGCCTGCAGAACACTTCTCCTCATTGACTGTGCTGTTTGCGAGCAAATGTAACACTGTGCGTGTTTTTATAATTCATTAATGAAAAGGGTTTTAAAATGGATTTGGGTGGGGGATGTTAAAAAGAAGGGGGGGGGGGGCAGAAAAAAGTAGAAAGAGAACCTATGGCCTCATTTTATTGTTGAAAATGTTTGTGAAATTTTTGTACATGAATCAGGGGTGCTTGGAATGTTTTGAAATGGGAGCAACTAAAAAAAAAAATCTTAAAAATAAGTACATAAATAGATTTAACCTGTACATAAGATGTAAAAGAGCAGCTAAAAGATTAATTTTTGTATTTTTTAAATGATTTTAAAAAGAGACAAAAAATGTAAAATGGATGGAAAGTTACTGAAACAAAATTCAAAAGACCAGAGCAAGACTTTGTCAGATTGCATCTTTTGCAGCCTACTTTATCACAAAAAGGACATTGGAGGCTAACAACTTTTTACATGCTCACTTACTATTAACAGGTGAAAGTCTATTCTATTATTTGTGCTTCCATTTATAAAGACAGCAAGTTCTTGTCAGGAGCTTTTGTTGTAATTGGAAAGGTGGTTGAAATTCTCTCCATTCTAGGATATGCGTTTGATATAAGAATTTGATTGGTTGTGTTTCTTAGTGCTCACAACTGATTGGATGTGAATGTTGGTGAAAAGCCTTTGCATTTTGTTGCTCCATAAAGCAGCGAATGAAAAGAAAGAGGTAATTACTCACGGAACACCAAATTTGTGAAAATTCAACAAAAGTCTATAAGAAGTCTGTCTTTTCAAAACCATAGAGCTCTGTTCATTGACATCAAGACATTGGTTTGTTAAGAATGCAGCCTTTTTGTTTTTTACTTTTTTCATTGTTTTTGTCATTTAACAGCAAGCTTTATTTGGACAGGATATCTGGTTACTTACTGTGTCACCACACAGAAATTGAAATATCAGAAAGAAAAATGATTGGGAGGAATATTTCTGGAAAAAAATGGTCCTGAGAGTTTAACTGATGCAAACAAAAAGGAAGAGGGTTTTTTCAGACAGGGAAAAAGGTGGTAAAGGGGGAATGGTCACTGTGATATTGCTAATGGGATATCGAGGATGCTCAGTCTCTGAGGGTGTTGCATTCACTGTGATGCAAAGAGAGAGAGAGACCTGGATTGACTCAGCATTTAGCTAGCTGCTCAGGTGTGCTGTGTCTAGGAGGTGGAGTTGAAGCTGTCAGTTTGCTGCTGCTCGAGGGAAGGTTTCTTGTGTGAGGTTGGGAGCTAGTGCAGTCAGTCTGAATGATGCATCTCTCCAAAGAGTTAATTCCACTCCTTTTTTCTCTCCATCTCTGTCTGCAGAATCCAGGATTATCCCTCTTTCTCCTTCTCTCCTGCTCCTTTCCTTCACAAACCGAGCCTCCCTTTTTTTCCACTCACTACCTTTTTTTAATATTTAAACAACATGAAGACATTTTTTCATTGAAATTTTGAGCCAGAGTTGTTTCAGGAGTGTAGTGGATTACTACTGAGTTCTCACCCTCTACCTGGCCTTGTTTGTGCCTGTTGACTCAGTTTCCTGTATTTTTTTTTTAGGTTAGATTTATTCATTTGCCTTTTTTTCTTCCCAGTTTTTTCCTGTTGCTTTTGTTTGGAAAAAGTAGTTTTCATTCAGATTTTTAAATGCACAAATATAGCTAGCTTATATATATATATATATATATATATATATAGCTAGCTTATATAGCAAAAGATAGCTTATAAAAATGGCAGTATGTGTAATTTAATGACATGCGAGACAAAATAACTGTGCCAAACTTGTTTAAGCAAATGAAGAGTAACTTTTTCACCTGAAGCAGATGAACTGGTGATTGAAGGTGCCGCAGTGGCCGGTTTATTTAACATGGTGACACATTAATGTAGGGACTAAGTACAGTTTGGAGTTTCACGTTAGCCACGTTCAGCAGGTTCAATAGCCCGTTTATCAGCACTCTGATGTAATGTCCCTCTGCTAACAAAATAAAATTCCTCTGAAATGGGTCTTTTGTCTTTCACATGTATGAATGGCAGCCACAGTAATATTGGCGTCATCTCTCCTGTTTACAGTTGGTGTTGGTCTGGATTTGCTGGTTTAATGTGGCAGTATCGGACACACCACTCCCAGACTCACAGCACATGCCTTTTTTGGTCCCGTAAAAGGCACCCCCATGTTTTAGCAGTCAACATATTTAATTTTATGTACTGTATATACCAGGGCAAACTAACTTGGAAAAAGCAGGGTAAATCAGATTTCATATTAAGAAGACATACATCATGATATTTTTATTCTGTTCAGAAATGCTTACAGCACCGGTGCTACAAAGAAACAAACCTCATGCTGACCTAGGAACGCTACCTCAAGACTTAGCCATATGATTGTTTATTTAACCAGACAATAACCAGTGACAGTGCATGTACTAGTAATTTTCAACTCATTCTGAGTTTTCATTTATTTATTTTATGTTTTCTGTTTTAATTTCCCTTCCTCTTGGTTTTAAATTACTTCTCTGACAGAGAGTTGGGACTGTAACAGGTAAAGAAGGTGGAGAGTTTGGGGAGGGGGAGAGGAAGCGTTTGTTTCAAGAGGGGTCAGAGCAAAGCCTTTGCAGTGTGAACAGGATCTTTTTAGGAGCTATAATGTTTTTAAAAGCTTGGCAATGTCTTTCTGAGTGGAGGATTTTCTAATTTGAGAAGTAAAATGTCTCACGGTCATTTCAGAGGTTGTGTGTTATGGGTCTTCAGGCTATTTGCTGTCACCTAGAGCAGAACATTTTTCACTGAAAGGACAGCAAATGACTCTGCAGGTAGCCATCAACCTGGGCCTAATGCATGTGCTGAAAAGTTGCAAAAACAGGAAGAATTGTATACCTCAATGTTACCATGCTCCAAGTGTTAAACACTTTAATGATTTACCACAAACTGTCCTAACCCTCAACTGCCATACTTCGGCCCTGCCCCCTTCCTCCAATCCCTCTGTCTCTCTTCATGTCCTTAATCAAGGGGCACAATACCTGTAACCATTTCATTTTTTTGTTGATCTACCTCTTAGGAAGCATAACAAAATAAAAAACAGCATAAAATGGGTTTTTAAAAATAAAAATGAGAACTGAAGAACTGGGTAGTGGCATAGCCATATACTGTAGTTATTATTATAAAAAAATAAATACTTGTACTTTTTCCAAAGATGATTTTTTCCAGCTAGCAATTTTGAAAAGACTTCAAAAACAACACAAAAAAACTAAATTGGAAGACATGAAATTGGCAAGCTTTCAGAAAGGGAAAGGCCTGTTATATTTCATTTTCCAATTGCATTATGTTGTTCAGTTAAACTCATAAGTTTTAACCTCAGATCCTTCATTTTCTGTTTGTTTCTGATTTCTTTTTAAAATGACCTGGGATTGTATTGTGTTTGATGCATTAGAACTCATGCTCTGAACTGCAGCGTTAACTAATAATGCAAGAGGTGTCAGAGTGGCATGGTATTTTAACGATCTGTGAACAAAGATGCATTTCGCTCATGGTGTCATTTGAGGGGGAAGGGTGAGATCTGAACCACACTGTTTCTTTGTTTCATGGTACCTCTACACCCTCTTCCTGTTTTTTTTTTTAGCTCTCAACACTTGTTTTAACTCCTTGTAAACAAACAGCATAGAAATGAATGTGTTATTAAAAGATGAGAAACCAGAGTCCTTGTATACCGTATAATTGCCTGTCCTATTCATTGACACCATTCTTGTCTATTGTGATGCTGTTCGCCACGTTGTTCCTGCTGAGATGGATCATGTCTGAGCTTGCTTGACTTTTTTTAAACAAAGTTTGTATTCTTAAGAGTTCTTTAAAAGTTACAAACCAAGTTGTAGATATCGACTTTATGTAAGACTTGGGCAAATGCTGGCTGCAGTGCTCTGAATGTTTGATACATTTTTAGTTGCGGTTTTCCAGCTCAGGTCAATTGATTTTGGAATTTTGTTCCTGCACTTCCTATAAAGTCCTGCTAGATGGGGATGTAGGATAAATGTGCATAACTACATGGAACATGGTATTAAGCATTCATTCCCAAGTGGGGGCAGAGATGCTTGCGTCTCATTATCTTATTAATTATGCACTGATCACCTAAAATGACATATATTGCCCAGTTCACTCAAGGGAATTCAGCCAAGCTGCAAAGAGACTACAAGAGTTAATCACTGCCCTCCACTGGCAAACTGGATTGCACAGCTCCACAGGATACACACGCCCAGCCCCTGCTCTAGATAAGCACTTTTGTTACTCCTGTAGCAATTCCTAAGGATCTTTGCAACAAGAGAATTTGCTCCAGAAATGAGGAAATAAGTACTTGATCATTCCTTTAGGATGGTTAGGGGAGGAATTTAATACTGATCAATCATTACACTTTCCAAAAGGGGTTGTAGGGTGATTGTCTTATCCATATCGTTAATATGAAATGAAATATACAAAACGTTTTATGTAATTATGTAATCAATGTTTTTCAGTTTTGTTGTCCTCACCCGGCTCAGGCAGGAGCCCAGAGCCGGGTGAGGAAAACAAAATTGAAAAACATTGATTTGTGGACGATAAGAATAGCAGGAATGTACAGCAAAGAAGCAGGAGAGGAGGGGCAGGGAAAAAGATGGCAGCGTACCTAGGGGACGGGAGGCAAGGGACTGGCATAATCATGAGGGCGACCCTAAGGCAGTCAACACCAGATCACGGCACAGAGTCCATGCCATGATAAAGTGACAGCAATGATCACTTAGTCCACTAGAGACTCTATGATCCATACCAGCACCAGGCCATGTTCCTCAGATGAAGGATTTACTGTATAGACACTGTGTATTAGACACATTGTGTAAGTCACTCTGATAACATCTGCTAAATGACAATGATGTAATATAATGTATTCTCAAACTGTGTCTGTCATCATACATGTCTTGCAAGTGTGGACAACAGTTAAATTACAGGTTGGGCTAAATGTTTAAATAATGTAATTTATCACTCAAATCATCTTTCTTTTCAAGTATTAATCCCAGGCAACTTTCTAGATCCTGTCCTTGGTTGCTATCTTTCATAGCTGTTCTGATCAGTACTCAACTGGTGTCAAATGCAAATCAGTTCAGAGGTATGTATGACCAGATGACACTTTTGAATCCATTTACATCACATTTGTTGTAAGCATTTATCAGGGGCAGGTAGTTTGAGGTGGGAAACTGCCACAACCGTGAATGGTTTAATAGATTCTTGAGATGCATTGGTAGGTATGGTGAGAACCTTAAAAGACTGCTTTAGCCTGGGACTTTGACTTCCATGTGTTGGGTGACACATGTAGTTCAGCTAAGTCATCTTAGTCATGATGATTTGAGGGCACCACAAGAAAAAATAATCCATTACACATTTGCATGCGGTCCTCAAGGATGTCACAGCATTTTTTTTCAAGGATTTTGTGGATGCAGAAGGGAATGGAATTTACACAAGGGCTATTTTCATCAGGCTGCAGACTTGCCTGTACAATGTTGACTCACTATAGTGAGGCCCTCTCTACATCTGTCTGTATCTGTCAGCTTAAATGAAGCACTGCTGTGAAAGAGACTGTTGGCATGTCTGTCTTTTAACATGACTTTTATGTTCTCTGCATTCTTTTCTGGCTCAGCTCAGGTATCTTGATTATTAGTGAAGTTATTGAGGACTAAGGAATTCTGGTGGACCATATAGTGGCAGGGACTGAATTAAATGTAGGGTATACAGAATTACACATATTGTCCCTCCAGGATTAGCTACAAGCAATGCATCTTCTGCTGCTACTCTAGAATTCCATCTTACATAGCAGACTGATCTTGTTTCACATAACTGTGGGGAGGATCCAATATGATGGGACCAAGCATGGCACTGTGTGTATCTCTGAATAGTGTTTCAAATTGAGCACAGCTCCAAAATCCTTTCTCTGGTGAAGACAATGCTGTGTTGGTAGAAGTTGAGGCAACTAAAACCTCTTCTATAAATACTTTTTAATGACAGCACCTGTGCCATCAAAGGATGTTATGAGTCACATCACTGTTAAGTAACAGTAAGTCAGGCATTTCACAGTAGCCACCACGTTTCAAAAGAACAACAACCCTTCCAAACCAAATACAGGAAATCACAGAATGAGACAGAACAGTTTTTGTAATATCTTTGGCATAAAATACATGTGAAGTATGTATGTTCACACCTTTATACTGATATCCTCTCCTAGATTTTTAAATATCCCCTAAGACACAAAGTGGTAAAATATATGCCCCATTAGATTATCTTAGCAAAAAATATAAATATGTATATGTTGTATTCATATGTAAGGAAATAGTATAGGAGTATAGCACTTAATTTGACTCAATACTCAGTATTCAGTAAAAATATACAGACAATATACATTGTTTATGCACTCCTACCTACTAAAGAACAATATTATAACTAAAGCAGCCTCCAGTAAAGAAAACCCCCCACTTGAATGGATGGAGGGGACCGAACCCCACTGCAGTTTTTTCATCATGTTTATTAACGACAACAAGGATTCTGCATGGGAGTGTATGCCCCTTGATCTTTATGAACAGATTCACCTAGTATGAAACGATATGTAATAGCTTTCCTCGCTTTTGAAATATACCTAGATGTGTTATGCCCTACCCCCACAACGTTTTCTAAAGATTTCCGGTTATCGCGGTTTCGTGCGTCATCCATGTGCCTTACACGCGGACGTTACAACGAAAGATTATGCAATGAGGTAGGAAGCCAAACATGGAAATCTTACGATCTGAATACGCACAAAACGCAATTCCGAGATCCATGTGGATTGCTCAGACACACGAGCTCTGCCGGACAGGGTTGGCAAGGTTCGTACCCCCGACATTTACCTGTCTACTAATCTCGGCAATGAAGCTCATCAATTCGGTTATACTTTTGCGTATCGTTTGAATCGCCCGGACCCTGCCACTAACAGTTAATATGTGCTCCACAATTTCACACATGACTTTGGATTTAAATGAATGAGACCAGTTGTTGTCAGCGCTATTAGCAAAATAATAATCTGAATTAAAATTATTATTATCCGTGTATATAACACCACAACACAAATCACTTACGGGACAATATTGCTATACATGCTGTGTACTTAGGTGCTTTTGCAGAACATTGTTCAACGTATCTATGTAGTTTGTACCGGTATCAAGGATTGTAGATTAGCAACATCTGGGCTACTTAAGCAAAGTCCCACCGGACTTTTTCATGTTTACAGTGGAACAGACAATGCCAGCAATCCAGTGCTGCACACTAATAACTAATGCCGCTCAAGTTATGCAAACATTAAATATGTAAGTATATTTAGGCATATCTACTACAAACAGCGTAATTAACCTTGCAAACACACATTAAATGAGAATGTGAATAACAGAACAAATTGTTTACCAATCAACCCAAGCAGCATGATCGTCACTTAAAAATTACTTGCGTTGTTCATGCCCATGGTTGTGATCTTGATACCCAATCGCGCCATGTAGGTATCCTGAAAGTATGATACGCCTGACTTTTCATAGAACCATAACAGGTGTGTTTCCCTTACTTCAACCTCCAATTTCAAAATGTACTTAATACATATTAACACAATTATTTTTGTGTCCATACATTTGATTTTCTATACGAAGACAATAATGCAAGGTCGAATTATGCATTGTTAAAGTTGATAAATGCAATATAATCTTCCAGCCATCTGCAGAATATACGGAATACTTAATAAGCTGTATCAGTGCAAAGAAAGCAGTAGGTTCGGCGTGCTGTCCTGCCACTGCCTCTGCCTATGCTGCTCTGACAGCTACTATCCAGCGTCGGCTCCGCCAGCTCTTAGAGTTGAGCACTAGAGCGCATGCGTGCGGATGGTTCCGGCATGAGGCAGAAAATGGTACCACTAGAGCTGGGTGTGTGCGTTGTTCCCTTGTGACTTTTTCCACGTATTTACTTCATGCAACATTAACTTGACAATCAGGTTGCAGGGTTGGACACACTACTTGTACTCAATGTTTTTAGCCATTGTTTTTTTTTTACATTTTCTACATTGCAATAATTATTTTAAGGGTAAGTACTTCAAGAGAAAACACTCCTGGTGAAAATTTCAAGAAAATGATCTGGTTTCTGTGTTTAAAGAACTATAAAACTCTGGATACTTTCAGTCTTCTTCCACTTCCCAGTCTGAATCATAACCCCTATGGAAAAATATTAACACTGATTCAGGGTAAATGTTTGAAGGAAGAATCTAAACACCTGGCAGCTCTATCCATAGACCCCCATGAACAATAGGTTCAGAAAGAGATTACAGATATAGAAGCTGCTTTTCACGAGAGATACTAAACATTAAATGTGATGTGACCTCAGTTAAGCTCTGGATAAAAATGCCTGCTAAGCACACATAAAGTGACTCATAAAGTGATTTTAACAGGTGGGCTGCAGTGTAGCATAGTGATTAAGGAGCAGGACTTGTGAGCAAGAGGTTGCTGGTTTGATTCCCTGCTGGGGCACTGCACACAGCACCTTAGGCAAGGTACTTAACTCTAAATTGTGTCAGTAAATATCCAGCTGTATAAATGGATAACATTGTAACTTCTGTGAGTCCCTCTGGGTAAGAGCATCTGCTAAATATCAATAATGTTAAGCTAAATATTACTGCTGTATTTTATCACCTCTGTATAAAATCAAGCTTACACAACACCGGTCATGTGCATAAGAGCACTATCAGAGAAAGGGTTTTAAATAACATAAATTTCCCTTGGTTGGACTGTGTCTTTAGTGCAGCATTTGGGCTCAAATTAAATCTACATCAATGTGTTTGGCTGAGAAGGCCAGCCCTTTCTTTCTGCTGATTTGTTTTGGAAAAGAACCAATTAATGTTTAAAACACACAGACTTCACTCATCGAGCATATGACTGTTCATACAGTTTTGAAAAGAAGAAACAGTGGGCTTTACAACGATTGTGTGCATACTGTAGTTTCAGGAATTAGATGTATATGTAACCATGTTTCTTGTCCAAAAAAAAAACTGTGGTATGGTTCTGAAAAATGTATAAACATTATAGTATAGTATAGTAATTCATTAAACTATGAGCTAAAATAGGTCAATATGTAAAGATACCAGAGTTGTGGATAATTCTGTTTACTGTATGAAAAAAGTGAATCAAACAGTCAAACTAATTACAAGTGAAAGTACAACAAGAAAGTATAACGTTTATAACCACACATTTCATCCGATCTTTCTTTGTTTACAGGAATTTTTGTTTTCCTCCACATAATTACTGTCCCTTGATTGAGATGAATGGCACCCTTTTTGGCGGCACTGTGCTTTCTTATGCGAGTACTAATGGAATTTTCTCTCTTTGCATAGAGAACATAGGTGGACATACATTTTTATGAATATGTTTTGGGAGATAGACAAAACATTTTCGGTTGTGAAATTTGAAATGCACAAATAAACGGCACCATTTAACAAATTTCGTGCAGTCACCTGAACAGCGTCTGCCCGCACAACGAGCTCACGGTTTCAGGCATGAAAAGCTTGCCAGCGTCAGAGAAAACGTGAGACGTGAGAAAATCCTCGCGCTGAAATCGTGCCTTGGGTTACGAGTTAGTTTCGTACGTAAAAGAGCTTCGTAAAGTTCGTTTATGTAATTTGTTTTGTCTTGTATCAATAACATAGGTGGCTTGAATTGTAGTTCCACTGATAGCAAGGATTACTCACTAAATCATAAAGCATTTGGCTAAAATATCTATTTTTGACTTTTTTTTTTAGTTTAGGGGTGCCGTGCCGTATTAAATTTGTAGACGTGTTCTTCATAAACATGATAAACAGAGATGCATTATTCTTTAATTGTGATATAAAATGTAGTTTGTAGGGAAATTACATGTTTAATTACATGAAATACAATTAAATTTACGTCACGTTAGTTACCCCACAATATACAACAACATACTTATACAGTGGACACAGAGAGTTTTTTTTTTGGTAATAGAAAAAGATCTTCATCTCCAGGGAAGAGAATGTTGTCTATGATGGCATGTTAGTGGACTCTTGAAAGGCATGATGGGACTCATGTCACCTGTAAAAGATCACATTGTGGAGCAATGTATAAGCAATAGAAGCTGCTAAAAATGACACACCCAATTAGGAAATCCTCAATCTTGTTCAGCAATGCCTTGAACAGGAATGGACGTCCAATCTTTTGGTCACATTGACAGATGAGTGGACTTTTCTGTTTCCTCTCTTATTTGAGTGTTTCTCTCCAGGTCAATGGATTTTTATGGACACACATCATCCTCACCTTAGTCTGTAGCGCTTGGGTACAGTGTAAAAGCAAGAAGCAAGTGCCCTCTCAGCTGGAGAGATATATATTCTCCAGGGTCATCCCAAGATGGAATCACTGACAAAGCAGCTGTTTATGGCAGTTCCAGTTCACTCCCTCTTCCCTATCTACTTGATGGAAAGCTCCCTCAACATAATCTTTTGAACACCACTGACTTGTCAAGTAGGTGACTGGTGGAGAAAGGTGGAGGGGAAAGTTCTTCACTCTGGGACTGGGACACAATTAAAACATTACTCTGCTTCTGGTAACAGTGACAGGACAACAGAATTGTTTAAGAAGGCAAATGTAGCTCAAAATGTTTGAATGTTTGACAGTCCCCGGAAAAAGAGAGATAGCCAGCAAGGGTTATGTTTGGCACTGAAGCTTGTTCATATGTGGTTAGTGGTGTCCTGTTTGTGCAACTGTTTCATGCCACTTGATTAGATTCACTGTATATTGCAGGTGTTGCTGGATAAGCGTGTCTGCTAAATGACAATAATATAAAGCTCAAAGCTGGTTCTGTCATTAGCAAACAAAGTTGTTATTGCTATACTATTGATAGCTAAACATAGTTATTTAACTAGATAAACAGACAGCTAGCTAGCTGTGATAGCAAGAAAGATGGCTATCATAACTAGACAGCTAGCTATATCAGCAAGCTAATTGATAGCCAACTACAATAGCTGGTGAATCTGAAGACAATCATCTAGCCAGATACCTTCTTTGAAGGCAGCCCTATGGTGCTAAGTCCTTCCCTAAAGTATGAATCTCTTTCCCATGGATGGCTGTCCATGTCCTGTTAGAAACTCTGTGTGAATGAAACAGTTATGAAAATCTGATTGTGACAAATGTAACCTCAGGTGTTTGGTTACGTTGAGTCTCAGATATGACTCCAAAATACTGTCTTTACCCAGGATCATCCACCTTGGGGACCAGATGATCTTGTGGTGATCCTGAGAAAGGAAATTCTTTACCTTTGTTGCCATCCAGGAAATAATGAAATAATTCATTATTAAATTATGAAATGAAATAATTTCACCAGAAATCTGATTAGTTCTAAGAATCTTTAACATTAATTAAAGAAATTAAAGAAAGAGGGGTGTTTAATATTGTAACATATTTCAAGGCTAGTTATGACAGGAAATTGTGTTACAGAATTTAATTTTTAAGAGTACAAAGATCAATGGAGACATTTCCCACCATTCACAGACTTGTCTGTTGATTTCACTGAAATAAATGTACAGAATATGATTGAACTGTAAAGTGTAAAGGTGTTCAACATGCAATTACATTAACACTTTGTTTATATTTTATTATGTATTTCAATTACATGCATGTTATTGATTTATGGGTCATACTATTAACTGAATCTGCTACAACATCAATTAACATATTAACGACGTGTGCTGTCATCCGGTAGTCCACGTGTGAGGGCGCTGTTTAGCAAGTTAGCAAGGCTGTGCCTGGCATAGTGTTGATGGTAAATGCTACTGTCCTTTTTTTCGAGGCAGCCGCTGAGTAGCATCAGTAGCAACCTGTGATAGAAAAAATGGAGAGACTCTCAGTAACACTGAAGAGCTTCAGCCAATGAAATATCACCTACCTCAATGATGTAACCTAATATTTTATATGATTAGATTTAACTTTCTTCTGCGTTGTCGGTAGCAATTTAAAACATTTGTATCCTCAAATGTATTTTAACTGTAAAATGAATGAAATTTAAAATGTATTTTCGAAATTCAAAAAAGTTTTATGCACTTTTGTGAAGTGTGCGTGATGCTGTTTCGTGCATCTATTAGGCTCGAGTGACCTCTTGTGGTGAAAAGGAGTAACGATTATTCAAAGAGGGAAGCTTCTCTTGTCAGAAAAATCACACTTGCCAGACAATGGCATATTGTCTTGCACGTAATAGATTTCACAACCCAATAGTTACAGAAGGGAAGCCAGTTACGGGTGTGGACAGCTCAAATTTATGAAGAAAATGGTCATCAAATACCACTATTTTCATGTCTTTTGCAATTTGAACTTCCACATTATTATTATTATTATTATTTACTTTTATTTGCTCTGCAGGGCGACTTACATGCCTGCATTTTATACATTAATTATACAGATGGAATTTATATTCGCAGTTTGAGTTAATAGTTACAAGTACTGTTCCCATATACTACACTGCTACGATATTTTTGATGTGTTATATTTTTTCCCCAGTTGACACAAGTATGACGTAGTATGTAAGAAGCTTAATAAATAAACTAAACAGAGGTAGCATCACCAGCCCAATAATCAAAAACAACGTTAATAATTCAGTAATAACTATACTGCTGGAAAGAAGTTTAAACCTTTTAAAATGATGTCTGAACGCCACGGGTAAGTCTTTCAATAAAACGAATTAACTGTATGTTAAAATATCTGACGTCACATATCCCCTTTAACTCGGAAACGGAGCATAGACAAGGTACGCATGCGCTGTACTACGCGCTTTAAACAAGTCCTCAAGAGAGTGGAACATGAAGGCGTTAGGTGAGCTGGAGAAAGGGCAGGGAAATGGGGGACGGTTACAAATCAACGAAAACAATGTAAAATATTTGCAGTAAATACAGCGGGCGGAAATCGAATGTATAAATATCATTAAAGCCTGAGAAATTCGTAATCGATGTCCCGTTGGCACCCTCGCAGCAGAAGAACGAGACAGTTGAAGGGACTGTTATTGTTTTTCTTCGCTGCAGACCTAAAATGGAGGAGCAACGACTGCTCGGCAGTCCTCACGCGTAGGCACTTGAACAGATAGCTAGCTAGCAGCAACATGAACTGAGTAAGAGCATGGTTTGGGAGTAGCATAATGAAATGCTTTAAGTCCAGGGGATATTAATTTCATAAATTGGCATGATGTTAGCTAATGCCAGAAGAAGCGAGACGAGGGAGAGGTTTTTTTTTCTTTACTCGTAGTTTGAACCGCCTCAGAAGTGTTTCGGCGGTTTTAAGTGGCTGGTTTGAAAATAAGAGCCGTCTCTTTTCTCTGCTGCAGATTGACAAAGAGTGTTCCGCGAGTCGCGAGAAGAAAATGGAGGCTGCATTGGGTATACCCGTGGGGGAAGAAATTTAACCCTGATAAATTCATATTTAGTTACTAAGCCTGTCATTGGGGAGGTAAGTTGTGATTATAGTTAATTCGCGCAGTTTTGTGATTTAACTGTTACGCGGTCGCTAGCTAGCTAGCCTAGCCAAAATATATATAAGGTTGCAAGTTAACTTGCACGTTAACGTTTAAGATAGCTAGTGATAGCCAGTTAATAGGCTAGTACAATTATTTATCTGGTTAGATATTCATTAATTAGAAAACGAGCGACTAAACTCATGAATTTCACAGTTGTCTGTTTTTCTTTGACAGGAGGAAAACTCCTCGTTGAAACCCCGGACTCGTTGTTACTGACAAATTAGAATCATCAAAGCGAATCCACTGGCACCGGGGGTCTAACTAGGCTAACAACCCGTTTTTCTCAAAACTAATTAGGCGAGGGTGTTAGCGAGCTAGGCCGTATGTTGCGGAGCAGAAGTCGGGTTCGCCATGAATATGAGATCCACTGTGTTTGCCAGTGCTGGATATAAACTGGATACGGAAAAAATCGACATAGACAAATCGCAAACGGCGACCACAAACTCCATCAGTATAAAGAGGGGGCCGTGCGACTTCCTCATTGACGTTCAGGACGTGCTTGGGGACATCCACAACAGCAGCGGTGGAAAGAAACTCCTGAAAAAATCCAAGAAACCGAACCAGAATCACGCCAGCAAAGCCGCTCGGACCCCTGTGGCGGCTGGACAGAACAAAGCGGGAGCGGTGGTAGGGCACGCCGAGAACTGGGTGAGCGTGGGGGCCCTGACAGCCCCGGGTAAACAGATGGGGGGCGAGGGCACCCCGGTAAAGAGCAAAACCCTATTTGGACAGACCAACAGTATGGATAAGACTGACCCGACTGCGGTGAACGCTAACAACAGCTCCAGGGACGCTGGTACCGAGGGGGGCGACAGAGGGATTGCTGCTGCAGGAGTCCTTAACACTCCATCGCTCGAGCTTAGCACGGAGGGCAAGTGGAAAAACGTCCGGAAAGCCACCAGCCACTCCCCCACTCAAGCTACCTGCCTCCGCCAGATTCTCTTGCTGCAGCTGGACCTGATCGAACAGCAGCAACAACAGCTGCAGTCCAAGGACAAGGAAATAGATGAACTCAAAGCGGACAAGGAGACGGTATGCAAAGGGTTTACTTAAAGGTGTATTGCAATCATTTAATGCATATGGTGGTGTGTAGTTGACTTTAGTGGCAGGTGAAATCTATCACACGAACGAAAAAGTTGGGTCATTAGTTGCACAGAGTTGCTGTTACAATGGGTAACATTGCAGTGATCGCGTTGAAGAATATTCGCCATTCTGTGTTTAATTTACTGCAAGTTTTGCTCTGGCACCGTTTTTATATTAACGTGTGGAATTGCGAACAGCCTGGACTTACTTCAACAGCAGTTGACTTGCTGACTTGGCCTTTTTTGCACTGAACTGAAGGGGATAGGATCATAGTAGGTGATTTTGGGTAACTTTTTGGGGGAACTGCACACTGATCCCAAGCTGTCTGCCTGATACTCTGTATGTTTGGAGTGCTAAACAACTGCTTTACTGAGCATCATAACCCTGGATTTAAAAGCTAAAATTAGTTCTGAAACCTTTTTTATTTTAGATGTTCTGCATTTTTTCAGCAACCTTAGTGCAAGTATGATTTTATATTACATACAACTTTTTTGATGTGGAGTTTGTTTGGGGTAACTACTACTGTTGCACCATGTCTGGATCCATTTGTACACAGTTATAAAAAGTACAGAGGGTGTGTAACTAAAAACTAAACTATTCATATCCCAACAGAAATTTGAGATTTAGTCAGATAAGCAACAAAGAACCTCAATAGCAGCTATGGTTAAAATGATTGTAGTACCTATCTTTTACAGTGCGTTTAGTGATGGCATGCTGACAGGTTTTGGAACTATGGAGGTTGAATAGCAATAGATAAAATGGTGCTAGATGTCAGTCAGGAGGTAACATTTGTTGTTTACTCGGTGGCTGCAGTAGATGGAAGCATAGTGGTGCACAGTGGTAATTTATACTGATGCTATTGAAAGAAAAAAATTCTTGAGGAACAGCCTCAGCTACCTTTAAATGCTAAATAAAGCATAGCTTGTCTGTTACCTTAGTGGATGTCTGCAGAATTTGGCTTGTGAAGACATAAGCGTACTGTTGCTTATGTCTTGACCCTCCAATGCTGAGTGCCGGACAACTCAGGCAAGTTTGCAGAGTGTTTGACTTCAGTGACACACCTCTGTGTTATGTAAGTGGTATCCTGTAGGGACCCTTGAGTATATTTGTCATTTACCTGTAGCTGCTGGCCCGAATTGAGCGTATGGAACGCCGCCTGCAGCTGGTAAAGAAGGATTCCCGTGACAAGCGCCTCTTCCAGCCACTAGAGCCCTGGACACCTGACAAGGATGACTTGCTGGAGGGAGAATCGAGTGACAGTCCACAGCTCCACACCCCCAAGCCCCTCACCTTTGGCAGGGGCGGAAAAGGCCACAAAAGGTACATATCAAATCTGTGGTGTGTTGAATGACGATTTACCAAATGTCACTGAACAAACACTCCTTATTGTTTCTTAGTACTCTGAAGATGTGCTGTCAGGAGGTAAAGTCCAGATGTGGTGTAATGGGTCAAAATAGGTCCTGCATTAATGGACATTTTATTGCAGATCAACCAATGCAATAACTTCCCATAATTTACTGCTGATCACTACATGTGTTCATTGAGAGTAGGCAGAATTGAAACAGTTACTGTCCTGAAACTCTGTCTGTGTTTTCCCTCCGTTTTCCAGGAAGTTTTGCTTCCTTGACTCCAAGACTCCCAAGTCACGAGGTAAGTCCTCAAAGTACTCCCCACAGAAGTCGGACTCAGAGGCGGGTTCTCCCTTCCAGAGGGAGCTCCGTGGTAAGGAGACCCCAGAGAAGATCAGTGTGTACAGGCCGCTGCTGCAGGCGGACACCCCGCCCTCCATCAAAGAGGATCCCCACAGTGCCACTGCTGAGATGGAGGATTTGCCCTACATGTCCACCACTGAAATGTACCTGTGCCGCTGGCACCAGCCACCCTCCTCGCCCCTGCGTGAAACTTCACCCAAGAAGGAAGAAGTCGTGGCAAGTAAGTACAGCAACTTGCCATCAAAGTATACACACTTCACAGGTGCCCTCACCAAAGGCCTACCATAGCTCCTTTTACCTGACCCATATGTATGGCTGTTTTAATACAGGGCAAGGGGACATGTCTGCCCTAGTCATGCTGTTTGCCTTGTTGCCCATTATCAGAACATATGTTGCCACATAGAATACTGCATTCTTCCACATTGACTGGAAGCTGTGCTGGATATTAGCAGAACCTTTGTTCCAATCAGAATGCCATTCTCAATCTATATTAAAAGCTGCTGTCATTCCTAAAATGCCAGTCTCTGCATGCTCGTCCATTCAGGGCACCATTGTGCACAGGCTAAAGGAGAAGTGTAGTGACTGTGGTGGCATGTGGGTGGTGAGCAGCTGAATGACTTCTGCTAACCTTGTGCACCTGCAGTCCCTTCTTGGAGGGAGAATAGTGTGGAGCCCCTAGACGAAGGGGCAGCCTCTGATGTTCCTGAGGTGAGTGACAGGAGAGGACAGTCAACACATCAGCACAGTGTGAAGGGATCCAGTGTATGTTGAGCCGAGACTTAAGACTGACTCCCTCTCTAACCTAGAATTTGGACGATGGTGTCTTTTTGAAGCGGCATGCAAAGCTGGAGCTGGATGAGAAGAGAAGGAAAAGGTCAGCTCCAGTTAAATTTTCTCTCATGCTGTTACCTCCTCTTCCTGACTCTGAATGTAATATTCTTTTTATTCTTGTTTCATCTTGCTCATCCTCTGTTTTTGTTGGCCTCTTATTCTCATCTTTGCCTTGTTTGTTGCTCACACTTTCCCTGCATCTCTCCATCCAACATCACACCCCCCCCAACAACCCTGTTATACGCCAACCTCTCTTACCTGTTTCCCCTCCACACCTGTTTCTCTCAAATCAATCCTTTTGCTTCTGCTCTGGATTTGCTGCCTTGCCCTGTGCTCCTGCCTCACCACTATGTCTGAACCCCTCTCCCGCCTCCTCCTCCTCCCCTTCTCCCGCCCTTCTCCAGATGGGACATCCAGAGGATCCGTGAGCAGCGGATGTTCCAGCGACTGCAACAGCGCATGAACAAGAAGAAGGGCATCCCGGAGAGCGAGCCCGAGGTGTCATCCTTCTACCCCGACACAGAGGAAGGTATGACTGCCAGGCTGAACCACTCCCCTCCAGGCATTTCACCAGACCTGCCGTTTTTCTTTCCTTTGTTACATTTAAACTCAGTATGCTTGTCTCTGGTATGATTAGGGAATGTAATGTAAAAGTGTTTGCAGGGCAGATATTCTATGGACATAAAATACTTACCCAGCCTTTTCCAATACCAAATTTTTTTTTTTCATTTGTATGTGTAGACATAGCTCAGATATTGCACAGTAATAACAAAATAAATTTTTACCCCACTCCCTATACAGTGGAGTCCCTGATGATCACACCCTTCTTGCCTGTGGTGGCATTTGGCCGGCCATTGCCTAGAATGACACAACAGTAAGTCTGGCATTCCTTCTCTTCCGCCTCCCTCTATCACTGTACTTGGTTTAGCTTGCCTATTCCAAAAAATAGCTGTGTTGTCTTGCAGCAAATTCTCCTCCACAGATGAAGGCTGAAGGTTCAGGGCACCTCGCGACATCACAACAACCAAACCCTTAAAATTGAGGCTGCATGTTTTCTATTGTGCAGCCATGTACTCTATTGTTTCTCCACCAGATGTCTCTGTAGCCTGTCTTCAAAAACACAGGTCCCTCTGTGGTCCCCTCATTTTCATAAAAGGAGTATGCTCATTGTCTCCCCCTGCAGGAACTTTGAGCTGCCCTGGCTGGACGAACGCAGCCGTTGCCGTATCGAGATGCAGAAGAAGCAGACTCCCCATCGGACCTGCCGAAAGTGAGACTGCCCCCTCCCCTCCACTTTGAATGAAGCAAGACTGAAACTGAATCCCGCTCTACCGGAAAATGCTGTTTTTGTTTTTTTTTTTATTATTATTATTATTATTTTTCCAGTGAGGCTGGAGAGCAGCGCCGGCAGGGTAGCACACAGCGTGACCCATCTGCGGTGGTATGAACTGCTGCCCGAGTTGACCCGCTCTCTGACCATCAGCCTCTTGAGAACAGGGAGCAGTGGAGTGGTGGCTGTTGGCTGGTGTGCTTTCACCATGGTCTGAATTCAAAACAGAGCAACGGCACTTCAGTTCTGCCTCCAAACTGCAGCAAAATGTGGGAATATATTATTATTAAAGCGAGGCTTGGAAGCTCATGTGTAACTTCACAGCTAATGGGGGGTGATGTGCACACACTAATTACAGAAAGTTCTCCCTTGACAGGACCCATTACCTTGAGATTCATTGTGGGTGAAAGACTTGATTGGCTAGGTTTTCAGCACTGTAAAACCCACCTGTTTTCTCCTGTCTGTTTATGCAGCGTAATATTGTTTGTGGCCACAGCTTTAAAGATTCACATTTGCACTAATGCACACTGTAGTGTGGAGACAGGGTGCCTAATCCACTCTCAGTTGAAGAGTGGGTCCAACGTGGCTTTTACATCAATGCATTGGTGTAACTCACACATGCAAGTATATTTTCGTGCACTTGAGACTGCCTGGAAACACAGTGTATGAAAATATATTCAACTAAAGGGAAAAGCAAACGCTGATGTCAACCAAAATGGAGATTATGGGAGGTGAGGTTTCAGAGAAAAATGGGTTAAAGGTTCTGACATGGGACATTTGGAGGAAGGAGTAGGGTGTTTTTTCAAATGCTAACAGTCTGTTCAGCAATCAATCCACTATGAAAAATGCAGATTAATTTGCTGCAGGAAATTTATCATATTGTAGGGTAGGTTAATCAGAGACTAGAATAAGTAGACTACCTTTGAAGAGTAATTCAACCGGGAAATTGTGAAAGGCACTACAGAACAAAAGCCCCAATACCTACACATGTTGTAGCCCATACATAACAACAAAAATGGTCAAATTACTGCCAAGAACATTGGAGCAGTGTCCAAGGTAGTTGGAAGTAGGTCCTGCCTTATATTCGTCTACTATGGCAACATGTTCCATGCCCCAGCCTCTCTTCCTCTTTATCTTGGATTCACTTTTTGTCCTAGTCTGAAAAATGCAGTGTTTTGCACCTCAGAAACCATAGCAGTGAATGCATTCTACAGAGCAGCTGTCCTCGTCCAAGAGGAATTTCAAGAACATTCAAAAAGCTGGCAAAATGAACACACAGTCAAAAGTCACAACTTTTCTGCATGAACCTGGGGTGTTGCATTCTTCTGTAACACTTGGATGGTGTTTGTTTTGCTTTTGTTTTATGTTTACTGAAGGTTTATTTTGTGTCTTTAATTTTTGGCCTTTGCTGTGTTTTGGTTGGTGTACCCAAAGAATAATTAGATAGATGAAAACGCAAGTACTGTACACCTGGGCATGGTCTGCCATGCAAATGAAAGTTGCTTGTGTGTGAATTATATTGGGGGGGAAACTCACTTTCATGGCAAAAATTTGATTTGAAGTGGATCAGTACAAAGGCACAAAGTGAATGAAAGTTCTGTTTTAGAATGGACGGATTTGGAGTCATGATACTCAAGAAGTTTGGTGGGATGCTCCTTTCTTCTGTAGGTTACCACAGAGGTAAGAGATCAGTAATGTGCAGAAGGGACTGTCGGCTTGACTGAAAAGATATGGTTATATGGGTGTGCTGGGTACATCTGTGTGAATGCATGGCAGTGTCTTACTGCTTGGTCGGGGAAGTCTTCGCTATGAAACTGCTTTGCTACGACAGTCAGCATTTCTAATGAGGTCTGCAAGAATGAGTAACATCCAATGGTTTATCTGAATACCACTCACACCTCCCTGTAAGTCTGGATTGATGCTGAAGCAGTGAGCCTCTCAGATGTCATTCAATGACTTTCTTTTGCTTCTGATATATTTACGACTATTCTTCCAAAGGAGGAATGCTTCCATTGGGCTGTATATGTCTGAGGCTTTTGTTGCTCTGTTAGTGTTGTGTCATTTGGAGCCCTCTCTAGTGCCCATTGGGTATGTCCCTCAAGACTTCAGCTACAAAGAATCTTACTGAGCCTGCAAATGCAGTACACCTTACCATTCATGAATTTGCCAGCAACTTCTTATAGCAAATACTGCATTTAAATTTGCGTACAGATTATGGCTTTGTTCAGTTTGCCCCCATCAGCCGCTGTTGTCTTTTATAGGCGTTAATCAAGCTCAGCTCTTTTGATTTCTTTTTCTTGGCTCTTTTAGTGACCTCTGCTGATGTTAAACTGTCTGGTTCCTTTTAACGCAATGTTGCTGTGTGCTACCCTGTTACTTTACCATTCATCTGATGGTATCATAACTATTCTTACCACTGCAACGCTACAGAGGACAAATAAAATTAGGTTTTAGAAACATAAAATTGGGCTTCTGTACATAGCGTCCAGAAACAAAACATTGTACATACGGAAGACGTGGCTGTTATTTTTTTATTATTTAAAGTTTGAGTGTTGACTATGTTCAGTATTGATATTATGTTAAACTGCTTGTATGTTTACAAAGTAATTGACAAAAGTTTAATTGTTTTGCAATAAAATACAAAATTCTGAGAAAATATTTCTGAGTACTTTGAATACAATTTATCATTTTCTATACAAGTGTAGAATTGCATTGTACATAGTCCTTTTTTCAAGGTTAAATGTAAACTATTCTACAATTCTGCTAAGGGAATCCGATGGCTTCTTATCAGCATCTCACCCCAGCTCTCAAATAGGCATAACAAAATCAGTTACTGGATTAAACTGCAACCTTTTTAATCATAGATAAATTACTGATGTGTATCACCTGTGCATGATTGAAATGATATTCAACAGTTGTCAATTAATTAAACAAGAATTTGGGATTTTATATTTGAATAATGAAACAGTGAAAAAGCAACCGTATATCATAGCATAGCAGTAACATGATACTAAACAATGATCCATATCACCACAGTTTACTTGTATTATACTATCATCCATATCGCTAATAATGATCTGGAAAAAAAAATTACATTGCATTATTTCTGATTTAACTAAGAGGGTGCTATACATAGGGCACACCCAAGTTCTGGACATGAAGGAGAAGTCTGAAAGGTGAGTTTTTTGGGATGGGGAACAGTGGAGCATGAGTCCAGTAGATCTGTCTTGGAGTTATGAATGTTTGTGGCTTGCAGAGATGTCAGGATTTCAATGTGCAGAGAGATCTGTGAGTCAGAGGGTAAAAAAAGAATATACATAGCAGTATATACAACTACTCTTATACCTATGATAACTGTACACTTTCTGTCCCCCACCCACTTCACTTACGTGTTTTTCAGTATTTGGGATTCAGACCTAACTTACGCACTGTATGTAATGGGTAGTACAAAGTTGTGCGCTGTGAATAAACAAATTAACCCAGAAAACCACACGATCTCACCAAAATCATGGTGGCTGATAAATTTTCTCACTGAGTTATTAGTATTCAATGCAGAATGCAGTCACAAGATGAATTATGAATTATGAATTAGGATTGACCGAATTGATTAAAATGTAAAGTTAAGTGTAAGATATACAGTCAATGAAACTCTGGTTTTAATGGTTTTTTTCCCCACTGATCTTTGCCTGTCTGGTCACCAACAACTACAGGTGCACCACTTATTCGACCTTTCCTTGCGCAGAAGTGTGGCGAAGAGATATTGTCCAGTCAGAATGAACATACACTATATGGACAAACGTATTTGGCCTGTTTTTCAGGATTTGGGCTAGGCCCCTTATCTCCAGTGAAGGGCAATCTTAATGCTTCAGCATACCAAGACATTTTGGACAATGCTATGCTTCCAACTTTGTGGCAACAGTTTGGGGAAGGCCCTTTTCTATTCCAACATGACTGTGCCCCAGTGCACAACGCAAGGACTATAAAGACATGGTTTGATGAGTTTGGTGTGGAAGAACTTGACTGGCTCGCACAGAAGACTGACCTCAACCCCATCGAGCACCTTTGGGATGAACTGGAAAGGAGATTGCGAGCCAGGCCTTCTGGTCTAACAGTGCTTGACCTCATAAATGCTCTACGGAATGAATGGGCACAAATTCCCACAGAAACACTCCAAAATTTTGTGGAAAGCCTTCCAAGAAGAGTGGAGGCTGTTATAGCTGCAAAAGGTGTCATTACAATGTAATGGTCAGGCGTCCAAATACTTTTGTCCATATAGTGTATCTTGGGAAATAATAACATGCCCTCATTTTGGGCAATCCCCACCCCAAATGCACATCTCCCATAAAGCACCTTACACAGACCGTGTGGGGAAACTATCCGCAGATGCACTTGAGCTGGGTTTATCCGCGCGTGTCTGAAGTCTGAATCGGCCTCGTATTGAACAGTAAAATTGAGCACAATTTGTGAAGCATTTGTCTTAAAACGGACAGTTTGTCTTATCCATATAAAATGCAGACTGGTTGAAATGGGCATCGTGAATAGGATGGGCCAGTCAGGTGAATTTATGATTTGTGAATCAGTGCTGATTTCTGTGCAGCATGGCACCCATTGACATTGCAAAGAATCTTTGATCTTTATAGTATATGGATCAACTGGCGTCGTCGGCTAAGGATTTGCCACCCACGCCAGTTCACAGTGCAGAAACTGCACAATGTTGAACCAAAAACAGAAATCCATCCCTGAACTGGCGTTTGAGGGTGTCGTGCTTATGCAAATCCACTGATCTTTATAGAGAGTAGATCGCCTGACACTGTCGGCACAGTGACTAAGGTTGGATGATAAAACGATTAGAGAATCTGCGGCGAATTTTTTGCGCAGCATGACGCCCTCAAACCAAGCCTTTTTATGTCGTGCTTACCGTTAATTGTGGCCCTTTTCAACAAATCTTAAATCAATTTATCCACTGCCCAATCCCAACCCTGGTATATTGTGTGGTATTGTGACTGATCCAGGATAAGCTCCTTCGAGCAAAGGGTACCTTCGCTGTTCTTTCGCGTAGCGATTCCCATAATGCCTTGCACGGTCCGGGTTTTCCCCCATTTGATTCCCAAGATGGCGGACAGGCGGCGGCGACGGAAGCGCGCGTCCCAGGACAGTGAGGAGGAGGACGAGTCCGGTTCGGGCACCGAGAGTGCAGGGTCTGGTTCAGATGGGGGAAAGGCACGAGTGATTGCCCCCGAGCCTGTGGTGCTGCCCACTGTACGCGTTCGGACGAAAAGCGAGGACGAATCGGAGTGTGTGAGTGTCGCTTTTCCTCTTCTGTTGCCTTAAAATGGTTCTCTGTAAGGTATCAAGATAGCTAGGAGCTGGAGTTCTCTTGTACCCAGGCCTCACGGCCTTGGCTTAAACTTAACATGTATCCTCTTAAGAAAAATGTGAAGTTAAGTGCTTCGCTGGGTAACAGAATTTTGGAATGGAAACGTTTTAGGGTTTCAGTATCGCCCGACATAGTTAGCTAGCTAGCGACCTGCGTTATGCAGCACGCGGCAAGGCAGTTGGCTCCTTGGTAGCAGCCGCCAGGATTCTTCTCTGATGCTACGATTTGGACCTAACGTTGGTGAAAAGTGTATCTTGTGGCGAACAGCTAATTCGGCAGACGGTCTGATCGTAAGAGTATATAGTGGATTGCTAATCGATGAACTGTGTCATTGTTGTGAAACCCGGTAATATATTCTAGAGCAGCAGGTTTTAGGGAGCTAGCTGACCAGCTACACATCCTAATGCTGTTCACGAGCGAGCGACGGTCCGCTGTGGTTGAAAGGGCTGGGATTTAGTTAGCTCGCTCGGTACGACAGAACCAGGAACATCATGGGCGCAGTAATAGCATACTAAATCGAGGTAGCGTTTTGACCTATAAACCTGTAGTGTGGCATTTTTGACTTTTCCTTGTAAACGTAGGTGGTTCTGTGGTGAATATGCATGTTTAATGGATTCTGACATGCTGTCGTTGTAAAATCTTTCAAATGGTTTACAAAATTCACCATTAACGATCCTTTAACAACCGTCACTAATTTCTTTTTGTTTTTACCGCTGTTTAGGAAAGTGAAGATGGCATAGGAGAGGGTAAGTGTGTTTGAACATTTCTGTAGATCCTTGTTCTCTGAAAGACTTGGTGTATAATGCCGTTGAAGAATTTATGATTTTGAAAATCTAATATGGAAGCTAATCCCTATAAGAGCCGTGCGTTTAGCTGTTCGGTTATTTACCACATAGTAGGATGATATTGCACAAAATTAACAAAGTGTGTCTGTATTTGCAGCTGTGTTGTCAGACTATGACAGTGCAGATCCAGAAGAGAATGGCTCCCATTCTGAGGTGAGTGGCCAGCTATTGAGAGGTAGTAAATGGGGCTAGTGGGTGGAGGACTGAGTCAGGATTGGGCTGTGAGCAGTAGGCATGAATTGATTATGAGGGTGATGTTAGAAAGCAAAGCATCTAAGAAAGATTCATTCAATGAAGGAGCCCATTTTAATATGACTATGCGAAAAAAAACACTTCTCTGTCTATAGAACAGTTGATCACTGTTCTCTTCTCTGATGTATGGAAAAAGGCCATACAGATTAGTATGTGCTCAAGTGTTTTGAGTGCCACATGTGGTCGTGTATGATGTTTACTCTGGTTCTTAATTAAAATAAAATTGTCTGAGCTTGTGGTTCCCATTTTTGAATTTCTCCACTTCAAGTTGTTCAGTGCATTGTGGAACCTCTGTAGAAGTGATGATGGATGCCAGTGATGGTACTGTCCCAAGCGAGCTCTGCGGTAGCAATATACAGGTATTCTTGTGCACGGAACAGCATTTGGTCAGACAGCAACTTTCTCAATTTAACCCAGGGAGAGGAGGAGGAGGAAGAGGAAGAAGAGGTGGAAGGCAAGAGGTTCAGTGACGAAGAGGGATCCAAGCAGGCCAAGCCCAAAGCTGCAGAGGATAAGTTCGCTGGAGAGCTGGTGGAGCATAAGGAGGAAGAAGAGGAGGACGAAGACGAGGAGGGAGGGGGCAAAGAAGTGAAGTCGGAGGAGAAAGGGAATCTGGCTGGGGAGAGGCAGAGTGGGGATGGACAGGTATGCCACTTCAGTCTCCATGTCTATCTGTCTGCCCTTAACCGTCACCATATCCCCTTCATTCTTGGCATTGCTGATTTTCCTGGTGTTTGGATGTTGCAGCTCTTGGTATTACAGGTGAAAGTGGTTGGTGGATATACATAGTGTATTTGACCTGTCCATAGCCAGCCTTTTGTTTTCTTTACTCTGTGCTAGAAAGTGGGTCTGATATCAGACATGCTCCAATTCCTTTCTTGAGCTGTATTGTTTTGCTCTTCCATACTGTTAGTGAGATCTGATTTTATTAAATGTCTGGGTTCATCTTGCCTGGGAGTTTTTAACCATAAACATTTTTCCCTCATTTTTTCCTCACACACAGTGTTTTTGTGTTATGTGGACTAGATTATTACAAATGACCATAAAACCATTATATTATTTCATAGAATTGTTTTGCTAAGTAGACATGTTGCAAAACATAAGACATACAAGGCAAAACCCTTGGAGCAGAAGGATGGGCAGCGCTATCTGGAAATTGGTCGTGGCACTTAAAGGTGGTTTTAAGGTGGTGGTTGCTGAATTTCTGGGCTGAGAATGGCTTACTTATTAGCATGTCAATCCTCCTGAAATAGCTTGTGTTTGGTTCTAGATATACATATTTATTGAGATGTTAAATAGTTGTACACATTGCTGTTTTCCTTTTCCTCAGCTTGATTTGTTCAAGTTCCAGATGTAGTTTCTTCCACAAACATTTACTAGTATCACAGGATTAATGTTGGCACTAGAAAAAAATCATCCCTATGTTGTGCCTTTGGTCCTCTGCTTTATGCCTGCCCTCATGTCCAAAGACTTGAGTAAGTGATGAGTTGCAAGCATGCCTCAAAAGCTTCTAACAGCTTCTTTTATGATGATCTTTAAAGATAAATGCAAGGCATTTTTGATAAAGGAATGCATAGCATGGAGCAGTGGACTAGGCCATAGTTTGGAAGTTGATGTGATTTGGAAACAGTGCTGTTGGGTGGGTTTGTTTCAGAGTAGGACGGGTGACATACCAAATAATTATAGAACATTGATATTCATGGTTTTATTTTCAAAGGAATATTGAATTGTATGGGATACATGAACCCCAATAATCACTCAAACAGGGACTTGGCTATATATAGTCCATCATAAGGTCCAGATGAGTGAGGAAGAGTTATTTTTTTTGAAATGCTGCAGGATCAGCTAAGCTTTGTGGAAACAGCTTTTTAACTCTGGACTTGGACAGCGGCAAGCTAGTTTTTCCAGCTACGATTAAACCACCAACACAGTTATTGTGGAGGGAGGTCATATTGTTTTAATATAGCTACTGTTAAATTAAATGTCTTGGGATTGCATTTTACATATCAAACAAAGGTATATGAACAGTGTGGCTATGGACGAGCTGGATCTGTGGTTATGTAGACTAAGCCTGACATGTGCGTTGTGTTTGTAAATGAACTGCTCTACTCAGGTTAGTCTTCCAAACATTTCAGTAACACCAATGTCATGTACATCAACTAAACATCACAAAGTATTAACAGATAAATTGTATTCTTCGTTGTTCGTTGTGGTTGAATAAGTGTTTGGTGGGACACCTGTTGGAGACCATGTTTTTTATGGAAATATGTATTATGCGGGCAGTAATGTTGAGAAGGAACAAAGCTCCAATGTGCTAGTGTGTGACGGAGTGCCGTCACTATGGTTGAGTATGCACTCTGACTGCCATACCAACGAGCCTGGCTCTTTGGCGTTGCGGTCAAAGTCGCATGGTTGGTACCCCGTAGACCCGGGTTCGAGGCCGGGTGGGGTGACTGCTCTCACCCTTCGCTACATAGTGGTTGAGAGATTTGAAAGCCCCCTTTTGTTGTGGGTCTTGGGATATATGGAATTCAGTTTAGTACATTGGACTAATACCTGTAGGCTGTCCCTTACCTCAATGGCTGGGATAACATAGCAGACTATGAGTCGAGGAGATTATGTCTCATATCTTTGAAACCCAGGTTAAGGATACCCTAGTGCAGACACAAAACCTTGTTAGTTCATGTTTATTAGAATTGAATATTACTTGGTGTTTTTGGCTGCACTGGTGGTGATTTGCGCTCCTGGGCGTGCTGTAAGCACCTGTCTGAGCCACAGCTCCATACTGTCACAGCAGTGCTCTGCTCAGATGGCCCGTGCAGCAGAGAGCACAGAGCAGGCACACTCCACTGCTCTGTCCAACTGTCTCGGTTTTTAGTATTTTTATTGTGAACTTTGTAGTTATTGTAGATTTATCATAATTTACTGTAAAGTATTTTAAATTGCGAATTTATTGCAAAGTGTGTAAACACAGTTTTATGTTAAATTGTGATGCTCTTCTGTCTGGGATCATCTTGGGTAGCTTTTTTTAAAAGAAAAAACTGAGCTGTCCAATTCTGGCATTTGTGGCATTTCAAAGAAATCTGTGCAGCACACAGGAAAATACATTGATTGTTCTATTTTTGTAACATCACATTTTTCTATGGTAACATTTTTCTGTAGATGTATTTGCATTGCATTTGAAAGTGGATGCCTCAATAGGATGGTGTAAGGCAACAATACCTTAAATTCAGCTTTCTGCCAAACATTTTGGGAACATTGAGCAGTCTGGCACATACAGACTCGTCTGATATCACTCTGTGTTGGTGGCCACTCCGTCATTACTTCCTTGAGCGGAGGTGGTGTTGCTTCTCATCCACTGCAGCAGAAGTGTCAGCCACTTTCACCATAATTTTGGTACTGACTCTCACTTCTGGTTTATTTCAGGTTCAATGCCGTACGCCGAAATTCTCTGTTAATATCTGGGTTGCAGAGTAGTGGATAGAATTCCTGCATATGAAGTGTTCCAAGAAGGTGTCTTCCTTAGTGCAGGGTTTCCTGCAGCCCGTCAGCACCAGGCTGCAGTAAGGGAGAGCCTATGCTGCCTTAGTATTCAGCACACTGAAGAACAGAAATTAAAGCCATTTTGTCAGTTACCACAATGTGGAACATTTGAATTCACACTCAAAATTCAATTTAGTAATGCATATGTGTGCTGTAAATGCACGTTGAAGACCCTGTATTTTGATGATGGATACAGTGGCTAATCCACAGCAGTGCAGCTACTTTAATTGGCTGATCCCACTCCAGTGTAAAGGTAGTGCTGAACTGATTGATTGATCAAGAACCTGCACAGCTTAGTAATTTAATGGAGGTTGTGCCCAGAAAAAATGTAGAAATTGAAAACTGAGCACACTGTATGGAGTGTGCTGCAGCAGAGTTTGACCGCTGGAGGAATAATTCCAGCTTTTCCTCCGAAATGTACCTTTCTCAGGAGAGCACGGATGACCCAGAGAACAAATCTGGCAGCAAGGCTGGCAAGAAGCTGGACGACGACGAAGACCGCAAGAACCCAGCGTACATCCCTCGCAAGGGGCTGTTCTTCGAGCACGACGTGCGAGGACAGGCCCACGAGGAAGACATTCGGTGAGGGCCGGGTCTGAGGGGAGCGGAGGGCGACCTCAGAGGGAGAGGGAGAGTTGGTGCAGAAAAAGGAGGAAAAGGAGGAAAAGCAGTCAAGCGAACACAGAATGGAATACTGGAAGTGACGCCTCCTCTTTCTCTCTCCCTCCTTCTCAATATGCCCCTGTTTGTCTCCTGCTTGCTTCCCTCTACCTCATTCATTCTGCAGGCCGAAGGGGCGACACAGGAAGCTGTGGAAGGATGAGGGCCGCTGGGAGCATGACAAATTCCGGGAGGATGAGCAGGCGCCGAAGTCTCGTGAAGAGCTGATCGCCATGTATGGCTATGATATCCGCAATGCCAACGGCCCGAGCGACGGCAGGCCCTACCGTTCCCGCAAGCCCAGGTATCTTATGTCTGTTCCCCTTCTGTCCATTAGGGGGCATGGAAGGCCTTTCAAAGAGATCTCTGAAACCTCTTCAGATTGGAACAAGAAGAGATAGGCTGTGTCCCAATCTGCATTATTCTTCACTTGCCCAAAGCATTTCCCCTCAAAATTACATCTGATATTACTTTAAATTTAATTTGATTTTACCTCTGCACTCTATCCAAACTGTTCTTGTACGTAATGGGAGCGACCAGTATGGGAGAGGACATAATCTCTCAAAATTGTCAGGTGTTAAAAACCACTTTGAGTAGCAATGTTTAACATATATGTAGCTCCGATTCTGTTTTATGCTGAGATGCTTCTATCATTTCCATGGTTTTGTATCATTTGAGTCACTCTTGTTTCATCACAAGTTGTTGTACTTGAATGATGACAGCGGAGTGTGTCTCAGGTTTGCTACTAAATAACACCCATCCCCTTCCTCCTATGTACTCTTGTGCGATGTCAGATGAATTATGAACTTGCTTGCCCACTTTTCTTCGCTCACTTGCAGAATGGGATGCATCCATGCTTGTCACCCACATGAAAAGAAGTAGCTGTTCATTGTCTGATAATTGCTATTGATATTGCAAAGGCAGTAAAGTTATGTCTGACAAACAATCCATCAGTTAATATATGACAAGACTAATTTAGCTGTTTAGTTATGTTAAAATGTAATAGGTTAATATATATTTATAATATATATATATTGTACTGATGTGTGTGACGCTCTGTCTCCCCGTTCCTGGCAGGTACAGCAGCCCCCCCAACCGAGACAAGAGGTGGAGGGATGGTGAGAAGCCCAGCCGTGCAGCGTGGCACGGCAGCGGAAACAGCAGCACCCCCCCAGCTGTCATCCTGCCCTCCTCTGCGCTGCCCGCCTCCACCCCCGCACCTCCTCTGTCACGTGTTCAGGGAGGTGGGGGGAGGACCTCCGCACACCCCCAGCCCCGCAGCTTCCAGGGCAACCGCCCCCCGCCGGCCTCATACCGGGGCGAGGGGCGCGGTGGATACAAAGCCCCCGAAGAGAACAGCCACCACCACCAACAGCAGCACCAGGGGGGCTTTGGCCGGGGGAGTCACGCGCAGCACCCAGAAGGGGAACGGGCCTCGGCGCACCGAGGGAGGGGCGTGGAGGCGGAGCGCAGCCCCTCGGTGGTGGTGGAGGACGAGCGCTATGAGGATGAGGAGGAGGAGCTGGAGCTGCCGAAGCAGCAGCCGCCGCCCACGTACTACACCGGCAAGGCGTCGGAGAGAGAAGCCAGTGCGCCGTTCCCCCACCGGCGGCGGGAGGAAGCGGCCTCGAGTGAGCCGGCCCCACCCCGGGAGACCTCCCCAGCCGCCCCGCTGGCACCTGAAAGGACAGTGGAAAGGAAATCGTACTCTCTGGCCCGCAGGACTCGCGCCAAGCCCCTGGAGATGGGCAAGCAGGCGTCTCTGGAGGATTCCATGCCACTGGCCCCACCCGCCACCCAGCCGGCCCCACCCGCTGTGAAGAATGAGGCCTGGGAGGCCACGGGAGATGGCTCAAGCGTGGCGGGGGGGATCTCTGGCCTGGACCAGGACCTGGCCAGACTCAGCATGGGGGGACAGAACTGGACCCAGAGCCCCACCTCGTACCTGCGTGCTGAGATGAGGGGTGAGTTTCTTGGCCCCTGAGTGAAAGCCATGCCTTGGTCTGATGTGGTTTCAATTTTTAGAGTGCTCAGTGAATGAAAATGTATGTGCCCATGGGCTGGATTTCAGGGAGGAGCTGGGGCTGCAGATCAGAACCCACACATAGGCAGTCACAGCTCAGCCTGAATGGCATGTTTCTCCCACTGTCCTCACCCTCAGCGGACACTGCTGACTGTCAGTACTGTGACCTTTTCGTTTTGTTCCACTAGAGAGATGTTCATGTGTCCTGTGACTGTCTGTGGATTAAGACCCACTGCCCTGTTTTCTGTGCTCAGTTAGACCCATTGCCTCTCGTTGCAGGCATTCCTAACTCCATGCACATGGCTGGCGGGCCCCCGCAGTACAACCGGTTAGAGGAGATGGTGAGTAATCTGCTCTAAGAAATAGCTTGGCAAGACCAGGACCTGTCGGAACGATCTGAACAGAGTCAGAGCAGGTGGTTTCAAACCAGTTCAGGTTCTGTAATTGTTGGAAACATTCAGTTATGCTCCCCTCTTCCGGTTTTCTCTCTTCTCATCCTTGCCTTATTCCCCCTCACCCCTGTGCACATTTCTCTTCGTCCCTCACACTGCTCTCCCTCTGTCCAGGGTGTGGGTGGCGGCCGAGCAAAGCGATACTCCTCCCAGAGGCAGCGGCCAGTCCCGGAGCCAGCGCCCATGCACATCGGCATTATGGAGGGCCACTACTACGAACCCAGTGAGTGCCGTACTGCAGACAGCCACCAGGGGACGTGGACAGAGGGCTGTCCCACCCAGTCAATTTCATTTAATGAAGTAGTCGTGAATGAAATAGCATTTCCAGCTCATTTTTTTTAATAATACAACCAAGGCAATATTAGTGGTACAAATAATAGTATGATTATTTACTGCCTTTTTTGCAGATAAATTGAAATGTATAGTCATATTAGTATGCAGTATTGCAGCAGGTTATATCCCTTGTACATTTGAATAATATCAACTATTTTAATTCGGCGTGAGCTGGTGGGATTCCAAGCATTTTTCTGAATCACAAATGGTATGGACTTGATCATGAAAATGATCTCTGTAAGAATCAAAAAAAGGCAGAATATAAAATATCACACGGGAGTATTCTCTAATGTGGAGCCGTACTCTGTATGTTTGGACAATTTTTAAGGTACTACAATGATGACAAGCGAGAGCCTATACTACAGAACATTCGGGTTGTTTCACTCCTGTTTGCACACCAGTGGAAATCAGTGTGACATGTGCTGCACTGATGCTTTCTCTCCTCCTGAAGTGTCTTTCCAGGGACCAATTTATGCCCACAGTGAAAGCCCAACGCCCCTGCCACCCCAGGGCATGCTGGTCCAGCCAGAAATGCACCTCACACATCCTGCTCACCCAGGCCATCCAGGTCAGTGTCACCCCACAGACCTCCGTCCACTCCACCCGCTTTAGCCTGAGCGGACTCGGCTTTCTCCTGTGGCAATGCGGGTAGTTTCATGTTAACGCCAGTAGTTCTGTGTTAAAGTACAAATCACAGATAGAGTATTCAGTCTAAGCACCACGATACCGTGTTGTTATTTTAGAGACAGCATTAAGGCAAGCATTACATTTTTTTATTCTCGTGTGGTTTTTTTTGTGGATCTTGTTAAATGTGGCGCTGCCATTGCTGCAGCCTGAACAGTTTTCTGATTGGTCTCCCCAGGTTTACATCCTCATCAGTCTGGTGCCCCCATACCCAACCCTGCGATGTATGCCGGCCCCCCCGTCTCCATGTCTCCTGGGCAGCCCCCCCCTCAGCAGCTGTTGGCACCCCCCTTCTACCCCCCTCCTGGAGTCATGGCTTTCGGGAACACCAACTTCCCCTATCCTGCTGGGGCCACCCTGCCCCCCATGTACCCCAACCCCCAGGTGGGTACACTACCTGCTCCTGTGCGCACGTGTGTATACGCACAGGCACGCATACAAAGTAGCACTGTGGCATTTCTGTCATATAGACTGTCCTGTCCTCCACACTGAAAATCTCTCAACACACGGTGGTCACAGATTCCTGCCACTGCAGGGAATGAAGCCTCGGTGTCCCTCTGGTGCGTGTCTGAGTGCGTCTCCCTCTCTTCTCAGGCTCAGGCCCAGGTGTACGGTGGAGTGACCTACTACGACACCATGCAGCAGCAGGCCCAGCCCAAGCCCTCTCCCCCCCGCCGCTCTTCCCAGCCTGTCACTATCAAACCCCCCCCTCCCGAGGTACCGTTCATTGTTCCAGAGTAAGCCGTGTCTCCAGGTCTCGCTTCCAGCCAACCATGGGCAAGTCTCACTTCACACTTCTCAAGTACCACTGCATAATTACAGTGCCACTGCTTTATTGTCACTTTGATTGCTGCTGGGGAGGGGCAGTGGGGTTTAATGGGTGAAGGAGAGATTGAGTTTAGCAATTTTGCTTTAGAAAAAGATTACGAAGACACGTTAAGGGGCCAGAAAGTTAAAGTAAATGCACATTTATTTAGATTCATTCTCCTCTATAAGGTTCGTAATGGTTAACAAGGCTAAATGTCTCTGTGTATGTGCGTGCTAAGTGGAGCGTTTGACTTTATTAATTTAGCTTTTTGAGAAATGTGTCATGTAAACCCTGACCAATCTGGTGAGCAGCCCTCACCCTGCAGGTCCTGCCCAATGGATTGAGATACAGTTCTCTCGTGTTAATGACGAGGAAATTGCAAAAGTATTCTCATGTCTCAACCACAACAAGACCATGTTTGGACCCAAGATACCAGGCTGTTTGTAAATACTTTGGTATCTCTGCATTGCGCAGTAACGACTTTCAGAGACTTCTCCTTCAAAGCTCGTTGTTTGGTTTGTTTTCAATCTCTAATGGCTTGTCAAACTCAGTCATCAGGTTTGAAACGTTTCAGGAAACAGTTTATTAGAAGTATAATTGTAGTTGGTTGTCTTTTACCTAATCTCATTTTGAACATGAAGGTTGAAGAATGGCTTGCTCTTCTGCAGGCTAATGTCTGTTCAGATGATCTTTCAACATTGCAATGCATGGCCCTGAATTGTTGTACTAAGCAACCCAGCGCACGCTGCAAACAGTATTGTCCCTGATGAGTACATACGACGCTGTCAGCTGGGCTGTGCAGCTTATCCCTGCTGAAATCCTTTCCCAGGGCGAACTGACTGTCCTCTCGTGCTCTTTATTCCAGAAAGAGAAGTGTGGAAGAACAAAGGAGAAGGCCACCTCCTAGCTTGGTGACAGAGAATATCAGAAGGACCAGCACCATGTGTGGAAGAATCTGTTTTTTTTATATCATAAATTTAATTTTGCTTTATCAGACAAACGAGAAACTTTAAATACGGAAGCATAATATATAGAATGTTGTCCTAAGATGAACAGCACACTTTCCCTTTAACCTTATATGATGCAAAACCTTTGCTGTTTGTTTGCTTGGTGTTCCTATTTGCCCGTGCTCTGCCTTTACCCCTCCCTCCAAACCAAAATGGTGAGATAAATAGGAAGGACGATGTTTACTGTAACGGCTGGCTGAAGCAGGGGGCTGACGGCCCTCCAGCCACATGATTGCACAGATGTCCCCTGGCTGGTTGGCCGGAGCAGCCTCACGATGGTGCGCAGCGGCAAAGCGACCAGTCCTTTGTCCGGGGTCGTGGGAGTTTTTCCATAGTGTTAAAACTTTAAAGTCTCATTTTGTTAAAGTTTAAGCTTGGTTTAGAAAATGATTTTCAATTCCTTCAAAGACTCTTTGGAATGGATGGACTCTTGTGTGACGGTGAGAGGAAAAGGAAGAGCAACGACACTGGGCTGGTGGAGTATTGAGGCTTAAACTGCTCGGACCATCTGCCTCAAATATGATCAGCAATAACTGTCAACGTACCGTGGTGGCAATCTAGCTATGGCAGCCAGGCTAAAGGCACTCAACAGGGCCCCTTGTGACACTATGTAGTGACCATTGAACATAGCACAGTGCTGGCACAGCCTCATTTGTTGAAAATTGTTAGTGAACCAGTCTGTTAGGTTAAGTTAAGGCAGCCTTTTAGTCCAATATAAATTATAAGGTGGAGTATTTTCTTGTCAATAAGTGTCATCAATAGTGCTCTGTTGAGTAGGACAATTAACCCTAGCATGACTACTTGTAAGCACTGCTCATTGTTCAAATGTTTGCCCAGGGTTGTTATATTCTGCGCCCTTTCTTAAAGCATTTGGTTTGTTTAAACAGGGATTGAGTGTAGGGACTGCCAGCCGTGTACATTTCAGTGTCATGGGCATAACACCAGGCCTGTCCTGCATTAGAGAACTATATAAAGCAGGGACAAATACGGCTGACTCTTACCATGAAGTTCCCTCTCCGGTAGAGGCCGTTTAGGCCTTTCAGCAGAAGGTACAATACAGCACACTTGACTAAAAAGAGAAATGGATTGTGCAGTGGGCCAGTCGTACAGAGGAGTTTAGTAGGCTGAGATGTTGGCTTGCGGTTGGTGGAGCTGGCTGTTGGCAGAGCTGTGTTGTTTCCATTTATCTATTGTTGCTACAGATGGTACTGCCAGTTAGGGGTCTGCACATTCATTTGCAGTGTTCTTGCAGCGACTGGGGCTGAGCCTGCAGCCAGCTTCAGCCAGGAGTGCGGAGTCTGTTGTGCTAGGCCTCTTCTCATTGTTGGTCTATAGGTAGAGTCCTCCTGGCTTTGAAGTGTGTCTTTGTGTGTGTGTGTGTGTGTGTGTGTGTGTGTGTGTGTGTGTGTGTGTGTGTGTGTGTGTGTGTGTATGTGTATGTGTGTATGTGTTGGTGACTCCTTTTTGGTCCAGGAGAATTTGTTTGATCCACGTGTGGCGAAAAAAAAAAAAATACAAAAGACCGGTCTCCCTTCATGGATAGCTCTATCTGTTTTCTTTCTTTCTTTCTTTTTTTAACTCTAGTCTCCCTGGTGGTACATTAGCGTACCAGGAGGTCTTAGTATGTACGGTTAGTCCTGCCAAAGATTTCAGGTGGATTTTCTGATATGGAAATGCTGTTAACAAGCCTGTGCATAGAACTCATTTATTTGTTTCTATTTCTGCTATAGCACCACAAGTGAGCATGAGGATGTTGTGTGCAGATATCTTGAATGTTTGACCTCTGGCAACCCAGTCTTGATCGGTTGGTTATTTATTTTTGTTCTGCTGCAGACTATACCAGAAAAACCTCTAGGATTAGGCTCAGTTGACAGGTTTGGCTGTGTTACATGCAAAAGTATCTATTACCATGTGAAACATCAGGAATGGAGTTGTATTCATGACTATTGACAAGTACTGTAGCGATGTCGATGGTGCTTGTTTCTTTAACGTATAACGTAGTATTGGGTTTATATTAACATCTCAAATACTAAGCTTTTTTCCCTCTTTGTCTCATAATTGTACTGTATGTTTTTCACTCAGTAAAACTAGCAAATAACTATTTTTGCCTGAAAGAAAGTATCTGATATTAAGTCAACTGGGGAATAGATCTAAAGATGTGTATATAACTATACAGATATCTATTGAAACCTGTGGAAGAATTCTTACAGCAACACTCCCATACATTTTTATGGAAAGATGTATAGGTCTGTGGGACCTTTTGCAGAGACAGTGCCTCTTTGCATGAGATGCTGATTGGACGATGCTTTGAGTGGGGCGATGTCTTTCTGCCCCGGAAAAGGGCTTTGTCTGGTTTTGCCAGTTAATCGGAATTGTAAAATCTCAAATGCACAGTGGATTTGAGGTGAGATGCCTCAACATGACGCCAGGCGTGCACGTGTTTCTATTGGCCAAGACAGCGTGGAATGTTGTCTCATGCTACTGAATCACAGGGAGGCAATTTGGAATAAAAAAAAAAACATACAGTACATGCATGCATGAATAAATATATAGAACTTGAACTTGAAAATTGTACCAGATTTTTATTTCCTCCCTTCAATGCAATTATACTGGGGTGGGAGGTGTGGTAAGGTGTTAGTTGAAACCCCTGAGGCAAGGTCTGGGGGATTCTTTTTGTACATTACTTATTTTGTTTTATTTTTTACAAAAAACCTGGCAGTAAAAGTATTGATTCAAGTTAATTTTTTGTTTTGTTCTCAATGTTATGTTTAAAATGGTGATTATATTATTACTAAAAAGCAGTGTACTTTCTCTGCCTTAAGAATTAATTGTCTTGTTGGTTTTACATATCAGTTGAATTTCTCTAGACCAGTTAACACTGTGATGGCTTGTTTATTTTATAGGTGTGTGAATTTGTAAAATCAAATTTTGTTCTTTGTGGCGCAATGGTGGAGAAAAATAAAATTAAGTGAAATAATTCCATGTGCTATTATTTCAACACTCCAGTTATCAAAGTGGGCAGTACAGACATTGACGATTTTGAAAACATGTAAGTAGTGAAAGAGAAGTTTGCACTGCAGTCATTCTGTCCTCTGAACAACAACATTTGTATGTAAATGTAAATGTATGCTGTCTCAGTCCAGGTTCACATCTTGTCCAGAATGAACAGTGGATGTCAGATTTCATGCCCCAAACTTAATTTGTCTGGAGTCTGACTGTACACAGTTGAAGGTGCATTGTGGAAAGAATGTAGCGCTTACAGATGGTACGATGTGCGTTGCGGAAGCTCACTTGGTGGCGCTGTTTTGTAAAAATGAAGTATTAGGCTTATCACAACAATAACCATTTAACATCCTAGCATTTTTGACAGTACACTCCTTCCTGTGTGCCCCTCAGCTGAAAAAGAAAACCTGTCTTTCGATGCCCTTCTGCATCTATCGTTCCACACGAGCATTAGCAGGACCAGGATTTGACATGTCATTCCTGATATCGTTTTGTGCCACCGTAACCATGAAGATGTGGAATTGATTGGAATCAACTTGTTTTGTACTGACTTTGCAATTGGACTTGACTTTGTTACTGCAGTTTGAAGTCCTACAATATTGCAGGCAATATGTTCTGCCAGGTTTCAGCAGCCATATTTGTTCAGGCTATGTGTTAGATCACGCCAGTTGTGTAATTGTGCAACGGCCAGCTCTGGTAACATCACCCTGCATGACAGGCTTACTTTGTCACAAATGACTCAATAGTGAATTAAAACTTGCACAAACCACACTCTTTCATTTTCTCAAAAGTGAATGCTGAAAAAACAAGTCAAGGATGTCGGGAAGTGACTTTCATCATATTGTGACAATAAATTTCCATTTAAATATGTTTAATCATGTTGACACGAGTAAAATGTCATTAAGATGGGAGGTGTGATCTCTATTTTGTGACATGAGAAACACAACTAAAATTATTAGATGACTCAAGTACGGGCATGCTTTTGTACTGTATGTTCACAAGACAGAACAACCTCATGTGAACCCTATGGCATGCCCTCCCACCCTCAGTACTTTATCAGACCTGTTCTTTTAGTCACTCCTCTTCCTGGCTCTTCAAATTCCCAGCTGAAGTAAACGCTGTGGGACACTACATATTAAAACAACTGCCTTTTGCCCAGGCATTCTTCTCACATATTTGTTCGGTGGTAGTGGAACAGATTGTTGACATCAGTGCTGTTAAGGCCCCTGAAAATGCGTATGCCTGGATTCATCATAATAATTACCAATGCACAAGTCTGACCAATACAGTTTTAACCTTAGTGAAGAGATACTTTCGCAGATCTTCACATTTTTGTTATTTGTGCTTCATGGGCAGCCTTGACTGTACCCTGCATGTCTCTTTCTGTCCTCTCTTTTGCAAGGGGTCTCTAGGGTGTCGCACAATAAGGGGGTGCGTCAAAGTGGCCGCTATTCTGATGAAGTGACTCACCCCTGCTCTGTGAAGCTGGGACATTCCCATGGGAGCTGTGTCATGCACCAGTGCGTTCTTTGTGCAGACGCAGTGTCATCTAGCAGGTGTTAGTAATGAGCTAGGCCGGTACAGACAAAGAACTGACGGTGTGTGTGTGTGTGTGTGTGTGTGTGTGTGTGTGTGTATGTGTGTGTGTGTGTGTGTGTGTGTGTGTGTGTGTATGTGTGTGTGTAGGAGAAAAAGAAAACTGCATAGACTATATATTTTCATGTGATTAATTTGTTGTCCTGTACAGTGACAATTGAAATGGGAATTAGCATTTCAATCACAGATCCCATACAAAGTGCAGCAATATGCAGAAAACGCCCATTGCAAAAAAGACAAATGAAAAAACCATCAAAAGGCTAAGGAATATTCCCATGTGTTCTGTGATAAGAACTGAATACATACTGAATGTCCCTGTAGATCTGCAAGAATCAGGTCAAAGATATAAATCATGGAAGCCATGTTTTATGGCTGGTATGCAGGCAACCTGAGGGGAAAACCTGAGAAGGTTCAAGCTGCTGTGTGGGAAGAAGGATTCATCCTCCCCAGCAATGTTACAGAGATGCAATGGAACAGGAGCACACTTTCCTAATATCAATTTCATGATTTGTTGCGGGCATCCAGTCACAGCAGACAGGGTGTGCCACTCCCGATGTGGCACCTTTAGGTCATCACTGGTGTCACACTGGGTAATTTCAGTAGACTACAAAACTAACAAACTTACGCAAGGCCTGGTCCTGTGCTGGCGATCAGTTGACCCCTGGTATAGTGTGTTATTTTCAAAAGTTAACTGAAAAAAGGGCAACCTTAACAGAGACTCACTCCTCCCTAATGGCTGAAGGTAGGTGGGACTGGGCTTGGTAAGTACTTGGATGGGCAACCAGGTTGTTGAAAGTGGTGTTGTAAGGCCAGTAGGGGGCAATCTCACCTACAGATCCTGTGCAGGGATCCTGCTTTATGTGAGGTTTTTTGACAAGGTATTAAATGATGTTAAAAGAAATTAACCTGTCACAGTGTGGTAGTTAAAGATCCCACAGCACGTATTGCAAAGATTGTGGGTTTACATGGCAAAATCCTGAAATTGTCATCTGTTCCCAGTTTAACTAGGATAGATAGAATGTCTTCCTCACTACCGCCTCTACTCTGCTTAACCTCCCTCACTGCTTTGATGACCTTAAATACTTTTACAGTGCACCCTGGAAGATTTGAAGTTATTTTAACATGACTGATGATTCTTGGAATCAGACTATTTTATGTTTCTTTTTAATTCATCCAAAATACTTGATATTCTTAAGTGCAGAAAGATTATGGTTGTTTATCAGTCTTATTAGCTGCATGGACTCTATATGACATAGGTCTTCACTGGCAGTCTGAATCCAGAGAATAATAATTATTAGTGACAGCACTGAATTGTGGTTTAGTGGCTTAGTGGTTTAGTGGCCAACAAATTGCTGAAGATTTGAATCCCGCATAAAATCCAACACAAAGGTGTTGTACCTTTGCTGAGGAACTAAACCTTATCTCCTTTCAAAATCAAACGAAGACAATGTTTACAATGTATCTGTCCTTTAAAGGTGTCTGTTGAGCAGTCTTTTACACAGCTCATCAGGTCCTGCACTAGGAATGAACAGCATACAACTGTTTGAATGGCTGGTGTGGCTGTGTCTGGAGTGCCAGAGGCAATACTATAGCATTTTGCTGAGTTGTTTAATCAGTGGCACAAAACCCGTGATTGACATGTCAGGTCAGCCATAACCCAGGTGTGGAGGTGCCCTGCTCTGCATGTTTGAGCCTGTCTGTTTCATAACCTTTTTATGCAGCAAAACTCAAACTCTTATTGCATTGGTGGCCCCTCCTCCATCTTAAAACCAACAACCCCCCCAAAGTGATCTACCACTCCTTTCTCACACTTCACCTCTGCCAAGTCCCCCCCACTCCCCTCAGTTCCACTTGCACCCCATCCACTGTCCTGTTTAATCTTCTACCTCTTCCTTTAATCCTGCTTCCTCTCTATCTCATTCCCTCTCTTCTTGTTGTGTATAGTCTCCTGTTTTTTCTTTCTTCTCCCCCCCCCCAAATCTGTATCACTGAATATCCAGCCAGTGTGAACCTGTCCCTTCAGCTTTCTGCCCCACACCCCTCGCCTGTCAGTGATGGATAGCTGCATAATCTTGCATCGCCACCACCAAACGAGCCCCCTCTCCCTCTCTCTCTTTTGTGTCCTGCCTGTTTGTTCACAGGGTTTTGAAGTTAGGGCTCTGTTTTCTCCACCTGTTTGGAATATGCAGGTCCTGCTCAGGGTGTACGGCCATTGGGGCATGTGTGTCTACGAACATGGTCTTTTGGTGTTTCTTAATTTGTCTCTTAGTCTGGGAAGGAGGGGTTCTTTCACATATAGGTCAACTCACCCCCAAGCTCATAGTCCTCAACCCCCACCGCCCAAGACAGACAGAACTGGAATCCTCTACTAGCATGATGCTTGGTGCATGCATTTTTAATGGGGCATGTTTAAACTGCTGCATATTTAATGCTGTCCTTTTTCTTTTGTGTTATGGATGCATGTTATCTATAAAGGAGGGGTTTACCTCACCATTATCACCGAGGAACACTCATCAAACAAAAGTACGCCACTGCACCTACGAGTTGTGTGTTGTGGTAACTATATTACCAAGCACCTCTCCAAATGAACATGAATATATAAGCATGTGGATATATTAGCATTTCCAGCCAGGGAGATGACAGACAGTAACAAAGTACAGATGCATCTACAATACTAGAGAGTAATCCAAGTAATAATGCATCAATCATTCAAATATTGCTCTGTACACTAACAATATGTACTGGTATCACAGTTTTTTCTGGCTGTCCAAATTTGGTTTCAGTCATCTGCTAAGTGAACAACTCAGTGCACATGGAGATAGAGTACCCATAAATCCCTTTTCAGATAATTCCTTCTCTTCCACCATTTCAAAAATAAGCCTGGTTCATTGGTTGATTCAGTGATTGATTATACCCATGTTTGATTTATGGATAATGATTACTATTAAATGAGGAGTAGTGTCTTGAAGACATCACAGAGAAAACGCTATCACCCATTAGCCCCCTTCTTAATACCATAGACAAAATTTCAGATTGTTTCTGATGACAGACATTTCAGATGACCTTGTTTGGTAATTGATACACCAGACTTTACAGTATTCTTTTGGTCTGTAAATGAATGAGGAAGATCACTCACCAGTTTTTATCACTAGCTAGCTTATGATGCTTATCAGGGGGAAAATGTGTTTTTATGCTTGAATCCCTGTTATTTGCACACTAATGTAAGCTCCCAGTAAACAATTTCATTAACTGAGCATACAGATTCACAATGTTTCATCCATTGTGGGGTCCTCGGCATATGTGCCTGTGGTTAAAACATTTAAACCCTTATATAAGCACATACTAGCAGCACGGACCAGAGTGCAGGTAATATCTGCTCTTTCATATTGCTCATGCAATCTCAAGCAGCATACTTCACTTTATTGTCCCAGCATAAAAGGATATGAATGGATTGCCTTTATCTGTTAACTTTATGCTCTAATATCCTCTCTATACTGTTGCAGCAATGTTGCGGCTATGCTGTGAGGGCATTGTTTGCTCTGTGAAATGTGAGGTTTAAAAATGGAAGCACATGCAATCACCCTAATTAGACTGTTAATCAAATGAGTAATAATTCTAATTAGTCAAAATCTTGTAGTTCCACATTGGGACTCTTATATGGGATGGGTCACTCTTCCTTGGCCCTGCCTTTTGTGTGCCCTTGTTGTTGTGCCTGCAGCCAGCCATATGCCGTGAAGCTTATTGTATGACAGCAAGGGGACGCATGAGTCATTGTACATGTAGGCGGCAGACTGGTCATGATGAAAAGCTCATTAGGGCTGGGAGTATTGTAAGCTAAAGATGACACACTGGGGAGGTACAGACCTCATAGGACCCCTGTCAATAAACAGATAGAGTTACATACTGCATCAGCAACATCTTAAATAGGACCACCAGCCTAGGACATCTGTTTGGCTGAAGACTGTTCATATTCACCTATTCATATTGATGGATTTGTCCATGTCAAACATCAAATGTCAATATATATACAGTAACTACAGATGTGAACAACAGAAGCAAGGATTATCATGTCTCACACACACACACACACACACACACGCACACACACACACACGCACACACACACACGCGCACACACACAACTATGTGGAGCCCAGACGGCTCTTCCCATGCTCTGCACTGCTGCTCTGTCACAGCTGCACTCACAAGCCACTCGCTCATCTCTGATCTGCAGAACTCATTCTGAGTGACCTTCCCTTGAGTCGGGCCTCTGGGCCTCTCCCCAAAGCCTGATGCAGGTAGCTCATGTCATGGCTTCACTGTTGGCAGCCTGAATTGTCACTCACACCCCACCAGTGTCTATCTTATTAATATATAAACCTACAACATTGTTGCTGTAACATTTTAGCAGCATATATTACTTTGCCTTTATAGTTTGAGAACAATATTCCTTCTCTGTGACATTTGACTATTATTGTGGACCACTGGGAAATCACTGAAAGGGCTCTGCGATCTTGGGCTTTCTAATACCGATACTGACATTACACTATTCACAGCTCGACCACTGAGGCTTGGTGACTCACAGGATATGATCATTGGCCTCCCGAGCCACCCATGTGCCTTGTAGCATCATCCTTACAATCACTTGCTGTACTTAACTATTGCACTGAGTTACCAAAGAGTTGTAGGAGAGAGCAGTGAGTATCCTCACTGAATTTATACAAATTTTTGGGAGAACCAGAGAAAAGTAGTACCAAAAGCAACAGGGATGGTCAGCCCTGAGAGAGAGATAGAAAAAAAAACAGAGAAAGGGGTGGGTCGAGTGGGGTGTGGGAGTGCTGTAATGGAAACCACCACCCTTACTCACATCCCTATTTAGCAGTGTATAGTCTATATAAAGACCATCTAAATGCATTTGTTACTACCCTTTTTTCATCTGTGTATACTTTCCATATATGGGCTAAACTAGGAGGCATGACACTTTGCTGGTTTGGCATTTTGGTATGTGATGTACAGATGGCATATACGTATATGCATGGAATATATACCATACAGCAAAGATAAATGACATTCACTATCTCTTTAAATAAAGATGACGTTTAACGTGGAGGGGTAGCAGCTTCTGTTACTATTTAAACCTTTGCATTCATTTACATACTCAGTATGGCAAAGCCGTCCTCAAAGCAGAGCTTACTATTGTTACATCATCCTTTTCATTACTGCCAGGTTTGTTTCACACATGAAGGTACATCAAGACATTCAGAGTCTTATAGGATAAAGAGAAGAAATGACATCAGTTGTTTCCCTGTTTTCCTGGAAAATGGTCAAAATCTTTTGAAACATGGGAGGACTTATTAACTAGGGGAGGTGCATTGGCACTATAGGCTGTGGATGGCTGTGCTTGTTGATGATCACAACCACACAGAGGAGACAGTGTATACCCAAAAGAATCAGCCATCAGTCACAGTAACATGTATTTGCAAAGACCTGAGATCCTCTATGTGGCCCACCCTCAGCCCCTCACATTCCTCCCATTGTCACAACTGACCCCCTTTCCTGTGGTGACAACAGTAGCCTCACATCTGGCTAAAAGCAAATCTCAATATTGGTGTTCTTTACATTGATATACACTGACCCATATATGTATGCTTCACCAATATGGATTTTTCTAATTAACACTATGTAGGATTGAGTTGCATAACATGACCCTGAATAGTGCATTCCTGTATAACTAATGGTGGTGAATTTTATGGCGTCTCTTCTGACAGATCATTTAATGAACTATGAAACAAACATTCAGCACCATGCAGAATCCCTGTCTTTATCATTTTTTTATTTGTATGCATAGCGTGGATATGTCACCTGGGGTATTTAAAAAAAATGCACTGATGGAACAATGTAACACAGAACAGGCCAAAGTAACATTGGCAGACATCGGTATGCACTGAATACAAGAGGTACAAATTACGGTAAAATGACCATCCTAAACTTCAGTAAGAGGTCAGAACATCACTGTTGTGACTTTTGTATGAAAACAGTGTTCCAAGTTCCTGTTTATAGATGCGACCAAATTCTTCGTAATTTATTCACAAATAAACTACCACTACTACTATGATCTGTGCTTTGATACAACAGTTCCAATTTCGAAAGAATGACACTAAAATGCACATCAGTTTATGCTTAATATTGACGTCTTTAAAAGGATTAGTCATCGTGATATTACGCATTTTTGAAGATCTTAGCCATAATATTACCTTCAGTCTAATTGCGATGGTCCGCAAGTGTTCATAGCGCTACCCTCTCTTTCATATACCACTAAAAATAATACAGTCCTTCCTAACAGTTCATCCTCATACTTAGGAACAATATTTTTTGTCGCTTTTCGAGCACTCTGAACAGCTCTTCGCTTCAAATATCTGGAGTGACACTTATCTCCTGCAACACCTGATAAGATTGAGTTTCGTAAACACTGTTACTCGATAGCCTTCCCCTCACCGTGCCGCCGTCGTAGCCTACCTGTCGTGTGAAAGAATATCTCAGTATTAAATTTAACATGTTAAGGTCATGAAATGCTTTATTGCACGAGTGGGTATTTTTATATGCTCTGTCCCTTATTCTTTGTAATTGCTCGAATAGCTTGCAGTAGAATTCCGGTCTTGGCTTGCCTATTCTGATTCGATTGTTCTTTTCCTACAAAAGTAACAAAACATGAGTAAATTTAAACATTTAATTATCATATTTGTGTGGTGTGCCTTGTCTGATTATAAATACATGAAACAGCTTCTTGAACACTCCTTGCACGAACGGTAAAGATAGTTAAATTAATATTAATATACGGTTAACCTTCTGAAATCTGGGCTACTTCCCTGGTTTTATATGCAGTGGAAATACTGAGGAAATAAGGAAATAAGAGGGGCTGCAAGTTTTCCGGCACAATATTCGGTGGTCCTCTCGCGTAAATCATGGGTTAACCTGCAACGCAAACACGTGTTCTGCGGTGGTTGTGAGCGCAAGCGGCAGCTGCTTTGGTTACTGTACAGTACAGTACGGCTAGCCAGAACAGCGCAACCGCAGAGGGGAGGGATGGGGATAAAGAGCAATACGGCAATCTCGGGTGCAGCACACTCACACACCCACAAGCGGGAAGGGAGAGCGAGGTTTTCACCAGTGCCACACAGATACAGAGACAGACGGAGGAGGGAGGCGCCTGAAAGGACACGCTTTCATATGAAGACCCCCAAAGCCATAGATGCGGTATCACACTGGCATAATTACGTATGATAGGCTATATAAAAAACACTAGGCGCCTGTCTATCACAACACCGTTTGCCTGCCGAACCCCTTGGTAAGAAAAACTGTATTAGTCGATTTGAAGCTGCTGTTGGAGAGCCGTACCCCTGCGACGAATTCAGTTGCTTTGTTTCCATATCTGCTTTCATTGAGCGGTGTATTCAATAGGTTCTATTCCATTTAACTAGCTGTAGAAGGCAGGGGCGGTTGAGGCATATCCTTTTTGAAGTATTGTTTTTGTTTTTGGTACACCGTTCACCCTGTACGGCAGTACAGCCTGAAGCGGTTGCTGAAGGGGTAAACAAGTGCAAGCAGACATCAGGGAGTACGGTGGTGGAGCAGGTTTTTCTCTCGCGCTCAGATACAGTGTTGGGAACATACTTAGGTTTGTGTGGGGGTACTTGCTGCTGAGCAAGGTACGGTTTTTGCCTCATCTTAATTTCATCACCTAATTTTAATTCAGTTGGTCTGATGGATTCTTGACCCCTTTGTTACATTTAGCAAAGGGCACGTAGACAGGCTCGTTTATGTCTGCAATATATATATTCATTGCAGATATACTACTACTTTATTATATATGTTTTTAAATATATATAATAAAGTAGTATTTTAATGTACAGACTTTAAAACCTATATAGCGGTCCGCTACCAAAAATGCCGGCTGGAATGAAGCCACTGGAAAAGTTTTTGAAGAAACAGACCACTGCGCTCACTCGGGCTGGAGGCTTCGGAGATAAGGCAACTGGCACAGGGGCTACAAGGCGGCGGGCAAGTCTTTCTCGAGTCGTGCCTTTCTTCAGGGAGACCTCCCCTGAGAGCGGCCCGGCCCGTGAGATGTTCAGCCCAGAGACAGAAGAACCACCGTGCTGGCCCCCAGTCGCCGCCGACATCCGGAGTCCGTCGTTATCGAGCGATGAACAGAGCTCAGAAGGGAGTGTGGAGCCGACTTGGACACCACTGCCGGCGGACACGCCGGAAAATATCGCACTGGCGCTCCTGGATTGCATGGCAGGCGGGAGGCGACACGGTAGCTATACAGGTAATCAACCCCATTCTGTCAGCTCCGTCCGCTGCCGTGCCGCCATACAACTGATACACTGGCGTGCAGACATTTCCACGTTCCTGTTGGAATACCTGTTTATATTTATTCTATTAATTATTAAACCATGTGCACCTGTGTGCTCACGGACAGTTGAAATCCATTAGCTGATGGAGTTCCTGATTAATTACATAACAAAAGATACGCTTAAGATATTCCATAGTATTCGTACATAGTGTAGTGATATAGGAGGGGCTAATTATGACTTTCAGTCATGAAACCAAATGATTTTTCTAGAGGTATCGAATAGACATGATTATTTTTGTCATACATAGGTCAGTAAATGGTAAAAACACAGTCCCATAGCTGCACATGAACGAAACTATTGAAATTGAAAATCGCATAATATGCACGCATTCATTATGAAGTGCTATACCTAATAATCATGTCCGAGATGGATTTGTTTCTGGTTATGCTCACTATGCGGAGAAAGGCGGCTCAAAGATGGTAGTTAGGTAGTTTTACGTTACGCTACTGTGGGCTGTGCCCCGAATAAGTTGTCGGTCCTTCATGCCTTCTACAACGTACATTGTAAAAAGCCGTTGTCTGCAACTAAAAATCTGCTGCCCATTATTTTACCATCATACAGGTTTTCTTTTGTGCGCAGATGTGGGAAACCGGGCCATGATTCCGCTTAGGGTAAAAAACTGCGGTTGACTCCTTTTTTCACTCATCGTAATGGCAGAGGAATAGCAACCTCTGCTATGCAGTATACCTCCGACCCCTCAGAAATGGGATGTTTGAAAGGTGGCAAAATGTCTGTTCTAGAGAAAGACAGAAGGGTCTGTTGAAAAACTCTCAATTTTCCCTTTTTTCTCCACTAATTCATTGTTCAATCAGCACATTATAATTGAACCTATTATTTAGAAAGCATAAAAGTCGCTTTGAATGACAGTAATATGCCATTTATAATTCAGAGTGCTGCCCATGGTTTGATGGGATTGGTAATGTAAATCCTTACTGGAGACACAATTATCCCTTCTCATCCCTAAGTACTGTGTAGTGTTTGGTTTGGGGAAATAGTCACATCACAGAGATGAACTAGTGTGTATTTTGCAGCTGTGTTGGTCACTTTTTCTTGGGTGTTCTTTCATCAGGCCTTCATGTCTAGGGTTCAGACATCATGAAGACTTTGGCAAATGTTCTCCAGTTTTGTACTGGAACCCCCCCAAACATCCATCCAACTTAGCAGCTAGAACAGGTAGACCTCATGTGTTGTTGTGTGTTCATGTTGAAGGGGTCAAATACAAAATTTGGAATGTAAAACTTGACCAGAGGCAGGCTAAAATGAGGCACCTTGTACCTGCTGCTGGCCACCGCATTGGTCAATGTCATACAAAAGATGTGGAAGTGGAGGGAGACCTGGAATTATTCAGACAGTCCTAGTGCAAGTCTCTAGTCTGTCTGTCAGTGCAGTCAAAAGCTGCATCCTTCCCATAACATGCTTGGCCAACTCTGTGCGATTAAAGTGTTTTGAGAGTAACCATTGTAACTGATGGGATTATGGACACTGGCCAGGCACTCAAAGACAAGGGTTGAAATGTGTGAGGATTCTGCAGCGAGGTGTGTGTGTTGTGGGGGTGGCCCCTTTGTGTTGTATCCCTTTCTGCTGCATAGCCTCATCATTCGCTAAGCTGCCATCTTCTTCCCGCTCTCTCACACAGCTATTTTTACCATGGCTTCACACTCACACAGATTGTCTGACTGCGCAGCTGGCTCTGAGGCTGGTAGGCAGGCTTTCACAAGAGTGCAGTAAGAGAAGGTAGACCCAGAGGCTGGCTGGAATTCGGACTTTGACCCTGCCTGCTTATCAAATAAATGATACAGCTGGTACAAATGGCCAAAGTTCAGTTTAGGTGTAACTCACAGTTCCCAGCCAGTAAAGCCAGTAAAAAGTGTGGATTATAATTTAACCCATCACAGCCTCTGATATTCATTGTTTAACAGGATGTTCTTTAAACCTTTATGATTCTCAGGTTGACCATAACATGACTGGTTAATAAGTTCTAAATTCAATTCTTCAGGTTTTCTCCAGTAAGCTACCTGCTGTTATACTGGTGTAGAGTTATCATCTTCCTTAACTGGTGAAATCATCGCTATGTATTAGGCAGAGGTCAACACAACAGGGGACCAAACCGCTTAACCGATTTATCAGATTTGGACTGAATTGTTTGTGGATATCCTTATTGATTAATATGGGCTGTAGGATGTAGCTCTTATAAGTTATGAATCAGGTGTCAGTGAAAGCTGTTACCGTGTGGTGGTCTTTAGAGAGTACCTTAAAGATCATTCAAAATGTGGAGCACCAATGTCTCCACCAAAGGTGAGGAAATAATTTAGGCTTATTCCAAGTAATTTTATCAGCGCACACATCTGTCAATCTGCTACTAAATCAAACCTCCCACTAATCACATGTCCATCAACTTGGGCACATTAACACGCCACACCTTCAGAAATTTCTAAGAGGTGTTCTGGGAGACATGAAGACTTGCAGGTTCAGCACAGTTCTGGCTCTGAAAGTGTTTTTTGGAGACCACATTGTTTCAGGGCTGATGTTTTAGCAAGAATACCATAGTTGTTCAGCTCATTGCGATTAGACTATTTTAGGGCTGTGCTTGTGTATGTGTGTGTACCCTGTGTGGACAAGAAATGATAAGCATTACAATAGACATTAGATACATTAAATGTACCCTTCCTCAACAAATTGCTCAGTGTCATGGCACCATCTTATGTAAGGTTTGTTTATCATTTTGGGGGCAAATTTTCACTTTCGTTTTTGATTGAAAGGGAAGAGAGGAGGGGAAATGGCACAGCTCCTGAAAACCAGGCTGTGAAGGGGGATGATGGGAGGACTTGCAAGCAGTGAGCACTGAGAGACAGTATCAGCCGATCAAAGAGGGGTTTTTCCACACTTGCCTGGTCTCTGTTTTCAGCTTAGTGGAAACTCCCTCCTGAGATGACCCTGAAGAACCTTCCTCCTGGCATCTCCCATTTCAGTCTCAGCTGAGCGTGTCTGCAAACTGTCTCCTGTGCAGAGAACCCTGCAGCTTCCGTGTTGCGTCCGATCCCTCTAAAAAGCAATGCTTCTCATATGATCAGTGCTAGCTGTATGTACATTTATAGCGACACTGACAACCATTTCCCCTTCCTGCGCTCAGTAGACACCCTTACCTAGGTTACCTCTTTCTCTCATTATTTAAAATTCAATTCCCTCCAGACCTGAGTTTCCTCTGGGGTCAAATTTTCTCCATTGCTTTCTGCCACTGTCAGGGTTAAAATCCTCTCTTTTGACACATGCTTTTCTGGATGTAGTGTTGGTCTGCCCCCAAAAGTTACTTCATTTATGTATGTCACTGCGAGATCAGTCCAATTCCAGTTAGGAGAGTGATTGTCAAAGAGCACTCTTGCTGATTCACATATTGCTGTATTGGGGCCGGGAAAGGGTCAATGCCATCTGCATGCTCGAAGTGAAGTGGGTGGCAAAAAGTTGTGACCCATGTTGTGTTGACATATTATTTATTTATTTATTTTGTTTTGCTTTCTCTGTGCAATTTCGGCTATCCACTCATAAAAACTGAAAGGGAAAGTTTTATATCCATCCCAGGATACTCATAAAGAAGGCATAGCATCGACATATTTTCATTCATGTCTCAGATACATTTGGAATTCGGATTGAGTTATTGCCTCATCTGTCTTGCTTGCTGCAGTGAATATTGGCAGTGCACACACTTGGATGGACAGTGGATACGTGAAAGATCACAGCGCTGACCTCCCCCTGTAAAGATTTTGTAACAGTTCTGGAGTGTAACCAATGTTACTGAAAGCACCGGAAATTGAGTCAGCCATCTCATAGAGAAGGACCACACCAAAACCCCCACATTGGGAGTGTTAAGCTTACAAGATCATCTCAGAAGAAACCTTTGGGAAAACAGAGAACACCTGCAACCTTGTCATTGTTGTCACTTAGATGTGGCATTGACCCATCTCAAGCAAGCTCTCCTGATCCTCAAGGTCAATACTTCTTCTGTATCTCCCCAGGATATGCAAAACTCGTTCATTTTTTTTCAAGTTTTATTGAATGTAGTTGCTCTTCGGTAATGGCAGAAAAAAAATCTTAACAACCATGAAGGAACTGTAAAAGCACACAAAGAAGGATTAGTACTCTGTGTGGGAGGATTTTTTTGTTTAAAAAAAAAGGTTTATGTAAGGGAGACGGAGGCTGACATTACTACCTCTCTTCAGACACCTTGCTACCCCCATAACCACGCCCTCCCACTTTTGCACTAGCCCATAGCCCATGCTCCTGGGCCACATCCAACCGAGCAGTGCATTCTGGAACCAACAGCTCCTGGGGTGTTCCTGTTGCCCCGCTGTGTGTGTGCGTCTGTGTGCATGAAAGTGTGGCTCTGTGGCCAGGCATTTGTTCACATGGCAACCATCTCACAGAGAAGAGAGGAGAGGAGGAGAAGTAGGAGGAGGGAAGCGAGGGAAGGGGGAGGGAGCAGAATGTAAGAGTGGAATGAGACCTCTTAACGAAGCAGTAGAAATGGAGGGGGGGGACTGGAAGAGGAATGGTAGATTAGAGGGAGAGAGGGAAAAAGATGGAATCACTGAATTCTGTTGTACTGTTTTGTGCAATAACAACGGTCTGAATACCTTTCTCATGTTCAACAGCAAGTTTGTGGAACATGCTGCATGGATGGGTCATAGTTTCTTTGGGAATATCTCATACCCCCATATCTTTGCATGTTTGTTTATCTGAGTATGCTGCACAGCTCCTTGTTCAGGCTCTTGTCATCTCAAGACTGGACTATTGCAATTCTCTCTTAGCTGACCTACCTGCCTCCACCGTTAAGCCTCTGCAGCTGAAACGCAGCTGAAATGCGGTGGCGTGTCTGATTTTCAATCAACTGAAGAGGGCCCACATTCCACCTCTCTTTGTCTCGCTCCACTAGTTCCCTGTAGCTGCCCGCATCAAGTTCAAGACCTTGATGTTTGCATTCAGAACATCCAAAAAAACTGCACCTACCCACCTGAACACTTTACTAAAAGCCTATGTTCCCTCCCAACCACAATGCTCTGTGTCTGGTGGTCCCGTCACATTGCAGCACAAAATAACTATCCAGAACCTTCTCCGCTGTTGTCCCCCCCGATGGTGGAATGAACTTCTATGCTACATCCGTTCTACTGAGTCCCTCAATTTCCTCAAGAAAATCTGAAGACACAGCTCTTCCCCATTCACCTGAACACCTGAAACCCTACCACCTAAAGCAATTTCTTATACCTTAAACTTTGTTTTCCATATAGAAAACGTAAAATCTCTGGTTTTCCTGCACTCGTATCTACTGGTTAGCTTGTACCTTGTCTGGCCAACTATTGAAACTTCATGCTGCGCTTCTAACATTGCTGACACCTTATATGGCTTTTTGCTTGTGTTGTATTCTGCCTTGCTTGTAAGTTGTTTTGGATAAAAGCATCTGCCAAATGAATAAATATAAATGTAAGAGTTTGCTCTCAATTTTGTGAGCGAGAGAGAGAGGCAATCAAATACTGCAAGGGAGGGGTTAATGTGAGAGTGACGCTGTTTTCCCTGTCCAATGGTTACCTGTAAAGTCAAATGCTGTAATGGGAGAGCTTCCATATTTTTTGGTGATTTTGCTTGTAGTCCCAGCCTCCATTAAGCACGCAGACGAATTTGCTGGTGTGAAATCAGTCCTTTCCTATTGGCAGCAACAATCAGAGAGAAACCTTCCCACAGCCCAGGAAAGGTAGAGCACAGATGCACTGCACTTAAACAAGCCACCTCTGCGGAGGAGTGCCTCAAATCTGTGAAAGCAATGGCAGTACATCTATAAAGCAGGAGGAACTGTTGCAGGGGGAGAAGCTCCTTTTGCAGTGAGGAGGAATGGATACTATAAATGCTTGTTTGTGACTGCTGGGACACCATGAATATGATGGACACATCCACTTTCATGTACCTCAGTAAACCACAGCATGCAGAAGTTGGGATGTCCTAAAGCCGCATATTGAATCCAGATGAACGGCCACTGCATTTGGACTAGGTCCTGCATGTCTCTCCCTCCTTCCAGCGTTGCACCATCTGCAGGCTCAGAGTGCACATGGACAGATGGGTGCATAGTGTTTGCTCCCAGTAAGTGCAATAAGTGATTGGCTCTGTGTTGCAAGATCCTTGTTAACGTTTTCTGTCTTTTTTGCCTCTGTCAAATTATCCGCCTACAGGAGGTCACCAGGAATGCTTTAACCTTCTGAAGGTCTGGAAGTGGTTTCAGGAACAAATGGGGAACACAGACTTAGTTAAGTGAACTGGTTGAGAGGCAGGATTAATTGTAATTATTTGTGGATTGTAACTGTACACATTGCAGGAAAACGTAAAGTTTAAAGAACAGAGCTGCCCAAAGAGCAGAACAAAGACCAAAATGTTCAGAAATCACAAGCATATTTTTTCCTTTTCCTGTAGTAGGGTATGGCATTTTTGAAAGGTGATTTGATCTGAGGAAATATAAAGTGCTACGTGTGGTCGTTAGGGATGCGACAGCATTGGAGAGCAGGAGCCAACAGTACAAAAAACAACAGATGAGGAGCACACACATGCACGCACACACACACACACACACACACACACACACACAGTCACACGTGCACACACGCAATGATAAAGCCTCTTTGACACACTGCCTTCCAGATCTCCAGACTCATGAAAATGGAGACCTGCAAATCTGCAAAGCGAACAATTGGAAGAAAGTGAAAGCGTGCCAGGTGGGGGAATTCCATCCTTCTATGGGGGGGAGGGGGCCCTCCATCGTTTATGTAACTGCACAGTGATATCCATATCCACTTCCAGTGTGTTTCTGCTCCTTAATGCTCCTTGAGCTTCATTCTTTGCTCTGGGCATTCTGCACTGGCAGAACGTTAGGCTTTTGGAGCGATCAGGAATGAGGGTTTGAGTTCTGATGTGTTGCTGCTGTTTGCACACTCACATGAGTCACTACTGTTTCAGTAAAACTCCAGCTGTATTAATGGGCTGCATTTTATTCACACTGACCTTACACCTAAGTAGCCCTGGACAAAGGAATCTGTTGTATTGTGTATTAAGTTCACAAATAACCAATAATAGTCATTAAAAAAAGAAAATGCTTTAATTCCAGGCTTCACAAGCTAAAGTAGTTTCCCCAGGCGCATCATTAAGGATTAGTGTTTTCTTATAGGACACATAACAGATTGGGGGGTGGGGGGCGGGGGGGGGGGGGGGGCGCATGGACAAAATAGTATAGCGTGACACTATGAGGGTGGAGCTTGTTATTGGGAGTGACTATCGCTCTGATCCTCTGAAGTCCAGTCCAGGTGTTAAATGATCCAGGGAGGAAACGGGAGTGGTTACAGTGGGTTTCATGCTCTCTCTGGGCTCAGGCAACTTAGCAGTGAGCACCAGGGCAAGGAGCTGCATTGAGCAGCCTTGCCAGCAGCGCATGTGTGGCTACAATCACCTGCATAACCAAAGAGAGGCCTTGCAGGTGGGTGATGGTGTTACACCCCGCAGGAATAATTAAGGGTGGGAAATGATTGTTTTCCGCAGCGGCAGAACAGGGGGGCGAGGTGCACATGAGCATCTCTCAGTAGCCCACAGAAACTGTTGACTGATTAGCTGAAGGAACATGTCCAAACCCACCCACCATCTTGATAGCCCAAATTCATGGGGAGGTGTTGATCTTGCTGGGCCATTAAGTGACAGCAATGCACTGAGATACGACATGAAACGTAATGACTGAGGCTGTAATTGTCATCATGCCTTTGAGCTTCTGCTCCACAGCTGCAATTTGCTCAGGCCCCCCACCCCCTCCAATCTGTTTCCACAAGTATCACAAGTAGTAATGTGATGGACACACAGAATCGTCCCAGAGATCCACCACATGACAGCAAACCTGACCCTAACACTGCCATAACACTCTGGTAAATACTTCAGTTATGTATACATAGGCCTAGAGATGCCTTCGACATCCTACAAACTCAAAATATAAACATAAAATGTAAACTGGAAACAATAAAGCAAAATTGCTTTGATTCATGTCTAATTCAATGTAGAACTGCAGACCATTTCTGATTTAGAATTCTATCGCTGTGCTCTACTGGCTCTTGATTGACTGCTAAACCAGTAAGATTAATTGTTGTTGTGATGAGCTTTCTAGCCAAACAGTGGAAAAGTCCTCCAACGTGTTTAAACGCCAAGAAAGTCCTTCCTGAAAAGTGAAATTGAAACTTATTTTGTTAATATGTTTTATTATCCTGTTGCCATTTTAAAAGTGTAGAGTGTTTTATCGACTCAGGTTAAACATCTTGACCCTCCATCACTTAATATATTTGTCTTTCTATGCATGGGGAGAATATGACCATAGGGGTGCTGAGCTGTTTTTACCGGTGTCTATGAAGAATTTGGACTGCCTTTTTAAAAATTGTTAAATGTCTTTTTAGCGTACATAGATTGTTGGATGTAAAGAACAGCATCCTCTTTCATGCACTAGAACTCTATGAAATGTTAGTTTTACAATATAACATATGATCTTTTTACAGATTAAATTTACGATAGATTTGTAAATACTTGTTTGTCCAACCAAACACATTCCCTGGAATTCTTGACTGCAGTGGCAGGTAGCAGTGCTTCTCTCTCACTCACTCAGTTTATGATTCATCCACTGATTCACTCATTGGCTCAATCAATGACTCACTTTCCCACTCACTCACTCACTCACTCACTACTCACTGACTCATTCTCTGACTCATGACAAAGTTTACCATTTGGTCATTGCTGAGTCATATTAATAGAGGCGCAGACCCTCCTGCTCCTTGTTACTGGTGTGTTGTAACAAAGTTAAGAAAATTACCAGGGTGTCAGCTGCATCCCCTGTCCCTCATTGTTTATTTTTAGCGGTTTATTGTGAAGGCTAAAATGGTTAACAGCTAAACTGGTGGTTTCATCTCACCATACTCTGTGATAGCAGAATAGGAGATAGCATTTGGTGCCGACCCCATGCTCACTCCTCTCGCTGAAAGTCACTCCAAGCTTTTGTTTTACTCATTGTAGTCGAGGCAAATTCACAACTCCAGTGAAAGAGGGGAACCATGTTTGGGGCAATCCAATTAGTGCTGAAGAGCGTGCTGTTGTGAAGAGGATAATGGAAGCTGGAGACCTCGCTGAATTGGGTCTTATTTGTGTTTTACCCACGCTTTTGAAGTGATTTCTATGACGCTAATAAATATTCAGGAGACTCACTGTCCTACTTTGTGCATATTTGCTTTTGACTGACTGATGAAGTAGTTGTATTGGAAATGCACAATCAATTGCTCTGAAGGGCATCCGATATGGCAGCATGCTGCAGTCAATCTCATCAATGATCTCTCAGATCATTACAAAACTCTATAGTTAAGCACTCTGCTATGTCGTGTATGTTGGTCTATTTTCTGTTCCAGATAGAAGTGCATGTTTGTGAAAATTCCAAAGCTGACCCACCCTCATGCTTAGATACTTAATTACTCAATATGACATAGAAAAACATCAAATGTACCTGCTGCTCTCTTTACCCATGTTTCTATAACAATTTGTAACAGCTTATTCCTCCATTGGGGGATGAAATGCAGTCCTACATGCTCACTTCCAAACAGGAAGCCTGCCTTGCCCACATCATGTTTTGGGCAATGTCCTTAGAGCTGATAAATGGTGAATGCCAAAAATGGGGACCAGTAAGTGCAGGTCTACAGCATGAAGCAGTTACCTCATTATCTATACCTGCATTGTGTTGCACCCCTACATTATCAAACTGTTCATAGTATTTGAATATTGGGTCTGTAATGGTTTTAAGTTTTCCTGTATTCTGAATGAGGGGACTTTTGATTGTGTTTGTCTAGTTGGTAAGAGAACATTGTAAATACTTACCATAATCCCCTCCTCCCCCTCTCTCCACCCCTTCTCTTTTGTTTCAGAGACACTTCTGGATGACTTCATGCTCACACACCCGATCTTCCTGGCATCTGACAGGTTCCAACAGATCCTTCTCCAACAGTATCCTTCCCAGCATGCTACACCTGTAGTGAGGTGTGTGCATATGACTGTGTATGTATGTGTGTGTGTGTGTGTTTGTGTGTGGAAGAGATATTGTGTGTCTGTGCCATGTATGAGTTGCATGTTCTATTGCATGTGACAGGAAAGTGAGGAAAAATCACCTTATGAATGGTACATTACTCTTCCCCCCTGAAAATTCCTGTGTGCAGAATATATTTATACATTGTGTAATTTTTGTCTGAGAAAAAAGAGTATGAAGGGAAACCCTGGCTTTGATCAGTTGGTTTTTCCTCAGAAAAACCATTGTTTCCTGGTTGGCTGACATCCACAGTGTGAGTTGGGAATTGTAAGCAAAACTGGAATGGGCATCTATGGGACAGAAATCAGCAGAAATGGCAGGATAAAGGCAAGCTTGAGTAGGCCCAAGAGTACGCCTCGGTGGCTTCAGCAACAACAGCCTGGCTGTTTCGGACAATGTGTGGGGAGTAACAGTGTGATGATGAATGACACTGCATGCCCCCCACAATCTACACCCCACCCCACCCCACCCTCCTCTCCTTCTATTCCTCTTTCTCTTCGTCTGGACCTAATCCAGTCTAATCAAATCCTTTGTTGCGGAAACATGCTGGCTTCCTGCTGGGAGTGAAGACAAAGCCTACCTCCTCCTGGAAAAAAAAAATCTTCCTACAGTTTACTTTCTTCCTGAATGACAGATGCACCCCCGCAACACAGACACACACACACACACACGCACACACACACACACACACGCACACACACACGCACACACACACATACACACACACACGCACACACACATGCGCACACACGCACACACACACGCGCACACACACACACACACACACACACACACACACACACACGCACGCACGCACACACGCACACACACACGCACACACACACGCACACACACGCACACACACACACACACATGCACACACACACACACACACACGCACACACACACACATGCACACACACACGCACACACACACTATCCCATCACTCTCGAATCTGAAATGTACAGTGACTGCGCATCACGCTGGGCTCCCGGCAATAGCTGCGCGGTTCGCCTCTGCTGTTTTTGCTGCCCCTGCCCCACAGGAGGCACCTGCCAGCTGACTGCATGAAGACACGATAGTACAAATCCAGCGAGTGATGCAAACCAGCTGCGCAGGCCACAGGAGGCTGGCCTGCATCGGCGGCCAAAATTGCAGCTGGCCCCTGCCAGGGGCTCTGCTGTGCACGTGAGAGGTTTATTTCTGTCACAGATATTTTTAAGTGTGCGTTCGGCTCTCTCACCCTCACTGATTGGACTGAATTACAGCCCTCCTCTGTGCGTGGATATTGTGGCACTGGAGTCTGTGCAGGATGTGTCTCCAGTATGGTTGTTGCGGTCATTTCGGTTGTCATGCACATTTATTTTGCAGTAGCTCACATGTATTTCGAGATGGGGGCTATTTCTGTTTGTGCATTTGAATGCAAACCATTGTACCCAGTGGTTTCCCCTGTCTGAGATGCAAATCTTCCCTAGGATTAGGCTAGTTTTGCCACGGGATTCTCTGAGGTCCTCTCAGGCATTTTTGGAAGCGAATCACACTCTGTAGCAATTGTGGGCTTGTGCTGGGGTAGCTTTTTGGAGGAGAGGACATCTCCTGCTCATTTTGGGTGAAGGCCTGGGAGAGCGTGGCGGGGAGAGCGTGTGGGTGTCATGGGTGTGTCCCTGTGTGTGCTGCACCAGCGCAAGGCTGTAATTGTGGCCTGGGGTCTGGAATCAGTGAGTTTTTCCGCTCCGTGTGTTTGCGCATGGACGCGGACGCGTGTCTCTCTGTACTGTGTGTCTGCACCTGTGAAGTGTGTTTCTGCTCGCGCCAAACTGGTTGCTGCGGTGGACATGAAAAGACGTGATTCTGTGCTGTGCAGGCATATGTTTCCAGCTTGTGTTTAACATGCCTGTACAAACAGGGATGTCTGTATTCTGTCTGACCATCACAGTGTCTTCCAGCTGTTAGCCCTTTATAAACCACCAGAAGATGAGGTTCAGGGCCTGCTCGCAAGTGAACTCATAGACATGCGGCATCACCTCTATGCTTAGGAAAGCCACACGCATGTACTTCTCTGCCATGGCCATTAGTAGTTTAAACTGTTAATAAAATTGAAAAGAACTGTGCTGCAATTCCATAACTACTGCATGGTAATTATGGCCTCTTTTTTAGGTGTGTATGTAGGTTTGTGCGTGTATGTATGCATGTATGTGTGTGTGTGTGTGTGTGTGTGTGTGTATGTCTGTGTGTGTGTGCGTGTATGTGTGTATGAGTAGGAGAGTGGAGGCTACTGTGTGTCTCACAACCTCAGTTTGTCCTTGACTCTGGGATCAGGTTTGGGGTGGAGGGGAAGCAGGGGGAGGGCTGGCCTGGCTGGGATGGGGTGGAGAGGAAACAGGCCGTGCTGAATGCGGCCTTCCGCTACCTGGACACTTACAGAGAGCTACTGCAGGAGGAGGGAGAGAAAGCCAACAGCTTCCCTAAGGTACTGAAAACACATGTACACACACACACACACACACACGTAAACCCAGACATGCAAATACCGTGGCCCCACTACAAGTTGAAACCTAACACTGTAAGACTGTAAGACTGTAACCTAGCAGTTGTGTTTGTTACCTCTCGGTAATGCAGCGATGTTGTCTGCAGATATCGTTCTTTGTGGTCTGGTTCTCTGGACTGTTGCTACGGGCACAATATAGGCCAATCTGCACATGTTGAAGTCCAGGAATTGACTTGAAATATGATCTTGGCCATATTTTTAATGCCTGACTTTTCTTTTTCCCGAACCTCCCTTTCCCTCCTTTTCTCTCATTCCCTGTATCTCTGTGTTTCTTACTGTCTTCCCTATCCCATTCTTGTTCATCCTCTGTGCCATTTCCCTCACCATATTCTCTGTCTCTCTCTCTCTCTCCACCCTCTGTCCTTCTCCGTCTTTCTCACTCTATCTCATCTGCTTAACCCAATACTATTTTATCTCCCTCTTCTCTCTCTCTCTCCCTCTCTCTCTCTCTGTCTCTCTCTCTCACACACACACACACACACACACATACATACCTTTTCTCTCTTATTCATTGTCTCTCTCATTCTCTCTCTCTCACACACACACAAACACACACACACACTCTAAGGAGCTGTACCTGAGTGCTGCGCAGGAGCTGAGCCGATACCCAGAACTGGTGGAGGACGTTCTGAAGCTGCAGCGCTGGACTGAGATTCTGCAGAGCCCGTGAGTGAAGTACTAATCCTCAGCACAGGTGCTCCACTGGCACAAAAGTACAAGGATCCTTGTCACCACTGTACTGGGACAGTGTGTAATGACAGAAGAAAAAAAAAATTCAAGGCATAACAATGCTAGTACTCTAGAAGCCACTACACTGTTACAGTTCTATTCTGTCACACAAGTTCACCAATCAACCACTTATTGTTTTGGTTTTATTCGTTCAGATACAGAAGTGACTGTCTAAACAGTTTTTAACACTGGTATCAGTGAGACCCTGGAGATACAACTCCAATGTAGTGGGTCTGTGGCCCATTGTGCTGAAACCCCAACGGCAGCACAGCATGATACACTCATGTCAAAGTGCAGTTAAGTGGAAGCCCACCCTGTAATGGAAGGTCCTTTTGAAATGTAAAGGCAAAGTCCTCATGACGTACAGTCCCTGTTTGCCAGCTGCTAAACACACACCCGTGTGATGGCTCTCCTGCACCGCCATGCCAAACACTCAAAGTGCCAGCCCCTTTGCATTGAGGTGTTCCTTGTAGCCTAATCCCCCATGACGCAAATCTTGTCCCTCTCTCCACATCTCTCAGGACTGAGGAGGACAGGGATAGCAAGAAGAAGCAGGTGCGACCCCTCTTCCGGCACTTCCGACGCATAGATGCCTGCCTGCAGCCCCGTGAGGCCTTCCGTGGGTCTGACGAAAGTGAGTGACATGTCACAACTAGCAGGGACAGGAGTGTGTGTGTGTGTGTGTGTGTATTCAGATTTAACTACCAGTTCACACTTGATTGAGAAGTTAAGTGATTTCAGAACAACTGACAATCTTGGACTAGAATTTTCCAACTCTAGACAACAAATATTATAGTATGATACTGGTATATGAATTGTTTTAGCTGGGTTCAGATATGATTGCTGATAAGCTTATGATCTCTGAGGTGAAGTAGGTGTGGTGTTTGTGGAGTGTGTGTTTGTGCAGGTGTCTGCCAGGTGTATTTACACAGCACAAAGGTGGACTGTGTGTAGGTGTGTGTGCCTGAGTGTGCATCTAAATGCGTCCATGCAGTGAAGCATGTTATGGTGCATTGTGTTTGTCTGTCTGGCTGTTTGTGTGTGTGTGTGTGTGTGTGTGTGTAAGTGTGTGTTTGCATGTGTTTGTGTGTGTGTAAGTGCACGTGTATGAGGCGGGCACAGTGCACTCAGACCCTGTGCTTGCACGTTCAGTCTTCTGCAGGGTGTACATGCCGGACCACTCGTATGTGACCATCCGCAGTAGGCTGTCGTGTTGCGTGGGAGAGATCCTGGCGCTGGTGCAAGAGAAACTGCAGTACAGCGAGGAGCAGCCCAGGCGACCAGGGACTCTCATACTGGTGGCTGTCACCTCTTCTGGAGGTAAGACCTCAGTCTACACAGAGAAACCATCATCTTCGCAGATGGACAATACTAAAACAGCCATAGATATAGAACTATCAGAATTAGTGAACTCTAACTACAATCACAGGAGCTCCTATTGCATATAAAAATTTCATTTGGGTTGAAAAATGGGCATCAACTAGGGCGCATGCAGGAGCATGTGTGCAGACACATGCACAAACTGTTCAAGCAACACACAATGCACAAGCAAAAAACCCCAGTACATATACACAAACACAATTACTATGCGTAATGTTACAAATGGTCACACCCATTTGCTGTCAGACACACATATACGCACAAGCCTGGTAACAGTGAAAAGGGTATCATCATGCTCTACTTACAGAGATCAAGAGAGTTAATGTTATCTGTGTGTGCGTGTCTGCAGAAAAGGCAGTGTTCCGTCCCAGTGATGAGGCTGTGTTCACCACTCTGGGCATTAATACCCACCTGTTTGCCTGTGAGCCACACGAGCTGGACACCCTGGTAAGAGACAAGGGGATTGTTAGGGGAGGGGGGCACTGAAGAGGCTGTAGAGCAGAGGAGGGAGAGAAAGGAGACATACTGTAGGAGACACAGAGTGAAAAGGAAGATACTGAGGGAGATAGATACAGCTTGGTGAGGATATATACTGAGGGAGGTAGCGTATGGAGAGGGTATATACTGATGATACAAACTGAAGAGGGGATGTAACAGAGTAATAGAGTGTAAAAAAAAATGCAGCAAAAGGAAAAATAACATCCCTGAGACTTATTTCCTGTGAGTCTGACTGTTGTCACCCTTCCCCTGTTGCTCAGCTGCCATTACCAGAGGAAATCCACTGGACTCCTGGCGACAGCAAACTGCATGACATGAGCGCTGAGGAGGTGTCGAATCAGCTGGTGGCGTTCGACTGGGAGCTGTTCAGCTGCATTCATGAGGTTGGCAGGCAGGCCAGTGAAGTTCAGTTGGAAGGGCTGCACTTGAGTGTCTGTTAGCAGTTATTTTTGCATTACTGAGTGATGTTTGTCTTTGAAGGAATAGTGTTTGAAATGCAGTAGAGTAAAATATGGAACTTTCTATTCACAAGGTTATTAGGGCATTAGACTGGCAAATGTTTGACTGTGGATTCTTACAGGAGTGCTAAATTTATGACATGATCTAGACTGTAATGGAAAAAACAAGTGGAGCCACACTAAATCAAATCATAAATAATGCAATGATGATCCGCCAATCCTCTGCCTTCTTGTCTGGATGAAAAGAACGCTGCCCCTAACCAGAGGTCCTTTCTGGTGTGTCTGACGACAGGTGGAGTTTGTGTCCTATGTGTTCCATGGGGAGCAGGCTCGCTGGCGCCCCCTCAATCTGGAGCTGGTACTGCAGCGCTGCAGCGAGGTGCAGCACTGGGTTGCCACAGAGATCCTGCAGTGCCAGTCTCTGCCGAAGAGGGTCCAGCTCCTTCGCAAATTCATCAAGATTGCAGCGCTGTGAGTTGGGGAGAGGGGTGGGGATGGGGGGTGAAGGAGGGTGGGGGATTGCCACTGGCACTGGCCTCAAGAACTGAGCAGCCCACATCAGATGTTGGGGGCAGAAATAAGCAGTGTGTGTGTGTTTTCAGGTGTAAGCAGCAGCAGGACCTTCTCTCCTTCCTGGCGGTGGTTCTGGGCCTGGACAACCCAGCGATCAGCCGGCTTCGCCTCACTTGGGAGGTAACCTGGTGCTAATATGCTCACACAGACTGCACACATTCACTAGTAATGTGGCTACACACCACACACTAGTTTTGTGTTGTGCGTAGGATGGGGGTTCATTGTGGCTTCCACTCTGAAGGAGGATATTGATTTTAAAAGCCTGGCTGAATGGCACTGAGCACATTTTGCCCCTACAACCCACTTTATGAAGGAGTAGCGTGCAGATGGTGTGTATGGTGTGACCTTTGTGCAGTGCCTTTAGCACCTACTCGAGCCTACACGATACAGGCTCAAAACTGAGGGCTGGTGAAGCAGCTGCTCCATTTACAATCAGTGGCTATTGTATAAAAATTTAAAGGCTGCCCTTGACGAATTTCCCTGCCAGGCAAAATTGGTAACGTAACAATTTGGAGACAGACCTGTGTGAAAATTGAAAGTTCCATCCATGAAAGGCGCCATGTCTGCCGCTCTGTCTAGTGTCGTGTTTACGAGCCTGGACTGCGTGTGTCTTTCAGGGGTTGCCGGGGAAGTTCAAAAAGCAGTTTCAGCAGTTTGAAGGCATTGCGGTGAGTAACGGAGGAATGTAGGACCTGGGAATGGGCATCTGAGTGACTGCAGTGCTGTGAGAGTGACAGCATATTTGTCCTTATCCTGTAGGATCCCTCAAGGAATCACAAGTCTTACCGGGAGCTTGTGGCTAGCCTAAGGCCACCTCTCATCCCCTTCACCCCACTGCTGCTGAAAGGTGAGCAACATACACGCTCGCATGCGTGCATGCACACATACACACGCACAAATGCACACATGCGGAGACACATGCATTTACACACACGTGTATATACACATGCATTCATATACACACACAGTCACACATACTTTTTGTCTCTCTTACGTGAAAATATACCTTATACATTACATATCCCATATTTCTCACACAGAGTCTTATATTTGTGTATTTGCACATACATGTTTTCATGCATCCCACAACACACGTATGCAAATGATATGCAAAAAAGAGGTGAAATGAAATATCTTGATGAAAGCACAGGAGAATTAGTGTACACAGAATGTCTCTATCCTGTCAGATGTACAGTGAGCAGCCTTTGCTGATGATCACATGGTTAAGGCTTAAAACTGGTTATGTGTCTAAGCTGGCTGTTGATGAGCTAGTGAAGCACAAGCATTGCATTGGGATTTCATGTTTATATTGTTGTGGTGTTAGAGAGAAAAACAAAAAAGAGGTGGTGCTGCCTTTTGCATCAAGTGCAGCTGTAGGATCAGGTTACACATGACACATGTTGTCTACCCCCCCACACACACAGAAGGGGATGAACAGCAGGGCACCAGGGTGATCTCACAGGGGACATCGATAATGAGCGGGACCTTCTGTCCTCCCCATGTCAGGAGATTAAACCGGTGGGATTATGGATTCAGATGTGGCACGATTGTTGAGGACATTCAAGTCCTCAAAGTAAATGGAAACATTAAACGCGTAAATCTCTGCGCCAACCACATGGGACAGTGCTTTCATGCCACTCAACCTCACCCCAGCCCCTCCTCTGCATGAGTTTCACCGTCAGCCTCATGACTGCCTTGTGCTTGTTCTCTCTGCCCTGAGACTCACTGTGTGCCCAGCTGGCTGTGAGACGTTCCCAGGGCAGCAACATCCCTGTAGCTTCGTGATGGCATGTTGAATAGGTGGAGGCCTCTGGCCAGCCGGGCTCACCCTTCTTTGGACTGCCTTCTGCACCCTGCCGGTGCAGTGGCAGCTTTTAGACTCCGCAACCCCCTGCAGATATGTAATGGCTTGGTGCTGATCTTCCTGGGCCTGTCAGAACAAGATTCTGGTGTTCAGCCCCACTCCATCGAGTGTGTGGAAAGACAGTTATTCGGAAGAGGCCCTGGCACTCACGTGGGATGAGCCTGAGGACTTCCAGGATTGGCAGGACACTCAGGGGGCCCATGTGAGGAGCAGCAAGGCTTCCCTGCCTACTCCGGATGGCCTCTCTCATCCTTCCTCTAAGGCTCAAATCAAATCCTCTTCCACCCTCCACCTCTGGCCCCTGCCCCACCACAGAATTCCAATTACTTGTTAAAATAGTTTCACAGGGCATGAAAGGGCATGCTCCTTCATCTTTGCACTGTCTGCACTGGAGACAATACAGGTGTAGGGAGAGCATTTACTAACAGTTATGTAACTGTTCCTCCAGTTCACATCTGTCCTACTCATTCAGCCCATTTTCTGTCTGCTTCCACAGACCTGACCTTCCTCCATGAAAGCTGCAAGACCTTCCATGGGGAGCTGGTCAATTTTGAGAAGATGGTAAACTTCCTTTTTTTTTGGTTTTAAAAATGTGTTTTTGCAGCATGAGGTGTAGTGGCTATAGCCCTGGACTCTGGGCCTGATGGTTATGGGCTTGAATCCAAAGTGGTCTGCTGCTGGCCGACCACATAACGAAGCTCTGCTGCACTTACAGTCATACTGTGTTCAGAATCTCATTACATCACACGCATTTAGCAGATGATCTTATTCAGAGTGGCTCCCAGCACAATAGAACATAAATGCATCCATTCAAGTTAAAAGAGCAACACTGGCAGACCAGGCTAACAACACTCACAGACCAGTGAGTGTGAGCATAACACCATTCAAGCCCTACCACAAGTTAACTTGTGCAGCCTGATGAGGCAACAGAAGCCAAGTACACTACGATACATTAGTCACTAGAACACATAATCCAAAGTACATCACAATATTACACCTAAAATAAACATCAAATCCTGGAGGTAGCAGGTATTATGGGGCAGAGATTGAGGTATAACCAAGAGGTGGGTCTTCATTCTGTGATCAAAGATGGCCAGCGATTCTGCTGTCCTAACCTCCGCGGGGAGTTCATTCCACCACTGAGAGACCAGTGCAGGCAGCGATCGTGTCTGAGAGGAACGACCCCATCGGGATGGGACAGTCGGTTGTCCTGTAGATGGAGAGCATAGTGATCTCATATGGCACTTTCACACACCCTCTGCTCAGCCTCTCTTGTGCCCTCTCTCTTCAGCACAAAGTTGCAGAGATGGTGAGGAGCATCAGGCGCTACAGAAGCGTGCAGTTCGGTGAGTTTCCTGCATCGTTTATGCCTTTGAAGGCCAGCTCCGAACGTTCCTACAATGTTGCTGAAATATTGCAGCAGTGTTTGGTAGAGAAAAGGTTGATCTGAATATAGACTTGGCTTTTGGTGATCTCAGGAATAGCTGTGCTGAGTTTCGCTGTCCTCAGGTTAAGGTGTAGGATTTTTGTAACAAGCCTGTACAAGGTGGAGACAATGCAGACACACACGCAAGCACAAATTCATACACACATGCATACAAATGCTGGCATGCTAACAGAGTGAGTCAATTGTGTCTTATTTACCAGGGGCTTAAGGACCACAAGATTATTGAGCTCTACTTGCACTATTTATAATTCCACATGTTCTAAGAGATCTAAGAGTTCTAAGAGATGTATTTATTTTGTATCTAAGAGATACTACATAAATACAGAAATATATGAATGGACATACATGAACAAAAAACATAAAAAACAGTAAACATGAAAGTAAATGAGAACAAAAAAAGAAAAAGAGCAGAAAATACCAATTTCCCATGTTTAAATCATTCATTCAATCAAAAAATGTTGGTATGATCAAGAAAATGAAAAACGTTCCCTAAAAGCAGAATAATAAACTGGATCACAAGGACAGATTTGAAGCTTCAGTGGAGTGAGGAACCTTCAGGCAATTTGGGAGTTTCCTCTAGGCAACACTATCAAGATCATACACTGACCCAAGTAAATATGCGCACATGCACACGCACGCACACACACACACCTGGCACTGAGATTCTGTTCCTGCAGTTATGCACTGTTGTGGTAACACACCAAGGCACTCAGGAAAGCGTGGAAAAAAACACTCTCATTGACATCCCCGACTCCACCCTTCAGAGTGATTATGAATGTCTTGCCACGCCCACCTGTACAGAACAGCACAGTCCTCCGGCCATTAAGTTTCAGGGTGGTGCAGCAAAACACAGCACAATACAGCCTCCATGCCAACGGCTCCATACTCTGAGAGTGAAAAACTCACAAGACAAGCGTTACAAAAGGGGGGTTTGTTTTGTAAGTGTCTATGGAGATGAGTTCTATTTCAAATTTCACATTTTATCCATTTATATGTGGATATTTTATGAGTTATCTGCAGTGCTTCAGGTTATCTATCATTCGATTTTAATGCAATATTGCAATGTAGTGTGCATAGTGCAATATTGCACTACACAGTATTTACTTTGAATAATAGGTTATCAATATTTTATACCAATTTCAGTTTTTGATGAGGCAGCCAGAATGTGGTGGACAGATGAACTCAATTCCTTTTTTTACTACTGTTAAATTGCCTTAGCATATTGTGCTCTATAAGATGTTCATTTGTATACATGGAATGGGTGTTTTAGCAGAATTAATGTAGCTCTTTCAGTCCGTCTGAAGGGATTACAAACGTTCCTGTTAGGAGAAAAACATGCTGCTTTGAAGGGGCAACATTGCACTCAGCACCAGACACATTAATCATGAAAATGTGGTTAAAATAGTGCAGACTAACACAGAGATATTGCCTTAGATATTATGCTTGGAAAGCTGCATTGAGGAACACAACACAGCATTGGATTTGCTGTTTCTAAGCTGTTGGTGTCTATTCATAGCTCTGACTTTTTACTTTTTTTGACTAGAACTGAATCAAACCAGTTTTGCCTCAATGTGGGGAAAGATCCAAGCTGCAGTGCTGCATTCTGGTAGCTTAGGTCAACTGAAAGTGTGATCTCCACCTCCTCCTGGTGGAACGGTCGTGTCACTGCATCCATGTCATGCCACATGCAGAGTAGTGTGCTGAATCTTCCTCCCTCTACCTATCTTCTTAGCCCTGGACATGGAGCCCTCTCCTTCACACCTTCAGACCAAGGCCTATGTGCGCCAGCTGCAAGTCATCGACAATCAGAACCTCCTCTTCAACATGTCCTACAAGGTGGAGCCCAAAGATGTGTGAGATTCCCATGACAATTCCCCAAGCCCAACACCAGGGCAGTCCAGCCATGGAGTGTTTTAAAGACTTCAGTTGTTTGCAGCAGATCTCAGCATACATACATTGCCAGGAAATTGTATGTTGTGCTGGAGCACATATTATGTGTGTGTGTGTATACATATATATACTTAGAACTGAAAGGAAACAGCGACATATGTGAATGTCAGACTGCAGCTCAGAGCAGAGGGAAGTAGAAGGACATGCTGCTCTGCTTCAAAATTTGGGTTTCCAGTTCAGATGCTGGACTTTGCCTCATGAGATGGATGCCCCTCCGTCTCTTCCCGTCGGTAGCAGTGGCCCCCTGACTCTGGTGTGTAAGGACATTGCTTAACTGATCATTTTGACGGCATCAAATAGGAAACTGGTTGCGATTGTGCTTGCCAGTGGTGCAAGGCAAGACCTCACACCTTGGCTTTAACTGCACAATCCAGATTTGGATGCAAATTTCATATGTGAACATATACTTTGTGATACATAACAGGAAGGAATCTGATTCTTCAGGATCCTTTGCAAAGTGGATTGCAGAGAGGTGTGGGAGTAACATTGGATTGGAGTGTGACTGGTCAGGCTAACTTTTTCTTTGCATCAATCGTTTATTTTGTTGTTACATCTGTTCTTGTGTTTACATTGCCACAGAACTGGAAATAGAAACAGAAAATATCTAGGTAGGAAAGATTAGCTGCCCATGAGTTGTTTTCTCTCCAAGGTCTGTCCACCTCAGTGTCTGAACAGGTTCTAGCATTTCACCCTATGAGCTGGTCATGACTGAAGAAGGGGATGCTGTCTCTGGAAGAGGGACAATCTTCATCCACTTGGGAACTTACCACCGACAGCTATATGGCAGCCATCTAAAGAGTACTGAGAAATGGAAGTACTCTATTTGTCTGTGATGAAATGTGCACTTAACATTTTCTGGATTGGGACCCTAAGGAGGGCTACCCATTTCACTTGTATTATAAAGCTGTAGATAACTGTAAATAGCATAACAGAAAGGAGACTCTATTTTATGTATGAGATGAAAGATAGTCCTGTAAAAGGGAATTTTTTTGTTTTGTAAATTTGATAAAGTTTAAGCATACAATTTAAGAGTTGTACATAGAATGAAGCCTGATGAGGTTTAGGAATTGTATAGAGTATCTTTTTATTTTTCAAGGGGACATTTCATTTTTTTTTTGTAAAGAGTAAAGAGTGTTTACAATCTTCTTGTGGAACTCAAATGTATTAAGCCTGACACAGACAGAGCAGCTAGCAGATGATCTGCATGGAAAAACTTTGGTTCTGGCCCTAGACACTACTCTTTCAATAAAACCTGTGCTGGTGAACATGTCTACTGCACTCCTTCAAGCTTCCTACAGCCACGGATCCTAACAATTTGGTTTGTGTTGGTGTGTAGAGATGTCCTGCAGTAATTATGTCTGTTATTCTCTTGCAATAACTTGCCTCATAGTATACATTTTCTTCGCTAGTTTCTGTACAACAATATGCCAATTAAAAATAGTCTGTATACAGTGTTATTATATCTAAACCTTTTTGCTGAAAGAAATTTTAACATACATCCTGGAAAATTGTGTTATAACTGAATAATTAATCTGAATTCAGTTATATTGGTAGATAAACAAACATTTTGCAATCTAAACTCTTGTTGTAAAAAACACAATTTATAAACTAGAAAAATCACTACTAATAGGCAGAGTTTTGACACCAGTCACATTACTAATATAATGTAATGAAAGACAAAATGGACAATTTTTGTGAGGTCGATCATGGGAAAATTCACGTTAAGAATGATAGAACGATAAATGAATTGCACATTAAATATGTCCTGATTGTTTATTTTGACAAGGCTGTAGAAAATCTGTGTAGTTCACAGCATATCTTCATTACAGTTAGTGTTAACCAAGGTACGTTGCGTTAGTTGCGTGCGTGAGTAGGTTAGTTTTCTAATGCCATGTCCAAACACAGTTTTTCTTGATTGCTGAGACATAAATGAAATGTAAATTACCCACATGACCAAACCATAACCTGAGCAAAACAGTAATCTTTTCTACAAAGCAGTAAGGTATTTATTTCACACAAATTGTGAATGTTTAGTACTCTTTTACAAAGCAATAAACACAACATTCAACACATGACACAAAATCAATTTGGTAACTCATGTCAAACAATTGATCATTTGTACACAGTAGATAACAATTTCTCCCACAAGGGTAACGTCCTGCGTAATCATATGTAAAAGAGGTCACCAGTGAGTTGGAGTTGGTTAAAAATGGAAGAGCGATGAAGAGGACATGGGGCACTGCAAGCCCAGGTAACACAAGAGACCCAACCAAGAAGCCAGAGAGGAAGAGGGGTTTGAATGCACAGTGGAACGGTTGCTCAAAGGGAAAACAGAAGTCCCTAATGACATGCATGCCAGTATTGCTGACCATGTAAGACGTGACCTTTCAATGTGAGGGGCTGGGGAAAGGATGAAATGCAGCATTAGTTGACCAACTGTGGCATCAATAATGCCAGATATGTACAACTATGTGGTCATATGGAACAAATAAGCTCTTGCTCAATAAATGAGAGTGAAGGCCAAGCATGCATGCCTATGCAATTCTTCCCTTATCTTCTACATAAAATGCATCCAACAAAATTACATGAAACGTTACACAAACAAAGACACCATTAGACCACAGAAAAAGTAGTAAGCACTGATCATGTCATATGAAAAAGAGAGCCTGCATTCAGGGTTGACCATGCCATTTTGAAGCTGACGGTTTTTACAGCATTGTGCCATAGTGAAATGACTGGTGCAAAGAGCTTTTCAAAGAGAACACAAATGATACTGTGTTACTTATCTGCACATGTGAAACGTTTAGAGAATGTTAGTTTTGCAACACTAATGTGTCATTTCGGCAAACACATTTCAGTGTTGGGAGCAGTCTTAATTGTTTTGATGAAAAGAATATTTTTGATATTGTTTACATATCTTAGTATCTTTACATAAAATTTACGGTGGTGGGAAGTTACCAAGACCTTGTTAAACTTTCTATGCTATCCATCCTCCCAAGGATAACCGATCCACTCCTTTTACTTTGTAAAGAAAGTACAATAAATTCAATTAATAAATTAAAAATAAATAGGGAGAAATTGGGCAACCTTGTTTAATGCCACGTGACACACTGAATCTAGGGGACGTACCAAATTTTAGAGCGACTGCCATTTTTATAGCCTATAAGGTTATACCTTTTGCAAAAAAAAAAATATATATATATATATTCTCCAAAACCAAACTTTACAAGAGCTTTTAAAATGAAACCATGTTCAAGCGAATCAAAAGCTTTATAAAAATCAAGAAATAAATGAAACTACTGTCATTAACAAAATCATTATGATCTAATAATCCAATACCAACAATAATCCAACAATCTAATTGTTTGCAATATGTCGTTTCCTCATGAACCCAGATTGTGATTCATCTATAACAGTGTCCAAAATATGTCTACTAGCAAATACGAGTGCCAACATTTTATAATCAGTATTTAAAAGTGCGATGTCACAGCACCAAAGGTTTGGCCAAAATCACCAGAAATGATCCTGAGTATGACTTATTACATTTACTTCCATTCATTTGAACACTGAATTAGGATACAATTTTATACGGCTACACACTACATGCTAAAACTTGGACAACTGGCATACTCGTCAGCATCACCTTCCCCTGTGTTTCAAGAATTTTGTAAGTAAACTGTACCATTGCCTTTCGTGCCATCAAAGCACCCATGCGTTAATAGTGGATCAGATTTTTTTTTTTTATTAAATGGTTAAATGGATATGATGAGCATCGATAGGCAAGTTTATCTTAAATCAGCTGGCAAGGGCACAAAGCGACCAGTGATTCAGTGATCCCCATTCAACAATGAAATTCTGTAGGTAGCTAACGCTAGCTACCTAGCTAACATAGCCCGATCTGTCATCTGATAATTTTAAAATTGTTGCATTAAAGTAAATCACAAATAACACGAATCTCATTCGGCTTCCCTTCTCAATATCATGAATGCCAGAAATACAAGGAAATACTACCATCGTTCGACAAAACGTCCCTCTGAAAGTTATATCCTTCCTCCCACTTTCTATTCACCGGAAGTTCTGGTAAGGGACAAAAAGAGATACAGCATATGTGACGCGAGTCATTATGTGTTGTACTTGTGCATGTGGCCGATAGAAAAGAAAGTTAGTGAATTAGCAACCTACGTAAGAAATTCTGATATCGCCACGGCACACCACTCAGTCTGTTGAACAGTTGGTCTTGAGACATTCAATTCTCCGTAACCGGTCTAACAGCTCACAGAAACATGCCGCGTAGAAAGGTAAGAATTTCTTGCATTGTCTCTTTATTGAGCCAGATAACTAGACAACACTTAACACTTTGATGCCGAAATTAACTTAAACATCACACAGAAAACTGAAAATAGTTTTAAAGGTCCACACAACGCTGCATGCAATAAGTATTTATCTAAATAATCTGTGTTTGTTCAATGGAAGCTATGAATAGAACCGCTGAAACTAGCATGGGCACCAACGGATAAGGCTGTTGTATGGCTGCGGTGTTTAGAGTGAGTTCGCAGGGCAATGAATGCTGGACAGCCGTCGGCTTCATATGAGGCCTTAGCAGTATTATCTGTCCATTGCATTATTAGCCAGCAGGGGTGGACACCCCGGCTATAGAAAGTAAAAGACCTGCCACGTATTTGTTCCACCCATGGACTACACCAGCTGAATTTCATTAGCAGAACTCTTCAGCCAGGTAGAGGAACTAATTAGTTGAAGTCACCTTGTTTAGTGCATGGCTAGAACAACTACATGGTAGGACTTTTACTTTCTGAAGCCGGGGTGCCCACCTCTGTTAGCCAGTGTGTGAAAGAGAGACACATTAATTGGTGCAATTGATAGCGAGTGACGCGCATGGCCCACCCTTCCCCCCTTTCGATTGGTTAAGATGTTTTCCGTCGTTACAATTGGTTAATCTTTTCAGAACGTGTTTTTGTTATGGGCCGGAGCTGCCAACGCACGTTTCTGTAGCGAAAGGGGATATACTGTTTAATCATGTGATGAGTAATGTATAACTGTAAATCATAAGTGCATTTAAATGCGACGAGGATTTAATATTTACACGAATATTTCGCGCGGAACCCGCATATATAAATGCATGCGTATAAGTTGCAAATGACTTTTTGAGTTATTTCATGGAGAATCTTCTAAAAAGAGGTGCGTGGACTGGGGCAGACTCATGGAATAGAATAATGCACACCGTGGTTGGCTGCAAGCCGTCAATTAACTTTGTGGTATTCATAACCGAGTCTTCCTCCACAGAAATTAGGTCGGTGCTAGAGAGAATAGAAACTTCATCCAAGTTTCATCGTAATTTAATATTTGTCATTAGTCCTAACGACTGTGAAAACATCTTGAACTACAATATGGTTAGATCCATTAACCATGAACATGATTGTAGGCAGCACAGCTAATAGATGAGTATTTATTCTGTAGCAGGTTGGTTGATGTCAATCAATGCTTACCACTGTTCACGGTCAAGATCAGACTTGCTAATTTAGCTGGCCTGGTGGCTTTCTAAATCACGTACAGTCTAAATTTGTCAAAATTTACCAGCCTAAACCTGTCAACTGATGCTTCCAGTTTCCATCATCAAGATTAATGATACTTTTTAGGCGTACTACACATAAGGTAACATATGAATAGATAAGATCCTTTGTCTAACACTAGGACCCACAAAAAGTCCTATTCACAGATGCTTGGAGCTGCACACTCCAGCTTCAAATCCCTGCTGATTTCTAACTTTATGAATTCAAACGTAAAATAAAGATTTCCTAGTTCTGAATTACAGGCAGGAGTGTACGCATAGATGTAAGAAGGCTATTTGACATAACTTGAAATGATGTTACCTGACTGTAGCAACTTGTGTGGAGCCTTGGGCCCAAAGAGTGGTTCCATCTATAGACCATCATTGGAAAACTGCAGGCTTGTAAGATGAAATTGAGTCAAATGAAAATGTTGCCATTTTGCCATTAGGTGCCATTTTGAGGGGCATACTTTTGGAAAATGAGCACAAAACTGCAGACTGGGACGTGGCCCACTTTTTGATCCTAAGATACTACTACAGCAGTCAGGAAGTAGGGCTGAGCCATTGGCTGCCTGTGCAGAAAAAGTGGATACTGATGGTTTCAAAATGGAAAATGAGCAAGTAAATTGGTATAATCCAGTCAGAAAGTTTAGATGAGCTTGACTCAAATGTTAGTATCCATAATTTGGGATTGCTTTTGAGATAATATTTGGTATCGGGATTGGGCAGAGAAAATAGCTTAGGTGTTGTCTAGTTAACAAGCTCTGATGTCAGATGTGCATGGCAAGTATGAGACTGGTAGCAGAGAAGAGGTGTGCTGTTGTGCTGTTGGCAGATATGCCTGGAGACGGCAACTGAATTGAGGTGCCTGAAAGTAGACTTAGGAAAAATTCTCTCACACAAAATTTGCAAAAACACTGACAAAGGTCCTGTGAAACTGAAAGCTCAGTAAAATAAAAAAAAAATTGACTATTGTGCAAGTACCAGAGTGAGAGGCCCTTCTTTCTGGTTTGGCCATGTTCATTTATCTCCTGTGCAATTTCCATCATAGAGAACTGCAGGAAGCAGGTCCGATGGAATGGAAGACTCGGATTCCTCTGCTGACCTTGAGCACACGGACAGCTCCGAGAGCGACGAAAACACCTACAAGAATGCACGCCTCACCCGCTCTTCGGTGCGTCTCAGCCAGAGTTCACAAGGTGACGTTTCATGGTGTTTTTTTCATGAGACGTAGAAATTTCACCTTTCAGAGGTCTGTAGCATTGTGTTGAAATATTCCAAGGTGATGAAGGTGTATAGGCCATAGTGAGCCTCACAGTCATAAAAATGGCAGTGCTCCCTTGATCTCTCAAGTTTGAAAAGTACTATGATTCCCTACATGCTTTGTAAAGACCACATGTGTCATACTGTGTCTTGGAGAAGATCAGTGTCCTTGTTTTAGCTTTTGTAATTAAAATCTTTGTGGTTTTTATTGAGCTAATTTCTCTATTCACTGACTATTGCCAGTTATCTTCTGTGTTTATTATTATTATTATTATTATTAGTATATTTATTATTATTTACTGTCTGTAAATGTGTGCGTAGGATGCATAAGAAGTGTCAATAATGCTGGGTAGAGTAGCTTTATTGGATCACTGCTGAAACACCCAGAACCACAACTAAAGCATATCACAGTTTTGATGTGCTTTCATGTGTCATCATCTGCAACCCAGTTCACTGAGGCCCAAGTACAGAACACCTTAAACATAAGGTCTTCTGGAAACAGCTGTGTGATACCTGAAGCAGGTACTTAAAGGTTTGTGAGGTTGAGAGTGAAGGACTGAGCTAAGGTATACCACTCATAAATACTATTAACTCATGAATGGAGACATCTGTATACAAGTGAAAGCTGCTTTTTTTATCTTGTTAGATGGTTTTTATCCCATTCTTTGCCCTCTATGAAAGTATTTGTTACCTGAAAGGCTTTGTGTGTAACATGATGTCCTATTTGAATAATTCCATAATCACATACCATAATCTATGGCTTCTGAGGTTCTTCCCCCAACACCCCCACCCAAACACTCCACTCCATCCTTTATTCTTAATGTGCTGGCTTGCTGCAAAGAGATCTTCATTTATTCACATTTAGAATGATTATTATTATTATTTAGCTTATTCAGATTATTACTGTTTAATAAAATATTAAAATATTCAGCCTCACCCTTTGTGTTGACGGGTTGTCTGGTGGTGATGTGTTGCAGCAGTTTGTCTTCTACGTTCAGGTAATTGCCACCCTCAGCCAGTTCAGAAATGCAGTGTTGCTCACAGTCTTCTCAGTTTGGCTTTCATGATTGTTTGTTGCATTATTGAAGCTACTTCATGAAAAATGCCCTTGCTACATGCTAAATTCCCTTGCTAAATGCTATACACACTGTTGCTGGGAATCTTTGCCACAGGTCCATTCTCCATGGAGGCTGGTGGTAGTGTGACAAGACCTGTCTTTTTGCACTCTGCCTAATGCTGGCTTCTTGTCACTCCCCCTGCCCCCCCTCAGCAGCAGAATCGAAGCAAACCGTGGACCAGGGTGAGTCTCCGCCACGCACTCCCACAGAGAACGCCCCTTGCTCGGATTCGGATGCTGACATCTTCAGCCCAAACGATGAAAGCCTGGCCAAGGATCCATTGCTCCAGGACTCGGGGAGCGACCTCTCCCAGCGGCCAAAGCGCCACCGCTTCCACGAGAGCTACAACTTCAGCATGAAGTGCCCCACACCTGGCTGCAACTCCCTGGGTAATGGCCTGTGACATCACATGCCACAGGACATATCTTCCCTCTTTATGATACAGTGTTTTTAATAATGCTTGGTTTAATGGTAATTCATTTGAGAATGCACTATAATAGTCAATAAGCTTTTCATTTATCTGAGGTCTGCTTTCTCTACAGGTCATCTGACAGGGAAACATGAAAGGCATTTCTCCATATCTGGTTGTCCTCTCTACCATAACCTGTCTGCGGATGAGTGCAAGGTGGATACATGAGATTTGGGTTCATTTCAGGGACTTTAAAGTTTCATTTGACACACTAAGGAGAAGTCCATGATTTTCTGTCCCTCTTTTATGACAGGTGAGGGCTACCCACCATGACAAGCAGGTAGGGGAGAAGTCCCTGTCTCACCGCCAGGAAGAGAACAACAGGCATGCCATGTGCCACCAGGTATCCTGTCATCTCCCAGGTCACAGCTGACCCACAAAGAACCGGCCTGCATTTGGTCAGGGTTCAGTGTCTGTAGCTAGATTCCCTGGTTAAATATGAATTTGCATGTCATTTTGAACCGTGTTTATGAAAAATAAAAAGCATCTGGGCAGTGCAGCTTACACTTGTTTGAGGGAATGACCGTGCAGCCATTTCTCGAATGTTAATTCAGCACAATGTGCTCTCTGTGGCCCTACAGGTGTCAACAGAGAGGCAGGTGAGAGACAAGGAGAAGGTGACAGAAATGAGGAAGAGGAGGAGCTCCGGGCTGGTGAAGGAGGAGGAGAAATGCATGGTAATGCGAGCTCCACTGACCTAAAGAGAAGGCTCGAGGCCTATGCTAGCCATCTCTTTGGATTATTAGATCCTGAGACTGTGATCACGGTGTTAGGCCACAATCATTTACAGCTCATCTTCGCAGTAACAGATGGCAAGTTGCAACTGCACACTGGTCTGACATGACACCCCATCTCCCTCTATCTCTTTTTCTCCCTCTCTCCTCCTTACATCTCTTTCTATCTCCCACTCCCTTCCTCTCTCTGTTTCCCCCTCTCTTCTCCTCTCCCTCTCTTTTCCCCCCACCTCCTTTTCCCCTCTCCCATCTCCTCCCCTATCTCTCTCTCTTCCACAGGAGCATCAGCAGATGCATGGCAACACCAGAGAGCCCCTCCTGGAAAACATCACAAGCGAGTGTGACCTGGAGCTCTTTCAAAAAGCCCAGGCACGTGCCTCAGATTATCTTGTAAGAGAGACAACGCACCACTCCCTCCCCTTCCCTTTTCTCTCCTGTCTAGTTTGTAGAAACACCCCCCGTGGGTGAGTCATGTTCCACCCCGACTCCCAATCCAAGAGCCCTCTGCTCTCTCATGTGGTGTTCCAGCGGTGGCAGTCCCCACCTCTCCCACCGGTGGCTTCGCACTCCATTCTCATGCAGCACCGCACAGCCGCTCTTGGTTTGCATAGAATCACCAGGGCTTTTGCAGGGCATCACAAAAGACCTGAACCTTCTCTGTTCATGTCAGAGTGCCAGCACGCATTACACCACACAAGTCTCCCGCAGCTCTGCGGCTACTCGCTGGTGAAAGGCCACCATGAGGTCACTCCACAGGGAAGCGGGTCTCACCCTGACTCCCTACCCATGTCAGTGAACTGATGCATTGCCCCCCCCCCCCCCCCCCCCCCTCCCCCATCCCCACCCTGGCACCTCTCCACTATTGCGCGCAGGAAAAGCTGCGGCTTCAGGGCCAGATCACGGAGGGCAGCAATATGATCAAGACGATCCTGTTCGGCTGCTTCGAGCTGGATACCTGGTACCATTCGCCCTACCCGGAAGAGTATGCCCGCCTGGGCCGGCTCTACATGTGCGAGTTCTGCCTCAAGTACATGAAGAGCCAGACCATCCTGCGGCGGCACATGGTGAGAGCGCCCCCTGCTGTCCATTGTGGAATTGGGCAACGTATCACTCGAGAGTGTTGGACTCATACAAATGGTCCGTTGTTCCAGGGCACACTTCATCTTAGCCAGCCTGCCCAGCGGTTTATTGATACTGTTGCATGTGGGGTTTGAGGCAGCAGCCTCCTTTTCCACTTCCGTAACCAGTGACCCCCTTCACGCAACATGTGATATGTATGGCTGTGGGTGTCTTTTGCGATGCTAACAGCCCTCTGCCTCGCAGGCGAAGTGCACGTGGAAGCACCCGCCAGGAGATGAGATCTACAGGAAAGGGGTTATCTCAGTCTTTGAGGTGGATGGCAAGAAAAACAAGGTAAGCACACATGTTGCTCTGCTCAGGTCCACTTTGCTTCCAATGTCAGGCTCCTGCCTGACTCATGCAGTTATCTGTATCAGAGGTGGGCAGGTACAGAGGTCTATAGGGACTCCATGACTGGCCTCTAGGCCTGGCTGTACTGCAGTTATTACAGGGGTGGCTAATGAAATTGCATCACTTTTCGAATGTTGAAAATGGTTATAAAGTCTGCAGGCATCAAGTCCTTGTGAACCAGGCATCCCCACCACTGTGCTGCAGTAAGATGTGTGGATAAGAATATGATCTGATTTTATAGTCGCAAACATTGGAGTTCAGCGTGCTCAGTACTTGTGTCTGCTATTGGATCAGTGTCAAAGAACATTCACTGACACCTTTCAGCCTCTTGATGGCAGCAAAAGAGAAAGCTTGGTCTCCTGTTTCCCACTGTAGATCTACTGCCAGAACCTGTGTCTGCTTGCCAAACTCTTCCTGGACCACAAGACACTGTACTATGACGTGGAACCTTTCCTCTTCTATGTCATGACTGAGGCTGACAACACAGGCTGTCACCTCATCGGGTATTTCTCCAAGGTAAGAGGAACTAAGAGCAATCAAAACCCCTCCTTGAATAATGAAGTTGTGTTGCTGTTAAATGCATAGATACTATAACAGTCAGATCAGACAGATGTGCAGGGGGCTTGAACTGGCCGGGCCTTCACTTACAGAGCTCACAAAACCAAAGACTCTGCTTTATGGTTTTGGCAATTAGTGACAGTGCTCACTGGAACTGTATGAATGTCATTATGCTCTGGAGTTACTCACGCTTTAAGTCCGAGAGCTCCATTGCTGAAGCCAGTATCACTTGATTGTTCCGGCAGGAGAAGAATTCCTTCCTGAATTACAACGTGTCCTGCATCCTGACGATGCCACAGTACATGAGGCAAGGCTATGGCAAGATGCTGATTGATTTCAGTGAGTACTGCTTTCGCCCCTGCCATATCTGTCACCATCTCGTGTTTCTCCCATCTCTCTGTGCTTTTGGCAAAGAGACAGTATAAAATCTAGCTTGCATTAATATTTCAAGAAATAGGGCAGGTCTTCATTCAGCTGGCAGAGCAGCTTCACAATGCACGCTGTTGCCACCAGTACAGACAATCCAAATCTTGAAACTTGCAAATGACCTTGCCATCATCAGTCATCCATTTAACCTTTAAGAGTTGTCATAGTAATGATATTGCAAAAGATCATATTACATGACTAATAAAATAAAACCAGTGCTGCTATTGATGTGGAGGAAAGGAATCAGTTAGCTGGGTCTCTCAGCAAAACCCCTCCCTTCCGCTGCCACCATCTCAGGTTACTTGCTGACCAAGGTGGAGGAAAAGGTGGGCTCCCCTGAGCGGCCACTCTCAGACTTGGGGCTCATCAGCTACAGGAGCTACTGGAAGGAGGTTCTACTGCGCTACCTGCACAATTTCCATGGCAAGGAGATCTCCATCAAAGGTGAGAGCAATCGTGGGACCGCACCCAATGGCACGCTGAGCCCTGTGAACTGACAGATGCAACGTTTGAGGCTGTGGTCCCTATCACCAAGTCCAGGTCGTGCAGTGCACAGAATTGTGGGTTGTGTCAGTCAGGTCTGTGGTAAGCTTTCTCACTAACACCATCATCAAGCAGCATTGGGCCCCACCCCCCAAATTCAGACTTCTCGTGCCATCCTCTCTATACATGACCTCAAGACCAGCAAAAGGGTGGTGAGGTTTGAGTTCCCCTGCGGCAGCTCTGTGCATCGGTGAGCAGCACACCTCTGAGTTAGCTTAGCTTTATGGAGGTAGCTGTTTAATAGTAAACTAGACCTCTTCCTAAGTGCAGACATGGAACTTAAAACTAAAAGGCGATTCACCCCTCGTTTCAGCATGCTGGCTGACTGAGTCTGCGTATTCTGTGTTCTGCGTGTAACACTTCGTCTCATCCATCTGTGCAGAGATCAGCCAAGAGACCGCAGTGAACCCGGTCGACATTATCAGCACGCTGCAGTCCCTGCAGATGCTCAAGTACTGGAAGGGGAAGCACCTGGTCTTAAAGAGACAGGTAAGCCTCCTCCCATACCCTCAGTTTGTGTAAATTCCAGCATTTTCCCATTGCAGTGACACCACATTGGTGGCGATATAGTGCAGATATTACAAGAATGAATGCAGAGAGATTGTTGGGAGCAAAATGGCACCACAGGGACTTATTTAAGACTGTTCAGACCAAGCTGGTGGAGTAATGCTAGTATTTAATGTGAAGTATATGCAGTATGAAAGAGGTTTCTATTTAATCTGTACACCAGAAATTTCATTTTGAGGCAGACTTTTTGTTGAATAATTCTCAGACAACCGGAGACTTCGGTCGGGATCAGGCTTTATTGCATGATATCAGGGAGAGAAATACAGAGCGCTGCAGCTCTCTACCCCAAGCATAGACAAGGTTGAATATATATATATTTTTTCCTAGAGTTAAAAAAATTTAAATACTGGGAGCAGAGTAATCATGACAGGATACATACGTTGGGAACGTCCTGACAAAAAAAGAAAAACTAGATACCTAATATCACAAGAATAAGATAACAGTCCCCCATAAACAAGCTAGAAATATAGGTCACATGGTGTCATCCAAGGAAGCAAACTTGATTAATATTTAACTGTTAAGGGGAGTAAGCAGAAGCCACATTAGTCCCATATGCCTAAAACAACAGGAGGCTAGCCTATATCAGATTAAAATAATTAATGGGTCTACAGGAATTTCTTCCACACTTTGCAGATATAGTACGCCTAGCACACCTTTCCTGGATGACATCAATAGATAGTGGATACCTCAAAAACAGTGCTTTTTGGATGGAAGGTGTCACTAATGTCTGCTGCTGATGACTTGCAGTGTTCACAGATGAGAATTAAGTGCTTTTAGTTTAACTGCTGGGTAGGACCCTCTAGGACCAGGGCTGAGGAACTCTGCTACAAACCTATAAATATTAGGTTAATATTAACATCATGTGACCTTGTGAGCATTCGACAGCCTCGTCCATTTTGTCGGCGCATTGGCTAAAGCTGACCATGTGATCTGTCTTTCTGTAGGACCTGATCAACGAATGGAGGGTCAAAGAGACCAAAAGAGGCAGCAGCAACAAGACCATTGACCCCAGTTCTCTAAAATGGACCCCACCCAAAGGAACATAGGATCCATCAGCACCCTATCCCTGTTCCTATGCTCCTGCAGAGCCAGTTGCTTGATTGGGAGAAGGGTCCCTTCCCTTCATAGGTATGGGGGAGGAGATGGTGTTTATTTTTCATTTTGGATATGTTGTGTAATTTTAGCTTAGTTCAGGTTTTGTCTAATGAATCCCACCATTCTCACCTTCATTCTACACATAGTTTTACTGCTGTTTTAGGTTACAGAAATAATTTTAAAACATAAACCGTTTTAAAACTGTTTTTATCACTACTTGAATGTTAAAATTTGAATGGGAAAATGCCTCCAACAGAGGTAGAAAAGTACATGGTCAACTTTATTGAAAGGCCACTGATTATTATTTAGAAGAGGTTAAATTTGCTGGGTTCTGTGTTCCAGCCCATGTTTATTTTAAGTTTACTAATCAGTGTGAAAATGTTGTTATTGCAAAAAATGTTGTCAAAATTTATTTTATGGTACCAGTGGAGTCCATCCTTATTGCTGAATACATCATGAGCATTAAAGTGAAAGGAGACAACAAAAACAGACATTTCTTTTTAAATATGCATTAATTTTCATTTTAATTTAATATGAAAATTATGTTTTTGGCACTTGTTACATTTTCCTTCTGGTCTGATGTTGTTTTTGGGTGACATGTCATTTACTGGATGAAATCCTATTACATTACATTATGTTACATTACATTACATTCATTTAGCAGATGCTCTTATCCAGAGCGCGTTCCAGCACAAACAGAAGATAATCCATTCAGGCTGAGTTAGCAACAGTGTCAGACCAGGCTAACAACACTCCCTAACCAGTCAGTGTGAGCATAACTTGGGGTAGGGCTTGAATAGTGTTTGTGCAAACTGACAAGGGAAGCCGAGTATACTACCATACATTGCAGTCACTAGATCCCAGAATCCAAAACAGATTGTGATACTACACATAAAATAAACAGAAAGTAATACAAGTAGCAGGTGTTATGGGTGGGATTGAGATGTAACTGAGATGTATTCTGAAGAAGTGTGTCTTCAGTCTGCATCAGAAAATGGCCTGTGATTCCACTGTCCTGACCTTCATCAGAAGTTCATTCCACCACTGAGGGACCAGTACAGACAAGGATTGTGTCTGAGAGGAGCGACCCTATCAGGGCAGGACAGTAGATTGCTGCATGATTGCAAAGCATAGTGATCTGGGCGATACATATGGTTTGAAGACTGATTGTAAATATGAGGGGGCTGTCCTATTCACTGTCCTGTATGCCAGAACCAAGGTTTAGAACTTGATGTGACCAATAACGGGGAGCCAGTGAAGTGAGGTGAAGAGGGGTGTAACTTGACTATGTTTAGGGAGATTGTAGACAAGTCATGCAGCTCTATTTTGGATTAGTTATAGGGGTTTGATGGCACAGGCAGGAAGACAAGCAAAGAGAGCATTATAGTAGTCCACACCTGAGAGGACCAGGGCCTGAACATTGAACAAATAGTGACGAGCGGACGGATCCTTTGGATGTTGTACAAAAAGAATCTGCGTGCCTGATTCACTCCTGCAACTTGAGAGGAGAAGAACAGCTGGCTGCTGAGCATTACACCAAGGCTTTTGACAGTCTTGAAATGGGCAGGAACAGGATGGGATGTAAAGCACCTCAGTCTTAGCCAGGTAACTCTCTAGGCGGTGGTCCACCATCTACTGTGAAATGTCCTTCAGGTAAGCTGAGATGTGTGCAGACTTGCGTGTCAGATCGTGGAAAAGGCAGGAAAAGTTGAGTGTCATCAGCACAGAAGTGGTATGAAAAGAAGAGGAGGCGGAGCTTTGAGGGACACCTGTTGGCAGTCTGTGGGTTCTACACAACACGGTGTATTGGTGTTCTCCCTGATATACTCCCATCAATGGATTATCACAGATAGACTCCCTTGTCTTGGTCCAACTGAGTCTTTGTCTGGCAGAGGCTGCCACTGAACCATCACCCCTGCTACTTAAATACACCAGCTAATTAATAATGCAGCTGTGGAAACAATCTTCTAATCAGCTGCTCAATCAGCCTCTAACTAAATAGCACTGTGACTGAAACAATCCATGCTTGGCTAATTATGAAAACAATAACACTTAATTGGCAGCAAACAATGAACACGCAACAAACAAACTAAAACCTTACAAAATGATGTAAAAAGCCACTTTGTTATAGTGGTGAAGCACAAAATAACACAAGTATTAACTTAAAATAATGTTATCACTAATTGGTTATTGTGAGTGAAACTAACCTGATCTAGTAGAAGACCAGACACTCCTTCCACAGCTGATGAAATATACTGTTTTAAATCATATATTGCTCTTCATCCTCAGTAGCTGAAGTCAATCATAACAATCTATTCCTTTTGCATAACTGTGAGAGGCCAGTGAATATTACAGAGCAACACTTTTTATTTTGTCTTATTTTGGAAGTGAGGCTGATGTGTTTAGTAGTCATTCAACATCGAACCATTTAATCTATATTATTTTGAGTGTCTGTGTTAATTGTGCTTTCTGCGCTTTCATGACAACAACAGTAACACTGTTACACTTATATTTTGGGGTCTGTTGGAGTAATCCAGACAAGATCAAGACCATGCTTGTCTTGATCATATTGCCCATGAGACGAATTTGGGTTTCCAGTCCTTGAAAATTCTTGAAATTATTTTCATTCAAGTCCTTAGCACGATCCTTAAAGTCTTGGCAAATTGTCCAAATTAAAATAGTCAATGTTTCACTACTGTAGAGCAATCAAATGCATACATCTTTCACAATAACTCATCAGATCAGTTTTCTTTTACTGCTACATCTGGCAACGTCCATGCTCTGTTATTTCTAGGATCAAAGTCGGCTCACCAGCATGCACATTAAACCCACCACCAGAAGTCATTGCTGAATGGTGTTCACTGCCAAGAGCATTTGGCAAATTTGGCAAATCATGTTGCCATTAATCCTGGTCTACAGAATGCTTATATCATGGGAGTGAAGAGGATCAGGGGCCTGGGGCTGATAAGATGATGCACTGAACTGGAAATCCAGTAATAATATTGGGATAATATAATATTGGGAAAACAAACACTAATCTTTAACAACAGTTAGTTTTAAGAGTAATTGCAGGTAGATACATAGCTATATCTCTTTAGTTGCTCTAATGCAGCTGACTAGCTAGTGTAGCTGACTTGTAGTGGTACTTTGTAAATGATGAACAGCTAGGACGAATGAATTGTGCATGTATTTGAAGTCCATTGAAAAGAAAATACTTTTCAATCTGGAAATATTTTGAATATTTCCAGGTTTCAAATATTTTTTGATATTTAATGTAATCTGGACTGGTAATAGCTTGAAATATATTCTTGTTTCATCTAGGGTGTAGCAATACTGTTTGGTTTCCTTTTTTGTAGTATGAATAAAACATAATGCTGTGGCATTTTTATTTGACACAAAAGAAAAAGTTTTTAAACTGCTTGTCCCAGTTTTACAAATACATATGGAAGATAATTCATGAATAACATATTTAATTCTATTTTTGTAAGAATGTTAATAGTGTTTATTGGTACTTATTTTATAACTTTGTAGATATGAAAAATTAGATTTTCCTTTTTATAGCATGTCACTGAAAGCATTTTTAAATTACAAGTGACCACTGACACCTTCAGGTTCTGCTATGCTCTTTGCCCACAAGAGCAAAATTACAGTTTCACTTTCATATTTCTACAGAAAACTACATACACTGGGATCCAAAATTATTGGGACACTCTTTTTTTTCTGAAAACCCACAATATTTTTTGCTGCATATCCCATCAGACATTGGGAAAGTCATATTTATGTCAATGTCAATTTCAGCTTCATCTTCTGTGACCATGTTCCAACCTTGTTAGGTTTATATAGTCTTCAGTATGAGTGTTCAATTAGGGGGCAGGGCAAGGTTCAATCAGGCCTAATTGAAGTGATGGTCTCTTTTGTTCACTTGTGTGCACTCAATAAGTATGTAGGTACCTTTTAAAATTAAGTTAATGTCATGGAATTGTCAGTTTGTTTGGCAGAATTAATGTCATACATATTATTAAAATGTTGGAAATAAGGATAGTTATCAGGCAATTGTGTGCCAACCACATAAAGAGATGTTTTGAAAATGTTAATAGTTGCCAAAACATGTAACTGTTTTCGCCACACCATAACTTAAGTTCGAGTGATAAAACTAATAGCTACATGGACACATCCACACTTAACCACAAAATGCCCAGGTGTCCCAATAATTTTGGACCCCAGTGTATATTATGCCATGTGAACCCTTCTGACAGATTTTAAGTGTAAACTCATTTTCTGGAAAGAAATGAATAATTGCTGTCTTTTTGGGCCTTGTGTGGGTTTCTTTTAATAAGAATTTTTCAAATCAAAACCGACAATGCACTCGTTCCAAACATAACATTTTGACACAACTCATTTGAATATACGATCTTTCCAGTTGAGTGCATCAGCTGGCGAGTGAACACCTTTTTTTGCTACTTCTGTTGTTTTTTAGATTTTCCATTGGATGGAAAATATCTGATAGTTTATACTGACTCTTCTAGTACAGTTGTCAATGTTGAAGCAAGAACTTAAACCAAAAAATGCATCTTTCATGGAGGAATTTTATTATTTAGTTAAAACATAAACATGTCAAGTTCTCCTACGGTTTTCACCCAAATGCATCAGAGAAGAATCTGGACAATACTAGGCTACAGATACGCCTTAATAAGTTCAAGCATTTCACAGTGAGGGTTTAATTAATGCTTTGAAATGCTTGTATTGTTTCTTTGTAAAATCATCAGCTTTATTTGATGTATTTTGGCATTGACTTAGGGCAGTATTCTAATGTTTAACACCCATCAGATTTGATAATACTGTGTAATGTTAATTATAGCCACCAACCTGTTGCAGTAACCTTTGAAATTGTTTGATGAAAGTTTAAAAAAAACCCTAAAATTTACAATAGATTAAAAAGAAGTGGATTGGTAATATTTAAGGAAAAATAAAGTTTTACCAGTAATAGTGTTCAATTTTAGTGTTTGACATTGAAAGAAAGAAAAAAAAAGATTAAAGAATGTGGAAATGAAAAGGTAATGTGCTTTAGCAGTGTGTCTTCAGGAAATGACAAAAGGCTATGAGAGACTAAGCAGTCCTTAGCTATCTTATCACAGCCCCTGGAAAGAGACTTGCTGTATTGAAAAATGAAACTGAGGACTAGGAGTGGTTGGAAGGGAGTGGATTTTACAAATATACCTCAAAAGGAAGCAGTAGGAGTGAAAAAAAAATCTGCTGAAAAAGGAATAAGGAGGAGTGATCCTCAAGTGTTTAGCAGAATGTGAAAGTATGAGAGACTTCAGAGAAGTCTGCCCCAGGCAGAGGCGAGAGGAAATGGGATTTTTAAAGGATATATTTAGAAGTTAAAAGATGTCTGATGGACAAACGCGAAAAATATGATGAGATAGAAATTGCTTGAGATTCATTACGGTTTAATCTTAGCCACTGAGATTGGAATGTAGGGGCAGCAGACTAACAATGATAGATATGCAAAGGCATCAGATGTGTGGCGACCAACATCTTCAGGGTTAATGCCAGAAATGGTAGTAATTTTGGGTTGGGTTTTTCATCTTATATATTTTAAAAAGTCTCTGAAATAAAAATAACATTGGAACATGGCAATAGCCAGCACAGAGCACCGACCTGATCACAACATCCTTGGGTATGAACTGGAACATTGAATTAGAGCAAGGCCAAGATGGCCATCTTCAGTTGTGGAGCTTGCTAATACTTTAATGCAGAAGTTAAACACAACACCACCAGCCTTCTATTACAAATTAGTAGACAGTCTTCTGCTACACAACATGACATTCATTTTCTTGGAATAAATGCATTTTTTATTTGTGATTACCTGCGTCCTGTGACTTTTTACAGGATAGTGTATCCTTCATTTCACTTATACAAAAAGACAGTTAAGATTATACACATTATAAACATAGTTTATGGATATTTTCTCTTAACATTGAACATTTCTACATGCAAAATTGGTATGTTGTATTTTCTCATTAGATAATCAAGTGCAGCAAAACTACTATTAGGGAAAAAAAAGGCCTTTGAAACATTTTAACCTAAACCTACTGTACAACATAATAAAACCTTAGACTGAAGCTGTATAGGTACAAGGATGGAATGAAAAGGATGCATGTGATTTCTAAAATTGTGTGCAGGCTCCGTAATTTGATTAGTGGTGTGCTGTTAGGCCACCGGTGATAAGGGTGAGCGAAGCGGGGAGGGAAGAGAAGCGGTAGGACCTTAACACTGCTCGGTCTGTAGCGACCAAGAAAGCCAATGAATGTTATGAATATTTGCTTACAGGCAATAGTGAAGGAAATGATTTCTATATGAATATGATTTAGCTAAATAACATATTTTGGTGGAGGGTAAATGAATGCCCTAACAGAGCTGAAACAAAGCCCTGTAGGAATCAAAACTGGAAACGTCTCATGGAGTAGACATTGTTAAGATGAAAAAAATAATCATTTTCTTTTTCTTTACCCAAGCTTTCTTAAATAAATTTAGACACTTTCACAGTGGCAATAGCAAGATGCGAGGTGAGAATTAGAAACATTGCTCCTTAGATTTTTACAATTTTTAGTGTATGTATTCTCTGGAGAATAATGTAAGTTCAAAATGAAGGAATTGAAAGGAGTTGAAATTCAGAGCTACCTCCTGTTGTCCTTCCCTCAATAACAACTGATCCCTGGTCATATACACAATCACAGGTATGCAATAGTATTTTGGAGACTTTTTGTTCATGACAGATGAAGTCAGAAAAGGGGAAACAGGAGGCATTGTTAAATATTCTATTAAATATATGTGCATCAGCAATGTACAGTATGTCTTCAGTAAAACTGTGGTTTGTCCCATTCATCTTCCAGCTCTGCCAAAAGGAAAAAAAAGGTTCAATCTTAGATACAGCACAGAGAACAGACTGGAGATGATGTTCATATCTTTAGCTGAATGAAATATATCATGATTGAGCTGTTACAGTATATCAGTATGTAATGAAACACAAATGACTTAAATCCTAATAGCTGACCTCCACTTGAAGACCTCCTTCCCATGAGCCCAACAAATGCCTCTCCTTTATTTCCTGTCGGAAAACCAGAGTTTGCCTTATAACAACAAAATAAAGAAATGACATGGATCGTTTCATTTCAGAACAGGATTGGTAGGGTGAAACTAGCATTTCATATTCATTCATATGTTAAAATGTTTGTAACTACTGATAACGTATATACTTATTCATTGATGCTACTCTTTCCTGCATGTGAAAACAGATCTTTCAGACAGATGATTGAGCATATTCTCCCTTTGATCGCCCAAGAACGAGCTTCCCAAACCTGGATAGCGATTCGGCAGCGGAGGTTGTATTGCTCTTCGTCACAAAGATACTATGTAGTATATATGTTCCAGCAGTTTTACAAGCAGTAATTCAGCAAAACATCAGGCAAGAGATCGTTTCATCTTTTGATTTTGAATACATTAAAATATTAGCCCTCTTACATTATTATTTTTCTAATCTACTTACTCTTTCGACCTAGTCTTCCAGGCAGTGGAACCCCTGAAACAGAAAAGGTATACTTCAATGCCAATCAGTCTTGCTCATGGAAGTGAAGAGCAAAGGTTCACAATTTCCAGGCCGTTGCTTATACCTCAGAACGTGGGCTGTTCTCTTTTTCCCGTTGGCAAGAACAGCTGATGCTGCTAAGCCAACTGACCAGCAAAGTTAAGAATTTTAAAGATAATACCCAGTTTGATGTGTACTTAGGGTAAACCCTACATCCGAACGAGAGATTTCCGCTTGATGTAAAACATGCTTGTACAGTCTAATCCAGAGATTAAGTCTTGAAAATGAAAGATGTTTATTTATGTTAACTGCTTACCCTTTGACCACGACACGCACGGTCATACGGACTCATTTGTGTGGCCCGTCGTTACTCGAGTTACACGTTGGTTACTACTACATTTCATTTCCCACTGTACCCGGAACGCGCTAGGGTGTACTTTCATATCTTATAGGTTTCCCAGCGTCAAGAGGTACAATTGGCATGATAGTCAAAAGCATTAAGAAACTGTGCGAACAGCATCTTATCAGCAAATCTTTTATCTGCAGCAAACCCTTTCTAAATGTAGAAATGTTATAACACAATGTATTTTAAACGTCCCAATAAAATTAAAATTAAAATTAAAATTATAATCACACATTTTATCTAGAAAATTCTTAAAGCAGTTTTCACAGAGACTTTCATATGTCGAAGGCGCTTTTTACTTTTATTTGACTTAATTTTAGCGCGGATTAAAATAATTCAACAGTACATTGACTTACATATTACCTTACCATTACCTTACCTTGTTAGCTAGCCAGAAAACGCGACAATAAAATCTTGAAGTACTTGACTGATATTCTAAATTCTGATTATATACAGGATATCACAGAGAACCTGGAAGCGTGAAATGCTGAAATGCCACTTCTACGTTTTTGTGACGTATGAAGGTTTTTATTCCATTTGATTAATTTTCATTTTTTTTCTCTGCTGCCTTTCCCCGAGCATGTTTCACACATTTTCTGTACCTATAAATCCAAATACAATTCCAGCGCCGCAAGGAACTCACAGCAATTCTGCACACCAGTGGTTAGGCTATTTACAATAGCCTCTTTATCGTTCTTTTCTGATTTATCTCAAAGTAAGTTCAACTTTGAAAATGAATCCAGCATAATCCTCTGGTTGTAGGTGATGGTTGTTGAAAATGTCTCGAGGATATTAACCTCGAAAATTTCCTTCCAAAACTGGTAAACCATAGGCGATATCCGAAAGACCGGAAGCTGTGTACACATGTAGATTGCCGACACTAAGGCTATTTTAAATACTTTCAAACCTAAAAGACAGGAGACGTCTGCACGTTACCTGAGCGTCTGCCCATGAGCCCGTAGAACTGTTGCGATTTGTATCTCTTAACGAGGTTGGTCACTTGGTTGCCCAATGTGTTTTCCGAAGGCGCGTCCTGTAACAACAGAAAACTCATAAATAAAGTAACTTCCTACTCATGCTGCAGTTTATACCAGCGTATTTTCACCAAGAAAACGTATGTAAGTGGTGGCTATCATTAGATCAGATGTAAACATGCATCTAGATTACGTTTGCAAATTCAAAGTTGTGTTCGAACTACGTTCGAGTAGAGGAATGTCTGCTGTCCATGGTGCTGAATTGAAAGCGCATGCAATACTCAGTTATTGAAATTACACTCGTTTCTGATCTCATTTGCAAGTTGACAAAAAATAATAATTTTACCTTCCAGTCCTCTGTCGGCCAGTATTCCTCGTTATAATTCGGAGATGATCCATGAGCGCAATACACTAGCGCAAAAAGGGCAACTATTAAAACCAGCAGCTTCCAGATCTCCATGGCGGCGCAGTGGCAAGATACTGTATATTGCAGTGATAACAATTCCAATAGTTACCCTTGCACTTTAAACGAACCGTAATTATCTAAATAAATTACAATTGTTCTGAAAAACATGCGAAATATGTTTTTTCTGCCTTTTCAGGTGGTTGTGTTTGTGAGCTTTTGTGGTTCGTACTGATCCTCCACAGGTTGCCAGTGATATTTATACCCATTTCACCCGTACTCCACTCCCCCAGCATACGACCAAATTACCTTCGGCCCCGCCTGAGATGAATCACAAACTCTAGTATTTGGTCGGTACCCTGAAACTAAAATGACTAACAGAAGGAGATGCTAAACACTTAAAAAACTACTTTCATGGTGCATTTCATTTTCCAAGTAAAAAAATCCAGGTCACGTTTTGTAATTATTCACTCAGTCTCTGTAAGATGTGAACTTGCATTGCAATGTACAGGCTGATGCCACTTAAATATCGACAGTGCATTATAGTGTTATTTTCCAGTAATACATGAGGAAAGACTAAATCATCCAGTAGGATAAGCTGATTGTCTGGATTCACTGTCAAAAGATCATTCAAAATGTTTTAAAAATTGATTTTCATCTAAAATGTTTAATAGGGTGTTGCAAAACGAATTAGGCTGACTATGAAATGCAAGTACTCAGGAATGTCACAGAGCTTGCCACATGATAATATGTTCTCTCAGTTTATGTCAATGTCTTAGGGCATTTCATTGAGTCCTTCTCTTGCTGCATTTTGACCCCATTGTCTTTGTCTATTACTCTTATAACTTAAACACTGACAGATACGAGGTAAACCCTATATCTATCTGTTGTGACATTTTCATTGTCAACCAGTATTTTAGCCTCCCCTGAATCAATAAAGTCAATTAAAGTAGGAGACATTGGAATATACATAATCAGAGGCAGGTTCTCTGCATTAAGTTTCTTTGATATCCAGACAGGCTCAATTAGCTGTGCTGTAGCCAACAAGTGCCAATGACATTGGTGAAGAGGTTAAATTAGACTGCACCCTTCTCCTGCTCAATCCTTAATAGCCTGAACATCTATTATAAAGGGAATGACATATAATATATGGTTGGGGGTGGGGGGCATCTTCAATTTTCTGCAGTTCAGATTTTTTGACCTCACTGCTCCAGGTCATCAGATGGTCAAATGATCTGTATCACTGTGTGTGTAGGTTTGGGGAGGGGGGGGGGGGGGGGGGGGGGGGGGGGTGTAGTTGTTCCTTGTATGCTGATTAGCAGCAGTACATTCTATGAGTTTTCTTGCAACTCTTGAAAGGCAGTGAAGAAGCTGAACTCAAAGTGGAATCTGTTGCCTATGCTGTAACTTGGCAGCCTTTCCTGGTGTTTTCTGCTAGTTCCACTTCCACTACTACTCAAAGATTAGTGCACAGCATTCCAGTTAATCAGAATGTGCTAAATTGGCTCTAGTTCAAAGTTTTCCAAAGCCCTCTTGCATGGAGTTGTTGTTCAAGGTTAATTCATTTTTTTTTGTTCAAGGCTAAGCAGTGTATCACATACTTTTTTAATCTATATTTGAGTCAACCTACCTATGAGTGGGTGAAAACACAGCTATCATAAAGGCAATGCATGGATGTGAGATACAGTCAACTATGGCTCCAACAATAGGACAGGCCAAGGGTGTCAGGGCAGGCTCATCTGTAGCAAACAGATTAGTAGAAGGACAGGCTTTCCATAGAGACCCCATCTCCTGGCTTCTTATGCAGTCAGACCTGGCATGTATTAGAGGTATCACAGAATACCCTTCCATTTGCCTTTTCCAGTTAAGCATCAGGGTGATTCTGAGTGGAATCATATTTACACAAAGGTCAGTTTTTAGAGTAAGGCATTCTGCTTAATCTGATCTGTTTTGTGCAGAGCTGGCTTTTTTGTGTGACTGTCTGTGTTCCATTGGGAAATTAAAGAGTGTTAGGCACCATTTTGAGTAAACATCTCAGAAATGTGATTTTTCATGGAGAAAATATTAAGGAGGGGCTCTGTATCCTTATGTGTATCTGAGGCCAAGCCTTGCCTTTCTCCTATACTAAATCATACTCTGATGCAGTTTCCAAATTGCAATGAAGGCTATTCTTTACATTTTATTATTTATTATTTTTTAACACATCGTATACATTGCAGTGGCTGAAGTGGACAAAAAAGTACACAAGAAAAAACATAAGGTTTGCAATTGCTTGCATTATTTTCTCAGTGTTTTAAACACACAGGGGATAACGGTTAGACTGAATAGATTGAATGGTCTCAAACATTATTCCAAAGAGCAGTATGCCTGTGCGTGGTAATAGATATGCACTGTGGTTTGGGAATGAGACCCCTGAGACCCCCCTGTGGGTTTGAGGCCCAAGGAAGAGTTTACTGCTGTAACCTTCAGCAGGCATTGCATGCTAATTACTCCATTAAAACCTTAATTTATAATGTAATATAAGATTAAGATGGGAAGTCATTTACACTGTAAGATACTCTGACCCATGCCTGCTAGAAACCTATATATATATATATATATATATATATATATATATATATATATATATATATATAGGTTTCTAGCAGGCATTTATATATATATATATATATATATATATATATATATATATATATAAAAGATATATATATATATATAAAAGAATATAAAAATATATATATAAAAGAAAGAAGAAAAGAATATATATATATAGATTAGCCATTTAACCATTTATTATATAAATCATTTGCATTGATAGTATCACACTCATTTACAAAAAGTACCACATATACTGTATTCCAGATATGCATTCCATCTCATTCCCCTTGTATTATTTGTGAAATTGTTTGATTAGCCATGTACATTTGCATTCATGCCAACATACAGGCATGCGCTCCAAAAAACGTCACTGAAAATCATTCCTGGCGTACAGGGGGCGTCTTAAGATGTGAGTTTTCATTTGCAGAAATGTTATGTTTGTCAGCTTGAGCAAATGACTGGGTTTTTTTTTTCTTAATTAAGAGCACCGTACCCGGTCCAAAAAGAGCATGCTCATGGATTGATTCACGGACTTGACACTTTGCATGGTGTCAGCTCTGCTGCTGTTATATTTTGAGGGGTATACAGTGTGCAGTGGCAAAAAGTAGGAGAAATTCTGTGTGTACATCGCTGGCCATGACTTGTGGGAAGTGCTGTGAAACCTGGTGTGGATTTGACTGATAACCATTAACTCTCCCTCAGGATTTAGGACACAAAATTGAGTAGCATGGATATATTTATTGCCATATGCTTCATTTGCCTCTTAATCCATTTAGGTTGTTCTGTTTCTGTATCGATATCAATAATGCATGTTGAATGCATGTTACATGTCAACATGGGACTTTTCAGCACAAATACCAACTATTGCAGGAAAGAGCCTCGGTTTTGACCTGCAGTAAACCTTTGCTTTGATATGCCGGAGCAAGGGGACTGCGAAAGGCGCCACAGTCTTCTGTAAACACTGCCTTCTGTTCTGCTGTCTGTGCTCACCAATCAGCTGCTATGATTCTACGCATCGTCCCTCACTCCAATTAAAACAGGACATAATAATCCTGAGCTGAGGCTCCACTGATCTCCGTGACTCAGCCCTTGTTCATTCTGTGAGTGGGAAAGCAAATATTATACTCCATGTGTACAAATTGTAGGCCATGACATGTAGTGTTTCAATGGGCAATTATAAAAGCCTGTGGCAACTGCTTGTCATACGTCAGCTAACGTACAGGGAATTGTGCAAACTGATCAATAGTTTACCTAATGGAATGAATAATCCTTTTTCTGAATTGACAAACTATTCTGTGAAACCATGGATAGTATATGTGGTCTATATATTGTGATCATACAAACAGAGGATGCAACATCTGAATGTAAAGCAGATTATTAGGAAGTATTATTTAAAGTATTATCTTATTTTATCTTAACTTTTACAATATTGAATCTTTGCAAAGTTTCTTGAACAAATTTGTCACAAATCAGTAAGAACAGATAGGGTGTATTGAGCACATAAACTGTGTATTTCTTTCTTTGTGTATAAATCCCATTACCCTTTAATTAGTAAGGGAAAATCCCATCCATAGAGATTACGCTAGACCCCAGGGTCAGGCACCTGGTATGGTTAGCTGAGAATTGTTTGAGTTACAAAGACTGGTGTTGTTTGGAGAACTTCCTTTATCTTGAAAGGTGGAATGGACATTGACCAGTCTCCATTATGATGGATGTGGAGACAGAGGCTGGCAATGTAGTTCCATGTGTATTGGAAGTGCCACCAGCAGCAGTGAGCACAGCTATAGAGCTAAAAGCCCGGGGGCATGCTGTTAATGGACTTGTTAGAGACTCTGCCAGAAGCAAGGGTGCCTTTCAGCCAGAAGTGGAGGCTGCTCTGGAGCCTATAGTTAAAACGCTATGGGGGAGAGATGGGGGCAGACATACCAGTGATCTGTTCTGATAGGAATGAGTGACGGTGCCCAGTGGCTGGTGAGAGTCAAGGACGTCAGGGTCCGTACGTCAGCCATCAACACGCGTCTGTGTCCTCTGTGCATCAAAGCCATCTATGTGCCATGAGTAATAACAACAAAGAAATGGAAAGAGACAGTGCTCTTCCTTCCCTAGAACAGATTTAACTGAGGGTTTATTTCAATTTCAATTTCAGCTTTTTCCTATGGAAGCAAATAAAAATAACACACCACTTAGTCTGTAGCTGCATTTCTTTTCTTTCTGAAAGTAGCATGATGATGGATACCGGCTGTCAGCACACCCCCAGTCCCTGCCACAATCACGAAAAATTGCCCCAGTCATCTCCCTCTCACCTCTGGCCTCTAGCTTTTTTGGAGAAAACAGAGATGCAGCTCCCTGGTCTCTACCTCTAGCACGTTGTCAGAATTGTTGGATGAGTTCTTTGGTTTGGAGCTTTAAATTGGGGGGAAAATTTTTTCCTCTCTCATAGCTCTGAAGTCTTGCCAGTCTCTTTGAAAAGAGTCCCGAGGCTTTCCTCTCAAGTCTGTGAGTGCCCTGTTCCACCTGAGACCGTGGCCTAATGCAGTAGTGAAAATGGATGATGTTCATTGTCTGTGCACCCATGATGGTATGTCTGTCTCACATCACTACGTGAGCACCTACTGATTCTGACATGATTAGAAACATTAATACTCAACTTTCCCTCACAGTCCGATAAAGGTAAATAGCATGATGAGACCTTGTAGTGAGTCCTCCTGTGTACAGAATGAGAAGCAAAGTACCTCTCAATTTGTTCTTAAGCAGGGACAACCACTCCTTTGTCACAGCCTAATGACAGGGTGTCAGAGTGAGACTGTTCGACTGAAGGATTGGTTTAATAGGCCAGCTATGGGCTCTGGGGGAACAGCACAGTACAGTTCTTAACAAAGGTCTCTTGGAAGTACTTGAATATGACTGACTGTTTTCAATATGTGTGTAGAATTTATGCTTAGCTTGAGGTTAATCAGCATTGGCTTGTTGCCTCTTAAAGGTCAGATCATATAAGAGCTGAAGGGCTTACATAAATCGCACCTATATTTCACGCATGCGGGACAAGAACGGTACAGGTGGCGATCCTACAACCTACCCTTATAAAAACTGTGCTCTCAGTACTGTTGAACTGGACATGTCAAGAACTGAATGAAAATTTAAGGGCTTTTATGCTTTGAAATAACCACCCTTATTTGTTGTTTGTAGTGACATTGACTTGACTTACATTTACATTTACACACAGTCAATTAGCAGATGCTCTTCTCCAGAGTGACTTTGGATGAGAAGTGTATGAGAAAAAGCTAAGATAAGAGCAGTGACAGTACTAAATCATAAGTGTCACAATCTGATAGTAGGAGTCATTACGTAACATGTTACATTCTGTTAAGTGCTATAGTTGATACAAGAGGAGTTCTGTGGATTTAGCAATTTTATTTGAGGATATACTATGAATGGGGCTGTCTGAATCAAGATGCAGTTTAGGTAAGTTTTCAGTCTGCAGTGGAAGATGGTCAGTGAAATTAGTGGATTTCAATTGAATGTTGTTTACCATATTGCCCCCCCCCCCATTTTCTGTCTGAGACACACACATGCTTAAATGGAGAATGTGGCATGCCTCTCATCTACATTCATAGTTTTTGCTTAGGCTGAATATTTAATTTCTATATTGGTTTAAAAGTCCACATTTTCTTAATTACCAGTTTTTGTTATTTTTGACAAATTAAAAGCTTGGATAAAGTGCTGAGTTTGAAATGCTTTCATGTATTAGACCTCCCTTTCCATCAATGCATGTGCTGATGAGAAAATAAAAATGAATTACAAATGCTTTTGTGCAGTCGACTTTTTATTTGGGAAAGATTAAATGAATTGTTAGGTGTGACACAGTTCATCCTCAATTATTTTTACAGATATATTAACAAAGGCTCCTATACAATAACTGTGACAAACCCATTCATTTTTTAATGAGCAAATGATTTATTCTTTAATTTTTTGTATGTGCCGTGTAAGTAACGCTTTAATGAACTGAAACTTGAACCATTTTCACCATACACTATGGAGGTGAGACAATCTGTCATCCACCAAGTGCGAAAAACATGACATCCCTCTTACCGGCTTTGTTAATCCAGACATCTGTTGTTGTGTCAACCCGGCCTCGCCACGAAGGGTTGTGTCTCCTTGGTACAGTAATTAGAATGACATGGCCTCGCTGCACGTCACCTCCCCGCCCAGCGAGCCTGGGTACTCGTGCATTGCATAAGTCCTCACGAACAGATTGACACAGCAGGCTCGATACGTACAGTGAATGGCACTGCGAAGCTCAGCATTGAAGGGACCATCTCCAACTTGAATGCGTCTGGGGAATCTTATTACTTTTGCTTGGCTCCTTGTGACCCGGGATTCTGCAGAATCTGATTACTTCGGTGTTGCGTTATTACCACTTCAGACCCACCCTCCCCCTGTGACGGTGCAGTGGAGGGCTCGTCCAATGACGTTGCACCTCTCCTCAAGTTCAGAGTGGGGAATTGCACAGAGGCCCTCTGACCTTTTGTAAAATTGGTGAATCCTGCCCACCTGGCTGTCTGAATGAAGCCATTTTGTGAACTAACAGTTATCTGTGTACACCATTGGAAATCATAGCAATGAGGGTAGTTTGTATGCTGGTCATCCACTAAGCCAGCAATCTAATTCCCCTCCATTATATTACAGGTATCCTTTTCAGAGGAGACCATGAGTATATAAGCCTGGTGTAACATTTTATTTCACCGGCTCCTTTGTTTGCCTCCTCTCAGACACACCCAAACCACTGACTCTACAAACCAGCAAGGATACAGGCAGAATGTCTTAACATGCAGGATGGCCAACTGGATGATTAAGCATTTGGGGGGCGGGGGGGGGGGGGGGGGGGGGCAACCACAAACATTTTTTTTTTACTTTAGCTGTAAAAAGAGGTGCAAGGTCCAAGGGCACTAGCAGGGCGGACTCCATCAGCCGAAGGACCCGAGGGCTGGGGGCTGGGGGCTTGTAGGGTTGGGAGAGTGCAGACAAATGGGGCTGACCAACATGGGAGGTGACTGTGGGGGAGTTTCCGGTGGTTACCTGTTAATCTTTTTTAATTGGGTTTTATTGCGTTGTAAAGAGCAAAAATACCTATGAAACATTTTAGATGTGGTAGAGTGATGTCAGTCTGCCAGTATCTATTGGGTTATGGGTTTTGTTGAGTTGATTGATTTATTTTATTCTGCTTACTTTAGTCCAAGATGGCTGATTGCCTTTATAAGAGTAACATTCAGTCAGTAGGGAACAGGCTGGCGAAGAGTGTAGTGGGATTGGGAGCTGGAGTGTAATTGATGTGTTCTCTTTTTGCCTGCTTAGGCAATTATTTGCAAATAATTATTTTGTTTGTGTTTTTCTTTTTCTTCTTCAGTGTTAGTTTATTATTATTTTCTGTTACTTTCACCGGTCACGGGCTTGGGAGAAATAAACCACCATCACCTCATCATCGAACCTTTTGTTTTTTCAGGTTTGTTTTTCATCACCTCTCAATCACTCCACGACTCCTGGACTTAGGAGTATATTCCAAGACATACAGTATATTCATCACAAAATGGTGCATATAACATATAAACAGTACAGTTACATATAACAACTTGCTGGTTAGCTACGGAATTGCATAGTATAGTAGCTATGCTATATTATCATATTATCTGACATTACAGGGTACATGAGTTAGCCATGTTAGATTTGACCATATTATTATAATTACATTCACAAGCAAATGCCACAGTTAACAGCAACACCCATACTGCATGTGTGTTAAAAGTAACACATATTAAAGTTTCTCACTCAGAATATGATAAAATATTTAGAAGGATTAGTTGCTGTTATTACCCACCTGTAGGATACAAATCTGAACTAATCTGAACCCCCAGTGATGGGACTATTACTAAGACCCATAACCATTGAAATTAAGTAAATGTAAATGTTATTACTGTTTCAAAAGCTCTTTAAAATGAATTTAAGACCTCAAAGTAACCACAATAATAACATTTATTTTCAGTATTTGTTAAAAATGAAAAACCTTAAAAATACAGTATTAAAACTTCATGTGGCTCAATGTAATAAATGCATCAAATGGCATTTGTTACACAAGTGCTTCATACAACAGTGTAACAGGTAATCTGGATCACTTCGTTCTCATCTGTCCTTCATCCTTCATCTTCAGCTGTTTCATTTTTATTGTTTCTATTTTTCCCTCTCTCTCCCTGTCTCCCTCTCTCTTTCTCACTCAGTCTTTTTCTATTTTTTTTAACTCCCCTCCCCTCCCCTCTCATTCTTTATCTCTTTACATGAGTGTGTGTCTGTGTGCACCTGTTTCATTAACAGACAAGTTGGAGCCCCTTTCAAAGTTAACTGGAAGAGCATCAGGCACTTAGCATTTGGATTCTCATTAGTTTAGAAGCATAATTTCACCTCCTTGCCCTGAGCCTCTCCCTCCCTTAAATGCTGCTATTGAGTTGAATTAGCTACACTAGTGACAATAAAGTTTGAGTCACTAAGTGGATTTTTATTCATGGAGGGACCATGTGTAGTTGACCGTGTGTAGTAGCTTTATTGACCAAATTAAGCAACCCACATCCTTCTACCCCTGCAATAAGCCATTCATTATGTTCTATGTTTCCTCCACTTCAGTTTTGTCTTTGGTTGTGTCTTGTCTGCTTGTTGACTGAGAGAGAGTGTCACGTCAGTGCGACAAACCACACTGTCACTGTTCCACAATGCCTCATCTATGCTCTCCTCACCATGATGACGACAAAGAGTGTTGCCAAACATTGGTCCTGGATCAATATCAGCCTTTTTTCATAAAACATTTGGAATTAGGATTAAGAATGAGTCATGTGATCCTGAATTGGTTGTTAACCTGGAGCTCCTCTGCACTCTGACACATTAGCCAGTGGCCGACTGCTTAATTTGTTACACTTTGCCCGGATGACACCTCATTTCTGATTATCTGGACGACTGTGATCCTAGGTCATTTCTGATGATGGTTTATCAGCACAGCTCTCTGATTTTGGGCATTAGAGTTCAGGTCCACCCACAATAAATAAAAAGGTCTCAGAAAATGAATACAATTTAATTCTCTTTGTTGTGTCAGCAACTTCAGAGAAGCAATTCCAGGGTCCTTGCTTAAGATTTCTCTCTTCCTGTGGTATGGTCAGTGGTGCTGGACCTACCTAGTCTGCCCACTTGCCAGGGTGATTGAGGACCCCTGGCTGTCCCATTGGTAGTCAGACCCACTCTGTTGAGTGCTGCTTAATTACAAAATCTCACAGGAACAAGAAGGAATCACAACATCTAGATCAACAAAGTGGTGTATGTAAAATGTAAAACCCTGAAAAACAGGTGTGGCCAAATACTTTTGTCCATATAGTGTACATTCAAACAACATTCCCAATGGTTATGGCCCTTAGCTCTAAGGTGGTGAGAACATAGTAGTTCTGCTTCTTCCTTTCTAGGCAGCACTCCTGATTCAAGAAGTTTCTCCAGCAAACTCCAGGTTACTGATAACTTTAATTTTGTCTGTCTGCTCAATGATTGTTTGCCTTGGTCACTTTCTTCAGATGACGCAAAGCCCATTTTCTGGCTGTTTTAAAACACAACAGTAACACAACAGTGTTAGCCAGTAAAATAGCAATCTATAACTGTAACATGTGTTAATGTGTATGCATTATTGCTGTATTTACTGGATTTGCTCAAATAACACCCACTTCTCCACAATGTAACTGTCTTACATTTTGACTCCTGTAGAGTGATATGCACTGTACAGCAGTAAAACTTAGTAATGTTCTCATTAAATTGACATAGAAAGATGATTTAATGTAAGGAATGGAAATAAATGGAAAGTTGTAATGCTATGTAAACTGCACAGAGCAATAAAGTATACGTTACACAAAACTGCATGAATTTCAAAAACAAAATCCGGTTGTTTCACGTCCTTTGGTTTGGACAGCAAAATTGAACCTATGGTAACATGTAGATATCACACAGAAACTCTGGCATCATAAGCATACAAAACAAACAACAACAACAAAAACACAGAAATTATTGATCACATGAATTTGGAATTGGCGCGGGAGTTTCAAGGAAGCTGCCTCTTCAGTAGCCACAATACAGAGGCAGTACAGATCTGTAAAACCTAATCTTGAAGACAGAGTGGACCAAACTTTTCTTCTTCAGAGGATGAGAGAGGCTTTATTTTAGTTGCATGGGGGCTATGGAGGCATACTGTACATGTGATCTGCCTCCACAACATTACGTGACTTGAATACAATTCATAATGTAACTCTACGTTTTACACATACAGTATCTTGCCCATAACTGCATTATATATCTCACTACACTAGAAGGGGCAAGGTGCAGCCTCTTGTGGTTTTTAGCCACTACACAATTTGTGCAGGTTGGTCGCCCCTGGTCTGAACCATTCAGACTGCTCTTTCATTTTAAGCTTGCCAATGGCTAATACTGAGACATTGCTTGCTTCAGCACATGACCCTCTTTGTTCACCTGATGGTGAAACATGTCTCTGAAGCTTGTTTGATGTTCCAGAAGTTTATCTTAAATCACAGAGAGAGTCTTGATGCAGGATTACATTTACAGGATTTTATTTTGACATGATTGTACTGTGAGAATAAATTTACTCATCTTTCTTACACACAGTTCTGATTTTGGTGCTATTACAGTTGTTTACAGTTGTAACTATTTTTCTGCTATTTGAGGGGAAAAGACTCTGATCATCTGTCTGTTACTGTTTGGAGGCCACTATACATCTTTATTTCATCCTGCTCTTCAGGGTGTCCTTTCTTCTCTCCCTAGGTTTTTATCTCTGATTCCCACACATACCCTCTTTCCTTATGTTTCCTAGGTTGTGCAGGTATGTGTTCGTAAGCCCTAATGCCTCCTTGCACTTTATCCATGCCTTGAAAATTTCGTTCTTCTGTGCCACAATATCTGCACTCATGTCATCAGCAGGTATCATGGGCTCTCCTTCTGAAGATTCCTGGTCTGTGTATCCAGCACTAATATAAACAAAATAAAGTCTCTGGAGCACCGACACCACCACTGCTATGTATATTTTAGGTTCTTCCTGCTGGATTGTCCAGGTCAGTGTGGATGTCACCACTAATGTATCAGACAAGGACATAAAATGCTGAAAAATTCCACATTTGTACTATTTTGTACTTTTCAGTGTCATTTGTGAACAGTGTGTGACAAAGCATTGTTCAAGGACAAAGTTGTGGAATTTGATATTCATAGCCATAGGCGAGTGTTTGATTTAAAGTCTACGTGAATGGAGAAGAAATTTGGATTGTGCAGCCAGTTTTTCTGTTTTCCACAGAGGGAGCCTGGATTGCTGACCACATGACCTGTCTTTTAAAGATAGGATGCAGCGCTATCTTGTGGTGATGTCCTTCAATGGCAGTGTAAAATTGCAATTGTCACAACAAGGGCATTCAGCCCATTTCCCTCTTTTCAGCCTTCAGTGACAGACTCGCAAACATGTCATTACTGTAAAACAATCTAGCTATGTTAGACTATGCCAGACCTTGTAACCTCGCACCCTGTAAATGGGTTTTCTCAGAAAAAGGTAAACTGCCATGTGTGCTGGCAGTGGAATGGAGTAAAGAGACACGACTCCTCTGTGTGTTGACTCATATCTCGAACTGTGGGCTGTTGGATTTCAAAGTTGCATGCCTTAATAGCCAAATGATAGGTGCCACCTCCAATCAGATGGTCAGGATACCAGAACCAGGAGAATGGCAGCGCTGCATGGGCGGTTGAGAGCGTCTCCTGTTGCGGCCACCTTGGGCCCACTAGATTCTGCTCACCTTCATTTCCTGGGTTTCATTGTTTGGCAGTCTTAACCTAGAACAAATACGTATAAAGAAGTTTCTGTTTCCTGGACATCTTGCAGCATTTAGTGATGGGGAGCTCTGGGTCTTGTGAAAGATTCTCAGTTTGATCACTATGTATCGATGTGTGAGCCTCAAAATGGCTCCACGTGAGATGGATTTTATGTAGGACAATGAGGGTCCCGGTCCTGGGTGCCACATTACTGTTGGACTCCTGAGAAAAGCGTCATACCTCTGTTCCTACAGAAATGCAAAATGCAAAATCCCAGGCAGTTAACATTTCACAGAATAAGGATGCATACCATGGTCGTAAATTATGTGTCACACAAGGTGGTAAACAAAGATGGTACAGTACACAACACAACTATTCTACCACTCTGCATTGTCATACACTATCACTATTTCAACAGAAAAGAGCAAACATCAAATCTACTTATTTCTGGAAGACCTTTGTTTCATCTAAGCTTGGAACTTGATAAACTTGGAACTTGCCAGCTATTTAATGGACCTGAAGGAATTAAAACAATCTTGGGATTTCAGTTCTCTAGAGCTTGCACCTCATAACTGTCACACAGCACCTGAGTGACAGAGTAGGAGGGCTATTCAGGTTGGGCAGGCTACCCTTGCCCCCACACCACCCCCTGCCCTCTCTCCCCCACAGAATCTACCCTGGCTTGTGCTCTACATCATTGGCCACCACCCCCCGGGGGTGGGGGTGGGGGGTTGTGTCTCCTTGGAACCCCCTGATCTTTTGCGGCACACAGAACAAAGCCAGGGCCTCTCAGCTCAGGTGTTGCCTGTCAGTACAATGCTTCTCCTTCCCTCCTCTGGCTCATGGGGCAGTCATGCATTCTGAAAGACTCTCTTTGTGCGGGTGCTGAGAGGTGACCTTACTTTTAATAAAGACAGGAATTCTAGCCTGCCAGTGAGGAGGAGAGGGAGGAGGAACCAGTGAGATCTAAACCGGTGCAGCATAGCTGGAGGCTGCGCTTGTGCATTGTTGTGACAGGAAAAGATAGAAAGAGACTGACAAGCGTAGGAAGATAAGCTGGGAGGACTGGTCATGTTCCTCACTGCACGCTGTTGCAAGCCAAAATAAGGCGGCTCTGGGATTGTACCGGGTGAAAATTAACTTTGGCATTATACCCTGCAAGCTCCAATGTCAATCGGGCTACACTTGACTTAAAACCTTTAGAAAAACTCTGGGACCCCAAGCAGGTTCCACTGAAATGAAGCTCAGTGATCCTTGCATTTGTGAATGCTTTTAGTTACCAACAGAGGGCGGTCTTGTCACATATTTGGATTGTAATGTTACCTCAAATTTTAAATATTCAATGCAACTTTATTTATAGTGGTTGTAGACGAAGTTTTACAATTGCAGATATTCTAATGTGGGTCTTGGGAAGAACAAGAAAACTCATTCATTTGTTATGGTTTACACTCTGATATTGCCATGTGCTTTCCTGGGTGGATTTAAACATCTATGCTAAAATGGTAAATGTGAGTGTTATGGATATTTTCTGTTCATTGCAGATGGAGAGCCTGTTGAAAAATGAATGAACAGTGCAAAGCCTTGACAGATGGTTTTTCAGGTACCGTTAAAACACCTTCCATCAAAAGATGCCCATCAGCTTCACAGAAATATGAACTGTTTGGCTTTCATTACATATGATGTGCTTTAGAGTATGCCTCAGCCATCAAATACACCTTACACTTTGGTAGTAAAGAGGTAATGTTCTGTTTAAAGGTCTCACAATAGCTGATCAGTCACAGTCCAAAATGTGGAAGTAGAGCATGTTTATTTTGAACCAGTTTACTTCTTTTACTCTAGATGGCACTGTGTCCTCAGAAATGAAGCATGGGGTCTTAAATCAGACCCTTTCTTCCTTCCACAACAATGAAGTTTCCATGATGGGCTTTTAGATAGTACCAATGTATGTGCAAGCACATGTACAGTTGTGCTATTGGAATTGTTAAATGAGAATTTAGCATTTTACCACAGTTGAATGAAGCAGCGATAGAGACTATAGTATCCCTCACTGACTAACTAGCTCACTCTGTGAGTGCGGTCTTCCTGCAGTAGAAAATGTTTTACCTCTGGGGGGCAAAAGCCAGTAGAGTAGTCACAGTTGCAGGACAGTGCCTGAGCTCATAAATTCTACACAAATAGAAAATCTGCTTGAATACATCGCACGAGGAAACTCCAGCACTGAAGAGTCAAGGCAACTACTCTGCAGTGGATTGTTGTGCACGTAATTCCTTTTACCCTTTTTATCGCTGTCGAGCTGCACTGCTGCTGTTGCAGCACGTAAAGCATTCTTGAGAAAATGGCACAATGGCTGGCAGTGGCCTGCTGTGAAAGGGAAGAAAATAAAAGCATGCGTGGCTATGTCATCGCTTGTTTGTGGCTGTGGTTCTCATCTGTGATCTCTGAGACGCCGTGGTGTCAGCATCTTTCGCCCTCTGAACCTAAGGGCTTTGTTGAGCAGACATCACTCGCTGTCTGTCACATTCTTCCAATGGCACATGCTGGTGTGCTGTAGATGAGCATGGCCGCAAGCTACAGAGGCAAAAATGATCGCAAGGGAGCCTCTTTAACTACAGTGTCTTTAATGTGACAATGTTGCCTCTTCTACAGCACAGTTTTGTAGACAGCTGCGCATTAACGTGTGTTCCTTAGTGGAACCTACCGATTCACATGTGTTTGCAGTGTTGTGTAAGGTTTTGCGACAAGGTCTGCTGTTTATATGTCAGCCCCGGCCTCGGACTCAGTGCCGACTCACAAATCTGAGAGCAAGCCCAACACAATAGCAGGCATTGCAGCTGCAATACACAAACATACAAATTGTCCTCAAGTTTTTTTTGCGATTAACGCTGGCCTCAATGTCCCATCGTCTTTATCCTGAAGTTGCTGGCTGGGTTTTATGTCCCATAGCCCTTTGTGTGGTTCCTCAGGAGAGCCATAAATTACAATCCTGGGCCTCTCCATTCAAGCATTGAAGCCCCGCCATTTGGCAGAGTCAAAACATGATGCAGAAAGACTCATTAGCTGTTATTCACAATCATGGACACATGCAATGACAATAAAGTCTATTCTGATTCTGATTCTGATTCTGATATACAAATGTTAAAGACACGTGAATGATGGTTGTTGCCTGCCATGCTCAGGGTTTCTAACTTGCAGAATAGCTACAATGGGCCAGACAACTACCAGTCAGCCTCAGAAGACACATTCCCTGGCAGTGTGGTCTCAACTACGCCTTCCAATGTAAAATGTCACACTGCTAGCGTCATGCTGGAAAGGTGTGCCTTAAGCTGCTGCCAACATTCTTGGGCCTTACGATGCAGAGAGCAGAGGATGTAGGATGCAGCAGGGTTCATTGCCTCTCTGAGGACACTGGAAACAAAAGCAGTCAATACAATATATAATGTAATGTAGGCCCAATAAATATTGTGAGAGCCCAAATTTTGCAGGCACATATTTCTCCACTGCAACTATCTTAACACCTGATCTTGCCAGCAGCAAATCTCATTGAAATTCTCTCCAGGCTGTGTTGATTACTGTTATCAAGATTGAAGTGTGACAGAAGTAAGCCGAGTCCCTTTTTCTGCGTTCTAGTTCTGATTGGGAAATCATCATCATCATCACCTTTATCTGTCAGACTCAAGGGCCACACAAACACAAGACAGACATAACATACAACATACATTAAAAAGGAGTATTGCACTTCTTTTAAAAGACACTTGTACCAGTATTTCCACATAGATGACTGGTAACGTAGTGCACTAAGTCTAGGATTTGACAGCATCAAAACAAGGTTGTTCTGGGAGTTGTTCAAGCGACAAATAAATTTGTACATTGAATTTCTCATTAATGCCTGAAAGGTACTGACATGTGCATTACAAAACATGTCACTTGCACTACAGGACTTGGGTTTCTTGAGCAATATCCTCAGAGAATCATTATAAGCAACCTGAAGCTTCTGCATACTAGCTAGGTGTAAAAGTTTGCGGAAACAGATGACCACACAAAAGCCTGAGCCAGGAATATGTCTGTATTTGTGGAATGCATGCTTCACTCCATCTACAATATTTCTGCAACAATGGTTTATGTAATATAAATCTGCTTTCACGAAATGAATGGATTTCCCCATAAGAGTGGTCTGCGCTGTTGAACAGGGTCTGTGTTGCTGACCCCCGTTTGGGTGTGGGCATTCTGTCTGCCTGGCTGATGACTTGTCCATGCACACATTCACAGCGTGGCTCTGCAGGTTTTTTTTTTATCACAGGGCTTGAATTTCCAGCAAAAACACATGACAGTTCACTGGTAGGAAGCGGCTCTTCCTCATGGTCCGGCAGGGTCAGTGTCAGTGTATCGTTATCTGTAAGAAACAAAAAGAAATCACATTCTTCCTTACAGGGTTTTTGTGTGCTGCAGAGGGTCTCATTTGTACTAATGCTTTTCTCTGGTAGATTTTTATTGTCATTACTTTTCAAGATTTCTGTTGATCTGAGAAAGTGATTGCGTTCTGACTTAATGTCCTAATGAAAATCACAATGCAAATAGTGCTGTAATTGCACTGGTTGCTTGTACTTATTGCAGGGTCTTGTAGTCACTTCTGCTGAAAGCAGAAACTGCTGCCTGGCTTTATTTTAGTCAAGCTTTTTAAATATGGAGCAATGCCCCATAATGTTTACTTTGTGACTGAGCCAATTGCTCACACAGGCCTCAGAAGTGTCAGTATAGCCAAGTGCATAATTGCCACTTACTATCGAAAACTATGAATATGCTACTATCCTCAAATTCAATGCAAATTCGTCAAATTCACGTTTTTATTAGATCTGGAGGAGAAAGGGCATCTTCACACGTGAGAGTGAGGTGCGATTCTGGTTTGACTACAAAGGGTGGGGACTGTTCTGTGCAAAGTATGGTGGTCTTTATTGATTTTTTGTTGATTTACAACAGTTGTTTAATACACAGGATATTCTCTCACTCTCTCTCCCTCTCTCTCTCCCTTCTCTCTCTCTCTCTGCTGTATTTGTAGCTCTCATTGCCAGACACCCTGAGGCACTGGTAGCGCCAGTGAGTCTTCCCACCTCTGTTTTTGTGGTGGGAGATGACATGTTGAAGCTTTGAAGGGTAAGGAAGAGAGAGGGAGGGAGAGTGGGTGGAAGGGAGGGCAGGAACAGTCACTCGGCAGAATGCTGAAATGTCATGTGGCCTGCAGTCTGCCCAGATTCTCTCACTGTCTGTGTGGGCAGGGAGGAATGGAGACTGGTAAGGCCGAACTTCCTCCCTTCTCCTTGCTAGAATGTGGTCTTTAATGCTTCCAACACAGAATATTGACAATTACACGCATAAAACTACTTTAAATGACCATTATTTAATTCTTATGAATAACTGTGACTGTTTCTCAAGTTGACCTTTAAGTGTCAGGAAAATATAATGTAGTTTAAATGGTGTCTTCTTATATACAAAACCCCCAAACTGTTCAAAAGAAACAAGTTTACTGCTCGAGACTTGATGGGTGGAAACCAGTGATGAGACAAAAGTCTTGTCATGAGGGCTTTCGGAACTTAACTTAGGCGTTGCATGTCACTTGTTTATTGACTTCTGTTTTGCCTAAATAAAATAAGTGACAAACTTGGCAAGACACCTGTTAGTCAGTGTTGCAGCCTACCTTCACTGGTTAGACAGTTCCACCTACGGTCTATCAGCACTCTGTCATGACACGGTAAGTCAACAAATCTAAAAGCATGGAAAAAAGCAGAACACACAAACAACGTGCCCACTCAGTGCACCTACAGTGGTGTAAATAAAGCCATTTGACCAGAGCAGCCCCCAGTGTGGAAATGTACAGGTACAGTGCCTGTGGTGGGGGGAACCCTCACGGCTCTCCCAACTTACTGCCCCCCCCCGGTCATTGTGTTTTGATACCACTCGTCTCTATAGGTGACTAGCTTCTCATCTCTTCCTCTCTCCCTCTCACTCGCTGTTTATGTTTTGTCTGTGTGGGATAGACCTTCTAATTTCCCACAGTGGGGAGTAAGAGAGTAGGGATTAGACAGGAGGCAGACTGGCAGGGCTGGGCCTGGGGACCCCTCCCACAGGGATGAAAACTGAATTCCTGTAGTGTGCTGTCAGATCAAGGCAAAGATTCCGTACCTGCACCTCTCAGAGCTCCTACTGTACAGACATGTTCCGTTCACAAGTTTAAAGAGGATTATGGGAGAAACGATGATGTACTTGTGTCTGGTTGGCTGTATCTAAACCTGTCATGCCTGTCCTTCCTCCTCAAGGGCGAGTGTTCTAATGATAGACCTTAAAAGACACTTAAAACAGGGCCTGATTTCTCTGAAAGAAATAGCAGATGTTCACCTTGCAACTGTACACGTCTGACATTTGATTCTGTGTTATTCATGAAACAGTCTTTGAATATGCGAATGAACACCAGCCCATAGAATCCCAGGGTAAAGTGTTCAGTTAGACTCATGAGTCATGCAGAAAATCAGTGGCACTTATGAGGCTGATTTGTCAATATGTGGTACTGTATGTCCAAAGAAATGATTCCCTAGAGTTTCATTTTCTCATAGGCTGCCTTAGGAGCCTTCTAATGTCATCTGCTTTGGAAATGACAAATGTTTTCTCTTATTCCTGAAGTACTGACATCATTAAAGTCATAAAATTAATATCCACTTTAAAGTGTTAGTAAAAGTCTTCAGGATTCTTTTGAGAAATTGTTGTAACAGTAGAAGATGTCACAAAATTTCATTTTGTGAAGCCTCCTAAACAGCAGGTGATATCACTTAATTCTCACTCAAAACTGACATAAAAGTATATTGTGTGAAAGATATCAGCTTTACTTTCTTGGTATTTGCTGTAATGTTTTCAATAATGGCTTCCAGTATGGTTTTTTAATGTTCCCAAATGTAAGAGCATTTAACTCAGCTGAACAAACAAAAATCACAACATAAAATAAAAGGCATCTTACTTAATCTGGACTATACGATTTACTATCTGCCCCTCCTTTTAAACCCTGCTGCTGTTGTGCCAGTAGTACACTTGTCTGCTTTTTGAGGGATGGCAGTGGTGAATTTTAACCAGCCCCATTGCTGTATGAAAAAGGTTTTTATTGGAGCTTTATCAAGTATGCACACTAATATTTGTTGTAAATGTGAGGGTACATTTACTGTATTTGTTCCATGACTGGACCCAGAATCAGGGCAGTACCTTGCACAGGTGCACTGGCAGGAGCTGATGGAAATGGGTGGAATGAGACTCAGGACTTCTTTGTGTGTCCCTGTCAATAATCAAGGCCTTCCTCCTAGCCAGATGACTGAACTTCAAGTATTGGGCATCTGTCACAAGTGAAAACACTGCTGGTATATACAATTTATACAGTGCTCCAGGCAAGATGCCACCAGTATCCAGGCAAAACTTATTGATGTCGACTGCATGCTTGTTAAAGTGCTGACCTGGTCTGGGTTAATGGGATACCAAATGGGAAGCTATTGGTGTGACTCAGGAATGGAGCAGAGGATGCAAATTCACATGTGTTTTTCCACAATTTTAATGTTGTCGCTCTCTGAATAAATACATGAGATACTAATGAAGCTTCAATTTAGTTATTTATCTATAGGGTGATGGTAATATCTCCTCCTGGATATCCCCTGAAAAGACCAGACCAATTTTTTTTGCAAGAGGGGGGTCTGCAAAATAATGGGCAGTCACTGCATTTTTGAGTGGGTTGTGGAAAGTCTGGGTGGCTTGAGGTGTCCAAGTGGTAATTTATTTCACATCTGTCAACAGTGAGGTACATCTGGCAGCAGGGTCTATTACAAGCTGTGCTTCAGCTTCAAGACACTATGCATGGCCCTGTAAGAGCGGGAAATTATACCTCTCCATGGAAACGCCTATGTCCCCAGGGCCCACTCTAGGACTGAGAGGTGCAGTCTTTCTTTTGCCCACCCTCTCTAGTGCAGCCAATTGGAGGAAGTCAGGTGGAGCTGCTTTAGTCAGAGAACACATGAAAGGGGATTCCTCAAATGACACACCATCTTATTGTTTTAATCCATCCATATGTCAGTGATATAGGCAAAAATTCATCTCAGCTCAGGTCTCAATTACTTAATTAGAGTCATGGGATCTTCAATCACATGTTGTTCCAGGTGTGAGTCATTTTCCATATGAAAAGTGTTAACCAGTGGAACACCAATGTTCCATAGCCTCATTCAGTTCAAGTGATATTGTGTTTTGAACCAGGAACTAATGTTACCTTATTATTTTTTTACCTTGCCGTATGTATGTGTGCACTGTACATCAGTGTGCGTACGCATGTGTGCACTGTTATGAGGGCCTCGTAACAGCACCCATGCACGTATCTTCACTTGTCCTTGGATTCACAGAGCAGTGTAATGACAGTTGCCTCAAAAAATGTCATCTCTTCAACTTTAACATTTTCTTTACTGCAGCAGAAAAGGGAGGATGACAACATCCTGTCTATTTCCTGCCCTGTAATTCTTGTGACTCCCCAGCAGAGAGGGCCGCTGCAGGATGCTGCATCTGTAATTAGTGTGTCACCTGCTTGTGGACAGTTTTTTTTTTTGCCTTGTGGACTGTCGTGCAACCGCCTGGCTAGGATCGCGAGTCATTTGTCCTTGTACAGATGCTCAGAAAGGCGCCTCTGCAGTTATGTAGGTTTTTGCCCATGATGCGCTCATCTTATGAATGTGAAAGCATTAGCCCAGACTAATAGGAAAGTGATTACTGGTTACTGATTGCTCACTTATTAAATGGACTTTTAAAAGGCATTATGTAATTATGTAGCTGAAGCTATGAGGTGAGGTGTCATGCCAGAGCATTTGGTGGTGGAGTCGCACTCAACACTGGCAGATCAGCAGTTATCTACAGAAGAGGAGTGGGAGAGCTGGCAACCAGTGAGCTCTGACTTCATGCTCCTGATACTACATTTTCCACAAGTGGACAGCATTTTCCTATAATCATAAAACAGATGCATCCCTCCTAATCTTGTGTGGGAATTACTGCTGGTCAACAAACTGGCTGTTCTCTCTGGTACTTGAAAGCTCACGCTTGGGTTAAAAAATGTTTTGAACTGCTATATGTATTGCGTGCACAGTATTCAATGTCATCTGTCCAATCTCAAGAACTGAAGTGTGTCCAGGATTATATGGTCTGTACTGAATAGCTGAGATCTCTGGGCATCTCATCCATAGCATGCTCCTTTCAGCATGACAACATATCGACCACAGAGTGACATGAATTGCTGGCTGAGAGTCATCTTAGTTTCTGTGCTGGCTCAACTGCCCGTTGTTTCTGAGTTTGGCAGAAACCTCACAGCACTAGAGCACTTAACTGTAGCTCTTTCAGACAAGCTCCTGTTCTGCTTATAAATGCTGAATATCAAATGTGAATGTTTATTTCTTTTGAGAGGGAAGTAGCCACAGACACTAATTAAACCACTCATTACAGGCTTGCCCTGTAGAATGGTTAAGTGTTGAGACAACACAAAGGATGGTGTCGTGAGGTCATTCAGCAGGCACTGCACAATATGGAAGGCACCTAGGGTGGTTCTGTGAAAACACATATCCAAGGGAAAGTGAGCGGTTGGCCTGCTAATGGTTCATAAACAATCTTTTTAAGGGCTTAAGGGCTATTGACTTTGTGTGTCCTTGAAACATCCTTTCTCAAGGGTTTCTTTTTTCTTTTTTTAATTAAAAAACTTACAGTCACTTATAAGCTGACAATTGCATGTTTAATATTTTTTCTGAAAACAGGCTGATGTCCTTTAAGGTTTTCCTTATCCTTTGTTGGCTCCTACTATAAATATAGCTCTTTAACTTAGTGATAAGTGGGTCAGAATACAGATGCCAGTCAGCAAAATTTTTTAAAATTTATTTATTTATTTATTTTTTATTTTTTTTTTTTACAAATTCCTCATAGATGTAGCAGAAATAGTTGCTGTTCTGCAAAGTAGTATTCAAGAAACAAGAAGAAAGATGGCATTTCTGCTGAGGGATAACACCTGAAGAGGAACACTCATACTCTTCACCACAATAAATCATCTCCATTGAAGTATTTACACAAATATGAATCATCTCTGTCAAAGCAGTTACACAAGGATACACAGAACTATTCATGCTTTAGGCCATGACAACCTTTTCCCACTCTACTTTCTCTAAGAAATACACAACACAGTGGTTACTGGTGTTAAGTGAAAGATGAATCCTGAACATATGGGGTATATGTTAGGATCAAAATCAAAATCCCCAAGAGGTATCCGGAGAAACGGGCTCATCTTTGCAGTTTCACTCAATTATGATGAAGCTAACATTTGCTGTATGACATATTATTGACAAGAGTGGCAATTCTTCTCTGACTGGTACATGATGTAAATAAACACAACTCTTCCTGTGATGTGTGTCTGAAACTGAAAGAAACTGCACATTCAAATTCTTAGAATGCTTTGATTAACAAAATGACAAATTGTTTTAAATCCTTGTAATAGTGTAGAAAATATTAACTGTATGCACATATTCACAAGTGTGTATGCTAAGCCTGCCATTTCATTTTAAGTGGCATATGATCTTGAATTTTTACAATTTTCCATTTCTTCCATTATTTTTACATTTGTAATGACTCTTTGATGGCTTTGAAATGAATCTTTCTTTCTTTTCGTAGTGTGTTAAAAGCATTAAGAAAATGCTAACTGCCCTGAATGGGAATGAGCATATAAATTATGTTCTGCTCTTTTTTTCCCTTGTTCTTCTTGGGTTTAAATTTTCCATGGCGCAGCTCCCAACTGCTGAGAGTGCTCTTCCTTGAAGCCACAGTGTATTTTAAAACAAGGTCGGCAGAAAAGCAGAGCCTCTGAAAAGAAGGCACATGCCTCTGTGTTTTGGCTGGGGCTTGGCATCCAGCCTGACCAGAAGGGTCCAGTCACCGCTTTCTTTACATGTGTGAGCAGGCCACGGCATGAGCAGAGTGAGGGAGGCTGAGCTGAGCTGAGCAGAGTGTGAGTGTGTGTGTGTGTGTGTGTGCGTGCGTGTGTGCGTGTGTGTGTGCGTGTGTGTGGGAGCACATGCTTGTGTGCTTGTATTTATGCATGTGTTAGTATGTGGGTGTGTAGGTTTGTGGTTTTGTAGGTGTGTCTTGCAGATAGGCCTTGTAAGCAGAGGTCATCCAGGCTGAACAACAGTTAGAGTCTTAAAAATGGCTAATGGAATAGCTCCCACCTATATCAAGAGTTCAACCAATAGCTGCCTCTTTCAGTACTCTTGAGCAGACAGAATCAGTGTGTATTTTGACTGAGAATAGTGGACTGTTCTACTGACTCCATTCATGGAGACTGAACTTATAAGCTGAAGCCACTAAGTCTTAAGACTAATGCATCCTCAGTAAGACTTTCTCCCACTGGGACACTTTACATTCAGAAATGTGAGGGTTATACATACCACATTTTGTCACCAGTGGTGGGAAATTGAATCCCCAAGAATCATCTTATCAGTGACTCATTTATTTAAACCAATCATGATGTTGTCCGATGAAAAACAATGTTTTTTATTGGTTCACAGAAGTAGATGATTGACAGCAGCGCAAGGCCTCACTCTCCTGTTACTTGTCACCACTGCTGGTTGTGCATCTCTGTGGATCTAATTGAGCGGTAGTGGAATACTCTGCTCTCCACCGCAGGTCACTGGCCATACAGTCCTGCAGCAGAAGACTGCTCACTGTGTAGTGAGAGGGGATGGACTGAGGGGACTGACAGTCCTTTACGGCAATGCGCCAGGTCTCTCCTAGTGGTGATGCTATGTTTACCTTCAAAACAAACAAAAAACATCATAAAAACCTACTAAAATTGAGTATATTTCAAATAATAATAAAAATACAGACCTGCTCAACAGTGTTACAATATGGGGCTGAAGTGTATCATGGTAGTAGGGAACAGTTTGATTTCCCACTGCGATAGTGCTGGTGAACCCTTGAGAAAAGGTATTTAACCCAGAATTGGCTAATTAAATATCCATCTGAATAAATGGGTAACATATAACATGCATACATTAAGTGAGTTGCTGGACTGGATCAGAGTGATGTGTTCTGAATGTAGTTTTAGTCAGGACGAGTTGTGCTTGTCTTGAGTTAAAAACTGGAGGTGGAAATTTTCATATGGCACAATAATGATGATTCCCACTTTTGATATTCTGTGAAATTTGCTCTTTTTGCAAAATTCAACAGACAAAGCAAAACTCATCCTCTATTTTAAATATAAAAATAAACATAGATTTGGCCACTTGCACATATGAATCATTTTCTTTGGGTACTCTGGGTAATGAACTGGCAGCTCAGTTGCAGTTACTGTTATTCTGCATCCTTTTACTCACCTGGTTTGTTGTGACATCTCATTAATATCTCATTTATATATATATTTGACCCAGGCCGTTTTACACAGCTTACACTATTTGTGCAGTTCTGTCCATTTATAGAGATGGATATTTACTGAAGCACCTTGCACAGGCATACAACAGCAGTGTGCCACCTGAGAAATAAAGTTGCATACCCATAACTCTATACGCTACACACTACAAATACATTACAACCTAGGGTTTCAGCCAGAGCACTGACATCAGGATCTGGGAGGGGTGGGCCGTGGGATTTGCTTACATTTGGATTCTTGGCCAGGTATAGCAGAACTACATTTAGGAAAGTATTTTCCTCAGCTGTTTCAATAAAACCTGGTACTGGAGTGCCTAGCGCCACTCATTCATGAGTTGACTCACCAATCGGTCCTTTATCCATGGTATATCTACCTATGGTATTTCACATAATTTTCATTTTGCTCAGCTGCAGCAGCCTGTGCCTCTCCCCTTGTTTAATGCATTTCCCGGAATAATTACTGTAATGTGCTGTCACTTTCTTGGTGAATAACTTGCCTCATAATTATATTTCATATAAACCAACATGCCTGGCCAGGGTGAACTCCCGCTGGATGGTTTTGCGGGTTCTCAGTTTATGTTTTTTATGCATTATTGAACCCCGCCGAGGAGAAGCAGAGGAGGCTGTTTGTTATGGTGCTGGGGGAGGGCCTAAACGCGTACAGATGCAAGAGACCAAAACAGGAAATGAAGAGGATGGGAGTTTTTAAACTGGTTCCACACTTTGGCAAAGCACTGAGGTTATCAGACCAAGCCCTGGTGGCACTGAGGAACAATAACTGTGCGACATTGAGGAGAGAATGACCCTGACATGATATTTAGGTGGGCTTTGGTTGTGGTGTGTGGCTGAACCAAGAATGTAGTACAAAAGAGCTGCATGTTAACTCTGTGACCATTACAGTGTGAACGACACCTAGAATGCGTGCTGTATTTTAAAAAATGCCATGAATGATTGCTTCAGCACCACCATCGCACTGTACAGGAATAACTCTGATATTTCCAGCTCTGTGCAACACAGCTTGCTTGTGTGAATATGCCATTTATTCTGTGCGTTATCATAACCGTGTCATCCAAGTAGTCAATAAAGGGTCATTTATCTCTCTCCATTTTCAGATGGATTATCCTCAAGCACTGCTGTTTTGCTGTGCTGCTTCTCCCGGAATCTGAAATGGATCACCCTCTCTTTTTACTGAATTTGGACTTCTGTTTATAGTTACATAAGTGTCCTCTGTGAAGTTTTCTTTTCCCTCTATTGCTTTGCTGTTTCTTTTGGGATTCAGGTTGTGGAGCTGTTTGCCCTTGCTGTCATCATTGCCATCACAGTGGGGTTTTATAGTGCAAGGTACATCATGGCTTATTTTTGTTTTGTTATTTTTTTGAGCGCCTGAGTGCAAAGCTGTCATCTCGTTTTTGGTTCCTGTCGCCAGTTTTTGAGGCAAGTCGACATGCTGTAATGGAAGGGTAAACTTAGAGCTCATCCCTTGAGGTGAAGGCGACTCTTGTCATTTATTTCCACCCGTGCCCGTGTCCAGACCTTCAGCACCTCCACTGTTGCTACCTGGCAGCACCCTGTGAGGGACCTGACTGCAGGTCTCTGTGGTGTGGCAATGGAGCAGCAGAGGATGAGACAGCGACACTCACGCTTCATGCGCGTGATGAAAAATGGCTGTGGTGGCATTACCAACTGCCAAAATATTCCCATATGTTGGATTTTCCCCTAATGGCTCCTTCTGAAAGGGCTGGCCTTGGGAAGGGAAGCGACCAGATCTTAGGGCACAGAGGGCCCCTGCTGTAGTGTTGCTCTTGGACTGCTCTGATGAACCATGGTTCGGGGCACAGTGGAACTCGAGTGGTGGGGATGGTAGGGCAACCATCAGTGAGTGCATCTCTCTGAGATTCCTAGATGGCCAGGTTCCCTTTACCCCCTGACCCCGCTGGGGATGGGGGCCCTGGCCTTTAGCACCCAGATCTGTTAATTGTCCCTAGCGTCTGACCATCTGGTGCCACCATTGCCTTCGCTGCTGACCCAATCAAGCTCTGCTAGACTCTTCCACCCATTTAGGTGAGGACATTAATTCAAAACAATGTTCACTCTGCCTAACACCTGTCCTGTCCAGTGATTGGGGGCTCCATAACGTTGTGGGAGAGTGAGACTTCATGCACCCCAAAATGGAAGTGGAATGATCATACTGTATGTCACCAGGGACTCATTGATTTGAATCATTTAACTACGGAGAGCAGTCAAACAAACAAATGTAACCCCACCGGTCACGGGGGTAGTGAGGCTTTGATCAGCCATTGCAAGTTAGGTGTCATTACTGAAGTGGTCCCCTGGTGACGTTCAGTGTGCTGCAGCGTGTCCTTCAAACCCGTGGGTGGAAAGAGACCCTCTTTCTCTGGCCTGCTCTTTCCACTCTGATTTGCACCCATGTTGAACACACTTCGAATGGGCATGGCTTTGACAATGCGCCAAGCCTGAAGCAGTTAAAAGAGGTAAAATCTGAAGGGTGCTACATGGAGCAGGGCCATCTGGTCAATGCTGTGGTCCCCTTGAAGTGCGACCGGTGAAACCACTGTGGTTTCCCATGGCGACTGGAGGCTTGCTGCACAGCACTTCCAGTCTCTGCCCAAACCTCAGAAAAGGAAATCTGGGTTTCAGAAATGGAGGGCTTACTCCTGAGCTATTTACAGAGCCCTCTGTAGGGCCAGTACCACCCACGATATTCCACATGAGAGAAAGAAAAAAGAGAGTAGAGAAAGAGAAAGAGAGAAAGATAGAGAGAGAGAGAGAGAAAACAGCCCCACTTGCAGCAAAGTATCATGGCAGCCACAGCCTGAGGTACACTGAGAGATCACTCTCACATCTCACATCTTAATAATACTTCACCATCTGAAAATTTGTATGAAAAGTGGATCTGTAAATATTTTGTTCTTGTTCAAATATAAATGATTGCGGTCTTTTAATGGGTTGGGGGGGGTGCTCAATTAAGCAACTGTAGGAGGTATATGTTAAAACTGGGAGCTTGTATTGAAAAAGCAATTTGAAAAAAATGTCTTACTCTGATCTGGAAAAGTTCATGTTGATGCTTGGCATGCATATTTGCTGCTTCACATTTTGGCCATTTGGTGGAGTGAGTGGAAAAATGTAGCTATAATCCAGACTGAAATGGCAGCATACCACCATTATAACATTGAGGTCACTTAGCAAAGTCCAGCATTGCAGTTTATTCTGTACTGCAAACGGTGGGCACATGTCTGACATAGAAGACATTCGAATGCATTTCTATGCTGAAGTCATTGGGCAAATGCACAATAAAAACAATGTTGAAACCACAAGCTTCTTCAGACTCATTCAGTCATTCATGCCAATGAGATTAATAATCATATTACAAGCCAGGGGATATCTGGATATCTGGATATCATAATCAAATGTTATTACTGTTGTTGCTATGTGTAGGATTTCTGTTGCACAGTCAGAATTGTTTCATAAATAAATACAGTAGGACATGGGATCATGGGCTATCGATAGAAATATGACATGTATGAAGGGCAAATGACTGGACATGTGGGGAGTTCTGGTTGGTGAATGTGTGTCTTTCCATTGGTTGCCAGTTGGATCCAGTGGTTGTCCGTAGAGACAGTGTGCTATTCAGGGTGGAACACTCTGAAGAGAATTGGAGCAGGAGTATTCTAGGCCCCGTTGTCACCTCCGAACTCTAAGATAGCAGTTGACTCACATGTTTGTGTGTGCTTGTTTACTTTTTATATCTCCACTCCATAATTTACTGGGCCTCTGTCATGATATCTTCATAAAAAGGCACAATAACAGACTGAATCCTGCAGACACAATTGTTGTAAAGGAGTTACAACAGGCCATGCACTGTTTAATCATGCATATTTGTTTGACCAAAGATGAAGTAAATGTTTTATATTTGTGCCTTAACATTATCACAACATTTCACTGAGAGTTTCAGATGTTTTCTTAAGGATTACAGTGTGTTCCTGTGTCTGAGTTCTCTCTATCTTTTTGCCTCTCGCAATCACCTCCCTTTTATACCTAATGCTTACAAAAACAAACAAACTCATTTTCACAAACCCCGCTTTTATCTTCTTAGATGTCATCGTTAACATCCAAGGAAAGTATCTTGTGCAGTTCTTTTCTGTATCTGTTTTGAAAGCCAGTATAGTAGCTTTTGTTGTTCTTTTTTAAATATTAAAACTTTTATTTATAAATGTTTGTCATGATTTTCATGATGATATGCTAAAAAATAGGCAATTTTTACGCCTGTTTTGTTTGACTGTGAACAGAATAGTTGTTCTATTCATTTAGTGCTGCCTGTGGAACCTTGACAGTGACATCATATTATACTATATTATACTATATCATTTAGCAGGTACTCTTTTCCAGAGCGATTTACACGGGTTTCAGTTTTTACATGTTATATATTTATACACCTGGATATTTACTGAGGCAACTGTGGGTTAAGTACCTTGCCCAAGGGTACAGCAGCAGTGCCCTAGCAGGGAATCAAACCAGCAACCTTTTGGTTATGAGCCCTGCTCTTTACCACTGTCCCATACTGCTGCTCCATAGGATGCAAAAGAATTGAACCAAGACCTGTTTGGAACTCAACCTGGTGCATGTGTCATTTTGGATTACTGGAAATTTGGGCAGGAAGAAAGTGAATGCATTCAGATTCAACTGGAAAGGAACTGCTCAACAGGGCCACTGGATGTGGTCTTGTTCAGTGACAGACATAGACAGACACAGCACTTGTGCTGAGTTCCTTTCCTACTACAGCTGCTAGGTGAAGTTACCAACTAACACACAGGAAAAATGACAATGCATCATGTAGGGTATCTATATTCTCTGTCATTCCTGTTTGCTCTCCAGAGAACATCTGCTTCAGGTGATCGACAGGTGAACTGAACTCAGTTGAAAAGTAGCAAGTGAAATCCGGTAGAATTCTCGTAGACCTGTAATATCAAGTGGGATAAGCACATAAACTTGAATGCATTGAGTTCAAACACTGCTTTATGTGTGCATATGTGAAGATGCCCCATGTAACTCAATCCCAACAAGCCTGTTTGGAGAATATGATTAAGGTTTAAATAAAAAGTATGTAGTATTGTTATTTGTGAGCTGAAGTGGTCCAACAACCACATTGTCTTAAGGCTTATCAGGGTACACTGTGTGACATTGTACGCTCTGAATAGTTTTTCTTTTTTTAAATGAATACCTCAGTTTTTTCCTATTTTCTTATTCATTTATTTGGGAGAAAACTAGATCCATATTGCTCACTCTTTGATTTTAAAACCGTTAGGTAGATGTAAAAATTAAATGTGACTAAAACAACACTGTTTTGGGTGACTGTACATATTTACAGGGACCTCCACTTGTCAATTGTTGTGGGCTTAATGCTTCTTTCTAACCAAACAACCAAGTCACCTTCATATCTAATTTTACTAGAACATCCTTCATCTAGAGCTTCAATGTCATAAATGATTCTGATGAGGCTTGGTGTGGGCTGTATGGGTATGGCTGTGAGTTTTTCTGCTGTTCTTGGCTTGGTTTCTGCCCGGGTGGAATTGACCCAGCAGCCCTTTTGCCTGGTGAAGATTTGGGGTGGTCACGGTAGTGGGTTTGTGGCAGGGGGCTGGAGAAAACCACCCAGGAAGACCTCCAAGCTTGAACTCCAAGTCTTTAATGCACCCATGTGTTGGACTGCCTTGAGGAGGTTGGGGTTATTTTGGGCAGGCTTGCTCTAGGGGAAATTACAGTGCTATAACCCTGGGTAAAGACTGTCCAGAGTGTAATTTGCTCCATTGCTCTTTAAAGGATGAGGTATGTCTGGAGGAAGCTTGCTGAGGTTTTTGCATCTGCTGTCCTGCCTGTTGACCTCTGCACTTTCATGGGACTCTTGCGTCTATCAAGCATTATTAAAACTGGTAGTAAGTGTCGTGACAGATTCTGTATTAAACGTGATTTTGAGCAGTTTGATTTTTCCATGACATGTGGATCACATAGGCTAAAATTTTGTATACTGCTTCTGTGGAACACAGTGAAACAATTTTATGCTCAGCTTTGACTGTTAGAAGATATCTTTTGGGAAGCAGGAAAAAAAATTCAGACTTTCTTAGGGCACACATGTCAAAAATTGCTCTGTGTTTACCGCTAAATAGCACGAATAGATTCAGTGTTAGGTTACTACAACAGCAGGCATCCAGCTCAGGCTGAATTGTTTTTCATTCAGCATGATCTAACCATGGCCAAGACTCTGAGAGAGTCTGACAGATGTGCAATGCTAAGATAGACTGCCATGCGTTATTTGACATGATCTTATTGCCTGTCCAAATAGCCCCAAGACAGCTTTTTGCTCCTCCATCGGTAACCGATTCTTGGTGCTTGGTCTTATGGCTGGGGCTACTGATGCAGTATGTCATCGGCTTGACTTCAACGCTTTCCGCAGTTGCTTATCGGCTTTGCAGCTTGCTGCTGTGGTGTTTTAACTTGTCCTGAAGAAAGACATTGCTGAATCAGGTGCTTTTGAGAACTGGTGTCAAATCGAGAAGGGCCCCATGCATGACAAACAAAATGTCCTAGAAGGCCTCCCAATGAGAAGTCAGCATGATGAATTTGGTAACACAGCAGCAGGTGAGACATAATAAATTATAATAAATTAAATAAAAAATAAATTGCCTGGTGGCTGGTTGACGCAAAGTGACCTGGGGGGGGGGGGGGGGGGGGGGGTACTATTCCACTTCCAAGTCATGCAACCCCTTCTCAAATAGGTGATGCGAATGGCTGTCTCTGAAAAAGACTGGGGCCCAGCCACAGGTATTTCACCCAGGAACACATGACCTTCCCCTCCCTTCTTTGCTATCTCTCTCAATGTCTCTCTCTGTCTCTGCCTTGTCTGCCTCCCTAAGCATGTTAAATCCCCCTAAATTGTAGACTGGAGTCCCCTCCACACAAACAAACCGCACAGACTGCTTCTTTGACTTTTTTTTCCCCTTAGCAGCATCCTGGCAAATCTGTGGCATTCCTACCTGCCCAGGCAAGGTATGGGTCCCATAAGAATGAAAATGATAACTGCCGTTTCTACACTGCAGTCTTGATTTGAGCCATGTAGACATCTCTGCTCCCTGTGGAGTTATGCCAGGTCAATTAAAGGATGCATGGCATCCATTTTCAAAAACACTGCCAATTTTAGTTTAAAATTCCTCAGAGCAAATCCATTCCATTTTTCATTGGTAGTTGTTATTATGTATTTGTGTGTCACATGCCAGTGGAGGGCTCCTGTTTTAATACACTAATTCTAGAATAATTAAACAGAGCTAATGTGTCTGGATTTCATTAAAATGTAATGGTTCCCAGGCTCAGTTCAGGCACTACCAAAATTCACAGACGATAAACATAAACCCTGTAACACTGATTTGATGTACCCATGGCACCATCACACTTTTGATTACATTCAAATCTCCTTTAAGGTCTAGGAATGTATTAAAAAACTTTGGCAGGTATCCTTTAACCCCTGTAGAAAAGAAACTCTTGGAACAAACAGCATAATACACTATCTCCATGCAAACCCAAAGCTTTAAAAGGTTTCCCTGATAGTACTTAAATGGCACTCCCCCCCCCCCATCACAACAGTATTAAAAACAATTCAGTGAAAATGTGGGAATAGCTGCACATGCTATTTTTCCTGCTGGTGCTCCTGCAGTAGTATTTTGGAGTGCTGCGGTAGGGGAAGGGGGGATGGAGGCGTGCTGGCTAATTATGGGCCTTGAGCTGCAGCCCAACTGGCCTGGGCGGGTGTTGGAGCCAGAGGGTCTGGCACGGGGACGTCTAGCCACAGACCCTAGTGGTGACGGCATAAAGTCTGGGACAAGTCGGAGCACCATTCTGGGGCTTGGAGCATTCCTCCGAGCCCGGCCTTCCCCTTCCCCTGTCTGCCTGCCTGTCTCCCAGACAGGGGGCTCCCATGTGTTCCCGCAGTCTGTCTGCGCACAGCCTACAGAAACACGGCATGGCTCTGAAAAGCGGGGTGACAGCAGGAGATCCTAAATGCGCAGCTTCGTAATTGCCATCCTCCCCTCCTTCGGACATCTGCGAGTGCTTGTGTGTGCCACACGTGTGCATGTGCATGTGTGAGGGTGTGTTGGCTTGTGTTTTTGAGTATGTGTTTGCATGTGTCTGCACATATGTGTGCATGTGCACAATTTCATGAAAATATGGGCAAGTGTTCATGTGCATATACAGGTTTCTTCACAAAGGCTTGAGTGTTTTACAATGAAGGCTGATCAGCTTAATTGGCTTGCACACAATATGCACAGTAGTAGTGTATGTTTACACACTGTGGGGAGCAGGGGAGCTTAGAAAAGCAAAATGGGCTTTACTGAAACGAAATACCATGTAAACCTAAAGTATTATGGTTTTTAACCTGGCAAGCTCAAATCGTATTTCAGCCATGTCAGCTTGTCCTTTCCCTCCAGGAGACATGGCTGAACACTGAGGAGATGTGTGACAAGCAGGATTTGTTTGCCTGGTGTGCCACTGGAAGGGATGCAGTTGTGCACAGTATCATATAGTATTTAATTTCTCCACAAGGGAGGGCCACAGCCTATTGAGAGTAACTGCTGCTGTAGTCAGAATTGCCTCCCAGTGAATGACCTTCTAGGCCTTTTGCTCACTTTGATCTTTCTATAGTCAAGTGAAAGTTTTGTGTGCAGGGTGTCTCTTGAGTGGAGAGTGTGGCTATTTTATATTTATATTTTATTTATTATGGTTTAATCATCAAGACAGTGGCTTTGCACAAAATGCTTCATGTTCAATTTTTTGCAACTTATATGAATGTGTTAAATTCAATTCAAATATCCACCAGTCTGGTAAGGATATGGATGATCTATTTTCTATGTACATGTGCATGGGTCTAAATAAGCCTTTTCCATGAATTACATTTCATGTATTCCCAAGTCATATCCAGGAAATATACAATGCAATTCAAGCCCCAACTGGTTTAAATTAAGAAGTTATTCATATTTTTTTTAATATGGATTAAATATGGTACAATATTTTCAGTAGAATAGCTATGAGTGTCCTTCAGGTAAACTAGTGATCTAAGATTAATCATTTAAAAAAACACTTTAAGGGTTATAAGAGAAAGTAAACCCCAGGAAAAGAGGTTGGTTTGAGTGTGACTGATTATGTATGACAGAATGCCTTCCCAAGGGCCTGCTGTGAGATATTTACTCATTTTTTTGTCCTGAAATGTGAGATATTCATGTTCAAAGGTAATTTTGGAGTACTGAAAGTAATTTTTTGAGGCAGTGGACCTAGGAACATTTTAAAGCTAGTGGGTGTACATGCAGTTCTCAATTACCCTAAGCGGTGAGGGTGGGATACCAATTAGATCATTGGTGGGTGACTATGTGGCTACAGGCAGCACCTTGGTGAGGAAGAGAGCGTGTGGGTAGATCAGAACCAGTCACAATGTCAGGGCTGACCCAGTAAATGCGAGGATCAAAATGATGACATTGGCATGCAGGGTTGTGTTTTTAAACCAGTGTGCCTGTGTCAAAACTTATATTACTGGCCACATCTCCATGATGACGTTACATTGACAGGTGAAAGGTGTGGAGGTTGAACCTTGCTCTGTGCACTAGTCAACATGCAGCATTTTTACATTTCCACGGCAACGCTATTATCAGGCTGTGGAGCAGTAAGCGGAGACAGTGCCAGGACCTCAGAAGGACATGACACCTTGTCTTTGCTGTGGTCAGCCCAGATGTTTTCATCTGTGCACCACCCTCATTGGATGAAAACAGATTAAAACAAGATGTTGGCAGGTAATTAAATTTTCTCTGGTTTTGAACATGGTGATTATCAATAACAGGATATGCAATATGATTCCATTTATAATGCAGCATTTATTCCAAATTACTTTCAAGCTGATATGCATTTGCAGCAGAGTATCTGCAAGTTTGCTGCACCATGGCAATGTCATATGTTGACAGCATACAGTACATCCTAGAAACACACCTTGCTTCTCTGTTGGAATCCTAGAATAAGGCAGCGAATCTAATCCTATTTTTAGGGAGGAAACCATTTTAAGTAATTTTCTATCTAAAAAGACAGCATACACTCTTGCTTTAGTGAGTGAGAGTGCAGTATTTTAAGCAGCAATGTTTTCAGGATAGGTGCAACTAGCCTGGCTCAAAATAGAGTTGGAGTGGGCAGCACACTTAAAACCCCTTGTTTCTTTTTTACAACACTGACTTTATTTTGACAGGGCCTGGAGAAATGAGTATTTATATCTCTGACTGTGTGCTGTGGCTTCTCCTCAATTATAGGTTGTGGTTTTTGGGAGACCGGGGAGGGAGGGGTGCACCAAGACTTGGGAGGGGACTCAGGAGGGGCCCTTTTCAATGTCCCTGGGTAGGGCCTCCCCTTGCTGCCCACTGCCCATGTGATGTGTGCCTGACCCTGAGTCGAGTGCTGCCACAGAGAGCACCTGTGAGGGAGGGGACACACTGGATTTCCTCACCTCTAATGGAACAAATAAAAAGGCGTGTAAAAAGCCACAGCGTCTAAGCATGTCTGCCTTTCCACAAGATATGCAAGAGTTAGAGTTGTATAACGTGAGAGTTAAAAAGTTAAAGTAAGCTCACAGATGACTTTCAAACTTCCCTTTTGTGTTTTGGAAGCAATGAGAAGAGTATACTCACAATTAATGTATGCTTACTTTATGTACACGTTCATCACTATAGTATCTTATCAAACATGTAACATTCTCCCAGAACAGCTTTCCCATGTTAGCAACATACAACATGTCACATAGGCATGTTTTTAATGTGTCATCTAGGTAACTATATTGTATTTGTAATGATGTGTAATGATATGAGTACTGCCGGAAAATCACTGGCTCTCCAGCATTATGGTTGGAAGAACTTTGCCACCCAGAGTTGATGTGAAGGTAAAGCTTTATGTCTTCCTCAAGGAAGCAGACTTTCCTGACATAGCTACATGGTGTAACCCACAATCCTTTTTGTTGGGAATTGGACCTCTGAACATGTTTCCAGTACCTGAGAGTTTGGAGAGAGACGTTTGTGTGAGGAGCAGGTGCTGAAGCTGACAAATAAATATAAGATGTTTTTTTTTGCATATGGTCCATCAGTGTCAGCCTTTGAAGTTGGGATTTTTCTCCACTGAAAGGAAGCTGAAGGGGTAATGGCAACCTCAAATTCTGGTTTTTCTGTTTCAGCCTCTTGGTTTCGTTAGAAGTGTAATTATAGCCTTGAAGTCTTATGTGAACTGTAATCCTTTGATGTCCTCACTACCTATGTCCCTCCCGGCTTTTCATTCTTCCAGATTCATTGCCTCACAGCCAGCACTGCAGACTCATAGGCCGTTTTCACATATTAACTCCGGACAATGTCCGGAGAATCAGGTCCAGAGTTGCCCTTTCACACACGTAGCACACAACAGGAGATTGTCCGTGTCAGACGCATTCTCACCTACTGGAAATACTCCGTTTGGTTTAGGCGAGGGATGGTGCCTGGGTAGAGCATGCAGGAGGCAGGACATGACGCAAAAAGTACGCTACACAAATCGCAGTGGCTGTATTCGAAATCGCCTACTGTGTACTGCGTACTACACAAGTATATACTGTATACTGCATGCTGTTTTTCAGTGTAGTACCCGGTATGCGACCATTAATAATTACATTTGTAGTAAGTTACATTGTCGCTTGAAATGTCCAGATTTCCTAGTGGTATTTTCCAGTTAGACACCACTTGCATTCTGACGAGTGAAAAGTATTGTCGAGTTCACGAAAAGCATTCACGAGTTGAAGTGTTTTCTTTTCAACATATTGCCTTTCGGTGGTACGGGCACATAATGTGGCACGGAGGAGGATAAGGCGAACATAGCTATTGTACTTTTGGGTAGCCTATAAAAAAAATCACACATAGCCATCCAAATGGTGCTACCGGTACACATAATTTATTATTAATTATACATTTATTATAACAGGAAGGTAAGTTTTTGTTGTTTGCTATGTAATGTTAAGTCACCAGTTGACCTGTTTCACTATACCTATCACTATTACTTAGCTACAGCTTAGCTAGCTACTAACCAGATAATAAACTACTAACCAATGTTATTAATCATTGTAAGAGACAAGTTTTGGCAGTATAGCTATAGCTATCTCTTTAAAGATCAAAATAACATGTATTTGGACATATCCGCAATATCAATTAAAGAGTGTAAAGCAATCTACAGGCAAGCAGAAAAGAGTACATAGCAGATGTTTGTATTCTTCCAGTTTCATGCCAGTCGCATGATAGAAAAGTCATCAAAACACCTACTCGCTCGCAGTGAATTCTCTGGACAATGACCTGCTTTATTCACACATGGACTCAATGGGACATTAGGCGGACGTTGTACTAGGGAGCTGGCAGAGCAAAGTCCGTTTAATGTCTGGTCCAACTGATTCAGACATTTGTGTTGTCACATACAGCTCCTCCAGGTCATGTCTAGATAAGTTCAGGGTAGCGGTGCATGTCTGAAAGGGACTATAGACACTGTTCCCCTATTTTTTTTTGTTAAAAGTGGACATATATTTTGTTAATTTGTTTAAGAGTGGAAGCTGAATCTCATATAAATTTCACTTGTTATTTAATCACCATGGCATACTGTAGCACTTGCACTCAGAGCATACTTCATATTGAGGAGCTGTACATCATTAAAGTAAAGGTAATTTGAGTCACAGTTCCATACACAAGACTCATCTGGATGCCTTGTGGCTTTGAGGAGTTTTGCTGCAAACTGCATTACATTTCCTATTGATGGAGATCCAATAGGGAGTTTTTACTCAGGAGAAGGTAATGACTGCAAGGCATGGGTTCTAGGTTAGTCTCTCGTGTTCCCAGCTTGTCTGTCCCAGGCACAGGTGCTCATCCCTTGGGCACCAACCCAAAGTGGGCTGTAGGGAGCCCAAGGCCACTTGGGAGGGTCAAGACATGAGGAATGAGGCCCAGCGAAATGTGTCAAGGAACCCACGTGCCCAAATTACAGAAGAATGCTTGACACATCAATCCCCAGTTATTTTAATCACTGTAGTGCTAAGCTGTATCAGTGGTTTTAGTGTTTTGTCTGTGATTTACAGCTCAGATGTGTTGAGTAGATGTTTTTGAATGCATGATTTCAGCAATTTCAGCAACACTGCACATTACAGAAATCTGATCAATTTGATTCATCAACAGGTAACTTTCATAAATATGGTGAATAGTATAGGAACAAGAGGTGGAGCTGCTCAACCACATCATAACTTGAAATCTTCATGTGCATTTTTTGGATGGTCTGTTTAACCTTGCAATGGAAACTGGCAGGGGTAAAGAGGAACGCCTCTGCTTAGGGGGCCTAAGGCTGCGGTTTTATGGAGGTGCTTGAAAATCAGGATGGAGAAGGAGGCCTCCTTCTTGAGCCACCACCACCCCTTTTTGTGGGCTCTACCTCAACTATGTTATTGCAGCACAGACTGTCTGGGGCTGCCAGCAGGGTGGTGTGCAAAGCAACAGGAAATACAAGACGGCCCTGTTTACAAGCACCAAGGGTGATGCAATGTGGCATGTGCTGGAGGGGCTTACCATGCCTGAACAGATTCTTTTAACCCCTTTGTTGCAAAGGATAGTGTCACACAACTGCATCTCACTGACTGCCTTTCTTCCTCCCACCCTGTTTTTCCTCCATCTTTCCCCTCTCTCATTCTTTGTGTTTCAGCAAGGACAGATGGCTTGCCATGCCCCTCAGTCCCTCAGCTTGGCTGTTTGGCTGCGTGCTCACTGATGGATGTGTCCATGCCTGGTGTTGCGTCTCATCAGGGATCAAAGTTTGCAGTGACCACCAACTCATTCACTGTCCTGAAACAGCTCTGTTCCTTCTCCATGGCTTTTGACTTTTGGCCACCTGCAGCTTTAGGAACACTCACAGGAAGTGGTCAGAATGTCTAACAGGCAGAGAACCTCAGGTTTCATTGTCCTTTGTTACTCCTCAGCCTGATGGAATACAGGAGGCTTGAGTTTGTCTGACCTGAACTGAATCATTGTGTGTGTAGTCCATACTCATGCCATTCTATTGATTTGGAATGACAGTGATGACAATCTGAAATAAAGATAAGTGCCAGATCGAGACTCTTGTTAAACACAACCTGAGGGAATTTAAGTAAGATGCAATAGCCAAATGAACCTTTAAGAATTCTTCCAAGACCTCTTCAAGATTAGTGCCAGAGCTAGTTAGGAGATGACATTCTCAAAACACACCTCTGTCATTGTAGTGTCTAGTTTATGGAGGGAAAGTAACATGCTGATTGATTTGTGAGCCAGTGCATCTAGAGATTAATGGTCTCTTTTGTTTACTGCTGTTTTCTGCTGTTTTCATTTCCTGGTAGTGAGACACAGGGAAGAATCTAGGAGCTAAGACAAGCAAATGCAAAGGAACAAATCATATTTGTAGTTTATTTTCCCAAATATTTCTTAAGGAGCAGCTGCTTTTGGGCTGTTACTGTAGCTACTGTTTTTTTCTGTCCCTCACTGGCAACAACATTTTCATCACTAGTACTCCCACGACTGGGCTTGTTCATGTTTGCACATACAAAGTCTCCATAGTTGCACAACAAAGGTTAAGATCGAAATTGCCACACAAATAGAGACAGTGTATTTTGGCTACAGTGAATGTATGAAGAATGTCTTTATGGAAACAAGAGCACAACCTCAAGTTCTTTGAGGTGTCATGTTTTCAGTGCTTTGATGGTTGGTAAATCAGAGACACGGTCAACCATTGTTTGCAAGTTGTACAGTACCTGCTTATCGAACTCAGTTGAACACCTGAACAACTGAAGGGGAGACAGTGGGTGTGAACAAATGAACAGGAAATGAGTATGTGTGGAGTCAGGGCAATTTTATGGAGCACATCTAGTTTTTGAGCTTGCCTTGCTTGCTTCACCTTAGGGTCCTCTCTGTGCTGGCAGCCTGCTCAGTTCTGCATGTTCTACTTGTCAACAGTGCAGCATCAACAACCACAAAGGCATGCAGATCTGCTTCATGACTCATGGCCTGCAACTGTGGAAACTCTCAGGGTTTCGTAGCACCCCTCTGACGTGGAGCAGGCACAAAGAGGCCCTTAGTGTGGCCTTCACTGCAGTGGTGGTAGCGGATGCTTGTAGGGAACTGGGGTCAGTTCTCTGAAACCCCCCTAGTGGCGCGACACCTCCCTAAAGCCCAGCTTGCAGCTGATCAAATGGTTGCTGCCAGCCGCCTGCCTGAGGAATGCACCGATGCCCTTATCCGTCAGCGTGCACCCCTCCATACACACAGGAACGGCTGTGGCCGGGAACCGCCCAGGCCTGCAGGCGGCAGAATGATTGACAGGTGGCATTTTTCTGCTGTCTAAGGTGTGTACTTGGAAGCAGAGTGTGGGGGGTGAGGTGTTTGGGGGGAGGGTGGTGGAGCCATGTGATCAAACAAGTCTCGGTTTGCACTGTTGGTTTCCTGACGTCTGCGGTTTAGACAGGGCGTTTCATGTTGTTCACTGGAACCTAAAAAAAAAAGAGGGATTTGGCATGTTTCGGCATGCATACCTGTAACTTGGGAGATCTGTCTCGAAGGCACATCCACACTTTCTCACCGGAAAGGTGGGCAGGACCTCCACAGCAGCGTTGAAAAAGTACACCCCATGCCAGGGAAGTTCAGGCCTACTCTGTTGGCAGTGATCAACCCTGCCCAAGATTCCTTGTGCGTTCACCTGTACAGAACACATATTTGTGTGCTCTGTGCAAAAAGCAGGTTAACTTACATCATAGGGTTTAGACTGGTCTTGTCTGCTGACTAAGAGAAAACATTATTTTGTTTTTTGGTCCTGTCTGGCATGGCAGAGGGATACTGAATGGAAGACTCTGTCGGAACACACAATTAGAGGAGAGTGTGATAATACAGAAGGCTCTATGGCCGAGGACATAACAGACACAAGGTCATGGCATCATGGCTGTCACCTCTGCAATCTAACAAACCTGAGTAGATGCAGTAACAACAGATTCTGTCTCATCTAACTCTAACAAATCCAATGCAGATTATTCTGCTATTTCAAAAGATACTAGAAGTGGTATCAGTTTTTCCGGTGTTGAATTGTCCTATGGTAATATTGTTTCAGCAAATGAGTTTTCTTGGCCTTGGTTGACACACAAGATGTCTTCTTTATCTTTTGCTATGTTCTGTTACTCTGAATTTATGGCATCCCTGTCTTAGGAAAAGGAACTCTTTAAGTGGCACCTTGGGCACTTTACTGAGCAATGATTAATGGTTTACATTATGTCTGTGATGTGACACTTCTGTTAGACTGGAGCTTAAAATTATTCTTAAGAATTGAAAGTAAACCTCAGGTAAGGTGCATAATTCAGCGCACCAGGCATGAACCAAGTCTACAGCTTTTACAATTTTGGCAAGTTTATAAAGTGTTGGTTCATATAAACAAATATTTCCCCCAATTTTTATTTTCTCAGACAATCACAGATGATATTTTTTCAGCTGGGAAGCTGAAAAATGATGATTCAAAGTGAAGGGCACTTGAGAGAGAGCAGAGTCCTTAGGTTAAATCACCGGTTGTACAGTCAGTATGTACGCCAAGGACTGCTGTCTATGTTCAAATGTATTGGTTACCTGGTTTACTTTTAAAGCATAGTGTCTCCACCAAGCAGATTCTACTGAGGTCAGTGTATATATAAACAATACTCAACAAAGCATGGCATGGCCTTGGTGAAATAGTAATTGCAGCGTGAAAGAAGTCAGCAACATCTGTGAGATCATGTATTTCTTTCATAAACATGTAATTATGTTGTTAATTCAAAGGCATGTGTGTGCCAGAAATGTATGAGTGCAAATCCACTGTAAATGCCTCATATCCTGTACGTATATTGTCCCTATGGCAGAACTGGAAACCGCAGGGAAAGTGCTTGGTTGGACGTACCAATGCACACATTAAGTCACTGGCCATTACAATTCATATAAATTGCTTGGCACATCCAACCAGGCACTTTCAGGGGGTGTTCGCGTTCCCATAGACTCCTGCTAGATTCCATTTAAAAGTGATTCAGGAATACCGATCTTGTGGCCAATCTCCACCTCTGTCTATCTGTTGTGCTTGGGCTGAGCCTGATATGCCATGTCATATGATGGGAATTCTCACTGCTGGCTGTCAAGGTGCTTCCAAATCAAGTGTGAAGAGGTGACGTGCAAAAAAAAAAAAAAACACATGCGAAGAAGGGCATCTTGGAGCTCTGCATTCCTTTGCCCTGCCCCTGCAGCGCCTGCACTGCCAGAACACAGATTTGGATGCTTTGCATTTATCTCCGCTCACCAATCATATGATGCAGAGAGGCGCAATTAATCAGGGAAAGGGAACAGGTCATGGGATTATTATTTTATAGTTAAGGGCCATGCGTAACAATTGAATTGTTTTCCTCACAAAAGCAGCAATTAGGCATGTTGTAATTGCCTCCCTGTAATGTGTCAGTAATTTGCATTTGTGTTTTTCATTTGCCTCATGTGTCTGGGTGTAATGGAAGCATGAATTAAGATAAGCCCCAATTTGTGGAGAGCTGATATGACATCAAGATAAGCCATCCATGAACCCTATGGAGACTTTTCATTACATTCGGTTGCGAAATACTTGTGGTGCTGGGAGGACCCCCTGGGAGTCAGCTGGAATGCCCATGTCCTCCAAAAAGGTGGCTGACAAGTTGACAACTTGTGGAATGACTGAATAGTCTTGTCAGATATTCTCATCCAGAGTTTTGTATGTTTTGCCTCCAAAGCCAATTCAGCAAGTTAAAATGCCCAGCTTGCTGCTTCCATGGCACAGCGTTTGTGGTCTGGAGCCATTGCCTGCCCTTGCTTGTCCGTCCCTGCCAGGCCACTAGTAAAGGGTGGGTTTCAGGTCATGAGGGTGCATAGACTCGGGGGGGGGGGGGGGGGGCATGTGGGGATGCTGCATCACTATCCATATCCCTCCACCCAAGGCCCAGGCACTTGCTGTAACAGCACTCTACATGAGATTGTGTCACGTGCAGGCATTAGTCACACATGGCTTCCTGGAGAGGCTCTCTCCTCTTTCATTCAGCAGAGCCACCAGGCCCTGTCATGGGAAGTGTGGATTTATGCCCACTGTGTATGCTGTGACAGCGCCAGTTGCTTAATTAAGGAAGTGGAGACAAAGTGGTGATGCTGCTGGGGTGGGGGGGGGTCATGTGGGGCTCGGATTGCTCTGTGCTCTCCTGACACCCATACTGGAAACTGTGCATCAAGGTGATTGGGGAGGGTGCAAAACAGTCTGTCGCAGAACGCCTCATGATACATAGGGGAGGATGTCATTAGGCTCTGATGTTCCCCTTGTGGAGAGAGAGGGAGAGGCTCAGGACCAGTGTGAAATATTCATGGAGATCGTGTTTCCCACCCTCTGCCAGGACCGAGGCCTCCTGGGCTCCTGTTGCGTGAAGGAAGGAAAGCTGACACCTCACAATGCAGCTGTGTGAGGCAGAGCTTGCACCAGCTGCACAGTTGTTATTCGTACACTTGTGCTCACGCACACTTGCAGCAGCGAGGACTTCTCCTGCATGTAACATCAACAGCAGCAGCTCCAGTTTCCCCAACCATTAATTACACCCCCACTGTACATTGTGACCTACTCATGAAACCTCCTAATGTCACAGTAACTATTAAGATAACAGTTTTGAAATACCACACAAAAGTAGCAACTTGCAGCCCATTTCAACAGGCATGTTCAGTTAATCCCTCTTGAAAGGACTCCTGAAAAGTTTCTGTCAAAATGATCATTCCTTGCCTTGTTGAGTTCAGGAGGTCTCACGGCAAAGGGAATCATTGCCACTGTGATGCCCCAACAGTCAGACATTTTGTCAGAATGTCACATACAAATACCCTCCCTGAATTTTGTCCCCAAATTCCAAGTCTGAGTGCATTTGGCACCAGCACCATCACGGCGTCAGTGCCATGATATCAAAGCTTCACACTGTATGCACAATACTTTATTTTTCCTTCATGCCTGCCTCATATTTTCAATATTTATTCTCAGGTAAAGTATGTTATCTTTACTAAAAGGAGGCAAATTGAACAGCTGAGCAGTGTCACCCTCAAGTGGTAGGGAATGTAATTTTAGGTGTAGTGACATTTCACCCTTTGTTGTCATTGTTGGCTTTGACAGCTCTTAAAGCTGTTCTTCTGGTTCTTCTGATGTGTATTTTTGCCTTCTCCTTTGGATCTCTCTGAAGAAGAAAAGTAACAGAAGACTGGGGTGGTTGGACAGCCCACTGAAGCACTTCAAATTGCACATACGGAGCTCTAAGGTCAATCAACCTCTCTTTCAATTATAGATGCATCTATGTTTACCTTTGGTTCTGTGAGTGTCCGTCTTTCTCTTACTTATTGGAGGAGCTCCTGTTTGACATAAGGCTGCCATCTCATCTGCTTTCCAAGGACAGTACAGTTTATAGGTGCATTCTGAGGTTAGGACTACTTCATCTACAAATAAACTCTCCAGCAGAGACTCTTTGGCTTCCCAAAATGACCATGTTCAGCACAAGAAATTCAACACAATAGCATGCACCTCATGCAAAAGTGATATTTTTACCATTTGGAGCATTATGAAAGCAAAGCTACAGAAAAAAAAAAACATTTGTGTGAGAATTCTGTGTGACTATATTTCAGCTTAAAATTTGTCAAATTTGAGTAGTCATGTTTTGATCTATGAAAACAGTTGCTCCATTATTTGAATTCCCTCTTAGGTATGAAACATCAAACTCTAATCACTTACAGTTTGTTTTACTAACCTGAGGCTGGAATTACATAATAAAAAATATTTGATTAAAAAAAGACAACAGTGCTTTGCATTCTGCATGTAAGCTGTGAGTATAAATCTGTCACTCTGACAAATGATATAATGGACATAATTAATGACTAGTTGTGGAGCAGAGTTTTGATTCAGTTCCAGCCCTGGTCAGTGTGCTAAGGAGGAGATAATAAATGTCTGTGTCCCACAAAAGTTGATGGAAATGGTACTGCCTGGGGGAATACCAACTACTTTGGCAGTGTTTAATTTCATCTGATTGATTGGATAACTACAGTTTGTTCATGAGACCCTTTGTATTTTATTTATGTGTAAAGCACGGGCTGAGAGTCACAGCAGTGTCAAACAAAGCACATCAGATCAGAATTCATGAAAGATGAAGACAAACAACAGGGCAAGCTTAAACCAAGGAAGCAGTTTCCGCTCACGTTCCATTTCTTCAAAAAAATCCAGCTGATTCCCTTAGACGACGCAAAAAGGGTTTCCAAACATATTTTGTCTGGAGTAAAATGGAAAATCCCATCCCATCCCATGTATTTTCCTTGCAGTGAGGTCATCTTGCCAACTTTAGCATCTGCAATAAATTTACTCATGTAGTGTTGAGGGTCCCCACAGCTGCTGCAGTGCCACTAGGTGGCAATCTTGAGCTTGTGTGTGCTCAATGTGCGTGAGGAGGAGGCCTCTTCGGAGTCCTGTGGTAGACACTCTGCTTGCTTATCTCTACAGGCAGATGTGGAGATCCAAAAGGCGAATGTTCCCTCCTTCACTTGCACTGACAGTTTTTGTATTTATTTACAAGACACGTTTTCTCTGTAATACGCATTGTGCAAACATGATTCTTGCAAAACTAGGCTTTTGTACCCCTCAGAAAGTGTTCTGTACCAGAACCAGAATTTGTTTCATTTTCATTCGCAATCACATTGAGCTTTCTCTGAATGTATTCTGCTGTCTGTGAAACATGAAAACAGTAATTTAAATTTTAAATGTTTTTATTTATAATTTCAAAAGAGTGAAAACCACATCTTCCTTTCTGTTCAGGATAATTGTAAATCATGTTCTGGTCTTTGGATCTCAACATGCTTAAATGGAAGTACTTTTAGTTTCAGTGGGAAGTAAATCATGGGCTGGTATATTATGAAGCTCTTATGCAGAGTGGGAAGAAGATAGCAGAGGCCTGTGGTGTTAGTCCCTTTTCCACAAGGTCTTCAGGGGTAAGATGCTCTTGGGAACACAGCGTTCCCTGTTGCTCACATCCCTCCAACTTCCAAGCCCTATTGCTGGACTCCCATTATACAAATCACCAAGCACAGTGACAGCATTCTCCCCCTGTGTTTAAGCCAGAGGTCTCACCTTTCATTACACCCAAAAAAGGATCGTGTCCCCACTTTCAGGAAAGCCAGTATGAAGGGTCCTGCGTCATTGTTTCAGTCTCTGGTGTTGAATGATGTCATCACCTGCCCAGGGGTGACTTGTGGTCGCTCAGCAGCCATGCCTTTGCAGTGTAAGGATGGGCGTAATCTCCGGTGGGAGCACACGGCCTCTGACATAGTGAAAAAACCCAGTAGGAGGTACATTAAGCCAGGAAAAACCTACTGTGGGTGAGTCATTTTGTGTTTTTCATACTCTCTAGCACAAGAGCATGATTATTTCATCCATTTTCACTGACTCAGAGCGTGTGCACTCTGAATCTTGATATGCTCTCTGGAACATATTCTGCACAATGACAGTGGTTGCTAACCTGTGTAATTTCAGTGAATATTTTACTCAGGGGCACAATGTCAGCATCCCGTCTAAGATTTAAACCCACAACCCTCTGGTTGGAAGCCCAGGACCCACAACTGCTGGTCCTCACCACTGATGTAAATCACCATCGAAAGGAGTTTTGATCAATTTTGTGAGTGCACCAGTATGCACTGGCCATGTAGCATATGGTGTGCAGTGTTCATGTAGCTCCTCGGTGTTAGTTATGTTCACTCATTTGGAGTCATGTGTGAGGGAAGCCCCCTCTTTGCAGCAGAGCTATCCCCTATCATGGTGAATGGTCTTCATATTGTGATTTAAAGGCATATAGTGAACCTATCATCTCATAACTCATTATTTGCTTTAAATCTGGTGAGTTGAGAGCAGACGTTGCTGTCCCCTCCCCTCTGTGACCTTGCTGTACCCCATCCACGATGAATCTGCCAGATCAGTCTCAGGGATCCATCTTCAGGTGGCCTTTTGTTCTACCTGCAGCCTGTGGGGTCAGAGGTGACCCACACCTGAGGCCAGTTCTCATGGCACTGGGCCCTCTTTATTGGTGCACGTGCTGACAAGAGGGACACAAAGACAGTTCCATTCCACTGCTGTGCAAGTGCATGTTGAGAGCACTTCCACCCCAACTGGCTGAAGGCACAGCAGATGAAGGGGTTGAAGGATCAAAGAGAAGTCTGAGATGCCTGGTACTGGTGCAGCCCTGATGTATTGTTCAGGGGCTGTTTCGCAATATGCCTAGTCAGTAGTACGGCCTCATTGGAGCCCCCTTTTTTACTTTTAAATCCTGACTCTAAATATTTTTTTACCCACACTTTGAATTCAGCAGTGGTTCAGGTCTTGTCTAAATAACTAATGACTGCATGTGTCCCATAATTGCTCTCACTTTTTGAGTTTCATATTTGTGGTATGGCCTGATGAGCTCTGGTTCACTATAGCCTTGGTGGTATGACTTTCTCCCCATAAGTTGCAAAGAGATCATTCCCTCATTCAAGCTTAGGAGCTGCTCGTAAATGGATGGATTGTCGCTGTAAAAGCAGGGTTAAGGACCTGCCACAGATGCATGGAAGTCAGGGAGTGCTGGCAGTCTAGACCTCACACTCGTGTTGGTAGCCCTCCAGTGTGACATACCATCAACACCACGACTGACACTTACACTGAGATTACAACCTAGCTACTGAATTAGGGTAGATAACATGCATAGATTCATGTTGATGAGATACTGTGAGCTTAATAGTATCTTACTGATAGTATTAAACCTGTGAGGATGCTGCCTGTGAGGGTGATTTTGAAATGGTTGATACCTCAACCATTAACCGTTAAATAGCAAATGTTTCACATATAACAATCCAGCTGCCTTTTCAAGGCTAGTCTGCACGCCTTGTACATCCAACCAAGCAATTTCCCTAGGTTTAATTTTCTCTTAGCTCTGCCCTGGGTTCTTGTTTCTACAGCGTGTATGTGACTAAACTCTTCCATTTATTCAAATCATCCTTTCCTTTCGTACATCCACTCTATTAAATGAAAGCTGAAATACACAAAACCACGACCACAGATTACAACAGCTTAATATTATTCAAAATGTCATGTCAGAGAGAATGCTGCTTTAAATGCCACTTATTTATTTTTGGGGGTGAAGTCTGAGAATTAAATCTTTCATGTGTCAGAATAACAGGATATTTGGCTTCTCCTCTTCCTTGTATGAATTCAGATTTGTGTTTTCAGGCTTATGAGCTTATGCCTGCTCTAAAAAGGCCGTGTCAACTTTTATTGCAACCAAGAGATGTCAGTTTGTTCACTGTTATCCTTTGCTTTTGATTTGGGGCAGTAACAGACAAGTGAAAAACAGGATGAGGTAAAAGTCTGTTCACACGATCATTGCGGCACACGCTGATATACCTAATGCAAGGACCTTCAGAGTTAGCCATTGGGTGGGGGCAGTTTTTTGGGTGTGGCTACCTTGGCCTTATGAATCAAGTGTACTGGCAGGACCAGTCAGCAGTCAGTCACCAAAGATATGCCCTACGACAGTCATGCTTAGCCTAGCTTGCTGAAAGGCAAACCTCTGGATACAGCTAGAGCCACATGTTTTGGATAATGTTTTATATCATGTTTATGGAACCTTGTGTTTGCCTTTAAATCGCTGTATGCCCTAGTTCATGTGGACTGGAAAATGTGTGTGTTGTTGGGAAACGGCTGCCTTACAGCTCACTGGAGAAACAAGGGATTTATCCCTGTGTGGTTAGATTGAGTGACTGGCTGGATTATTCTTGGCCTGGGAAGAGACATGTGCTTGCAATGTAGTGTAAGGTGAGATATTTCTGTCCAGAATAACACATCAGCACACATCAGAGCACATCAACATTTCCAGTAAACAACAGTGAAAAGATTCACAGTGCTCAGTAGAGCCTGGTTTAAACCTGACCCTAAAGTAACGTTTTGTGAATGTTGAATTTCTGTTATACTTTGGTTATTTTCAGTCCAGTTGCTGTCAGATCCTGTGTTCCTTCCTGCTTGCATAGTGCGACCAACTGACTGGTGATGCTTGCTCCTTGGTGTTGGGGTCTGTGCATTGCTGTAGTCTGGAAGGTTTCAAAGATGTACTGCTTTGTAGTTAGAAGCCAGTAGCACACTTTAAGACTAAGATTATCAGTGAGTGATAATGACTATAATGTACTGTACAGAAGACTGAATGGCCTGGATTACAAAGAAGTGATTGCATTATCTACAGCAGGAGGACTTGTCTACAGCAGGTTAGTGGTTTCCTCACCTACTTTGAGATGTGCCATTTTGCACTAGATGAGAAATCATCTGGCAGGAAGCTCAGCTACCACCACTTTTGCTAAATGTCATGGAATGCCACTGAAATAAAGCCAATAAAGTGATACAAACGGAAGTCAAAGTCAGAAATCATAGGATCCATCTTTTCTTTTTCTTAGAGAATATCTTAAAACCGTTATGGAGCTGTGTTTCATCGGGCTTGTAATTCCTAATTTACATGTCCTTGGCGTGGCCAGTTGGCCTCAAGAGAGGATGAGTCCTCTGCTGTTTTCCACTCTCCCTTGTTGAAATTGGTTGCTTGCTCTTTGGCACCCAATCAAACCTAGCAGATGGCATCTTCTCTGTCCCTGTTGTTCCTAGGGAGAGGTTTGTCGGTGGAGGCAGGCGGGCCTCTGGTGAGGGTATCCCACAGAGCACCGTTGGCTGGGCTGTTGCTTGTCCAGACACGAGTGGAACAGGTGAGGACTGTCCCAGTGGCCCAGCAGGGGGTGGGACCTGCTCCCTGACCCCCCCACAAGCACCGCCCCCCTGCACCTGTCACACCGTTAATGTGGACTCTGCCTTGTATTGTGGGAGCGGCGTGGTTCCTCCCCATGCAACAGGCTTGTAAGGCCTCCCCTTCTGTCTCACCACCACCTGTTTACTTGTGTCGTGTCCCAGGAGACAGCACAGAGCTGGAACGCTGCCCCTCCACCTACACCCAGGTGAGGGCTGATCTGGGAAAACTTGAGTCTCTTCTCAGCCCTGCTGGGAGAAAGAGAGAAAAAACCTTGCTGTGAGGGGCTTGGACACTAAGATTTGCAAAACTCCCTTGACTTTGACCTTCTTTAATTGTCGCTGGTGGAGGATTCAATTGGATTTTCATAGCTGTCATGTTGTATTATTTTTTCTGCTGGTCTCCATGAGTGGCACAGCAAGAATAAAGGTGAATCAATAACCTTCAGTGTTGGCTCCACAAATGACCTTACGTCCCAATGTTCCCTGGCCCAGTTCTATTGTAGGGTAGTGCTCCCGACGGACAGCGAGTCAGTGGAGAGATGCCCTTGCATGGTGAGGTTTGAGGGCCTCTGGGAAACGCTGGGTCATCATGGTCCATCATGTCCTATTAATCTGCATCACAGCAAGTGGAGGTGGGGAAAAGCTGCAAAGAGATGCAGTGCACCGCTTTTGTTGTTGTGTAGATGGTACAAGTGTGTTTCAAAAAGCAGAGAACTGATCACAAATACAGTACATACTCAGCTGAACTCATATGAGATACAGGTTAGCTCAAATCTGTCTGAACTCTTACAATAACAGCAGGTTTTCTGCCTTCTCACTGTAAACTACAGGAATGCTGGCTCTGTAATTCTGCCAGATGACCAGTAGGTGCCAGGATATGCAGGGCTAACTGCCAGAGGGAGATATATGACTCTGTGTTTCTTTCCACTGAATCTTTCAAGCAAAAACTGTCCTTCTCCTCACTGCTTATTAGTGGTTCCACTGACTAATGCATGGTTTCTAATATACTATATACACATGTTTTGCGGTTTGATGTAGTGGGTACGTGCTTTTGGAGGTGCAGATGTACTTATGCATCTGTGCTTGCATCTTCATATACTGTACTTGATTTCAGCAGGCACACAAAAACGTCCTGAAAATCCTGCTGGGAATCCAACTGTGAGCTGTCCTAATCCTAAAGTCAACTGACTTGTCCTACCAGACATTGTTGTAACTGTTAAACCCTGCGCCAACACTGATTCTCTTCTTGGTCTTATTGACTTGTACAGTCTGCTCTGTGTTCCCGGTGCTTTGCAGAGCGCTGGACACAGTCCCTAGATTGCATAACGATGAGACAAAACAAAGAGTGTTTGTTGTGCAGCTGTGTTGCTGTACATTTCAAGTTGTTGTACAAGATGTACCAGAAATTTGAGTGAGAAATATGCTTTTTTTTCCATTTTGTGTCTTGTGCCTTTGGAGAAAAATATATTGTGTCACATGTTTAAGAATGCCCACATAATGAATTGTCATTACAGTTTTCATTAGCATTTGTCCCTGACAAACATGGGAGCACTTTCTCCACCAGTGTTCATCAGCACCATTCATCATTGGTTCTATGCTATCTGCTGTTAAATATTGTTGTGTCACCGATTTAATTTGTGCCAATTACAGCACTGTAGCATAGTAGCAAGGAGCAGGGCTTGTAGCCAAAAGGTTGCTGGTTTGATTCCCCACTGGTGCACTGCTGCTGTACCTTTGGACAAGGTACTTTACCCAGGATTACCTCAGTAAATATCCAAGTATACAAATGGACAAAAACTACAGCCTATGTAAGCCGCTCTGGTTAAGAGCATCTGCTAAATGCCAATAATGTAATGTAAAAAGGTGAGTGAAGATACTGTATAAACATTAATACTATGCTGTCTATTGTGAAATGGCAGAGATTGCACTGGGATATGGAATTCAATCAAGAGAGTAAAGGAAAGAATGGAAAAAACTAAATTCTTTACAATAAGCGTGTGTCTTTGGCTTAAATTTAATTCATATGATGCGCATTGGAAGCATTGTCTCAGTACCCCCCCCCCCCCCCCCCCCCCACAGTTTATAATCAAGGCTGTATCAGGCCTCACCACAATACGATACAATATGAGCTCCCGCCATGAAAATATGCAGATTTCAAAAGCAGGACACCTCTCTCTGTCTAAACACACAGATTAAACAGCAACACATCCGTCTCGTTTGATGTCTGCCATTATACCTCTAACCAACATGGTCATGACAGAAACTCTGTGGTGGCAACGGAAGGCCTTTATGAACATCTCTGATCTCTGAGCTCTGACTGCTTGGAGGTGGGGTTCTGGTTCTCATTTCCAGGTTTGCTATTCATCAGCAGTGCTTCGGATTTGAACGGTGAATTGAGTATGCTTGTGACTGTCATATTTATCAAAGGCAGGAGAGGGCCCACATAATTACCTTATAATGGAAAGGCCTAATACATGTCCTGTTTTTATTTGAGGATCTTAGTTAAGAAGTCTCCAAACCTCTGCAAAAGGTAAAATCCAAAGAAGGAATATGTTGAAATAGACACCATACAATATTGCCATTTTATGTGTAACTATATGCAACCATCTGAAAATGTACCTACATTGCACCTAAATTGTCCTAAATTGACGTAAATTACCTAAATTTCCAGAATGCAAATTTATATGCACAAAATGTCCATATACAGTACAATGCTTATTCACAGCCCTAAATAAATAGGAAGAAAACACGATGTAGTGTGATGTATAAAGATGCCAACAACTTTTTGCCAATAATGTTTTGGATATCCTATATATTTTTATAAATACGTCCTTCATAATTATATTAGATTTATGTCTTAACATTATATTTCTTTTTATATTCGAAATTGATTTGATATTTTATTTCATTTCCTCATCAAGGATCTTGATATTACAGCATGGCCTGGCCATTAGCAGAAAAGGCTACATTCAGTCTGTGAGGGAAACACTTGCATGCTTACTATTATGCTCCAAACAATTTCTACTTCATTTGAGCCATATGTTGCTCAACACTTTGACTGCATTACGGTCTTCGTCAGAAGGAAAACATTTCCATCCCTTAAAATGTGCCTCCACGCTTACTACAGAAAAGGTGCACACGATCATTGTCTCTCCTTTGCCTCTTAAAGTAACATTGCTTTGAAAAAATAGAACAATTAAGATGTTAATGATGGCAAAATAATAATTTGTTCTTGATTACTTTATATTGTCACAAACGATGTCCTGATGTTGCTTCTGTGATATACAGCTTTTAATGTTCTTGGGTGAAAAAGTGGCATTTTTGTGTGAGATCACATCGTGTGCATTACCCTCTGGAATTTTAACTTTTAATACAACGTATATCTGAGACAAACCTGATTTGTACCCAGTAATTTACCATTTATTTACCTTGTTCCCACCCGCTGTGAGCTGTTTTATATGTCAGAGGGCTTGAAAGGCTTTTCAGGATTAGAAATGAGGCGCTACAGTGTTTAGTATGTCATCTCCCTTAGGCAGGATGGGGGCCCATCCACACTCACTTCTTAGTCATGCTGTGTTTGCACGCAAGCCATCAAAGAACCAGCCAACCGTCAGGCCTTCAGGTGTATTTATGTGTGCTCTGTGTGTGTGTGTGTGCATACATGTGTGTGTGTGTGTGTGTGTGTGTGTGTGCGTGTTTGTGTGTTTGTGTACAGGTGAACACACGCAGAACATTCGCACATGACCAGATCCACCTCCCTAACCTGGCTGCTGCCGCAATCCTGGGGTGGTAATCTAGCTGGGGAGCGCTCTCTGGCAGAGGGGGGCAGAGTTCTGCGTCAAACACGGCAGGCCGAGGAGAGGGCCGGGGGGCAGCGCACAGGGTGCGGCATAAAAAACGCTTCCTTTCAATCCTGGTGACACTCCACTGCTGCTCCCGTGCTGCCAGGTGTACCCCAGAGCTCAGTGCATGAGGCTCTGCCAAACTCCTCTCATAAACCTCTGATCCATAACACTTGAAAAGGAGTCTGAGAGATTAATCTCTTTCTCTGAGGCATAAAGGAAACATCAATGTCTTCTTGGTGGTGAGGACTGCCTTGGTTTTCACATAAAGACATTTGATTGCATTGGCACGAGAAGTGATTTCATGCTTAATTAGTCTCCTTAAGATGACAAAATGATGGGATGTAAATGGGAGCTACTCTGTTGTGGCTGTGCAGTTGGGCCCAGAATCAGAGGAGCCAGGTGGAGGACCTCTTAAGCAAGAGGCAGAAAAAATGTCAGGGGGGTGATAGAGCACACATTATATATGAGAACATGGAGTGTCTTTTGAACTAACTAGACTCATTATTTTGCCTATGGTATAGAAAGTATGTAGCACTGTCTGAAACCTCTCCTCACTGAACACTCTAAGGGCCTCTACTACATGGAGATTCCCATTCAGCGCCACATTACACACATCACAGAACACACTTGAACAAGGGTTGAGAGGTAATACGTAATGGGAAGGAATGGTGATTCTACATATTCAGTACACAGACTTTTTACATCTTTTCTGTTTCAAAAGCAGTGCGTTTCAAAAGCAGTGCGTCTTGTTCATGTTGTTCATGTTAGCCTCATTATCATTGTGAATGGGCGGCAGTGTAGCGCAGTGGTTAAGGAGCAGGACTCGTAACCGAAAGGTTGCCGATTCGATCCCCACTGGTACACTGCTGCTGTACCCTTGGGCAAGGTACTTAACCCACAATTGCCTCAGTACATATCCAGCTGTATAAATGGATAACATTGTAAAGAACTGTAACCTATGTAAGTTGCTTTGGATAAAAAATGAATAAATGTGAATGAATACCCTCCCAAATGGATAACCTATGTGAATACAGTAATGATACTATAATTGTGAGAAAAAGTTTGTGAACCCGTTGCATTACCTGCATTTCTGCATTAATTGCTCCTAAAATGTGGCCTGATCTTCATCTAAGTCATAATAACTGAGAAACACACTCTGATTAAACAAATAAGTGAACAATTGCACTTTTCCATGTCTTAACTGAATGCATTGTTCACTGGCTGGGAAAAGTACGTGAACCTTTAGATTCAGTAGCTGGTGGACCTCCTTTAGGAGCGATAACCTCAACCAAACATGTTCTGTACCTGCTGAGCAGACCTGCACAATGTTTAGGAGGTATTTTGGACCATTTCTCGTTACAGAACTGTTTGAGTTCATTGATACTTTTGGGATGTCTTGCATTAACCACCCACTCCAGGTCATGCCACAGCATTTCAGTATGGTTAAGGTCAGGACTTTGCCTTGCCCATTCTAAAATATGAATTTCCTCTTTTAAGCCACTTTGTTGTAGATTTACTTCAGTGGTTTCAGTCATTGTCATGCTGCATGACCCAGCTTCTGTTAAGTTTTAGATCATGGACAGTTACCTTGATATTCTCCTGGAAAATTTCCTGAAGCAATTTGGAATTTACTGGTCCCTCAATGATTGCAAGCTGTTTTGCAGCCCCAAACCATGATGCTCCCTCCACCATGCTGAATAGTTGGGATGTGGTTTAGGTGTTGGTATGCAGTGTTTTGTTTCCTCCAAACATAGTATTGTGTCTTTTTGCCAAGAAGTTCAAGTTTCTTTTCATCTGTCCACAGAACATTTGTCTGAGTACCATTGTGGAACATGGTCTTTAGCAAACTTAAGATGGGCAGCAATGTTTTTTTAGGAGAGCAGTGGTTTCCTCTGTGGTGTCCTCCTATGAACACCACTCTTGTTCAGTGTTTTTATTATTGTGGACTCATGGACACAGCCATTAGCAAGTTCAAGAGATGCCTGCAAATCCTCAGTGGTTACCCCTGTGTCACCTCCTTGAGCATTGTATATAGCATACTGTTGCAGCGATCTTTTCCCACTCCTAAGGAGAGAAGCAGCGATACTGAATTTCTTCCACTTGTTCACTATCTGCCTGACTGTGGATTGATGGAAGTCTTTAGAAATGCTTTTGTAGCCCTTTCCATCCTAATGAGCCTCAACGACTCTTCTGGGGTCTCTGAAATCTCTTTTGATCAGGGCATGTTTTACTTCAACAGATCTCTGTTGTGACAGGCAGACTCTGTTGGTAACCAAACGCTCTGTGTTTTTTTATAGGGCAGAGCACCTCTAACCCACACCTGAATTAACTTACGCCTCATTGATTGGAACACCTGACTCCAATTAGCATAGAAGTCATTATCCTAGAGGGTCATATACTTTTTCCAGCCTGAAATTTGATTGTTTAAACCATGTGTTCAATGAAGACACGAAAAGTACAATTGTTTGTGTGTTGTGTTTAATCAGATTAAAAGCTGCAGACTGCCCCTGGGATCACATACACTACAGAAATGCCTGTGTCTGCAGTCATGCAGTGGGGATGTCCTTGCATAAATGGTGTTCAGGTATTGGGAGGAGGTTTCCCAAAGAGCCCCTCTTTTCTCTCCCCCTCTGCCCCTCTATACCTCTCCTCCTCTCCCCCTCTCTTCCCCACCTGCCTCCAATATTGAAAGGCCACCATTTGCTCCTCAAGCTCATTGCTACAACTCTTGAACTTAGTCTAATGCTTTTTTGTAAGCCCGTTAGTGTCATTTCCAGGTAAATCAGAGAGCACCCCTTGGAGCTGTGCAAGATAGTTGTGTCCATTTAAGTTCTTGACCACAAGCCCTCATATGTCAGTAGAGCCTTGCAGTAGGAAGTCAGCGTACGGTTCGCTGTTTCCCAAATTTCAGTCCAGGAGGATATTTTGAACTGGTGACCTCACTGGGCTGTGAGTTTTTTTTTTTTCTGTCTTTGCTCTTATCACTCCCCGCCATCTAATAATTCAGAGGTGGAGACATCCCCCTCAACACCCCCTACTCTGCCACAGTGCTACAGTTCATGTACAGTGTGCAGGAAGTGATTAACTGTAAAAGATCAAAGCTGTTGGACAGGATAAACATTCCTGTCCAAGACAGGCTCCTCCAGGCAATGACCCACTTCCTCTTTTTACAGACTTCCATCAGAGTACACACATTGTCACCACATGACGTGGGATGTGACTGTGGCTTTTTGGGGTGGGAGGCTGGGTGGGTGCGGAAGTTTGTTCATCTCAGGGGAGCATGCAACTGGGACACCCCCTGTGCCCCCACCGCTGAGTAAATATTCTGAGAGACCGAGGCATCGCTTAACCGTTACAAGAGCTATGGACAAAGGGATTTCTGGACTTTCACATAAAATATTTGAAACAAGGGGTGTGGGGGGTTGCGGCGGGGGGGTGGGGTTGAGTAATAGTATGGTGTAAGAATATGGCCAGAGGATATTTTGGCATGTTTTAAGACTAAAACAGAGTTTTTATGGAAGGCCAAGAATATATCTGATCTGACAACAAACATCTGGGAAGCTTCTGACTATACAGTACATATGTTGCTCATACATTGCTGGCAGTGCCAGTGTGAATGTTTGCTTTGGGGATGAATGGAAATTGTGCATAGTGTCAGGATCTGCACCCATGCCTTCCACTGGACAACATGCATGTAGATCATGATACTCACTCTCTCTCTCTCTCTCTCTCTCTCTCTATATATATATATATATATATATATATATAAATGTAATTTTGAATATATAAATACAATTCCTGAATAAATAAGGAATGGGAGAGGATGACTCATACTTTATACTCAGGCATACCACAAGGCAGTCGTTTTTCTTTTTCGAATAATTTCTTCTTTTTTATTTATAGGCTACTGAGTGAGCAAAACAAGTTTAACATTAGTATCAGTAAAATTCTACAGTACGATCAAAGATAATCAAGCAAAAACATTAAATAATTTAAATTTGAATTAGGCAATAATTTGGACTTCATTAAGGGGTCCTTATTTTCTGGTATTAGGACCTTTCAAGTAGGGGAGCCAAATTTTACAGGGGCTGTTTATCAATCCGCGGCTGTTTGTCAATACTAAGAACGCTAAGAATGTACTAAGAACGTTCTTGCCAAGTGTCCTTGATGAGAATGGTCTTGCAAGATTGTGAGGATGGAGAACGCACCTATCAGAGATTGAGATGCTATGTGTACTTGCGTACTTGCTATTGCACAATCCCCTGGGCGCAGCTCATTTAAGCAGTGGTATGACAACACTGGCATTATCAGTGCAACATTTGACAAACTTTTGTTTTATTGTGTTTGTGTATTACATTTTGTGTTCTACAAGTGTTATGATGCCCCTGCCCTAAGCCAAACAGTCGCGTGAATGGCCTTTAAAATGTCACGAGCTACCAGCGGGAAAAAGCTGAGGTAGAAAGATAGACAGACAGACAACCATAGGCGTCATTTATTCTGGGGACACTGGGGACATGTCACCACCACTTTTTGTCGTGGCCCATTCGTCCCCACCACTTTAAAAAGGTGTGAACACGTTGAACCCGTCGTTGTCCCCAGCACTTTTCAAAACAAACTGTTGCCCATGCAGACAACGAATCGTCTTGTAATGTTAAATAACATTTTAGTACTCATCGTACCATATGGGTGAAATGACAAACACGAGTTTTGAGTTCGTCTTTAAATTTATTATATGAACAAAGTAGCGGTCTACACTATGGCAAAACACAAATGTTTATCAAATGTGACCACGAAGGGGACCCTCATGGTGTGTCTTTCTCCACCCCCCTCCTTCCATCCAGTGTCCCACTCTCCCCTTCTGAGCTTTCTGACCATAGATCCCACTGAGTGGGAATAGCTGCCGACTTGGAGGCTGATAGCCATAGGCTCCCCTGACAGTGGGCCACAGCCTCAGTGCTGGCGTTGACCCCGCAGGACATGAGGGCCCACCAGGATGGCAGACAAACAAACATAATGACCAGCCCCAACACGTGGAGCAGGCCCCCTGGCCGGAGGCAGAAAAAAACAGGCACAGTATACAGAGAGCAAGCAGAGCACTCCGAGATTCTGCTGATGTGCTGTCTTCCTAGCCATCCCCTCACCGGAGACTAGGGGCGTAATGATACATATACATAATGCTTCATATATATAATCATATAATGATTCATATAAATGCATCGATACAAAAGCGACAATACAGCTTTATTCATGTTGCATGTGAGAATCAGCTTCATTCTTATTAATGCAGCAATTTGTAAGAAAATTTATTTCTATAGCGGCAGTGTAGCATAGTGGTTAAGGAGCAGGACTCGTAACCGAAAGGTTGCCGGTTCGACCCCCGCTGCTGTACCCTTGGACAAGGTACTTTACCCACAGTTGCCTCAGTAAATATCCAGCTGTATAAATGGATGACATTGTAAAGAACTGTAACCTATGTAAGTTGCTTTGGATAAACGCGTCTGCTAAATGAATAAATGTAATGAACAAATATTTAGATACATTTAAAAAAAAAATAATCATAATTTTAAGGTTATGTTGAATCATATTTTTTCAAAATGTAACATATATCACCTCATATCAATGTGAATTGTTAGATACTATATATTGTGATGTATCTTATCATGTCTTAGAAATCTATGTTGTATTGTATTATTGTTAAGGCAGAGGTTTATATCCCTATTAGAGACTGGGACTCCACAGGAGTGGAAAAGTGACATAGTTAAAAAGAGGAGCTTCACCGTTGAGCAGCAAGAGGCCCTGGAGAAGAAAGCTGTGGTGACCCAGGGACATGGCTTATAGGCCAACAAGTCACGGAGACTTACTGTCTCTCAGGCTGTCCCCCACTTCCTCAGCTCCCCCAGCCTCTGTCCCCCCTGCTTCCCCTCTTTGAAAGCCACACCTGAGCACAGGTACTGTATTGTTCCCCCCTGCTCCAGTTACCTTCCTTCTGGTGACCCAGGAGCAATGTAAACATAGATTCGCAACAGAACAGACAGCCAATAAAATGTAATCCCTTACCCTTAGAGAGTATGTGGCAACGGGCCTAGCGACTGCCCAGGGAGACCTGCTGAGACAGGGGTGCATCTACACCTGTAGCTTCTGACAAGCTTTTTTAATTCTGTCCATTCACCCATGGCTCAGACACTGCTATTGAAGGCATTATTCCAAGTGAAGTACAGTATGTCAGTATATCACTGTATGACAAAATGTTATATTTCATCCCTTGAAAAGGATTTTTGACAACTAACTAACTATTAATAAATGACTATTAACAACTATTAATAAATGTACAGTTCAGTGATATGAAAAGTAGTACCATAAGCAGAAAGATTAATATCTTCTAATAAAAATTATAGTATCTTCTATAGCTCTCATCTTGCTCCTTGGATTGATGGCTCAGGCAGAAATGGTGTCAGAATGGTAAAGGAGAGGAAATAACTTGGTTCTTAGCAGTAAGTGAAATTATTTTAACTGAATACTGAAGAGGAAATACTATCATCTCTGAATAAATTGCTCAGTGTGTACATTTACAAATTAAGTGCTGTAGTTGACGGCTATTGCATCTTTATCTGCTGATTGGATTAAAGTGGTTTTATAGTTGTTTTTTCCCTCTCTGTTTTTACCAATCAAGCTACATCAAGAAAAAAGGGCAAATCAGACCAAAGGCTGACTGGATGAGAGATCACATAGGCCCAGTACCTGAAAGAGACAATTATCTGTGACTGGAGGCTGTCAGGATGAACAGACATTTAATAAGTAGGATGGGGCTGTGATGAGCCCCCTGAGGAGGGTGGAGTCCTCTCTGCAGACAGGGCTGGCATAGTGATGAGGTCAGCCCCCTGGCCAGGGCACTGGTGTCCCCCCCATTAGGGGGACTCACCTGGAAGATCACAGGGGGCATTGGCAGGATGAGGTAAGGTGAGACTCTTCCCCCATGCTTTTTAATTAAGGGCCGAAACAGGCAGGCAGTGTCTTACCAGACAAAATGACCACCCCACCCCACACAACTTGCTGTAAGTACAGTGCTTGGCTCAGGTGCTGCAAAAATCCATTAAAAATTCATCCAAAAATTCATTAAACCCCCTTTGTTTTGTTATTAGGTGAGCTTGAGTGGCCCATTGCTGAGCTCAGGTCACATGTTCCTAGCCTGCCCAGCACTGGAGATGAGAGCATACAGAGCCTTCAAGGATTTCCAAAAGAACTCTTTCACGTGACAACTCAAAGCTGCCATTTGGAGGGAGAGCAAATTTTCCCTATTTTATGACATGGTTGTTCCACATGGTGGCAGGTTGTATTGTAGAAGGCTGACCCTCTCATCTTAAACAGTTAGTGTTTTGATAATATTATTCGTTTTCACAGTTTTTGGGAGAGACACACTTATTCAGAGTATTTTAACATTTGATGTAGCTGTTCCCCAGCTGAAAGGTCTGTCCCCCAGCGACACACAGCCACTCCTGAACTAAATTACAGCCACACCTGTTCTTAATTTTGAAGCCATAGCATTATAACAGGCATAACACGCATAACACTGAGAACACTGAATAACACTAAGACCTTAACTGCATCTATCAAGTTGAAGTAGTTCATGTATTCCCTTTGAGAGAGGGAGCAAACAATAATTTAAAAATATGACCTGTTACATGAATTAACTTGCATATTTTCTATTATTTCTGCATGATCTCTGTCCTTACCTGTGACAGAAAATGGCATGAATGGTTGGATATGTATTAAACTGTAGCATTCTGTGTTGCTCTTTCATAAGGAGCAACAAACAGCTCTGCTTCCACATGGGTTTGCTAGAGCTAAACAGTTCCATTCACAGATTGGTTACAAATTAGCCTCATTTACAATGATTATCAGAGAAATTCACATATGGCTTCCAGCAAGGTCCACAGTTCCTTTCTCTGCATGCCATTAAAAAACATTTAATCTGATAGAATCATTTGTCTTTGTGTCTGGGCCCAGAAAAGTCAAGGGCAGATCTCAGCCCTTTGATTGGCTGAAGACCAAATTGACATCACAAGGGGTGAAAGGTCAGGCTAGGGCAGACCTTGCAGGTTCCGAGGTGGATGCCAAGTTCTGTCTTGAGAGTTGCCAGGTGCGAAAGTCTCTCCTTGTTGTTCTTGGGCCCGTTTGAGGCTGAACATCTGCACTGGACGATTAGCCAGTGTTCTGGAATGGATTCAAGCTGAATCTGGCTCCAAATTCCATTTAAACAAGAGGGTAATTTTGCAAAAGAAAAAAAAAACAAGACTGTTGAATTGTAACCTTAAGTCTGTTAGTCAAATAGACACTTTTGGCACAGATACCCTGAGACCCCTACTACACTGAATTAATTACACTTATTTTTACATACGTAAGGGAAATCTAATGTCTTGGTGTTGAATTTGGGCATTTTGTGTTCACACATTTAATATTTCAAGCTTGAATCCAAAAATGCTTTTGTCTTTCCCACCTACAAGAATTCTTTTGACAATTAACTATTTTTTGAATTTTTTCGCCTGACAAATGTTTCATGCCAAACACTGGGACTTCTTATCAGGATATGTTGCAGTAAAGAGCATAGTGAAGCTTCAACTGCTTGCTTGTGGTGGTGTGCCAATGTTATTATATTGGTAGAGGTCAGACTTGCGGCCGATAAACAATTCTGTTTTTGCAACACCAGTTCATCCTTTGAGAAGGGTCAGAGGGCACAGGTCGGGGAGAGAGGAATGACTCTCCCTCGCTGTACCCCTGACCCCTGTGTTAATGAGGGGTCCCTCGGGGACCATGTGGGGAAGGGGCGGTTGTAGGTGGCCCCCACTGCTATTTTTAGGGCCAAAGTCAACGTGGACACCTCAGTGAGCTCTGGCCAAGGTCAGAGGTTGTGCATCCGAAATGACAGTCTTTGCTGCCATCCTTAATTGGCCGTTTATTTTTAGTCTAAACAAGGCAACCCAAGCTATTTAAAGAAACATGGAGAAGTTGTCGGCTAATTACACCTGGGCCAACTGACTTCTCCCCTCCCAATTGCAGCCATGTGCTCTCAAAAAGGAGTCCCCGCTGCCACCCCCGTTTTCTCTCACACAAGTGTGTGCGTGTGTATGTGTGTGTATGTGTGTGTGTAGGAGGAGGCTGGATTGTACACTGTTTGTCCTTATGTGACTTTACACTTCTTAAGACTGTTTATTTCAGAAGATGTGTGCATGCTTGCTTGTATAGTTCATGCCTTTACCTATACCATGTGATGTATTTGTGCTGCTATTAATGTTTCTAATCAAATATGGAAGCCTTCTCAGTGACCCTGTGCCTTTGGACTGGACGTAAACATGTCATTGGGCACAGATCGTAGGCTTTAGTTCAGTTCTTCACATGCTGTTTACACTGTGCCCTACATTACATTGTGGAATGCCAGAGTACCATCAGAAAAGGGTAAACAGAGACTTCTTTACCCTTGCAATGTGATGTTCACATGCACATCTGTTAAACTGTATCTTACTGTTTTCCTATTTAGTGTCCTGCTTCGGACATTTAACCACAAGAAAGAACCTGAGCTCACTTTGAAAGCAACAATAAAAAATAATGGGAGAGCTGTTATATATTTGTTCACTGGCTGATTTATTCATCCAACATATTGTCCTTGACTTCTCTTGGATGTAATCACTGCCCATATTCCCCTTTTTGGAAGGACTTTTTGCAATGTAAGGCCTCCTTCAACAGATGAAATGGTATCTTATTCCTATACAGAGAGCATACACGGTCCACCCTCTTTTGCCCTTTGAAGAACAGCTAAGGGAATGCCCTGGCTGTTTGCAGAGAATGCCCTCTCTGAGAACCTCTTTGCAGTTGAATCAGGCCTTGTGGGTCCTGGCGACTCAGGCATTGGCCGGGACCGTGGTTCTGTCAGACCTTCCTGGACCGCGCATCCGCCCCTCGATGGGGATGATGAGCAGCAGGCGTAGGCTCGCAGGCCCCCGCACAGCCTCCCCTGTGCTGGGCTGCACGTCAAGCTGTCCAGGGGGGCTCCATGCTTTTCTCGCCTTCAGAAATTCAATGCCAATTGCGTTATTGCTCTCCTGTGTGTTTCACAAATGCCAGCTTCAAATATAGCCCTAGACCTGATTTACACAGACCTCCCCATGTAATGGTTTTTTTTCGGATGTAATAATGTATGCATTTATCACCAGAAGCATTGCTGGAGAATATCAATGAACCGAGTTCAAATGTTTAGAAATTGGTGAGTAATTGTGTCGATTTGGGCCTGTTTGCGGCTGAAGCAAAGCAGCGCAGTGGCCATGTTTGTGCAGTTTACAGCGGTTTGATTACAGCAGGAAGCAAGCCTGGGATTACTGGTGGTGGGCTGTGCAGCATTGCAGCTCTGTTTAGTCTAACATAGCATTAGGGGTGTTAGAGTCATATGATCACACCGTTAGGAATCTATTCCACAAAAGCCAGGACACCAAGGAAATTGCGCCTTTGTTGCACTGGGTATCTGCCTTGTGGCCTGCGCTGAACATGCTTCAGATTTAGGCGTTGTATATGAGTATGAGTGTCTGTGTGAGTTGCTGGCTGTGTGTATACTAACATTTGTCCTCTTTGTTACTGGATCTGTCAGTGTAAAATGTTTGCAGCTATGTGTTTTTTTTTCCCATACGTAAGCCGATGTTTTATTTTGTGAAAAAGATTTAATTTCAGGACAATATTTTTCTTTTTTTGGCAGGGGACGTGGGGTTGCTTCTAGTAGAATGTATTCCTGAAATGTGTGTTGGTGAGCTACATGTGTGAACCAGCCAGTGTATTCAGAGCCTATGAGGTCTCACCCTCCTCAATCTTCCAAGGAGCTCTGGTTATTGTCAGCACTGTAGCCCACCAACACCTTGTGGGCCCACCTGCCCTGTGCTGCACTACCCTGATTGACTTCCCATGGGTCAGCAGCCTTCCTCCCTCACCCCCTCCAAATCAATCATTGCCAGATATTGTGGTGGGTGTTTTCACTTCCTTACTTACACATAACCTTTCCACAAATGAAACATTATCTAGCGATCTGTTTGCCACATTTACTACCATTACAATGAGTGCTACATTACCTTAACCTCAAGAAAATTGTGTTTGTTGGCTTCCTCTTGCTCTGCAAAATCAGCACTGGGGTTATTCATTGTTCTCTCAAGATAGACAAGGGTGATTAGGAATCAATGTTTTCCCACACCAACTCACAAACACACCTCAGCAACCTCTTCATCCCCCTGTGACTGGGACTTGCCTGTAAGTGAGAAAACAATGTTGCTTTAACTTCCTGAAAGCAAGATGCCTGCACTTTGTGTAATGGTATACAAGTGCAGCTCCTCACATTCTGAAAGAAGAGATGAAGGTGGTGTTGGTGATGGCTGTTAAGACCCAAACTAAATACTTAATAATGTATTGCTGCAGTGCATTTCGTGTCAAGTGCCTTCTAATCCCTTCACATACCACAAAAGGACACTGCTACTTAATTTGTGGAGAGCTGATGTCCAGATTAATTATTTAAATGTTATTAAGATAGATGGTGGAACAGTTAGTGTGAGTGTGAACTTCAGTCCCCGAATTCCTTTCTTACATGGCCAGAAAAGAAAAGGACAATTCCCAGTCTCAGATGATAGGACACCGGCTACCTCAAAAGGAACATCAAAACATCAACGATCTGTGAAATGTTTTTTTTTTTTCTGCTTTCTTCTGAATTAAAGGAGTAGAGTGTTTGCTAGAAATTTCCCTCCATGCGAGTCTGCCAAGGAGAAGGAAAGAACAAAAAAGGACATGGAAGACAGTAATGATAGTCTTCCGCAATGTAAACAGTCCTGACAGAAGAGCAGGGGATCACTGCCTGGCCCCTTTCCCATTGCTGTGTGCCTTTCTCTCTGTCACTCCATCTCTGTGTTGCACAAAAATACTATATGCTCCATCAAAGTCGTGTTCATTCATTAACCCCTCTCCTGACAGCTTAATATAGGTGCTTCAAGATGCCCCCCTTTGATTTGGATGGTGAAGGGGTGCTGAAGGCCTGTTATTACCCTGTCCCAGGCTGTGCTCCCTCCCAGCTGTCAGTCACTGTGATGGAACCCAGACCCTCTTACCCAAGTGCCATGTGGCTCCCATCCAACCCCCTCCTCTCCTCTTTGCACGGGTACCCAAACCCCGAACCCTTTCTGTAGGCCCCCCAATACACCCAGTGCTCCCACAAAGAGTAACATGCTTGAAGTGAGTGGGTTAGACCCCCATAATGCGTTGTATTCTGTAGCTGGCCCGCTGATGCTTGGACTGACTGGCTTCTGTTTCCCATACACTTGTTTTTCTGCTCTTCATCAAGGCTCAATGGGAATTCTTGTCAGGGGCATTGGAAGATATCTGAGAGGCTTTACAGAAGCCATTTAATGTCACAGAGGTTAGGTGTGTTGGTCTGAAATATGAAATGTAGATGAGAACAGTTCTCTAAGTGACATTAATCGTAATTGTACAAAAGAAATACATATCCAACAAATAAAGTCGAGGGATTAGTTTTCTAAAGCCTCATATAATATGCCTGACTAAGCTTCTTCGTACAGGTGATGTACAGCCCTCATTAACTGTGTTTGTCATCTGTGACCAGTGTGCTGCATTCGCCATTCTCCTTGCGTACACAGGGGTCAACAGAAAACATGAGTATGTATTTTTCCCAGTCTCCCTCCCTCCCTAGCCATGTCATTTGATTTGTAAGGCACATGTGCTTGGCAGCCATTCCCAGCCCCTCATAATCAAAAGCAGTGCTCTGGAATTGGTAGGATTCTTTTTTGACTATTTTCAAGATTTGCATTACTCTGTTATGAGACAGTAAAAATGTCATCATGTTGTAATTAAAATTCACACTTGAGAATTGCTTGCTTCGTTTTCCCTTCAGAGTTTCCCTTTGGTTGTTCACTCCTTGCCTGATGGTTCAATAATTTTATTCTTTCCATTTATGGTTTTAGATGTTAATATTTGGTTGTTACTCCCCTCAATTCATGAAGACTTATATACCCTGAGGTGGTTTCTGTGGTGAAATAATGAAGCCATGCTGAACATGGTGAAATTTAATTTAGTTAACATTGGCTTCATGCTTCCCTCTTTTCCTGCAGGGCCCTGCCTCTTTACATTTGGCTGTCACTCACTTATAGATTCCTGTCTGGGGAATAATACTTAATGCTTAGTAATTGGGCTTCTGCAGCAATGTGCAGACTACTGCTTACATGCAGACTGAAACACTGCACCTACTGTACTGTACAGATATTTGTTTTAGTGAACAAAATAAAAAGCCATTGCCCAGAAAACTCTCAAAATAAATGCAATCAATATTCATCTCCATGTGACATATTTTGTTTCCTTCTGAAAAATGCCCGCCTCATATGGTGAAGTGGGATCTGCTCAAGGTCAAATTGTTGAAACTGCCCCAATGGCAAAAAGAACACAGTTTCAATGTGAATCTGAACGAACCACTAATACATCAACAGTTTTGGCACAATTTGAGGATTAAGGTAAAATGGTTTCAGTCTGAGAAATGCACAGTTCATTGCTTGAAATCATTTCTTAAGCTGTCTGAAAATTGAGCTGTTGCAGACCTGTGTATCAGTGAAGGCTTGGATGGGCACTGCAAGTGCTCAGTGTGAGTGGAAAGCACGGGGAAAGCACAGAAGGTCTGTCCAATATTGATTTAGCTGTCCATCGTGAATGACACTATAAATCATTGTGGATTAATTACTCGGGGCAATGTGATGTGTATGTGTTTTTGTTATTTCAATCCAGCAAAGATTGAAAGAAAATAAAGCTCAAGGATAAGATAGCCTTTACAAGTAGACTTCACTATTAAACCATCTGGTAACACTTCAGAATAATTGCTGCTAAACCCTGACGATCAGACGTGAAATTCATGTTTTTTTTTTCCTCTCAGCTTTCTTTTTGTTGGAATTTCTTGCGATTTGCATTCTTTTCCCTGACACAGATCTCATTGTTTTTCTCTTGCATCTGTGGAGGGATTGCACAAATCCTCTTCCTTCATGCTTAAAATATGCCGTTTATTCAAAGACACCCATAAGTACATGCAGTATATGCAGAAATGTATTACAAAATGCAGCCAAACAATGAACAAAATCATTGTAATTTTAGAATATTTTTGCATCATAGAGGTCCATCATGTAGCATTTGTTTGCAAATCCAATGGCAGCTGAACACTCCAGATTCCATTTGCTGTTATTTTAGATTTCTCTGTTTCCAAGCAAGCAACCTAACTTCGAAGTTGAGAACTGTCTGTTCACCAGAAACACCTGGCGCTGGCACTTTATGGTGACTCAAGAGCTATAAAATACAACGGGAAACAAAGGCACAGGCCTGATGACCACATTCATAAAATTCAAATGGTAATAACAGCAATACCAATAACATTACCAAGTCAATTCAATTATATTTGCCAATGATAGTATTATATTGACATACACACTGACTGTACCTGTGTAACACGAGATCTTTCTCCAGGTCATTACTGTAGATATGATTGTTTGACTTTTTTGAATTTATCAGTCCCTTACAAAATAATTACTGTTGCAACAATGCATGTCTGGGAGCAGAGAAAGTATTCACAGGAGCATAAGAAAGCAAGGGCAGTTGTTGAACTTGTGGGAGACTGTGTGTAAAATGAAACATCAACGAGGCAGCTATGTCATCTAAAAGGGAAGCCAAGGACAACCCCTCCGTTCCCAAGAAAAGGAGGTGATTTAGAATTGTAGAAATTTCATATTTTTCTTTGGCAGGGAAGTCTTGAAGGATAATTAGTACGTATTCTGGGTTCAAGACATGTTGTTGTTTTTATTTATTTTTTTTTATTGAACTATTGTTATTTGAAAAATGTGTGTGGTTTCCTGAAGAATTTCAGAAATGAAAGAAATTGTGTTGATATATTTCATTTATCCTTGCTGAAAAAATATTTTAACTTACAGTACTTGTAACACCGTGTGAGGTAGCATTCCCCCAACCACAGTCTCAAAAATTTGCAGTATTTTCATGGTGACTTCCTCCTTACCATCCAGAGTAAAGTGATATATAGTGTGCCTTGCTTCATATTTTCATTTTTCATCATGTCTGGCTTCTATGTTCCTATACATATCATGTAAAATGAGAAAAATTGAGATGGATCAGATGGATACCAGACGGACACCATGGAGTGGATATGTGGTGTACTTACATACACTATATGGACAAAAGTATTCGGATGCCTGACCATTACACCAACAGGGACTGTACTGCTATTGTATTCAAATACATATACTTTAATGTGGAGTTGGTCCCCCTTTTGCAGCTATAACAGCTTCCACTCTTCTTGGAAGGCTTTCTACAAGATTTTGGAGTGTTTGTTTTTGGAGTGGGAATTTGTGCTCATTCATTCTGTAGAGTATTTATGAGGTCAGGCACTGGTGTTCGATGAGAAGGCCTGGCTCGCAATCTCTGTTCCAGTTCATCCCAAAGGTGCTCGATGGGGTTGAAGTCAGGGCTCTGTGTAGGTCAATCAAGTTCTTCCACACCAAACTCATCAAACCATGTCTTTATAGTCCTTGCTTTGTGCACTGGGGCACAATCATGTTGGAATAGAAAAGGGCCTTCCCCAAACAATTGCCACAAAGTTGGAAGTATAGCATTGTCCAAAATGTCTTGGTATGCTGAAGCATTAAGATTGCCCTTCACTGGAGATAAGGGGCCTAGCCCAAACCCTGAAAAACAGGTGTGGCCAAATACCTTTGTCCATATAGTGTATCTGAATATTTGAATGTATGTACAACATGAAATATTTACATTATTATCTTCCCAAATGCAAAATTTTCCCTTAATGGACATTACAATGGAATATCACATACCATATACTAAAGTGAAAATGCAAGTAAGATACAACACTAAACATGTAGGAAGTCATTAAATGGGAAAGGAAGACAGCAAGCTACACACTTATACAAACTAAAGTATACATGCATAGTGTTAGGCACTAGTGTTAGGCACCACTGATGCACAAAGGTCTGAACCACAATTTCACTCCAAATTCTTTTACTAATGATGATGCTATCTAGTCATTTGTTAGTTTTCAGCGTACAGAAAAAAATATCCCCACTCAGATCGATGGTATTCTATGCTTTGGCAAGGTCCCTGATTGCTTAGAAACACAGAACACAATGTTTAACCATAGACACTATGTAGACCCCTTTGGATATGCATCCTGTATGAATGTGATTTGGACATGCTGGTGAAAAATTCAGTCAAAGTAATCAATTATCTCTCTAGGTACAAGATGTTAGATGTCATTGGTGCGCAATTTACCAGACGAAATTGTCATTAGGCGTCACTATTTTTTGTTGCGATTCCGATCTGGAATCTGTCGTGGAGCTCTTCAATTCTGTTTTTTTTTTTCTTTTATCAAAATAACACCCATCTGTTTTTCCAGACTGTTTAATTTCCTGCATGTTTTTGCTGCTTAAGTTCTTTGCAATCACTGCAGTTGTTGTTCGTGTCTCCTTGTTTTGTCTCCTCTTGTTGTTTTCCCTTGCAGCTCAGTCTGACAATTCCAGTAAGAGTTGTGAGCAAAGCCCAAATGTGTTGTGCATATGTACTGGCATCACCCCTCTCTGAGTGCTAAAACATGTTTGCTGCAGCCTGCGTTACAAACCTGCCTCCATATGATAACACTGCACATTGACTCTGCTCTTTTTTAAGTGCAGGTGAAATGGCAAAACAGTTATCTTGCCAAAAAAAGAAAGCAGAGGACACCCTGTATGATCTCAGAGGACTGAGAAATGCATGGACTTCCCATGAAATTGCTTTGAAATATTTTTCCTTCCAAACCACATTCATGACAACACATCTGGCTTAATCGTCAGGATTTTTCTTCCACTAAACAATTCAGATTTTTGTCCTGAATTGCGAATTTGTTGAGCTGTAAAGGTCTTCTTCTTGACCATTTGTGGTGAAGTGGCTGTGCTCTTGGCCCAGTATATTGTGGCCACGTTTGTTTCAGCTGACTGGTGATGAGCATCACAGTCGCGAGTGGGTGGCCTGCCAACCTTGCCCGCCTTTCCGTCTGTGTCTGTGGCTTGGATATTTCCACGTCAAAATGATGGCCACCGGTGCCATTTCAGACTGGCACTGCTGCGCTCAGAGAAAGGGGGGTGGATACAAATGCCAGCAGTGGCAATGGAAGCACCCTGCGGGGACGCCCACGCACCCACAGCGTTGGGCCTCATTATGGTGCCTAATTAACCACAGCCAGTTTCCCTTCCTCACTCCCCAGTCTCTAATTTTTGCCCTCGCTGCTCACCTCCACACACCAGAACCAAACACCAGGAAAGGCATGCTGGGTCCATGGACCACCTGAGCAGCCTACGCTCCAGGCCCTGCTGACCCTCAGGGATAAACAGCAAACAGTAGCGTGCCAGGAGGGTAAACAAACGCTACTTAGGCAGACGCAGGGAGAGAGCAGGGGTCACTGTCTACATGCTGCAGAGGAACTAGCTGTAGGCCTGGAGTTGGAGTTGCAAAGGCCAAGCCCTCCAAATGAAAGCCATCATATTTGCCATAACATTCTTTACTGTATAGATGCATAGTGTTGTGTTATGGAGTGATTCCCACATAGACTGTAATGGGATTGCTTTGAGTTTGCTCATATTGACTAAATGGTGGAGCATGCATGGCCTCAGATAACTCTGGTATCAGTATCAGCATCTACCTACTCATAAAGTTATCATCTTCAATGCTGTCCATCCAGGTCCCATCACAGCTTTATTACTCCTCTGATAAAGGCAGGTCTTAAATGTCCAGCAGTAAGTTAGTTGTAAAGGTAGGAAGGAAATAGGAGGAGGAAGTACTACTAACTGCACAAGCTTACAATGTTTTTACCGCCTCCCTCTCACTGTGTCGCACCCTCTCTGTGTTGCAATAACATGTGAAAGTGCATGGATCAAGATGGAGGGCAAGTTCTTGAGCCATGCCTCCATACTGAACTCTCTCTCTCTCTCTCATTTAGTCCAGGATTCAGTCCTGATTTTTTTTTCCTTTGTCCTCCTTCTCTGATCCTCAGATTTACTCTGAATGTAGAGGATAGATGCTGTGGAGTGCAGCTTTTCAACTCATTAGCATGCAGTAATAGGCTCTTGCCTTTCCATTTCAGTCACATAGGAAATGCTGCATGTGCTTGTGAGTTTTAGTCATTTTCATTTCAAATAATATGCATATAAAAAATAAAGTCACAAGAAGACAGGAACATTCTGTAATAAAGAAAACATTCTGTAATAAAAAAAGAAGGTAAAAAAGAATGCTTTTCTCATCTATCCTCAGAAAAAAGAAGCACTGGTAAACTTACTAAGGTCAGGATTTTAATGTGCAGTGGATAATGAATGCCGAGCCATTAGCACTTGGAAATAGACTCACCTTTGCCAAGAAAGACCTCTGGCTTTCTGTATTTAGCAACAATTTAACAACATCAAAGTAACCTGCTGAGGTATTGGTATTCCCCCGTAGCTCTTTCCACTGGCTTCTGATTGCCAGTCAGGCTCCCTCTCCCAGTGTCAAGCTACTTTATTACCCTACTCCAAATGCCATGGCTGCTGTTGATTTGCTTTTCCTGCAGTAAAAACATTGTTTTTACCACTCCCTTTGGGCTGAGAGGGGTTGTTAACAGGGGGATGTGGGGCTGGCACATGTGTCCTGGATGGTGTGCCACAGTCAGCTGCTGTACCCGGAGTGAAGGGAATTGATCCTGGCAGAACCTGTATGGGTGTATGAGTGTGCGTGCGTGTGTGTGTGTGCGTGTATGTGTGAATGACTGTTTTTGCCATGACACTGATATTGGGATGATCCCTCTGTGGTGGTGGGTATCTGCTGATTCCATACAAGTTTTCTTTGCACTTTCTTTGCACTGCGTCTGAGACTTACAGGTTTTGCACAGGAGTATGAATTGAACATGAGGTAGATGTGAGCCACTGCAGATCACATGGACATGGATTTCACCTGACAACCGATGTTGTTTTTATGGGCTAATTTTTACTCTTCAGAAAGTCTCAGATGTGCAAATCTTCAGCTTCTGAACTTCTGAACCCTCTTCAAACTTTGATTAATGTGAGAGATATGTACTGAATAAGTGAGGTCTTGACTTCAGAAAATGAAGAACATACAAGAGGAGGGGTCATCTCTGCCATTATCTTTAAGTTAAATGTATGTATATTTTATTAAACAGAGTAAATATGAATTTTGAAAATGAAATAATTAATTGCCATTGTAATCATAAGAGAATGGCAACCAGGCATCACTTCATTCTTTGTACACTGTGTGTGACAGTGCAGTGACTTTGGCATGAGTCCCTGCACCCAAGTGGCACCCATGCGGAATCTGAACTCCTCTCTGCCCATCACTCTAGGTCTTGCAGGCATCTGTCCACAGTTATTGTTGTATCGTCTGTTTCTGTTGGGGTGCAAGATCCTTCCATCCCCCCTGTGTGATTTTGTGTGCCTCATTTTCTCATTGTAAGTATTCCTATCCTTTGTAGGGACTGCAGCTGAATACCTGCCCCGAAGGCCAGGAGTTCGGCTTACTACATTGGCCCCCTACAAAAGTGTGAGTGATGAGTGCCAGGGATTCACGTAATCTTGATCCCTGTCTTTCAGGGGCAAAAGAAAGGTTAGAAACAAGAGGGAGGTATTTGAATATGGAGATAACTGTGGTAATCAGTGCCTCCTCTTTGATGTGTCCCTGCACCACAGCTGAATCTCCGTGATAATGCTGCCAAATATACTTGTTCACCTGCCTCTACAGGTGACAGTTCAAGAATGTTCCTGTTGCACTGTGTGGTCATCCCAGGTCAGTGAGCTGGCAATTTAACCTCGCTAGGCTGCTTTCCTGCAGAAGACGCTGACACTTGAAAGCTAGCTCTCATGGGAGTCCTTGGACAATCCCACCCCAGGGAAATGTTGCGCATACAGGGAGGGGTGGGTGAGCGAGAGAAGGGGCAGGGGCTGCGGAGCCTTACCTGAGGAGATTTGGTCATGTGACACAGAGGTATATTGGGGCATTTTCTCTAATTTCTCACCCATATCCCTCTCATTGTCCTGTGGGCTGTCCATTTCTTAGGCCTGGGGCACAGACCCTAATTTCCACAAACTTGCTTTTTATGGCCCCAGAAACACCTCTGAGTCATCCTCTTCTATTCCTTATTTATGCTCTATACAGGGGGACAATTAAAATAACTCACTGACAGAAATTATCGAGTCAAAAATACTTATACAGAGTGAAATAAAACACACTTGTCTGGAGATAAGAATGTCCAGACATTGAGGGCTAAAGAGCTGGCTAAAGCTGGATGTTACACATCCAGGGTTTAAAGAATTTAAAGAAGATCACCAATGTTGGAGCCACTATGTAAATGATTTATGTCGATGCATTATCTTACTCGTTTTTTCCTTCCAGCAGTCCATCTCTCCTTGCACACAGGAGAGACGACCTGACCACCCACATCACCCTACCTGTCACATCCATTTACCCCGAGCCTCCATCAAAGGGGAGCTCTCAATGGAGGAGGCTAGGCATTTCAGACCTGGGCCCCGATAATCCCGTTCCAATGGCTTTTCTAGCTCCAGGGTTGTGAACAGCCTGTTTTCTCTCCCTTGATTTCACTCTTGAATGGTACGTGTTCCCCGAAGCGTCTGCCATGACAAGACGGATGTGTTTAATGTGGTAGTTGCTACATGGCCAGCACTGTGTCACATGCCAGGGACATGAACGGGGTCAGTCATCTCCAGCCCATCATGTCTTCCAAACATCGGCAGCATGCCTCAAACCAGATTGCTATCAGCATGATTAACTCTTACTCTCCCATTCACTTCTTTCATTCTGTCACAAATGTGCAAGTGCTCAACTGCGCAACTGTCGCACAACTGTGACTTGTCACATAATCATTACTCACACTAAACCACAACACTCTACACAGACACTCTCATTGACATGTGCGTACACACACACACACACACACACACACACACACACTCTCTCTCTCTCAAATGTACATACGCAAATGCACACATGCATGCACATATACAGACAGACATACACACACACACACACACACTCACATGTGTATACGCAAATGCACATACGCGTACGCATACGCATATACAGGCACATACACACACTCTCTCTCTCTACACACAGACAGCCTGTAGTGGCTGTTGGCTGTACTTTAAAGCACTGTAAGGTGGCATTCATCATATCCCATTCTGAAGCCCCACTGCAGCCCTAGTGTTGCAGTTTTCTTTCCAGCAGCACCTTATGTTGTCTTTGTACAACTACACATTTGCACAGAGACAGAGGATCATTATTCCCTTCTTGCTTAGGAAAGGTGGTCACATGAGCAGAGTGGGGGCTGTCATTCAAAGCAGCAAAGTTCAAAGTGTATATTCCATACAGAGGAGCTACATTGCCTGCAATATGAAAAAGCTCATTTTAGGAATAGAATAACATTGATTTGTTACTGTCTATTCGCCCTGTTGAAAAGACAGAAGACCAATGGTGAATATAAGCAATGTTGCACCTATTTAACTTTAGCAATGGCACTGTAGGACCACTGTTATGTATCAAAATGACACACTTCATTGAAGGTCTGAAAACCTCAGACAGAGGGGTGCTGTCTTTGTGCAGCTTTTCAAGCTGTTGCAGGAGAACTCCCCCAGGGATGCTGGTTTTCACAGAATTGCCCCACAGCCGCCACCTGACAGGTGGTTGGCCCCCCACCACCCCCACAAAAAGCGTCTCTTCTCAATTGTCACTTCCGAAGATGCCCCTGCTCCAGGCCTCACCACAGAGGCACTGGCTCCATAGACTTCCAGAGAGGCAGCCTGGAGCAGGTGGACTAATCCAGGCCCAAGAGGGATGCAGGCCAGCAGTGTCCTCAGCGGCTGTGGGAAGTGTTTCAATAGTAATCACAGTAATAGAAATCACAAGGTAAAACTTTTTTCAGTGTTTTCATAAAGGGTTATATTCATGTACAACTCATGCATAATATTTTCAAAAACTCAGAATGGTTTAAACATTTCTTTTTATTTTTGAAAGATACATTGGCACAATTTGATAGTTGTATTCATAACTTTTTCATATAGAGAAAAAAAGATTGCTGAAAAAGTGTTATCTGTTTAGGAATGAAATGATAAATGTATATTCCCAATCCCTTAATGCTAATTGCTGATGAATAACTGTATTTTCTTAACTATAACTTGGTGAGCTTGATTTAAAAATAAAATAATTGCAGTTGCATTATTGTGTGCTGATTGGATAACAATTACAAGCTCAGTTTTTACAGTGAGTCTGAGTTGGGGTCAATTCAATTTCAGTGCAATCAATACAGGGAACGAACTGAAATTCACTTTGTGAAATGAAACTTGCCAATCATTTTCTATGTAGATTTTTTTACCTGAATGGACTGAAATGAAGTGTAAGTGCTCCCCAACTCTGTGACTCCGACTCCCTGGGTGTAGGCTGAACTGCGGTGTTATCCCGCGTACCTGCGATGGATGTCCAGAATATTCCAGCATGTGCTGTGGAGTGAATCATGTTCCACCATACCTACCAAAATTACAGAGCAAGGTATTACCCTGCGCCCATTGCCCTGTCAAAGAACTGTGTCTCACATTAGGAGATGTTTTTAATGCAGCTGTGGAGTGTTGAGGAGGCCGAGTGTTGAGGAGGACTTTTCAGAAGAGCCGCGAAGATGAGAGCCTTGTTATCAGCAGCTGTGCGTTCTCTCGTGTAGGTAAGGCTCCGTCTGTGGTAACCCTGCTGGTTGTGATCTGGTCTGCAAGATGTTTTTTTTTCTGCTGGCTTCATGTTGTTTTCTGCTCACATCTAAAATGCCTTCTGTTCCAGCCAGTCTGGGGAACAGCTACACTGAAATCGATCAGATAACCCTTTTCTTGGCCCTTTAGTTGAGTGTGCAGCAGATTTCTCTGAGTGATTTGCTCTGGCTGTGCTGTTTTTGAAGTCTGGCTCTTGGGAGCAGATTATGACTAATGGGGGCATGTTAACGTGATCAGGAGCTGCAACTCTCTAGGCTGATGAACCTCGCAGGCAGACTTTATCATGTCAGCTCACATGAGCCAGACCAGGCCGTGCCCACAGGAAACACATTATAACTGACCCCAGTCACTTCAGTTTTTTCCTTGATGAAAAGTGTCAGGGAAAAATTAATACGGGGAATATAAAATTTTCTTTAGAGAACTTTAGAACCACAACTAAAAAGAACTAATCCTTGCAAGAATATATTTTTTATGGATAAAATCTAGTAGATTCTAAATTTACCTTTAGACCTTTTAAACATTTCCTCTTGCCTTCCAATATAGTTAGCTACAAAAAACTCATTTATGTAAAGGCAACCAAAAATGTCGTCAGCAGGCTTCCCAGAATCCCTTGGGAGATATTTGCAGCTGACACAATGTGTGCGCGCCCTGGCTGGTGTTTCCCGTCTGCCATTTCTGTAGCTGCAGAGACAGACAGATAGATGATATCTGTGCACATGTGTGCGCAAGCAAGTTTGTGTCATATGAGACACAGTGAGTGGACAACTGCTGATGAGTCACTTGATCCTTAAACAGGTCCAAACTTGTCTGGATGCATTCAAGGGTCACCTGCTACTCACAGAGAAGAGGCCAGGGGGAGACAATAACATTTAATAGAAGGACCTTGACTTTCTCTCTCTCAGCCCATGTATGGATATAAATGTGGTTTGTCAAAGCAGTCAATCCATCCTTGAGATCTTACTTCACCCACCTGAACACCTATCATGGGTTAATTTTTTTCAGCTACATTAAGGCATTAACTTTTAGCCATTTTAAGGAGAGTATGCTTCAGTTATAAGGGCAGTAGTGCTGACACCCACAGCTGACTTATTATTTTTACTTTTTTGCTAGACAAGGGTGGTGTGAAAAGAAGACAGCAACCCTGGTCAGGTTCAGACAGTGTTGCAGTGGAGTCATTTTGGGGAGAAACTGTTGGCAATTAAAAAGATGTCTTATCCTCAGAGCAAGCCACTAAAATTCTGCTGAGGACAATGCAAGCAGCCATCGTGGCTACCATTGTGTCATCTATGGCTGATTAGGTCACTTTTATAGTTTGGGGATACTACAGGTGGGGATGGGCTCAGGAGGGAAGCCAATCACAGACAAAAAAAGGTTTAGCCGTTCAAAGCTGTTTGGATTTAACATAAAACAAATCTGGTTGGTACTGTAATAGTTAAAATATACTGCCTGTAGTGTTTGAGAGTCAACGGATCGGGTACTGCTGCATCACAGTCAGGTGACTTTAGTGTCCTTACCACAGGTTGATGTGAATGTGACCAAGTGATGTTGATCACATTGGTGTCTCCCCCCTTGTAGCCCATTCTGATATTTAGGTGACCTAGGACCCAACAGGTCCTAGAAACACTTAAAAGTGCAGTCTCCTGACTGTCAGCCCCCCACCCCTGAAGGTAAAAAGGTAAAAAGAATGTGAGCAATGTCCTGGGGCTGAAAGTCTGTCTGAGGAAATCACCGTCTCTGAGTCTATTGCATTTTAGAGTTTGTACCCTGGACAAAGCCATTCTAGTGGTGGAATGAGGCCCACTGATTGGTCAAAGCTGTGCTGAGAGCAATTTACCCACGGGAAAGCTTCTGCAAAATGCTGCGAGTTATACCACAAACAGCCTCTTTGTTTTTGAGTTTATGTTAGTCTGCTCTGTAACCACTGGATCCTCCCTGGACTGTGATTGAAATGGACCTTTCACATTGACAGTAAAACTATTTTGTATAAACATTTGTCAAACCAATCAAACCAATATGTGACCTCTTACCACAAATTCAATCAAAACAATTTACACAAAAACAGTTGGTAACATGATGAAAAGAATGTCTGCTCTCGGGATACAACCTGAACAAATAAAGCAAACCCACACATTAGCACAAATAGTATCAACCCCAAATTCATTGTGATGACATTGAAAAGAAGCCACATAAAAATGTGTAGATGGTGAAAATATGTGCTGATAACTATAAGAGATTTCATTTATTTCCACAAGGTATGTGTGGTAATGAAATCCAGTTTTATTATTTACATGTATTGATACATTGTGATACATATATTGATGATTGTATTGATTGTGTAGATCTGTGTAAAGATCAGAAAAGTACTTATTTGTTGACTGGTAATCCTTTACTGTACAATGAATAATGATATAAAACATAAGAAAATAATTATGAAAATATTAATGTCTTTGTAGCACAGTATATTCGTCAAAGATCAGTCCATCATCTCTAGAGAAGTATTACACAAAAGCTTGTGTCCTGTTGTCTTATGTGTGTCAGTGATGTCCCTTTTGCTCCATTCTGCATCAGTGGAAAAACAGAAGGCCCATCTTGTGGCAGAGTGTGGTGTCAATGTCCCTCAGCCAGAACTCAAACAAGGAACAAAAAACCCATACATTTGCACCAACCGGTGGCTGCAGCAGTGGGGCTTAGGGAAAGCTGCCTCATCTTTGCGTGTGCAACCACCCCTGCATTTACAGTGTCTCTGTTTATCCATAGCACCCTAACCGCTAATTTGGGCTTCAGAAAACCAGGGAGCGGTCATTTCTCTGGTTAAGAGAGCTGAAATGAATTGTTGATGCATGTCTCCTGAGACTGAGATTCATGGCGCAACTGCTTTGTTTTCCCTCCTCTCCTCCCTGGGCCCTGAGTATTTAGTAGGCCTTGTTAACTTGTCAGCAGGCTGCTCTTTGTAATTAGGCCTGCTGTGTGGACCTGGGTCCCACTTGCTTGGTCTCATTGTGACTTCCTCCCTTTGACACTGATTTCTGAGGGTGATTTCACCACACCCTCCCATTGGGTGAGTAATTAAGACTAATTAAAACCCAGGGAGTCAAGCATAACTTTCCTTTTCCCCTCAGCATGCACCAACATCCTCCCAATAGGATGGCACTGTGTTTTGAATGGATGAATTTTTTTATCGGGTCTCTATCACAGAACTTCTAGCCTGGAATAGATTTCTGCATGGAATGATCAGAATGATTGAGACTGATGAATGTGTTCTGATTCTCTGGCAAGTGTCATTAAAATCGAAAGAGAGGGAATCTGGGAGAAGTAAATTCTTGGGAGGAGAGTAGCATGAGCATAGAATCAAACACACCAAAAAAGACATCCGAAAAGATTACCTTTATTATTATTTCTTTACATAAGGAGATGCCTCTCTACAGGTTTTCTGAACTGCGCACATCTATCACTGATTGAGCAATTCAGTTTTTCTCAACTTCAGTGCTATGATTCCTCAAGGGGAAATTCTCTTGGTCATGACATCCACAACATAAAACAGAATACACAAAATGGTGAATACACAAATTTATATTTTATCTATTTATTCTATATTTGACTCAAGCTCTCCCTTGAGCAAATTACCTCACTCTGAAGTGCCTCTTGTATAACTGGAGATCGCTGAGAAGTACACTATGTAAGACGTCTTGGATGATAATATATGCGCTAAGCTAATGCAGCAATGTATTGTAACACTCAGTTTCTTGAGATCCAAATCATCTGACTGTGAGCCCTCTTGGCAGAAATCATGGCAAGGCATTGTGGGAGCATGTGAGAACCTGCACAGGTGTTGGAATGATCTAAACAGGCCCCATGCTACAGCATCCCTGGAGCCCCACCCCACAGGGGCATTGTGTTTCTGTGTCAGTGGAGCAAGGTGATTATGGCATTAACGCACGGTAGCTGCACTGCTGTTAGACCAGGCGAGAATGGGGAGGTAGGGGGCACCTAGGGGTGGGCTGTTTCCCACAGGAAAGACACTTGCTGCCGAGGCCGCTCCAGCTCTGCTCGATGTCTTATTTGCAGTCTCCAACTCTCTGTCAGTTTTCTCACGGGTGTCGCCTCTCCTGCGAGCAGGAATCCCCTCCCACCCCCTTGATTTCTCAAAGTGTTTTTGGGTTGGGAAATTTGTGTGCCCCAAAGCACCCACGGGATCTGCTGTGTTTATCAAGACTTTCCGTTTAAGTGCCGCACTTCTTGGCTATGGATTATCGGTCTGTCATTGCACAAGAGTGGTTTGATAAAGGGCCACCGTGATTTCCTAGGTAGCTATTACATAATATCCACTTGTCCCGCTTGTGAGACAGATGAAATTGTTTGATGACGTTGTTTCAACATTTCAAGACATTCAATTCCATGACTGTAAGTTTTTTTTTCCTCCTCAGAATTCCCAAGCTTTGTGAAATGGCCTGACCATACTGTCACCCATTTGAAGGGACTGTGATCCACCCATGGTTATTTCTGCCTGAGCCTGTCCCGTTCTGCTGTGACCAAGTGCATGGACTGGCCTGTGCGTGGAACCCAGGCCAGGTGCTGCACAGAATCTGGCCATTCCATAACATCAAAGCTGTAAAGCTTGTCTCCCACGATTGGGCTTGATGATGTAATGGAAAAGGAACGTTTATTGATTCCTCCACCCCACCCCCTTATGGAAGCCCTATAATGGTGTTGATCATTCTGTGATACGGGACTGTCCCATTTGTGACACCCAGAGCCTTGCTTCCATCTGCATCCATGTTATATGTTTGCGGACCTCCCAATGCAGCAAACCTGAGACTCAAACCCAATGTCTCTCCCTTCCCTACCCGCCACTCTCATCACCCACTCAAAGCTGCCTTGGGTCAAGTCCATTTGCTGTTTGACTTGCTTGACATCTGTTAAATCCAGCTCATGTACATGTTGTGTTGGCATTTCAGATCTCATCAGCACAAGATTGCCTACCCATATTATCTTCATGTGTGACACAGTCAAGTTTGAGTAATGTTTTTTTTTTTTTGATAAAAATTTAGGTACCCCAACACAACAGGTAATGACACCTGCTGAAACCAGACCTGCTGATGAGGGTTCCTCTCCTGAGACAACAGGTATGAAAGTGTGATGGGCATGCCACTGTGGAGCTCTACCCTGACACTGGGGAGGTGTGAGTGGCTGGCCAAAGTGTTTTTGCTGAGTGGCAGGTGAGCGCTGTGTGTGGATGGAGTGATCCTGCAGTCTGTCCCAGACCCAGGCACAGCACCGCCTGCACGTTCCTCTCTCTGCTATTATGCACACAGATGTGCTCGTCTCTCTCGCTCGTTTTCTTTCTATTAAAGGACACCTAGGGACCTTCTCTGGAAAAATATACCACAAAGGAAGTGTTTTGTCAGACCTACTAACTATTGATTTCTTAGTATGTCCAACTACATTTTCCCCATTTTTTAGATAGATAGATAGATAGATACTTTATTCATCCCCTTGGGGAAAGTCAGGAAAATTCAGGGGAAATTCATTTGATTTTTTATTTCAGCTAAGTAAAAGTTCCAACCCATTTACAAATGTATCTTACAGTAATACGAACAAGTGATAGGCTTTCAGACTACAACCAGCTTAAATAGTGTGTTTGTGCATGCATACATTTGTGTGTGTGAGGGGGTGGAGTTGGGGGTGTGGGTGGTGTCAATTGTCAATTGTCATGCTGCACCTGGTTGAAATTCTGGGAAACCTTTGAAGAAAAACGGTAGCATGTAGTGTCATGGTTAGGCTAGTGGACCTAAGGTCGCGGGTTCCCATCTTCAGTGGGATGCTGTGTCATTGAGCAAGATAATTAACATAAACAGCCGCAGTAAACCACAGGTCTACATGAGTGGATATTGAAGTGAACAAAATTAATAAGAATAAAATGGTAAGCACCCCAGGTCATCCTGAATAATGATGAACACTAGATGAATAATGCAATAATATAAAGAAGTGACATGAGTGATTGTTTTCCGCCTTAAGAGCCTGCTTGGTACCCTGCACCCCCCTGCAGCTCCCACAGCACTCCCATTCAGCACACAGGTCCTGCCCAGGTACTACACACTGCCCACCTGTCATTACCACACAATGGCTCCATTGAATCGCTCTCCCACACCACTCACTGGAAGAGAGAGAGCTACTGTATGTGTGTATTTCTGTGTGGTGCGTGTGGTGAGTGTGTAGTGTGTGTGTGTGTGTGTGTGTGTGTGTGTGTGTGTGTGTGTATGCATGCGAAATCTGTTCTTTGATGTGTCTTATCTGTGACTGTGTAAAGAGGGACATCCTCTTCAGAGCTCAGCCAAGCAGAAAGATTATTAGATACCAGCATGTGAGCTCAGGTATGTCATGTGTATCCATGCCGCCAGTAAGCCAATACATACAAACTAACGTATCTGCTAGCAAACCAATATATAAACCAGCAAACCAATACACACATTAAACCAATACATTTAACAATAGACCAGTACATAGACCAGCAATTCAACAGATGTGGGAACTATATAAAATGTGCTTTCATCTAACAGAATGAATTATAATAAATTAATATATGTTAATGCACTAATTAAAATACCAGCATATTTGTCATCAAATCCATACATACCCCTAGCCAAGATGCTTCTACAGTTAACCATTATAAATGGCAGTAAACTAGCTAAATAACCAATAGGGATGTTCAAAATACAAAGCATTTTTTTCCTGAATGGCTCCCTGTAGGTGTGCGTGTATGCCTTTGAATATTTTTTGTTTGAGAGGAATTTGTGAATAAGTGTACAACCAGTCGACAATCAACACTGATGATCCAGTTTACTCCCTTTGCAACTGTCAAAACATAGCATTTATTCCATGCTTCATAGGACAGTATACCTAAATGTAGAAATGTTTTAGAAGTATTAATATCTCATTGATATTTGACTTGATCACATATTTATGTGGCCCTTTTTGTGAAAAACTGGAATTCTTCATTTTGACCTCTGGTTAAAACACTGTCTGTGGGTGATTACAATGTAATTCCCAACCATCTAGTTAATGACAGGGTTTCTAGGAATGCAGAGTCCATGAAATGGTTACTGTGCTGGAAGGAATTGGTTGTGACTGTTTCACATGCTCTGTCTGCTACTAAATAGAACTTGCAGTTTGAATCACAGGCCTCCCACTAACATTAAACAGAGATATCAAAAATGCTCATTTTCCTTGGAAATGCCCATTTGTCCACCATGGAAGACTGTCCGTGTGTCCCCTTACTGTTCCCTCTGGTCATATAGCTCAGGTATGCCCTGTGACTGTGATAAAACAGGTCCTTTGAACTGGAGCCCCACCCCTGGGTCCTCATCCTCTGGCCCCCAGAGATGCTATGCTAATCTGCCATCAGACCTGCTGGGTTGTTCTCTGTTGCCTCAGAGAAGCAGCACCGCACATATGGAAACCTGAAACTTGAACACTCTTTGAAACTCCCACATCCCCCCTGGGGGCAATGAAGTGGTATTTAGGACAAGTCAAAATAGTCAGAGTTGAAGCAGAACACACAAACAGCAATCCCCATACCCCCAAGCAGAGCACCCCCTCCCCCTTCCCCAAGATGATTGCAAAGTGCTGTGATGGACAGGCCTCTCTGACCTTTAAAAACAGCCAAAAACATGGCAGTTCTACTCAATTAATCTTGTTGATATGAGCTGGGAATTCAATGAGAATGCACAAGAGTTCAGTTAAAAAAACCAACCCTTGAATCAATTGAAACCACCAAGTTGTCTATAAGGAACATACTATTCAAAAAAACACAAACCCACCTACATTAATATTGTGCCACTTTATATTAAAGTGGCCCCTGTGTTTACTCAAAACAGTGTTTACTCAAAACTGTCATGCCACCTTCAGCAGGGAAAAAAAAATCACTGCAGTAATATGGTGGTGGATCAATCTGGTAAGGTTTACTTTAAACAAGTAGCACTTTAAGGTGGCTTGCTGATTTGAATAGTATATAAGGGAATGTTTCCAGTTTCTACCCTATAGGAAGCAAAGATGTCTCCAGCATTCTTGATTCCTTCCCTGAGCTGGGGGTGGAATTACAAGGATGACAAGGATTTCCCATCCAAAACAGTCCCTGCTCATACAATGTATGTCATGATGGAGTTGGGGTCCAAGTCTGCATAATGTGTCATGGCTGGTGCTTGCTTGTTATTGCCATGCTTTTACTTAATCCCTTGTTTTGTCTTGTCTTTAAAGATTGAATGTGAGGGGGTCAGGGAATGCAGCCAGTCTACTTGAGTGACGCTGGGGAAACAAGAGTAAGGTCAAGTGACTGGCTACAAGAGGTTATCACTAAGAGATGTCACCCTGCACATGGCTTATCTGCGCTACGGCCCTGGACCTGCGTCCTTCATCCCATGGCAGCCACTGAGGAGGGCTTCCTCTGGCCAGGAGATTCAGAGGGAGAAAAAAGACATTTTACAAGAGTTGAGAGCACTTTATATAAAGTGAGGTCCTCACAGTCTGTATTTCTAAGATAATATTGTAATTGCTGCTCCTCTGTCCACAGTACAAATGCATTGGGGCCATGTACAAATCCCCCCATCCATTCTCCCTTTTTTCCTTCCTTGTAGCTCACAGCCTCTGTTTACCCAGCACTCAAGTCTGACATCATCATGGCCCCCCCACCATACACATAGAGCCCCCTCACCAGTGTACAGTTTCTGTTTTGACAATCAGGCCTAATTACAGATGTAAATGATTGATCACCAGGATTTAGAGGGAAAATAGATAGGAGCTGGGGCTAAATCTCAGAGACAGAGAGAGGGACTATGTAGGAGGAATTGGATACCTGTCCTCCCCACCAGCCTAGAGATTAGGTTCTGAGCACCTGCAAATTGGACCAGGGGTTCTCCCAATTCAGAGAGCTCAAAGAGCAGGGAGTGCAGGTGTTGAGAGGCATCCCATGCCCTTTGTCTGCCATAATCCCACTCCTTTCTGCACCTGAGACTTAGGCCTCAAGGCCTAAGACATCCCTTTATCACTTGAAAAAAGCAGCTATTGGTAAGCAAACTAGAGTACCTTTGGAATGTGCTTTGGCTAATTGATTCTAGAGTGGAGATCATGAGTTGCCAGCAAAGCCCTCTGGCAGATGCCATGGTGGCAGCACACTTTCTCATATTTTACTATTCTCTGCTTAATCTATCTTGCCAGTTAATGAGGGAAGCTCTGTGACAAATCATGTCTTAGTTGTACCAAGTCTTAAATTTTGCTCCTAGTCAGCAAAATTGTGTGGAGTTCGATATAAACTAGTACTCAGCTTTGTGCTGTACAGAAATGAATCTGACATTTTTTAGGGTGGTGATCTGAATCAGTGATGTTGCAGTCACAGGGTTGGTGTCCCAACATCCCAGACATTTTAGCTTCCTGAAGATCTCTTGATTAGGAAAAGAAACCAATGGGCTTACGGGCAGGCTCGCAAAACAGATGTTGTGAAACCAAGCACAATGTTGATTTATTCAACATTCCAGAAAGGAAGAGCTCAGACCTTAATTTGTCATCAATGCTTGGGTGGCTGAAGTTCTGCCGAAACCGAAGGTCTGGTGCAGGTATGAAGACAATCTGGCAGGTTCTTCCTCAGGGCCAGGCTAGATTTAACCCCAATCTTCTCCATCTGCCTAGCACAGCTGTAGCCCCCATTGATCTAGAATGGAGGGGGGGAGAGAGGGAGATAAACTGGAGGGGAAATGGCTTAATTGACCTGACTTTCACTGGTGGAATGCAAATCGCTGCCCACCATGGCCCTCGGGTAGAGAGTAAGGTCTTCCACAGCAAGACCCTCTGTTATTTCCCTTTGCTGTCTAAATCCCACTTCACAGAGCAATCCTATTTTACAGGCGTGGCTCCAAATCATGCCATTAACCTCTACCTGAGCCAGTGAAACTGAAGAGGTTGGGTCAGAATGTGCATTTGAAATTGTGTATAATGTGTATCAAATGCTCATTCTTGTGACTGAGAGATCTTGATGCTGAAGAAGGACACAAGCCCCATAACCCAGTCTCTGCCTCCTTCCGATGGTTCAAATTTCATGGCTGTTGTCTGATTCATCAGTTTTGACTCTGTGCCAAAACATACAGTAGGAGAGTGCTGCCCAAAATTCCCAATGAGAATAATAACCAAATGAGAAACTCAAAGATTCAGTGACTGTACATCAAGATCACAATATTTTCCTCAGAAAGGCAGGGAGAGGTTGCATCATCACTGTGTGCTTGAATCCCTTAGGATAGGGGTGGTGATGAACACTTTGCCCATCTCCTTACCCTGCAGTACATTGCTTTGAGGTAGAGTGTCCACGCAGGCCTAGGTGACTATGTCACAGGCAAGGTATCTAAGGTAATCTGTTTGACCAAGCTGCTTAAACAGCCCATGAGTTGTCCCACTCACTTTTTTCTGCAATATGCTTGCCCAGGCATCACCTCCCAGCAAACATATTCTAAGGAGGACAACTCTGTTCATTCAGCCCCCCACAGTCCTCACAATTACCAAAAACAAGACATTGAGATAAATCCTATGTCTAGCAGTGATAACACTCTTTGAATGTGCATTGTGACTAGTTGAAATTAGTAAGAGACAAATGAAACATGGTGGATGAGCTTTCTGAAAATCAGCCATTGACAGTTTGGGTCATTGGTTGATTGCTAAAATGTGAATTTCTTCCTGAACATTTTTATTATCCCCCAGGTGTTGTCAAGGAGGACAAATTCTCAAACTCATTTTCCCAATATTCCAACATATTCCATATTCACTGATGCAGCTGAAGAGGAGTCTACAAGACAGGATGGTAAAAAATGCAAGGTCAATTAGTGCGTAGCTACTGTGGCCCACAACAAACTGACTAGGGGGGGGGGCTGAGACTTAGTGAAGCATGCAAGGAAAAAAGGGTTAACCTGTGTGAAATGCTCCTGCCTTTGAAGTGTTCTTCAGGTAACTCCTCTGCCTGTGCTCATCAATCTTGCCTTTAGCCACTACAAGGCTTTCAAGTGTGCTAATCCACCAGAGTGCTTTGGCTGAAGCCTAGAATACCTGTACTGCCCCCCCCAACACACACACACACACACACACACACACACACACACACCCTCCACCCTCTCCTTTACAATGATCAACATTTCCACAGCCCTGCCAAGCCAAATAACCAGAAAAATGGTAGGGTGATATCTCACTTCTTTTTTAACCCTCTTTCTGCACCACACCCCACCTTAAAGTGATTAATTCCCCCATAAACCATGCAATTTAAGTCTAGTGAGTTAAAAATAACAATAATAAAAAGAGACATAATTGCACCCATTAATCATCCTCTAGGTGTCAAGGTTCATTTTTGCTACAAGCAAGAGTGGTGTTTTACATCGGTCTTCAGTTTTCAGCTTTCTACACATTATAAAAGTGTACACTTACATTGTAACTAAATGCGGTCTCCTGGAGTTTCAGCCAACTTTTCTGGGAATAAACTGCCCCCCTCCCCATTTTCCATTTACTTTTACAAAAAGTAGCTAGAGCTCGATTGTCTTGTCATTTATGTCAAACAGTGAACATTTTGTGTAATTAACTATTTAAGCTGAGTGGAGAAAGATGCATATGTTTGTGTATATGTGTGAGTGTGCAGGTGTATATTTGATCAATATGATCTCTTTCATGTTGTCCCTTACACTGGTAAGAGCACTGAGTTCAAGGAAACACAACACCTCCTTCAAACCTGTGGAAAACCGATACAGTGCATCTTTCCCACACTACCTCACTGCCTGCAGTAGAAAAACCAACCCTTCCACTACATGAATGCATTAAGCCCTAGATGGCCCAACCACAAGATACCACAGAGCTTGTATTTGCTTGGTTTTATGGCTGCTTTGTGTGGTCTGCCCCAGATTTTAAAGGCTAGGTGGTGAACTTTGACGTTACTCACCAACAGAGTTGTGTGATCTGTTGTTGTGCTCACCCTGTAGGTGAACACAATAGCATGCCAGCTGGAATGTGGCTCCATGACTACGAGAAGGTGGCTCTCCATCCACCGCCACCTAAACCCTCCCGCTAGACTCATTGAGCTTGCAAGAGTCTGATTCCAGATGGCAGTCCTTCCCCCTTTCTTTGGCACAAGAAGGAGAGGGGGGGGGGGGGGGCATGCTTCGGCGAGGTTCAAAGATGAGACAAGTGAAATTGCTGCCTTTGAAGTCCCTGGCAGCCCTCAGACATCGGCAGACAATCTGTCGCTCCAGAGTGCCGCCCCGACCAATCCCCTCTCCTCCCTGGAGCTGCTTTTAATGGCAGACCCCTGTTCGCTCCTCCAGTGACGAGTACTATATATGACAAACTTAAACACCTGAAGCCCTTTGCCACAATGGCTGCTGCATGGCTGAAGTCAGGAGGGTAGTCTTTAATGTCACACAAGTTTTTTATTGCTTTGTTTGGCTTTTTCTCCCAGTTTATTTTTCAAAAATTCAAGGTTTCACTTTCTCTGTTTGATATGCAGGCATTGTGCATTCCTTGTTGTATTCTTGATGCATTTTCCAAGAGGACATATGGGCATTGCTATGGTACTTTGAGAAATAAGATGGCAATACAATGGGTTTGTTTTGACATTGAGCTTTAGTGCCATCTTTGTACAGACCTTTTGAACAATGTGAAAAAAATCTACAGGGTTTTTTGTGTGAATGACAAAGTGATGATGCCCAAACCTAGGCTGTTCAGATCAGTTTGACGTCCAGGTGGGGGCTTCTCAGCTTATGGGTGGACATGGGTGGCATTATGATAACACTGAAAGAACTTTGTGTTAGCTGGACTGTACCTAATACGGCATGCCATTTTGATGTGGGATATATATTAGAGCAAAGTATTCTCCCTATCAGATAGGTGCAGTGTAAGAGAGGCTTGATATTTGAAGCAGATAGGAGCAGCTAATAGTGCTGTAGGGATCAACTGGCCCTATCAGTGACTCATGTTCATTGACTTATTGCCTGTCAGAAAAGAACTGAGTTGATTTATTTACAATTGGATTAGGGTGATTTCTCAAATCCATCATGGTACAAATATGACACTGCTGGGGTGGAAGAAGGATATATATTGAAGGAACACAACAATAATCACTAATTTAGGAGTCCTTTTTCCTACTGAGACAGTCATTGGTTGATTTACTGTGAAGCACATTTCTTGTCTGCAGCTGTCATCGACCTGTGAAAAAACTGTACGTGAGGTGACAGATCACTTTTATTAAAATGCAATGCTCTGACAGCCAGACAGATCAGTCCTGCTTGCATCCATAGTGTCTTGGAAATGACTCAGGATCCCTTTCTACACCCTTGTGCTGTTACCCCAGGGACAACCGACTGACATGCTTCCCTCTCCTCTGACCGCCAGGTAACAGGTTATTCAATAGGTGGCTGGGGCAGGCCGGGATCTACAAAGGCCATTGTGCTCCAATGAGGATCACAAAGGAAGTAAACACTTGACAGAGCAGGGGCTTACCGTCAGGAACTGAACTTGATCCGGGGGATTGTTCCAGTTAAAGAGCTGGAAAGAGAGCTTTCCTTCCCTCAGGGCAGGGGCGTGATCCTGGCTCAAGAGGCAGTCATCATATTGCTTAAAGAAAAAAAACACAGACACACACACACACATATATAGGAAAAAAAACATGGATCTTAGATCCCCTAAAACACACAACTTTCTGTTATGTCACAGTGTGACAGGGCCTTCTGAGACACCTCACCCCAGAACACAAAGCTCTGTTTTTTCTTCTGTTGCTCCTAATGGGACAGCTCTTTCAAAGTTCCCTTAGAATCTGCACAAATTCATCTCACACACAGAGCTGAGGGAAGTTGTAGGATTTTTAGCTGCTAATTGGACACAGTATATATAATTATAGATGCACTCTACGGACCACAGACAGGGACCATATTACCAGAAGGACAGGTATCTCCAGATGGATTATCCCTGGACTTGGGAAACCGGTCTATACAAGACCTCTGTCTCTTCGGCAAAACCATACCCACCCCTTGTGGTTGCCAGTTTTTGTGTGTGCATTTGTGTGTGCTTTTGTGTGTGTGTGTGTGTGTGTGTGTGTGTGTGTGTGTGTGTGTGTGTGTGTGTGTGTGTCTGTGTGTGTGTCTGTGTCTGTGTGTGTGTGTATGTATTTGAGTGTGATCTCCCTCTCTCTTGGGTCATCTGTACTCTGGGCTGCAGATTTGCATCTCCCTCCACCCACTCTAGATCATAGCACCAGAAGGCATCAGGTTTTGCAAGGATGGGGTGATGTGTGCTCTCGTTGATTTTTGAAGTCTGTGATGATGAGCCGCAGTGGCTTATCCAAAATGACCTTGGGCTGTGGCTACCTTTGGTTTGTAAAGGGCACTGATGAATTGGAATTCCTAAATTTAAGAACAGAGAGTCTGAATCCTCATTGAATTTGATTTTTTTTTTTTTTTTGCTACAGCATTACCCCCTCACTGCACTTGTATAATAGCAGTCAGATTTTTTGGCAGTGGAGCAGACATATGTCAACAAAAATTACTATGACTGAGCATTTTCCACTCAAAAGTGACTACAGCCACACTCAGGCAGCAACATGAAATTAAATTCACTGTTGTCTCAAGGTGTTACGGTGTTTGGTCAGATGCAGTAACCTTACCCCTGTTGTGCCAGCAGAGTGTTGCTGGACATCTCTCTGCATCTCCTTGTGAATGGCTGTGTTTCCACAGAAATGCTGCTTCACAAGCCTGCTCTGTCATCATGTACCCCCAGCAGACCTGGGTTTAGGAATATCAAAGTAACGATTCATAGATGCAGAATGTGCAGTGCAACCCATCTGTGACCACTTTGACGGGAAAGAGCGGTTGCTGCCTTGGCCAATGGTTTGCCGCCCTCGCCACAAACAACTTAAGAATTTAAGAGATATGATGGTGGGAACGTGCCATTCAGCCCAATCAGGCACGTCATTCTGCTTATAATCTTGGGCAACCTCCAGCAGCATCAGTGGCTGAGCCTGGTAAATTTTCCAGGGTGTGAACAACAGGGTCTGCCCCAAGATACCTGCATCACTGACCCCCCATGACCCCAGATGCCCCATTGCTACCTCAGTCACTAACATTGTGGAGTATTCCAGACAACAAAAGCACTTCAATTCCCTTCAGTATCCATCCCCTTCCTTTCAGCAATCATAACCAGATTCATGATTGTTAAGGATTCCTGGCACCAAGCTGATTTCACAGTGAAAAAAAAAAATCCATTTTTTTCTAATATGTCATCTTCCTCGCATTTCTGGAATTTGTTTTCGTGTGTGAGTTTCGCACTTTGTGAGAAAAGAGCGGGGGCCGGTAGACACTGAGGGAACTCTTATTCCCCTCCATAAATTCATTCCACATGCTAAGTGGGGTGGCTAGTGGGGGCCTGTTTTTCTGCGGAGTGGTAACCCACGCTGGAGCCGTCCCTGTCACTTCTTCACCGCAAACCTTGGGAGGCACTGAGGCAGGGGCCTCTGCATGGGGACTCTGGTTGGTGGCTGAATGCTGAATGAAAAATGCTGAATTATCCTTAAGTAAAGTCAGGGCTGGGGATGTTGGGTGGAGGTTGGGCTTCACTCACACCCGGAGTGCGGAGGGATAGATGCCACTTTCCCTATGTGTGCAACAAAACAGAAGAAAGTGCTCTGTGACATCATTGCTGGTATGTGATGCAGACAGCAGTTCCTACAAAGCCATCTCAAATGAGGCGACAGTTAATGCCAGGTTGGCGGCCCATGGGCCCGATTGACAGGTCATCCCAGGAAAATTCTCATGAAGCCAGACAGTTGAGCCAAAATGTTGTCTCTGCTGTGTGCATGGCATCTCTGTCATTAGGCCAGGGGAGAATTCCTTCCTGAATCTTTCCAGAACACTGGGTGCCGTGCAAGAGAGGTGACCTGAACACAATGGAAATCATCTATAGCCATCTCTCTCTTCTCTCTTTTAGGGTTCTTTCATTATCTTGGGTGTTTTGAAATCTAGTTTTATGTCTCTGATTGAGTACACAATCTTGAAAAATAGTTCAGACATGTATTGATGTCAGAGGGTAGAATCTATTTATACTTATATAATATAATAATTAACTGTAATTATTACCACCTATTAAAATTAATGAGGTCTGCTATCTCTATGAGCTTGTACTGGGAAACATTGCATTAAGCCATTTGTTTCCATTGTAGTGGAAGGAGTGAAGCTCTCTGGGTCCGTCCAGTATGAAGAGGTGTTTGATTTTGTGGATTTCCTGAGCCTGTGATCAGAATGAGAATGTACACATGAATGAATACAAGCTTGTGGGGGGGTTGGTCCTGATTACAGGTGGTGGCGGTGTGTGTGTGTATGTGCAGGCTTTGAATTCTGCGTGAGGTAAAGTGGAGTGATCCCCTGTTTTGATGCTGTTGCTTGCAACATCTCAGTTTTTCTTTTTCTCGCCCTTGGATTGAATGTTCTTCACTTCTTTTTTCACTTCAGACTGTTCACTTCAACAAAGAAAACCAAATAATTGGTCAGAGTGAGCTTTGTCCTTAGTTTCAGATGAATTCAACCAGGTGCTGTGGAATGCATTTTGCTTATGACTATGATCAACAACACATTGCAGACAAATTTAAGAGTGAAGAGAAAGGCGGGAGAGAGGGAGGGTGACAGGAGAGGAAGATAATGTAGTAATCCATCAAGATTATAATTATATAGTAGTAAATGTACAAAATCCTGGATCAAAATCATGGAAATGAAAGTGAGGTAAATGTTTGGCATATAATGACGATTGTTAACGGCAATTTATTACAGACCATAGGATGTACCAAATAGAAAATCTGTAATATTAAAAAAGTTATAACCACAGACACTGCTGAATATTTAAAAATGTGTATGTATAGTGGAAGCTGTGGAAATAAGTGGCATGCACGAAATTGCTAATAATGTTCAGTAATAATGAATGAGAACATGATCATGTATTCAAAAATATTACAGGTTTTGCAGGACTTTTTCCATATTATGATATCAACACATGATGTTGGCAATAAATGAGCTATGGTTATTTCACGATGAGGATTGCAATACATTTAGGTGTGCAGAACATTTTAAGTAACGCATTTAGTAGATTTAAACAGACTTAAGTATAAATCCAATGCATTTTTATTAAATACCCCCCGCGTGTTGTGTGTGAACAAAGCTGCTTTCGTCATTTATCCTGGGGTGTAGATTAAACGGAAAGGCCTACTTGTGCCAATCGATGAATACGTTCATTAAAAAACAGGCATTTGCTACAGGTGAGTCAGAGAACATTGCGCATGTTCCATAGATGAAGATGAAGAGAGAAAAGGACATGGGAAAATGGATATAGAAAAGCCTGGGTTTAATTTTCCGCGGAGTCACCCAGTTTGGAATTTCATTATCTAATTAGTAATCGATTATCGATTTTCATTCACTTCTTCTTTTTGTATTAATTTCTATTTATTTGTTATCACTTCCTTGGAAAAAACAACTCCTTGCATGTCAATAAAATAAAAGGGACGCGATCAATTTATGGTAGGCCTACTGCGTTCACTCTGTGTGGCGCCTGATATATTAGATGTTTTAACATTACAGACCCAGACTAAATAGTATGCTAAGAAATCATGGACAGGTGTATTGGGTAAACGCAGTAGGGGCTGAACTGGTGTGACGTCAGCACAAACAAGCCGTTAGATTTGACGCTGTTTGGTAGTATTTAGCTGCAATAACGTCGCATTTAGCATTCACCAGCACAATGATAATTCCATGTAGGTCAGCCTGTTCTATCCGTTTTACCTTTTCCGTTAATAAGTTACGATATAATACAGTATTGGTTGCCGTATCTTTTCCTCCTCTAAATTATTTCTGAAATGTAACCAAATGCTTCGCTTTTATCAGCACTACTCTTAAAAGAATGTGCGACAACGTAAATATACTATCCTGGATTACACATTATACAAAAGACGTTGGACAGTCCAAAACATATAAATTTCGATTAATCTGCACAAAAATGAAATATGCTGGACCGCAAATAAAATATTTAAATACTTTAAATAGTTTAAGAAACTCTCCCTTCCGTTTAGGCATATTACTTTTGATCATGCCATGCTTTTTATACCATTCCCACTGTTATTCGTATATTAAACTAAAGAAGTAGACATGAAGTCCTAAAATTAACTTAAGCCATTGTGCCCCACTAATTTACATTCTTCCTCAAACTTTGATTTGTGGCCGCGCTATAAAATGTGTCCACATTTTACATTTTGTATACAATAAACATAGTCCATTATCATAGTACATCCATTATTGTGTAAACTCCAGAAATACAGTTAGGCCTACTTTATTTTTATTACAGTAGGCCTATTTTTACTGTTGAAATCTAAAATAATAACAATAACAATAACAAATAAATAAATAAATAAATCATACTTGTTGTTTACATATCTGAGAGTATCTCAGAAAGAAAAAAAGACTTAAAACTTGGAGAGCACCACATTTTTGAGAGAACTTAAAATTAGACGCCATGCGCCTTTTCTTTGTATTGTTAGCAATAAACTCAATTTCGCATGATTTAGCAACCAAGACTCGGGGCCAATTGTGTCTATGGTGTAAGCAGCACAAATATTTGACAGGTGTTAAAGACTTACGAACAACGATGATTTACAAGCATGTCACATGGGTTTCAATGGGAATGCTTTTCATCGAGCTTCATGAGATGCAATTTGATAATAATTTTCCATTTTTTTAAATTCACTACTTATTCGCAGAGATTTTACGTCCAACATACAGTTATTGCTTTGAAAATCTCAGAAACAGTTAGTCACCATGACAAATGAATAAAATAATTCATAATTAAAACTGATGGGTGAGTATTCCTGTGTATTTTTATTTGAAAAAGAAATACATCAACATTTTAAATACATAAATACAAAAATTGTACAGTTACATTATAGCAAAAATAGAAAGTCACTATAGATGGTAAATGTCCACAGAATACATTTATTACAGCAATTGTAGTTGTAATAATACAAGAAGATACAATCGCTTCCCGGTGTCACGTTCTCCTGTCATGACCAATTTGCTCAGACTGTTCAGTTTCTAGGAACTACTTATGAATGTTTATATTTCATCAAATAGAATTTTATAAATCAACATGGACAAATTTACTCCAGAGCATCTTAGATAAATTATCATTGGCTTACCTTATTTTGCTGCGGACTTTTATACATTGAGAGATCTTAAATGTTATTACATTAGTTTGATACATTATGTTGCTACACAGCGATATACAATTAATAACTAATCATGAAACATTACCCCCTTTAAGTATTATTATATGTAAAAACTAGGCACATAAGTATTTAAAAGATATTTTGAACCTATAGCCAATGGCAGTGAAAAAATATCTTGTAAGATCGTATGCAAAGAAAAACACAACATTAATATTCCTTGTCGTTGTCCCTGCCCGCTAACGCTTTATATAAAATGAAACTGTAAGTCTTCGTAAGCGAAATTTTTCACATTTATTACTCCCAGTGATAACCATCTGTCACAAGAACAGTAATCTATTGTTCAGCTAAACCGACAGTTTAAAATGTTCTGTAATGGTTAGGGACGTATCCTGTCCTTGGAGCATAAGTTTCCACATTTACATGCAGTGTAATACTTTCGATTTCTCTTAACAATATTTGCCTTTTATTTCAGTTTAAAGGGAACAAGTTATGTAAAGAAAATTAAGTAACAGTGGTCGTCTGAGGGAAGGCCAACCCCTTTTGACCTTACTGTGCAGTGCGATAGTGCTATTATTAACTTTTATTCGTAAGTCTTTTTTGGCAATTGGTCTTGTTTATCTTCCGAACTTTAAATACGGCTGAGGTTCATCAGACATTGCGCCTCCCTAGGACAGAATAACATTCTTTACCAAACTAAATATTCCAAAAACATGAACAAAACCTGGAACGAACACCACTTGGCCTAAGTACGTATGGTCACATTTATAGTCAGTGACGCGGGACGATGAAAGAAACACTCGAACGTTCAAATGCACTAAAATTTGTCATACGCAGATGCACCTGCAGTTCTAGAGCATCTATTTGTCGATTTAGCCTCAGCTGGAGCGAAGTGAAAGATGGATGCTTGCAGTACTCACGGGCAAGAGAAAGGAATACAAGGGACGCCTCTCTCTCTCTCTCCAGTGCCGCGTCTCCGAGTCAGCAGCCGTTTAGCAATTTCATTGCCCGTGAACCGTGTCACGAATTAAAAATGAGGTTTTCAGAAATAAGCAGCCGATCAATTAAACAGTTAGTCCAGCCAATCGCTGGGGGATTTCTGGAACTAGTTTCTTCACGTTCTGGGAGCAATTATTCCAATGATGAATTCGGTCTCTCAGCCAACAAAACAGATCCGTGCTCTCCTGTAATTCCCACGATGTGAAAGGTATTACGGCATTCTAGCAGTACATAAGCACAAGAGGGAACCTTTCTTCAGTCATTATGTCAATTTCCTGTGAGTTGCAGGTGTTTAGCAGAGAGCTCGCCGCAGGTTTGTGGCTATGGGGTGGTTTAATGCCATTGACACGTGGGGAGGTGTAATCATTTTGAAAGGAATCCAGTCTAGAATGTTATTGTTTTGTCTGTAATATGATAGAATTATAAATGAACTTTGGCCTGCAACATTATATTTGCATATATTAAAATCTTCTACCTTTTATTGCCATCTAATGATTTGATTGACAATGTTTAACCATCAGTGTATCAGTGATTACCAAGCTGAGAGAAAATTCAATCCATATATATACATATAGAAGTGGAGAGTAACTTACAGAGTACCAATCAAAAACATTTGGACACACCTTTCTTTCTTTATTCCAAAATAGCAACATTCTCTAGAAAATAATAGTCTGATTCATTATTGAAAATGGCTGAAGTCACAAGTTGGTTCCCTCCATGAAAAAATTAACATTTTTTATGTTTAGGTTAGGTACAGATGGCAATCATTAAATGTGTATGGTGTGTTTGTGTGTATATGTACGTGTGTGTGTGTGAGAGAGAGAGAGAAAGAGAAAGGAGACATTTGGATGTAGAGCATCGTCAACAATATGCCCGTCACATATCTCTAGAGCTTTGCTGCTGCTCTGACAGACTGTGAGCTACTTGGACACAGAGACCATGATGCTCCTTTACACAGTATACAACACCACATGTTCACCAAATGCAGATATCCTTGTAAAAATAATGTTATTAGCCTTATGAATTTTGACAACAATTATTAGCAGTAGCCAAAGGAGTTCACATGGTGTTGCAGTGACCCTTCCTGAATTTGAGGAGCTGTACCCTGTCTGCCCCTTGCCCTCGTGCCTCTCTCTGCTGGCATCAGCTCCTCTGTGGAAACCTGCCCACAGTAGAGAGAGATCAACATGGCCTCATGGCAGGTATGACGCCCAAGCAGACATCGGTTGCCTGCAGTGAAGTTGCCTACAGGCCAGATTAGCAGAGTTTATCCTTCAAAGCACACTGTACCGCTTCCTCTTTTGTTTATTTCTTTCCTGAGGGAGAATATGAATGAAAATAACCACTCCTGTTTTAAACACTGGCCTGTGCATGGAACGAACATGTACAACAAAAAATTCAATGCCTGCCAAGTACCTTGAAAGGAGAGAGTCTGTAGAGAGTCTGTAGCATAATAGCAAACATGTCTGTGTGTAGACATAACTGGGAATTTGTTACAAGTGAGTTTACCCTAGTTGTTTTAAATAAAGAAATAGGGAAAAAAATAAGGGATTTGCTGATTAATTCCTTTTTCGAGTGATTTGAAAGTGATTATACTCCTGAAATGTAACTATGCATGAGACAATGGATAGACTGTGTAGTACTATATCTCTGCAGACGCAGACTGGGGAGACACTGTCAGACACAAAGCTCATACCCACTCTGCAACTCCTGCCATAACCTATCACCCAATCATTCCACTGACATGTCATTTCAGGCTGGAACACTTTGAACACAAATATTGTATATATAATATAAAAGCACAATATGATTTTCTTGCTCTGGGAATGAGGGATGAAGTATTCACTAGCTGACTTATGAAGAACTGTGTTGAAAACAAAGTCATGGGGTATAAAAGTCTTTGGTTCTGTTAAATCTACAGCTGAATTGTATATGAGTGTTGTCAAAACCACCCATAACGGATAGAAAAGGCATGACTGGGCAAAATATTTGAGGTATCTATTTCTTTATTGGATGATCTGAGCAATTGGCAATTTACAAGAGCACCATAACAAGATACATGTTGTGCATATACTATGAGCAAAAAGAACATACATCCGGAATGATGAACAAAGTGGTAAAGTGTCATGCTGACAAATGGTTAAGATATAATGAAACAATTAAAGATATCATATGCATATAGAGTACTTACATCAATTAGAAAATACAATGTAACCTTATCAATAGCAACAATATAGTGCTTAACAATGATCCTTAAGAGAAGAATAACCTTACATTACACATAAAGTAGGCAAAATGCCTTGCAGTGATCTATAACACTACATCAAATTTCTCTGAAGATATGGGTAGATAAGGTACCAGGAGTCAGACATAGGACACATCCTGTATTCTCAAAGTACTGTCTCAATAATTCAGTAAGATTCAGTAAGATTCCCATTGCAGCATGACAGCAATATTGAGAGAACATGACACATTGACGGGGCTCCCCACAGCGACAAAAGCAGAATGAGAATGCACAACTCAAAAAAGAAGGGAATCGAAGAATTCTGCATCGATGGAAATGATGGATGGACCAGTTGAGGTGCGCATGCACACTCTCTCCCTCACACACACGTGAACATGCCCATGATGTGTGTGATGTGTGGGAGTGGAGACGCCAGCGAGTCTGGGCCCAACTCAGGAGTATTGTTATTAGCATTTTCCCTGCCGCGTATTAAGCCGCAGCGAGGACACATCCCAGCGCTATGACTGGAGGGCTCTGCTTTGTTCTCCTCTGTAATGCAGACATAATTACAACCTTAAAGAGTGAGCGCCTACCGTCCCCCCCCCCCCCCCGTATCTTCACCCCACATCCCAACACACCCCTTGGCCCACTCTGTTATGGGTTTGGTGGTAGCATTGTGTAACAAAGTATCTCACAGGCTGGATGTCAACTCAGCAGCCTCTGTCTGCTCTGCGAGTTGATCACTCCATCCATCTCTCAATCCAGCCATTGATCTGTCAGCCTGTTGTATCCACTTGTCTGTACAATCACTGGCACTGGTAATACTTTCTTAAAAAAAAAACATAATTTCTTACTTTGTCCTGAATGTCAATGTCTTCCTTCCTTGAGAATTTTGTTCCTACTGCCATAATGTAAAATATGATTGTTCACTCCTTCTTGTGATTCATTTTCCAAATTTAGCAATAATATGTATTTTGCTAAATATTTCATATCAGAATGTCTACAAACTGAATTTGTTTTGCAAATCGTGGGTGTTTTTCAAAAAATCTATTTGTGTTTGTGCAAGGTTCATGCATCTTTCTATCTCAAATTCTCCATGTAGGTATCCCACTCTGCCCTGCTTAGATTCAGCTCAAAGGCCTTTTCTTAAGAGGCCATTGGGGCCTTGTAATAAAGTTTTGTGATTTTCATACTTCCAGTCATTTTTCTAAATGTGATTTAACAACATTTGAGCACATAATCATTTGTGGCTTTGTGCTGGTTCAATGGCCTGTGGGTCTGTGTGCTGTTGAGACTGGGCTGCCATCCAGCTCCAGCTGAAATCAGTTTGGTGGTGGAACCCAGCAGCCTTTGTGACCAAACACACATGGCAATACATAACCAAAATCAGCTGGTTACAACCAAATGACACATAACTTTCTGCCAACAGTTCTGTTGTATTCTCATATTGCTACAGCATCAAAGCAATGTTGAGAGAGATTTGTGTGTTACTGTAGGCTTGCAAAGGCCCTACAAGATTCAGGAATACAGGTAGGACAAAGCCGTTGCCTTGGTGCTCCAAGTCCCTGAAAAAGAATACAGACCTCAGTTGTCAGGGACAGGATCAAATGGTGGTCAGAGACAGGATCAAATCATCCCATACAATGCTGGATATTTGACGGGACCTGTTTAATGGTAAGGCTTGTCTGACTGTTGAATACAGGCATCCTGTTGCTGCATTAATCTTGACCTCACTTCTGTTTTTCTTGTTCACTGTATTTCTTTGACTCCCCTTGTTGTCGTTCTACCACTGCCTCGACAGGACAGGTCCAGCACAATGCCTTTCGAACACTGTCACTGGTCGCCATTCCCTGGACAGCCAGCATTTTGTCAGATCTCTTGTGCAGGGTTTTGTGTGAATGCACTAATTTGACTTGCCTGTTAGGAGAGACGAAGCTGGCGGATGGGGGAGGGGCTGCGCTACAGAATGTGGATACAGTTTTGAGTGGTTGCAATGCAGTCGGAATTTTACAGAAAAAAAAAAGGCACAGGGAAGGGGTCTCACAGATGTTTTAGGGCCTTGCTTGCAGAGGTTTTGTTCTCTGTTGAGACCAGGAGCTATGCTGGAGGCCACTGCTGGTGCACAGACAGACTAAGGACACAGCTACGGGCTCCTCCCTCAAAAAACCTCTTCCATATCTATGAACTGGCACCAAAAACATACCAAGGTCAGGCCCTGTGGCTTGAGGGACTTCAATATCCCCGTGGTCTTGTATCATGTGTCTGACATGAAAGGGTCTGTTTCAGTTAAAATATAGTCTTCAGTTTTGTTGCAACATTGCACTCATTTTGAAGTAACAAGATGTGTGCTTAAAATTGAGTCTGTAAAATAATTATTATTACTATTACTATCATTTATGAATCTGGGGTGGCACTGATATTGTATGATTCACAGCTGACCTTGTAGCTGGCTGTTAATGAAAGAGGGTGTTCCACAGTGTGCCAGAATTGCTGGGCTCAGAGTTCAAGGAAGGAACAGTCGTCATCATAAAAGCTGACTTTGGTCATATCTCATATTTTTGTATTTCCTGTGACACTTATGGTATGTCTTTTCTTTGCCCCCTAAACAATAGATGAAAAACAATATATCAAAAATGTTAGCATATGAAAAGGAATAATTAATATATGATGTGATTCAGCTGATTGATCAGCATACATTTTTTTCTTTCATCTTCTATATGCCATTGCAATTTTTTGCACTTTATGGGTTTGGGTATGCTTTTTGGGTATAGGGGGAGCAATTGTGATTATGAGCTATCAATGGTTTAGATTAAAACACACCAGTGGTTAAAACACATCATGCTTAATTCTTCTTCCACCACTCACCCATGCAGTAATGTAGATTTGAACATGCAACTCCAGTGACACTGACGCTGTGGTATTTCACCTCGTTATCTGAGAGAAGATAAAAGTGTCTTCACATCAGTTCCTTAATGATTTCTATGACGACGTCGACCTCATAGTCGTGGCCATCATCATGTGATGCTGCAGATTACACGTCAAAAGGCACCGGTGTCTTTATTAAATGGCTTATTGGATATATGGTCTGGGTTAAACTGACGCCGAGCTATTATTTACAAAAGATGCTGCCATTCCATCAAAGAAGTATCAGGTTCTAACCTTACATGTTAACAGGGGATTAAAACACAGTTTAGCCACTGGGCAAATAATCAGATGTAGGAATTGCTTGGGATTGCTTTTTTTATTTGCATCGTCGAATCGACAAATTAATCTTTTTTAAACTGAATAGGCTACAGCAAAGTGCCATACACTACCTCATATAGATGCATGTTGCCGTACATAAAATTTACATATTGGATCCTGTAAATATTTCTTTCTTCGAATATTTCTTTTTATACAGAAAACGTCAGGCTAAATGCAGATATCTTGTTCAAAATCTGTTCAAATACGAAAGTTCAAAAATCACGTTTTTAATACAACTGATGAACCTGAGATTTTTCGCGGAAAATTAAATTCAACCACTAGACACATTGCCATCTATAAGATAATATATCGCTTTACTGCAAGCTCCTTTTTTCTGCTACACCTGCACTGCTTGCTGTCTTGAGGTTCAGGCGCATGAGTCACTCACCCAAATACCCACTTTGTTTTGCCTTTTATTATACTGTCATCGAATATGTTTATTTTTGGTTACTTAAACAACAGTAATTAATCGCTGCCGACATTAGATTTAGGCCAAGCCCCTGCTTAATGGTCGTGTTCGGCAGAGCGTTTGCACCGACGATTTTAAGTAACCCATGGAAGGCCTCTGCCTCGCTTTGGAATTTCTCAAAGGGTAAATAAAGAGATTGATATTTCTGCCTGTTTTAAAATATTTTAATTTAGATCGCTGCCTATGTGAGGGGAATTGACCGGCAGGGGAACGTTTGGAGTCTCTAAAATGAACTGAATTGTCTTCACATGGTAAGGGTTGAGGCTAATTAGAGGCCTGCTCCCCATGCCATGATTTTTCAGCTGACATCGCGACATTGCGAGTTGTTCTCGTCAATACAATAACCTGACTTAAATTAAGGTCTCATTATTTGCTCTATGTTTTGTATTAGACTAATTGTGATATAGTTTCGCTTTTCTTTTACAATGTAGTGGTTTATGGAATAGATTTTGTGTTAAATAGGTGTCTTCTCCGAAGATCATGACCTTGAGTTTTCTGGAATTTGCAAATTTGTTTTCTTAAATGTTAATGTGTCTATTTAAAATTCACAAACATTGCAAAGTTGCACATTTAACCCCTTGGCCCTCCGCCACACATACCAAGAGTCACCAATCTGGTGAATTCCATTCCCAACACAACGTTTCTCTTTCCGCTATTAATTATTTCCCAGTGCGCATGTTTCCATCTGTTCTGTTTGTTTCTGGTTTACCACAAACAGAGTCAATGCGCTATGAATTAACAACAATTATTCAGTAAACGTCTCGGACTTTAATGGTTAATGACTCCCCTCGGCACTGTAAAACATGCGTAAATTAATGCATTCCGGCTACCATCGGTAATGTCTGTCTAATCAGAGTTAGAGAGATTTAGACGTCTGTCTTATATGCTTCGAGGAAGATCTTGTGCTGATATTAACCTTTTCTCTCCATAAAATGAGAGTGGCGAATAAATTTATTTATCATGTATTATAAATAATGCACTTGTCATGACTCTCATGTATTCTATAGTTATTTCTTATACATCATATTGTAATCCCATACGAACCTGGCAGTAAGCAATGCAGGCGTAAGTAGGTCTTGTAGTTATCGTTCTATCGTTCTGCATTGCCATGGTTATTAGAATGACCTTTATGGAAAAAAAACGCACACGTTAGTATTAGATGTCACATGCTCGTTATGTCGTTATTTGACGATTTGGCTTAAATGCTCAAGTAATCACATTGTAGGGTAATGAGCTTGAATAAATCATGTACAAAGATATGATAGAAACATAGATACATTTACCATACATATAATCTGTGACCACAAACAATCCTCTGATTTTTACAGATGTTAATGGATTAAACATTGATTGTACCTGTTCATGTCTATTAAAGTCAATTGAACGTTTTCGATGTAGCCTATTCTTTCAACAATTTACATATACCTAGATGATAAATGTAGACTTATCTGCACGAGTATAGAACACAAACATTTTAACATCGATTTATATGTGTTCTTAAAATAAAATATCACTTTTGTTATAATTCTCTAAAGATGACTGTATCCCTTACCGGACAAGTGTAGATGACATTATCCTCATCAAATTTGCTTGATTGAAGCATTTTTTACTTAAACAACCGCATATTGTCCCATGGGTACAAATTAACAGTAAATGTGGCATACCTAAAAATTGTGTTTGGTATACCATGTGTCTTCTCACATCATTTGGGTTGACTGCAACATCAATTTATACTGCAGTTTGAACAGTTGCCTTGTGTTAGCTCCTTCTCTGGGTATCTCCGGCGCGTCATTGTTCATGTTTGTTTTTAGAGACTTATGTGGACATTAAGAAAAGATGCGGCGAAGAGTGTAGAAATAATCATATAAAACGATATTTTGCTATTTTGTTACAGAATATTTTACTTGTAAACGAGATTAAGAAGCAATACTATTGTTTTGATTTGTCTTTCTATGTATAAAAACCGTTGCACTTAAATTAAGTTTCTCCGTTGTTGCGTTGTCACACAATGTCTGGCTAGTGAGAGTGTTTCCTGTTTCCCAGCTGTTTTGGCCACTTTTTATTAGTATGCCTGGTCGAAGTATGGAGATGAAACCAGTTATCGTAACTTGACTAACGTCGAATCTTACTTGTGGGGTGTGAAATTACAATGGCTACACCCACTAAAGTTTTCACAATCAACTACATGCACAAATGCTGTATGCAGAAACATTGTAATAGTATGAAATACAATATATCAAAAGAGCAGGGCCATGAGCAAAAACAAAGTCAATCAATCGTGATACTTTCTTCAAAGAGTTCAGTTTCACAGGCTGATAAGTGTATTATAATCACCATTTGCTTTGCGCAGTACAGTAATGAAACATGGCGCTGTAATAACAGGACAGTGCGTATGAAACATAACAGCCCACACAAATATAATGTCTTAAATTTTTATATGATTCATATGGCTATCTTGTCTCTAATTGCTGGACGGATCTTGCTTTTACATACACACGCTAACTGCTCGATGCAGGCAGCCTGTGTCACTGCTCCTCGCTCTACGTTCAGAAGTGCACATTCATCACTTATCTTGAACATAAATTACATTTGTATGACGATTTAGACCTTTCACTTGAATATAAATGTGACATTTTAAAACGTTTTAAAGAACGCTACTTGTTTGCTACTTGCCAACAGCTACAACATTCCATTAGAGTTTCCTTTGGAGCCTATTAGTTATGCATACACTACGCTCTCATACACTGCTACACACACACACACACACACACACACACACATTTTATATATAGCCTACATATATACACACACACACGTATATATGTATGATATATGAATGGTCTGTCATAGTTAAATAGCATGTTTGAGAAATAATCCGCTACATAACATGATGTGTGACGTTTTGAATTACAGCGATTGCCTTATATTATATTTTCATTTATATGTTTTATTAAATTATCATTTATATATTTATATACATATATTTATATATATATCTAACGCTATTTAAAATTTTGAGAACAGAAGTCCCCTACTGTTTTGCACGTGGAACAATATAAAATGAGCAACGAACTCGTAAAAAAATTAATATTTTTTCATATGTCTAGATAGTTTGACCTGTGTTTAGCTATATCGTTTGAATCGTTCCGTTCAGTATTTCATGTCTATTTGTTGAAGGAATATCTCTGTCTGAATGTGAAATAATAAAATTACCATTTTATGAAAAAAGTCTTTATGTGAAGCATTGTTTATTAAATCGTTTGATCCCTCAAAGTGCACTACATTAAGAGCTGAAAGGCAGCTTTCATTAACGTATGTTAATCAACTTAATTAGGCTTGCCCTTGGGGTCGAGTGACATAGTGTATCCTCACAACCAATCAGCGAGCTTGGTAGTGGAAGGCATGTGAGGTTGTGACACATCGGATCCATATGTATGAAGTGTCCTCAGAAATTGCGAACTTTTCCCATGATTTGAATGAGATTACCTCCTAAAGTCTGATTAAGTCCACACACTTCATTTTCCAAGGATCTGGAAATATATTTTCAACTCTTGGAAATACTCTGATCCCGCTGCGCTTTTTTGTTCTTGGCGTTAATTTTAGGGATGGATCCGATTCGTCTTCTCTCTCACTAGCGGTGATTACTTTATGCAGTCCTCTGTAATCCGTCGTTTTTATGGACTCCTCGATCAATGATGACTATGAGTTCAATGTCTGATAGTTTGATTGCTTCAGACCCCTCTAAATCGGCGTTTTTAGAAATTGGTCACGGGCTGCCCACGCATTCTCAGCACTCCCCCGGACTGTCTCACAACCACTACCCCGTTCATGGCTTACATACTGGCGGACACTCGCAGCACGACAACCCCTTCTCTTCGTCGGCGTCCTCGTACGGGCGCTCGCTGGGGTACCCCTACTCAAGCACGGTAAGCACTCCCCACCCGAGTGCCTACCTGTCCTACCAGCACAATAGCCACAGCAGCACTTTCGGACATACAAGAATAGAGGACACAGGTATGTCTCATGCATTTGAAGGGGTTAATATGTTGCATTAAAATGGGCTATATCTTCCTCAGCAGTGGTAACGTTACCTCATGTAATTGTAATCAACACTAAGAACTTAAACTGGAAAAGTAACACTTTACCGTTTTGCTTTCACTGGTTAAAATCTTCTGTTTGCACTTAGGATTGGTATATTAATTTTAGAAACAGTATTCATTAATGATCACCGATCGTTCATTAATGGTCGCAGACAATAACACGAAAGCATGACATTTATTGCAGGATTTTGTTTTTTGTCACGTAAATCACTACCGCACCAAATGAAAATAACAGCAGATTTTCAAAAGTGTCTTTAACCGCGTAACCATGTAAGATAAATATGTAATACGAATGACATAATCCACAAACTTTGTTTATAGAAACTGAATTATAAATTTCAATTTAAAAATGCAAATTCTGGGGACCTTCTTTTAAAGGATTTTACCCCGCAACAACGCTAAATCCTTTATGCGTGTTTCTTTACTTGTACCCCGACAGTGAAATTTATTTTTACAAAACAAATGAGTAGTTACATGGCATTGATTGTATTGCATTTATAAAACGTTTAATAAGTCTCCTAACCATAAAACCAATATAAAACGTCGCGATTACAACATACACGTCATTTAAATATAGCGTATAGTCAGTTAAAGCAGTGAAGACATTTTTCTTCTGAAGCTTTTGGCATTGATTATTATTTCTATGTTTTTTGTTAATGCGAGCGCCCATGACAAAACAATTGTTTTTTTTTTAGTGTTGGATGTTAAGAGAACTGCCGGCTACATTTGGACTTTCCTGTTTTATTGTTTTATATGTGCCATTTATTTACGAAATGTACATCTTACAATTTGAATTTAAAAGCAACGTTGATAAATACTGAGTGGTGGAGTTGAGGCGTGTCCTCTGGTAGAACTGGTCGTGCTTCTAACTGCAGCGGTGTGGGTCAGCAGCTGAAAAGCCCTACAGTTACTACTCAAGTGTGGGTTCTTAAAATATGCACATGAACTTCTGAGGCGAGGGAACCGAGCCACATATTAGCTCATCTGAGTATTCAAGGTTTTGACTGGTTTCCCGCAAAAAGCAGGGCCATATAAAATCATACAAACTAAAAACCACATATCAAATTTAATTTACGCAATATTTACAAGATAAAATATTTTACTGTGATATTTTATTAGAAACTGGTTCAGTGAATTATATAGAGATAATTGAGTCGATATTGCCGATAATAATGTGTACTATTGCAGTGCTTAGACGAAACTGCGAAAAATAATATCAAGCAAAGCAAATAATAATCAAAACAAATGGGCCAGAATCAAGGCCTACCACAATTATGTGACCGTATATGATTTTGATGATGAAGATTATTATTATTATTATTATTATTATTAGTAGTAGTAGTAGTAGTAGTAGCAAGATGATGATGATGATGATGATGATGATGACACTCACCACCAGTGGTATCAGTTAAGGCAAAGGGAGTGATTTTGTTGATACTGTTAGGTCTTAACTCAGTTGAAAACTCTTACTTTGTCATTATGCGATTCTCAATCACCTGCAAAGCGCAAAGCATTAATCCCCCGTGTCGAGTAGAAAGGGAGCCATTGTGCCCTTTACTTCTGCACAAATCTTAATGAACAATAGAGACATTTGTTGGAGAGTCGGCTATTGTACCTGCTTTGATAAGGACACGCAGTAGGTTCTGGTGGACGGCAGGTATCTGGTAACTTTTAAGGTTTCGGGTCTGTGACGAAGTAAAATATATAAAAAGGCTTGAATACAAAAATAATTTTTGTATTTGTATTCAGTGTAATTGCATTGCTTAAGAATACAAGGCACGCTTATTTAGTGTTTATCACGGGACATTATTTTATGTATACCCTATGTTTATCTCTGTGTATATTACCATTATGATGAGAGAGGAAGAAGTTTGACAGTTGTTTGAAGCCACGTCTGGGGTGTTCGTACAAAGTATGAATAACAGGCTTCTCTTGCGCAGCAACCATTTCGTCTTGAACTTCAGCCTCTTAATTTTAGTACATTTAGGCTAAGCTGTGGAAAAGCAAAAAACAACAACGTGATGTAGTATATTTGCCAAATACAACGCGGATTGCAATAATAATAATAATAATAATAATAATAATAATAATAATAATAATAATAATAATGATTTGTGTAGTAGTAGCAGTAGTAGTAAGGGTAGTAGTAATTAGTGTTATTGTTGTTGATGTAATTTCAGTTAGTTCATGTAGGTGTTATCACACAATTTGCTTTTCAAAGTAAGTCATTATTAAGAGTGATTACAGGGTGAATCCTCCTGATGTAAACAACTTCTGCTCTAGTGTCTGCATGCAAACCAAGCCATGTCAGACTTAAAATCGTGAAAGTACAAAAACAGACCACATACAAGGAAGAAAAATTGATTTGCTATATGCTGAGTAATTTAAAACGTTGTATGATATGAGACGTAACGTTTTGACGATGTTTGAATGTTTGACGACCTTTGAATTATCTAAAATAGAAAACCTGTAAAATAGATCACTCATTTACAAGGATACTTTGAAGGGTGTGGCAAATAATTTAATGTACTGTAATGTAATTTAATTTGGCTAAACCCAATTGAATCGAAGAATAAAACACAGCAGCTGTTACCGTTGATGTATTTTCGCCTAGAAAAATATGCTATGATAAAATGTGGCCACATATCATGTGGCTCTTTAACAGGGCACAAATGTTCCCTGTTTTATTGCGATACGGACTATCTTGTGGTGATTTTACCGAAGACCATATATATAATGTTGGACTCGCCAACGTACAATGTAACCAAAACCGATGTGAACCGTTTTTTTTTTTTTCCAGGAGTGTTATTATTTTTAGGACTGATTGTCATAACGTGTCTCATGTTCCTGTTTTGAAGATCACGAGAAGCCAACAGTCATTGAGAATGGAGAAATACGGTTGAACGGCAAAGGCAAGAAGATCCGAAAACCCCGAACCATCTATTCTAGTTTACAGCTGCAGGCCCTGAACCAGAGGTTCCAGCAAACCCAGTACCTCGCGCTGCCTGAGCGCGCAGACTTGGCGGCTAAACTAGGCCTGACCCAAACACAGGTAAATATTAAGCCGTTTTCGTCAGCTGTGGCCTACTGTCATGTGAAAATTGGTTGGATACTATGGTAAACGATTTTCTTCATTTTCTAGTGCTATGTTAACGATGGTTTTGTAGATGCCCTTGATTTCACTTGAACACTCGAAAAAGAGTTCAAAAGGATGTTAAAATGCGAATTCGTGACAGTTGAACTTTTAACTACGGTTTGCTAAATGTTTATTCCTCCATGTCAAAATAACTAAAACATTTTGACATATAGCCATAAAGGCACATATTTCCCAGTGCATTGTGTTCACAATGCCAAAAACGATATCACAGTGCCACAAAATAAACGACCTTTCCATGTGCTCCTATGCGTTTGAATTAATAAGTGTTCTTCTGGGTCTGCAATTTATAACCGCGCAGCCTACCAAGACAAAAGAAATAGATGTAAACTGTTTTTCTCAGAGATCCAGATGACATTTCCTTGAGTTTAATAAAATTTGATAAACTTGTTGGAATTTGATTAAATGAAAAGGCAGTCTGCACCACGTGAACTATATAAACTATAAGACTGGGTTTTTTCAATCATTTTGGGGACAAGAATTTTGTGGACATGATGTTGTGTTTTTCAAAACACAACATATATAATTTTCACTTTTTGTGAGAAAGGAGAAAGACATGAGTGGGCAACGCTACCATGTAATTTAGTTTTAGTGATTAAAAATTGTATGCCTTGATGTCAGTGTCTGTGTGTTAATTCACTCAAACCCACCTTCACGATATTGTCATTTTCTACACATTTCTATTGGAATTTGTGGCATGTCTTGTCTGCTTGTGAAAGATTTACAGATTGGCTTTTAAAATCAGTCCATACATTTAAACACAAAACAAAAATAGATAACTTTTAAAAGTGGAATGTCTGATGTCAGTCCATAATCATTAATACAATTCTACCACATGGTCTATATATAATGCACTTTTGTTAATATTTGATGGTGAGCAGTATGTGATTTGGTGGAATGGTGTGTTATATCTCTCTTGGCAGTGAAACAAGAGTATAGAGTGTAATACCATACTGTATTACAGGTTCTCTATTCAGCTTGTCTTATCTCCTAATTATTTACTCAATGCTGTTTGCCTGTTTACCTTAATGATGTTTCAGCATCATTAAGGTAAACTCCTCAAGTGACTGCTCTTGTTTCCTAAGCTTTTAAGCTGTGTTCCAGGGGAATTTGGGCTTAATTGATTCACTCTTTCACTTAAGCACAGTCATGTCTGTATCTCCCAAGTTACCGACAGCAAGCGTGGAGTAACTACATCAGCCATCTTTATTGTGTATTACCATTGCAAATGTTGGTGACAAGTCATGTCAACATTTTAAGAAGCACTTCAGCGCTCACCTCAAAATATTTTCAGCAAGACAGATAGCTTCTTTGAGTATTCTTTTTTTAACTTTTTCATATTATATATTGTATTGACTTATTTCACTCAGTGAGTTCACTGAGAACCATTTTTTTCACACAGCCTGAGTACTCATGTCAAAAATTTAATGAATTGGCTAACGAAGAAACACTTTTGGTAGTGTGGTGGGAATATGGTGCATGATGTAGGATTAATTAAAACAAATGGACATTAGCGCAATGACCTCTGAACAGTGTGAACAGGGAGATTTTGCTACAAAGGCCCCACCATCGCCTTGTTTGGGCCAGAAAAGTACTCCCAGTGCCAGTCGATTGTACAACTCTATCTTTGAAATGGGGCTGAAGGAATGGGGTCTCCATCTTAAACAGGGATGATGAGCAGAAAAAAAAACAGTACAAAGAAGAGACGTGTTGCTCTCTATCACCCCTTTCCAGTGCTGAGGCAGTGTATCTCAGAGTTTTTTTTTACTTTTATTCATTTGAACTCTATCTCCAGTCCTTATATAGACTTTGTCACACTGTAGATGTGGAATACAGCTCACTCTTTTTAGATACTGTACAGGCAATAAAAATTCAAGGGGAAGAATGTTGGCAGTTCCTGTAAGGTGCCATTTGCTGAATGATTAGCTCATGGCACACTGATGCAGCACTGTAGATGACACTCACTAAATGCTTACCCACCCACCTCCACCTGCTTGTATGAGGCTGTACTGTACTTACCGAATACCTAAATTCATAAATCTGATATTCAGCAATTAAGAAGAGTACCGTTAAATTTCAATAGCCAGCGATTGCACTTGGGAAACTACTATTATTCAGCATTGTTTTTTGCTTTATTGAAGATTGTGTTTTTTATAAGGCTTTATATGTTGGTAAATTGGTCTCACGTAATACAACAGCTAATTTAATAGCTACATTGTTTAGTAACAACAGATCTTAAATTGATGAAAATCTCTTGCTGAGAGTGCTTATAAAGTTGACTTTCCCTCATCAAAAGGCATTTGAAAATTTTGTTTTAACTTAACACCAGCTCTGGGGCAAGTGGCAGTCATCAATAAACAGCTGCCTCTTAATCGAGGTGGAGTGAAGTATTGCTTGTGGTGAATGTGAGGTTTCACTACAGACATTTTACTCTATACAATTGTGATTTGGTCTTATGTTTTCCTACACTGTTACTACTGTGTTACATTCACATTGTGGCAAGTGTTTAAAAAGTATTCATGGTTTTCTGGCTGCATGGCAGAGGCGAGAGATTGAGTGCATATTGCTGCTAGTCTAGGATTTCTATGGAATTATGTGTGTGGCTTACTGAGACAGCAGTGTTCTCTGGTCCCTTTATGGCCTTGTTCTGTTCGATTTAAGGCACTGTTTTGGTTGTTTTAAAGCACTTTTTGAAACCAGTGGCATCTTGTCAAAGGGGATTCATGGTCATTCGTGGTCATACCAAGTGGTGGAGCAATATGGTGGCGCATCACAAACTTTTTTCGAATCCTTAAAATTTTGTGCTGAACACATGCACACGCACACACACACACACACACACACACACACACAATCTAAGTACGCACATGCACACCCTTGTCCTCATGCACAAACACCCATTCAGAGTTGCATTATTTCAAGTTTGCCAGTCATTAACAGAGAAGAAGCACACAAACAACATGCTAGCAAATGTGCACGCAGACAGGAAACACATATGCACTCACTTGCTTCATGCCATGCCTGTGGTTGTAGGTCAGTCTGTTCCTCCAAATGAGGGATGAGAAAAGCACAGCTCTTTCCATGTGCCACTGTGTTCACCTCACCCTCAAAATGACCAGCAAAATCCATCTACAGCCGTCTACACCGTAGATCTACCAGTGCAGTACCTAAGTTGTGACTTAAACCTTCATAGAACCTATCCATTTTGACACGCACAATGCTGTGCATTGTTTTTCCTTACTTACACCTTTTAATGTATGGATTTGATGTAACATGCTGCTAATGCTTGGCTGGGCTGCCTTATATGTGTAAAAAGGCAATCCATTGATGACTTGCATGTTCTGTGCCTCTAGATCCCATTTTCTGGTTTACTTTTAGGGGACTTTAAAAAAATACCAGGCAGTAACTACTATGAGAAAATAAAACCAAGTGAAAGTGCACCAGTACTTTATAAACAGCCTTTGAAATGCCTTAATGGACAAAATTTTAGTAACAAGAGACTTTTAGTAATACATTTCAGCAAATACCTTTTTTATTATTCTTACGCAACATTTCAATGACAAGCTGAACCCTTATACTTTTAAAACATGATTCCACATAAGAACAAAACCCATTTATTGCAATCTGCATGTTATATTTGCGGTAAGATTGCTTACAGTGCATTTAATTGCTGTATTTGTGGCAATATGGATTTTCACATATTTCACAGATTTAGACAAATGAATACTGTTCCCATCTTGGGTGCCATGCAATCAATAGTCATGGTCTTTTGCAGATAAAAGTGGGTTTGTTGATTATTTTTAATTTAGTGTTGTGTAAGATATTATTGCTCAACAGGCCTTGTTTGGAATTTATAAAGGAAAATTTGCATTTTAGATATTTTGCATTTCATGTCAGATGACATCAATAACAAATGCAGTTCTGTACACTACATTCTAAAGTGGAAAAATGTTATGGATGGTGCGCAAAGGAAATGCATTCAGTTATTTTGTAATTATAGTGAATTGCAAAGGTAACATTTCAGTTTGTATCCAGTCCTACAGCATTTTTAAGTTTGCCCTTTAGCCATGAATAACAAATTGAAGAGGATGTTTTCTTAAACTTGCATTATGAGTTTTTTATCAATGTAATTGACAAAAATATTGTGTAAACACTGTGAAAAGTAACACTTGTATAAAGACTTTTTGTCATACAATGTTCAGCGAGGTAGAATTAGACCTCTAGACACTTTGTACGTTTCCAAATTTACCATGTGATCCAATACAACAGCTACTTCAGATGACCCACTGGCTCCAGTTTAGCTCATGTCCATATATGTTTTACACCTATATGAAAAAATGAGGAATCCAGAAGAACTTTTTCAACATTCATATTTGAGGCCCATGATTCTGACGCTGAATTGCAGGGAAGTCAAGGTTTGGCCCAGAAGCCTAGAAACTGAAGGGAACAGTCAGTGCCGTAAGCAAAATAACCACCCCTCTGTTTGTGAGCTCAAACACTGCACAGTTGTGACCGAAGTGTACATGGGGTGCTCAATGTACCGTTATTCTCACGAAAAAAAAGTGTATCTGCTGTTTCCAAGGATCTCAGACACGCACCAGTCAAACTGCACGTAGCCCCTGTCTCTTTTTCAGTTTCTCAGAAATTGAAATGATGGAATTTCAAATTCAAATTCCCGGTTAGATGTTCCAAGGCTGATAGCTGTGTTTATTTTGTGGAAGCAAAGGCAGTGTTTTGTCACCTCCACCTTCAGGTCCCATCATACTTCCAATTAGGCTTGACCTCCAAGAAAATGCAGAGGACTGCAGAGATAGGATGATATTGGCCCGTCTCTCTACAGCAGTTGTTACACAGAGGACATTGCCTGCCTCAGATTAGAAAACTTTTTTTAACCAATGGTGATTGCATATATTTCCTGGAGGTGTCCTCTTAAAGTATGATTTTGGCCTTGCTACCAAAACCGATAATTACAGCCGACTAAAGCACGTTATTGAAAAAGATGCATGTGCATGTTTGTTTTTCTTTTACTCAGATTTAATTTTACACCCCAGATGATGTGATGGTGTCAGTTTGAAGAATACAAATGTCCATCCGCCGAGTTCAGATTCCATTCCACACACTATGTGTTTCATCCTTTCCTCCCTTGCTTTAGAACTGTTTCAAAAGGTATACATGTACAAATTTTAACCGATTTTTTCTTTCATGGTTAGTCATAGAAATGTTATTTCAACCAATATTGATCAGAATGTCTCTTGGTTTCCCATTACATATGCCTAACTAACAGCTAATAAACACAAAAAACAAAGTCGATCCTACAAACATATTACAGCATATGACATCTTCCTCTAAGAAGGAATCATACCAGAAAAAAAAAATCCCAGTTCAAATGATAGGAAAAATAGGACAATATTAAACAAGGCAAGCATTTTCCATCCATGGACCTATAAATGCAAATGAAGGCCTAATAAACAAGTGGCACACGACAGATGCTTTTGCCGAGACTCTCCCCACATGTCTCATAATCAGAAAAGGGACCATCAGTGGGTCTCAACCACAAAAGTGTTCCTTTATTTTATATGGAGAAGTTTAGAGTGATTACTCCACTCCACAAAGGCACTGCGTCAGCAGAATGAAGATGAAATGAAAGAAAAGGGGTTGTTATAACTCATATATTCAGAAAAAGTTAATTAGTATTTTAATTGCCAGTGATATTTGTCATAAAAATATATGAGAGGAGTAACTTTTTTGGAATTCTGTCATCGTCTGTTTTAGTAGTTAGCCTATGTGTGAAAATGTTTGGAAACCTGTTATAATGCCACACAATTTGACTTTTCAAGATGAAAGCTCTGCACAATGCCTTCATCTAGATATCATTTTAGAATATTTTTTATTGGTTTGGGCTCTGCAGTTACTTAAGTGCACTTCATATTAAAATATATTTACATTTTTCCTATTGTTTTGAGTACAGAGAACGCCCACAAATGAAACCAAATCAATCTGGCCTTCAGTCTTGTTTACAGCATTGTTTCTTGGCAAGCTGCTGGAGACTTATTTATTCTGCAGTATTTTACGATCTGATTGTTGTTGTGAGACCCATGCATCATTGCCCCAGTGAAAAATGTGGAATAAAACAATGGCTGTGTGCACAATAAGGCTGAACCCACAAACCTGGCACACACCTTCAGTCCCGACGAGACCTGTTTATGAAAGTGTCTCAAAATTCAGTAACAGAATAGGATGTTGTAGGTGGTATAGGAGTAATCCAACCGTGAGAAAGTTTGCTTTAATTGGAACAATATCATACAGGGACCTTTGAAGTGCAGGCCTAGAATTTCCTTTGAAATTGTGTTATGGTCAATAGTATCTATGACTGATTGCTGTTTAAGAGAAAATGAAACAAATATAACACAGGATATACATTATTCTTCATTTTTGTTAATTTAAAAATAAAAATATTTATGATAAATATTAATAGATGATTAATTGATTAATGTTATTATTTGGCTGCTGGGCTTATTCTTAGTTGTCTACAGCATTGACTTTTTGGTCCACATTTTTTGATTAAGGTGAAGATATGGTTTCAAAACAAGCGCTCCAAGTACAAGAAGATAATGAAGCACGGCACAAGCGGTCCGGAAGGAGAGCTTCTGCACACCACCTCGTCCATCTCGCCTTGTTCGCCAGGACTGCCGCAACTATGGGACGTGTCAATGGCTAACAAAGGAGCACCCATGCACTCAAGCGGCTACATGAACAATTTCGGACACTGGTACCCCACCCATCACCAGGATACGATGTCGAGACCTCAGATGATGTGATAGTATCATGTCAGTTTTAACAGTGCAGACGTCCATCCACCGACTTCGGACTCAGACCACGCACTATACCTTTCATCCTTTCCTCCCTTGCTTTAGAACTGTTTCAAAAGGTATAGGCTACGTGTACAAATTTTAATCGATTTTTTCTTTCATAGTTGTGAGTAAAATGTGCCTTTTAATGCGGCGTATCATTAAAAGAGACACGTTTCGTGTAAATGTTGAGTAAATGTTTTTGTTTTTTGTTTGAAATGTATAGGACTATTTTGTTGTTGCTTTAAATGACATACTCGGGTAGGAAAAGAGACTCCAAAGGCATATATTGTGTTAACCCTACCGCGGATTTCGAATGGCGGGGCATTTTCGGCTGTTATTTCAACTGCAGTTGTGTGATCACCCTCCTGCAGATTTTCGGGAAATATGAAGTCTTTTGTCGTGTGATAATCTGAAAAATACGATGATTAAGCAAAAAACTGATTTAGCAAATAAACACACGAATTGTTTGAAAATATGTCTTCGATCGTTATTTCAGAAGCTGTTATTAGTTCAATTAAGCTTTGTTTTTGGACCTAATACTTAGTCTAAGGCTGTTATATTCTGGAGAGGTGGGGGTCTCCGCCATTACTTATTCATTTGAATGCAGAATCTTCATTGTCGTCATTTCAACCAATATTGATCAGAATGTCTGTTTGTTTCCCATTATATTTGGTTAAGTAACAACTAATAAACACCAGAAAACAAAGTCAATTCTTCAAACACATTACAACATATAAAATTCAAACTAAACACAAAATATCCAGCTGTATATGTAGTCATAAATATTGCACGACTATTTCATGCTTAATCCGCCGTAGATAGGAAAATTACCAGGTTATTCTCATGCTCGCACGTTTAAAACACTCTTGATGTAATGTAAGGGAAATGAATTTTCTTGTTCAGTGAGTTTATGTGCCAATGTGGAAAACACGCACACGTCTCCCAATCGCACGCAAAATATCAGTCTCATAGCCTGATTCCCGTATGGTCTTTCTGTGATTGTATCTTTACGAATTGCTAATGCGACAGCTACACTACTAGATATTAATAGACATGGTGCTATTACTATAGTGAGAGTATGCATGCACAAAACTGAATAAGAAAATAAGATAATAACGAGATAAAGAAGTCGCCCAGCAAATGTCCTTGTCATTTAGAGCAAGGTCACCATTTAAAACAGCCTGCTTGACAATTCATTCGAGAAAAAGCACGTCAGCGCCGAACAATTAGTAAAACTCATTCCTTGGCCAGTTATGTCAGGCTGTTGTTGGACAGGAAATAAGCAGGTGTACGTGTAAATTGTGTATGTATCGTCTCACAAACGATCACATTTGAAGGATATTGTTGCATTTTTATCATAGGCGTAGACGGAAATGTTATTTATGTAAAACCAATATATAATCATGAACTCATTTTATTTTTGCACAGAACCAGATTTCAGAATGAATTTTTAAACTTGTTTTGAATTGGAATTATTTGATCAGATTTTTTATCCGTCAATTAACATACAATGATTAAACTATTGATGACATACAACGAGTATTGCTATATTAAATATATTCGCGTAAAATGTTTCGCTGGATGAGCTCTGCATTATTATTATTTTTTCCTCTTTACGATCCTGTAGTCCATTTACATGTAGACTAGTATCTCAAACGTTATCAATCAAGTCGACAGTATTACAATTTTTATTATCCTTGCGGCTCCTTATACTAGGCCTACTACTAATAATAATAATAGCCTAATAATAATAAAAATAATAATAATAATAACAATAATAATAATACACAATGATTACTTATTAACGATTATCAGTACTAATATTCATTAATATTATATGTGTTTTATCCGTTGATTAGCCTGCTCGTTCATGCTCGTCTTTCCCTGCAATATAAGTCCGTATTTAAGAACACAGTAGTCAACTTTTTGATGTTTTTATCCTACTGTAATTACTAATCCTTTACATTTAAGGAATAACACAGTCATCGTCATCATAATGATCCCAATCATCGTTGTAAATATATTCGATAAACCCCTGACTTATTGCTAAATATTACCTTTAAAAACATTATCTTAAAATAATTTAGCACCTAGTGGACAGAATAGACAATCGTACCCTGTAAACAATCAAGACGATAGGACAGCGAACGGAAATTCCACCGAAAGTCACCCACAGTTTTTCCCCAAACATATGTTTATTAATGATGGATTCGCAGAAGAAAACATGCCGATCAGATATTGTTTACGAGCGGAATTAGTTCCAAAAACACAAAACAACGCCTCAGTGCCCTTTTATTGCCAATCTCTCGGCCTCAGTTATAACAGAGAGATGATCGAATATACCATCACGACGATCTGTTACAGCAGTTAAAAGCTGGGCAGAGAAGCTGTTGAATTTTCCCTTTGAGGTGCAAAGTGCAGAACAATGGTCAAATTCACTGTGAAGAGGTCAGATCCACTATCCCTAAAACCTGGACATGCAAAGAGACAGTATTTTAAGAATCTTGAATTCTTTATGAAATGGGCTCACCAATTAAGGCAATTTCGACCATAGTTTATTAAATAATGCGTTCATTCCAGCTAAATATTTACAAGTAATTTACAGCCTACAAAATGTCTTTCTTAATATAAGTTTGAAAGAAGTCTGTGCAGCCATATTGGAATACAGACACAGAGAAGACATGGTGCATCTACCCAGATCGATCGGTCCAATTAGACTAAATTACTTGCAGGTGTAATACACAAAGAACGGCAAGAAGTGAGTAGGAAATGTGTGAAACACTGCCAGATACACAAGGATACGTCGGTGAATTAGCACAATGCAATGTTGTTGTTGTTTTTTTTTAAGACTGCTCTTCGGCAGCATCTGTGAATTCTCTAAAATTATAAGAATATTGTATGAATAACCGTTACAACTTGGTAACATTCCTCCCAACTGAAAAATACAGCTGACTTTTATTTTATACTGTCGATACAAACAGAAAGAATGAATTATGATTAGTTCGTGCCTGATGTAGGCCTACAGCTGAAGTTAGAGAAGATGCTTCAATTAGGATACTTTTAAAAATTATATTTTATTAATTATAAAGTAGAATAAAATGTATTAATATATAAAATGTTTATCAATTTGATTAGATGATTTGATTGTATTATTTCTTGTTTGATTAAAAGGCGCTAGCGTCGAGTCTGGTGAAATCTTAGCCAAAAGGTATTTCCACTTCCACTCGCCATAATAAAGTAATAAATTACTACAATATTCAACCGCGAAGTACTGTCTGAAGTTTAATCATGAAGACCGAGATATTTGCTTTTAAATAGAACCGCTTCGAGATGATACAGATTCAATGTAGTATAAACTGCGAGACAGATCAATGATAAATTAAATGTATTTTCAAAAAGAACAGAGAGTATTTGCATTTCATCACTTTACTACACTGCGACAAATAAAGTTGGGTGCTTAATCAAAATGTATGTACTTGATTATTTTTAACTACTTCCAGTTAAAACCCTGCGTCTTCGAAATTCATAGGCGTTTCATAATATTCCATTAAATCCGCATAAAACTTATATACTTACACACACACACACACACACACATATATATATATATACTTGAAAAAGTATTCAGCCCTGTTTTCACAATTTATTGTCTCAGATTTAAAATATATCGAAGTAAGATTTTTTCCCAGTTGGTCTACACAGTATTGTACATCATCAAAGGAAACATCCAAAACCTTTCAAAATTTTAGAAAAAAAATTTGAAATTTAGATAAGATAACCCTGCTCAAGTACAATATATTGTCTTATAAACTCATCCAATTTGTTGATGGTCTCCACCTGTGTAGGAAATTTGCGGATCACCCGTTTTGAATTATTTCATCACCATGAATACCTTCCCTCTCTATGAGGTCAAACTGTATGGTTGGATTTTCCATTGAACAAACCAAAATGAAGAGAAAAGAGCATTCAAAACAAGTGAGGGATATGACTGTGGAGAAGCACAAATCGGGGGAAGGATACATTTCAAAGACAGTGAACATACCTTGGAGCTCAGTGCAGTCCATCATACAGAAGTGGAAAAAATATGGAGCTACAGCCACACTGCCTAGAGCAGGCCGCCCCCTGAGCTTACTCACTGAACTGTCACTCTAACCCAGCTACAGAAGTCAGTGGCTACAACTGAAAATGATGGTCATGGGTCAATAATATCCAAGCGATTGCACAAAAAGGGCCTTTATGGAAGAGTGGCAAGGAAGAAGCCCTTGCTGAAAAAAAAACACATGCTTGCTTGTAAAGACTTTGCAAAACGTCACTTGGAAGATACTACAAAGTTATGGCAGGAGGTCTTGTGGTCTGATGAGACTAAAGTGGAACTTTTTTGGGTCAAACACTTAGCAGTACGTGTGGCGTAAAGCTAACACTGGGCATCAGCCAGGAAACACCATCCCCACAGTGAAATATGCTGGTGGTAGCAACATGTTATGGGGGTGCTTTCGAGCAGCAGGGACTGGCAATTTGGTCAAGATTGATGGGAAGCTAAATGCTGCACAATACATGGAGACTCAGGATAAAAAAACTATTTCCCTCTGTCAGAAAGTGTAAACTAGGGAGGAGGTTTGGGTTTCAGCAGGACAATGACCCATAGCACAATGCCAGGGCAACACTGGATTGGCCTAAAAAGAAGAAAATTGATGATCTTGAGTGGCCCAGTCAGAGTTCTGACCTTAACCCTATCGAACGTCTGTGACCTCAAAATTGCTGTCCACCCTCCACTGTGGCACCGCTGCTCCCAAACTAAGCTAGTACAGCTTGAGCAATTTTGCAAGTAGGAATCGACTAATATTGCTGCATCATGTGTGAAATTGGCACCAAGTACTAAAGAAGAGGGATGAATACTTATTCATTGACATTTCAGTTCTTGATTTTTTTTAGTCTTTAATAGGCCTAATTTATAATTTTATTTCTTTTTGTGCTGCACTGTTGCAGAGTTGAGTGATTCACAAATAATAAAAATGATTAATTAGTTAAATGATTGTGGGAATTATTTGTGTGAAAAAAGGGTTGGGGGCTGAACACTTTTTTCAAGGCACTCTACACACATATATATATATATATATATATATATATATATATATATATAACGCTTTAACGCTTAAATTTTTTATGCACTATTTTGTTTGGCGATTATGAAATATGGTTATAGGATAGAATAACAGTTTGTGGGTTTTATTTACATAATCTGAAATGGGGGGGGGGCTTCAAAATCAAAGAAAAAGCTTTTCACGCTAAAGCAGACCACATCGGTGTAGCGCTTTGTTCTTTCTACAGCTGCCACTAAATACCTCATTGGTTTTCAGCCGTTTCGCACGTGACGAAAAAAAACGATCTAATGTGAATTTTTTTTACGCTGAGCACAGCAGTCTACTTTGGCTAGAGCTGCGTTAAAGAGATGCACGTTTCAAAGATAATGTAATGTGCGGCAATGCTACTGATTTGAAGTGGAGTTTAGAAAATGTTCAGCTGAAGAAGGTTTCAACTTTTATAGTCATATACGAGAGGGGTACTTATATGATTCTGATCGAGAACAACTGGCTCCGTTACCTCATTGATAGCTACAATGACACGTCTTTAGTCAGAATCACGGATCAGGAATCAAGTGGTATCATCAGAACACGCAGGTGGACGCCTCGGGTATATTTTAGGCTTTATTATATGTTTTGTGCAATTTGTAGTGTGCAGCACACATACAAGAGTGCTTTGCATCCATGTGGTAGTCCTCAATCTCGAGACCTACTTCACTAATCACACCCGCAAATGATCTGGGGTTTGAGAGATTCCAGGTGAATTTCTTTTCGCCTCGTGTGAGTCGGTCATATATGGAAGCTCGCGGCGTAATGCAAAGCCGTCAGGTAAGAATATCCACATCAAGCAAATGTATTGTTTTGGTCGTCTTATATTGTGCACTGATATTGCACTTTTTATATTGATCATGATCAGCATTAGTAATACGAGTACACTTTACAATTACGCCATGGAAAAAAAAAAAACATTAAAACGTACCCAGCCAATGACAATATGACATGCAATGTAAAGGGGGCTTCTTCTCTTGATATAGGGGCATAAGGCAGGGCATGCCTCAAGTACACATGCTTTTCCAGTGAGCAACATTATGAAAATGAATTCATCGGTAAGTTTCTAAATAAATAAACACATTAATACATTTGCACAAATAACTCGCTCACGTACAAGATGCAGTAACCCCATCGTCCTCAGCAATACAACCAGTCTTGTGTGATATGTCAAGCAGCCTCTGTCAGGGGGCACAGTAAGGTAGGGCTTGCAAAGACCCACAAGCCACACCTCTCCTCCTCCGAGCTATTGGGGTTAAACCCACAGCATGAGGGAAACCGCTCACCAACACCCATCTTATTGAATATAATCACAATATATTTATTTAACCAGAAAAAAAAACCCTCACTATCTGAACATTACCTCAGGTATGCTTTACTGTTTTGTGTTGGGTTGGAGCTCCTTGGCCCATGTACCAGAAAGATAGAGAGAAGGAGCCCTGCTGACTGGGGAGAAACCGTATCCAGTGGGCTGTGTGTTAGGTTGTATGGGGGGAGAGACCAGTGTGGAGTGTGTGATGTGTTCATCTGTAGCACAGTACCGTCTATCAGTACAAATGTCCTCTATATCGCCTTTGTTGCTTCCTCGCTGCTCTTCTTCTCTGAGATACTCTTTTTGTACAATATGTGTCCTATGGTAATAGCAATGCACATAACAGCCCTCTCTTATGACTGTTCTGAACGATGCATTATTATCTTCTTATAACCCCTAGAAGCCCCCCACCCGGCCCACCACCACCATTAAACACTATGGCCTCAATTCAATTTAATGCTTTGTCCATAAATTTGAATAGAGGATTTAAGGAGATTTTATCTTTTCTTCAAACTTGCACTGCATCAAGGTTATTTTTGAAATTAATGAAACAATTTGTGAGAAACTGTGGGGAAAACCCCACTGTGTTTGCTTGCATTTGTTACTCAAGGTTATAAGCAAAGCACACTACACTGAAGAACCCTGTCTCTTTTTAGTTCAGTGTATCTCTGGCCCACATACCAAAATGTGAACATTTTAATTGTAAAACATTTGTTCACAGTACAATGCCGTGCGGCACCATGTAGCACTTTGCACTATTATCTTGTGAAGAAATCAGCGTGTCCATTGGATTGAAACACATGCCACCTGCACTCTCCCCTCCACCACTTGGGCTTTGTTTAATTCCTCCAAAATCCAAAACTCTTGCCACACTGACCTGAGATCCTTCTAGAACCAAAATCGCTCCGCTCACTCCGTGCAGATGACCGGACACAAAGGTGTCCAGCTCCTGAAAAGCTAACGGTGGATTTGCTGTCGCAGGTGCATGTGGACTTACCCCCCGCTGGAGGCCTCCTGGAGCTGGGTGGGAGAGGGAAGGGGCAGCCCATAATGCAGAAAAAGTTGAGAGCCAAAGTGTCCCTGTTTTTGCTGTTGTAGTGGGTAAAGTCCTACATAAAGGGACAGTATGTTGATTAATTTGGCGACTCCCTGCCTCCTTTATATATGCCTTCCCTTGCCTCGTTTGCAGCGCCTTGTTTACTCGAGGTCCAGGGGAAGAGAAAAGAAGTGTTATTGAATGGAGTGGCAAGTCATCGCAGCAAATTATAGGCAATTTTACATCTCAAGATTAGAATAATTGGAGCTCAATTTGGACAGGCAACACAGTGCCTTCCAAACAGCGCAATTATGGTGAAAAAAAGGGGTTTAGGGAACTCAAGAGAGTGTGGAAGAGACAGACGGGGACAGAGGAGGGGAAGGTGGGAGAGGGGAAAGATGCAGATAAAAGAAGCTGCTTTTAACGAGGCTGAGCTTTTTGTATCCAAGGTGTCTGATGAAATTTAATTGCAGGATACTGAGGAGGGGGAAAGATGGGGTGTTATTACCCAAAAATCCCAGCTGTGGAAGCAAGGAGCAACCTCAAATCACCATGATTATTGTTATTATCATGAATGATCAGATAACTGGTCTAATTGTGCTCAACTTCCCGTTTGTGTACGCGAACATGGCGATCTCGGTTAATATGGGGCTTGTGTGACTTGCTGTCACAACGCTTTCATTTGCACACTTACCGCAGAGCCATGGGCCTAAATGAGACCTTGGCTATAAGGCATGACACCCAGAAGAAAACCGGTAGGTATGAAACAATGTCGGGAATGCAGAGGTGGTCTTCCAGAGGTGAGAACGTATAACCCACTAGCCATTCTGCAAGGTCAGCAGCCATGCTGGGGAGGGAGCTTTGAGAGCGTTCTCCTCATCGAGCACTGGCTCTGGGGTGAATCAGGGTTCATTGGTCCTCAGCTGTCAGTAATGCCACTCTTACTTTTGTTTGCTTTCGTACCCAAATGATTGCAGTGAGTGATCCGCACGCAGGGGGTGAAATCATATCTTGCTCTGGCATTGAGCAGCTGTGCACTGTCTTTCCATGGCTACATTTGCAACTCTGCCTCCTGTCTGACCTCTAGTTACCACTACCCCAAAAAACCTCCCTCAATGCCACCAGCTTTTTTTTGGCTCCCAATGAGTCACCCAAAGGGAGGGGCCCCTATCCCCCTATGTATTCCTTTTTAGGGTTTTCAGATGCTGTACTGCACAGTATCACATTCAAGTTCAACAGTTCAAGCCAGCCTGAATAAGTAAACTCGCTAATGTGCTAAGTGGCTCTGTTGAGCTCTGCATAAACCCCATGGCCCACACACCAGACCAGGCCATAATCAGTACATTTGTCTCTCAGAGCAATGTGTCCCCTGACTACAGTGGTGGACCAGCAGGCATGGTGCGGGCCACACATGGTGGCAGAGGCAGCCTGCCAACAAAGGCCTGAATGCATCTGTACATGATGCTTCATGTACAACATCATGGCAGGTGGATGAATCACGGTGTGGGGGGTTAAGTCCAAATATGAAGCTAAATATATTAATTTGAACACATCCCTAAGGGGAGTTTGTTGTTCTCCTTTTCCCTAAAAGGGGTCAAGGTCCACAGGATGCTGATTTTATTAGCTATTAAAGGTTTTCATTCAGATAAAAAAAAGGTACTCTAACAGAGCTGCTGGTGGAAATTGATCTCCCTGCTTGCGTGCAGTGCACTGGAACTCAGTCAGGTCTCCTCCAGCGATCCTGTTGCCAGCACTCTTCATTCAATTATTTATGTGTTCTTTACACCAGCCATTTTGAAGCACTGGCACATTTTTGGCAAAAGATCATGTTAACTTGGGAAGTTAAACCCAGAGCCATTGCTTTAGAGATGAAATAAATATGATGACCCATTCTGTATAATTGACTTTTCCATATTGACATCATTCAAGCAAATCACAGCCCAAGCTAAATATCATATTTCAAAACTGACACCTATTTTCCAAAATGGTTCCAAGGTGTTGGTTGGGAACCTGCAATCCTGGAACTTGGTATTCACAAAAGACCAGGAAGCTAGATTCTGCTCATTTCCAAAGCTAAAATGAAAAAAGTACAATTTATTGTAATATTTACATGAATGAAATTAATAAATAAAAGAAGGATTTATTGTTAGGAAACATGAAAATAACAGATATGTCTTTTTGTATTTTTTACAAAAAAGGCATGAAAGCTGTGCAACAAAATGATCTATAGTACAAATAATATTTGCACTGTGAATAATCATATATAAAATAAATCTTTATGTGATACTGGGAGCCAAAGATTATCACTTTCTTCTCCTTTTCATTGTAAGAAACTATATGTAAATAATGACTCTTCAAAGAGGTCTGTGATCACATTAATAATCAATAAATTAATTTATGGTGGGCTCTTTGGCCATCCTTTATCAGTTGATGAGAAAGAATAAAACAACAATTTTTCTGAATTAACAAGCATCCAACTGCTAAGTCATTTCACATATTTCATATGACATATCTGGCCCCATCCCTCTTGTAAACTATTTGAATTTTATCAAATAAGTGTGAAAACTGACATTTTACCTGGGATAGTAATATGTATCTCTATGAGTAATTTAATTATCAAGGCAGAAGTATGTGGTAGTTTTTTGATGCTTGTTTTTTGGTGATCATAAGTTTTTCTGATCATACGATTTTATAGCACTGTGAACAAATAGCATGTGCTACATTATATTTCATAAAAGTGAACAGAATGTGCATTACAAAAATTAGGATGTGAAGAAAATCTACTAGAAAGAGCTGCCCTCATTCTGTCTTTCCACTATTATTGTATGTCAAAGAACACTTTGGAAGAAATAATGGTGTGTGAGTTATCTCTTCATTCCATGTTAAGTCACAACGTGTTTAATGATTTCCCAAGATACTGTGAATGCAAGCTGTTTCTGAAGTGAACGTTATATGGACTTTTTTTTTTGCAGTCAGCTCATAGAACTGACTTTTTTCTCCTCCTTCTCTCTCAAGCATCGGAAAGAAAACAAATTTCCAGTATTAAAACTGGATTCCAGGATTAAAATAAAAGTGTCTCTTGATAGTCCTTGATAGCTGTATTACAAAAAGCCAAATGAGAGACAGCAAAGGTAAAATCAGTGACTATACCCCCAATATTCAGTCAATCAAACTGGTCCTGGGTACCAACAGCATATTCTGGACTGAGTTGTTGTCTGAATGTGCATCTTTACTTGGCATCTTTAAATTAAAGCTACCATGTAGTCTTTGTGAAAGAAATGTGCTGTTGTATGTGTTTATATGGTTTTCCTTATAAATGAATAAGTGCAGGCAAAACAGTATTAATTGAAATGAATTAATTGTTCATTTAATTGTTCTGCATCACTTTGAACAACCATTGAACATCCTGAATCTGTGAAGTTGAAAACATGTTTTTTATGATATAAGGAATATTTTCAACGACCTCTAAGTCTGACAAACAGCAACAGCCAATATTTGTCAAGCGATGCCCAATTCAGATCAGCATGCAGGTATTTAGGTTCATTAATGAAACCTGGATCATTGGGAGCTGTATCAGAGTGAAAACCAACACACGCAACAGCACGTGGGACCCCAGGACTAGGATTAAGAGACTTGCCTTGGCCAATTTGTGATCATGAATCTAATCTGGATTCAACTGCAGAAGGCAAAGGAAACCCAGTTTTTTAGGATAATCCTTTCACGGTAACAGTCCTTCCTTAAGAAGCATGCCCCCTGTGGTGGGTAAATCTGCTTTGAGGGGCGCTCTCACCACACTGCTTTCTGATTCCTTGCTCGCATGACATCATCACTCAGCTATCTGCCATCAGCCCGGAGGCTGCCAATCCAGAATCCTGTTGCTTTTCACATGATCAGAAGGTAAGTGTAGTCCTCTGCCACCTTCAAGGCGTTAGTCAGGACTGCCAAATTACAATGCTACAATGCTAAAGCAGCTGCACCAAAAAAAAAGATGCCAAATTTCAGAGCAGTGGAAGAAGGTTGTGCCTCTCATTTCTGCTGAGGGAAGCAGATGTACAGTAGCTTTACAGTACAGTAACTTTCAACAGTACTGAGCGTACCATCTAGAGGTATGCTCAGGCGCCTAGAAGGAGCAAGAGGGAGCAAGAACATCATATTATATATATGTAGAATCTGTACTGAAGGCTATCCTCAGGCTAAGCTTCAAAATAGTATGCTGATGTCAATTGAGAATAATACAGAAGTAGTCAAAGAAATTGTCATTATTAAGTTATTAATTAAAGAAGGTGTCTGAGAATTTAATATAAGTGTACTGGGGACATAATGGGGGAAATTGCATGCATTTCTCATGTTGAAAATCATATCACCTTAGTGTATGCCCCAGGTTATACTGCTCAGATTCACTTGTTTTCAAAAGGTATGACATTTACACAGGATTTGGAGCCACTTGTGACAAAAATAGTGAAATAGCAACTGCCAAGTGGCACTGAGGTTATGTCCATCCTCTTTATTCACCTGGCTAGTTGAACTGAGGAAATGGGTGGGTGTACTGTGTCCATCTACCCCAGGGTCAGTAACTGACATCTGCAGGGCTAGTATGTCATTCACCATTGTTCTCTGTTTGCCATTTCTTTCCTGGAAAATGTCTGCTGTTTATGCTTATCAAATCAGCCACGCATGTTCTACATTGTCAAGAGTAACTGGTTTCAGGGGCTTATAAAGCATATCTCATAAACATGGCCATGCAATTTATAATTCATTTAAGCTGATAAGTGCAGGTTTCTATAAAGCTTCTGTGTCTAATATCTGTAATCACCACCATTCTGTAAATGCTGTAAAATTGCTATGTTTCCTTTGAGTGGTTTTCAGAAAACAGTCTTCTGGGATGCTGGAATTGTCTTAACCTGCGGGCTCCAGCTCCCACCAACCTTGCATGGATACTGAATTCAGTGTTGGGCAAACATTGTGGTATTTAGTGTACTTGAATGTATTCAGTGCAAATGCACTGAAGGCAAACATTGTTTTCAGTGAAATCACATGGGAGATCCTCACCATATTCCCACACTGCTTCAGCTCTCCTGTCTGTCCACGGGAACAGTGGTAAACACAACTTCCCACAGGACAATGTCAGCTCCTCTCTCTGACAATGCTGTTATTTACCATAGCATCTCAGCAATCATTATGGAAAGTGGTGGAACACAGAGAGAAACAAAGCACGTCTTAACCTTGGAGCAGCATCCATCAACACCTGAGAAATTTCACGAGCAACAAAGAAGTCATAGTCAGTTCTGGAAACAGAGAAAACAAAAGCTACATTGTAATGGTGTCTTGTCTTCTTTTCATATAATATTGTTTAATGCTGAGTTTGCGAATGTATACAATTTATGACCTTTCATCACTAAATCTCTTCACAGCTAGAAAAAGCAATACAAAGTCTAAATAACATTATTATTAAGACTAGCATCTAAAATAGAAATCATACGATGCATTTAACTAACACATTGCATCAGACATAAACCCTTTTTGTGTAATATTCTCACTCATCCCAAATGCAAACGATACAGCTTGACCTATGCCCTGGGATATTGATCAGTGAAGCCCATGAGTAATATTACTAAGGCTGGCATTTGTAGAGAGAAAGCAAGACTTCACTACACCTTTTTGTGGAAACTGTAGAACTTACTGTAATGCTATGTACAGCATCTATTCCCACAAGGGAATTACAGTTCCATTGTGGTTTTTAACTGCAATCATACAGTAATTCATTCCACCAGTATAAACCTTAAATGGCAAAAAGGGACTAATGTACAACATCCAGGTGCTGACAAATGGAAACAAAATGTAATAGCTTTGTTATACATTATTACCATCGTCCTCTTTCTCATATTCCATATTTTGATATCAAAAGCTCCACAGGATGCACATGTGCATTTTACAAAAGTGCTTTTGTGAAATGTTTGTGAACATACTGAATCAAATGGAATACAGACTGAACTTGCATCAAATCACCTTGTAATATTATAAAACCTTTGAGATAATTATCTCAGGACAACTGTTTTACAGATAAATGTTACTAGTTGAGATTATAACCTTCTACAACCTTATATTGGTTATATATTTCTTTAGCAAAACCAACAAAGCTGTCTTGATCATTACACTCATGTGTGTACTGTGGATGAACATGATATACACTATAATGGCTGCCCACTGGTCACTCATCCCCGTCTTATGCTTCAACCTTTGTAAAATATTTCGTTTTCAGCTTCGCTTTCAGCTTTCAGAAAACATTCGTTTTCAGCTTGGCGCTCACATCTTTTGCATGCATTTTATCATCCTTATGCCAGAGCCCTCCCACTGAGTTTTTCTGTGGTTCTATAGGAAACACTAACAGCTTACAGACAACAGCTGTTTTTTGTTGACACATCATGTTATTAAATGGTTATTTTTCATTGGCTGTTGGCAGTCCCTCACTGTTTGTGAAACCCAACATTAAACCAGAATTCACAAAAAAAGTCAAGTCTTCTTGGCAATCCACTCAGCTCAAGCACTACACAATCAAAAGTGTTAAACAGGGGGACACTTCAGCATACATGTGCTGAATTTTTCTAAGAATTGTGGTAAACTCACAAAAGCAATTATAACATTTAAACCACAGTTAAAATATACTATGCATTAGCATTTCTTTCTTAGAGATAAAAAACTAGTCTATGCCTCTATAAACATATTTGTCTGTTTATAGGCTACTGGCATCAATGATTAAAACAAAATTCAATATGTGCAAATAATGTAGACAGTAGCAGAAATTGTCATAATTGAAATTGAAAAATTGAAAGTCAGTATCAGTATTACCTGTAACAACAGAAAAAAGCAGATCCAAGCACAACATTGCATAATATATGACTGGATAAAGCTCAACAAATGGGTGTTGTTTTCATAATTCTCATTCTAAGCCTGAATATCATTTGTGTACTTATGGTCCAAAGAATTTCTAGGCATAAAAATATTATACAATAAAAAGTGGAGAAAGACTAGGTAATAATTCAAAAGCTTGCAGCTATTGGGTATTTTTGCAGAAATACCTGCATGTCTGTATAATCCTGTCTTCATTTATGTGACCAGCCAGAACGACATCCTTTCACATATTTACCTGGTGCCAGTTATTCATTTGACAGTGTATTGAAAAACAGCAAAAATAGGCCTTCCCTTTCATTTATCATACAAGCCTACCCTGGGAAAGCACAACAGAAAAAAATCCACCATGCATGTGGTTCGTATACAACAGCATTGTCTTGTTGAAATTAGTCCACACGTTTAAGATTAATATGGTCTGCAGCCTCTTTGGTCATTGCTGTACAGCGACCTTCAGCTTTTACCCAGTAGAAATACGGCTTCTGTGAAATTTGGCAATCACCAAAATCCAGTAACACATTTAGTTGAAAGCAGAAGGCCTAAGGAGCTGTACAGGGATGACCTAATATTGAAGCTTACTCACATTGGGTGGCAAACTTGACATATTAAAATAACTACGCTTTGCTGTTTTTGATTTAACAAGCGTGGAGTCTGTCAAATTATTTATTTTTTACATGAGAAAATCACTTTTATTGTGTTATGTCACCGACTACTCATTTCGCACCTAATATACATATAATCATTTTGCAATGTTGGTTGTAGCTTTGCCATTCGTTTATGTGGGTGAACATCAATAACACTTGAGCTTCAGTAGGAGGTACGTGAAGTAATATCTGCAGGAAAACATCTGATACTGGTAAACGCAAAGCCACCGCTTTGCCAGTAATGGGCAGTTCTCAGGCAAAGACAAGTCCCAAAGGGGCATGACTGTTTTGAGATTGGCCGTTGTGTTGAAACACCACAAAAATATCTTCATAACGTAACTAAAACATGTGGAGTTGTAAAGAGATTTTTTAAAGGGCACAGTCCAGACAGCAGTCACACATAATTGTAAGATGTTGCTAATACTGCTGATCTTACTCTTATTTAATAATGACATTTGGATAATGAATCCAGTAATATATTAACAACAAGAAAATGCTTACGCAGAGCTGAACGGATTGTGGTTGGTAAGGTTTATGCTCTCAATACACTGTTGCAAAGGACTCTGCACATCAAGCAGAATGAGCATGTTGAGCATCATAATAATACAATCAGAGTCTCACCCACATGCTCTTATTTAAATTCCCTGTTATTGATCTGCATTGCTGGAGATGCAGTATATGTGTGCTTTGAAAGGACACAATTCAATTTGGCATATCTGTGTAAACGATCCTGTCGGACAAGTAGCAGGTAACTGCAATATACATTCTCTTTAATGATAAAATGCAGGAGAATGCCACAGCTTTTTTACTAAAGCACTTCTTGGAGTGAGGGAGGGTTACACCAGAGGTAAATGGTCTAGGGTAATAGGATCACATCTGAACAGCTCAACAGTCCTAGTGCTTTTATGAGAGACCCAGAAATGCCTGATGCAGTTAACTGTGAGGCAATGCTTCCAAGGAAAGTCCTCAAGTGGCCTAGGTGCAATTTGGCTAGTCTTGTATCAGAAGCCAATGTTTAATTAAACATCAGATAAAGGAGGCTTTCAATTTAACTGCTGTGGAGCTTTTATCTGTAAATATAATAATAACAAACTGAAGCAAGTGTGTTTTAGATTCATATACAACAATTTTCAGTCATTTCAGTCATGCCAAACTGGTGATGACGTTTAGGAATTAAAAATAAATGTAACCCTTGATTACATTTGTCACTCAAAGTCATGGACAAAGCACCACAGTGATTATATTATTATTCTGCAGTGCTTTCAATCAATTTGTGGAAAAAAGGGACTCCACCCTTCCTACACAACTTTCTGTGCCAGCCTGTAATGGCTCAGAAATGACCGGATGCACTGCACGGCTCAAGAGTCCAAAGCCGGGTCGTGTCATTCCAAAGGGGGCCAGTCTGCAACGTGCACGCTGCGGCGCCTTTTGGCATAAGATCCGCAGCTTTATTTACAGTCTCATACCAGGCCGGTGAAGGAAGCTGACTCACTCATGCTAGTGCCGCGGCCATGAAACGGTCCCATTCTGTTCTGTTCCTCCGTGCCCTCAATGCCACTTTCTCCCTGAACTGCTCCAGTGTGCGATGGGTTAAATTACAGCCTGGTACCGCTGAAAACCTGTCAGCTTTACAATTGCACCTTTTTTCTTCTACTTCCTGTCTTCTTTCTTGATGACCCTGTTTGGTATGTGTGCTAGGCACATGCAAGTGTCCTCGGGCAAGAGAACCACTGCAGCAGTCTTTTTTCCCCTCTTTTTTCTCTCTCTCTCTTGCTCTGCCTCTCTCAGCTGTATTCTCTCTTGTTATCTGGCAACAGAATACTAATAAAATCCAAAGTCTCCACCATGTCTGCTCGCCTGTCGCCTCCTACAGCCTCTTTACACGCAGCCTTCTAACCATACCGAGCTGCTCCTGCCTGCACTCAGGCCCATGAGCTTCACTTAACTCTTTCTTTGCCAGCGCTGCTGAAAAGCCCCAACTGTCATCTTCATCATACTTTTGCAAAACTTTGAATTACTGTGAATGTTGCAATAATCCACAATCTACACATCATTTCACACTGCCATTTGTGTTACCTTGAAGAATGGTTAGAGCAATCACCACACCATTGAAAAATCTACTTGTACATGCACTGTACATAAAATGATTTTGGTATTAAAAATAACAATGGAGCAATGGTGTTCTCATTTTTTGAGGCTTAACAGTCCTAAACAGAGCAGTCCAAGGCCAACTTTTGCAAAGAGGCAAATGACAAAAAGTAGTTCAGTCAACATGTTTTCATAACTGTTGTTATTGGTCACACAAGATTTTCATTATAATGCCACTCTATAAATACAAACCTGACACAGTTTAATAGACGTGAATATATTAGCTCATTGTGTTCCATTCAGACAACAGATGGTCCATTATACATCTTTGACAAGTGAATGACTGAAGTAATAAATTGAGAATGTTAATCATTCCTTGCCAATGTTATCTGGCAACCTTCTGAAATATTTAATGATGCATACACACACTGTGTTTAATTCTAAATCATATTTATTGACTCTGACAGAACAATGATAACAGTTACATGTAATAATTAGAGGGTTTTTTCAAAGGTTTCAGGCACTGCAATGCAGTTATTGTATTTCAAAAACAAAATATGATTTAGTGGTTCTATTTTCTATAAACAAAGACCTATGTACAGTTTTAGACATTTTTGTACAAAATATATAAATAATGACCTGAGATTTTAAAGCAAGTGATGGTTTCAACCCACATTCATGTGTTAAATGCAGGTCAGCTGTAGAGTTTGGGTTGTGGATTTAGACGTTCTGCATTTATTATTTTTGCATGAAATTGCGTTTTCGTTTTACAAATAAAAGCAAAAAACGAGAACCTCAAAACTAAATATTATTAATAACTTAAAAGCACTCTGTACTTTGTTTAAATATTGTGAGAAAGTGAAGTGATGCAACAAGTTTGTGCATGTGAATTTAAACGGATCGACTGCTTAGAGCGTTCACGTGATACAGTAACTGGTCTCCCTGACTTTTTAATCTTGTTTTCAAGCGTTCAACTCCAAAGCGCCAACAAAAATGCAGTTGCACTAATTGTACTTCCGTGGTGGTCAGCTTATTTTTTTAATCGACAATGTAAAAAAATTAAAATGGAAAAAATCCTTTGCATTTAAAAGTCTTTTTCTTTTATAAATTATAGACCAGTCTATTAATATACAGCCCCAACACTCTGCGGCGGTGGGGTGTGATGTACGGAGCCCGTATGCTGTAAATGCGATCCCTGTTGGTACCAGTGATTGCTGTAATCTTCCATATATGACGGCGAAGAGCTGAGGGCTGGCTGCGGGAGCTGCCCCCTATTGGCGGGGTTGGTGTGAGAATTATTTTCCCAGACAGCCGGAGATGGGGGGGAGTTGCAGGCCATAGAGTCGCTGGCGTTGGGGCTATGATCGAGCGGCACTTCTCCGTTCTTGTACAGCTTCTTGAATTTGGATCGCCGGTTCTGAAACCAAATTTTTACCTGTTGATGGAGAAAAAGAAGTCCGTATTACTTCAGAATAGGTAAGATTAGGATATTGTTCTCAACAATTAATGTCTGTATACTTCGTTTTGAAACGGGTCTTTGGGCTTATTTGAAACCAACGTATCTATATTAGACTTTTATAAATAAATACATCAGGGAATCCCTACCCAGCGCAACAATACTGAATGATTGTCGACTATTGATTGATTATAAATTAGTAAACGAAAAAGCATCCAAACAACGAAAAGAAACAAATGTCTGATTTCGAAAATAAGGTCGCCTCTCTATGCATGTACTCCATTACTCTGCTTGCAAGAAATAAAACATTTCGAATCTGCGTAGGTAACCAAATTCCTTTTACTTTTGTCATTTGAGAGACATGTGAGGAACGTTCTTTCATCGTTGTAAGTGCACTTAAGTATTGTGCCCTTAAAATACACAGTTGAAGTAAGAGTTTAAATGGTTTCTTGTGTGTCTCACACTAATTGTGTATTATCATTCACCCGTCTGTCATCTACAAAGAACATATTCTTACTAAAAAATTGCTCTGTAGAAATAATTTGGACCCAGCACCAATTCGCCCAAATCGTAAATAAGCATCGACATATGTACGTTTAATAAGAAGCATTGCCAAGCCGATTTTACTCAGATGTCCAGTAAGTGGAACACCGTGAAAATGGTTTTAACGCACTTCTGGTTTAGAAAACTCCGAAGACACACATATCTCTAGTTGTTAGACTTAATATGAGTGTTTAAGATTAAATGTTTGCGAGCCCACCATTTGGTTAAAAAAAAACAAAACACTGCCTTAAGTTGAAGCCGCTAATACACTTTAGGTCTAATTCCATTACTGATATCCGACCAGAAGGTATCTTCATTTTTAAACACATCAGATTTTCATTTTCTTATTTCATAGTTACCTGTGTCTGCGTCAAGCCAAGCTGAGCAGCGAGCTCGGCTCTCTCAGGCAATGCGAGGTACTGCGCCTTCTGAAACCGCCGCTGCAAAGCCGCAAGCTGATAGCTGGAGTATATGGTGCGCGGCTTCCGAATTTTTTTCGGCTTCCCATTCACCATACGTACTTCAGTCTCTGGTTCTTCTTTAACTGTAATTAAAACAGAAACATTCCCTGAGTTACAGAGGTTGTTTGCGACGTATAAAAAAGCACACTCCAGTTTATAATCCTTCTGTTAACCATAGTTCGTTTTTAATCACTCCTTTAATCACCCTCATATAGCATACTCCTACACTGTGGCGATATTTTATAAACTCAAATATGGAAACATATTTCCGACAGGATCAATGTCATCGAGCTAAGTTAAATATGTGTTTAACTGACTTCGCACTTTTCCCTCTTCCCGTAGTTAATTTGTTTCTTGGCGGTTCACATGGTCCACTCGAATAAGTCGAAAACAGGGTTAAACGCGACTTCGCGACGCGTCATTATGCGTGCATTATTTCCAGGTGATGTGACTCTCGTCGTGACAGCTGGTGATGAGCCGAGTTGATTCAGTATACACCCCCAAGGCAACAGAAGTTCCTTCCTGTAATGCGCCACCTCATTGGCCACAAGTTCAATCATGCAAAACATTATTGATGTATTATTATTATATTATTATTACCTCTATTGTAGTTGTTGTATTGACTGCAAAACAATTTCAAAGGCCAAAAACAACGAAAAGACAATCTAAGGGTCTCTGCTTCTTGTGCACAATGATATCGCCTATCATTGGTCATTTTTTGTTTAATTTAATTATATGAAAACATTTTATGGTAATGACACCGTTTCTTTCATAGTAGCCATGGCCTATACAAGCTTATGGTTTGCTGGATATTTACACAAACTCAATATCGCTCGATGTGGAAAAAATGACAACTGTAATGCGAAACGGTGTCAATTAATAGAAAATGTTGCATATTTCCAGTAAAACACCACCATGGCCATCTGGATCCCATTTAAGAAACGTTATTATTACTTATATCATCTTTTTACTTTACCGACCCTTTTACTCGGTGCCGTTTTGATTTTTGATTAGATATTTAACCAAAAAAGTAATTCGAGTCTTCTTAGCACTGTCTGCAACGACCTGAGATATTCTTTTCCATCATGACGATAACACACATTATCTTAATAGAAAATGCCAGAATGCTAAACACTAAGAGCAATTCCCATATAAATCCCAAAAGTTCAAACAAAAGACATGCGTACGGAATGTGTGTTTTAAACCTGAAAGTAAGATAATGTTTCGAATTGCAATTATTCATGGTAGTCGATTCACAGCGCATAAATTGAGCCACTTGAGTTCGCTCTGTAAGTTGGTGATAGACGCTGTCCGCAGAATTCCTGATTTTACTCAAATCTCCCTCAGCAATCTACTACATTTGCGCAAAAACGTTCCCAACAAACAAAATTAAATGTGTTGTACTCCGCCAGTTTATTGCAGGAATTGAGCACCGAAGCTGTATTTTCCAGTGGTTAACAGATTATAGCCTACCCCATATATGCATACAATTACATTTATATCCCTTTTCCGCGAGTCATAATAATAAAAGAAAAAAACGGAAGGTAATAGTCGGGTTGGTTGGTACACACTTTTAAATGATAAGAATTTGGTATATTGGAAACACATTTAATCAAATATTTGAGTTGCACGTACTGTTTGGATAACTGCCGTTTTAAACCCACACATACGTAGTAATATCTTAGACCTGGCTTCGAAGTCACTCAGTTTTGAACGAAACAAGTGGGTAGATGGTAAGTATTAAATTATAGCGCTATATTTTAGCTGTTCGTTCAAATATGCTCAGTCTTACCTATGTCCTGAGGAGGCGTCTGCAGATCCCTGTTGTAATGCCCATATTGTCTATAGGAGTTGGAGTAGGGGTATTCGGATTTGGTGGCATAAGCCCCTGCACCCCCCATCCCGTTTAAATTGAACTGATGATACGAATACGGATTCATAGGCTGTGAATACGACTGGCTCTGGTAGTATTCGTTTGGGCCGTGCGGCGTCTGTCCACTGTAGTAACCCATGTCTGTAGCAGAGCTCTCTGGCAGAGTTGGAGAGTCTTTAGATGCCGGATGGCAGCTCATAGAGCCTGGAAGATCGGTTAAAATGTTCGATATCTTCTTCTCAAAACTCGGTCCGCTCATCATGCGTCGCCACCCCCTGGAAGCAGGACGTCCAAATACACTCTCGTCCTTGGAAAATCGCTGGAAATCGAAATATAAAAGTGAACTAGAGATGAGCACGTAGTACAAATCCTTTGAGGATCTTCTCTCATCGAATTCCCTCGGCAGGACTGCTTCCACTGTGGCAGTACCCAGCCCAGTTAAACTCTTAATTACAGAGCACTAGGGTGGATGCTGCGTTCCTATTGGTTCCAGAGAACCTTTTTCCTTACTTGCCCCGAAGGCTAAACTGAGTCAAGCAGCTTTTCTCCCCTCCCCTCCATTCTACATACCAAACTTCCTTAGTATGAAATATGTGCATATCAGTTTAATTTATGAAACTATTTCGTTTCCGTCGACGGGGCCAATTCAAGTCTGTTTTAAAATATTTTAAATTAACATGTAACATTGATATCCGACCCACATCTAGTTATTTGTTAGTAGTGCATTTTTGATTTTGATGTCCCTATTATTCAGTATGTGAATGGTTGCATTTTCTGCTAATTCAGAAACAGGTAAAAATCTGCTTTTCGTTTTGAGCTAAAAAAAAAAAAAAGATAATTCAGTCGAGTGCAGTTTTGCTTGCTACCAGATTTGAGTGCATAATCACCGGCGCACGTGCATCTTAATGCAGAAATGTTTTGAGGCGTTAAGGATGAGAGAGATTGATTCCATAAGAAAATCGTTTCAAAGACCGTCTTCGGAGGTGCTTTTGTCTTGTCTGCAGCGTGACTGGGCGTGGTGCCTGTTCTCTTTTACACCCAAACAACTGGCCTGTAAACAATGAGAAAATGGCAATTGCAATGTTATTATTTTTAGTATTGATCGACTTGATATATATTCATGCGAAACTTCTGTCTGATGCAGAATCTTGTTAGGATTCGAGACAATATGTCCGTTTAAATGACAACATAATGTGTCAAAGAACAGCTATAATATATGAGATAGAAGTTCAAATTTCTCCTGCCAGTGCCAGTCACTCCCCCGATTTACTAAAACGATTGATATTTGTTTATCATGTAAATCCCTCTTTAAGTGTCCACACTGTTCTTAGTTGAACACGAACAAGTAATTAACTCGTCATAATAACGTCCGCCAGAGAAGCAGACAGGTACACCGCTGATAGCCACGTCTCACTGTGGTTTGGTTGAACCTATATTACTTAATTAAGATGCACTTTCGCTCCAGGAGAGCGTCAGCAACAGTCCATCACTGCGTGCTTGGTGTCTTCTTAAATTCATGCTGTGCGTGCACGTTTCTTACTTCTGACAAGAAAGCCTTCAGTTGAGATCTTCTATGAGATAGGGACGCAAAGGCAGTTACGCAGATAGTTTTCATCAGTCAGTCAGTTTTGCATTGTCATACCCACTTACATCATCAGATGGAAAAAAAAATCTTTTATCTTGTCATTTGAACATATAATAGGAACTCTCTTGGAGTGTAGGTTAACCGCACATGTGGGTTCCCATTCAACAGTTTATGGTGCAACAGCGCCGTCCTGTGTCACAAATGGTGCTGATGTACAAAACAATTGAAGTAACAGAATTTCCTCCTCCGTCATACTCATGCTTACGTCTGTCGTCTCAAATCAGAGTCCATGTGAATCAACCACAACTGTAAATACGCAAAGTAGGCTAAATTATTACTTTGGTAGAAACATTGACGATGTAGTGTTAATCAAACACTGCAAATTGACAATAAAGATACATTTCTCTAGCAGCAGACCTAGGATCAGTTCAACCCGCGCCAACCCTACGTATCCCACATTGTATGAGGAAAGAAAGAATCTTACAGCTGATTCAGAGTCAGCCGCTGTCGCTTCTTTTATACGGACATGACACGCATTTGCAGAGTTCATGAAGTGGGTTTGTCGCCACCTTGTGGTTATGAGTAGGTAAACGACGCATCGCCCAAAAAAGCTCGAAAGGAACATATGCAATAGTTCCATTTCCCTTCTTTAGTAGGGGTTGGGGGGGCACAAAACGTCATATCTAAAAAATAAAACATAATAAATATTATGTAGACATCAAGATATACTGGGGGTGCACTGAGGTCCATCTGGGCGTGCACCCCCATAGCGCTGGCCCTGACTGAGAGGGAATGTTGCTGTCTCTATGCATTTGCAATCTGTCTTTTTTTTTTTTTACAGCTGTGTCTTTATTCTGAAGAACCAAATAACAAAATGCACAAGTTAATGTACATTAATCCCACCCCCCCAAAACAAACAAACAAAAAAACACCATCAACTCGACAATGCATTAGGATTTATTATAATGGTGATTTGGGGAATATGATATTTTATAGAAAAACAGAACATTTTAAAATACAGCAACAGGCCTATAATGCAGATTGTATGATAAAAAAGAGTGAAAAGAGGGGTTGTTGAGACCCAAGAGGCTTTCTTGTGACCTTTATGCCACAAAAAAACCTTCTTAAATATGGATGGAATAGACACTGGCACAGTTACAGCTTTGATCAGATAAATCAGACCAACATGTGTCTTACTGAGGTGAGAGCCAGCAGATGCTGTAATTCTTTTGGACAAGGCTCCTACGTATTCCCAGAGGCCAGATTTAAAAAGTGATGGTGCTGGCAGGCCAAATCTTTTCTATGAATTATTGATAAAGCAATGTACAAACAGCTCTATATGTGTGTATAAACAAGGTATACATACTCTTAAAACGTGCTGTTATGTGTCAGAGCAAAGCACCATTATTCCCACGAATTTGTTTCTTCTGTGATAAATTACAAATTCAGGACAGGAAAATGTTTATGAAACACATAAAAACACTGAAAGCCCTATTAATTCAGGTCCACAATCAACAATATTTAGTAAACAAAATGAGTACCAGTCATCATTTTCAATAAACATTTTTTTAGCTAATGAATTGAATTTCAATTAATTTCCTGAAGTCTAAACTGAAATGAAATTGACCCCAACTTTGATGGCATCAGTGTGCTGGACATAATATTACATTGGAGTTCCAAGTAGTTTGCTATTTTGGATGTGTTTTAAGAGAATACGTTTTTTGTTTCTCAGTGATCAAAGGGCCCATTTGACACCCAGGCAGTGGAATAGTTCACTTTAGGCCTTGGGTTGAAGTGCAACAAATAGGATGGAATTTTCAGCAATGCTGTGTCCAGCAGATGGCACCAAAACCACACCACACATGCATTCCAGGTTACATTTGCTTTAGCAAACGCTGCCACTTCACATGCCGTCTGACTGTTCACAGCTTGATTTTAATAGTAACAAACTGCTATCATATTTCAGCCGATATGTAAAAAACAGAGGTGCTTAGATCAAATTCATCTCAGTTAATTCATTAATAGAAGATGAAGGTAGCATACCAAAATGTGTGAATCTTCATCTTTACAAATAAAACTGAGTACAGAGAAATGTTTGCAATGTGCTCAAACATCTTGCAATTGCAGCTGTTCATTTTCTCACATAGAAAGGCTGTTCATGGCACTGGGCAAACAGGCACACAAAGCACTTTGTGCTGCTGGAGGGGCCCATTAATATCAGGCCTCAAAAGGGCCTGATGCTGTTTCCTGGTGTGTGCAAGTAGTGATTGAGAAGATCAGAGAGGTATGATGATACCATCCAGGGCTCAACTACCATTCTCATTCAGGTCCACACTCAACAATATTTAGTAAACAAAATGAGCATCAGTCATCATTTTATAAAAACATTTTTCAGCCAATGCATTGAATTTCAATTAATTTCCTGAACAGACTGTGCACCACCATTGTACCCACTAATGAAATGTTGTAAATTGTGGATTATATTCTAATCTATGTTTTATGTTTCTCCATCCCCCTGAATGCTAAATATTTGCCACCTGAGGTAATTCATTGAGGATAATAATGAATAAAATTAGATGAGAATATTTAGCTACCTGCATTATAGGGGTCTTTGGCCTGGAGAATATTTTGTATGTCCAACTAGAGACTTCCCCTAGGTCATTGGAAATTCTCAATGACCTATTTGATAAAGTATATAATTAATTCCCAAAACAAATCAAATTATGTGAAAAATGATCATTGGAAGATAAACAACTGTTTCAGGAACAGCCCTGATGTTTTTGATGTACCAATCATCACACAGATCCAACTACAGTCATATTTCACAAGAAACCATTAAAATTTTTCTTTCAGCTCTTCAGTCTCCCTCCTGGCTTGCCAAGACACTCAGAAAACCTGGTTGCCCCAAAACTTGCGCTGGGCAGCCAAAAGCATTTAAATACAAACTGTAGTAGTAGAAAATTCGTCAGACTTGTGTTTGACCCAGTGTGAATGCACTGTCATTCTGCCTGTCTCTCTGTCTCTCCTTTGCTGCCTCTTTCTCTCCCTCTCTTATAATATCTCTCTTCTAGTTCATGGAATGCATCCCTATCCTATCCAAGCTGAAGCCTCTGTTTGAATGGAAACTGTTCAAGGTCTCTTGAGCAAAGAGATTAAACAACATTTGAACATACTACACCTTCCTCACATGTTAATGTGTCAGGGCAGCACTACAACAACCTTTGAACCAACAGGGCGGCAGTGCAATGGTTGGGCTGTGATTGATTCCACCCTCTGGCCAGAAGTCTAGAGGCCTTCCCACATCACAAGAGCGATGACTGTTACTATTACTCCTCACTGTTGCATGCATGAGCTTTCAAAATGCTTTTAGAAAGCTAAAGACAATGCCTGTGTGGGTAAGTATACCTTGCCTAGAAGATCCCAGAAGAAAACAAACAGATAAATGCTGGTGAACATCACTGTGTGTTTCATTTATTTACAGGAAACTTCACTTGTTCTTAGTTCTGAGATTCAGTCTGGCTTGGTGCTTTAGTGCTTCTTTAATTTTGTTGGAATTTGATGGCCAAACTAATGTTTTCTTTTCAAATAGATACATGGACACATTACTGTAATACCCTTCATGTTTCTGGAATGAGGTGACAAATGCAAGGTAACAACAGCTATAAACCCAAAGCAAACATTACAACTGTTCTACTAATAATCAAAATATTAAAGAATCATGAGATAAAACACAGCAAGGTGCTGTTAGCTTTATTCAGAACCAAATTCTCATGCTTATTGTACCACGTTGCCTGTGTTTTTGTGCATCAGGCTGTGATTCTGGATTTCTGTGGGAAAGCCTCATGATGGCAGAGGAAACTGAGTACTAATTCATGAATGGAAGCCAAAGCCCCCCCCCCTCCACCCACCAGCTCCATGATACTGGCATCAATGACCACTCTGATCAGAAAAGGACTGGTTGTCCACAGCTTCCCTGACAACTTGGCACCACCCCTAGCCATATTGATCTGATCTGTCTGGGCAATCACTGAGAACAGTTGGCTTCTTGGGCTTGGCTCTACTCAGGAGGCACGGAACCATGAAGGGGAAAACTGCTGAGAAAAGGTTTGAGAGTCAGTGCCGTGTTGTTTTTGTGCTGAGCTATTTGATTTATCTCTCTGCTCCTCCCTCCCTCTCTCTGCTCTAAGTAAAGAACAGGAGCTCACCACAATCAAGTTCAGACTGGTCACTCATTTAGTCAAAGAATGTTTTATCTCCCGGCCTGCATTTTGTCCTCAGAGGGAGACTCTCCAATTTTTGCAGCCTCCAAACCACTCTGCTACAATTCGATTAGCTGAGTGTATGGGTCTGTTTGCCCAGAGGTTTAAGGGAGGTGTGGAACTTATGTTTTTCAGGTTGTTACCATTTATTATAACATGAAGGATGTGAACATTTTCAAACTGTGTGATGTTATAAGTACTGATCTACTGATGGGTCATTGTTTTGGCATTGCCAGTTTGTAAAGCATTATTGGGTATCAAATACATTGGCTCAGACACACACACACACACACACACACACACACACACACACACACACACACACACACACACACACACACACACACACAGATCTTTGAGTTAAATGTGTACTAAATTTAACTATGGGCCATAAAAAAACAACAACCTGCTCATCATTAGTCATTCTTCATGAAAGGAGTTTAATTTTCTTTCACAATCTTCAAGGCTAGCACTTCCGATAACGAAGCATAAAGGCTGCTTTGCTCCTTCACCGATAATACTAAGGTTCAAGGTGCAGTGGTCGGGGTTGGGTGAGTCACTGCTGAGAAGGAGAGGAACGTCCTCGTTGCTCACCCTGGGAAAGATAGCACAGACCAACCAGGAATAAAGGGTGTCCAGGCTTTCATCCTTGGCTGTCTTTAGACCTGTTAGACTCTCCCCACCCCCAGCCCTTAGGAAATGCTCACATTATGGTGGATAAATCTGAGCTCACCACACCAGCACAGTCAATCTGTGTTTATACATGGTGTAAGTATGCCTTGTGCATAAAGTAAGCATGTCAAAGAGCATGGCTATGTAAGGACTTGTGCACATGTTTGCATGTGTGTGATTTACAGAGAGAGAAAAAGAGAGAAAGAGAGAGAGAGGGGGGGGGGGGGGAGAGGGAGAGAGAGACAGTATGTGTGTGTGTGTGTGTGTGTGTGTGTGTGTGTGAGATGCATTTACAGATACTTTAGTTTTATGCACTATGCTGCTGTGGGAGCTATATTTAAGATTAAGGCCCATGTTGAGTCCAAACATTGACCTACTATTCACAAAACCCCAGAACATTAAAAAAGGCAGTTTTCCTATAATTTGTCCTTCTGACCTTTTAGTGGATCCTTTTGAGAGAAGGAATGGGAGAGCTGGAGGAGGAAGCAGTGGGTGGGAGTAGATGTTGGAGAATCCAGCTTATTAACAGGAAGATGTTCAGATAAGCTTTGGGAGGCTTTGGGAACTCGATGAGAGATGAAAGCCTGGGACTAATTAACCTCCAGCTCATGGCAATCCCCGGGTGAGACTGGATGCATTTCATTTTCCTCTTCTGGATTCCTCCACTGACACCTCCCATGCTGAGGCAAAGTTTAAGGTGCAATATTCGGCCACTGGTGCTCTCCTGCTGCCTACTATCACTACATCGAGGCAGATGGGTGCAAGCAGGCAGTGAAAGTGGTGAGTTGAGAGGTGTAGGGCCCACAACTTACACTTTCACACAACTCAGTTCCTCCTGAGTGTTCCGTCTATGTTCATAAATCATCATGGACATCTGTAATTACACCACATGTTAAGAAGAACAAGCACATCTTTTGTACGTTTCTTCCATGCCTTTTTCCATTTGAAGCAGCCATTTTTGGCATTGTCGGCTGGAAATTAGGTTCATCTCACCACAAGATGAACTACACATGCACACAAAGTGCTGGGGTATAGTGAAGGCAATCCTTTGGTACACTTGAATCCCAACAACTATTGTTTTTCACATTGCAGATTCCCCAGCACATTCCAGTAAGCTAGGTGCCTATTGGATGATGGTCATGGCTTCACTGATGTCCTCTGAACAACTTGCAAGTGCCTGACAACTTGCAGGGTACCTAAGAGCAGTGAGACAAGCAACATTTGTGAACATTCCCATCCTTTTCCACAGTGGAATTAGGCCTATTTATTTTGATGGTGCGGGCTCCTGGTCATCGTCAACTGATGGCATGAGGGTATCGAACCCCAGCTGCACAACTCAGCTTACACGAGAGAGGAGCACACAAAACTACAGAGCTGTTTGGGGAGTCCCTCTTTCATAAATTAGCCTATTATATAAACAACCACCATTTGTTATTTGTTTAAAACAATCAGCTGAAATATATCCCACCCAGTTCATTTATCCACAAAAAGGGTATATTGTGGCTTTGGTACCTTTACAGCCGGGTGTCAGCATAGTAACACTCACACTTGAAACCCCAATATAGAACTGGACATTTTAAGGCTCAGTTAGCCTTCCAATAACAAGGAAACCTGTTTTGAATAAATTTCATGATGGGAGTCATTATTTTATGAAATTTTGCTCTTTGTTAGGGGCCCCATGGAGGGCTTTTTCCCTCTCTCTGTAATGCAGGGGTGGCATGGAAGTGATACAGCATTTGGAGAGCGGGTATGCAAGCTTCTCACTCTGGTCTGGCTAATGGACTCTCAGGGGAAAACAGCTGCAGCAGAAGCCAAAGGCCTAAATGTCCGCCAGCTGTTTCCAGCTGTTTGGAAGCCCTATACTAGCCACTGACCCCACCCCGCCTTCCACTCGTGAACACACAAACACAAAAACACACACAAAAACACACACACACACACACACAGTAGGGCAAACTGCAAAGAAGCACTGCCTTCTAGGAGATGGATGGAGTTCTAATGACATTTCTCTATGATTGTTAAAACACACCCAAATATCCCCCCACAGACCTTTCAAGGTTCAGTAATGACCGGTTACATGTTACATATTACATTGATTTCCTTTCTAGGTTTCCCCATCCTTGGCCACTCACATTATATAATTTAAATTGCTTTAATTGGACACCTGCATTCTCCATCCTGGGATTTAAATCAACGATTGACATGTAATGAGATCAGACCCTCTACAGCTATGCACTCCACTGATAGAGAGAGGCTCAGAAACATGAGAACTTAACATGGAAACGTCTTGAGGGAGGCCATGATAGTGACAGTGACGCCATCAGTAAACTTCATTTTACACAGTCGGCAAAGGAAAAAAAAAACAATCCCACTCAAAAGACAAAGCTCAAAAACGTTGTTTTACATTTAATCCTTTACATGTCAGGGCATAATCACAGATTATGCCTGAATGTTGGAATGTGTCAATAATTACAATAAATGTTATTCTGACTGTATCTTTATCAATGTGGGTAATAGCCACTTTAGAACTGACTGTTGGGCAGAATAAACTATGCTTTTACAGTAATTTGACTCACTCCAGCAGCGTTGAATAACAACGATGGGCATGTCTGGATGCGTCTTTGGGTGCTATTTAGCATGTATGTCATCTCATCAAGATATAATGTGATGCAAAATGTATTAAGTGCTATTGGTGTGTATAGTAGCAATATTGTATTACGTATTACTGGTGTAGCAGTATTATGAAAATTGTGATTAGGGGCTGGACCTTCAGTTAATAAGATATTAAGTCTACATGCGTAGACACTGCCCTTGAACAAGTACTCCACCAAAAGGTAGAAAACATAAGGCTCACTGATTACAGTAATCAGTTATCTAGTAATTGATGTAAATTAACCAATTACAAGTAATCATTCAGAGATTTTAGACTAAGCCTGAAAATGTAACTGAAACTTTGAGTGAACACACTGGTATGCTGGCAAAGACATATTTGAAAGCTGAGAAAAAGTGCAGTATACTGTGCTACCATACTGTATATGTGCCCGTTAATTTCTTAACTTTCAAACCATTATTACTCTTCAGGCTCTGGATTTACAGCCTTCAGTGGGTAAATGCACTTTATTACACTATAGTGAAAGAGGGGATTGTCCATAAAGAGTCTTTCTTGGGCCTTTAACATCTACAAATATATCCTATGAGCTGCTTTCTTTCTGTTCCTCCTATTTCCCCTCACTTAGCATTAGCAGTCAGAAGTAATTATACTTTGCTGTAGCCTTCACCTGTCTGATGGTTATAGCTGCATGGTGCCTGGAATGGTGTTAGTGGGACAGTTACATTACATTTATTTAGCGCAGGTTCTTATCCAGAGTGAGTTCCAGCACAAAAGAACATAAGTGTATCCATTCAAGTTGGACGAGCAACAGTGTCAGACCAGGCTAACAACACTCCCAGACCAGTTAGTGTAAACATAACAGTATTAAGCCCTACAGCAAGTTAATGTGTGCAACCTGACTAGACAGCCTATAAAGTAAGTGCTAATGTCAGGAGTGGCAACAACTCACCCCTGAACCCCAACTGGTTCTTTACTCCCTGGGATCCACCCACCACAAAGGACGCCAGGACAGGGTAAATAAAAGAAGAGTGAGACTTTATTAACAAATCATTTAAAAACAATGCATACGAACAGGGACACCAAGGCTCTCGCTATTCCCACCCCGGCCTGGTTCGCTCCCCTCCCCAACCTGCTCTCCCCTCCTAGGACCCCTCCACCCCAGCCCGGAGACGACCCGCAAGGATGGGCGACCCCCACACAGCACACCACGCACACACCGCTCAGACCGCTCGGGTCTTTTCCCACACGTGCTATTAACCACTCCTGGTGCCCCCACTCTGGCCCTTCCCACGCCTGACCCCGCTTTGAGGTGGGGTCCCGCTTGGCTGAGTCAAGAGACAGAACCAAGAGATTGAGTGTAAAAAGATAAGAGGAGGTGACCAAGTACAGAGCCTTGAGGGACATTTGTAGGCAGGCTGTGGGTTCTAGACAACCCACCGTTCCAGGACACCCAAGAGCCAAGAGCCTCCAGAGAGGTAGGATTCAACCCAAAGAAGAGCAAATAATTAGATAGACAGAAATAGAGTGTGATACACTGTATCAAAAGCTGCAGAAAGGTCCAGAAGAATTAGGACTGAGGAGTGGAAGGATGCTCTGGCTGACTGAAGAACCTCAGTGAGGGAGAATAGGGCTCACTGAAAAGGGTCAAGAAAGTTGTTCCAGGACAGACAGGAGGATTGTTCATTAGCCACAGCATGTTCAAGTGTTTGGACAGAAAGGGAAGGAGAGAGACTTTCAAATCTGAAGTGGAGCAGTCCCTCAGGAAGCTCAGATCTAGCTGTTTGCCTGCCTTGTGTGTGGGAGGAGACTACATTAAGGTGAATTCAAAGGAGTGCAGCAGGGGCAGGAATCCAGAAGCTTGAGGGGTCTCAGGGTGAACACTGAAGACCCCCAATATGGTTGCATCCTCTGGGAAAGAGCTGAGGAGAAGATCCAGTTCCTCAAGGAAGTCTCCCGGGGTTAAAATAATGTTGTTAACATTAATTGGCTATTGACAGTGAAACTAACCTGATCTAGTAAAACATCGGACACATTCCACAACCGATGAAATATGCTTCTCAGGTAGGAGCAGTTTTGTTTCTGGATTAGATGGAAGAAACAATGACCCCAAGCAGCGATGGGGACACTGTACCATAGAAGAGACCATTTTTGTTAACTCAACTTCTGTGGCACCCATCTCAAAGAAGAGGGTTATCTGGTGTCCTTGCCAAAAACCCTAATAAAGTTTTTTTTTTATGTCAGTTCTTTATGCCATTTAATCATTCACCAGTTTAAGAGGTTAAATATATCCTTGCTTTACCATCAAATGTGTGTGGTCAGTGTTTTGGTGCAAAGTGTTTCTTTGTCTGTGAAAGTTGGCTCAGAATCTGATCCAGTAAGCATCTTCACACCAGCATTCAATATGTTGTTTCTGCTCAGCTGTATTTGTAATGAAAGCACTCTGGGTGGTTGGTTATAAGGCGTAAGATCACTGTTTAGTAATGAATCATCAGCTAGGGATGATGTTCACCTTCCTGAAATCAAAAGTGGTGGAGATAGAAAGCTGCTGGTGAAACTCCTAGACCCAGGGAAGGCATTTGCTGTGAATCTACAGTAACTCTCCTTCTCCTTTCATACAGACTCTAACAGCAGCGCTCAGTCAGGGTGTGACTCACCAGCTAGCATAAACCGTTTCCATATTATTATTATGGTGTTCTAGCCATGCCACCAAGCTATTAACATGTCAAAAAGGAGGCCCGAGAATGCTCTGCATCTCCACCTTGACTGCGAGGCTACATGTTCCCACAGCATCTACTGGGAGTAGAGTTCCATCCGACTGCCTCATGGGCAATGTTTGAGTGATACAAACTGTGCCTGAAGAGAAGGATTGCTTAAATTTACATATAAAATTTTAAGAAACCATATTGTATGGTTTCTTAAAATTTCACAAGTTAACTTGTGGTAGGGTTTGAATGGTGTTATACTCACACTCACTGGTCTGTGAGTGTTGTTAGCCTGGTCTGACACTGTTGCTAATTTAACTTGGATGGATACACTTATGTTCTATTGTGCTGGAAGTCGCCCTGGATAAGAGTGTCTGCTAAATGCATGTGATGTAATTTAATGTAATAATTAACATTTGTAAATCATCCGTGTAAAAGAATTCGCTTACACTGTCCATGGTACATCAAACTGAACATTTTGAAATACTTATGGACAATACGTATGGATAATGTTTCAGAGAAGAGCCCTGGAGACCTTTTAACTAAGTGGAGTGTATTATATCAAAGTAATAGAAAAATGCATTTCAATGCATGGATTCAAATGCGTGCAAAAAGAGACCCAGATCTTCTTAAGTCTTTTTGGGCATCCTCTGTGTTGCAGTTGGGGACAGTTCAGAGACAGCCTGACTGCTGTGAATAAAACACAGTGGATTCTTTTTGAGAAGATTCAATCAAAGTACAGCTCTAAAAACTACTGGGTTCCAGGCTATGGGGGAAAAAAAACTTCTTGGCAGCAGAACCAGAGCCATATTATAATCACAATGATGACTACAGTGCAGTGATAATAATGGTGAATCTTATAAAAGTGATGGCAGAAAGGCAGACGATGGGGTCTCTTTGTTTGTCTTTGTGCTGAGTCATGGAGTGTGACCTCCTGTTGAAGTGGATGGACATTTAATGATCTAAAAGAGCAAATCAATTGAGTGGAAGAAGTACGGGGCCACAAAGCATTTCTGTTGCTGTGAGGCACAAAGGATGTGTGTGTATACTCAGGTCAGAGAGACTCCAGCCCCAGGCTCATATGCACAATGCCTGCCCCCCGGTCCTGGGGAAGACTAGCATGGTTTTCCACCCGCTGTTTCATTACAACACAAGTTTGTTCGGTACTGTACCCTTCATAGGGACATCATAACCCGTTGCAAGCATTCCCTGAATGCTTAACAGAAGACAAAATGTTAATCCAATAGCTGTGAAGTGCTTTTGTATGATTCAGCTGAGTATTACAGGACACATGTATCACATCACATTCTGAAGGTTTATTTGGTAACGTGCTCATCATATTCAGAATTTGTTATGGCCGTGGTAATTTTTCCAATACAAGAGAGTAAGATGTCGAGACCAAGAGTCTTTCCCTCAGAATACTTATGTATGTTATGAGGGAATTGGTATTATTTGAAATACCAAATCCATTTCATTTGTGTGATCCCCACAACTCTTGCCATTTTGTATTCATATTCCTGTCAAGGTTCTGTGGGCTGTGGAAAAGCAGCTAGCAAGCTGCATGTGGCCCATGTGCTGCAAGCTGTGCAGTTTTTATCCAGTATTTCAAGAAATTGGATGGAGGAGGTATGCTCCTGGTTCCCAGAGCAGGTATATCGATGTCCACTTAGATTGAAGAGCAGCCAGAGGTACTCTTATAGAGGAGGTGGTGGGTTCGGGGTGAACTAGTGATTTATACCAATTTACAATAATGGAGGGACTGGCTAGTACTGTGCTGTAGCACTCTGCTCCTATCCACTGTGATAAACTGCCTCCTCCCCTTTAATTCCATCATTGTTCACTGGAGTCTCTGGGCAATCATGTTTGCTCTAATGCTGTGACAATACATCAGCCTTACTGTTGTGCCAGTCCACAGCACAGCAACAAGTAGGCACCATCTGTCTCTTACATTTTGGGTCTTGATTTAAAACCCTGAAATGACGGAGAACAGTCCATTGTTCCAGAAGAGAGACTGTGTTTGAGAGCCTGTGCAGAGGACAGCCTGAAAATGTAGCAACACTATTTTACATGCAGAACATGCCATGAATAATATATGAATATGTCATCAGCTGTTTGGTAATGGTTCAACAAGCTGTATGTCAGATTAGACTTGATTGTTCTTGAGAAGAGTCAGAAGTCCCATTGATTTTATCTATATATTCAACTGAGTTAGGTGGGTAAACAAGAATTTTTCTTCTTACCAATTGCAACCCCAGTTAATTGCAATGTAATACAGCCTACTTAAGTGTAGTCTGCATAGTTCACCATTTTCATTCTGCTTCACAGCTCCCCACTGTAGGCAGAAAGCAGTGGGAGTCCAATAGCAGATTCTTACTGCTGACTGATGCACTTCAGCTAGAAACTGCACTGCGGGACACTACAGTATAAAATCAAGATCATGATCAACACAAGCACTTCCACTCAATGAGAAAACAATACTGTCATCAATCAAGGCCTGATTTTGGCATGGTGTGACAAGCTGCCACTATGCAAATCATTTTGTATGGGATTCCAAATAGAATGAGCAGGTTTTATTTTTTTTTCCTTTGAAAGTAAGTCAATGAGGACACTTACACAGAGGTCCAGATTACACTGAGATGCACTTAGCTTTGCCCTAAAGTTTATATAATAAAATTAAGCAACTGTTACTTTTTCTCTTGATTGCACATTACTGTTTGAGCCTTTGGCTAGACCTTGTCATTAGCTGACAATCACTACATGTCTGCAGTGGCAGAACAAAAGTACCTTTGCTCCATAGAGGGTAGGATGGATTTCATTGGCCGTGGTCCCCCTTATCTCACCACTATTTTCTCCCTCTAGTGGCTCGCAAGGCACCTGCAAGCCATGATATCAGTGGAGATATGCCTATCCTCCAGTCAGTGTTTGCTTCGCATTAGTAAGCTGTGAGTGCAAGTGTATCAAAGGATTAAAATAGAAGCTGTTGAGAGGAGGGAAAATTAATGTGTACGGTTGGTCATTCTAAAAGGGTGGAAAATGGGAGAAAAGCTTGAAGAAAATACTAAAGAGATATATAAAACAAATTATTCTTATAATGACAACATAGCTTGAGATATACCGTATGTCTATGGATTATGGTAGACCCTGTTGTTAGCTATGGATATTCAGTCTTCACTTCAAGTCTACTATGAAAGATGCTAAAAGGTAAATGTAACTCCAGCTAAAGCTAAAGTGCACCGCAAGGCAATTAAAAGAATGCTTATTAAATGGGGATGTCTGATGCTTGATCCAATCAGACCATTGTTGCACTAGACACAAAACCAACAGGCAAAAAGACACATCAAAGGTGACATTAGAGCATCTTTGAACTTCTGCTTTTTTTTTGCAGCTATTCAAAGATTGCTTTGCTCAGGGAAGGCTGGGTGACTGGCATGCTTGGACAAGGCCTCACATTCCCACCCAATGCTTCAGCGCCTGAGAGTCAGGGGCGAGAATTCTCACCGGCTGCTAAGTAAATATTGCAAAGCATCGACAGAGCAACAGGAGTGAAGTGACTCATGTGTGGAAACACTGCCAGGTCGCAGCAGCTACCGCTCACGAAAGACCCTTTCACATACACAGGGCTGAGTGACATTCTCAGTAAAACTAAATTATCATGAGTGAGAGGTGCTGTTTCACCATTTTGACTAATCTGTAAAGAAAATGCATTTCATCTTACTTTTAAAAGCACCAAGAGAAGGGACCTAGGCTCTTAAAATTGCCTTATAGGAGACACATTTTATTAAAAATGTACCTTCGTTCCTTAATTAAGGGGAAGGAGGAAGGGTGTGAAAGCTGAACCACATCATTATAACTGTTTTGGATGAAAGTGCTCTGTCTCATCTAGTAAAAATGCTTTCAGCTAACAAAAGATAACAGAGATATGTTCCAGTTTCACATATTTCACTGTTTCTAGCATAATGCCTTATTTCCAGATAATAGTTTTTGTGACATAAATTATGTTTAAGTTTTCTTTTTTGATGCCAACTAACTGAAATTGATTGGGTCAAAGGTGCTAGAAGAAGTGAACTTGAGAACTCTTGATCATCACTCACATGTGCTGTTCTCTGCACAATCTTCTGAAGAGCAAATCATTTAGGCTGAGTGTTTTTTTCTATAAAACTAAAATATCAAAGTGGAGAACTGCTTACGGTTGCACTTTGGAAAATATGATTATGCGGCTGTGGGCTCACTGAGTGAGCTGCTCAAAAGGTATTGTTTGCTAAAGCGCTGCCCCTGCATATATGTGAATGGCTGACGACTTTTATTTGTAAGTGACATGTCTGCATTGAGTGCCAGTCCTTGGGGCACCGACCTGCTCCTCTCTCTCCCTCTCTTTCTCTGTATGTTTGTGTAGTATGTCAGATATTGTGTATCAATAGGAGCCTCTTCCTAGGAGCATTCATTCTTCCTTTTCCCAATGAACCACTGCAGATGTGCCTGAGGGCTGTGCACCTCCATGGTTCCACCCTGTTTGCCAGGACCCAGGGGAACATGTCAGTACTGGCCCTCAGGTGCATGCATGCCCTACAGCCAGCCTGGGCAGTCACATGACCTACTGGTTGTGCAAAATTGGAGAGGACACAAACATCAGGGGCCATCAGCCTGATGTGTAGATGGCCTAAAAGAGATGAGTGGTCATTTATAACTCATGAGAGTTAGCTTTTCAATCAACCATCAAACTATATTTGTTTTAGCAAATTTTACAATTGCATAATTGCAAAGTACTGGACATAGCATGATTTCCAGGGAATACAACTCCACAGGGTCCAGAAAACCCAGAGCCAGTTGAGGAAAAAAGTGGAAAACTATTGATTGACTCGGGAAAAAGACACTCCTTGGGGAAAAAGAAAAAAGCAGTAGAATAAAAACACATGAAGGCTTGTAAAAGAAAATACCTGTTTAACCATCACATTAATCCACTGGCTGTAAGAGAGCTGTCATGACATCAGAGTATTGATGTGAACTTACTACATCACCATGGGTATGAATCATTACCCTCACTTAAAGACTGTCCTGCTTTTTGAAATCTCACTTTACAGCTTTTATAAAATGTCAACTTGCATCTTTAACTTTTTTTAAACAAAGGCAGAAGAGCTTTCCCTCTACTATGTGTTATATTATGTATGAATTTCCAGTTTGTATTAATAGTCATGATGTGACTCCTTAGTTGTTTCTAGAATCCTAAGCAGTGTAGGCTATTGAATGTTATTTTGTGTAGTATAGGGCATGCATACAATAGGTGCTTGCTGCGGAAGCCAGAGGAAGATCTATTCATAAAGGGAAGCCTGATGAAATGATTCCTTCTTGCATTCAACAGCCTCAGGTAGGGTTAGGCTTGGGTTTAGGGACCAGTGTTAATCTCGTCAGTGAAAACGGTGACAACAACTATTTGTCAACGACCTTTTTCCTATGATAAAGATTGAGGGAAACTAGAAAAAAACATCTTTAAACAGCTTAAAAAAAACTAATTGTCTTTTTGACGAAACCATGATGACAAATATTCTTGATGCACTAACAGATGTTTGATAAGTTGATACATTTTTAAATTAGAATGCTGAATGATACATCCATTCTGTTTTCCTGAATTCATGAAATCATGTAACAGTTGAATCATTCTATATGTTAGATCTCTTCAAGTACTAGCGTGCCCGATTCAAGCTTAAATAGGTTTGCTAGTGGTGGCAGAATACATCACATACAGCTGGGATTCCCTGACCCTTATTTTAGAATCAGATGGTTGTGATGGTTGCTGTTTTGTTGGCTTAGCAATTAAAGATATATGATATTGTGTATGTCCATCCATGCATGTTCAATGAAAGGTTAAGGTTTGTAATGATGTAATGAAAAAACAAATAAAACAAGACTAAAATGTCACAAGATCTGACTAAAACTAAAGTGTCCTGAGATTTCACCAGCTAAAACTAAGAAGGGAGAAATGACTAAAATGTGACTGTGACTAATATGTATTTTTGTCAAAAGACAGAGACTAAAACGAAATCAAAATACATAGCAAAACACTGTTAGGGACATCACTTCCATGGAGTTGTCATAGGACAATTTTGGGTTGGTCTGGCTGTATGTGGCCTGAACTGTCTTCTCACATACGTAGTGGAATATTTATCTTCTGTTTTCAGCTCTTGTTCAGCAGACAAATCAGATCTGAAAGAGGCAATGACAGCCTCAACTGATTGCATGTTTCAGTGGTGTTCAGACTTACAGGGTGACCCTGTGGCCCCTGGCTCAAGGATTCGCGAGCACTCCCAATATAAGAGTGAGTTATTAAAAGCTTGATCCTAAAACTTGGCAGGGGTCTGAAAAGACCACAGTGTCTGCCTCTCCACAGTGCCGGGGAACAGAATTCAGAAGGCATGGGGTACATAGCAACTGCAAGCTCCATGGCAACGGAATGTGCACTCAACAAGGTGCTGAGCAGGGAGAGGGTGCAAGGCCCACTTGAAGGAGAATATTCTGGAGTGCTTTCTATTTTTCTAATCACACCTGCCAGCTTTTTCATCCCATAGTCTGATTTTCAGATATATTCCTGCTTCATAACTGCTCATTTTGTTTCAGGCAAGCTGTTTCTAACTGAAGTGTCATTGTAAATGTTGTTAACTCTAGGGTCACAGTAACTTCTTCCCATTTTTAATTTCTGTGTTAATGTTGTTGTGACACTCTACTTGCAAAAAAATCACCTTTTTTGTTATTCACCTTCCTGATAGTCCAAATTGTACTTTTTTGTTGATCTATGTGAGTCTAGGTCTAAGTATTACATGTCAGGAAAAATGTTCAGTTTGACATATTAGACATTTAAAAATCAGCCTTGTTAAATTCATTGACTTACCGCATACCATTTCCTGATTTAATTTCAGATATTTCATAACTGATCCCATAAAACCTAAAACTGCTTTTAAGCTTCAGTTAGAAATACATGTTAAACAAGAGCTTCTAGCTGAATTATCAATAACAAGCCTAACTGCCCCTTAAAAACAAATGCAGCCTCCTACTTATTCACTTCAGTTCTACTCAAATTTCCAAACAACAAGGACTGAGGTCATTACAGCAGGGATATAACCAATTAAGGAGGCAGACAGAGACTTCAATATGGCATTATTGACTGGAAATCCTTCAATTTGCACAACTGCCTCACTCCCAGCCAAACCATCTCAGATAACCAGACCATTTCTAAGATCTTCTGTCCAGATCAGGAATTCACAGTATCCCGCCATCTCCCTCTGGCCCCTTTGAAATGGTGATGCTCAGGGGACTGCTGGAGCTTTATGGGACCAAGGCATATGCAAAGTTTACACCAAGAATAAACAGAAAGTGGGAAAGGTCAGCTCCTTCCACCAGAGAGATGTGAGCTGAAGGACAGAGAAAAAGAGAAGATGTGAGGAGGAAATTGGGAAAAGGGTTGAGGAGGAGAGGAGAGCGAAAGAAAAGAACGAAGAGAGTGAAAACTTGCTGATTACATTTCATGTGTCAGTTCTGATGGGGAGGGCAGGTCTCTTGGGGGGTGGCAGTTGCATTAGAGCTTTTGTTCTGAAGGAATGGTGGCTGGTGTTAGTTTACAGCAAGTCAGGGGAGCTTGCATTGGACCTGCACTAATCTTACTGTATTTTGTAAAATCACCTGCCTTGCCTACCTTCCAAGCTACATGTACTGTATGTGTATGTTTGTATATATGATATGTGTGCCACTCTTTGTGTGTGTTTGAGCACTTATGTGCATGTCCAGATGAATATATATTTCTGTATAGTTACAGTTAAATTACCTGGCAGATGCATGTAAGCATGCACCATGACTATGGTACCAGTGTCTGTGCGTGACAAGTATTCGGGCTGCTGGAGTGAGACAGTGCAGTGGATCTGCTGTCGGTCTTGATAGGTGATAATGTAGACATGCAGAAAGGGGTGTCAGAGCAGACAGCAGGTGCACTGGAGGAGGGGCTGGGGTGGGGGGAGTAGTATTTGAGAACCTGGCAGTAGGTAATTCTCACCTTTCTGATACATTCAGTACTAAGTATCAGATAGCACAGGCTGAGGGGGGAAGGTCACCCCCCCTTGTCTGTGGCTTGAATACAATACAATTAAGGATACGGTACCACTCACTCACTGTGCTCCTGGTTATCTTCCATGGCCTGACCGAGTACTCCCTCTGTCATGACCTTTTCTGCACTTTTACTGTTGTTTGTGTATAAGGAAATTGTCTCTAAGTTATGAGTATTATAAAGAGCCACACAATATAGGCCAGATAAGAGAGCTGCTATGCCACAGTTAAGATGTTCTCTCGATAACATTGTGCTAGCATTCTTGTGGCAATGTTGACTGCAAACACAGAGGCTTGTTGTGCCCTTACTGTCAGCCTTTCATACAGAAACGTTCCTGTCACAAAGGTTGGGGGTGTAGACTGGAGTCCTTCAGAACAAAGACATCTGTGGAATCTCTGCAATTGGATAAAGAATCTGTCTGTAAAACTCAAGAGTGAATTGCCCAAGTTTTGAATACCACCCTGCTGATATGTTGATGCTTTCAGGCACCTTGTGGTTAATAAACTTAAATTCAATGCGAAATATTCTACAAGTCTAAAACTAAACTCATGTTCCTGCTGCTCCATCACCTTGGCTCTCGTGGTTTGTAATGAAACATACAGCCTTCTACTGCCAGTCTTCTTGTGACTTTAAAACAGCAAATATCAATGATCAAATTAATGTTATGACCATTACCTGATGAGACAAACTTATGCAATCTGAAATTACAGCCTTTTTCTCTCTGTAGAATCTGCTCCACAGTTGAGCTGTAAGAGAACCAGAACAGAGAAGGAAAACTCCTGTTGAAAGATTCTGAATCATGACCTGGACACAACCTTCTTAGCATTACAAATAACTTCTTTGCTTAACTTCTGAACAAACATCCATCAGAGAGAGTGGAATATACTCTCTGCTTATATTTACTCGTTACGCAAAGAACCATAATTGCAGATCATCTAAAACTATAGTTACATTTGATTTGTTCCGGAACCATTATTAATGAGCTTGCAGAATCCAGGCTACTAACACAATGACGTTCTTCATAGCTGACACACCCAAAGGAACACTTCATCTCAGAGCCTATTTGAGGTCAAAGGGCACCAGTGCAGTGAATGGTCAGGGGGGTGAGGAGGGCATAGGTTCGAGACTTATGCAGTGACATACAGCTGACTCCCTCTAATATGGGACTCAGTAAACTTCCTGTTTCCTGTTCCTTACTATATGTCATCAGTGTGATGGAGAGGGAGACAAGGAGGGAAAGTGCCCAGCTGGGGCAAGCAGATAAGAGGGGGCGGATGTAATACAAACAAATACACACAGGAACTTCAGCTATTTGCACAGTGTCACTTGATTTAATTTTGGTGACACACATATTACATACATATTATACGCATACAACTATTTTTGTTTGCTACAGTCAACTTGATGCAGTTTGCTACAGTCCACTTGATGCAGAGTTGGAAAGCAGGAAAAACATGATGGCAGAACATATCAGTTTCTATAATGTCAGTAAACAACACATCAGGGTTTATCACAAGCAGCCTAGATTAAATAAATCACAGATCACGTTTATGTGGCCTTAAAAAGTACCTATGTGTTGTGAGGTCCACCTGTAGAGGACATAGTCTCACAGCCTCAAAACAGAAATCCCTAGTAGCTTAGGCACAGTGTAAATAATATGAAATAACTTAATGGTGATTTAGAAAGTGGGGAAAATTGAATTGATCCAAATCTAATATAGGATGAACACATGTCCCTTCCACTGCCAAGATTCACAAGTAAGGGGTTCGCAAACTGTTCACAGCATTCAGCCATGATGTCCATGTGTTGTTTTCTTTCTCTCTGAGTCCATGTCCATATCAAAGGGGATGATATGACTTTTCGAGCTGCTTGCTGTTGCAAGTGATTTATGTTTGAAAGACATCCTTTTTTTGCTTTAAAGAGGGAAATGAGTCATACTGTGGGCTGCAGAAAACAATGACCCAAACATTCAGGATGTCGAGCTTTAAATCACTACAAATTTTGGTTACTGTTATATGGACTCAATTCATTTTTCCTATGGATGTGTCTTCCACATCAATGCGGTATGTCTTCAAATGTCAGTACATGAAAACACTTTTCTTTAAAATAGTGAACAGTCCCCTGTCATAGGAATGCAGCTTTAATGATATGGAAACGCTGTGAGAAAATGACATGTTAGCTGAGCATAATCGTGTTGTGGCTAACTGCTAATGAACAATTGGTATGTGACATGTGTGTCTCAGGAAGTGTTTTCAGGATGACAGTGAAGCAGAATATTGTAAAACCCTGGTCCTGGAATGCTGTAGTTTCCCACAAATTCAATCAGAGTGTTTACTCATCATAGCTGGTCTCAGTCAGTGCAAATGTTACAGTATTTAAATAGGTAAATAATTCATTTCTTACAGAAACCTTGGGGCTGTGGATGGAACTCACCACCCTTTTATACTAGGAAAACAGTTAAAACAGGAATACAAAAAATAAGCACAAAACCAAAGGCTTCACATCTGATCAACTATTTAACCAACTAAGATGTTTTAAATGTATTATTGACCTTCTCCTCCTGTGAGCTTTAGAAGCATATTACCATGCCCAAATGACCTTTTGAACTGTGCCCTAATTACTATCTCGAAGATATAATTTCATTGGAAACAAGAGATTACCACAAAGGTCAGTGAGTATCAGAGAGCAAAGCCAATGTAGGAGCCGGATAGTTTGGGTCAATGACACAACACAGAACAGAAAGCAAAGTCCAGTCATAGAGAAGGCCGATTCAGACACAGGGAGGGGATGGGAAAGGGCTCTTTCAGGGTTCCAGGGGAAGAGAGGAAGCAGAGGAAAGGAGACTCCACTGTCAAGTGTCCCCCCTTCTGGTGCTCTCACAGGACCAGATTGACTGACTGCTGATCTGGGCACTCATGTGCAGGCTGCTTTGTGCCTGTCTGGAAGAGTCAGGAGACCCTACAGACTGGGAAACTGTCTCGTGGAGGTCCGACAAACATTCATTACTCCCAAACCAAATTAATTTACTGGCTGCTACCTCTGCTTGAAAAAATCCTCTTGTCCCCATCTGACAAAACAATACTGCTTTGTGAGTATGGCACTATAGAGTCCACAAACAGACATGCTGCTGTCTATGGCTTTACATGCCAATTTAGTTACCCTCTTTTGAAATATAGGATACTTACTGTGTGTGTGTGTGTATTGTTCCTCTCTGTTCTTTATCACATTGGTGCGCATGCTGTTCATAAGTGTATATTTGCTATAATACCTGAAGAGTAGACCAGCAGTTTTTGGTCAATATCCCTTGTTGTCAGTATGAGGTATACTTTCTCAGTGATGACACAGTTATTTTAATTTTTATTCTTATATCTTATTGAAACTAAATGTATCTGCAGACAGACATTACATTTGATTAATAAACATGATTATCTGGAGTGATATACATAGTTTACATGTTATCCATTTATACAGCTGGATATTTACTCAGGCTATCTGAGTTAAGCATCCTGCCCAAGGGTACAGGAATCAAATCAATAACTTTTGAGTTAAAAAAACCCCTGCTCTTTACTACTATACCCTTGCAGCTATCAAAGATACAACACTACTAAACTTAACAAAGGTCATTTAGCTTCTCAAAAAAACTAAATTCCATAAGCCTCATTCTTTATGTGCCTCATACTTTATGCTGTACACACTGAAGAGGTCTCAGTTCAGAATTGCTGTAGGGCCAAAGACCCAAAGACCAAAAAAAGCTTCCAGTATTTTTTTTTTCTTGTATGTAATGCTTTATTCAAATTTGTCTGCCCAGATTCAACAGGTGGATTCACATATGAGCAGCAATTTATGGAAGCCTGTCACGACACTTTCCTGTCTTTATATAATGCTATCATCTTCAAATAAAAAATCAACTAATACGGTCGTTACTTTCCACTAAAGACCTAACGCCTCTGTCGGCGTTTCTGTTAGTTGCAAAAGCAAACAAATTGTTGCACAAGCAAATCAATCACGTACGGTTAAATAATGTATTACTATTCTCATCGTAGCTGTGTTCTGTTTTGTCTCAGTACCAACACAGTGATTTCATTTACGCTGGCTCTACACCCCGGAAGGACAGGCTAATAGGCTCAGTGGGCCGGTTTGAGTTTATTCCGTATAAACGGGTGTGGAAGCGCGAGCGAAAGGGAGGAGGTGAAAGAGGGAGAGCAACATCTTGGCGAGTTTGAAAAGACACTTCTAACTGGTGTGCGCGCTTTAAAGCTCATTCGAGTAAGGTGGCGAAATCCTTTTCACTCTTGCATTGGACGCAGGATCACAAGCAGACTCCGTCGCAGGGAATAAAAATGGCTCCTATGCCATTGCACTTGATCTCCCTGGATTTTTGCCTCTTGTTATTAGCCTTATTTTACCGTACACAGACCTGCCTTGGATTTAATTTAGATGTGCGGTTTCCAGTTATCAAAGAAGGGAAGACCAAGGGCAGTTTCTTCGGATTTTCGGTGGCGATGCACAGACAAACGGAAGGAGCGAAAAGATACCTGTAAGTATCGTCAATGATATATTTCCTATTTGGAAAAGTGCGGTCCCGTGGGTACACCCAAGCGAATACGATGTTAATGCAGTGTCGCTATAGGTAGCATTTGAAGCGTTTGCATTCATGAAAAACGTAGCAAAAAGAACGACACACATGAATAACAATCGGTCGTAAATTCATAATATTATTCTGAATGATGCCATTGATTAGGCACTGAATATTGCTGCCCTCTTGTCCCAGTTGTTTTTTTTTTGTTCAAAGTTTAGGTTGCGGATTTAAGTGCGCCTAATAGTAGCATGTAATGCAGATTGCTAGGTGAGAGATCTCGCACAAAGCATTCCACCTTTCCACCGTTTTGTGTAGGGTAAGCAACACCTGCCCTTGACTCGGACAGAAATTAGAGGAAACTCTTGTCTGATGTATATAATTTCAGCAAGAATATAAGAACGGCCTTTTAACTACAGCACATTCCTGTTACCTGTCCTCGCTTTGACTGCAACATCAGCTTTCACGAAGCGATCAAAATGTACATTTAGTCTTCAGAATGTAACCACATGAAATTACTATAATTTGGTATAAAGTAAACATTTTCCAATGCCTATACCTGACCTCCTAACAGTTCACCCACTTTACCGTAACCTGGCTGGAAGACCACAGCCACTTAATGCATGTTTATTATAGCCTTGCCCCATGTCCGTGCAAGGTCTGAATGGGAAACGAAGTCGCGTGGATACCATAAAATTAGAAACCTTGAGTACGATAATTTATTCACACCATAATAATACTAATACTCTAAACGTGGTAAACTATATAGTAAAATCAGCGGCATTACTAGTAAAATAATCTATTGCCTTCATGCAGTCAACATTCAACGTACGCGTGCCTTGTTAGTTGTGTATTGTTTTTTTCTGGCACGACGAATTTACCTCCAAATACCCGTGCACACTGTGAAATAGAAATGTACACATCAGCAATGCCGTGTTGCTGAAATTAGTTATTTGTGGCACTCTTTTATGTTACCAGACGGGTGAAGTGAGGTCTTTAATCATAAGTGCGAGCAAAAGTGGGGGTATCTAAAAACGTGTTGATGCTTGTTAAAGTGTGCTGGGCCTTGCACTCAGTGCACTTTTTCAGGTCTGCAAAATGACATAAAAAGTAGCGATGAAGTTTATTAACTGGCCCTTATATAATAACATTTGGGAATTACGTTCGGAATATTTACATTATTTTTAGCCTGGCATATCTTCAAGGTTGTTGTATGGTGTGCAATGTATGTTCTAAGATAGCTGTTTATTGCTTTGCTTACTTTCTTTGAACTGCTTGCTCTACATGATTGACTGGTAGAATATTATAATCCATACAGATAGGCTATACAAGAATAATTGAAATCAAACAGGCATTTTGTGTGATCCTCTGACTGTCATACGTTAAGTCAGTACTCTCTTTTTGTGCATGTGAAAATGCGATGACCAGATAGATGACAGATACTATAATGCTATGTTTACTTCCTGCACATACCTGTATACAGCAAAATTAGTTGTATTAGCCTCTCATATAGAGTACCATTGAAAGCCTGTGTGATTGACTGTAGGCTCTATTGGATCACCCTGTCCTGAAATAAATGTATTTGTGATTCCTTGCTTTATAGATGTGCGTAGCAGACTTTACTGTTATTTCTTTTGTAATTGTGGTTAAATGGGACATGACATGGGGAAAAAGAGCATGCATGGTTTCCATGTTTGGATGAAGATAGGCCTGTGTGATCTGTGAGCATCCTTTACAACCAAGTGTGACAACACGTTACATGATGCTCAGCATGATGAAGCCATGGACACCTATTTCTCTGAGTTAATAGGAAAGTGAATCCAGGCTGCTGTTCTGCTGAACTGCTAAAGGTTACAGGACTTATTTGGCCTGTCTGTGTAGCCAGCATGGGTCCATGTAGGCTTATTCCCTGCACAATGAAAAGAGACCATGTCTCAGTTTCTCCCTTGCCACAAAGAGTTTCAGGATATGAACAGCTGCCTTTCATCAGATTCACTGAGACATTGAAGGGCTCTGCCCCCAATGCCTTTACATTGCATTACAACCACAGAGAGTCATCAAAAGGCAGAGAACCAGTCGTGGAGGGACATGGATTGAAAGCTTTTTTTATGGTCATTACTTGGTGGGCTAGATCATGGCCTGAGGTCAAACAGGTGCACCAGGTAAGCCATTTCAGTGCGGTGATGATGAGTGTTGGATGTGTGCAAAGAGGAGTCAGGGCCCCTGAAACTATTATCTGAAATAATATTTAAAGGCTGTGAACATGGAGAATAGAGAATGCCAGGATAATTGTCTTTACCAGCACCACAGTGTATTCTTCCTTAAAGCATCATATGCTCAATTAACATATAATATCATTGTGAAGAGCAGTTCATGTTATTTGAGCTTCATGTGGTACTAACTTTGTAATTTAGCGTATGCTTTTAAAGAGCAGCAAGACTTTTCAAAATATTCTTCAGAGATGGACGTCAGAGCTCCTAAAATAAGAGTAATAGATACCTTATTTGTGAGGACAAAAAATATTATTGTTATTGTTTTTGTTATTATTAAGGAATGCACAGACCATGAATAAAAACGTTTTTCTCTTTCCGAATTGTAAGTGTTGTGTCTGTGGTCCAAACAAAGGCTCTATAGTGTGGGAATGAAGATTTTCTGTTGTTCCAGGTCTTTCTAGCAGATGTGACAGAGCCATTTTCTCTTACACTCATAGTAATGTGGTTTAATGTTAAGTCCTCCCTTACCTCTTCAGGCTTTTGCAATCTATTGACACTGGCCATGTTTTCCAATACAGGAATGTAACTGTTCACAAGTTACTGGTCAGTAGTAATTTGTATACACTGTCATTTTATGGTATTTCGATCAGAAAAACAGTTATCCTAAATTACAGACCCTAAAGTACAACCCCACTTTTATATGTCTTCATGCAGCAAGTTTCATTATTGCAGTTGGGTTTGTGGGTGCTTTTCTGTAAGATGATGTTCACATTTGCAGATTTGCTTTGAAGGGGATTTCAGCTGATCTTGTGTCCTCAAAACTCATAAAAGTTCTGTGTTTAAGGCAGAGTAAGGCAATTTGCTTCAATGCAAATGGTGGTTCACAGTTCAGTTTGAGCCATGCTAGACTGTAGCATGTCCCCATGATCTGTACAAAGTATCGAGGGGCCACATTCTCATGATAATGTGGGCAAGAATGTGAGGTCTGTGTCTGTGCTGTATGAGAAGACTGAATTACCCCAGCTCTGATTCCCTCCATTTCCTTCTGCTGTCAAGAGCAGTGAAACATCTGGGTTGCATTGTATTGGGCTGTATGATACACTGTTGCCACTGTTAAATAAATGATAGATGGATGGTCTCTTGTTATTCTGAATGACCTTTTCCTCCATCTGCCAGAGACACTGTGTCCCTGTTTACGTCATGGATTCTGGGCGATGGAACTTGTGTGAATCATGTATGAGAACCTTCCTTAAGAGATGTTAAGGTCGAGTCAGTAATCCATGTTGTGTATGTGTTCAATGTAACAGCTTGCTCTGCTGTCAGGTCTCTAGGGACTGTGGTGGGTTTCTGCTCTAGAGTAACCAAGGAGTTAATCTCATATCAAACTCTGCTTCTGTTGCTGTCCTCATGGTGCCTGCAGTGAACAGAGGTTTGATAAGAGTCTTCTTGGATGCCTCTTTGCATAGGAGGATCTGTCTGAGACTGACTACATGACTCACAGTCTCAAGGGAGGACACAGATGGCTGCTGTCCAGTGGCTGCAACCCAAGAGGGCAGACTACATGGCCGGGGAAATGGGGCTTCTGGCCCCTAGGAGACGAGGACCAGTATGGTGGGGGGCAATTACCAAGACAGGCCCATCTGTAGTAGTGGGCTGTCCGTGTATTGTGAGACAGGAAGTGGGGTAGATATGTGCCATGCAAAAATGCTTGCCTATTGTAAAAGACGTTTTGACAATTGCACTGAGTACACGACAGACAATCATATCACATCATAAAAAACTCTTGAAAGACTCAAGAAAGTCCTCTATATGGCTCGTGCTTGTCTAGAGTCTTCATAACATCTTAGGACTTTAAACAGTACATAGTGAAAATACTTTCATAACATACGCAAAGTATATGTATAATATATAGTCTTAATAAGATCAGCCATTGAGATTAGATGGTGCATATTATAATGTTCCAAGCAGAGGGGATTCTGTGCTTTTTAAAAAAAAATTGTTTTGAGTGTATGCCAAGCTTAACTCGTGGTAACAAAAAAACAGAAGAATGTATTACCTGTGTCTGGTTTTTATAAGTTCTTGTGATTGTATGTGATTGTGATTCTTGTACATGATTTTGTTTTCTTTCCTTACATTGTTGTATGTATTTTATTGTTACATCAGGTCTGATATCACCAGTGTAGTACACTGCTTCTGAGCCTATTTGTTTGTGTTTAGAGGTGTATTTACACAGTGTATTTGAGACATGCAGGAGGGGGCTAAAGAGAGCAGGTTAATCCCATCATAGGTTGCACAGAAAATATAATAGAGATACACCAGAGGTTATTTTCTGCAACCAGGTGAGAGGTGTGTGAATGATAGATAAAATTGTTATGAAGGAAGGCAATCCTACATTTATCCAAAGGATTATGAAGAGCTGAGATTTATGCAGAGAGCAATAAAGCAACTGATTGTACACTTCTAGCTCCATTAGGGAGTGCTGTGTGAGTCCTGCAGACCAGGGCTAACTGCCAGAGAGGAATGTGCCCTGCAGATGCTTGGAGGCCTGGACAGTGTAGCACCTTTTGTGTTCACTCTCTTCTGATGCCTGTTTGCAATTGCTAATCCCTTGCCACCCGCAACCAATCCCCAAATACTCCTCCACCCCCCTTCCACAGCCACCACCCTCCTTCTCCTCCTCCTCCTGCCTCCAGGGCCTACTTTGTGGAGAGGTTTTTTCTGCCTTGAAGGAGGGGAAAACAGGGTGTCAGGCTCGCAGTGATTGGTCCCTCCACTCCTCTGAGCCTGAGGAATGTGTGGAATGCCTCACCCTCCTCACTGTGCTTGGTCTGCCGGGCTGCAGGTTGGGACAGGACTGGGAGTGCTGAGTGGGGAAACCAGACTCCCCCCACGCACGCCCATCACTCCTCAGTAGACACAGCGAAGTGACAAGGTAGCTTATTAACTTCAGCACTGTGTTCTCTCTGAAAAGGCCAATCAATAGCACCCCTGCCTGACTCAAATGCACATTTAATTAAGCAAGGGAAACCCCGCCCAGCCAGCTCACCGCTATTCTCTTAAGCCTGTGGCCTGCAGCCTTGAGACTCACCTATTTGATTCGATGAGTTTTCTCTTAACTCAGCTATTCAGTTGCATTCCAGAGTTTATTGTGCAGATGCAAAGTCTTTTTGGTGCTAGATTCTTGGCGCAGACCTAATAAGTTGTTCCTTCAGTTTGGTTTCAGGTAAATTTACAAAGTTAAAATATAAGATCAATCAAATATTCAAGTTGAGGTCCATCTAGACCTTCACATAAGTTGATATAATGTTCCAGACTTAAAAATATATCTGCCATAGTGTATGATGTGATGTGGGCACTGAGGTTTTATTGAGGCATTATGGGGGATTTTCTTATGATGTCGTTTTTGCTGGAAGCTTGAAGTTTTCACTTTGCCACTCTCATCCATGTTACTCAGTGAATGTTCATCTTAATTGCAACAAAAAAGTGTTTAAGATATATTTCCCTATGAGACTGGACTTACAGGACACTTTGTATTGGTGTATCCAATACTGGTCAGTACATAGGGTCTGGCTGCACTTTGGCACACAGTGTATAATCCTAATCAGGAGGATATCCATGACTTGTGACAATATGTGCATGGATAGCCTATGTGATCCTGAGCTGTATTTCTTATGAATACTGATGGCCCCTCACATTCTTACTATAGCAATCAGCCAAACAAACTTGCCTGCCATTTGTCACCTGGATTGAAATATTCCTGTTTCTCCATCACTCACTTGTCTCCTATATTTGCCCCTTTGGTCTTTTATTCACAGTCCATATTCCTCCTTTTCTTATCCTCACTCTCTATTTATGAAAACAAAATATGATAATAAATTGCACATTCATTATTGCACAGCAGAATGTCAGAGTTTCTGAGGCAGTTTTTTTTCCTCCTGGAATTTCTGCCAAGACTTAAGAGCTGTAATGCACCGTCCAACACCACCATTACAACAGAAAGTACCGACCAGAGATTGTTGATGTTAAAAAATGAATGTGTCTATAATGTCAAGTTCAAAGGAGGCATACAATGTTAGGATAGCCTCAAATCCTTTCACTGTGTTCTGGTGTTTTTTTTTTTTTTTTTTTTTTTGAGGCTGACCATGAAAGAGTTTGCCTTCGATCGAGTCCTTTTCAAAGCAATGGCTTCATTTTGCTGTGATAAGAACTTGTGAAGTATAGCCAGTGAATTCTGGCTTCTTCAGAGCACATCATGGCAGTATCAGGACTCCAGATGGGCCCATCTCTGATCATACGTGCTTCATTCAAGCTGCAAGAAGCCAGTGATAACTGCTTTCTGAGACATTAATAGCTTTGAATTTCCTAACTTTGGGGCCTTTGGGGCTGGTTTTGTTTTCATTATTAAATGCATTACTAAATGAAGGCTGCTCATACATCTGTGTCTTCTGTTCATACATCTGTGTCACAGAAACATCTGTGTCTTCCCTAATTTGGTGTATTAAAGTAGGCATTATTGCTGGAAATATAGTGAGGGAAATGTACTGAGAGGTACCACTTGTTTAATATTATGGATGAGTATAATAGCCTTCCAAGTGTAAAACTTCACATCTCTAAATTAATGGCAATTTAGTAAGTTGATTATCTTTATCATTCCTGGGATCGCCTAGATGAGTTAAAGAGGATCTGAGAATCAAGAGCATGTTCATTATTTATTGCTTGTCAACAAAAGAAATGCTTCATCTGCGTGAATTGGATAGGATGTGGGGGGGAGAAGAAGGCTTTAGTCCATAGCCCATAATAGAAACCCTGCCTTTTGGTGAAATTTCTTATTAAATGGCACTAATAAAATATAATGGGTCAACATTTATGTACTAATTTGTCTTCCTATCTTCAGTCAGCCTCACCAAGAAATAATTGGCTTGTTTAAATCACTTTTTTTAATCAAGCCAGACTAAGTCATTATCTTATATGTCTCCGATGGAACATTATTGTTCATTCTGTTGTGTTCAGCATACAAAATGGCTCATCATGTGTTGTCTGGAGTATTTAACTGCTGGGGAAAATTGCCATCAACTGACTACCACGTAAAATTACCATCAACCGACTACCATGTAACCCATTTAAGTGATCCAAAAAGTTTACTGTTTCTGGTGTTAACTGTTTTTGAACATAACTGGATCAAGTAAAAAATTCCACCACAACGTTATCGTAAAAGGTTCTAATGGTATGATGGAGTGAAGAACATTGGAGCTGAGGTGCTCTGGAGACCTGCTGCAGGGAGATTTATTCAACTGGAAATACCTGCTGGAAGTGGAGAAAAGAGATGTGTATGTACTGTATGAAATAAGGAAAGGCTTTGTAGGCTTTATTTTGTACAGACTGGACAAAAGGTGCTTGGGGTTGGTTGAATATGGTTGCTTAGGGACAGAACGATTTCTTTCTTTCTTTGTCAGTTTTCCACTCCTTTCGTAATTTGATATTCAGACGTCTGAATGAGTTTGCATTTGTCTTTGCACTTACTAAAGGCCCTTTTATCTTCTTTCATTCACCACAAAGGTCTAATTTTCACTCTCTCAATAAGGTGAACTGGTCATAACTTAATTTTTGTTGTTGTTGTTTGTTTATTGCAAAGTTCAGAGCTTAAAGCACACCCTCTGAAATCAGTTGATTGGTTCTGTCTTCAGAATGAATGATAAGGTTGTTGATCTGTACAGAAATAGCCACTTTCCTGTGCAGCAGTCCATTCTGGTGTGCAGTACCATGTTCTTCAGGGAGTGAGACTGATTGCTTTGGCAGATACATAGTATGTTTGTTAAATATGGCAAACATGGTTTCTGGCAGTCTGCTGTTCCTGTGAGCCCTCTCACCAGTGCCCTTGTCATCATGGGTAATCCCAGGCATTTTTGTGGTTAATTCCCCAGATTATGACACACAGTGGACTGTAAGTGTCCTGTCTTGTTTTGCTTTGCTACGTGCTGCTGATTTTGTGGCCTTTGTAAAAGGCCAGAGTTCCTTGGGTAACTGTAAAACGAGTTCCCATGCGATAGTTTGTTTTTCTTTGAGACCTCCATCTTGAAGGCCGCACAGTGAAGCCCTGCTGTGTAGGCGGTCGCAATGCTCGGGATCCTGAATACATTTATACTCTGCCTGTCACTGCTTTCTGTCACCGCTCTGGCTCACGTGGCACTGAGGCAGAGACAACAGTGGACCACACGGACAGCAGCATCACCGTAGACAGCCCCATGGTTGCTCCACTGTTCAGCTGTTGAGAGACTGTTCAGCCCTTTCCCAGAGACTGTCTATATAGCCAGACACCCCTAGACAGAGAGGAAAGCATGCTGCTTACTCAGAGTTTAGCAAGAATATGTTCACATAGAGGAAGGTAGAAACGAGACACAAATAATGTAATGACAAGGTATTTTTTTCCTGAGCAAGTTTAGCTTGTTAGACAGAAAATGTGCATTCATGCTGCAGCTCCCGCAAATTAAACTGACCATTCTCTGTGCTACAGTGTGGCCATTCATCACAATGAAGCTAATGTGCAGTGGAAAATTCACTTGCGTGGAAATGGAAAGTTCAACTCTAGTTCTAGATTCAATTGCAACAGCCAGCCCCTGTCTCCATCTGTTTGAAGTGTCTTTTAAATCCACTTGACTTTACAATATGATGAGCTAATGAACCTTTTCTGTGCTCCTCTGTGCACCACACAGCTGTTTGTGTACAGATTTAAAAAGTGCATAAATGCTTAACCTCATATTCAGCATATGTAAATGAATGAAGTATCATTTGGGAAATTGCAATCCAGTTACAAAGAATATGGCAAGAAAAATGGGTGTTGCTACACATGCCTAATTAAGACAAAGACAGCACAGTGGATATGATCAGTAAGGTGATGAAGAGGAGGATCAAAGCTGCATTATAGAGGTTCTGGGTGACCCCATTTTCCAGTGCTGCAGTACATTCTAAAACATATGGTAAACGGAGGATAATAAGCCGTTCCTCACCTCGTGTGCTAGTAGTGCTTTAATTGTAACATGACAGAATAAGTCTCAGATGTCCTTCCTGATTCTTTCCTTTTGTGGGCTCATGTGTACAGCTCAACAATGTTAAGTGTAATGGTTTCTGTGCACGACCTGAGATACTTCAAAGATACTGCACCACACTGACAAACCATTTTATGGCCCACTACTGACTTGCCTGTGCAGGTAGAAAGCTGCTGTCATTGTTCCCTTTAGAATATTATTTCTGGTGACAAGCTTGGCATTAAAATGCGACAGCCCTCCCCCCATTTCCAATCACCCCTTTCAACCTGCCTGTGTAGGTGTTCCAAGCAGTGATGAATGAAAGATTCAATGAGAGTATGCGCCTGGCTGCTCTGGTTACATTACAGGCAGATGGCCCAATAATGGCGTGTTGACATGATGTTTGTCTTTCAGACATGTTTTCAAGAGGGCTGTGCATGTACATGCCTTTTGCCAACTAACAGGAGAGACATCTGATGCACTACGAATGAGGTGTCAGTTCTGCCCCACAGGAAGGGCAAAGGGTGTAACTGATTCTGATGAGGAAAGTGGCAATGGTCATGCTTACGCCTTGCATGCCAGACTTTAAAAATCATAAAATGAAGAATGGTGGGGTTTTTTGGTAAATTATGTGTGTTAAGGCCTTTGCACACCAAATCCATATTTTTCGTCTGAAATTGTCGCATATTTAAAAATAAATATGACCTCACGTTGTGTTGGTCACGTTAACACACCGACTCCGAAACTTTCGTCCGTCATTAAAGTTTTCGGAACAGATTCGATTTTCTGCATTTTTCCGCATTTGTCAAAAGCCTTTAGAGAGTTGTTTGACCACTCAGAGCAATTAGGGAAGTTCCATCTCTCATTGAACCTCCATGTCGTGTACATCCGGATCTCCTCTGTTGCAGACAGATTTGGTCACAAGTCTCCCTCACAATCTTCCCCACAGTGCTGATGCCCAACCTGAAACTGCTGGCAATGGTGGTAAATGAGTCCCTAGTGCTGAGATATCTAAAATCATACAAAGATTGTTATAGCAAATGAATTTATTAGTGAACAAAGGTGTGTGTGTGTGTGTGTGTGTGTGTGTGTGTGTGTATGTTTGCAACAAGCTTTATAAATAGATGTAACAATTTAAAGGAATCTCAAGAGGGTGTAAACACTGTGCATGCACGAGCTAGGCAATGAGGCAGCTCAGCCATTACACACGACTGGATCTGGGATCTCCGGCACAGCCTCGAAACACAAATACTATCAGCTCTGGCAGAAAAGTGTGATAAACAGACTGGTCACAGTCTGTTTATCACACTTTTGACCGTGATATTGCATGTTGCAGCGTTTTGAGGCTGTGCCCTGAATATCTGCGGATCCAGTCGAAAGGCTGATCACCTAGCGTGCACTTTTCCGATGGCACAATTTGGATTGCCTGTTAAACTCATGAAGTGTGTGTGTGTGTGTGTGTATGTGTGTGTGTGTGTATGTGTATCTGTGTATCTGTGTATCTGTGTCTGTGTCCCTACCGCCAGCCGCTGTTCAGGATCAATTGGTCCACGGAAATTGGTGGTCTTCTTTTTAATGTGTGGTTCCAGTATTGCTAGCAGCGTATCAAAGTGGACCACTGACATCCTGAAATAGACCTGGAAACGATCGGGATAATTCTGCAGCTCCTTTATCAGCAGGTGAAACTCTCCTTCCTCTTGACACATTCTTAGGATTGGATGGACCCAACATTTTCTTTTTCTTTTTCTACTTTGAAGAAGTGAAAGGACCACAAAATCATCCTCACTGCTTGACGACTTCATTTTGTCTCGTACTGCAAATTGTCGCAACAAATAGAATAATAAAACGCATCGGACTCAGTGTGCAAGGTTTCTGTGCGTAACAATTTTTATCGGATGACGGATTAAAAAACGCATACGAAAAATATGGACTTGGTGGGCAAAGGTTTTTACTCTTTGACCCACACATTTCAAGTCTGATTACCATCACACTTTGTATTTTGTAGTGACTTGGGGTTCATAATTTTTTTTCTGATAGATTACAACTCCTCTTATGATTTATTATTTGTAATCTGTTATTTGAATGTGTATTTGCCCAATGCAAGGTGTATTTCAGATGGACCTCTGGCATTCATTCTCAAACACCTTTACAGATCTAGGATTGTGTATGTATGCTTCAGATTATGTACCTTGTTTAGGTACAGTTCTGTTTTACCCAGGGTGTTAACCCTTGACCCTCTGTTATAGTACTCAGCATCTTAATGACTTTTCCAAAGTGTGGGCCATAAGGGAGCCACTCTCTAATACGCTGTGTTGACATTATGTGTCTCCCCATTATGTCTTACAGTTGTTTATGCCATCACCACCCTGTCTGTGCTCATTCATAAATGACCTCCTCTCTGGAAGGGAACAGTGGGCTGTGTTTGCATTGCGCTGCTTATCAGAGTTCTGTTTAGCCCTGAGCTCCCCTCCCCTGGCACGCCCTGACAGTCCCTTTTGAAGACCTGCTCCACTGCACTCCGTGACCCAGTTCCTCTCTGTTCACACACAGCAAAGCGGAACAGTCCCGTATTTCAGCCACCGAACATAAGAGGCTGCATTACTTCCTCACCAGCGTGTAAGACTAAATCACTGTAGATATGCAGTATGAGCAAATGCTTGGTTGGGTGTGTGTGTGTGTGTGTGTGTGTGTGTGTGTGTGCACGCTCGCACTCACGTTCCAAATGCCATCTTACTCTTCATAAACTAACAAAAAGATGATTTAAGAGAAGAAATCCAAACAAGCAGTACGTACAGTGCTGGCCAAAAGTATTGGCACCCCTGCAATTCTGTCAGATAATGCTCAATTTCTCCCAGAAAATGATTGCAATTACAAATGTTTTGGTAGTAATATCTTCATTTATTTTGCTTGCAATAAAAAAACACAAAAGAGAAAGAAAAAAAAGTCAAATCAAGTATCAATTTACACAAAACTCCAAAAATGGGCCGGACAAAAGTATTGGCACCCTTTGAAAAATCATGTGATGCTTCTCTAATTTGTGTAATTAACAGCCCCTGTTACTTACCTGTGACACATAACAGGTGGTGGCAATCACTAAATCACACTTGCAGCCAGTTAAAATGGATTAAAGTTGACTCAACCTCTGTCCTGTGTCCTTGTGTGTACCACATTGAGTATGGAGAAAAGAAAGAAGACCAAAGAACTGTCTGAGGACTTGAGAAGCAAAATTGTGAGGAAGCATGGGCAATCTCAAGGCTACAAGTCCATCTCCAAAGACCTGAATGTTCCTGTGTCTACCGTGCGCAGTGTCATCAATAGGTTTAAAGCCCATGGCACTGTGGCTAACCTCCCTAGATGTGGACGGAAAAGAAAAATTGACAAGAGATTTCAACGAAAGATTGTGCGGATGGTGGATAAAGAACCTCGACTAACATCCAGACAAGTTCAAGCTGTCCTGCAGTCCGAGGGTACAACAGTGTCAACCCGTACTATCCGTCGGTGTCTGAATGAAAAGGGACTCTATGGTAGGATACCCAGGAAGACTCCACTTCTGACCCAGAGACATAAAAAAGCCAGGCTGGAGTTTGCTAAAACTTACCTGAGAAAGCCAAAAACATTTTGGAAGAATGTTCTCTGGTCAGATGAGACAAAAGTAGAGCTTTTTGGGAAAAGGCATCAACATAGAGTTTACAGGAAAAAAAACGAGGCCTTCAAAGAAAAGAACACGGTCCCCACAGTCAAACATGGCGGAGGTTCCCTGATGTTTTGGGGTTGCTTTGCTGCCTCTGGCACTGGACTGCTTGACCGTGTGCATGGTATTATGAAGTCTGAAGACTACCAACAAATTTTGCAGCGTAATGTAGGGCCCAGTGTGAGAAAGCTGGGTCTCCCTCAGAGGTCATGGGTCTTCCAGCAGGACAATGACCCAAAGCACACTTCAAAAAGCACTAGAAAATGGTTTGAGGGAAAGCACTGGAGACTTCTAAAGTGGCCAGCAATGAGTCCAGACCTGAATCCCATAGAACACTTGTGGAGAGATCTGAAAATGGCAGTTTGGAGAAGGCACCCTTCAAATCTCAGGGAGCTGGAGCAGTTTGCCAAAGAAGAATGGTCTAAAATTCCAGCAGAGCATTGTAAGAAACTCATTGATGGATACCGGAAGCGGTTGTTCGCAGTTATTTTGTCCAAAGGTTGTGCTACCAAGTATTAGGCTGAGGGTGCCAATACTTTTGTCCGGTCCATTTTTGGAGTTTTGTGTAAAATGATAATTGATTTAATTTTTTTTTCATTGTCTTTTGTGTTTTTTCATTGCAAGCAAAATAAATGAAGATATTACTACCAAAACATTTGTAATTGCAATCATTTTCTGGGAGAAATTGAGCATTATCTGACAGAATTGCAGGGGTGCCAATACTTTTGGCCAGCACTGTATAGTATTCAGAAAGACCTAGAATTTAAATTATTCATACCTTGTAATTTACTTAAAATAAGATATTGTAAATGTTATCCTCCATGAGGTTTTTGTTGTCTGGAAGTTAATTGAGACCTCTGGAACTTTACAGCCAGCAGAGACAGGGCTGGTTACAGGTAACCAGACAAATGCTTATGGACATCAGCGATTCATTTGGAAAAGGATGTAGTCTATCCTATCCATAGCTCTACATGTGGAATTGTAAGTGTCTGTTGATGAACTGATTTTTTCTGCTGAGCCAGTGAGAGAGCAGGAGGGGGAGAGGCAGCACTTTCAGCATTTACTGTTCGAAAGTTAAGGGAAGCAGATAAATGATTCTAAAAATCTAACAGAGCAACTGTAGATCAACAGGGCTTCAATACTGATGCTAAATTTCTTCAAGAAGTGCACCTCGTCATCCTCCCTGCTGTCGTCATTACATGTTAGCAAATTGTGAAGTGCGTAAATACTGCACGTGTGACTGCCATCACGGTTTAAGTCCTCCATCGTGCACGACAACAGCATGGTGTCTGCCTCCCAGACAGTGGTGAGCTGGACCTGCAGACTCTTCGTCTGCAACATCTGAGGAATGTTATACCTTCTGTACCATTTTACCCCTGCTCTAGGCCCTGGTGCTCTTGTTCCTGCACTACTTTCTCCTCTCTGGTGTCCCTGCCTGTGCTCTGCAGCAGATCTCTGCAGCACATCTTGAGTGCTGCTAATTGACGGGTCTCTGACCTCCTGAAATATTCCCACATCTTTTCTCTGCTTATATCCCCCCATTGGCTGTGGTTTATGGTCCAATCTCTTTGAAAATACTGGTGCAGGCTTATTGAGCAGGGAATGGCTTCCCTGTATGTAAAACAGTTATCAGACCTTACACACTGCCCAGGTCCCCAGTCCACTTTACTTGCCAGCCTTTGGATGTGTGGCCGTCCCCCAACCCCCCTGCAGGGTCACACATCTTGGTCAAGTCTCCAGTCTGTTCTGGCCCCCATGTATTGGAATGGGCTTCCCACAGCAGTCAGGTCAGCAATGTCTCTGACCAAACATCCAATGCAGACTGAAGCCCAACCTTTTCAGACTGCGTTTTGGTTCCCCTGTTGTTGCAACATATTAGATTCATGCAATTTTACCATATTATAGCTCTGATTAAAATTGTTACTGACATTTTGTTGATATAGTAGTGCTTTTCAGCATTCCACTGGTTACTGTAACGCTATGTTTTTGTGCTTCAGTATTTGAAAACATGAATTATGAACTTCTGAACAGGCCTTTTGTAAATCTGGATATATGTTGTGGATCATTACCATGCTGTAATGTCCTTTTTGATAAAGGTATTGTTAAGGGACAACAAATCACTTTTGTAGACAACCACAGTCCCCGTATTTCAACTGGTTTGAAAAGGTGTGATTACAGATCAGCAAAGCAGCAAATTTGGAGGCAATGGAGAAATTCTATCAAGAGGAATGCACATAAATCCCAGCGAAGAAGTGCCTTTGCCTTATAAAGGACAACATAGCTGCTTCTCAGTGAAAGAAAACATGTACAGGGTTGATTATGTTAGGATTTTTGATTATTTTCCTTTACTTGTGCAAAAATAATGACTGTGTGTCATGCATTAATTTCATTATTTTCATGCTCTGGCAAACCAATACATCACATTCGTCATGTAATAAAACATAAAATGGAAATAAATCTATGTGTTATTGTAAAATCACATATTATTTCTAGTCTTGGTGTCATTTGGTCCCATATCCCATTCAAAAGGTGGACCGACTTTAAGGTCTGAGGGGGATCAAATGTGTTTATAGTGTCCTGGGTTGGTATTTATTCTTAACAAAGGTCTTTGATAAAGTGATAATGTGTGACATTAAACTCTGCAGTACCTGTAGGCCTGGGTGTGCAGATGATTGTTAGTCTCCAAAATCCGCTGTTTTGTTATGTCTGCCACATGCTTTCATTCTGCCTTCATTTGTCTATCTTGACTGTCTTTCAGTGGAACAGCACGGCACAGTTACAGCACAGCACAACTAGAAGTCACTCTCTTTCTCTCTCTGAGTTTGCAGTGTTGTTGTATTGTCATTCTGCACCCAATGGAAAATGTTGTGAAAAAACATAAGTTCTGTGCGGCTTTCTACTTCAGATGCTCTCTTCTGTGCGGTACTCTCCAGGGATAAATTATAACATAACTGATACCCAGCACCTTACAGTAAATTAGAATCAGATACTTTGGATATGCTGTGTTGTCCAAACTCTCTTCCCTGTGACCACTGATCTTTTTGAGTTGCTTCTAAACAAGTGCGCGTGCACACACACACACACACTGTCACACATGCACACAGAGCACTCGCGGCGGCAAGTGAAAGTGCTATTTGTCTTTTGTCACTTCTAGTGTTTCCTGTGTGTGATTTGAGTGGTGTGATGAGTCAGAAGGGTATTGTTAGGGAACACCACAGCCTGTTTGCCGCAATTGTATCTCTGAGACAGTGCACAAACGTAACAACTGCTGTATGTGTCTGTGTCTCTCCTATGTTAAATGTGACTATAAAGGCATTTAAAAAAGGCATTTAAAAAATGGATAATTGTAAATTACACTAGTTAAATGGAGACTGTGTTTTTCAGTTTGTTCTTCAGCACATGACACAACTTCAGGTGTACATACTAACAATATTTAGTATTTGTGTATTTATTCTGATCATGCTAATGAAAGGAATGTGCAGGGGAAGTCAGCCTTTTTTTCCTTCCTCTCAGAGGTTGACAGGTTGGATTCCTGTTGTGGGGCTGACTGTTTTAAGAGTAAGGAGACAGGATTTTCAGATCTGCAGCAAGGTGACTAAGGTCATAAGAATCTATTGACATAAATCAGATTTGCTGAGCAGAGCCCATGTTAACAGCTGGTCCTCTCTGTGGGAGGCCCGTGATGCACTCATATGTAATTCATAACTTGCAGATGGGCCTGTGTTTTGCAAAAACAGAAATTTTCACTTGACTTCATAATCATTTCTGTATTTGTTGAAAGTGATTGGTTTGGCTTAGGTTAGGTAAGTGCTTACAAGTTCATATGTCCATTGTAAATCAATTCCTGTTCACTGGCACTGATGGAGAAGAGCTGTGGCTAGTAGGTCGAAGATTTTTGTTACAATAGCTTGTGCAACATGGGAGAGTATATCCCACAATATCGAACATCTTTTGATTCCAGATCATAGGTTTGAGTTTAAATTTCCTGGGTGAAATAAAAAAAAGGGATAAATCCAAACACACAATTAAGTTCCTAAGCAGCTTCTCCTTAGAGTCACAATATATTTCAGCACTGGTGTCAAGTGTAGTTATGCCCGGAAGGTTCCCCCTCCATAGATTCGAGATTCTGCAGGGGTCAGTATACTGTGAGGTCCAACCACCTTCCTCCTCCTCGTTTGTCTTGTTTAGCTTATCATCTTTCCTCAGTTTCCATAGACTGTTGTGATTGCTCATTATGAGATTACCTGATAGCACCTCACACACATTACAGTAAAGTAGCCTATGGACAGAATATATCTGACATGTCAAATTTGTTGGGATGTCCTGGAATGATTGGGGGCTTGCAAAAACAATTACCTTGATGTTCTCAAACCTCTCATCCTGAGCGGCAACATCCAGATTTCACCCTGATCCTGATGGTCAGGAGATTGTACAATGAGGTAAAAAGATGGAAAATCTTGGTATGGTGTGATCTCTGCATTCCTGCCATTTGCAATTCTATTGAATAAGACAAGGATCATGCAGTCACTGACCTTGTAAGGTACCTCCTCAAAAACAAGTGCTTGGGTCTTCAGTGTTTCTGAAAGAACATTCATAGGTCACTTACTGGGAGGGTCTTATTCACCCAAATTCCTAAGGTCTGTCTCAGATATTTCATAATGATGGTATAATGGAAACAGTCTTCAGACAGGCAGATTTCAGCATGCCCAGAAAAAGGTGGCTCTGCAGCTTAAGAAACTCCCACACCAGACTCCCTGCATTCCCCTTCCACCCAGCAAGTACTCACAAATGATACTTACAATGCAAGAGGTGTTCAGACTGGCATTTATAGCAGTGAGAACAAGCATTACATTGTTGGCCATTATTGTTAACATAAACTTTATTTTACCATGCAGACTGTTGTCACTCTGTTTCAGTGTGTGTGTGTGTGTTTGTGTGTGTGTGTGTTTGTGTGTTTGTGTGAGTGTGTGTGTCTGTGAGTGTGTGTGTGTCTGTGTGTGTGTGTTCGAGATCAACATTTTGAGCATTTGTGGTGCAAAATGGTAAAATTAAGAAAACTAGTGCTTGAGTAGTCAGAACATAAAAAACATAATAAGTAAGTAGTAAATGAAGTTTTAAATAACAGCATATATCAAGAAAGCAACTTGAAACATCAGTTCTCATTTTAAAAATTGACTGACTAAAAGGAAGGCTATGCTTGGGTATGAAATTGTTGGGAAGTCTATCCAAAATACATTAATATGTTAATTATTGCACTCAGAAAATTAAGTCAAAGATTGCCAGGCTAGGACACATTACCTGAAGTAAGGTGTTGACTTAAGTCCTTCAATACTGAAGTTTATTCTTACTTTAACTGAAAGTAGAATATGATTAGCACATCTACAACAAGGAATGACCGTTTTACATATGTGATCCATAGTCTGTGGGGATTGTCAACTGAGTCTTCAAATTCCCTAATTGTGTGTCTGTATGGCCAGCATTTTGCATGGATAAATCACTTGTTTACAAGATCAGTATCTCAATGCTTTATTTGTGCCTTTCATGCAAACCCCTTCTTTATTTTTCAAAATGACCCTAGCAGTAGTTCTTACAAAATTATTTGCAGGGACTTATTTTCACAACACGACCATGCCACAGTCACAGTGACTCTGCTAGAACTCAGCTGGTGGCTTTGAATTCTGACGCAATGCCAGATCTGATTTACAAATGAGAACAATGAAACTGCATTTTTTACTAATGCTTTAACACCCTGACAACATCTGCAGTTAACAGCCTGGGTCCACTCTGCAGTTTAACAGTATTTTTATGTTTCAATTTCAAAGAACTGTGCTAGTGAATGGTTTGTATACATTGGGCTGGTGTTTTTGCAAGGCTGATTTTAAATGATTTTTAATGCTGAGCATTAAAAATCATGGATTCTGCTGTTTTGTAAACATATTGCCACACACTGAACCCATAATATTCAAGCATTCATGCTGATTCGTAGTTTATGTCGTAGTTTTGATTCATGTTGGTCTGTTTAACATTGTGTCCTGCTCTGAATTCCAACAGTTTTGTGTAGCTGTCATTTGCAGGGGAGGGTATGTGTTGACATGCTACTTGCCATAAATGCAGTATGATTTCCAACATGGGCACAAAGTCCAGCTCCCACCCTGGCACAAATGGACTTTGTGGGTAATGCAGGAATATTGAGGGGTTGGCCTATTAGTGATTTGGGGACAGCATTGTTATGTTGAGCCTGGGGAGCTTGGTTCCTGGTTCCCAAATTAGTGCTGGGCACCCTGCCCTGATTCCACACAGTTTTGCGCAGCAATTACAAAGCTAGTTTAATTTGTGGTCTCTTTTACTTTATCCAAATGCCCTAAATAAACCTAGCTGTGCTTTTTCTGTCCTGTTTCTGTCCTTCATTGCAACTTGAATTAGAATGAGCCAAACATTTTGGCTCTTTTTGATTATGAATGCAGACATGGTTGCCTTCTCAGTGGTTGAAACAAGTTCCCCTCAGGTTTTTGAATTTAAGAAGCATGAAAAGAAGAGACTCCCCCTAAAGAGATGTTCTCTGTAATGAAATACCTCTTGGGTCCAGAAGTTACAAGTGACAATTTGGTAGTTCTCCCTTACGATTATGAAAAATAGCCATGATGTCCTTTTTCATCCATTATATCATTAAAGCTCTGAACCATGAGGTCAGAGCAGACTTGTAGTACTGCTTCTTTTTCCATTTTTCTCCTTTCTCATCAGACTTTTCTACTCTCCACTTGTGCATTAGATTTTTTCCTGGAACCTGTGTAGGAGCCTGGGGCAAGGTGAATTCAGTCCTCCAACACACACACGTCTACCCCAACTTTTTCCACATTACGAGTCCAATAGTGTACCAGGAGGCAAACAGTAAGATAGGCGCACACTTCCCTAATTTTACCTGAGTAAAGTCCTAAAACACGTCATTAGGTGCTGATAACTTTGAACCCAGACTATAGGGTCAGCTTGCATTTGGAACAAGAGCCTTACTGTCTGAGCCACCTGGGAGCCTTGCAATACTGGCACTGCTTTTAACGTTCTATGAAATATTTCAGATGTCGGGAGACCTATTACATTGTGGGTCAGACTGAGCTTGTCTCCATCTTCCATCATGTCATCATGCTCCCGTCCAGTCGTTTCCCATCTTTTGCCCAGAGTGGAAAAGCATTACCATGGGATTGCACATGCAAGGGAGGCCACGGAAGAAGTGCGATTCTGATGTTGTAGTCACAGAGGAGTGGAGGCAAGACCCTTAGAGACCCTCTTCAGTACAACAGTACAACAAGATGAAGGAGTACAAGACTGATGGGGGGGCCTTGAAGTATCTTACAGCTGACAGGGCATTTTGACTGGACTTTTACCCCAGTGAGAAACTAAGCTTTGAGTTGGACAGTTAAACCAGTGCAATGTCAGTGATTTGTTTGAATATTGTTTTGCGAAAGCTCACTCACAAATTGGCTATTTGTGCATATGTTTGGCCTAACAGTATAGTTCTGTTGCCTCTGGCTTTGGTGTCATCCTAGAGTGTATGCCTCCTCACTGATGAACCCATGACCTGGTCCTTGAGCGGAGATTTGTGTTCAGGTCAGGTCATCTGAACACAAGCCATCACACGCTCACCATCACAAATATAGCTTGCATTTGTGTGGTGGCATGTGGTGCATTCTTGATCATTACTGGTTTGTCCATGCAAGTTAGCCAACAAACTAATAGCATTTTCAGGTGACTTTCAAGAGCAACACCCATAAGGATAGTCCCGCTTGATAAGAAGCAGAAATACAATATATCAAAGTCCACAGCATGTGAAAAATAACTCTCTCTCTGTCACATACCCACATGCACACACACAACACACACACACACACACACACACACACGCACGTACATGCACACACATGTACATGCACACACATCCATTGCTCTCTCAGGTATGTTCTGGGCTCTAAAGTCTCATCAGTCTTTCATAGCTTCTCCATTCCTTATGTCTCTCTGACTCCCCAGTGCTCAGTGTTCATCGGGGCCAAGGTTCCTGTCCCTCTCTGCAGAGGCAGTGGCTTTTTTCAATATGACAAAGAGCTATGTGAGGAGTATTCAAGGTCATTTTTAGTCCTGTTGCTTTTGGGTCAACACTCTGGAGAATTAATTGATTAATTGAGGATAATGTGCAGCGAGACAGGGGAATAACTTTCTCACTCTGTTTTGAGTACTGAAGTCATGGCTGAAATATATTGGGTTCCTCCTCTTGGGTAGTGATATGCCAGGCCCCAGTGTAGTGATGCCTGGGGAAGTCTAACTCCCACTCCAGGAAGAGGACCCACAATGCACTGCATTAGCACAGCCCTGCTTTACAGTTACAAAACAACATGTGGAAATGTGTCCTTTGACTCCTCCTTGTTTCTTTGTTTCCTCTGGACAGGGAATGCTCCAAAATCATATGTGTGGTCAGCCTGTTTTTTTAGAGACCACCTGGTGCTGTCCTCCTCAAAAAAGAAAGCATGTTCATCTTGCAGGGCTAATTTAACATTTAACATTTAATGCCAGTATCACATTTTTAACCATAGACAATATCGGCTCTGCAGGCAAAGTGTATTTGATGCAGTGTGTAAACTCATTCTAGGGAAATGAAGAAATGCAGCTGATGGTGAAGTACAGAGAGCACTGGGATTTTGAAAAGTTTTATTTTAAAACATTTCCACATGGTTCTGTGGATAAAACAAACTTACTTGAATCTACGATCAGTCCAAACCTAATCTCATTTCTAGTTTTCCAGCTAACTACATGTATCTGCAATATGGGAATTTTCCTGCTAAAAGTCACATTCCCAGTAGGTGTTTTTTCTTTTTCTCAGTAGGACTTTTCTCTATAAACTCAGTTAGTTAATGTGTTAATGTAGCACAAAATCTAATTTATGTAATAAATACATTATGAGTCATATCACTTTGTATGTTAAAAATCCACCTTGGAATATTACCCAAGGCCCTTGTAAGGCAAATAAAATGGTTGGATTTAACCAAATGCCCTAGCCCTGTGACTGATATAGCTAGTTCTTACCCCAAGTGACAGAAAGCCCACTTCCCCAACACCTATCTCAACTTTGGTAATATGATATGGATAAATATTAACACCTGCAGTGGAGTGTTGGTGCCAGCAGTATCAAGGCACACAGTCTGGGCCTCTGTTGTGTATACAGTCTTTCAAATCTGCCTTAACTCTAGTGGTCTGGAAATAGCACTGGAATCTCCCAGGAAACCTCAGCCAGGCTTACCAACCCGATCTGTATGGAGTGCATTTAAGTAAAAAAACCTACTCAACTGCTACTGAGCCCTTGCACAGATAGGAGTTTGTCTATGACAAAACAATGTGTTCAATGTAATCTGTAGCTGATTATCTTGCATCTCATTCCCCAGGTCCATGTTGACTTAATGTGAGGTGAGATATGAAGCTGGTATTGGCATGTCTGCCTGCATGTCTACAGTGAGACTGGGATGCCTATCTGGCTCATTCCTGTGGAAGGTCACACCTGCTACAAGAGCACCTGTCCCCAGGGCTCCAAAACAGTCTAGCTCTTTTTGGTGATATTACCTGGCCTCCACCATGCTGTCACGTGGAGCCAGGTATTTCACTGCCCCAGGGCAGTGTGCTGCAGCATCCTGTCTTGGTGGAATGATGCCATCAGTAGTGCGTTCACTCAGCCGTGCCCTATAATTACTGTCTGTCGTGTTTGAGCCAACACAGGCCATGTGGCAAGATGAGCAACTTTTACCTTTAAAGCCTTTATACCCTGTGATTTCCTCCTGCAAAAAAAGAGTGAGATGTAGTTATCTCAATCTTGACTGATCCGAGCTGGCGTCCATGTTGCTCTGACAGTGGTATGGAATGGGGTTGCCTCCAGAGCTCCCTGTGCACTTCAAAGCCTGCTTTTCGCAGAGGTGCTGACAAAAAGGTTGAGCAGGGGAAAGGGAAACATGGACTCTGCAGCTCCTCTTTCATCTGCTGTCAAGTCCAGACACATCAGGGCTCATTTACCTTTTCCACTTCCCCGTTCCTGCTCAGCCCAAACCTGATTGGTAGTTGTGCAAGTTATGTGAGTGGATGAGGTGTTGAGATGGGAGGAGGGGGTGAAAGTAAGACCCAGAATGTAACTGATGGCCTGACTCAGCTTCAGCTTTCCCTTCTGCTTTATCCTTTCCATTTTATTACATTAGTACCTCCTTATCCAGAGTAACTTACATCGCTTACAGTTTTTACATGTTATCCATTTAACCAGCTGAATCATTAATGAGGCAATTTGGGTAAAGCACCTTGCCCAAGGTACAAAAACAGTACCCCACCTGGGAGTCAAACTGGCAACCTTTGGGTTATGAGTCCTGGGTCTGTTGTATGTGCCCTTTTTCTCCTTTTCGCATTATCTCTCCCCCATACTCAGTGTCACTCATTTCTTTGCAATTGATATACTGTATGTGTCAGCTGCATAGATACAAAAAACAGTGCCTTGAGCTAGCACCTATTACACCTATAACTATCACAGTCGAGAATATTTTTAGCTTGAAGGGTGAAAACTTTAGTCCGTTGTGCCGCTCATGTTAATGTCTGGCGTACAGGAAAAAGTAGCATTAGTTGCAGGAAATGTGGTTTTGTCACAGCAATTTGATTCATGTTCTTAATGTGAAGCCAAGTAGACAAGTAGAGAACACACACACACATCCAGATGTTGGATGCATGCATCCAAGGCAGAGCTGCCTGTATAGATATTGTTCATACACATGAGACTTGAAATTGGAAACTAATCATTAAAATATTATAATAAATGACATGATTAATGATTATCACATGTTTCATCTTGGATAATTATTATTATTGGAAATACACAAAAGTCTTCAATATTTTGAAACTACAGGGTCTAGCCATGAGAGAAGTCTGTAAAACATTACTATCAAACAGAACACAAAAAGATTTGTTGTTTGGAAGAAAGTTGTCCTAAAAAAATAATAAAGAAACAAAAACTTGCCACAACTGAAATTTCGCACATATGCACAAAGATAGTATACACACTAAATTAACTGTTTACAGAATTTTGAATTAATTACAAATGCAATACCCATTGAATTGTTTATGTTAATAAAAAATAGATGTTTTTGGTCCAACTGGAACATTTGAATGACTATATACAGGTGACATCTCTTGTCAAGAACAAAACTGTATTTGTTATAATATACTCAAAATATGCCAATTATGACACTGGGTGACAGAAAGACTCCTCATTGAGGCCTTTAGGTGTATAACCTAGAATATTTACCCCCTGACTGTGTGAGTGACAGTGCCTCTCTGAGGCCTTTACACATGTTCTCACATGTTCGATGCCAATATATCTCAAAGGAGAGCTGTTATGTTTTCTGAGGAAAAAACTTGCAGCAACTGAATTTTTGAAATCACCACTTTTCATGTCACTTCCATGCTCTTCAATCCAAGGTTTCAGTGGGTAATGCCCATATACACAAACCCCCATGGATATTTGATCATTGACTACATTTGTTGTAGTATATGTGGCAGTACCTTCAATCTTGATCTCTCTGCCAGTGCTTTGTTGACTGAAAACGTGTCACTTTGTAAAGTTGCACTGGGCACACCAACAGCACAGATCCAATTTTGAATGACAGTAAGGGAGTTATACATTTGATCTAGGGGTTAGTCTACCCTGGCCAGCATATTCTGGTGGGTCTTTAAAATATCACCTCAGGGGTCTCTGTGAAGATGGGTTGTAAAAGCAGGGCCTGTACTTATAACGTGACTCTGCTTTTGTTATTGTTATTTATTTATTTATTTATTTTTTTTACAATATTTAAATTAATTTCTTAGTGGGAAATGTTGGGTAAAGCATTGCACCCTCTGCCCAGCAGAGTCACTACTGTTAAACTGTAGACAGTCACCTTGATATAAAGGCCTTGATTTAGATGACCAATGAATTGTATTTTAATTGAACTGTAAATGTATCATTGTATTTTCAGGATCCTGGCAGGAGCACCTAAGGAGAAGGCAGTGCCGCAACTGCAGGTTAACGAGACAGGAGCCGTCTATTCCTGCCCAATCACCACTGACCCCTCTGACTGCACCAGGATGGACCTGGTTAGCTCAAGTAGGCATCCCCTCTCTTCCCACTATATCTGCCTGGGCTCAGAAATTAAAATTCTTACTCACATGGCTTTAAGACGGTGTGTATATGACATCATGTTGTAATGATGTTCGAAATGGCAGACCAAAAAGATTATTGTGGCTGTCCTCAGTGACTCTCAGTCTAGGTAGTGAGAGATCTTCCAAAGTAGAATGACTCACTTGCTTTGCTTATAGTGTTTGCTGATTGTACCTGATATAGCCAGCTAGCACACAAGTGGTAACATTTAAGCAACTTTAGCTATAACATATATTGTTTTCTCATAACATACAAACATAACAAATTACCCTGTCTTTGCTATAGCCATCTTACCTTTGCTTCAGTGAACATTGTGAAACCCTTTTACCTATGGCTATGTGTTTGTGTTAGCTATGGAAAATGATGAAAATGTTGCAGTCAGTCACTTGATTGCTGCAGTCTTACCCTATGCGCATGTTGGTCTTTGCCAAATACGTTGGGTCTATGATGTTTTTTTAAGAGTTGTGTAAGGTAAAAAGCTCTCCAAAATAGTGTCTAAGAATCTGATTGCACTGCAACTGCAAGACACTTGCTGGCGTCAGCATGTTTTCTGTACAGTATTATCAGTCCAAAGCCGATGAGGTGAAGCTTCTTGATGAGAGGCCTGTTCTACCTAATTAAGTAATGGCCAGTTGCTTTAGTAGAGCATCTTTCCATTACTTGGAACTTTAAAATTAAAATGTCTTTGCCCCTCCATGACCCTTAATTTAATATATTAATTTCTCCCATTCACTAAGTGTATTGATTAATAAAAGGTGGCATATTTGTGCACCCACAAATGCAATGGCAGCAAGCCACATAAAAACCCTAAACAGCAGATTCTTGGAGTCCGTCAATCTGTGAAGCTCTCATGACCCAACAAGATTACCTTATCCATCCCTCAGCTTAGTCATGTTTAGTTGTTCCCTGGAGGTCTTAGTTTAATATTATCTCAGAGGGACATGTTATTGGGAAGAGATGCCTTGAGGTATCCCTCTCTAATCTATAGATTTCTTTCCTCAGGCAGGCAACAGGATATAATCCAGTCAAAGACACTGACTGTCAGTCTGACCTCTTTTTTTTCTACGTGGGGTTATTGTCTAATTTAAGTTTATTTTTGAGGTTTGCACATTTTGAGGCCTGAGTAGAATTTCATGTGTTTCTCAAAAACAGATATGACTTGATATGTTATGTGTGTGTGTGTGTGTGTGTGTGTGTGTGTGTATATATATATATATATATATATATATATATATATATATATATATATATATATATATATATATATATATGTATATATATATATGACCATGCAATAAAAGAAAATTGCAATAAAATGACAGACCAAATAGAGTAGTGCCATTTCACCACCACTCACAAAATTGAATTACACATTGTGCTGTTCTCAGTATCAGTAATTAATATTGTATTTAGCATTTAGTATGTACTTAAATTAATTAGAGCATCTTGTTGTATTATATTATGATATACAGTATTATCATTTTGAGTTTTGTTTATTTTTATAAAAAAGTGTGCCCCCACCAACATCAGGTCAATGGCCTGTAGAGGTCCAAATTATAAGTGTTTGGATGCCAACCTAAATGCTTTTTGTCAATTTTCTTTTTGAATTTCCTTACCTAATTTGTCATCAGCTAAGCTGGTACACACACACACACACACACACACACACACACAAAAACACATACACACAGATGCTTTGAATAGTCAGCCATCTTGCAGAACAAAAGCAACCTCATTAATTTTTTTGTTCTTGGTAGTTTGATGTTCTGTTTTTGCTGTTTAAAAAGTTTAATTTTTAATGTTCCCATTGCTAACTTAATTGTTTGTTGGGACTGCAGCGGTGTATTTATTCTGGTGTCATTGTTATTGACATGAGACTGCACTGTAATCCAGCATTGATTTCCATTTTCATTTGGCCAAGTGCATTTAACGGTGACTGGTGGCACTGTGGTCATGTGATATACTGTGTCCCCTCCCACCCTGTAGTGGAGTCCAATGAGATGGTGGAAGGGATGTGGCTTGGGGTGAGTGTGGCCAGTCAGAGAGAGCAGCCAGGGGGACGGGTTCTGGTGAGTTTCCTCTATCCTTTCTGATACCCTGATTGGGCTGTGCAGTGGTTACTTGTTGTGATGATTACTGCAAATAGCCCTTACTGGTGTCTATATGTCACTCTGATGAATAATACAGTTTGTGCTTTATGGGAGAATTGCCTTGGGCAACATTTAAATAAACATTCTTGTAGAGTTGCAGCAATGTTTTAATGGTCATATATTTGAGCATGGTGACGCTGTTCCCGATGCTGAAAGCGTACTTTTGCACATCAGGTGTTTCTCCCATGTCTGAGGTAGACGCTGATGCCTCACACAGACAGAGGTGTTCAGGGTGGTAATGGAGTTCATGTGGCTAACTCAGTGTATTGTCACTCCCCTTGTCACCCAGGCCTGTGGACACCGCTATGTGGTAAAGGGGGGCACGGAGGAGCAGCGGCGGATGATCGGAAAGTGCTACGTGCGGGGGAACGACCTTTCATATGACTCCGATGACGACTGGCAAACCTACAGCTACGAGGCCTGCAACCCAAACTTCGACATGGAGCAGGAGGGGATGTGCAACATGGGCATGTCAGCTGGCATGACCGAGACAGATGTCTACACTGGCTCCCCAGGCAGCTTTGTGTGGCAAGGTGAGTGGTCTGAGCAGGCCTCTACATCGGAACATAGCTCAGATCAGCCCCGATAAATATTCTGTGCCGATGCTCTGATTGTTACGGCTGGTATCCTGAGCATCTCAGGTTGTTTTCCAACGCAATTTCTTTTTTGTTCCCAGGCAATGTCCATGTCACATGGAGGGATCCCACCCCGGGAAATTCCTGGGACTCCAATGTCAAAAGCTTTGGCCAGCTGGACAAACGTTACAGCTACATGGGTACATTGCACCTGCATTACACTGATTATGTACCGTGCAATGCTGTCTGTGGTTGAGCCCATAAGACATTGGGACATAAGACACATGCTCTACTGAGTGTGTTACAGCCTGTGTGCTACAGCGAATAACTGACATGTTACAACATTATACTGAGTGTTACAGCATGTGTTGCTCATCACAGGTTACTCTGTGTTGGAGGAGAGGAAACTCCTAAGTAGGGATGACTACACCGTGGTGACAGGGTCTCCCCGGGAGGAGTCCAAAGGCTCTGTCACTATTGGAGAGAAAAGAGACACAGACCTAAAGTCTATCATCACCCTCTCTGGGGAACAGGTGGGCTCCTACTTCGGGAGCTGTCTTGCTGTCACCGATCTCAACAATGATGAGTAAGTCACCATTACCCACAGCATTGTGACCTTTCTAATTGCAGATGTAGTGCTTACAGTAATCGCTAACAGTCTGTGTATGTGCGTGTGTATGGTTTATGCCACAGCTGGAATGACCTGATTGTGGGAGCCCCATTCTATTTCGACCGCAAGAAGGAGGAGGGTGGGGCAGTTCATGTGTTCATGAACGAGAACGGGTCCTTCCAGGAGACTGCCACCCTAGTGCTTAAGGGCTTCAGGGGCTCAGCATTCGGTTTGGCAGTGGCCGCCATCGGGGATGTCAACCAAGATGGCTTCCAAGGTAAACCACCTCATGGTCCCTGTCATTGTGGAGGCCCTCCTCACTGAACTAGAATTTTTCTTCTTTGTCCAAAGAGGCAAGGTCTCAAGAGTCTTGTCTTCAGAAGGCTCTGGAGAAGCCCTCCCTGTGCTGAAGGCTGAAGTAAAAGCTATGACAGTGATGTTCTTTTTTACAGCCATAGTATTGCTAGAGTCATCTTTCTTCTTGCAAGATTCAAAGAAAAAGGGCAATGCACATACTTTTTATACTTATATTTAAAGAGAAGTCCCTTGCAACATGTCTTCATCAAGGCAATGAAACACTGCTTTTTAGTTTAATTTAAGTTTTATTAATGCTGCCTATAGTTCTACAGCTAAATTTTGGCATGCATTTACCTTTTACTTAAAATTTAAAGATTTCTACAAATAACCCAAACTGAAAAGTTTATAACAAATACAAAAATTTGGTAGTTGTACTATTTTATCAGAATAGCAAAAAAACACATAATCTTCCATGTACATGCAGTTATGTGAATTATGTATGTACAGTATGTGGTACAGGTGGTCTAGAGTGGTTGTAAGATTCATTTAGGTAAGAATATTTTCCAGCTAAGAGCAAAATGATGAACTTGCAGATGTTTGTCAGATTGATTGTACACACACTCTGTGCACAAAATCATTTGTATGCATAAATAGTGAATCTTGACCATTGTTTCCAAACAGTCCACAAAATACTCATGAGAAGAGGATGTAGCTTAGCATAAGTATGTTGTTGCCTGACGATAAATGGTTGCTTTTGGTCATTGTAAGTAGAAAACTTCTGCTTCTGTTGTATCAGCAGCTCATAAAAAGGTGACGTGCTATAAGTTGAAGCCACTGCAAGCTTACTTTGCATGTGGAGTTAAACTATTTTTGAATGGAGGAAGAACTATATACAAGTTAACGCGTGAATTCTACACTACAGACAGACCGATGGACAACATATGCTGTGTGTCAGTAGACAATTCGATGTAGGTTCATGAATAATGCATCTCTATTTGCCCCCTGATTTTACTCTTTTGCCTCCTGTTTTGTTTACAAGGACTCAGAGAAGTAAAAAAAACATCTTATCGCTAATTACTGACATTGTTTTTTGAGCCACAGTTTCTTCATTTTGGTGGTACATTAAGGTTTATTTAATGGTTAATGACTCATGTCCATCATAGGTGTTTCTTGTGCCTGACACCTGTGTCCTGTCTCATTCCCAGACTTTGCAGTAGGAGCCCCATTTCATGGCTCAGGGAAGGTATTCATCTGGATGGGCAGTAAGAAGGGCATCTCCCAAGAGCCCAGTCAGGTAACAGACATCACCAGTGTCAGGGTGACAGTGTATGACTGTTAGATGTCTTTATTTGTACCCCTCAGCAAGTTTTTATGTGGACATTGCCTAGTAATGTTCCCTCCATATAAACCAGTTGGAAAATTAGTGACAATTCTCAAAGGAGGTATTAGCTTGATTGTTTTTCATTGTTTCAGGGATGTCATCAGCTGAAATTTGTCAGCTATCCCCCCACACTGCCAGGCATTTCTCATAGTTGTTGAATGGACAAAAAGCTGCATTTGCTGTTTGGTTCCATAAAACCTATGACGAAACTGGCTGTTTGTATGTCTGTTTTGAGTACTCTTTGTTTTGGTAGGTCATTGAGGGAAATGAGGTGGGCAAAGGCAGGTTCCAGACGTTTGGGTACTCCATTAATGGTGGCATGGATATGGATGACAACAGCTACCCAGATGTCTTGGTGGGCTCCCTGGATGACAGTATTGTCCTGCTGAGGTGAGAGTGTTCGGAGGGTACATGGTGTCACAATAATTCGTTTATGTCTGAACTCTGTGGTGAGGTGGAGATGAGAAGCCACAGAACCACAGTAATGAACATAATGACATGAAAGATACTGAAAATGTCAGTGTTTCACCTCCCACTTTTAAGGGTGTATCTGTTGTCTGACTCTCTATACTAGCCTTCTGTAGGTGTAAAAGCCTTTATCCTTGGTGGCTTAATCATCAGTCTTAAAGTGTTCATAAATAATAATTCAAACCCATACAGCGTTAGATAATAATTCAAATCTTGCTGAGATAATAAACCCATAATGTTCTCATAATGTTATTGTACCTTATTTGAAGAAATTTTTGCCAGCACTACAAAATGAAATGGGGGATTTTGGAGCACATTGGAGGTTCTCATATGGTGAAAGAATACAGCAGGGTGTTTGAGGCTGTGCTGGAACTTATATAGCAATGTATCAGCTGACCCCCAGACTGCTGTTTGAATGTGATCTTTCACTGTTTCATTATCTCTTGTTTGTCTGTTGAGCCAATATCTATGCATGCTTAAAGTGCACGGTATGATAGCCTTGGCTTTACTATGGATTGAACCCTCCAACTTGATGGTCTACCTGTTTATAGGGCACGTCCAGTCATTCATCTTTCCAAAAGCTTCACTGTGATGCCCAAGATAGTGGACCCCAGTACCTGCCCTCCTGGTGAGAAGGCCTGGTGAGAAAACTCTGATTTCATCAGAAGATACAGAGGACGTGCTGTTGCAGCTTTGCTTGATTTGATTTACACTCAGATGTACTTATGCTTAGTAATAGGCTTGTTCAGTATTAGGATCTTGAAATATGTAGTTGGCACCAGAAGGGTAACAGTAGAAGTGTGTTCTGAAAAAAAAAAAATCACACACACTGATTCTACTATTCATAACTATACATAACTATTCTACATCTGCACTTTCATATTAACTGAAATGGACAGATTGCTTTTGCTTTTGAAATGCTTTGTCAGATACATTCTTTTCATTTCAAATAGATAATGAATGATTTGCTATAGCAAAATCCCTGTTTCCTAACTCATTTGTAATACTGTGTTTTGCAGTGTGACAGTGAAGGTATGTTTCTCATACACCCTCAGCACAGGCAACAAGGACTTCAAGAAGAACATCAGTGAGTGGCTCTACATGATCCAGTAAGACCCAGTGTTTGTCACCAGTTTTTTCGCTGGTTGTCTCCTCAATTTTGTCCATCCTCTTCCCATTAGCTGTGAAGTACACTGTCGAGGCTGACCGGGATCGGCGCAGCTCCCGAGTCCGTTTCCTTAGCAACAAGCAGGATATCTATACAGGTTTCCTGTCCATGCCTTCCACCACTTGCCAGGAATTGGAGCTCAGTCTGGTGGTATGAGCCCATCTCTTTCTTTTGAGATCTAGATTCACATGGCAACATAAAGTCCTAATCCCTTTGGTGTTCAAGTACCAGGCCAAAATAAAACTGTGATAGATAGATAGACAAAAAGATCAGAAGATAGACATCCATATAGACACTTTTCAGTGAATGCTGATTAAAACAAATCCTTTGTTTAGAAATATTTATTTGACTTGCAAGCGCAACTTGTAGTTACTCTGAAATGTGTCAGTGTGACTTTAGATGCCTGCTAAAATGGAAAGCGGATTAGACTGTTGTGGGCTACACTGCTGAAATTGAGTAAAGCCACTGTGCGGTGTCCATCGGGTTTAGTGAAAGTGAAACTCTTTTGTCCCCCCACAGGATCCTGTACGGGACAAGCTAGAGCCTGTAGTCTTCTCCCTCAACGTGTCTCTGCATGAGCAGAGGCCAAAGGCCCGGAGGTCCCTGCAGAATCTGGATGCATTCCCAATGCTGAGTGGGCCTCAGAGCCTCTCTGAAAAAGCTGAGGTACGCCACACTCCCTCTGATCCAGGGTCAATTCTGTGTGAACCAGGCTAGTCAGACAAACCTGTATTACCTAAGCTCAGTAATAACTTTCAACACCTGAAGTTGACCCTCCCTAGTTATGGCAACAGCAGTACTTTTTGTATTTGTAAGTTGGTTCAGTTGCTGTCTTACGTATAGGTGAGTAATGATTTATGGCGGCATGAAAACTGCAGGATCATGTCTGTCTGGGAACAATGGTCTCTTGAAATAAACTGTTGTACCTTACCAATACTGTAGACCCCCAGTTATGTATTCATGGCTCCTTACTTTAAGAGAGTGTCTCATACTGTTTGATTTAGCATCTGGAGTTGCTTTAGTGAGCTTTTATTCCCTGTCAGATTAACTTCCAGAAGGAGTGTGGGGCAGACAACAAGTGCACTAGCAACCTGCAGCTGAAGGCAGAGTTTGCCAATGAGCAGCAGAAGCCTTTCCCCCGGTGAGTCCACTGATGAGGCAGAAACTTTCAGGATCCTGTTGTTTGCTGAAGTATAGAATTTGTGTGTTAGTGTGATATTTTGAAGGTAGTAAGATGCTGACAAGGTGGTTATGGGGTCCATTCCCAAGTGTGACAGTGTAATTATGCCCATGTACAGCAGCAAAACATCCCCAAAACATGAACAACCCACCCCCATATTTGACAGTAGTTATGAGGTGCTTCTCCTTGTATGCATTCCTCTTTTGCCATCAAACATGCCTATGGTGTGTAAAAAGTTCAGATTTGGTCTCATCTGAACATAGTACTCTCTTCCAGTCATACTTCCAATGATGTTTGGCAAACTCCAGACACTTTTTTTGTATTTCTTGTGCTAAGGAAGGGCTTTCTTCATGCAGCCCTTCCAAAGAGCTTGTTGGTATGGGGGTGGCGTCTTATGGTTGTTTTTGAAACATCGTCACCCCAAGATGCGACAAAGCTCTGTAATTCTTGAACCGTGTTCCTTGGGTTCTTTATCGCCTACCTCACCATCTTCCTCACCATCTATGGGGACAACGTGCAGCTTTGTTCTCTCTCTGGCAAGTTTGCAACCATTCCATATCTTTTAAATTTTCTCATTTATGCCCCTACAGTGGTATGTTTATTCACTTATGTATTTTTTGCAACCATTACCAGACTTGTGAAAGTCAATTACCATCTGTCTCTTTTGAATTGACTGTTCTTTGGCTATTCCCAAGGTGATGGGTGACAATGGGATTTTTCATGCGTTACCTCATTTTTATACCCTAGTGAAACAGGAAGTGATGAAATGACACAGTATAGTTCCTTTAGACAAAGATTAACTTAACTAAAGTTTTATTGCCAATTTAACTTTGATTTTATTTACACTAATTGTTAGGGGTGTCAATAATTTTGACACCTATGGTTTTCAAATGTATTGAAATAAAAGTATATAGTTCTCACATATGTTTGAACATAACATATAGATTATTATCTGTGTTTATTATATGCAAACTGTTTTCTTCATTTTTATCAAGGGTGCCAATAATTCTGGACCTGACAGTTCAGTATCTCAGGATGTTTCCTCAGCAAACATGATGTAACAGTAACATGCTCTGAATGTGACATAGTGTCTTTCAATGTAATGTAACTTTAACACAGTGCTGTGTGATGATGTGATATAAAGGCATGTGCTTTTGGGTAACATTGTGTGATCTGGTATAATGTATCGGAATGTGCTTGCACAGTCGAGAAGGCCACCAGATCCTGGAGTACAGCAGCAGTGTGAAGAAGGTCATGCTAAAGGTGGACGTGACAAATTTCCCAGAGTCTGGGAAACTGGCTGAGGACGCCCACCAGGCCATGCTTAATATCAGTGTCCCACCCACGCTTCGCTACTCAGGCGTACGCACTATGGTGAGGACTCTTTCACATGACCCTCCTGAGCTGAGTTAGAGGCCCCTGGCAGCTGGGATGTGAGCTTCTTCCCTAGGCCTAAACTGTTTTTTTATGCATTCTGTCATTTAAATCCTCTATGGAACTGTTACCGAAGCTCCAGTACCCCTGTCTGTATTAGATTTTTTTTTCCTGGTGGAGATCAGTTGACTGTAATTCCTAGTTGCTTGCTCATTCTCCAAGGTTTTTCATGCTATAAAGATCATCAAATGTGATGACAACAGGAAACCCAAACTTAAAACCCAAACCCAAAACCAATAAACACCAGGTTCAGACAGTTTTGATATAACAGCAAGTGCATCCAAAAGCAAGTTAAAACATGGAAATATTTGCTAGCTTCCTTCTTGTTGTTTACTTATACATTGCAAGTCTTTCCTCTTGTATGGTGCAACTTGCGGTATAGAAAACCTTACTGAATGGAGAGCTAGTGTACATCTGTAGATAAAGAGTTCCACCAGGAAACTTCTGGTACAGGAGCTTCCTTGCACCAAAAATCTGCAGCCAGGTATACCCCTGACAAAGATGGTAAAAATGTTATGACGTTTCTGTAAAGAATTGTAAACTGACTGATTAATACTGGATTTTTAGAGGCAAAATTGTCCTTGATGTTTAGCATCTAACGCATGCCTTTTGTTATTAATACTGATCTCTCTTATTGTTTCAGAATGACCCGGATATTGAGTGCCGTGCAGAGGAGAATAGGGAACTGTTGTGTGAACTGGGGAACCCCTTCCGTGGCAATGAAGCGGTAGGGCACCCCCCCCCCCCCACTCCCCCAGATTTTTTCAAGCCTGAATCCCGATCCAGGCATCATGTGCTTTTTGACCCTTGGTATGCTCTGTAGTCTGTGACTCCAGTGGGTAATGGTGTCACTCTCTGTCTCTCCTCTCTTACAGAAGAAATTTCAGATCATATTTGAGACCACTGGGATCAGTCTGTACACGCATGAGATTGAGGCTCAGTTGCAGCTGTTCACGTAAGTCATCATCTGTCTCACATTTAGTGCCCATATTTAGGGTCTTCGGTGGCCTCAATTTAAACATCTAATACACCTGGCTTCAGTGCTCTTCTACAGCCTCTGGGACATAAAGGTCGCACGTGTTTAAGGTTCTGTATGTAAACATATAGAAAAAATTTCTATCTACAAAATGATTAGTATTTGCAGGGTTTTCTGTACTCAACTTCACAACTAACCTTCAGCAACCTTAATTATATCAGCAATACTTATTTACACCTTCGTACATTGTTGCAGGTTCCTTTGCATGCTTCACTAGACACTTGCCCCCCTCAATTTAGGGCTCAGCTTGAATGGAAACCAGCATATGTAATCATTCCTCAGGAACAGTAATGAGAACCAATGGGCTAGAGCCTAAAAGACTTCATGGACAAGCTCCAGGCCGCTCTTACAACATTTATTGTGACATTGTGACATTGGCCACACCAAGTACTGCCAGGTCCAGAATTATTGGCACACTTGATAAATATGCACAAAAAATGCTGTAAACTATAAACATTTACCATTATTGACATAAACCTTATTTTCCAACATGTGTAAAATAATGCTTTATTAATGATTCAGTGGAAACCACCGAAGTCTTACATTTTTCAGATAGGAAATTTATTTTATTTATTTACCCCCCCCCCCCCCCCAAAAAAAAAAAGGTGTCACAATTATTAGCTTAATGGTTTAATACTTTGTGCAACCATCACTGGTAAAGATGACAGCCTTGAGTCTTTTCCTATAATTTGTGGTAAGGTTAGAGAGCACATTTGGAAGGATTTTTGACCATTCCTCCATGCAGAACTTTTCAAGGTCATTGATATCCTTGGGTTTGTACATATGGACTGCCTTCTTCAGTTCAGACCACAGGTTTTTGATGGGATTTCAGTCTGGACACTGAGATGGCCATTGCAGCATGGATTTTGTTTTTACTTAACATGCCACAAAACATGCAGTGGTGTGTAAAAATTTAAATTTTGGACTCATCTGACCATAGCATTCTCTTCCAGTCATAATTTCAATGATGTTTTGGCAAACTCCAGGTGCTTGGTTTTGTTTGTTGTACTCAGTAAGGGCTTTCTTCGTGCAACCCTTCCAAAGGGTTTGACGGTATGGAGGTGGCATCTTATGGTTGTTTTTGAGACGTGGTGACCCCAAGATACAACCAAACTATTCAATTCTTGAACCGTGATCCTTGGGTTCTTTATTGCCTCCCTCACCATCTTCCTCACCATCTATGGGGACAACATGCAGTTGTGTTCTTTCCTTGGCAAGTTTGCAACCATTCCATATGTTTAATTTTTTTATTATTGCACTTACAGTGCTATGTTTAACCATTTATGTATTTTTGTAACCATTACCAGACTTGTGAATGTCAATCACCATCTGTTTGAATTGACAGGCTTTTTCCATGGTAATGGATGACAAAGAGATTTTCCATGTTTTACCTCATTTTTATACCCTAGTGAAACAGGAAGTGATGAAATGACACAATATAGTTGCTTTAGACTAAGATTAACTTAACTTTACAATAATTGTTAGGGGTGCCAATAATTTTGATGGTTTTCAAATGTATTGAAATAAAAGTATATAGTTCTCACATATGTTTGAACATAAACAACACAGATAATAATCTATTCGTTATTATATGCATTATATTATTATATTTTCTTCATTTTTATCAAGGTTGCCAATAATTCTGGACCTGACCATATACACCGATGAGCCAAAACATTATGACCACTCACAGGTGAACCGAATAATGTTGGTCATCTCCAAACAAGGGTACATGTCAAGATCTGGGTAGATTAGATGGTCAGCGAACAGACAGTGGTTAGAGAAGGGACAAACCAAAACCCGGCGACAGGGTGTTGGGCACCCAAGGCTCATTGATGTGCGAGGGCAACGAAAGCTATCTTGTCTGGTCCAAACCGACAGAAGGACTACTGTGTTACAAGTCACAGAAAATTTTAATGATTGTTAAGGGAGGAATGTGTCACAACATACAGTGCATCGCACCCTGCTGCGTATGGGGCTGCATAGCTGCAGACCGGTCAGAGTGTCCATGATGACCCCTGTCCACAATAGGTACCTGAGCGTCGGATCTGGACCTTGGTGCAGTGGAAGAAGGTTGTCTGGTCCGATGAGTCCCGTTTTCTTTTAGATCACATAGATGGCCATGTACATGTGCTTCGTTTACCTGGGGAACTGATGGCACCAGGATGCGCTGTGGGAAGATGGCAAGCCGGTGGAGGGACTGTGATGCTCTGTGCAATGTTCTGCTGGGAAACCCTGGGTCCAGCCATTCATGTGGACATCAATTTGACACGTGCTACCTACCTAAACATTGTTGCACACCAGGTACACCGCTTCATGGCAGTGGTATTCCCTGATAGCAGTGGCCTCTTTCAGCAGGATAATGCACCCTGCCATACTGCACACATTGTTCGGGAATGGTTTGAGGAATATGATGAAGTGTTCAAGGTGTTGCCCTGGCCTCCAAATTCTCCAGATCTCAATCCGATTGAGCATCTGTGGGATGTGCTGGACCAACAAGTTCGATCCACGGCGACTCCACCTCACAACTTACAGGACCTGAAGGATCTGCTGCTAATGTTTTGGTGCTAGATACCACAGGACACCTTCAGGGGTCTTGTAGAGTCCATGCCTTGGCAGGTGGTCATAATGTTTTGGCTCATCGGTGTATATTTGAATCAGATATGGCGTGAGTGAGGGGCAACGTATTGTAGTCGGATGTAACAAACTGAAAGGCACCTTTTCATTTTCGACTCTGACTCCATAGTTAGGTTTTCTGCTCCATCTCCCCTCTGGCTTATCCATAAGGTCTCTCTGCTGATCTAACGGTGGCATGGAGGCAGTCAGTGGGGTCACGGAATAATAAATGTGCACCTGTGTTTTCCTCTTCAGGTTGAGTGAACAGAATGACCTCTACCCCACTGCTGTGTCCTTGGTGATTGAGTTTTCAATACAAACATCCTTCTCCTTGTAAGTGTGTGAGCTGTTATGTTGATGTCCCATTGCCAGTGAATATCCTTTCTGGGTTTGTTGTCACTTTGCATTACCCCACCTCCTTTACTCCCCACTCCTTCCCCAGAGAAAAGCAGACAGGCCTGACTCAATTCAGTGGGAAGGTGATGGGTGAGTCCGCCATGAAGTCCACCGATGATGTGGGAAGTCCTGTGGAGTATGTCTTCAAGGTGAACAACTCATTGAGAAGTAGCATTTGATGAATATGAACACAACCTAGCAAATTTGCTGAGGTACTGCCACAGCAAGTGTTTGTCTGAGGGAAATGGTAACAAGGTACAAACACGTGAGCTTTAATGTCAGCCATATCTCGTTGTAGTTATAATATAATGTAGCGTGTGCACTCTGACAGTGATGAAATGCTTACAGTGGAACTGTCGTGCTAAGCTTTTTCTGGGGAGAAGATGCTGGCTTTGCTGTTGACCAGTCTACCCTGTGCCAGGTGGCAGTGCTGGGGGAGCCCCTTGGGACAATGGGGACCCTGGAGGTGGAGTTTGACTGGCCTTATGAGGTGCGCAATGGCAAGTGGCTGCTTTACCTGACGGAGATCATAACTAAAGGGACATCTGAGACCCACTGTGTGCCCCCTGGGGACGTTGTGAACCTCCTGAACCTCACGGTTAGTGGAGAGCGCCTGCAGCAGCATTAACAATGGTGTGGGTAGGGCAGAAATCTGAGACCACAGAAAATAGGGGCATTAGATAGGGTTCTACTCATCTCATCGCAAATGGAGATGTATAAAGAGGACATCATCAGAATAGTTTTTTTTTTTAATTCAGATACAGTTCTCTCTCTGTGGTGGAGACTCCTATGAATATGATAGATAGTTATGTCCAAACTGTCCAATCTGAGAAGCAATGCTGTGTTGTTTATGGTTTCCCATCACTAATGGATCACTGCAACTCCCTCTTTTTTCCATCCTCAGCTGTCAGACCAGAGATCCAGTCGGCTGAGGCGAGAGGTGGATGCCACAGAGCCACAGAGCATCCAGCCGCAGGCGGCCATCACTCTTCAGACATCCCATAAGGAGTACTACTTGCTGGTGAGGAATGGCAGTGCTGAGGGCATGGATGGTTTACTGTCTCACTGAGATCCCCTGACCATGACAGCGCAAATAAGTGAGCTTTCTGATTTCGCAGCACACAGAGCTACCATGAAACAGTTGACACTGAATGGTACTCTTTACCGATAGGGGCTCAGGTTAGAGATGAGGATAGCCACTGTACAGAGCTGTAGGTAGTGTTCAGCCAGCCTGGGTAATCTATGGCTCTGCTGCCCCCTGCTGGATGCTGACTGCCATTGCCATCTGTGTTGCTTTGTGTAGGACTGTGAACGGGGCACAGCCCGCTGTGTGAAGTTCACCTGCCCCCTCCACAACATGACCAACAATGCCAAGGTGATTGTGCGGGCGCGGGTATGGAACAGCACCATGCTGGAGGTAAGCCCTCTGAACGAAAACACTGGTGGGTCATTCTGTGCAAAAAAATTTGCAACATGGACATCAAAAAGGTATTATGAAATATGTTTGAGATTCATTAATTTTTGTTGTTGTTCTGTTTTGTGCTGTTGCTCTATCCAGGTGTCCTTTACGATACTGTCATTTTTGATCTACACAAGGAGCAGTCAGACTCTAGGTGTCATGTTAATGCACTTTGTATACTCTGTATGTTCTTTGAATATTTGTACATGTAATGGCCTGGAATCTGTGTTTGTCTGAGTGGCACTGTTGGCCCAGAAAAGCTGGCGTTTGACTTGACTAATTGCTTTCATAAACTGCAGCTGATTGGATGCATATGTGCCCTCAGGACTACATTGATGCTTCGCGTGTGACTGTAAAAGGCCAGGCCACACTGAAACTGGTGACCGACAAACCCACCATCAAGATGAATAGTGAGACGAGAGGGGTGAGTGTGATGTTGATGTAAATGGTGAAAATGATGATGAAAGCAGAATTGTGCTCTCTCCTGTGATTCTGACAAAAAGCATACCTGTTCAGACCTCACCTTGGTAACCAGCACATGGACACGTTCCATGCACAGCACCTTTGCGATAACTCAGTCCAGTGAATTGTAGAGTGTAATGTAGGTCCTTTGGATCATTTCTAGTCACCATAAGTTTGGGAATATGATGCAAACAAGCATTGCCTTTATAGACCATTAAATTCTGTTATTCAAGGTAATGTTGCTTGTTTAACTCATTGGTTGGCTTGGGATTCACTGCAGTATATTTTTGCACTACAATTTTTATCGATATATTTTTATTTTAGTGCAGTTTCTGCTCACGTTTCTCATTCATCTCATGTACTTTCCTCACTTGTGATTGATGCTGCTGTAGAGTGCAATTAATGAAATATTCCCTAACCCTGTAGGTTGCTCTGGATAAAATGGTCAACCAAACAATTAAATGTATTTTTTTCAGTCATCCTGATTTTCATTCCATTTTCTCCTTTTCATTGCCCTCTCCCCAGTTCTCCTTGGACATTGACCCAGTACTGGGCAAGGATACACCCTATGAAGTACCCCTGTGGATTGTAATCCTGGCTGGAGTGGCTGGGGTGTTACTGCTGGGGTTAATTATCCTCATCCTGTGGAAGGTGAGAGATTCATCCCAATGGAACATCCCTGGCTCAGCCCCACACAGCACAAAAGCACTTCCCTCCAGGAAAATATTCACAGTTACTAATTTTTCATGTTTTATTAAGAATGCATACGAAAATCGTATTTTTCCCTAAATACCTACCCTTACCCCTATTTTTCTTAGGCACAGAATTGCCTCAGTTTGTTCATGCATGGAGCTGTTGAAAGGAAAAATGCTAAAAAAAAAAAAAAAAAAAAAAAAAATCATGGCATGGATAGAGTTTCTGGTCTGTAAGCACAAGGAAGATAAAGATGATTTATATATGTTTTTAAAAAAATGTCATTTAAGAGAAAGAGAAAGGTGGGGTACATATTACCAAAATTCCTTTTATTATTGGACCAAATACACCAAATCACTCCATATTTTCAATTTTTTCTGGGGCCCTAGTAAAGCTTTCCAACACTGCTGTGGAGGAGTGGATCTTCCCAGCAATGCAGTAGTGCTGGCCTATGGAAAAATCCTGGCCAGATCACTCTTCATATTCTCTTAGCATAAATGTTTTTTTTTTTTTCTGGTTAACTCAGTGACATTTGTCCCTGCCACTGTCAGTGCTGGGAAACTGATTATCTTTTGTAATGGAGTCCTGCTGAGTAACAACAGATTCTGCAGCTCTAATTCAAAATCCCTGCACTCTCCCACCCTTGATCTCTGTGCTCCAGACCAAGGCCAGCTCAGAAGAGTCATTATAGAGATGCTGACAGCCTCCTTTTTAAAAACAGTGTATAGTTTGATTCGCATGGTTAATGACAGAGAATATCATTAACCAGCTAATAGTGGTACCAGTTGAAAACAGATACTGAAGGGGCAGTCTTTACATAGGCTTTTTGTGGCTTTTTCATCCTGTAGCATCAGTCAGTCAGCAGGTCATTGACTTAGGGACAATATTGTTATTAAGTCTGCTGTGTTGCAGCTAAAAAGAGCATATGTCTACACACATGTGCAGACATTATAGAGTCAACGTATCAGCACCACCCCCAGAACTAAATATAGTACCTGATTGGCTGCCAGTCTGGTCTCAGCTGCATCCTATGTACTTGGCTCTGTCTAACTCTGCATCATGGTCCTACACCCCTCACCCCCCCTCCAACAGTGTGGCTTCTTCAGGCGGGCCAGCAGGAGGGAGATGTACGAGGCTAAGGCCCAGAAGGCTGAGATGAAGATACAGCCTTCTGAGACTGAGAGGCTGACTGAGGACTACTGAGTGGGGAGGCCCAGGGGGCCAATGGCACACCTCACAAGGGCTCCTTGGTAATATGCCCACCAACAGACAGCTTCTCCCCCAAAAGATGAATGCTTTCCTCTATGACTTCAGCTATAAGTTTTCAGCCTCCTGTTTTCTGAAAATGCTGACTTTACTTTTCCTTCCCCAACTCTAACGTTTCACTTATCCTTCTTTTACAGGTTCCTATATATGTACTTTTGTCTGTTTGATTAACATCTCTTCCTTCATCTGACTTTTTTCCTTCCTTGGGAATTTTGGGAAATGCAGTTCTTTTCACTTCACCTGCCTTTCTCTTCTCTGAGATTTCCTATTTGACTACCAGGTGTACCTCCAAAAGCTAAAACCCTTCTTTGTTAAGGTTTACTAAGGCAAAATTTTAGGAGTTCTTAATTTTCTGTTCACAGAAAAGCAGCTTGTAGGAGGATTTTGGCCTGGCATTAAAGCACAAAAAAGTCTATCATGCCAAAGGAATGTGACAATTAAGTCTATGACATATTAGACATCTCATAATGCCCGTAACATAACATGACCATTTCCACAACATTACAGAGACATTGTGGCAGTGTTTTGTGCTTGATGGGTAATAAAATGCAGGCTCTCTTGTCCTCTCCTGTCTGACAGTGCGGCTTCTTCAAGAGGGCCAGCTACTACAGGATAATGCCAAAGTACCATGGTGTGAAAATTCGCAAGGAGGAGCGCTACAAGCTCAGCAAGGGGTTCTTGAGAGAGGACCCAAAAAGGAAACACTGGGTCACCAACTGGACAGAAATGCAGCATTATTACTACTGATCCCAATGACCCTCCCCGATAAGCCGTGGTGATTGGAGCACTGCAGTTTTCCCCGAAATGGAGCTGGATGGGGACACTGGACTTGTGTGGCATCATTCTAGGAACTTTGACCAGTGGTGTACATTACATTCCACATTTGCTTTTGTGTGTGCGAGTCCTCTTGCTGGTTTCTTCAAGACTTTTTTTTTTCCTAGTGCAATATTATCTTAGCTGTTTTGTTGTAAATGGAGACTCAAAATCACAGTGTGGAAAGATAAATGTTGTTAATTGGAAGGGGGTTTAAGTGATTTCCTCTTACGAGACCTGTTTTAGAGCAATCCCAATTGGTTGTGCTTTATTTTCTTACTGTTGTATCTTTCGTGGAAGAGCGATCTGTGCATGTATGTTTTTGTTCCATTTGACAAATGTATAACTTCTTGTTTTCGTACCTGTTCTGATTTAATATTTGATTGTTTCTAATCAGGGGGCCAGGATGGTTTCAGTAGCAAAATTTTGATTTTATGTGAAATATCTTTCTTTTCCTTGTTTTTAATTACATTACATTGCATTAAGTACATTATGTCAGTAAATGTCTCATGTGAAGCGAGCATTTTTTGTTGCTGGCAAAAAGAGTTTTTGTGCTCTTTAGATATTATACTTAGACCATGCAGTGCCAGATAGCCTTAAACTTACTGATTCTGATCAGTAGATCCAAGTGATGCCTGTACCTTAAATGTCCCAAACCCAGTCAAAGACTGAAATGCATGTGAAATGCATGATTGTCATTTTAAGAGGGGAGATTGGTTTGGGAAATAGTTGATGGCTATTACAATATAAAAAGGGAGTTGTGATGTCAGCCTTTTTGCTTTAAATCCCTATACTATTCTGTACATCATGTTCATGTGTTCATATGTTCATCTGTGACCAGTATCAACAATGTGCCTTAGATATATTGATCAGTAATCCTGGTACTGTTTTGTGTCTGTGATATGTACATGCCTCTTAGTGAGGAATCACAGAGGGTACAGCCTTCCTTAGGCTGTGGATTTGGTTGCACTGTGTGCTTATAGTGAGCTTAATTTATGGCTCTAAAGTGCAAGTAGCCCTCATTCATTGTCACTGTCATCTGTATGATTTTTTAAGAACAAGTTTGGGTGCAGTCTGTCACCTGAGTGCAACTTAATGCAAAGACGAGGGGTGGACAGGTACAAGGAAGCAGATGGAGTGAATCAGCCCCTGGTCTGTCTGTTGTATATGTGGCTTGATTTTGATCTGATGCTTTTACAAACACAAGAAACTTACAATAACAGATAAATCCGAATATGCACGGTTTGTCATGGATAGCCATTAGGGCCCTCACAGGTCTCCATGTTAGCAGGTGTGTACAGTATAAGAGACTATTACATGCTATTACATGGTGTGTATTATTGCAGTCATTCTATGGAATTGCAGTAAGTTTGTTTGTGGGAAGCATCGAGCAAAAGGTTGATGCAAACGGCAGTGGTCATCCTGTCACAGTTGGTACTATCCTCTGTTTTTAATTAAACAGATCATCCCTACTGGCCACATTCTCTTCAAATCCACTGCAGGCTGGCCCCAGTGTTCACTGTATATGAGAATCACTGGTAAAACAGTCAATCATGTAAGAAACTAGGCCCATATAAATTGATCAGCATTGAATGATCAAAGGCCTATATGAGCACTGTTTTGACAAGGGGACTGCTCTGGAGTTTCAAGTGGGAAACACATTTTATGACCTAGTAATTTATTTCTCTGTACTGTTTGATTAATTATGTTGGATGTCTGTGGGTTTGACCTGCAATACTCATTATAGTCACAGTCTCAACACTGGACTGGAAGCAGGTTTTAGCTCAAGGGAGCTCTGTGTCATTATGGCCGATTTTTGAAGCTGTGTGACCAGGCTAGGCGGATGTGACATATAGAGTATAGTTTTCAAAAGATTAGGACTGAGCTAAATTTATGCGCCAAATGTTTCATCAGCTGTTTCACATCTGCCAGAGATTTCCTGAGTGAGTGAGACACTCTAAACGTAGATCAGTCTTTTGAGTGTTTTGGATATTTTTACAGACGTGTTTCAGTCATGCTGCTGTAAAGTTGTCTCATGTTAATTCAGGTCTTTCATTCTGGAGTGACAATCAGACATTTATACAACCACTACCTACTGCATGTGGACTTTAACTTTCTCTACAGATGGATGATAATATAGAGGAATTACATTTGGGTGTCATTCCTTTAATATGTTGTCATACAGGGCTCCCTTTAACTAATACACTGCAGTAAAAAGAGGTTGTTTTTGTTTTGTTTTGAGGGAGGGGGTGGGAAGGGAAGGTTGAATGTGTATGGATATACTCAATCACATGATCACCTCTTTTAAAAAAGTAATGAGATGGCTGATATTGTTCTTTTCATGCTGTGGTATTCCAGTGTTAATAAATATTTTTAAAGAAGTGTGCCCTATTGACTGTTCCTCTCTGGCTTAGTCCTGAAACAAATGTCTCTTGAAAGACAAATCTCAAGAAGTACTGAAGACATGAGGCCACTATGTCAGACAGACATCATAATCGGTGAAGTAAGGAAGATCTGTAGATCATAGTGCATTGGCCTATTCCTTAGTTCACATAAAGTACATGTCTGTCTGTTTGAGCAAGGATTTGATATGGGCTCTGCAGAAACTACAATCAGTTTTTGAGGTTTTGAAATTTTGAAAAAGTGGCCTCGTGCTATTTTAAGATATGTTGTGTCAGCAGAACAGGAAGACATTGGTAGAAACTAGTTAAAGGTAATTTTCCTATTAACATTAGGAAGAGAGTTATACACATGCATGCTGTAGCTTGCCAGGATTTGTAGGGGAAGAAGAGGCCCCAAGAGTGTTCATGACCATAAATGGATAAAAATTCAATTGTTGGATATTTGTTTGTTTCTTTCACATTCTTTATGATCCCTTGCAATTAAAATGTCAGTGCAAGTGTTTGGGCTAAAATAATAACAAATATGATCAATTGGTGAAATTTTTTCTATCAAATCATTTTGGACACCTGGTTTTAAAACATGATAAAAAATACCCAGTACTGCCTATGAGGAGCCTGTGTGGGTAACACTTATTAGTTAACATGAACAAATGTATATGTTGTTATTTACACCTTTACAAATGACCAACTAATGTGTGATGACAGTTAATTGTTGTGATATGCATGAACTGATGGTACTTCATCATCAATTCTTCCTCTTTGTGCACCTATGGCCATATAATGGTGTAAAGCATCAACCTAGTTTTGGAACATATTGTATCAACACTTAGTATTCATGTTTTATGTTTTTGTGAACAATTTACCAAGTTTACATTAGTCATGTTTATGCTTTATAAATGTATCAATTAATTATTTATTCATTATAACTACCTTCATTATAACATTACTTAATATTAACCAACGTACCCGTTCTTACTTCTATGGGTGTACTTTATGTGGGTGACAGACCAGACTGGCCATTAGATTGGTGATTAGATTTTTACACTCATCTCTTATACATTTTAATACATTTTTTGTGTATTACAATGTTGATATATAACTTGACAAAAACTATCAGTGTTGAGCAGTCCGCTTCCTCACTGTACACATGAATGTGTTGACCGCTGGAAGTGTGACTCTCTGTCCATATCTTTGACCAAACAAATTTAGAAGAGACATTCTACTTTTATTTCTCCTTATTCTACAAAACATTTGTACATTTATCAAAAGAATCAAATAATTAAAAATGCATAAACAATTTCTGTCTTTACAACCAAGGGATTTAAAATTCCTTTTTGCTCACCATTGAAATATTACAAATAAATTAAGAAACTGTTAGCTTCCTTGCATAGTCAAACAATTTTTTACACAGATTTATAAAAAAAATATACAAAGTAAACAAAACAATGAAGCAGATGGAGAGACATGAATCCAGACAAATACAAACATCCACAAGCGCTGATGGAGGAGGAGGGATTGGGGGGAGGGCCCTAATTTACCTGTTTATTTCAGTTCCACTGTGGAGGAGGACCTTTCATGTTTCTTAGATTTTTTGTAGCTGTAGCCCAGGTAAATGGTGCTGATCAAAAGCAACAGTCCCAGAACAAGCAGGACCCAGGATCCCGCTACTGCAGCAGAGTTGTCCACTCTCATCCCCAGGAAGTCCACCTTCCCATCTCCTGTGGTTTCTGTGACTGGAGGGGATGTCGGGAAAGTTTTAGAACAACACCAAGGTACCAGTTTCTCCTTTGCAAGCTCTCAAGGCAGGAAAATGGACTGGAGGAAACCATATTTCATGTGTATAATAATGGATCATGTGATATCACACATTCATGTGTTGATGGAGAGCTAGAAGCTGCTTGTAAAGCTAGTAAAATTGTATTCTCATCAGCCAGCCCAAGTGAATAGATTATCCAATTATTCAGTGTGCAACAGGCTCGCTATCTGAATCTTGAGAGGGTGTGATTTGCTGGGGTTCAGACTTACTCTTTGGTATCCAATCATATTCGGGCCATCCCAGGATGTCCTGGTTCTTGTTATTTTCCTTCTCCAGCCATTCAATAAGAGGTTTGAAGTATTCAATCAGGGGCAGGGCAGACATGTGCGGCTGGCCAGTGATCATGGCCATGGCCTCAGGCCAAGGCTTGCTGAATCCCAACTTCATCACATCCCTGGAGGACAGACATGTCACACGCACACAGACGTGCTTATACATATGTTCACCTCACTCATGTGTAAACGTGCACCTGTGTGACCAGGAGTATATAATGGGTTCAGAGGTTTCTGAATGGTGTGGGTATGCTCTAAATTATTCATTTCTATAGTCTTGCTGTGAATATTGTAAAACGCAAATGTGATCACTCCATAAACATTAACTTTATCAGAAAAAACAGGGTGCAATTACACGCATTGATGCAAAATTACAACCCAAAATAATCAATAGTGGACATATTTTCCTACAAAGAATAATCCTATTTTGCAACCACAGGGGTAAACTGACATTTCTGAATACCACCAAGTGACCAACTTAAACCCAAATGAGGAGGGAATCATGAAGACAGTATGTTGCTAGGTGATTTTTTTAGTGTACTGTACTCACCCCAGTAACTTCCCAGCAGCCTTCGACTGGTAGATGTCACAGGTGTGGAGCGGGCCTTCATGATTGGCCGCCTTGCACAGAGCCTGGTGGAACTGGAACTGGATGACAAAACTGACAAAGTACCTGAGTGACAGAGAGCAGGCCCTGCTGTTATTTATTTTTCACTGACACCAGGGACACTGTGACGATTACACAGGGCAGCTTAAAAAATCTTTTCCGTCACTCATATCCTTATTATTTAATATTTCTACTTTCAAAGTGTAATTATAAGAATTACAATGTTATGCAAACAGCACAACTGTTGCCATTTTTGGCCAATTATCAAACCTATACAGAACGGAAGACTCCTAAAAAGTGAATATGCTGTAAATCCTGCAAGTATGTATGATTTGCAGATTTAAATATAATCATGTCTTAAGATCATATATCCACACATTAGCTTAATGACAGCCTCTGCTCAGTTGTCTGAGCACCTGACACCTTGTATTATACTCTACCTGACATAAGGGACGTTGGCAGGGATGTGGAACTTGGCGCCTGGGTCAAAGTCCTCCTCTGTACGGGCCACAGGTGGGCACAGTCCTTGGTACTTCAGTCTGAAAGAGAGAGTTGGCTTTGTCAAGTCAGCACAGTGCCATGAGGTGGTGCACAGACAGGGAGACGGAGAGAGGAGGCAGAATGACATGCATGCTGGAGTCTTACCTGAGGTTCCACCACTCCTTGTTGTACTCCTTGTCTGAGATCCGTCCGTCAAACACCTTCCACCTCCATTGGTCCATCAGGTACCCAAAAGGTAGGAAGGCGATCTTGTCCAAGGCAATACTCATCAAGTAGTTAATGTCACTCTCTGTGGACCAGATACAGTTACGGTCACTGTGGCTGGTCCACCAAGACGATTCAAGGATCAGTGCATTAGTGCTCAGCAGATTCAGCCATTTAGGCTGTCCCAGCCTCCAGTGCAAAACTATATAACAGTATATAATCATTATATAAAAAAGCTTGCTTGTATGCTAAGTTATTATTGAGCTGAATAGTTTACCACCACAGGGGATTTGAACTTCATGTGGAAAATGCCTAAGATATCAAAGATTTTACAAATATCGTTGTAAAACTGTGGCCCATATAATGTTACCCTAAAGCCGTATTATAGACAGAGGTTTGTCCTTTATAACTCTTTTGTATCCTTATTTTGTAACAAGCTATATTATCAGTATCCCTAGTTGTGCTCATTTTCTTACAACTAGTGATATTTTCTAGCCCTGTCCTGTGAACTTGCAATAATAAAATCTCACTTAAAGATGAGCCTGGTGTTCAGATACTGAACATTCGAGACCAAGCACATAAGATCTCAAGCTCTGTTGATTGTTGTTCCATTTTCCAACAGGGTACAATATAAGAAAACAAACTGAGTTTATTGGAAGGCTCCTGCATTACTCAGCCTTCACTCTGAGAAGCAGGGTAATTTCATTAAAACGTAATATAGTAAGGTAAAATCACAATGATAATTACGAGGATGTTATGTTCCTTTGTCAGGATATTTGGAAGGCGCTTTGCAATTGCAGACTGAGAACAACCTGTTGTGTGAGGAGGTTCTCCCCAGTTAATTTCAACAATCAACATATGGTATGAAGTCTCATGGCTCATAGCCAATTCATGCAGTAGCTTATGTACATCAGATAAATTCAGCATGTAAACCTATCCCCCAGTAAATTACAAACTGCTGTAAGGGTGACACTTGAGCTCACCATAGTTGTTTTCCACCTTATCCAACAGGCCGATGCTGTGCAGGTGCTTGGGGGTAGAGACTGACAGGGCAAGTACATCACCAATGGCCTCATGGAAGCCAGGGTTGGCGCCATCCCGGAAGGAGATGGGCTGGTCCTTATACTGCAGGAAATACTGCACATGGCCCATCTCGTGGTGGACGGTGATGAGGTCATCCATGGTCACCACAGTGCACTGCTTTATCCTGGTGGAATAAAGGCCATCAATATAGTCCATCACTGCTCCAGACAAGGGTGAGTGCACCCAAGCATCTACACAATGTGGGAGAGGTGCCCCCTCCACTGTACCTGAAGTCCTTGCGGTTGTAGAAGTCCCATGCCGAGGCATGGCACACCACCTTGCGTCCATCCGTGGGCTTCTCGAGCATAGACTTGTCCCAGAACTCAGGGGGCATAGGCAGCAGGCCCAGGGAGGTGAAGAAGCGGTCTGATTCCTGAAACATCTTCTTAGCATTCCAACCCTAAAGATAGTTAAGTTCATACAGTTCACTTGCTTGTGACATCAGCATCACTGCCATCAGTTACCATCAGATGATCACTGGGGGGGCTGATTTACCTTGGCTACCATAGCTGGAGTGGCATCTACTTGTGTGGCATCAGGGTAAGGGATGACCAGGTCCATTATTCCAGACCAGGTCTGGGCCCACATGTTACCTGATAGGAAAAGAAAAAATGTGACCTTATTTTGTGACCTGGCACTGCAAAATAAGAGATATGGCATTTTATATCCTGTATATCTGTGCTGGGGGAGTTGACATTATTCCACTAGGATATTAATTCCAACATATTTCATTTGACGTGTGGTGGAACTGTCAGCTAGACGGTCACAGTGGCCTGTTTTAAAGGTTGTTACATTCTGAAGCACCCCAAGCTCACTGACAGACACACATAGAATACTCATGGACATGGTGGAGAACAAATTCTGAGGATTTAAGACACTAGTGCTCAGAACAAGAAAACCAGGTTGGTGTGTCTGTCTGACAGTCTTAAGACTATAATTGGCCTTACCCAAAAGGTGGGCAGGGATTGGCCCCTTCAGGTTAATACGGCTGGCTCCGTATTTCTTGTAGAGGGCCCTGCGGACATAGGCGTGCACATTGAGGTAAAGGGGCTCAAGCTCCTTCCAGAGCTTTTCCAGGTCCTGCTCAAATGTGGGCGTTTCATACAGGGAGCGCCAGAAGGCCCCATTGTCAGAGTGACCTGCCAGACAGGATGACATGGAGTGAACACTCAGGATGTGCATTGAAGAAGCCCATATGTAACAATGGAAAATTGAAAAACCCATTTAACTTCATTTGAATTGTCATGACATCATGTGCAGCATACCAGGAAAGTTTATAAGGGTAACTATGTTAGCCAGTAATTACTGGTCTTTGCACGGTAAAATTTATAAAAAACCCATAAATTAAAAACTTGCCGGTCAAAATGTCCGGTAATAATGCTCATACAAAACGTAGCTATAACGAAGGCTATCCCTAAATTGCCTGTGTTCTGCCCGTGTCAAGCCTGCCAGCAGAGAGGGGCTTCTCTCTGCAGAATCGAATTAAGATGGTGCTGCGAAGTCATCTGGAGGAGAAGAGACTATGTGCATTGCAAGCTACAAAGACACATTGGACACGTTTGATTTCAAGTCGGCAGCAGAGGACTTTGCCACAATGAATAAAAGGAGAAAATAAAATGTTACTTGGTAGCCTATAGGCTACATTTGACGCCATGTAGGCCTAGTTTTTTTTAAACAGGATACAGATGTTACAGGTTACAGATGTTTCATAATAGCCTACATTTTAAAGGCTAATGTTGAGGTTTTGCTCAATCGTTACTGCTCGTGTTGCTTAATCGTTACTGTTCATTAAATAGTCAAACTGATTTCAGGTCGTTGTCATTCTTTCATCAACCTAGGTGTACATTATATTTGCATTTGTAACTGTTATTGAAACGTGACTGGTAAGTTCCAAATTTGTCCGATAAAATAAATTCTTTCCAGACACCAGATCAGCAAGAAAAAATCCAAGCGGAAATCCTGCTATGTAGATGGAAAAATCTGAAAATTTCCCAACAGCTGTGATCAGCATTAGCCATTCCCCTTTTCATTCACCCTGGCCCTTATGTTGCTTCTGAAAGGTGGTTTCTGGGGCAAGATAAATCCTTTCAAATCCTTACCATTAAGCATGGCAGCCTTGTTGGCCAGCTGCACATATCTCTTGTAGTCATTTCTAAGAATCCTGCCAGAGGCATTGCGCCAGCCCTGCCAGGCGAACAGCAGCTCATCATAGTCCCTTGACTCTGCCATGATTTTGTTGAGGTCTGCAACACAAGGCAGGAACAGTGTAAGCATCAACAGCATCATTATCATTGCTTGAAGAGTACTCTGGCATGTTCTCTGAAAACATGTATATAAACATGTATATAAAAATATGTGATATATATGTATATATTATGTTAACATGTATAGCTAAATTACATATAGCTCAATGTAAAGAGTCAGCTGGGATAATTGAAATAAGACTTGGAAGCTTTTTAAGCTTGGAAGCTGAAATAAGGGAAGCTGGGCTGGAGAGAAAGGTCCAGGGCACACCAAGGTTAGGAGATCTTAATTCAGGCTGTAATTAAAGAATTAAAATGTTGGGCTTTCTGAAAAATGTTTGATAATAAATATTAAGGAAAGTGGTAAATGATACTGATGGATCTGTTACACATCACCATCCTACCCCAGTAAGACAGGAGCAATCTTAAAAAATTAACCACTTTGCAGCGAGGAAGTGAGGTCATCTGCAATACATCATGCTGAGCAGTCATTCTACAGACATCTTTTCTTGGTTTTGGCATATTCAGTCTGTATTCTCTGCCATTACGGAGTGACACATTGTCAAATAAATTGTCTAAATCATGACTTGAGCACAGTTGCTAGCCACAACCTTAATGTCCTGAGCCCATATGCAGTAAATCCTGTGTTCAGCTCTACAAATTGGCTTAAGCCTATTCATAAGGATGCTATGGGTAGCAAAGAATTGGGGTGAACTTTCAGACAAAAAACTGTAAGCTTTATGTTTTAGCTAGAAAAGCCATTTGATGTTAATGAATGAACATATTTACGTCACATTTCGTTAGAATAGAATTAGAATAAACCCATACTCCATCAGCACTGAACAAATCATGGGTCTTGACAAGGCACATAGATCAAGTAGGTTCATGTTTGTGGACACAGTAGTTTAACAACCCATCTAGAGTTTCTTTCTGCATAAATGATCAGCCTTTTGACTGAAAAACAATACAATGATTTTGTCACATGTTATGTGGTCATTCTCACCAAAAGATTGCAGGTCAGCACCTAAAACAAGGCAAAGGGGTCAAAGACTGTGTCCAAGGTGTGATGGGCGCTGTGAATTTTGACTGATCTGGAGGTGTGAAATAGTCCGCTTGAGGGGTTCAACAGTAGAACTGTCCATTGGTTGTGTGGGAAACTCACCTGGGTCCAGAGGGTGGCACCTTCCATCCTCTCGGCATGCTTCTGCTACACTGTACTTAGTCTCCATGGTAGCTAACAGGTTGTTGTACTGAAAAAAAGGTAGAGGTGGACATTTACAACCTCTCTATAGTCAAACCCACAGACTGCACTCATGACAGAGTGATCACAATTTGGTCTCAGACACATTGCTTTCTTGCCTACAATACTCTCAGAGTACAGTATTTTTTTTTTTTTTTATAATTTCTGGAATTCCAAGAAAGATAAACTCTGTATGTTGCATCACGGCTATGAATATATTCTAAGCCTGTGTATCATATGGAGGAATAATCAGCTTCCTGTTGTAATATTTTTTGAGAGAAAACATCAGTGCTGTGTGTATATAGCTACATTGTTCTCCTACCTCCTTCAGCTCATCCTCTGGGAGCCCGGCCCGCTCAATGTCACTCAGTTTCTTTAGTATGCGCTTCACTGAAGGATCCTGGAAGTCTGTGGGGTCAAACTTACGTGCTTCCAGCCCATATGTGTTTGTGTGGTTGGACATCTCCAGGTTCTTCTGCAACTGTAGGGGAAAAGGAAGTCAAACTAAGTGGGTGAAGTGGAAAGGGGAGTCATTCTGTTGAAAATAAATGCTTATTTCTCAAGATCCCTACTCAAGTGACACTTTATGTTATGCTATAAAAGCCACATCTGGACTGCTCCATCATAATTCCTCAAGTAAACCATGTGGACACAAATTTAATGACTTCAATACACAAATGAATAAGTATGCCGACATCTTGGCAGCACTGAGTCATCAAAGAGAGCTGTGCGTGAGAGGCTCTTTTGAGTCAGATGAGACAGTACTTACCATGATCTGCTTGTTCTCATCATTGATATTGGTGTTGTAGGCCCAGGAAGCCTCAGTGTACGCATTCCACACCTTCTCTGCAGTGCTGTTGAACTCTGCCAGGAACTCTTTGGCCTTCACCTCATCCGAAATCTTATCTGGAGGGAAATGAGAATAATTCAAAGAGTCATGTTGAGCGAGTTCTTGTTTGAATTTATCATGCACTAAAATTCTACATCATCTATTAGGAGACCCACCTTTTCATGCCATATGGAAACATTTCTAAAACTGCTAAAGTCATTATCTGGACCTTTGAAAATAGAGTCCTGTGGTCCACAAAGAGGCTATGACAAAGTCATGTTACTTTCAGCCAGAATAACCACAGGGTGACACAATTGATTGTTGAAGGGTTTGCTGTTAAGACAAGGAGATTTCTAAACTGCCCATGGTCATTTCCACTGAATCACCACTAGTTCCCACAACACAACAGGTAGACACTTCCTAAGATGGGCTAACAGTAAGCTCTGACAGTCAGAATACTTGTGCTTTTGTCTTACCAATGTCCTCAGGATATCCTTCAGGCACTGGGGGCCTCCACTCGAAGTCAGGCCAGCCCAGAACCTCGTTCTTGTTTTGCTCTTTCAGCCAGACTATTATGGGTTCAAAATACTTCATCAGGGAGCTGGCATTCATCTTGTCGGTACCCAGGGCCTCCTGCAACACCTGCGGCCAGGGCTTTGAAGAGCCAGCACTGAGGACCTTCCTGTATCAACCCAGCCAAGAAACTGCACTTCAGCACACAGTGAATTGTAATAGACATTATTGTGAGTTCAGTAAAGACATAACAGAAATATAAGGTTCCGACTCCTTTCATTTGGGGAATCGATATATCTACAGCGTTAACCAGATTCTGCTTTTGCAATTGATTCCAGTCAAATAGATCACTCTGGCTGATTGCAAAGTTAAATGAGGTAAAGCTGAGTTTTGTTGGAGTCCAAACTCTGACTATAAAAGGGAAGTTGAAGAATCTCTTGGAGGAGGTGTGGGCTCATTTAATTAGGGTTCCTTCCACCTACGCAAGAATAGCTCCTGCTTCTTTAGACCGGTAGATATCACATTTGTGCAGAGGTCCTTCTTGCTTGGCTGCCTCACACAGTTTCTCATGGAATTGGAACTGCAGGATGAAGCTCACAAAGTATCTGTGAGGAAACAGAGATGTATGCAGACCAATGACTGCAGCAAATGCACCATTTGAACCCAAGATAGTGGACACACTTTACAGTGAAATGTTTTCAACTACCTTATTAAATAGAAAGTTGCTTTCAAAATGCTTAGCTGAACAATTTAAAAAGTTACTGAAAATCCTTAGTCATACTGCAAGTGGGGAGGTTTGATCAGGAATTATACCTGATGTATGGTGTGTTTCCAGGTATGTGGTATTTGGCTCCAGCATCAAAGTGCTCCTCTGTCCGTTTAGTTGGTGGACATATCCCTTGATATTTGGTTCTACAAGGAAGAAATTATAAAAATAAAATCCTCACATAACCCTCCTCCAGCCATCAGCTAGAATCAGGCATGATAATTACCAACAGATACATATATTGAAACTCCTATGGCAAATTACTGTGGTTTACCAAATTTCAATTAAAACAGCTATTTACTGGTATGCTCATTATCAAAGTCTCCTCAAGTGATTTTGAAAGAAACACAAACTCCCTCAAGGCCCACCTCAGGTACCACCACTCAGCATTGTAGTTTTCAGGGGGTGTGCGGCCACTGAACACCCCCCATCGCCACTGGTCAATGAGGTATCCAAAGGGCAGGAAGGCCATCTTCTCCAGGGCCATCTTCAACAAGTAGTTGATGTCACTCTCTGCCGAGAAAAAGTACAGGTTAAAAAACCTGGAAACAATTAGATTAACGGAACAACGAATAATGCACAGAAATGGAGGGAAGAAGAATAATGACAGGTATAGAAACCAAAGAAACAAATGACGGCCAACAGAATAACATTTGAGACTGGTCTCTGTACCATTGTCATCAGTTACTTTGTCCAGCAGTCCAATCTCACGCAGGTGCTTAGGTGTGGAGACAGAGAGGGACAGAACGTCACCGACTGCCTCATGGAAACCAGGATTAGCACCTCCACGGAAGCTGACGGGCTGGTCTTTGTATTGCAGGTAGTACTCAATGTGGCCCATCTCATGATGCACAGTGAACAGCTGCTCCATAGTCACTGTGGTGCACTGTTTTATTCTGTGTGCAGGGGAAGAATATACAAGTTACAGACCCACAATCCCCCGATACATTAAATTATATTTAATTGCTTTGTAGCTTCCCCTTTAATAACAGGACTCTAACAATATCACAACTTATGCATATAGTGCTGTAACATTCACTTGGCATCACTGATGGTACTGATCTCATTTGCTTAATTACAGGTGATAGAGTAACTGGGCCTTGTTGGGAGACCTCTCCCCATAATCAACCTACCCTGCCTGGCATAATAAAGGGTTCTCAACACAGGGCATTTTCTAAAAAGAACTGAGCAACCAGAGCCCATCCTCCATTCTTATTAGAAAAAAGGCCAATCAAAACACGTTTGGCCCCACATTCCCTTTATCTATGAAGAACACATTTTTATCTGTTATTCTAGAATTTATTTTAATTGGATTAGCCCTGACTGCTCAGCTAATTTTACATCACTTCACATTGCCTTGCTATAGGCGTCAGTCCAGAGCTCACCTGAAGTCCTGGCGGTTGTAGAAGTCCCAGGCTGAGGCATGGCACACCACCTCCCGACCATCTGTAGGCTTTTCAAGCATGGACTTATCCCAGAATTTCTGGGGCATTTCAATCAGACCAAGGGAGGTGAAGAACTCCTCTGACACCCGGAACATGTGAGTGGCATTCCAATTCTGCAATCACATTCACCTCTTTAGCAAACTAAACCAAGGAGGAGTTCCTGCTTCATGTTCACAATGTGTGTGTGTGTGTGTGTATGTGTGTTCAGGGAGTCATTTAAAATGCTCAAGTGAATGCTTGAGAATGCTTGAGAATCTGCACCTTGCTGAAAATCTCAGCAGTTTCCTCAAACTCCCTCATACCTGACCCAACACTGTCAAAAGCAGGCTGAGCCTGAGGCCTGCAGAGTAGTAATAGTATGCACTCCTGAGACAAAGATATAAGATAATAATAGAAGTGGAAAAACTTACTTTTGCCACCATGGCATCTGTTACATCGACATTGGGTTTACCAGGGAAGGGGATCATCATGTCATAGATATTGTTCCAGGTTTGTGCCCACATGTTTCCTGAGGATCAATAATAAGTGAAACACAAAATTAGAAAAAGGCCCAGCAGAGTGGACTAAAATGACTGCTGTACAAAGGCATATAGTGGTAATAAAAATGTGCCTGTTAGGACATTATGATGTATTTCACTGACAGACATATGGATTACAAGCAGTAGCAGATGGATTGCATGATGGGTCAGGCTTGCTATAGAGGTCTACTGAGCTGACCTACCCAGCAGGTGGGCAGGGATTGGTCCTCTGAGGTTGATGTACTTGGGGCCATAGTGATTGTAGAGCTTGCGGCGCACAAAGGCATGCAAGTTCAAGTAGAGGGGCTCCAGCTGCTTGTAAAGGTTTTCCAGGTCATTCTCAAAGGTGGGCGAGTCGTACCAGGAACGCCAGTAGGCTCCAGTGTCAGCAAAGTCTGAGGAATGCATTTGAAAAACAATGAAATGCAAGCCCTGGAATTTCAGGCCCATTTCTCTCTCTCTTTCCCTTTCTCTATCTCACAGGCCCACGTTGTGAATTCACAGTTGACATAGTTGGTAGCTATCTTACATAACAAGGGAGCATTCCTATCCACGAACACACTTCCCACTGCATCAGATTAAAAGTAGAGGTCTGACAGTAGTTCCATATATTTCTCTCCCATTTACTGGCTATTTGCATCACATTGATTACCTGGTGTTAGTGCCACTTAACCACTACTAACTCTTCTACTGACACTACACAACTGTGACAACTACAACTTTACAACTAGCATCACACAGCTATTAGCCACCCCAGTATTCTTGCCACAAGTTGTACAACTACAATTCCGAGGTTTTTAGTCCTATCTAATCGCAAGTTTATTTTTATATGCTGGCTTTGTCCTGAATTTCAATCCTGTGATGTGTTATGACTCCAAATGTATTTGTGCACATTGTGTGCTATCCTGGTATTCTGTTCAGAATTGTATAATGTTCTTACTGTCCATTTGAGAGGCCTTGTTGCTGAGCTCCACAAAGTCTGGGTAGACCTTTTTGAGGGGCACGCCAGAACTATTGTGCCATCCCTCCCATGCATACAGCAGCTTCTTGTAGCTCCGAGAAGTTGCCATGATGTCAGTCAGCTCTGTGGAGAAAATTCCAATGTTAGAAAACTGGAAGAGTAGCATTCATGAGAAAAAAAACTTGCAGGCTCTCTGAGACTTGTGTATCCTGCATGCACAGTCCTCAACATGTATGGCAACATAGGACCATTTCTGTCCTTCACTTCCCTTCCCTCTGCCCTAATCAGAGAAAACACCATTATGTTGTTTTTTTTTTTTTCCTGAGACAATAATGCAATAATTGAGACTGTATCCCCTGAAGATTCTTGTTGTTTACTATCATAATCATTTTGAATGCTTTGTTATGACTACACAGAACAATCTAATGCAGAATGTGTCCCTATCCCACCCAATGTTTGTGTTGGCACTGCTTGAAAGAAAGTAAACCCTCTAAGGGGATCTTAACTGTCATTACAATTTGCTATTGCCCAGGCTGTATAAACCAATGGACTTTATACAGTAAATCAGCATACTGTTGACCACTTAATAATGGTTTGGATGATGTGAGGGATTAAAGTGTGTAATTATTACATTTACAAACATGGAATATAACAATCAACAATAGTCAGTATTAACATTGTTCATAAAAAATATGTAATTAACTATTAAGTAGATCATAATGACAAGTTTTTACACAATAGCGTTTCAAAATATTCTTTTGTTGTGAATTGGTGTAGCTACAATTTAGTTGGGACACATATAAGAGACAGAGCACAAACCATTGCGTTTTCAAAATTAAACATGCAATTTACAGAGAGTGTTTGATGAGTTGAATGACCATGGTGCACTCTGCTACTCAATGAAAGCCACTTGGACATTTTAGCTTGCTACTTGTGTCCTTCATGTTTGAAATACTTTCTCTAGAGGCCTCTCCACAGCAATTTACCTTTTCCTGTTTTTTTCCTTTTTGAAGTTGGTGCAATCTTCCTGCTAGGTTATCATGATTTAAAGACCTACAAACCCTCATCCCCTACAAACCCTCATCTCCAAAGTTTCTGTTTTTCTTTTGTTCTTTCCAATTTTCAGCAGTGAATTTTCAGTGCCACATTTCTTAAAAAAACAACTGGTTGCATAAATACATAAAACACAAGACAACATAGCAACAACGCTACAAAGATACAAGGGATAAAGAGCTGCAAAAGAAACAACACATCATTAAACTGTTCTCTCAATCTGGATACTCAGATCCTGAACAGCTTACATTAATTTAATTTTTGCGATACATGGTGAACTGGTGAACAGAATTAGCTGGAAGTGTTTATGTCGCTAAAACATTGCAGCAGCGATTACTCTAATACCCAGTTAGTGTGCAATTTCAACTTTACAACACTACAAGCGACCAAAACATAAGCAGTGCTGGAGAACTAAGAACACTTACCAGGCTCCAGAGACCAGCATTTGTCTGTCACTCCAGGTGGGCACACTTTGGCAGTAGAGTAGATACTGTCCATTTGGCTGAGAATGGAGTTGTACTGAAATCAAGAACAAATTAGTTACCCCAATCATGGGGTAGAATACATAACATAAGCCTTGAAGCTATACACTCCATGGTATAGATCTAAGCAACACATTTCTAAATATAAAAGGTATGCCATAATATTCCTTACATGCAGTTAATGACCTGACCATGATTAAAGAGAGCAAACAGTAGAGGAGTGACTCTGGTGAATGAATACTGCATGATACAGGTCAGTACAGTACAGTAAAGACTGTGTGTGGATAGACTGTGGACCAATATATAGAGACTGTGAGTAAGACACAGTGGGTCAATATATAAAGATTGTGGGTCAGTAATAAGAACTGTTCACAAGTGTTGCAAACTCACCCTCTCTCTTTCCACTTGGGGCAGGTTGGCAGCTCCCAGGACAGTGATCTTCTTGATGATCTTCTTCAGGTCAGTGTTATTGAAACTGTCCATTAAGGTCTCACTGAAGAGCTGCTTGCCTTTCTTTCCCCAGGCCTCTGTAAAGGCCTGCTCATCCAGAGAGGCCTTTATCTGCAGAGACAGGTAGGGATTTATAAAAGATCATGGCCACATCATTTCAGCAAGAACAGCATTCCCTTTTGAGATGGTGTGATGTGTTGCCACATCTGGATGTGGTCTATATTGCCAATTACAACACTATCCACAGGATCCAAACCCCCTGTGGTGCATACGTCATAAGAGGGCATTTTGCAAAGCCACTGCTTGTGCCTGTCATATGTCAATCACGTATACAGCAAGCCTGATTTTTGCCATCCTTACACATACACACACACACCTATAATTGGACCAAAAAAACATATTGTCATCAAACTGACAACACAAATCACATATACAGCCAAAAACCACAGCATGCTGTGTGGCAGTTATGATCACAACAATGGGTGTGCTTTTTCGCCTCCTTGTCACAGCAGCAGACAGGCTCTGTCAGATAGAAGCTGAGGGGAGAACAAAGGAGGAGCCCTGTATCCAGTTAGGAGTGCATTGCCGTGGTGGTGCCTTCAGCAGTCTGCATAACAAACAGACCACGCCATGAACGTGTGTGACCCTGAGCTCAGGGATGGAGAGTAGAAGGCCTTCTGTTCCTCTTACTGACCCAGGCCTGGGGGAAGGGGCGAGCATGCAGATTATTGCTAGGATGCATTGGTACTGGCACCACAATGGATTTACTTTTACTTTACTTTTGGGCAATGCATGTACACAGTGCAAAAAGTCATTCCTATTCCCTTCTGATTGTAATTCATCAACCTTTTTTGCAGTACAAGGACAAAAAAGTGCACATTTTTTTGCTCCACCCCAGCCCTTTTCCCTGAGTTAAGTTCTCTGTATTTTGAATGAACTTGAGATTGTTCTGTCAGATGGCTCTGCAAACCATTGATTCTTCTTCTTATTATTATTATTGTACATAATAATAACAACAAAACAACAACAACAATAATAATAGTAATAATAATAATAATAAGAATGTGTTAAATGCATTTAAGGCATTTAGAGGAGGTTTGTATGTAAAATACAACGCCACAATTATGACTGCAAACATAAAGTGAGACACAAGGTGAAAGAATTCAGGTACAATATTGCACATATTCAATAATTAAATTATGAGTGACAACATAGAATTACAATTAAGATCCAATCAAGATGCACATCTAGTGCAACACAGCTACCCACAGCTACTATACCCTGACTGATGAGTGAGACAAGCTTGTTCATGAAAATGTTGCTGTTCAGGAGAGATTTAAGAGGAAAGAAGGTCATCCAACTTTATGGCTATGGGTAGGAAATTCCACACCTTGGGAACTACTAGACCAAAGACCCTACCACCCATGGTGCACAGAAGAGTAGTAGGCAAGCCTTCCTGAGACAGAGGACCAGGTGTGGACCAGCTTGTATTAATGACATAGTTGACAAGAGTAGTATGGGGTAGAACCTCAAACACCCTTGCATGTAGATATGAGGAGCTTGTTGTTAGTAATGAACTTCATAGGTCACTAATGTAAATTAAAAAGAGTAAGTGTAATGTGATCCTTTCTAGAGATGTGGGTGACAGTACATTGGGTGGGTGGCAGCAGTACTCTGGACTTCCAGGAGCTGTAACAGAAGACTGGCAAAAACTCAGTTTATTCTTATATAGTGTTCATAATTGTACAGACCTTTCAATGTTTAACTTTTTCTCCTTTCATGACATTCACTCATTTATGTGACTATGCACCAGCAACTACTATATTGCTCTCTGTCAGCAGATTCATATTCAGACGCCCTTTAACGGAGATATGAAAAACAAAATATATGGTTCATTATTATGTCTACATGTTTACCTGTCTACATTTAAATGAACTAAGATTTGCTATCATAGTTTCAAAAAGAAAAGACACATGGAACACTATGGTTTATGTTAAATGGTTTATGGTTTCAAAGTTAAAAGTAAGGCAAGTATGTGCCTGGAAATCTGAGCTAGGACAGATTCAAGCACCTGGAAACCAAGCCACAGGCTTCAATCAGCCCTCCAGCTTCAGCTCTCCCATCCTGCATCCCTTACAGAATGCTCCAACTGGGTGGCCCTGTGCTGCCCTGTTAAGGAGCCAGACTTGTGTGTTTTGTCAAGGGGCACTGGGTTTTCAATGCAGCACTTGTCAACATAACTCAGGAGCAGCTCAAAAACAATGTCTGTTGATACTAGACATGATACAGCAGCAGCAGCAGTTCCTGGACACTGGTGTTACTGGGCGTCTTATCTGTCTGCTGTCCACAGCCTCTGATTAAATGTGGGAAGACAGGGAAGCCAGTGATGCTGCTGTGGTATCAACTATGACCTCTCTCTCACACCCATGTGGTCACACACCCAGTGCTTGCACACTTCTCCATACTGCCTACGATAAAGATAAGAGGGCTGTGATCACTCCTTTCTCTCAGGGCCAGAGTGCATGTTCTTGCTTCATTGTGAATGTTTAATTTTGGTAGACTTGACTCAACATGTACATGGTTCACAATGGTGCACTGTGCCACTGATAACCATTAATCTAAAGATCACATCTAAAAAGAATGAAGTTAATTTGTAAATCAAAAAAGGAAAGGGAAATTCTCCATTTTGACATTCGGTTGGAGGACTTGTTCTTCAGGAATCACCTACATGAGCTTACAAAACAACTTTGCCATTCAGGAATTCCCAGACAAATATAAAAGCAACACAAATCTTTTCAAAGTCGGAGGAATGTTCTTTGTGGCACTAGTCTGTTTCAGACTAGTCCTTCACCTCCATCACAGCACACATTTTATGGTCCAAGGTCTCTCTTTTTGAGTACTGTAAATGTTTGAAAGGATCCGATGATTGGTTGCTTCCAGCACAGCTTTTTGAGGGTTTTATTTTTAGATCCTCATCAGGAATCAGGAACCCTCTTTTCAACAGTAATGACATTTGATTTGGAAGTTCTCTTTCTAGTAGTCACATTGCAATTGTGTGTGTGTGTGTGTGTGTGCGCGCGTGTGTGTGTGTGTGTGTGCGTGTGTGTGTATATTGTATGTATTGTATATATATATATTCTATTATGACCAGATATTCAGCTCCTAAATCTTAAATTCCCTCCATCCACTATCCAGGATGTTCCAGGTGGCTGTATATTCACAATGAGCCTGCTATGCGATTGATCAGATTTAAGTCTTTTAAATTTCACATGATGCAAATGTGTGCAGAGCAATTACAGTTAGAGAGACAAATGAGGACTTTGAACTTCAAACTCAGGCTCATGACTAAGTTTTAACAGAATAGAGTATATGATTTGCCCCGAGATTCAGACTAAGTCTAACCAAGATGCATTATTTTAATCAACACTGCAAAACACCATAGAGCCATAAAAAAGGACCACAGACACTTGAAAGTCTGCCAACCACAACAGTACAGCTATGACATTATATGGCTTATAATGAACGATGTCTGGTGCTTGACGGTCCATTACATGCTGCACATAGTACTGAATCAATTTGCTGTGTACAGCCACGTCTCTACTACTGAATCAACATTAGTCAGAGGTCACACCTGCACTGTCCAACATGTCATTTGGACTCCCTTCGGTCATTAGGTCATGGGCCACGTCTCTCCTTTGTAAGCTGAGCTGGCTCTGTAATGCAGTGTTGTCACAGCTGCCGGGTGTGACGAGCCCACTGCAGAGGTGGTCAGTGCCTCCTGTGAGAGATTCAGTTTCCTCTCAGGTGGCGCAGGATTAAACCAATGTGCATCTCCTCTGTTTTGGTGATTCCTGTAACACTTTTGTCGGCTTCCCAGTTCCCTGTTCCCCATTCCCTGGCACCCCCGCAGTCCTCTCTCACCCCATCTGTTGAGGCTTGTGTTGATTACCATCCCCCCACACACACACATTGGGAGTTTATATGGGTGCAGCTAACTGTGGCATGTGTTTTCGTTTCGCTTTGCCCTGTCAACTGGATTGCACGGAAGTATTAATGCGCCGTGTACATTCATTCGCCGCGAGCTGAATTGGAGTGGGATGCACAGTGAAACGTTGCATGGAGAGAGGCGCAGCCTGTGCGATGCCAGTGACTTCCAGGTAATTGTCATTCTGCCTGCCTGTAATTTCACACTTTAGTCTCAGTGAAGTGGCTGTACCTCACCGCTGTATGTGTGAAACAATGACAGCCCCTGTCCTCAAACCCCATTACCTTATCTTCTGATTATTTTAGAAGCACACCAGCTTTTGAATGGCTGAATTGGTGTTATGAGTGCACAGAGGTGCATAATCTGCTGCACTACAGTTGTCAGGAGGACAGCAGAACAGATTTAGTGACAGCTTAAGAAAAGCCTGTCATGCACAGAAGCCAAGGTACTAGCAACATCTAACTGAAACAACTAGTCAGCAATGTATCTGAAATGGTCAGGGTTAGACCCTAAGCTGTCAGTTGCATTAAATGAATATGCATAGATTTCGTACACTGTAGCATGTATTCATTTTTGCAAGTCAGTGAATAGATTGTGCAGATGCATTGGAGATTGTAGCCTTACCTGTTGTTGGGAGTTGTAGTCAGTCAGGTTGGTGTTGTAAATCCAACTGGCACTGGTGCTGGCAAAGAAGACCTCTTCAGCAGTGGTGTTGTATTGGCTTACAAACAGTTCTGCCCCATCCTCATTTGAGCTGAAATCCCCAGGCAACCAGTGGGAAGGTATGGCATGGGAAACTACCAGGAAGGGCAAAAACACCACTGCCCAAAGCATGTTCTTCCTCCTCTGTCCAACTGGGATGGCAAGAAAAAGGAAAACTGTGAAAAAAGAGAAAAGTGAAGAGTGAAAAAAGAGCTGCTGTGGTGCGTACTCCTCCTCTGGGCTGTTTGATCTGTGGGCCCTCTGCTGAACTGCCTGTCCCTCCTGCCTCTCTCTCTCTCTCTCTTACACACACACACAAATGCTGATCCGCCACAGCCAGCTCCTTTTTAAGTGCCAGTTTAACCCAACCCACACTTTCTGCAGCCTTCCCCTTGCAAGTTCCCAGCAGCACGATCCCTTATGGTATCTCTCCCTCTTTCTGTCCTTCCCTCCTTCCCACTGTACCTTCCTGTCTCCTCGCTGCTCACCAGTTTTCCAGAGATAGGGACAATCAGAATGGCAAATGAAGGATCGCTCCCTTGCCCAGAGCCTCAACTGTTACTGTTGCAGCTCGGAGATAAGCTGTGCACACCATTGCCGGCAGGGGCTGGATCTTCAATTACTCGCTCAGGGTCTGACAGCCACTCCACGCACAACGCTTTCAGTCCTCTCTGGGCTCGACAAGATGAGAAAGAGACTGAGAGAGAAGGGAGACTGTAAGAGAGAGGAGAGGAGCTGTACATGTGTGAGAGAAAAGATTCAGAGGAGTTGAATAAAAGGGACTAAGTAAATAAAAGTAGCACATTTCAGGTATTACCTGCTCAGGGCTTCTGAGAACCATTCCTGAAGAATCTTGAGCTCCCTGTGGATGCGATGACAGTTAAATTCAAACAATTTGTTGAGCTTACACTGAGCAGCACCAGAACCTGCTGTCGATTTACTTTTTTCATTTGGCAGGCATTCTTACCCTGAATGATTTACTGTTTAGATTAATGCACACGATATGACTAGATGAACAGTAGCATAAACACAAAAATTGTCTGTAATGCAAATGAAACAAGGTCTCGTGGTATAAAACAATGCTTCAGTAAACACACTACGTACATGTGTCACAGTGAGGGGGAGGACATAAAACAAGCATAAACTAAAAGTGTCAAAACAGCAGAGTGCATCAGTGACTAACAACCTGTAGAGTTATGGATGGTTTTGTTGGGCAAGAACAGAGTGTGGGTTCAGGGAAGATACAGTCTGAAGAGCTGAGTTTACAGACTGTGGTGGAAGACAGTCAGTGACTCAACAGTGACAACCTTTATTGACTACCTTGTTGTGTAAAGGAAGTCTGGGTACACTCAATATTAGGCTACTGTTCTGTGGAGCTGAGGTCACACTTTTTAGGTTTACTGGGCAGCCCTGTTTAGACATGAACAGACAAGCAAACCATGGGAGGAAGTCATCAGGGGCCAGAGGGGCCAGACACTCCCCAAGCTAACCCTGTTACCCATTTCCTGGCTGTTCTCCCTGCATGGAAAAATACTGTAACCCAATTTATAAGTATTTATATAGCATGCACTTCATATGATTCTGCAATACATGTTCCACAAAAGGAACAAATTTAAAAGACTGTGAAAGCACAGTAATCAGACAACTTGCCACTACACTTAAATAAATAAAATGGCCTTAAAGGGAAGGTGAATATAATCAGGAGAAGAATCCCTGCTTCTGCTCTTAGTGTTTGTTGAAATTCATTCAGATCTTCATTTTAATAAGAATAATAAGATAAGACTGGTTGAAGTGTCAATATCAGTGACAGCACTAAGAGCAATACTCAGCAAAAAGGAATATGTTTTATAGGAGGATATTTGGTTTCCGAATGATAATATCATATTCACCAGATCAACCACATGACTAGAACTGGAATACAGTTTCCCCCCTCCTGATGGATTTCACATAAAAATTCTTAGCTTCATACCCAAGAGTGACCTCACACTGAAACATCATCTTTAAATAACTAACAGCTGTGAAAGCAATGTAGACACACTGGTGTGTTCATTAACTTGTGATTACAATGACAACAAAAAACCTGCTTACTTTATTCATAACATCAAAATCTGCTTCATTCTTAGTGCTCAATGACTATATGTAATTTCTGCATGGTTATATGAAAAAGAATTCTTAATTCTGTTTACTGTTCAGAGGGCAGCTGCAGCAGCTCTTGGAGAAAATGAACAGATAAGGAAAATGGTTGGTTGAGCTTAGCAGTCACTAAGCGTAATAGGAGAAATGGTCTGCGCTTGCTATGCCCAACTGAATGCCTTCTCCGGATGCCATTTGGAAACGCTTTTTGATTTTTCATTCCAGAAAATGTAACAGTAGCTATAGTTCTAATCAAACATACAGATTAAACACGAATTTTAAGGTATTCTACAGAACAATGTTCAGAGATGAGCTGTAGGACCCTTTAAGGGGACTGTGAAGAGCAGTTGGACTGCACTCCTGCAGGACAGTGACTGCTGAAAACTAGCTCTGCTGAACATTTTCCAGATGCACCTAAGACTACACAACACTGTGGGAGAGTTCTGTAAGGCGGCTGATGATGACATGATCTTATAGTTTGAGGATGTGATTGTATTTGACCTTGTCCTGTTTAAGAAGTCCAAGAGCGTGTAGTTGCTGTATGAATTTGCTGACATGTCTGCTCACTGCAATAAAGAGGTATGAATATGCTGACGGAATACATTTTGCTAATCATTGCCCAATCAGGTATAAATAACATCTGCCTTTCATTGGCCTAAATGTAACTCCAGTCATCCACAGTTCTCAACTTTATAACAGTTACACTGATGCCCTTAAACTAAGGGTCCTTTGATAACAGGAGATAGAAGTTAATTAAACCTTGTATTCATGCTGGTAGACACGGGCAGACCTGAAGTTATCAATTCTGAAAATCCTGTTGATAATTCTTAATGCTCTTATGGAAAGGAACATGCTAATGAGCCTTGTTTGCAGTGTATAGGCAAACATAAGCATTATCTAAAAACATTTCAGTAAGGAAACCTTCATGACAAATTAATACACTGTATGTTAAATCAAAAAAAAAATCCAAAACATATGGAACGACCTGTAAACATGTATGCAGTAGCATATTCATCATTTATTACTACTTGAGTATAAGCCATTGAATGTATATATTTTAGTATTATAAACTTCCATGTATCATAGAACATGTCGTTATATGTTACATTTTGCTAAAAGTTATAAACTATATATAATACGTTCTTCTTGGACTCAGGCTGAAAGTAATTAATCAGTTCAGAATCTGTTCATTGCACCTTCTTCATTTTTCTGTCAGTGCTCACTGGAGATAATTTTGCTTCCTTTTTCATATGCAGTATTTCTGTGTCAACTTTCACAGTGGCTACTTTCCACTACTGAGTAGTGTTTCTAGTCCTCCTTTCATTGACTCTCGGTGATACTGTGTCTCCCCTGTGATCTTAATCGCTCTGCTATTTCTGCCATTTTTGCTCCCCCATCCCCCATCCCCCCCACTGTAGGTTGTCCCAATGATTTCGTCTTGTAGAGGCACCATCTTCACACTGGATATCTATAGATGTACCACAGTCCTTAGTTCATGACTTTGTTCAATTCAAAATATATCACCATAGCCCCTTATAGACTCTCATGTTCTCATTGTTGTTATGCAGTTAATGCTGAAAGCTTTCCTCCATCTTAACTTGGTTCTCTTCAAGAATTTTCTAACTGGCATCTCATCTTAAATGTTTGCACAGACGCTCAAGGTGAACCTATTGGTGTATTTGTTGACTAAGTAACTGTTAGTCTAGGACCATGCCATCCCCCTTGAAACACTATCCTACCGAAAATCACTATCATTACCATTGCCACTGATGCTGCTACTACTGCCACTGCTACTACTACTAACAACAACAACAATAACCACAAACAGAAGAATCATAGCAACAACAATAAAGACAATATAAAAACCAAAAACATCAACTTTTGTGCTTAGCATTTAAATTTCATGTTTTACAGTGTATTAGCGTACGGTATATTTTATTTCCACAAAGGAACTCCAGGAGTATGCACCCAGAATAGATGCTACAATTTATCACAAAAGACAAACATGAAATTTGCCCTGGCAAAATACGTGATCTGGTCTTAGGAGGGTCACAATGTACTATGCTTTCCAGCTGCTTTCTGAGCCTGCCAGTGGGAGCACATTGGAGTGGGGTACGTTGGCTGTGTTGCCCATAATAATGTGAAACAGGCATCAGTAAAATAAAACAATACAATAAAACAGTTTGGATAAAGCAGGAGTGGAAACTTGATGAGAGACCCATGAGCTGTATAAGGATGTAATTAAGTTATGGTTTAAATTTTGTTGCTCCCAGTATGCAACCATGGTGTGTTCAGACACACAAATATTTGCAAACAGATGTTACACATGTGTGTTTCACAATCCTGCTGATGGGAAATAAAGTCCAGGGCTATGCCTTCAGAGAATACCACCAGCAGGCACACCAAAAATGGTTTCCACATCAGTGTACACACCATTTTCACAAGTTCAGTACATACCCTCACAGATACTTGCACAACCACGTGATGGCTGCTGAAGCCTCTTAATGTTAGTCACAGGCACAGTATGTAGGGTGCTTCAAGTAGATTCAACATTTAGAAGGAATATTATACTGTAAAATAATTAAACAAATACATACAAGAAAAATATCCAATGCACTTGATTACAGGAGTTCTACCACGAGTGACGCTGTTGGGCAACATGATTAAGTACCTATTTGTGTGGTGTCAGGGTATTATCACAAATAAGCCAATTGCTTTAGAACGGCAGAGGAGACACTGATGGGTAGCCACCTCACAGAAGCATTTGGTGTTCACTGGGGGGAAACTATGTGGGAGCCATAGTCTTTCACATGTCAGAATTGTGCTTCACTATAACTTGGAATTCAATAAGGCACTACCAGTTATCAGTTATGCTGACAAAAAGTGTTTTAACAGGATATTATTGTTTTGGTTAAAATGTTATCCATGCCGCCTTGATTGTGGAGCTTTCTGGAGATTCTGATTGTGTCAGATCAGAAATCCAGATCTTTTCTGATGAATGACAAGGGGCTACTTACTACCATCAGTTGCATTAGGGAATTGTTATGTTGTCATGGATAGATCCCACAGTGGTGCTGTCGGGCTGTGTTAGGTCTGTAGGTATAGATGTACCTAGCATGGAAATGATAGGCCATTAGCTTTATGCTGCCTAGTTACACATTAATAATGTGCTGAGTGTCTGACTCATGGAGCTCAGCCATTCGCTTCCCAGTTGTCCCTCCCCACTGATCACATGGTGTACTTTAAACAGGTAGATAAAGGTAGAGTCACATAAATTTACCATAGTGCCAAATGTGTGTGCACATGTGACCCAAGAAAACCTGAATCCCACCAGAAACCATGTGATGGCTGTTCATGAGAAAGGCAGGCATGAGGTGTGAGTGTTTAAGAGTGGGTCAAAAGGATTGTGTATAGCTTCAGTGTGGTGTTGGTGAAGTGGCATGTCACATGTAGAGTCACCTGAGAGCTACCATGAACTCTCAAACAACTCAAGCAAGTGGCCACTCCAACATCATTAAGTGATGTCATTTTTCCAAACAAACAGCAGGGCCGGTGTTCCAGCTTGAGGCAGAAAAATATAGGCTTCCTGCCATTATCAAAGCTCAGCAGATACTCCCTGGAAGTTCAATTCCAGGAAGAAACAACACAAAAGTCCCATTACATAATGAGTTTAATGGAATTTATCCCCAGCTGTTATATTGATAAATACATTCTCTTGTTTCTCTGGTCCCTACTGCATTGCAGGACAATGGTAGTGCACGCAGAGTAGGTCCCATGTACTCTGGATGAGGGTGTCAGTCCGTAGTAGACATTTCCACAAAACAGAATAAATTATTCTATGTAACCCCAAAGTTACATTACCCTATTTCACTCCATCTAGGTACAGAACTGATGGTAATTTCCAAATAAAAAATCACTATATACCGTGTTTCAGCCAGCTCATTTTTCAGCCAGTTCGGCTTTTTTGTTTTCACTGTCTTGTCAAACTCTTGATTAGAAATCCAAGCCACATTTGCACAGTTTGTAATTTGTCTTTAACTTGTGCTCAGATTTTGAATAACTTCTGTCTTGAAGGGAAGCAAAAAATGGTATGTTTAGATATTGAGCATTTCATTAATAAAAACTTAAGCAAGCAAGGAATACTACTCAGGAAGACAGTGAGAGGGATTGAGAGAGAGAAAAGACTGTATTGAACGTAACAGCACATTGAAGGGGGCAACAGTGCCAAGGCACGTGCAGGTTGTCAACTCTTTGCCAATTTTCTGTGTGTGGTGAAAAGTTTCCCGCCTTCTGCTTCCCAATGATAGGCATGTTTCTCAGTGCACACCATTGGCTGGTGTCAAAGGAGACCCTGCCAGGAGTTTTGTAAGCGGAGAGAAAGAGCAAGAGACAGACAGACAGACAGACAGAGTGAGAGTAAGAGAGGGGCTGCTGTAATTAATCCTTTTTTCTTGTAACAAGATCCCCGTAGCAACAGGCAAGGAGCCCCGGCAGATAAGTAGAGCGACTGTGCTCTGTCTGAGGACTTGCGGGCCTATGTGCAGATAATTGGCAGTTGAGGTATGAGATGAAGAGGTTCATCATCCAATTGTTCTTGTCAGCTTCTTTTTCTCAGCCTCCCACTACAGGCAATGCTGATTATGGAGCCTCAGCTGTTTAGCAGTTTTGTACTGTGTGACTTCTGCAGTGAGGACAACTTTAGCTGTTATTTCACACAGTGATCAAATGCGGACAAATCAGCTGTACATCCTCTTTATGACACTCCTTTTTCCACTTTTCTATTCTTACCTGAACATTTCCATTCCTGGCGCTGAGTCAAGAGAGGGAGGGGGACTATGAAAGAGCTGCATGAGAGTTGTGGTCTTTGTGGAATATCAGGCTTCTGTTATCTTTGTGGAGCAGACATCCACTTCTCAGAGGCCAAGAATGGGCCTCCACCAGTACAGAAGTGACCCTTGCCCTGAAGAAGGATTGCAGCGGAAACGTGGAGAGGTGATGCCTCCCACTTTGATCAAGAGTGTCCGGTGGATCCACATTTTAAGGCTTTCCTCTCCCTTAGCCCCTTGACCAGAACTTCCGCGAGACAATAGAATAACATATATACACATCATACATGGAAAATAAATGATCAGCCTATGGCTTGTGTGGGTGATAGTGGTGCCAAGAGAAACTGAAAGGCATTCAGTTGCCTTTTGATTCTCAGTTACAGAACATAGTATCAAACATGCCATGTCTCCCAAATAACTGTTGTTCTCCCACAAGCAACACACTGTAAAAGCCTGATGCAAATGGTCAGAGGAGGGGACCTCAAATCTATGCACAGCAGTATGTAAAATTATGAACAGTAATAACATTGAACACACTGAAGCGAAATGCGTTGCCCATGGAGCAGGTAGTGAATGCGACTGACCTAATGATAATGATCCAAGGATAAATTCAACATTGCCTCTGGACTGATAGCAATAATGACTCAACATTTCCTTTAGAGCCAGACGTAAACCACAGTGGGGATCTAACATAACTGTATCACCCCTCCACCTCCACAACCAATCCCATCCCCCCTTCCCAGTCACAGGACCCTGGTTTGATAATTTAAGTCTGTTCACAAGCTGTTCCCTGCTGTAATGGAACTCTGTCGAGTGTGGCAGAGCTCTAATAGCCTGGAGCATCCAATCTCTGCAGACAAAGATAGATTCCAAATGCACAACCTAAGGATCACAGCTGGCTATGCAGGCACATGGTTAGAAAGCAGCATGCACAACCCTGCTCCTGTCAGAGAATCTGTTAGACTGGTATGGCATTCATGACTTCATGCTCATAGAGACGCATCTCACAACATTACTGAAAACAATACGTGTTGGCTGGGCTCTCACTGTCCCCAGCCTGACTACTTCACCAATCCATGGCTTAGTCACTGCTAAAGAAATTCCTCATTATTCCTCTTTAAAAAGCATTGTCCACGTCATAGAAAAGGCAGCAGCCAAACCCATAGACTCAAGGACACTAAGATCCCTTAGGAGCCCATGGCCACTTGAAAGATACCTGAAAACAACCAATGTCTGCCTTTTCTTTGATAACCATCATTAGTAAAATCAAACACCTTGGAATGATAGGATACTGGAGCTTTGTCTGCACACTGAGAGGATTTTTTTTAAGATGGTGACTACCTCCTTTGAGTCTCCACAAGAGTTTCCTTACTCTCGAAAGAGCCTCTTTCGTGCAGTGAGTTAACTTTTCAAAGTTGTTACCGCAAAAGTCATTTGATACAAGCTCATACCATGCTGGATACACTGGGTGGGGACTCAAGACAAAGCGATCTTTGAATTAAAAGAATGGGGGGGGAGAGGGGTCGATGAATCAGTGTAGCCAGCCGCCAAAGTCAAAACACCACAGAACTCATTTTTATTTTTTCGTAATTTTAACACACTGCTTAGTGAGAGGCTGAACTAACACTCTGTTTCCTCTACACGACCTTCAGGCAAACTCATAACTGGACGTATTACCTTTCCTGGTTAAGCGCTCATATCAAAATCAAACAAACCAATGCTACTATATGCTCTGAAATGGAACCTGAATTGTATTAGAAGTAAGCATGTAAGAGGCAAGTTTACCAGCACATAGCATTAACATAACAGCATCAGCTTCTTGTTTGCTTATAAAGTTCGCAACTGTAGGATACCCCTCAGAGTACAGTCATAGGAGGCCAACAGCCAACTCCACATGAAAGCCAAGTGACATATACTGACTTCTTTTCTACAGTCCATTAATCATGTAATGAAATGGACAGTAAAATGACAAGAAGTTGCAATTAAACAGTAAAAATGTGCAACAGCAACAGCTGGCATGTAAACCGACATTCTCTTAGTTTATTTCCAAGAGTGAAGATGATTCTATAATATTTTTCTGTAAATAAGGATTGCATCATAAATACTGTAACTCAGTTTTTTTTCATTCATTTTCTGTTTTTTTCCTCATAAAGAACTATTAATTTTCCCGCCAGAATAGCGTCTGATAAGAAAGCTGAGCCATTATTTCCTGATACTTCACGCTTTGAAAAGCATTTGGAATATCCAGATTTCCTTACTGCCACTAAACCTCTACTGGCTATCACTTAAATTATTTGCGATTCTTGCGATTGGATTTCACTTTACTATATGTTTCAATATGCAATTGATTGCACTTTAATTACCATTTGATTTAACTTCATTATGACTTCAGTCCCTTCCTCTTCTGCAGCCCAGCAAATAATATCAGCAGCAGTTATCACCAATAACACCAATATCAAAGGCTTTATGTTGAAATGCCTGCTATTCCTGTACATTTCATTCATGTACAGTTTATGTGTATTCTGCTCATAAAATACATTCATGCACAACAGCACTACATCATGAAATTTCTCCAAAGCCTTAAATGAAACCATCATACTCATAAAACTGTTGCTGTAACAGTTCCCACAATCTCAGCTCTTGGAATGGATTTTTAGGTCCCATATAAAACTACTGTAAGAGAATTGGAGGTTTTTTTAGTGGAAAAAGCAAGGAAAAAATCAAATGCTTCATGGGCAGACATCAAAGACAACCCAGGATGAATCTGTAACCAAGTCAAAGACATTGAGCTTCAGATCGGGAGGCATGCTATATAATATATCCTCCTTTACATTACCTTTATCCTGATAGTTTTCTGATAAATGTAAGACTAAATCAATGATCTTCCCTAAAGCAAAATTAACATTCCATGGTACATCCTCCTTCCCTGCAAAGTAGAATGAAATCAGTCCATTGCAACAGTTATTAAAATTCATCACGATAAGATTGATAGAGTGTACACAGTGTAATCCACGTCTAAAATGCACAGTGCTAACACTGGCCATGGTATCCTTTGGGCAAACGATATTGACATGTGATATGCATGGCAAGTACAGAATTTCTATACTTACACTTTCTACACTTAGCAAAGTGATTCAGGCATCAGAATAAGAAATAGGGCTGTGAGTGGATAGGGTTGGTTAAACAGGTAGTCTCTGAGATTGAATAATTGCCATAACCTCCCCCTAGAACTGCAAATCACTGCAAAGAGAGAACAATTGATAAGAGGTTCAATGGTCCAGCTTCCGTAGAACCACCTTAAATGAAATGCATTGGGGTAGGAGGGATCAGTGGCATTGAAACCTGTCTGATTGCTTTAATCATGCAACTTAATCAGAATATTATAGTAATAATTAATTCAATGCACAGCCTGATAACCCCAGAACAGATAACCTATCTGAAAAGCTACCTCTGGCCTACTAGCTGCAGTCAGACTGCAATTGGTATTATTAGAGTGATCAATGAGACTGCATTTCAAGGTACTACCCTGTAAAGTCCTCTCTTCATTTGACGTGATGTACACTATGAGTCTGTGGTGTGATTTCACTGTGAATAACATGATTTCTTCAGAGTACTCAATTTCAGTGAGCAATATAATACTTCATAATGCTACAGTATATGAGGCATAATACAGAAACAGGAAATATGACCAAGACAACCACTGTCTCTGGGATTAGAGGCATACGTCAATGCCACAATGGAGGATTCAGAGAATGCAACACTACCTTTTGCTCTATTTGACTGGCAGGTGAGATCTCAGTAGCCAGACAAGATCCTCTAGAATTAAAGGATTAGAAGAGAATTGTTTAGACAAACAAAAACGTCCATAATTCAAATCAACCAACTGATTGGCGCCAGCCTTGTATGTGACAGCAAGTATATTTTGAGGCAAATCCCTGCAAACCAGATCAAAGATTTAGTAATACACTGTCCTATGTGTGATTTGAACCCAAAGGTGTAAAACATCTGTTATATTTTATTGCTTTTTTTCCTGAACCCAAATCACTGCTCCATGCTGCTGTCCCAGCAGAGAATAGAAGTGCAATGAACCGACCAATTCCAATTCCATTCAGAATCGAATCAATCCCTGCCTGGCAGGAATGGATAATTGGAAACCACGTCTACCCAGCACATGCAAAACAGCCATGTACCTCACCACCTTCCTCCACTGTCTGAAAACTTAATTCTCCAACTTTTCTTGCATTCCCGTAACCACAAAGAGCTCTGAAATTCTCCCACACTGCACTGTATTAACACATGAATGTTTGTTCAACACTAAATGTTGAACAAACCTTATTCCCATTCATGTGACACCATTTCCTGATAGTTCCCACATCACATACTCACACACACACAAAGTACCTATTCTCTATGAGTCAGATGAAACAATTTTGAAACACTTACAGAAATAGGTTTGTCATTAAAAACATCTATACCAAAATGAAACCAAGTTACATCACGACATCTAGGACACATCACAGAATCTCAACAACCAGGAACAAGATTCCCAAATGCCTCCCTACCCTGTAACTTACAGGATGGTGTACCTGTGATACCTGCTGTACCAATTTCTGCTGTAACATTTTGCTTTGTAGATCAGTAAGTGCAACGTGCTTCACATTATGTCTTGTGCTTTTGTACCAGATTTTACAATTAGGTTGATTAAAACACTGCAGCAGTCCTTGATAAGTGTATCTACAAAATGAATATCTCTGAACATCTCTGCTTATGTGGAGGACCCTCTAGCAACTTTCGTCTTTAATTTAGCCCAGTGTAAAAACTCAGCAGAGTTAGCCTCCTGACATTCAGTTTATGCTTCTTACTGTGCACGTGTGTAACTTCACAGTGATTAATCCAGAAACAATCAGCCAAACCCAGTGGCACCTTCACAAAAATGACAAAACCTGTAAGGCCAGAAGGTGTAAAGCTTACAGAGGTTGAGAGATTACAGCAATCAGACTTTGACTTTCAACTATGTCAGCGTCTGTAGCGTATATGTACCCCTGTGCTAACTTAAAAGTACTGCTGTGCATAATAAAATCATAAATCTCCTTCTCTTTTTATCTATAGTGTTATCAGATGGCAGCAATCATGATCTGCTGATGGGACAAAAAGTACAACATTTTAAAGTGATTACATAAGAGGCATGGCTATATACAGCAGATCATTATCTGTAGACAAATAAATTGCTCACTCATATGACAATAATGTGCTAATGCACCCTCTCATCAAGTAATCAGTATGTTTGCCATCCAATTCCTATGCAGTAAATATGGCAGTATTTGCCAGTCCTTCATTTCAGAGGGACACTCCAACTCAGAGATATACACTCCAGCATTTCAGGGTGCTGCATAAAAAAAAAGTTACAGAGAGAAGCACAGTTTGCTCCACAGCCTCCACCACAAACAGATGAACTGTGATGAATGATGGCAACATCAAAATGAAGATTTTCAGACCTGAATCGAGTGAGCCAAGTGGGTCTGGCATGAATTAGGTAGGCAATTCTGTGACAGTGCAGAGATACAAAGGGCCAGACGTGAGTGAGTAAAAATGTCCATCTTTAGTACACTGCCGAAAGAACAACAAATGGACCAACATAAACTAGTGCTTAGTACTCTAATGGCAGCAAGAAACAACAGAAGTATGGAAACATATAAAGAACAGGGCTTTGTTATCTATGAAGCCATGAAAATGTAACATTTTTGGTGAGAATTACTTATGAAGACGCGACTGAACTTGACATAGACCCTTACATGTTTCTTTGACCACACAAATGCATTTGGCAAGAATCAGTACCAATTGAATGATATGATAAAAAAATTTTCAGTGTTTTAACTTTGTGCTGAGAGCTTAAAATCCTGTTTCAAATTTTAATAACATAAAAGGGCACCTGACAAGATCGTTTTATCAATAGCCTATGAGGAGTTAATGACTCCACATTTACTGAGAAAATCTTGCACGTGAAAGTTATGGGAAGCTAATCATTGACTGCAAGAAATCAGGTTTTGTTATCGTTACAAAAAATAATTTACTTCATATCTAAATCTAAATTAGCAGTGAAGTCCTGAAGCAAATAGCAAAGGTCAACTACCCTGGCAGGATAATACACAAGCTACAGTCAATAAATTCAACATGGAAAGCAATGGCATATACTATTTTGGAAAAAATAATGAACATATCAACTAAGAAAGTTAAGCTTTTAAGAAATAATGAGGTTTGCAGTGTTACTTCACATACCTTGGACCTTAACAAGTGTCTAAACCAAACCTTAACAAAAGATCTCTCACAGAAAAAAAACATACAGAAAGAAGCCTAGAATGTACAGAAAATGTTTATCAAAAGAAATGGTGGAACACCTGCCTTCATCATACATTTCCTGTGTTGCACAACAGTTCTCAATATCTAAATTCACTACTCAGAATAGTGTAATTCCATAAAAGTGGTCTGTTGCTTGTTTTGTTTGCAAATGATAATAGATCCTTGATAATAGCAAGACAATGTGTTTTGCATACTCCTTCTTGGACATGTGCATGTCAATGTTGCAACTCATATCTAGTGCAAAATCTTACAACTGTAAGCTAGTTTGTTAGTGGCCATTATTTTTGTCATCTTTTATCTTTCTTAACTAATAGCATCACACAAACCCACTGAATGCCAGCAAATATTGTAGCAATTATAAATTGTTTCTGAGACAAAACCATTTTGAAAGCGAGAAATCAGTAGTAGGGAAAATGCAACTGCTGGAGTGTGTTTCATAGAGATATATTTTTTTCCAGATTTACTGGAGGATCTGAAATGTAACTTGCCATCTAACATGAGCTGTGTTGATTTCAGCATTTCCAACACAGAATGTTTTTTTCACAGAATTAGTTCACTGATCCATCTTTCTGTGGTAGTTCAGATTGAATTCAGTTTGAATTTCCCCAATTTAGCTGGGTTTCACAAAACCCCAGGTATCTCCATTCTTAGTGCAAATGGAGGCACATTCCAATCCATAGGGTATATGTGAAAGTGATTCTTAAAAACTGCGCCTCATGGTCTACTTCAGTGCCACCTGGACCCCATTTATGACCTCTCGAGCCACAGGCAGGTCTTTGATGTCGGTCTTGGTTCCTACTCTTGGTTGTCAGCACAGAGGTCTGCTTGTGTTCATATTTATGTTTCCAGAAGTGCTGAAGACACTGCTTGAGAATTTGTCAGGGAAATGGCTCCAGCAAGTTTTCTAGCTCACTGTTAAGCACGCTAAACTGTTAATAACGTGCATTAATGCAGTCTGGTGAAGAAGATGGAAATGCCAAGAATGGGGAATACACAACATTACTTACAATAACTACAATTAAAGCATGATCAGCATTCAATCTTAATGCAGTAAATGAATCTTCTGCAGTTATATATTTATGTGTTAGCCTTCCTGGGGAAAAGAGCAGTCTAATATCGCCTTCAATTTTCCAATGTAAGGACTCCTTGCACTGCATAATTTGATTATTAGTCATCATTTTCTTCTTACATTGTATAGTATCTACTTGTTTGTAACTTAAGCATATTTATTGCCTTTTTGATAAGCTCCAACTGCCAGCCTTTGTACTTTAAAATTCAACAAGTCACAATTTACCTAACATAACTCTTACAGATTAAGGCAGTACAGATTAAGAAGTCTTGTGTCAGTTTTCTTTGAGTCACATCACTGCCTTTAAGCAGGTGCAGCACCTGGTTGACGATCAAGCCCTCCCCAGTGCACTGCAGGTCATGTGAGCCCTTTTCTCATGACTAGGCACAAAATTACTTAATTTTTAAAATTAAAGAACAGAAGCTTCAGGCTTCAATGCAATCCCAATGTTCATTACAGTTCACTACTTTTTATGACAGCATAGGTGTCTGTGGTTTGCATGTCTCCTTGAAATTGAAAAAGGCCTGGGCACTATCATAAGTCTACAATAAGACATTCATAACTAATTAATCAATTCTGTGACATGTCAATTCTGTGATATGTGAACATCAAATATAGCTCAAACCTCAAAGGGAAATTGAGAAAGCGACTTCACTGGTGGTTTGTTTTCAATTAAAAATCTGGGTTTTGACTCTGACCATGTTAAAACTGTGGGTGTTCCGTATGTACTTATATGAAATGAAAAAAATCACAGCTTTGCATTACCTTCAAAATATGAATATGACTTGTGAACTAGTGTTATGTCAATACAGCTTTACGACAGATTCTGTATGGATAACATTGTCAGTTTAGATTTTGTCCTGATTTGTGGGTCAATAATGAATATTCTTGATATTTGATATTCTTGAGTTTCGGAATTGGACAACACACTTCAAATTGACTGGCAATATACTGAGAATGACTATGGCTACATGCACACTGATGGAAGTAAATTTCTTTGCAGCTATGCTGGTCAGGATTTGTAAAGAGATTCGGACCACCACATATGCAAATCAATGCCTCCATAGCACCCCAGTGTAAAAATGATTTAGAAGCAAGGGAAATTACATCCGTGAGTCTGCATAAATAAGAGAGCTCATGACAGTGGAACAAGATTAATTTAGAGAAAAGGAAATTATGCTGACTCAACTAGTGTTCTGCAATTTAACACTAAATGAAGATTTCTCCCCGTGGACTTCGCTGCTGCAACAGCCTCAACCAAGTTCAAATATTTCCAAGAAAAGTTTCAGGATGCTGCCAATAACCAAGGTAAGCTCTTCAAACCTTCTCCTCTCTCCTCTCCCATCCTCAGCCCCCACCTGTCACCACTCTCACTGCATGCGATTTTGTTAATTTCTTTGAGGAGAAAATGGACAAGATCCATTCATCTTTGCACTGTATTCCAAAGCAACAGCCTCTCCTAAAATCACCCCCAAGCTCTAACCTATTTTCTCAATTCACACCTCTTCCCGAATCTGACATCCTCAATCTGATTTCAACCCATAAACCAACCACTAGCGCTCTAAAATTACACCCACCATCTTTCCATACCTCTCTCATATAATTAACTCTTCACTAATCTCTGGCATTGTCCCCGAGTCCCTTAAACAGGCAAGGGTTCATCCACTAATTAAAAAACCCACTCTGAACCCCTCTCTAGTCAACAACTACAGGCCAATCTCCCTACTGACACACCTCTCTAAAGCTATATAATGTGCTGTGTTTAACCAAATCTCCCACTTTCTCACTGTTAATAATTTACTTGACCCAAACCAATCTGGTTTCAAAGCTAATCACTCCACTGAAACCGCCAAATTAATTGCTGTTACTAACGCACTTCAAGCTGCAAAAGCTGCCTCTCTCTCTTCTGTCCTTATCTTCCTAGATCTATCAGCTGCCTTTGACACGGTCAACCACCAGGTCCTCCTGTCTGAGCTGTCGGCCCTGGGAATCACTGGAATGGCCCTGGAATTGTTCTCCTCCTACCTCAGAGGTTGCTCCTACCAGGTCTCCTGGCAGGGCTCTACCTCCTCACCCTGGTTCCTGAAGACTGGTGTTCCACAGGGATCAGTGCTGGGACCACTCTTGTTCTCTCTCTGTACCAGAACACTTTGGATAGGTCATAACAGCACATGGCCTGTCATATCCTTCTTATGCAGATGATACCCAACTGTTCATTTCTTTTCCTCCCAAGGTGGACATCGCTCCTCATGTATCAGCATGTCTCACATCCTGGACTGGATGAACAAGCAAAAGCTCAAACTGAAGATTGAAAAGACTGAGATAGTCTATATCCCAGCATACATGTCCCTTCCGAGGAACATCTCAATTTGCGTTGACAATGCAAAGATAATGGCAACCACAGCTGCTAAAAAAGGGGTAACCTTTGACAGCAATCTGTCTTTCAAAGAGCATATTGCAGCCACAACCAGGATCTGCAGTTTCCTGTTATTCAACATTAGAAAGATCAGACCATACCTCTCCAAATACACAGCTCAAGTTGTGATCCAAGCTCTTATCCTGTCATGTCCGGACTACTGCAACTCGCTGCTTGCTGGCCTTCCGGCATTTGCCATCCAACTGCTGCAGTTTATCCAAAATGCAGCAGCTCGATTGACATACAACCTCCCCAAGCAGGCCCATGTGACACCTCTCTGTGAGTCCCTCCACTGGCTACTGGTTGCAGCAAACATTGCAAAATTGAAATAGCATTGATGTAGATCACCCTGGCCAATCACCAATAGTAGCTAGCATTACAGTGGTGGAGTAACATTTCTGTAGATCCCCCTGGCCATAGCCTGTGTTAGCTAGCTGGCATTGTGCTCACAAAGTACTATAATTAGTAAGCCATAACTCACTAGGTATGGCAATCAATAGCCACACAAACTAATGTGATCAAATGATATGGCACACACACATACACATGTGACTATGGAGCTGCTCATGAGCCTCCATGGTACTGTTTATATATATCGATTTACAAAAAAAAAAAACACAGACTCAGTCTTCTTACACCATGGCCTCTTCCATTCACTTATAGTGTCTCAGAAAAGTATTTGTTAAATCACATTGTCAAATTGTATTTCAATGTATGCATTTAAGGTAGGGTTTTTGATGCAACTATAACTTTGCATATACTTTAACATCATATAACTAGTGCACTGATAGTCTCAGTCATTAGACGCTAATAAAATCAACCATGATGATTATGATGATGAGGCCAATATCCAGAGAGTAACAGGATCAAGGAATAAAGGATGAATGTTCCTGAGGGCACAAATCACAGAGATGATTATGAGCTCAGTAGCCACATCATGGTATGAAGGCAAATTAAAATAAACCTAATCTCATCTTAAAATTGTACAGCTCTTAATTATTCTCTTAATTATGCTCTTAATTATTCTGTATTCTTACTTGGCTCTGAATACAGACAAATTAAGCATGCTAAAAACACATGGTAAAATATAAATTCTGGTTAATGCACTTTACACAACTTTAGAGAGGTAGACTTTGTTCCCTCCTTCACTTGTAATGGAAGGTATGTTTAATTTGTCAATGTCAAGGGTGTAGAGAATCTTGTAGAGAGCAAAGTAATAGTGCTGGAGTACTCTCACTGCACTCTGCCTCGAGGAAGATACAGCTCACTGCCTTTATAGAAAATTGCACATTTAGGAGTTTTTGCTTTTCCCCTTCAGGTAAGGTTTTTCCAGCTTCTCTTTTTTCTAGCGTTCTCTACGTTCTCTACATATGCAAATAATGTATTGTAACATGCTACTCACAATCCATAATTGAAAAAAAAAAAAATCTCATGAACATGAACATGCCAAATGTGAGGTCACTTGAACATGTAATGTCATCTTTGTACTGGCCACAACTGTTGCTTATAGCGCTATGGAATAATGACATTAATTGCATTTGATGATTCTAATGACATGTACACTTTGATCATACAGATGACAACACAACATGATAAACAAGGGTTGCTTATCCTTTGTCTGTTGCTATTATTTTACTTCCTTATTTTACTCCTAATTGTATGATTTTTAAATGATGTCAAGTGGTGTCTACTTAACTTTTGATGGATGATAATTAAACATGTGGCTATGTTAAGATTGCTTATTGCTTATTGCTAATTAGTTTAGCATGTCACAGCATTATGGAGGGTCACTTGTATCATGCCTTTGCATCTGCATTTTTTAAAGCATTCACTTTTTGAATCATGAATTGCGTTAAGATAATACCAACTGATCATGTGATTATGCTAACTGATGTCAAATTGGCTGTGTATCTTCAGGTGGTGGTGGTTTATAGATGCTGTTCTTCCCCCAATATATTGTAACCTCTGTAACCTGCACCAATGATGCTTTTGTGCCCTGTTTTTCATCCTGGTAATATACTTTATTTTGCATGTGAAAAGTGCACCTGTGGTAAATACGTTGGACATTTTTACAAGCAGCAGAGAGAATTGGAGCCATATAAAGCAATAAATGAAAATGTCAGAAATTATAAAAAAAACAATTCTTACAATAAACATTTTAGAACAATATTTTTAAGAAAACAGAAAAATCCATTTTTAGGGGCTAAGTGATAAAACGTATTACTATTTAATGTTTACTTATTGGTCTACATATAAGGCCAAATTTGTTCTCATCCTCAACAAGACTGCCACCTGCTGGCTGTACACTGATGATACTATACAATAAGAAGGCAGGACCACACTTATAATATTTCATAATGATATAATAATTATTAATAATTTATAATGTCATAAATTAACAATATTTTCATGTTAGCCAAAATGAAGAAAAGGATCACATCAGGGTCAGGCCAATGAAATCCAGTTAGGGATGTTGACAGGTTACCTAAACTTTAATATGCGGCTCTGTTCCCACTGTGGTCATGAGATGAAAGATACCAGTAAAATTTTCCTGTTTCTGTTCTTCATTCTACTGAAGTTACTGACTTAATGATCAGTCGGCCGAAAGACTTGTAATCAAGTCACATCCCTCCTTACCTCACTTCACTGGCTCTCTGTTAATGCTCTCATCAAGTTCAAAACCTTGGTGCTGGCATGACAGTGAATGGAGCTGCCCCATCATACCTTCGATCAACTGGCCAGATCACTCTGTCCTGCGATCTTAGGGCAACTTACTATCCTTTCCTAGCAGGGTCGCTCCTCCCAGCCATGGTGCCTGTCTTCACTGGCCCCTCAGTGATGGAATGAACTTCCCATGGTGGTCAAGACAGCAGGATCACTGGCCATCTTCAAATGCAGACTGCAGACCCACCTCTTCAGACTGCATCTCAGATCCCCTTTAATTTTGTTTTAGGAGCATTTTAAGGAGCATTTCCACAATAATACCGGTACACATACCACATGCTACAACCAAAACCACAGCATGGCAGCAAATCAAGGGCTTAGTTGCTAAAAACTTTGCTAGAGAAAACTGACTTGTTTCTTTGGATGGGTAATTTAACAAGCAATTTTGCTTTGACTGTCCCTAGCACAGCTCACTTGCTACAAATTTGATCATGTGGAGTCTTCCATTTGGACATTGTGCTGATTGCATCACATTCCATTTGTTTAGCAGATGCTCTTATTTACAGTGACTTTCATAACACACATTTTTACATGTTATGAATTTATACAGCTGGATATTTACCAAAGCAATTCAGGAACAGGGGTTTGCCCAAAAGAAAACTGCAGTGTACCTACCTACTAAATTGGTAACCTCTGGTTTACAAACCTTGCTCATTATCATTATGCCATACTTAATATTAAAGTACTGTATATGCATATTAAAATGAATCCAGTAATGTGCAGAAGCAAATTATTCTTTAATGTTCTCCATACCTCCACAGTAGGCCTAAGTGTCGGGAGCTGCTGACGTTGGCCGCCGCTACCCCAGCACAGGTTCTGTCAGGAGTTTCTCCTGACAAGCGGTAATTGGTTGCGCTGCTCTCCCTGGGAGAGCGAGGGGGCTTGGGCGTGTGGCGGGGCTGACTCAATTATTGAGTGATTGGTTTTTTTGACGGGGTTCGCTGGCTGGTGGGTGCTCTGCACCTGTTGCCCATCTGATTAAGGGGATGCCACGGTTATTTAGGCAGGTGAGTGGGGATGCAGGGTTTTAGAGAGGGAATTATCATTTGGATTTAATTTTTTGTTAAACATGCTGGCACGGTGGGATTTGAGTTAGTTATTTTCGGTTTGGTTTGTTTTTTTGTTTTTGGTCTGAGCTCTGGGGGTCACGACCTGGAGTGAATGGTGGAGTTTGTTTCGTTTAGTTAATTTCCCTTTTCCTTTTTTCTTTTGGTGTCCGTGAATGAGAGATTTTCTGTGTATTTTAGGTGGCTCCAGGAAGAGCGGCGACCAGAAGAGCTCACACGGCGAGTCCCTGAGGGAGGAGGGAATCAACCACCAGTTCCAGGACGCAGCCAGGACCGGGGAGAGCCCCACCACACCATGAGAGTGCGTGCCGGGGAGGTGGATCCCCCGGTTGTGAGGGAGGTGATACCGCGAACCAGCAGCTGTGAGCGCGAGTCCCCGGCACAAGGTGGAGAGGAAAGAGGGTGGACCAGCTGCCGAACTGTGTTCCCCTCAGAGTGATCCTGCAGAGCTGGCACAAGCTACTAGCAAGGAGAAGACGTGGGTTGCCGCCGGTGCTGCCAGCCCATCCACAGGAACAACGCGGAGGGCTTCGGCATTTGAGTTACTTTATTTTGGGATGTAGGCGAGCCCTGGCACGGTGGCACGGGCTGAGCTACGCTCCCCTTATATTTCTGTTTGGTTCCGTGTGCATCTTGCATGGTGTGTGGAACCTCCCCCGCGGCGTTGGGACTTCCTCTGGCGTGGAAAAGAGCGGTCCTCTCTCTCCCCATGTCTGGGTGGCAGGGGCGCCAGATCACAGAGTATACTGCAGTGGGACATGTGTGCGGAAGGATATTGTGTGGTGTGTGGGTTTGTTGTGCAGGGTTGGGGACCTGCTTATCTGGGTCTGGAGAGGGAAGGACGGGAGTGGGTAGCAGGGCAGGGGAAAGAACAGCTGCAGATGTTTCTATGAGATTTTGTGTGTATTTTGTTTTAATTAGTGAAATAGTGTTGCTCCTACTCACCTTGTCCTGGTGTCCTTGTGGCAGGCAAATCCCTAGGAGGGAAACAAACTGGTTGGGGTGGGGTTGGGCATTCTGTCAACTCCCAACAGTTCCCCCCAATGGACCCACCGCCACAAACAGCCAGGACACCAGGAGTACAGGCACAAAAACTTTATTAAATAAAAGGCCACAATTCATAGGTGGACGGCTCATGCTCTGCAGACCTCCCCTCCTAACCTTCTGTCTCTTGGTCCAGACCGCTACCTCCAGACGCTGATGTTTGCCGCTTGCCCTCCTCACACAGCTCTGGAGCAAGAACTACGACTGCACTGGGGGAAAACACAGCGGCACAAATCACCCTCTCCGCTAGGCTGGGCAGACTTAAAAAGGGCACGCACACTATGGTACACCGCCAGTCACGTCCCTTACTGCGTGGGGGCACTGCCCCCAATCCGCCTCCTGCCCAGCCTGGGGCTCGACTGCACCTTCGCTCTCAAGCCTCTCTTCCCCTCTCCTTTCCCAGTCAGCCTCCGTTCTATTGCCTGCCCCGTGCATCACTCCAGGAAGCGGTCCAGGTCCGCAGCACTCCGCCGACACTCACTCCGCACACACACAGTTGATAAAATTAAATCCCCTCCCGGGATTTCTTCCCCCATTAAACCAAAAAGAAACAAGAAAAAAACTAAACTTATTAACAAAGTAATAGCAAAGCAAAGAAAAAAGAAACCTGGCTGAAAACACAAAACCAAACTGAAACCAAAACCAACCAAAAAGAAGCCACAAAAAAACACAATAATAATATTCCCCAGTAAAATCTGCTGCGCAGAGCCTTCCTTTTCCTGACCCTCCACTAGTTTGGTGGCGGAAATCATCCAATAACCCTGGCTCAACAATGCACCCGCGGTTCCCAATCAACATCCCTGATTGAGAGGCTCAGCACGGTGGCAACTGTCAGCTTACCTCCTGACATTAAGTATTTTTTGTTGTGTTTTTGTTTGTTTTGTAGAATAGGGTAGAATACGCCGTGCTGGTGGAAGATCAGTAGAGAGGTAAATTGGAATGGAAGGTATGCCATCCACTGTCAGGGTTTGAGAGACTTCTACCCGCAACAACCAGCAGGCTTCTTCGTAACTGCCTTTCGGGTCCTGCTGCCTGCTGCTTCCCCGATCTTCCTCCAGAGGGCCCTTCTTCCTGTCTGTGCCTTGCCCAATTGGGTTAAACGTTCACCTGTGTGTAGTCAGTCTAGTCGTGTGTTTTGTGTTCTATATAAGCCCTGCCTGTTTCTTTGTTCAGTGCTCAGTCTTTAGCTACTCTGCCTTGTGTGTGCTTTCCTGTGCCCTAAATTTGGTTGTTTCTAGTCACCACTAACGATTCTTTATCACTTATAATCTATCTGTGTTTTTGTGTGATCTCGGCATTTGGATTCCTCCTGCTCAACTGTTACATCCACCAAGATATGGCACTTTCTAACTTAGTGGTTAAAACATCTGGAAATAGGGGATTTTGATGCTGTGTATTTATTTTAAAATCATTATCTCTTGGACTTAGAAATGCTTTGAATTGACAGGTGAAACTGAATTTTGAGGGCAGTATGAACTTTTGAATGCTAGAAATTCTAGTGTATGGCAGGAGGTGGTCACTGTAAATTCCTTATAAAAAAATCAGATTGGCTTGTATAGCCTTCGCATACAACACATGAGGTGAGTCCTGCCTGTTTAACCCTTGAAATCTCTTCTGAATTTAGTGAAATTGTAACCAGCTAAATTGTTGAGTAGTAAGCTTGCATGATGACAGTATGTAAAAATATTCTGCATCCCAGTCCTGTTGTGCGAAGATTCACTAGACCAGTGGTTCTCAAATTTTTTCTGGTGGCGGTCCAGCAGAATATTTTCCATGGGCTTTCCACTCCCAACTACCACCAGCTGTAGGAAATAAATACACTTGCTTATTTCACACTACTGGCAAACTGAAAATTTAACATATTGTTATGGAATTATTTACTTTTAAAAGCAGTTGTCACTACACTCACCCCAATGGAATGAATGGTGTGGCTTTTAATAAGATGTGAGTGTGGAACTGTTGGGCTCCAAATTGGAGAGCATTATAATTAACTATCCAACCATATACTACACTGCACTATAATACATTACATTATCATCATTTAGCAGACACTCTTATCCAGAATTACTTACATACAGTAGCTTACAATTTTATCCATTTATACAGCTGGATATTTACAGAGGCAGTGCTTTATGCAAGGGTACAACAGCAGTACCCTGGTGGGAAATCAAACCAGCGGTTACCAGTTACCAGCCCTTCTCCTTACCACTATGCCACACTGTATGAATACATGCGTGCATGCACTCTGCTGTCAGCATGTACTGCAATAGCACACACAACCACTGTGGGTGGGTGTGTGAGAGAGAGAGCATTTCCGTGTGCATGTGTACATGCCCTTGTTCATGTGTGTAAGTTATGATACTGTTAATATCTCTCACACAAATACACAAATTAAAGGTTGAAATAAAGGTTTTAGGAAACGTTGAAGAAGTAAGGGGCAATATTGTAATTTCAGATAATGTTCAAAGATTGTGCCGCGTGCATTGTTTTGGTCTGTCACAGGATTTCGCAGTAGGATACAGAAAGCATAAAAACTAAACCACACATACAATGAAAATTCACGTACAAACAGACATGCAAGTTCAAATAAAAGTACCGGATGAAACGTCTCCCAAGACAAAAATTGTGGGTGACAACTGCATTCTTTTTTAAGAAGACTGTTTTTCGGGGAATAGTTGTCGTTTCCTTCGAACTCTGCTCCTCGTCTCTCAAGAGGATTCAAGCTGACACTGTCAGTTGCGCTTCTGCTAAATTCGCGCATTTGTATTCGTTTCCCTCCCTTCACCGACCCTGCCCCTCCTCCCCACATTTTTGCTTAACAAGAGTGATAGCACTACAGCCCACGGAATAGGTCTGAACGCGGATCACCATGCAGGACCAGAAGTGTATGGAGGAGATTACCACCATCTTCCGAGAAGCTCCAAGTTGCAGGGAAGCCCTTCTCAACAACTACAGTAACCTTTACAATGTGGCTGATTACTGCGAAAAAAACTACCTCCAGGTGAGTGGGAATTAACATTTACAAACTGCCCTTGTCTCTTTCTTGCCCCAGGTCGCCGATGTTCATGAGACAATCATTTAGTACTTTTGCAATGTTAGCAGACCTTTCGTATGGTGTCAAATAATTGTTAAAAAAAAAAACATAAGAACGAAATCATGCAGCTACCAAACTGCAAACAATAAAACTAATTATACGCAAATAAAACATCACCAATAAACGCTAGCACAGTTCACACATTACGCAATCTAACTTTGTATACAATTCGTGTGCACATTTTAAAGCGGATAGAAGGAAAGCAATAAACAGACGTGACGCATGCACCTCTTGAGCTCTCTGTCGTTAAAGATGCAAGTACAGTACTACATCTGTGCCAGCGCAAGGGTGTTAGCAGTCCTCTCCTTCAGTGTCCTGTGTGTTAGCATTGCCGTATTTTAGGAGTAGCAGCTCCATATGCACACAGACTACACAGTTTAGTCCATATACGAGACATGTACGTTTCCTCTTGATAAATGCCATGGATTTTGCTGTATGACATTGTCTGTGAGGTCAGTCATTGTTATCTGAACCCACAACACCCTCTGTTCCTGGTAGGGCTTATTCGTGTTTCCTGCCAAACACTTCTTCAACACTTTACAGACACCCCTTTGCACACCTAAGAGGCCTGTGGCTGTGACGGTTAGGGGAGCAAGTGGTAATGTCCTGTTTAGAGAGGTGCCTGTGCAACATGTCAGCAGCATGTCTGAATATTTTTGTTTCATTTATCAACTTATTTTTACTGCTGGCAATTTCTTTGGCTGCATGTTTGGGCTGGCCTCTGTATCCATTCCTGTTTCATTATGAAACCCTGTGTTGGTACATATTTCTGCACAGTGGAGGAATTCTTTGGGGGATAAGAATGCTTTTTTAAAAATCACATTTGTGGTATATCCAGAAGGAGGAAGGAAAACTCAACAGCACAGTAAACACCAAAGGAGAAGTTAAAACACTACAAAAATGCTGCTCACATCATTTGCAGAGGTAATTTTGGCAGAGTGAACAATTCCATATTCAAGACAGAGGCGTGAGCCCATTTCACTCAATGGTTGATATTTCGATTGAGTGAGACATTCAGTTTAGTGTCCTCATTTAGAAACAGAAAAGAGCTTGAGTGTTTCTCTGTTTGAACAAAGCAGATGGTATCACTGAAACACAGCTACAGTGGGGGGATTAAAATAGGTCACCATTTTAACATTGCACCCGTGACCCTCACAATAGAAAGCGTGTGAGAGAGCTGTTCAAAAAGAAGAAGTGAGAGTGGTTAGCTGTGTGGGAGTCACTGAGCAAGAAACAGTTCAAATGCAAATAAATAGTAGAGCAGCAATTGATCAATTGCATCTTGATTCCAACTGTGAAGCCAATGCCTTGACATTAATTGCAATTACTACAGTAGTGCAACTGATCAAGTTATGGCCAATAAGCCTCTTCTGCTTTGCAGTTCAACAAAAGAACATCTTCATGCAGAATGTCTTCAGTGTCAACAATGTTTTAAGATAAGAAATCATTTATTTTTAAATTCTTTTTTTAACTACTCTTTATAACTTTTTTTTTAATGATAGGTAAATTTACCAGTTTTATGGAAGACCAGAAGTAATGACCACTTGGCCCAAAATGTCAAACAGTGATAGAAATGGCAACCTCTTCCCCCATACTGACACATACATAAATTCACCATGCTTTCTGACACATTTATTAGTAGAAGCATTGGTTCTTGATACATCTGCATAGTTGTATACTTTTCTGGAGTGGTAAATCGAGAAATAAAAAATAAATGAATTTGGCAGAGGGGAAGGTAAAAAAAAGAAAAAAAAAAAACAAATTTTATTGTTTTGGGTGACTAATTGAGGCTCATCTTTGAAAACTACCATAACCCACACAATGGTGAATTTTGGAAAAAAAAATATTATCGCTCATAACATTTTCAGTGATGTTTTGAGTGGATCTGTAAAATCTCATAATAACTTTGTTTACTTCAGTGTCAAAATGGTCTGGCAAGGAATTAGAATGTGGATCAGTTTTCTCCAAAATGCTATTTGTTTAATTATGAATGGAGCAAAAATATATTTCAGTGTAATCCTTTCTGACTGTAGCTTCTGTCCATCAACTCCTACATTAGTAGACACTCAGACTGCATGCTGTCCAACACCCTCACAGGTGGAAGATCCAAAAAAAGCCCTGGGGGAGACCAAGGCCTTCACCGCACAGTCACTGGCCAGTGTGGCCTATCAGATCAGCGCCCTGGCCACCAAAGTGCTCAAGCTTCTGGATGCCCAGACCACACAGCTGCAACAGATAGAGTCCTCTGTCAGCCTCCTCGCCCAGGTAACATCAAGTGTAACTGTGATGACCTGCACTCTGTCTCACCCTCTACTCCCCATCCCAAAAAAAAAATACTTTTGTTATCAGCTTAGGCTCATTCTTTATGCATAATCACAGGCAAACACATAGTCGCACACATACAGTGTAGTAAACAGTACAGTATGTGCTGACATATGGAAACACACACACACATACACAGAAAAGTACAGTGTGTGTATACTGTAGAATCCTTCATTTTGGACTGTGTGTACTTTATCAGGAAAATCAAATAATGCATTAAGGCTATCATTACACAAAGTAGTGCATAGTACTGCATAGTAACAGCCAGTAAAATTCAAACAATTTAGCACTCCTGCAGCATGCCGCTGCTTGCCACTTGTTCTCACACTCACCTTAGGAATGTGGCATCCTGATTGGATCAATGCAAATTTGCACACCATGGGTTCAACCACTGGCACAAAGGCAAAGAGCTAGATATGAGAGATCCATGTGAATCTGTAGCCTGAAGGGAAAAATGTGTTTCTCTCTGCAGGAACAGCATCTGCCTGTATTGGGCTTAGTTTGTGTCTTCTCCTTCCCACAAAGATAGGATCTAATTTCTATTTCCCGCCAGCTACATTTGGAGGGGAAGCCAATTCAGCTCCTTGACACCTGCAGAACACCCCGTTTCAGCAAACTCTGTGCAACGGGAAGTGGAGAGGCTTCTCCTGCATCTCCCCCCCACTAGTCTCTGTGCCTCTGTTCAGAGGATCAAACCATCCTCGTCCTCACCCCCTCTGTCTGGCTTTCACTCTGCCAGTCCTTCCTGCCATGTTCCCTGCCTGACTAGCAAGGCCACCCGCAGTGATGGAGCAGCAGCATGAGCTCTGACTTTGCTCACTGGGTTCTGTGTAGCGCTGAATAAAACACTGGCATTTTGTTCATCAGACTCACATTGAACGATGGTCTATATTGCATAAGAGTATTCAAGAAGGATCCAGACAAGCGTGTTATAGATCAAAGGGGCTTCCATTTTGTGAGGAAGATGAATTTTCTGTTCACCCTGTAAATGGCTCCCTAGACAACTAATGAGCATAAAAGCTGACATGGTAAAGCTTTCAATTTGTGCGACAACAAACTGAAAAGAAGGCAGTGAGGGACATACCTCCCAGCCTCAACTCTGATGGTGTTTAAAGCAGCATTTTCCCTTAGAAAGTAGACATGCATCGTGAGAAGGTGGCACGGAGGGAGATTGGTGTTTTTACTGCGGTGAAGAGGATGCCTCGCAGCCATAAGATCGTCCCACCGGCAACCAAACAGGATCCCAACCCCAAGTACTCTCGCACCCCCATCACCTACTCCATCCTGGACTCCCTGGGCCATGGTGTTAAGGTAAGCACCAAGACAAGGAGGTTAAATTTCAACTTCTCTCCATCTGCCTGGCTCACAGCTCTCACAAGGTCCCTGGCATCATCACCTACTCCAGGTGATGGCCTGTTTAGTCTCAAATCATGTATCACTATTGTTGCTAAATGTAATTTAATGCACACCGACAAACTACAGTAATCATATGACAGTTTGATTTATTTCAAAAGTTTTAATAGTGCTATTCAGATGTAGATGTAATGATGGAAAGTAGATTTCTACCAGTCTGTTGGGTTTCAATTTAGCTTAATTATTACTGGTCTAAATGCCCTCATACTGTGTTGTAAGTAGTCGTTGTAGTCGTATTTAATCATAAAGTGTCAAAAACTGTCCTAAAGTAACAGTTTTCATAGTACAGTTTACATTAATTAGAAACTATCAGTGTGTAAAATGAGTTCACCAAAATTTTTTACTGTTGTACTGTATAAACACCTTTCAGTGCAGTTGCCATTTTTCTCCATGTTTGTGTGAAGAGTGAAAACAATTAGGCACGAGCAGCAGCTTTTCTTGCACATGACGCCCCACCACATCCTGTGTCTGAGGCAGAGCTGTGCCTCACAGTGCACTGACCTCAGTTAGGGTCGTTTCAGGGAGTGAGGTTTTGCCCCACCCACGCAGCCACAACGTCAGCCCCAGTGCAGCTTGCAAGAAGTGGGCCATGCTACCACTCTGGGGTACTGCATGCAAATCTCAGTGTTCTCTACCCAAAGCATGATGATGCTGTAGGCATGCCTGTGTGATGACACATTTAAGGGGATGAGATTCCATTGCTGTTACAGCAGCCTTTTTCACCTCACCTTGAATGCCTGTACTGTGAAGTGTTTTTATTTTGTTTATTATATTTCTTTTCTGAAGGTGGGAAACATTCATCTGTGCCAAATGGGTGTGACTTTTTGTTGAGAACTGAACACATTGCCTTGAGTAGGAAAACTTGGAAGACTGCTATCATTCATCAGTAAGAGCAGTATGGTAAAGGGATTCAACACAGAGCCTCAGGTGTATGAACAACGCATATAGAGCCACCATGTGGTCTGGATAACCCTGCAAAACTGGGGACTGCTGTCTCCATTCTCCATTGTGCATTCCTCTGCAGGAGTCTGGTAAGCAGCTTGAAAGAACCGGGACCATGAACCGCAAACAGGCTGCCCGAGAGGCAGGGGGCACGCTCAGGTACTGTACTCTGAAGTATTGAGTACTGACAAAAATTTATGTCCCAGAAGTCAACCCTAAAATCAACACATATAAAATTTATATCCCAGAAGTCAACCCTAAAAATCAACACATATAATACTGTTACAGTATTGAGGATCTTCAACATGCTTTAACATTTTTGATCAAAATCATGCTTATTTCAGTGAAATTGATGCCTAGGTATGAATTTATTTCCAAAAAAATTAATTTTGAAAAAATATATATTTTTGGCTACTTTGAAGACTCTAAAATATAAGATAGTTTTCATTTGTTTTGTTTGACACTTTTTTGGTCACTGTATAATTCCATTTATGCTATTTCATAGTTTTGATGTCTTTACTAATATTCTAAAATGTGGAAAATAATAAAAATAAAGAAAGGCATGTCCAAACTTTTGACCTGTGCTATATAACCAACAAAATCAGCCATGTGTGTATAGTCAATTTAGCATTGGTTACCTGTCAATTCCTGATTTAAGCTCTAAATAACAAGTATATAATGAGGTTTTTAATGGACGTTAATGCTATTCTGCTAATGAGAAGTGGTCCATCACTAACATAAGTGTGTGTCAGCCTCCCTTAAAATATGCTGCTCTCTTCCTGTGTTCATTGTATCTTTGGCTGGATGGATTTCCTTGGGGACCTGCAGATTGGATTTGAAATACAGATTTGTTTGCCTCATCAAAAAGAGGGAAAAGGTTAAAAAAAGGTTAGGAAGAACATGGACAGATGCAATTCAGGTCACACCACCGAACATAAATTTCAAGCAGTATCTGATCATTGGAACTTGAACAGAAAGATAGGGGGACAGGAAAAAGAATGACCTTCAGTTAACAAGTATGAACCTGTGTGCATTATTTGAATGCTTCAAGCCTTAGAGAAATTATTAACAAAACCTACAAAAGCATGTTGTTTTCATCTAATATGTTATGATGTGTCATTTGAATAAGATCATTTTACTTTATTTTGAGTAAATGGCTCATATTTTTTAACTCTACTGGCCATCTTGTGCAGATAGTGTATGTTAAAGTGTATCTGAACAGTGTGTGTGTGTGTGTGTGCGTGCACCCGCATGCAAGTGTATGTGCGTATGTGTTTGAGAGACACAGACATCACAGAGCCATGCCTGTTCTGTTGCAGTCGAGGCAGTCGAGCCCCAGAGCCTGTGCAGTGCCCGGTCGCCCCATCGATGGCACACGGGCTGTCCACGTCCTCCCTCAGCGATCGTTCTGTCGGGTAATAAAAGACAAGGGACCAGGGGAACCAGGTATGCCTGGACTAGCCGGGCATGCTGTATCAGCAGCTATGTGCCAGTGCTGTATAAAAACCGAAAGTATGGGTACGAATTCAAAGGGCACTTGAAATGGCACGTTGAATGATATTTCTCTTAAAAACCTGGAGAACCAACCTGAGAGCTGGAATCTTCCATTTATGGTTGGGAATTTCTTGTGGATTGGACTCAGAATGAGGACACATAACTGCTATTCTGGTATTCATATAATATCCTCCCTTATCTCATCAGTTGGAAAAGTAAACAGTTGACTTCCTCTCAGGTCCAGCTTTGGCATTGCTGTGTCACCGCCCGTAGTTCCCAACTGGAGGGGCTCAGATGTCAGCTTCACTCTAGTGGAGGACGACCCTGATGCTCCTTTTCTGCCGAGCAACACGGACACACCTCCTCCTCCTCCTCCCCCACCTCCTCCTCTAACTGGTTCTCTGGGTGCATCTCCTCCATCTCCACCTCCTTTGGCACCCAGCCTCCCAGGACCCCCCAGTCAGACCTCTATTCCCCCTCCTCCACCTGCTCCACCCCTTGAGACTGGTCAGTATAGATAAAATGGTACCGTTTTATTACAGCTTAGTCAGTGCTGAAATACACAGAACCTGTTTATTACAATTTGTCTTTATTTATTTTTTGGATATATATTATTGAATACACATATATATGGAGCCACACCCCCATTGTTTGCTGGTTAAAAGGCAGTAATAAATATTAAATGTATTGGCCATTTGCACCTCTGGCATGGAATCATATGGAATCAGCTTTGCTTAGCATTAGTTTAGATTAGCTTGGAATAACAGACAAGGGATAGAATGGGTGGGAGACATGAGGACAGCAGAGACATTGAAGCATCGCCATGTGAGAAAAATTGATCATCTTTCATCCTCTGTACTGTTTACTTCATTTGCCTCACTTGTACTTTTTCCTTCAGTTAGGCTATCTAGTGAAATGCCTATCATATATCTACAAGCTCACTGCAGCACGGCTGCTGTTTACAGTACGTGGCTCTGGAAGAAAGTGAGAATGCCCTGCCTCTCTACAGAGCAAAGCTGCAACATCAAACGTTTCAAACTGTTGCATTAGATGCGGCAAAGACAGAACTCTCTCCTTTTTATCAGAAATGTCCCGTTTATCGCTGAAAAACTGCAAAACCATTAATGTAAATCAATGCAAGGATATACTTATAGAAATGAAAAATGTCCCCTGGAGACGTTTTTTTTTTTTTTTTTTTTGGATTATCTGAAAATAGGTGCTGTACTAGCATTAGACTTTTTTCCACTTTCCTCTCTTTCGTAGTGGCTGGAAAAAACATCTCCCCGCCCCCGATGACATCAGACATTCCCTTGCCTCCTCCAGTTAGCGATGGATTTGAGCTTCCTGCCCCACCTCCTCTCCTGGATGAGGGGTTTGGATCAGGTAAGGATAATGTTAAAATCTTCAATTGGTGTGCTTTTAAGTGACCTATACCATCTGTAGGAGTCCACGAGGGGCGTGGGGTAGGCACACCACGCACACAGATGACTGGCAGGGGTCTTCGGGGGCCAGCTGGTGCTCTACACATGCTTTCTGTGTGGCCTCTCTCATACTCTCGCTCCATTTCTGTCACACAATGCCAGGTTCCATCCATGTCCCCAGCACTGTATAACCATGGTTTCAAACAATCGTGTCTAACTGGCCGCTGAAATTAATCCAAAATGAAACCGAACATCATTTGTCAGTTAGAGTCAAGACAAGGGCTCACTCTGTGTTATGCTTTGCTTGGTATGTTGGTATAGTGGCAAACCAAAGTCTATCTCTCATTTTGATATTCAAATTAATATTCCCTTTATTGGTTTATGTTTATGGAGGTTAAAGTGATTCTTAGTGAATATTCTATATAACCAAGACTACACTCCCGGTTTGTGTTCAGAATTTTGGGAACAAGACTGATTGCACACAAGCCATTTCGTGATTGATAACTTATTTCTCATGAGGACACAGCACTGTTCCCACTGATGATGTAATGATATTGTGGAGAATACATAGACAGTTCCCAACACGACTTGTTTTGCTGTTGTTTTGATTAATGGCTGCTGGATGTCAGTTATTTATAGTGAGCTATGCTTCACTTGTGGTCATCTCTCAGCTATCATTCACCCACTCCTCCATACCCCCCCCCCCCCCCCCCCCCCCCCTTAGCCTCGCTGGACTTGCTGGGCTTCCTATTTAGTCTCTCCCTTTCCTGTGTCTGCCACACTGAGCACTAGGGTGATGTCATTTCACAGCTATGGATCAGGAGGAAGTGAGCTCCCACCACACAAGGACCTCAACAGCACCAGTATTATAATGCATAATTGTATACCCTTGGTCATAAACAGAATGTGTTGTACCAGATTTTATGTACCAGTTCAATTTTCCAGGTCTACAGTTCCAGGCCCCGCCTCCTCCCCCCGATACCATGGAGATCTTTGATGACATCATGCCTCCACTCCCTCCACCAGTGGACTATGATCTGTCTGCTCCCCCCAATTACCTGGAGAAAGGTATACCTAATGTGGTTTACTGCTTAAAACAGCAACCACTATCACATCAGCTGACTGCTTGGTGTCCTTCAATGGGTTACTTTATGTCAAGGAGCAAAGGAAAGGCAAAACCACTACTTTCCAAGAAATCAGTTTGAAGTTTGAAAATCAGTTTGAAATCAGTTTGAAGCACAGAAAGATAATAGATTTGGTTGTTATTTTGCCATATTTTTTGCTGTTGAAGGTCATGTCCCTTCTGTGTCTGATAGCTTTACCCCTGTTTTAACTATGGGTGTTAAGTCTGTAAAGTGGACTGACATCAGTAAATTAACTTGCAAATGAGCTGTGTGGGTGTTTTTAACTGAGGCACTCACTAATAACTTTAGGCCAAGATCAAACTCAGCTAATGTCTTTCCCCATCTGATTCCTATCTGAAAATGTTCTTGACATAGCAAGTCTTTTTTTCCGCTAACCGTTTTGACAACAAGGGTTGCTTGCTCACTGGGATGTGTTTGCAAATCACTTTGCAACCATTGACAGGTCAGAAATAGTCTACCAAAAAGCACAATGAGATAACAGGAAGAAGGAATTTTACACACAAATGATAGCTGTGCTATTATACGAGCTGAATCAGGAGTGAGAAAACATCCCTGGTTAGCCCCAGCAAAGTGAATTGCAGTTAAAGGGAAGTGGAATTTTTTAATCTTGGAATTTAGTCCACCATAAAATATAATGTTATCTGGGACATCTGAGAGAAATGCTTCTCTGGAACAAAAAATCTGAAAGTCTGAAAGTTTTAAAACCCTGGTAATAGTGGAGAAACATGTACATATTAGAGAAACTGGGTGTTTATGAAGTAGGATGTTCTGAGAATTTGTAAGTCAACTTTGAAATTATTATTACTTATTGGGGAAAAAAGTGTTTAATTTTAACATACCAGTGCCCTAATAATAATTAATTAAAAAATGAATAATTATTATTAGGGCATTTGTACATTGAAATTTTCCCAGAAATTTTTCAATGATCAGTTCATTTTCCTGGAAACCTGAACTAATTCCCTTTACTTCAGAGAGACATACATGTTAAAAGGCAAACTTCAAATTAACTGTAAAATCACTTTTAACAGGGCTACACTGCTGATGGTGATGCTGTTTGGCATGAGACAATAACTGCCTGCCATGACTATTCTCTCTCTCCGCAGTGATGGCAATGTACAGCTACAACAGCAGTAAGGTCGGGGACCTGGCCTTCAGTGAGGGCGCTGTCATCTACCTCACCAAGAGGAATGAGGACGGCTGGTGTGAGGGAGTGCTGGATGGGGTGCAGGGCTTTTTCCCAGGAAACTATGTTGAGCGCATCGGTTAATTAAAGTCACAGAGTGCACCGCACTGTATAGTAGTGTACTATGTATGTGCTATGCAATATACAAAGACTATGCAGCGGTCTCTGCTGTTTTTACATGATTTTAAATTGAATCACAATGTTGTATCCCAGGTAGTAAATTGTAGTGTAATAACACTGTATCACTAACCTTGGCACGTGTTACTATTTCATAAATTGTGTGAATGCTTGTTTTCACCCGCAATGCAAATTTTCTGGGTTTTTGGGAAACTCTTTATACATTAGCTTTCATCAAAACCGATGCTGACGTTGAAATTGTGAGGCACTTATGCTAACACATAACATATCTTTATGTGTATGGACCAAGTGATTTGTTTTTTTTTTTTTTAAAGAGATTTTTTAGTATGATTCTGTCAGCTCTAAATGCATCAGGTTTATATTTGGTTTATGGTCTTTGATAACCGTGTTATGTCAGAGTTGAAGCCATTTGAGACAATCCAAGAATAAATCTGGCATTCTGATGTGAAGTCCTTGTCCATTGATTGTCTGTTTTTAAAAGTGCACCTGTAAAATGTACAATATATTTTATATACAATAAATGGAGGGGGCAGTTTTCATCCATACACTGGATTCAGGATATTGTTACAGATGCAGTGGTATGTCAGTAACAACACAGGAGTCAGGTATCCAGTTCAGGTCTGTGTGTGAGTGTGTGTGTGTGAGCGCGTGTGTGAGCGTGTGTGTGTGTGGTTTCACTGGCATAGATGCCCCAAACAGCCCCAAACTGTTGCCACAAAGTTGGAAGCATAGCATTGTCCAAAATGTCTTGGTATGCTGAAGCATTAAAATTGCCCTTCACTGGAGATTAGGGGCCTAGCCCAAACCCTGAAAAACAGCCCCATACCTCCTCCACCAAACTTCACAGTTGGCACAATGCAGTCAGGCAGGTAATGTTCTCCCGGCATCCACCAAACCCAGACAGACTTGCCCATCTGACTGCCGAACAGAGAAGCGTGATTCGTCACTCCACAGAACACGTTTCCACAGCTCCACAGTCCAGTGTCGGTGTGCTTTACACCACTCCATCCGACGCTTGGCATTGGACTTGGTGATGTGAGGCTTGCATGCAGCTGCGTAGCCATGGAAACCCATTCCATGAAGCTCCCGCTGCAGTTTTTGTGCTTACATTAATGCAGTGGAAGTTCGGAACTCTTCAGCTATGGAATCAGCAGAGTGTTGCCGACTTTTACGCACCATGCGCCTTAGCAGTCATTGACCCCTCATTGAATGAGTCATTGAGCCTCATTCATAATAACAACACATTCATAAAACAGGTCCACATGCTAATATTTACCAACTTTACACTGAAATTAAATGTAGACTTTGTGTGTTGCTGTCAAAGTTGTCTTATTTACAGTTATGTACTACATGGGCAGCAAATGTCTGTCTTAAAGTCTTCTTTTTTTGTGGTCTGTTTTGGTTGGCTTCTGGTAGAATATTTTCTACAAGAAAGACAATTGTCACAATTCATGCAAAAGATTAGATTTTCAAAAGGCCTTTTTCAAAGCACCATATGAGCACCTCATTTGTAGGGGTAAAGCGCTACTTTCCCCCAATCAAAATAGGCTTCAGCACAGAATAAAAACAGGAAGAATATCAAGGATAGTATTTGAGCAGGAAGAACTGGCCTGTCGTGTAGGACAATGCGTGAGGGATATGAATGCAGAATGTGGCTCAAAATGTCTTCTGTATCTGCTTTGCAGCCTACAGTGCCGTGGCTCATCATACAATTCTCCCTTCCCCTGGAAGTCTTCATTGTTATTGAGTAACACACAATGTTTCCACAGGGTGTGATTAGAGGTCACAATGGGCCTTTTTGTACAAGCAAAATATTACAGAATGTCAGTCCAGAACAAGCAAAAGGTTAGAGAATTAGAGGTATATCGTCTGATGTGAATAATGTCACGTGTAGGTTTTTCAATAATCCAGGGAAATGACTAGACATAATGCATACCCATTTCAGAAAGTAAAGTGGCTCCAATCACACAGCTTCTTCATGTGTGTGAATATTACACACCAGGAATCACTGTGAGATTTCCACTTTCACTCCGCATAAACCAATTGAATAAAGTAGAGGAAATTGGATGCATTAAGTTCGATAGTCTGTGATGGTCTTGACTGTGAAGGATCATCGTTCTGATGGTGGTATTCTATATCATTGTTCTCTGCTGCTCCTCCATGTACAACCTCTGCCAAAGGATAAGTGTGGTACCAGCTGCCCCCCCGTGACCTGTCTCTCACCTACTTCATCCCCCTGCCCACTGCCCAGCCAATGCCCTTAGACCACCCCAGTACAGCACCGTCAACGTCACCAGCCAACCACTGCCTTACACAGAGGTACCTAAATGTATCATATGCATTACCTGTTTACTGTTAGCCATATTCAGAGTAGCTGATATGTTCATTGAGAACAATGGAACTCTCTCAGTTAATATTTCCACAAGTCCATTCCATATACAAAACAGGTGATGGAGTGAGAAGTGATTTTAAAAATGGTGCTTTTCTTTCACTTTTATCCCTCTATTCAGATCCTACACTATTTAACCAGCCCCACCCTTGGTTTAGCCCAGATTCATTTTAACACTTTACCCAAGTGCTCGCTTACCACTGTTTTAAATGTTGTTTTGTCCTCAATCTGTTGTTTCTTCCTTCTCTGCTCTCTAATTATCTGTCAGCTTCGCTGTGTAGTCGTCATTGAGGTGAAGTCCCTACTTTTTGAAATGTGGTCTGAGATTTAATGAAAATGTAATTAACTTCTGAAATGACTGGTTTCCAACTACTTATTTCCATTTCAGTCACAAGAATAGCAATGAAAAGATGAAAATCCAGCTTGTTTTGCAGGCTGTGGCCTGCTTCTGTTCTAATTTGATTGTTTCTTTGAAGGTTGAGATGAAGACAGACATGTTTCCTCTCCCAGAAGACAAATGTCCTGCATACTCCGAGATGATCTACCTACAACCCCCTACACCACCCCCACTGCCAATAACACATGCCTCACACCCACAACCCCCCTCACCACCCCTACTGCCAATAACATCTACCTCATCCCCAGGACCTCCGACACCACCCCTACAGCTAATTACACCTACCTCATAATCCACAACACCCCCATACACCTAACTCACACTGATAATTCCCCGTACCACTCCCACTACTAAATACACCTCTGTCACACCCACAACCCTCTACACCATCCCTACTTCCCCCTGTAGCAGCACCACCACAAATTATGCCTACATCTCACCCACTTCTCATTATACCTATGTAACTTTATCAAGTGACCACTCAGAATTCAGATCAAACACAATCTATATATATAAAAATATATATTCCAGAGTTAAAGCTAAAACTTGCAGCCCTGTCTTAAGGCAAGTTGCCACATAAGGCCAAGTTCACAAGGCCCGAGAAGGCCACTGAGCTATGTTGCTTATTTGCAGCCATAGATCTTCTGTTACAATCGGAGTCTAGTCTGCACCCACTAAACCATTGTAATGCAACAAAAAAAATGATGCTGTGATAGAGTCATCAAATAAGTGGGACTATAATTGAAATATAAAGAAAGAAAAAATATCAATTCAATCTAAAAACAACAGCCTACTAGGGCTATTGGTGCTCATTTGGGTTGAATTAGCAATTTAGCAATATTCTACCTATGTGTGTATGTTTATGCACCCGTTGAAGATATATTGTGGGCATGTATTCAGGCAGATCCTCACTTGCACCTTTTGCTACATAATACCAACAAGTTTTTTTTTTCTCTTTTGAATAGTGTGCCATCCTTTTTTCATAGCTGACATAGCTGTGACAATGCTATAATACAAAGTTCAGCTTCTCAAATATCATCACAGTGTGCTAAGCAAACAGAACAGCAGCCCCACCACCTGCAGGAGTCAGTGAAAAACAAGCTTACAGCCATATCCTTCCAAAGTCTTTGCAGCATGGGAAATGAAAGATTCAAAGTCAGTTTGAACACTTACAGACAAAAAAAAAAGACAATCCCATTTTGATTTAGGTCCCCTCTCTCACCTTCCTCTCTGGTACTGCTGGGAAAGCCTCTTTCACACATATGCAGAGCCTGCTGAAAATACCAGTCAATGATTTAAGCAAAATCAAGTCAATAAGAAAGAAACTGTGACGGGTCCATTTGATCTGGCCCGTGACCCGTGGTCAATAACTGACTACATATTGCTACATGTAACATGTGCTCTTACCCTGAGCAATGTTCAGTTTTGCATGTTACATGTACATACTCTGCTGTCTGAATACTTACTTTTTACTAGATCTGGATACACCGCTTCATGTATTTTTTCACATAATATATAACATAACATTTAATGGTTTAAGTCAAAATGCCCTTCAGAAAACTACAACAAAAGAATCCCACACAGGATCATAATAAAAAGCATGGCTCATATAAACTTCTGGTCATCCAGTTATCTTATGTCTGATTGTCAAGCTGATGGCTTCTAGAATGCAAGTGGTCAGGTTCTAATAATCAAAAGGATCCTGATTAATATATGCAATACTATAACAACAGAAGGATCGTAGCATTAGCAACTGGTCTAATAGTAACAATATTCTGTTCCCAAAGACACAAGATGTTTGACCAAACAACACTTTGATGATCATTGCTGTAATGGAGAAGCCATCCCTGTATACAGCCATACTTGAGATTCAGTTATTGTTTCCTATGATGAATATACTGTGGTATCCACAAATGTAACCCGCAAATGCAGATTCTGACAGTGGGAAATACGCAGAGTCAGTGTTGTGCAATTGTGTGCCTTCATTCTACCACATTAGGCAATTACTCAACAATTTCACAGCTTGCAAAAGTTCAGTGAGCAGCAAGCCATGAGTCTACATCTCAAGATAGTACTGTTCAATGAGCCTCGCCAAATTGTAATCTTGAGTGCTATAACAATGGACTTGCAACAATCCCTTTTTGACCTGTGGATTTGCAATGGAATTCAAGATACTGCAGACAGAGAAATAGACCACCACTTTTTTAATATACCTTTCTAGGACATCAAATTTACGGTGGACTCAATTCCCTAAAACCACACACTGATACTGCAACCAGAGTACTACCACCACAGCATTATCCTAAAAAGATCTTTCTTTTCTGTTACATGGGAAATTACAAAACTCACAGACATTATATCCTGGAAAAACTAACATTTCATGATAATTACTGTGAAACAAGTTCACTGCTGTTTGACCTTTTACTGAAATGTCTGCCCAGTCAAAAAACAGATTTGTACATCGCCCTCGGCTGCAAGTGCACTTCTTTAAGGCAAAACGGCTATCATTTGTGCCACAGTCTGAGTGTGTGCATGGGTGTGTTTGTCTGTGTGTGTGTGTCTGTAATTCAATCTGATATGTTGAAATTGATCATTAAATTGCAGCATGGCTAGCATGTAATACTGTGCAGACAACTCTTAAAAGTGTCAAAGACACAAGCGTCCTGGAACAAATCAGACACTTATCATCTATCCTGTCTTTCAGAGGTACATAACAGAATTAACTACTGTCAAAGGTGTTTTCTGTATGCAAATGTTTTTCGAGAATGTTGGCTAAAGCGCAGATTGACTGCTTGATCAGGAAACTTGCATCTGTCCACCAGACTTGCGTGATGGTAATTGAGATTGATACACAGTGAATTTTCAACACATCTCCATCATGTACACATCCCTTACTTCCACATCTTTCTATGTCTTCCCTGCCCTTTATAAGGATGGACAGTGCATACTCCTCCCCATAGGATGACAATTTTACCATAAAAGGTCAAGGCTTTTTCAAATCAATACAAAGAAAATCACAGTTGCAAGATCATTTCCTACAAGCTCAACACAGTGGCTTACAAAAACCACCAAAAAGTAGTTGTTGTAATAAAAATAGATTTTGCACATGACAAGTGAACAGTTTCAGCTGTACAGTATATAGAGAAGGCATTACCATCCTCTCTGAGTGACAGGCTCACACATGCACAGCAACATCACAAAAGACATTTTCACTATTTTCATGAGTATTCAGCCAAGTGGAAATGAATGCAGGCAGTTTAACTCAAAGACCATCACAAAATTACCAACTGATTTTATTCTGAAGCTGAAAATAAGACTCCAAGAAGATGACCCCTTTCCAAATTTAAACGCCACTAATATGACAGTAGATTTTTACTTCAATATTTGTTATGAGTTTGTCTATGAGTGGTAGATTCAATATGCTGTTACCAAGGCTTTATGCTGTTACCAAGGCTTCATAAATAAGGCCAGAGTCTCTTTGCAGAGTGTATAATTTTGTAAAATGCTATATCAGTATATATATAGCATATATAGAATTTTGGGGTGTGCATGTTTAGAGATGCAGACTACTGTACGTATTGCTTTTGTATGTTTGTGTGAGAAAGCACATAAACGTTTAATAAGTATGTCTTTCCCATACAGCAAACGCTTGTATATATTTACATTTACACATACATAATTATCAGCCCTAATATACAATATTACAGAGTCGGTTATAGGTATATGCATTCTATTAATCCTGTAACTAAACTAACAATTCATGTAAACATTGTACTAAATATAGTGTTGTCAGCTTGAGGAAGGCCAGAGAAATTAAGTTTAAAAATGATGAGACAAAGTGAGGTTTACTGTAAGACAGCTAGCATGTTAACCTAATCTACAAATACATAAAGCCCCTTCAAACACATATACAGTACATACACACATCCATACCCACTCACATACTGTACTGAACCCTCATAGTATTTCTGATAAGTCTTCAACAAATACATATATAGAGAATGTTTACTCTTTGTTTACAAAGTTAGAAATACAGTTAAAAACAAGGTCTTAAAAAGGAATCTATATAAAAGTCTGAGGGTGGCTGCCAGGGGGAAAGATGGTTCTGGCTGTGGGTTAGACCTCCATCCACCAGGGTGTGTTGTTTTGTAGAAGAGGTCTTGAATCCACATCTTGCTGTCTTACTAAGGAAGAGGTGTGTGCCCTTTGGTGGCTTCCCCCTCTCTGAGGCTTGTACCAAGTATGGTCCTGTCTCCACAATTCTACCTTCCCCGGATGATCTCTGGACCTAGAAGACCCAGCTGACAGGGACCCATTGGTGTTCAGACCCCAGTCTCTCCAGTGCCATCTTCAGGCTACGGAAAGCTCCCTCCAGATTGTCGTTGACAATGGTGAGATCGAAATAATGCCCATACGCTCTCTGGATCCTCCCACTCTCGTCCACTGTCCTCTTCAGCTCAGTGTCCTGCAGGAGACAAAGACAATCACTATACCCGATGGTACCATGCTCAGGTCAAATGTTTGGTGTAATTAGTAATGGCAGTAATGACTGTTATTGAGGTTTCTTAACTGACAAAAGAAGAAATCAAAGAAATGTATTGAAGGCAAGAGCAGTGTAGAACCCACTGAATTATAATGATCCTGTGAAAGAACTGGTATTTTTGTTATTCAGACAAAACTGGTGTAGGTTACAAGTATTGAACACTTGGTATGTTAATAATAGCATGCCAAATAGACTGCACGACTCATCGTGCTGGCAAAAACAGATCGAGACTTCTTTCCATTTGACCATATCATAAGAATTTTGTTGACTAAATCCCTTCATTGTGAGCGATCCATCAGAACCTGGCCAATGTAAGAACACACATGTTCTTATGTGATCACATTTTCTAGTTCAAATCAACTTTCTGCTTATTATTAAAACTTCATTTCTGATTACAGATTGCTATTTCATGTGTGGAATACTTTGCTGATGAACTTGTAAAGCACATCTTTCCCTCTGGGCATCTCCAGAATGTGATTCTTTACAGCATAAGACAATCAGAAAACCTCCATGCAAGTGTGTGGTAATTTTGGGGTGTTTTAGAAATGAAATAGAAACTGTTTTACTGCCCTATCTGGTTTTATCTGGGTATATTGATTGGCTGTTCCTACCGTCAACTGCTTGGTGACCACGCCTGCTTCAATAGCAGATTTATTCATGGCTTTCAGAACCTCAAAATTGGGTGCTTCAATGAACACCACATAGGGTAAAAACTCAGATGTTCTGAGAATCTTTAGTGCCTGTAAAAAAAGGAAAGTGCACAGTTCAAGCTCCACAAAACCAGAGTGTCATTATAGAATGAACAGGAGCAATTGCAAAATGCCTCACAGGAAGTTGAGAGGAACCTGAATGCTAGCTTGATTGAGAGCTTTACGGAATTTTGGTATGCAAAGTCAGGTTTAAATATTGCATTAAAGGCTCACCAAGTACAGATAAAACCATTCTCTAGGAAAGTAGTCTTTTGAATCCCATATGATTACTATTGCTTCATACTGACTGTGTCTGCCCCTTGAGTCTATTCTGTTGAATGAAAAGGTCTTAGATAAATGACTGAGGAAGTCTTTGTCAGAGATACATGACTGAGTAAGTCTTTGTCAGAACTATTGGCCTGTATTGTAACTGTACTGGTATGCATATAAGGCAGGTTTTTGTTCTCCAAAATATATTTTAGAAAAATGCAAGTCGTCCTATATTTGCAGACAAGTCAAAATTAATAACATCGATGCTAATTGATAAAAGGTGATGGTATTGGCTAAAGTGATGTCAGTGCACATTTAGTAGTTGTGGTGTGTACTTAACACTGTGGTGGGAAGATGGATAAGCCTAATGTCCTGCTGCTAAACAAAGACACGGTATTGTCAAAGATAATATAAGATGTGTGATGATAATACAATGTTTTGATACTTATTTCTGTCTTTGTTTATGGAAAACGTAAAAATAATTCATGAATTATTGGATTTCAAACTTTGTTAGTATATTACAAACACAAGCTCTATCCCATTGCTGACCTGTGATGAGTAAGAAAAAAAAATTCCCCATATTGATTCTCAAACTTCTTTTTTGTCATAATTTAAAAATTATTGTATATTACCAATAGAGGTGGTACTATATATGTGTACTGTAAGTGGTGCCTACTTACCTGTGGATTGACATCCAAGATGCAGACCTTGCCAGACTCCACCACTTCATGAATGGAGTTTATCTTTGTGCCGTAGAGATTTCCGTCATATTCGCCATGTTCGAGGTAGCGCCCGTTCTTTATATCCACTTCCATCTCACTGCGAGACATAAATGAATACATCTGTCCATCCTTCTCATCCACTTTGGGTTTCCTGGAGGTATCTGTGAGGGAGTGGCATAAAGTTGTCATGGTAACATGCAGTAACATGTACATTAGGCAGGAAAACACAAGTCTGACGCGTTTAAAACGTACACAGCCCGCAAAAGGTGGGGGAGCTTTGCTCGTTCATGTGACTTAAATTACCAACCACCAACTCCCAGCTTTGAAAGCAACTGCAAATTAATAGCTACAATAGTGACAAGTTGCAGTACAATAGACTATACAATAGTTATTGTAATTACAGTAGAACAGTTACTTTGGCAACAATGAAACAGCAGATTGAAATGCAGAATGTTTTGAAAAGAGGGGATATATGTTAGGGAGACAGGACAATGTGACATAACTTTCTTTCATTCAGTAAAAGGGATCTAGGGTCTTGGGCTTGTAGTGCCAAAAATAGCCATTGGGCTGTATACTAATGTCCCAGAGGATTGCCTTCATATCTGTTCAGCACTCCTGCAGAGGTCGTCACCGTGTGACAAGCTTTATGCACAATTGGCAATTCAAAACTTGAGATGTGCACCTTGTCATCTGAGCTCTTAGGAGCAACACATTTGGATTGTTTGAAAATTGTTTGCAAGCCTTGTCAAAATGACTAGTTTAGATAAGAATCTTAAAGTAGGGGGCACTGTTTGTTCCAAATCCACTTGTAATAGCCGTAATTGTTAATAATTATGTGCATATAACACAGTATTATGCAAACAAATCACAGTGAAGAACCACGTGATTTTCATATAATTTCTACTCCAAGTTTGTACAGAACACCAATGCTGAAACAGCTGTGTTCTGCATGAAAGAGAGTGTGGTCAGAGAAAATGGAGTTCTTCATTGCATCTATAGTTTAGAAAAACAACCTTTTTTTCTGTCTGCACTGGCAAGTCCACAAAACAAACACTGAAACAATATGAAAAGAGCTATAAGATACATGCAGATTGCATCCATCAAAATTTTCTATGTCTCTGGGTTTGTAGTGGCAGCAGAGACACTTAGAACTGTTAAGAACAGGTTCTGCTACCAGGTTGATGAGCGTGCTGCACTCACAGGGGATGGTGGTGCCATACCGCTGGGGGTCTGAAACTAGCAGCTTGTTCTTTAGGCTGCGACGGCCCACCCCCTGAGCCCCAATCAGGACCAGCGTCTTCCGACGGAAGGGGGGCATCTTTGCCACCTCCTCGTAGATCAACAGCTCATGCCTATCAAACTCTAATGAGGAGAAAGAGTGTAGTTACTGTTACATTTACACTTTTTACTTAAACATTCATGTCACTATAAGCTCTCTCTCTCACACACACCAGTTCTATCAATGAGAGAGGACTAATGGATATGCCACTGAGTCTAAAAACCGTGGCTTAAAGATGCCACAACCGTTTTTCACACCTGCATTCTTAGTTGTCAGGTACATCATCTTCTTCTTCTTCTTCCCTCCCATTCCAGCGCATAGAGGACCTGTCAAAAGAGGCAACATTCAAGCATAGAGCCAGACACTACACCAGGGCCAATATGAGAGGGACCACAGTGTCTGCTGGTCTCTCTGCCGCCAGTCCTGTGACAGTTCAGGTAATTGTCTGAATGTCCATGTGTGAATTTAACTTAGTTAAAAGGTAGCTAACCCTAAAATCTACAGTATTCTAGCCCCCACAGATAATATCCAACCCATGCTTTTAACATCACATGCCTGTGTCTTTATATATCTTTTGTAAACTGTGGGTGTAGAAATACTGACCTTGGTTCCATTTCTCCTTTTTTCATGAAATTACTTGGAGTTGGTTTATGGACAGGTAAGCGACCAATTGTGGGTGCAAGCACCATGTACAAAGGACAATGATGTTGTGTCTCCACAACACCAGGTGGCAGTATCTAACAGGGCCTGCAGTACCACACAGAGAGCCAAAGAATCTCAGATTCAGCACATAATCCCTGCACAGCTGTTTCACCAGGGTGGGGAAACAAGACAGGCTTTTGAAGTTTAAACAATTACAATATCAGTATGAATGTAATGATTTGTGTCTAATTTGAGAAGTACAAAAAAACACATGACTGATCTCAACGAAACACAACAGCCTTTTCGTGTTCCAAAGATATTTATAGGTCGCTACAGACATTTACAGCAGTTCCAGTCAGACTCTCTGACAGTCTGACACCGGCATTTCCTGGAGGTCAGAGAGCAGCTGTCTGAGGCCTTACAGACCAGCCACATTCTGTATATCTGCTACTACAGAGAGCACCTATTTCCCAGCTGACATATTTTTGGATCTGGGGCTAAAAGCAAAGCTCTTTTTAAATTTAATAAATAAGCCTTCCATCTGAGGAAGGTTTGTCTTACTAAAATGCGACCCGTTGAAGGGAATGAGCTTTTCTGTTGTGGTTGCAAGGGGCAGATGATCATTTCCCTGCTGGATAATGTTGTATATTTAGGCTGGAAATGCCATCTCCATGCAATGACTTTCATAAGGCCAGCTGGTGTGGAGAATAGAGACGAAAAATGAGAGAAGGAATAACCAGCACAATCTCAGAAATACACACAGGCTGAAGTGATGGATTGAAATAGCTACTGCAATAGAATCAGTTCTACACTGCCAATGTGCTCCTAGAAGTGGTGAGTAGTGTAATAAAAATATAAAAATCCCCACAATATATGGCAGTTGCCCATGGATAAATTGCATTATACAGTATTAAAAATACAGTGATTAGTCCAATATTAAGCAAATGGATTATTTACAAGGAAGAGGCAATATCTGATATTCCAGTGTGAGAAACTTCTGTGCAAGATTAAATATTTATTGTTCCTATATTGTATATATTCCCATCTCAGCAATTCATATTGTTACCTTGCATGAAGGTAATAATGGCCTCTTCCTTAATTATACATTCTCTAACATCTATGAAAGCCTGACTTAAAATCAACACTGTTTTTCTGAATGATGTATTATTATGGAGTGTTTCTAACTGTGTCCTATCCTAAAGTGTTAATGGACTCATAATGTAGTGAGCTTAATGAAGGTCTTGACAAATTTGCATTAATTTTACATGCAGCCAATGGAAAGTTTTGCACTGCAGTCACACAGAGCACTACAGTAGAGTGGGCACTCATTGGAGGATAGGCCTCTACTTTGCTGATGTCACCCAAGCAACTCAGAGGTGTCAGAAACTATTTAGAGTTTCTAAGAGTAGTGAGACTCTGCTGGCACATGAACCCTATTCCCGAAAGAACAAATCCAGTTTGTTCCACCGCTTTGGGTTCTGGTCATCATCAGCTGATGACATAGGGCAAGCACCTTATCTGCTGAGCTACTCATGAGTCTGTGTTTCACTTTTTAACATGTCATATGAGTACAATCAATTTCTCTACCCTTACTGTAGAGAATCTCCCACCTCCATTTGACTGCTCCCTCTACTCTCACTGAGGTATGGCTTTACCTGTGGTGGCAAACTCCAGGTCCCTCTTTACGAAAGCCTTCCTCTTCTCCTCCAGGAGCTGACTTGGGATGAGGCCTGCACTGCCTCCCTCTACATGGCATGCCTACAGTGGAGACAATACTCAGACTCTAACACTGGAGGAATCAGCACTGACCTCCATTCATCTAAGGCCAGGTCAGAGGCCTCAGATACAGAGCTCTTGCTATGAAAACTTAATGACGTATGTTGAGTAGGGCTTAATGCTGGAAACTTGTATCCTGGAAATACCCTGAAAGCAGATGGTATGCTTGCTGGATGCATAAATTTAGAGGAATCATGAATGTCAAATTAATGAATGATGATTAATGAAAATCAATTAATAAAAGCAATAAAAAACCAGTGATATTACACCAAAAAATACTAGACTCTGTCTAGTAAATCAAGGAACTGCCAAATGAAATACAGGCAGTCCCTGCATTACAAAGATCAATACAACAATCTGTGTTTATGACATTTATAAAAATGCCACTATAATTTGTTTCATGTCACAAAATCCTGTTGTATGTTACCACAGAAGTAGAACAACTGTAAATAAAAACTGTCTGAAAAGGCATCAAAGATTTTTCACTGCTGGTGAATCCGTGAGGGGAGCTGAAGAGGTTTCATGGATTTTATCCTTGGCGGGTTAGTGAGTTAATGAGACGGAGCTTGAGAAGATTACATTACCTGATCTATTTCATATAAGGATGAGTAGATCTGTGCAGCACCTCCTTTAAACTGATGTCCATGAACAAGCAGTGGCATTTGTGTCTTGCTGCTCTCCATGCCCTGTCACTCCCAAACAATCACGCTGTGTGTGTCACTATGCTGACTACTTCTACTGTACTTTATATGTACAAGTATATTTAAATATATGAGTATTCATTAAATACATTCAATTAATACCTTATGAATGTTTTAACATTTCAATATTTTAAATGTTTTATTTGTAGCCTCTGTGCAAAATCATAACCCCTGCTTTTAACATTGCACCTATGGGGCAACAGAAGTTAATTAATGACAATACAGTTAATGACAGGGATTCCAGGATTCCAGCATTTTATGGTAGAAGTTGGAACTGACAGTGCTTTATTTTACCTCCACATCCAATCTAAACCTGATGCCCTATGAATGTGAAGGAAAATGAAAGAAACAGTCAGGACTGCAAGTCACTTAAGTCTTTGTGTTCTATTGTATACAATATCTACATTTAATAGTTAATTAAAATAAGTCAGAGATGCTACAGTATGACCCTGACTTCATACGGGGCAGGCAATAAGCCTGGATTGTTGCTAAATAAAAGAAATGGACTTCAGCTTAACATTTCTCAAATCTGGCTTTTCCACAAACATGCATCTGTATTTGCATCAGTTCTAGTAGATGGTAGTGTTTGATTTGCTGAGAGCAATAGTGACTCACTTGCCACCAGTTAAGGTCTTCTTGGTTGAAGATCTGCAAGATGTCTCCACTGCTGAACTTGAGGCCTGCCTCCTTGCAGGGGATAAGGTTGTCATGGGTAGGGTTGTAGTCAAAGTGGCACTTCACAAATGCCTGAGAGGGCAAAGAGATCACAGGGTGTCAGTTACAACAAAGACAGGCTCTCAACACCAGCAACCTCCCAGAGCTGAGAATCTCCAAAGCTCAGAACCTCATACACAGTCTGCATCTACACTGTTGGCCTCACACACTGATTGTGTATACACTACCAACCTCACACCCAGACTGCCTTTACACTATCACCCTCACACCCAAACTGCATATACATTATGGACTTTACAGACATACTGACTGCATCTACACTGTTGACTTCGAACATAGACCTACAATGTTATCCTAAAACACTATCCAACGCTGTTCACTCAAACTCTCTTCCTCTCTAAATACTATCCACCTCAAACTTTCCTTCTATCAATATTGTCCACCCCAATCCCAGACAGCATACAGTATATATATATATATATATATATATATATATATATATATATATATATATATATATATATATATACCTGAGTTCAGACAGACATGAAGTACCTAGGGACAGCTGTAGACCATCAACATCGATGCTGAGAACCTTACAGAATGTGTGTATGGACATACTGCTTAAGTAGCTGCAACAGTTCTGTTCCAACACTATTTCAACCAATCTGACCAAAGCCATGAGGGATGTCTCTCTCTCTGTAGTGTGAAATAAGTATGCTATCCCCACCCTAACATTCCATTTCCAGCCCCAAAGTTCTTTGTTTTTGTCTGTAAGCTCTGCCAGGCATCTGATGTGTCAGCAGACTTGAACTATTGGGAAAACCTTTTAATATAGAGTGGAAAGTGCTGATCACAATTTTAGTTTACTGTATCCCTTGAAGACTGCCTGGCCTTTTCCAGCATTCCTGTCAACCACATAGTGAACACTTTTTTGCATGCAGCTAGAGCTGATGTGTGCCTGAAGCTCCTTCTAGAAGCTTCTCGTATATTCCCCCACGTTCACTTCCCCTACCCAAAGAGAGGGGAAATTAGCTTGCGAGGCTACAAATTCTACAGTCCCCAGGGACTGTATCCATGACAACGAGCTGTGCAAACCAGCAGCACCGAAGGGTGACCCGTAAGGGCTACCATCCTATGAACTGCCCTCTCTATCACCAGTGGAACAGTCCCGGTGCACTGCCTGATTGCATGGGGGCTCCCGGACAAGAGAGCTGCTGTCACCACTTGTCAGTGGGTGCACCGGAGGCTGTCTGTACCGCTCACGCTCACCGGATCACAGACTGACACAGTTGAGAATTTAAACTCATAGTCCACAGCCTGCTTTCAAAGGACTTCTTTGTCACAGAGTCGTCTGAATCTCAATCAACAGACTTGACCATACACGCATTTTTATTGAGCGCAACAGCTATGATTGTCCACATATGGAGAGCCATCTAGAAGCTGATTGGGGCATGTGTCCAGGTCCTACATGCCTGTGCAAAGGACATGTAGGACCTGGATGCAAAGGATGTAAACGTTTCAAAGAAATGGTTCAGCCGTTTCATTCCCCAGAAGCCTTTACTGCTGGAAAAGATGGCTGAAGCTTAGGTGGCTCTCCAATCCTGGAGCTTCTTGGCAACCCATTTACATAAGGCCACTGAGGCAGGGCCATCAGATTTTCATTTTCACTCTGCTAGCTGACATGACAAGCAAGGGAGCCAGTTTATATGGCCTTGATAATTCTCTCTGAGGCTGTGTGTGTCCATTAACTAGACCTCTGGCAAGGGACACTCAGAGCTCAAAAAGAAATTATCCTGATCTCTCCTAGTTTTAGCTACCTGGAAGGGAAAGCCAAACCTGTCAAAGGTGTACTTCAGTAAGGCTGGTGTCATGGTTAGCCATTTCTTTGACAGGGTATCTTGAGCAAACAATGGGATGAAGAAAAATCAGAACTGGTGCAGAAATAACTTTTTTTTTTTTTTAAGTTGAAGTAGGAGTGGTGATATTCAGCATAATTTAGTCCAGTCAGTGCAGTAGGGGCGGGCATGTTTTGATAGGGCATTGAATGCCACTCCTCTATGAAGGTTAGATTGTTGCAAGACAGAGCACCCAGAGCCACTCACCTGACGTGGGGTGTGGGGCTCCTGGTAGCTAGGCAGGATCTTGAGCACCACACTTCCGCTTGCCTCCTTCAACATCTCCTGCAGCACCTTGGGGTCACTGCCCACCTCCTTACCGTTGACGTCCTTGATGACATCACCCACATGCAACAGGCCCTGCTGGTCGATCATGCCACCATGCAGGATCCTGGCAATCACCAGCTCACCGCGCTCCACTCGAAACGTCACACCCTGTCATGACCAAAAAGATGATATTCAGGAAAATGAGGATATGCACTATGAGGATAAGACTGTAAGAGAAATCACAAAACCACATAAGCAAACTCCTTCATGAGTTTGTTTGTGCAGCTGGGCCTCACTCTACAACATATTTTCTCACTTTCATGTATGCGCTACACGTCCTCCCCAATTAAATCCTGGCCAAGGAATGATAAAGAAGAAATCCTTTGCTGCTCTTCACAAATAATATTGTGCAACAGTGTATTAACTGAGATTCAATAAAACTGGTTCAGAAAATAATCCCTGAACAGTGAAAAAATGTTGCATTGTTTAGGATATTCCCCCTCCGTTCTGCAAGAACTGTAATAATGTTTGATCAAGTGCAAGGAATGTAGGCAGTGTGTATTTGTGTGCCTGCGTCTGTGTGTGTGTGTGTGCATGCGCTCATCAGTGACAGATGGCGGAACTTGGGTAAAGCACAATACTAGCTCATCAACAATCCGCAGAGCCACACTGGGGGTCTGCGGCAGAGTGGGAACATGCGAGTGTGTGCGTTGGAGGGTAAACAGAAGCCGCGGCATGTTCAACTCATTTGATCTGTTTAGGCCTGACTCCTGGCCTTGTTCGTGCCTTCTCTGCCAACATCTCAGTAGGTCCCTCCATACCTTTCCCATCTCTACACACACAGATGGCCCGCTGTACCCTATCTCAGAGGCAATGGAAAGCTTTTCAGGAGTGCTGAAACTGGTAGCTGTTTAGAAAAGACCCGGGCCAACCAATTCAAGTAATAATCTGGACAGTAGTGCAAGTCTATGCAATATAGTGAACTGTATTCAAGCAACTCTGTGGTTCACATTCTAAATAGTGTGGCAGGAGCATGGTGCAGTGGATATGGCCCTGGGCTCAACCGAAAGTTGTCTGAATCGTGAGTGCAGCACTGTTGCCCTGATACTACATATTTCTCCAAACTGCTCCCCAACGTCTGAAATTCACAAGTATCATGCTTATGTTACCTGAAGCAATTCATTCACAGTGAAACTGACAGTACAGATTGCATGCAATGTAATCAAATGCAAATTTACTGTTAAAAGGTGTCTTCTATAGGCAATTCAAAAGCAAAAACTCAAAAGGGATTTAACCTACTTCTTGAGTCACTTCATTATATATGATGTATATTAAGTTCTACTGTATAATTCACATTGCCAATTAGCATTACACCATATTTTATCTAAAATAATAATAACCATTGCTATATTTAGGTGTGAGTTTATGGTTCACGAAATGCTCACTTCTGAAGCAAGAGCTGCTTATGTGTTTTAGCTTTATTAGCCCTTATGGAAGCAAGTGAGAATACAAGAAAACTGAACAAAAAATAATGGGTGAGGATCTCTCTGTTCAATGTCATTTAGACAGAAGTGAATCACATAGCACATACAATATATGCACAAGGGCAAGGGGTTAAAATGTGCCATCGCTTTACTGTAAATCAAGATTATTATTCCAAAGTAAATGTTTTGTCAGGCAAGAGAAGGCCATTACTACAGACACAGCCAGCATGCAGTGACAAAGAGGAGGTGGCAACATTACCAGGTGTTCCCCAGACACTTTGCGTATGCCGACCATCCGAATGGCGTCAGGGGGCACAGGCTGATTGTTAAGGGCAGCGTCCATGAAGGCACAGGGGCTGGGGGGCGGGGTCTCATAGCTTTTGGAGGCCACTGAGTCGTGCGTCTCTAGGAGGGACTGTGGAATCACAATGTACACTCAGTGCGTGCAAGTCACTGCACTTCACAGACAGTAGTCAAACCTTTGTGGATCATAAGGAAGTCTCTTTTCCTTCTTATTCTATTGAAAACTTCCTCACTTTCTGCAAGACACCACATGCCAAGCTATAAATAAGCTTGTAGGTTTTTGGCAATTAATTTTGAAATACATCCAATCCTTGAATACACTGGGCACACACAAACTGATCTATTTATATGAACTCAGTAAGATCGGTTCTCACAAAGAGTGACATGCTATTACTTGGCACCTAAGAAATGAAATCCAGTCCGCTGTTTACGCAGCATGTCCATTTAAGAATTTAATAGAGTTTGTGAGCAATTCATGTCCTTTCACAAAAACAAAGGCAAAGTTCCTAATAAGATCACCTCAGATCTAATTAAGGATAAATCAAGAACCTCTAGTGTTAATTAGAGAACAAAAGGCAGGAAAGGATGACAGAAGTATTCTTTAAAATCTCTCAAACTTAATTATAAACCGTGTGGATAAAGCGAGAAAATGAAGGGATTGGCTTTTCAAAAGTGACTAGATTAGAACAGATAAATAGATTTAGGACTGAATTATGCTGCTATTTTTAACCAAACAACAGCAGACATACTCCTGAGAGCCAGCGACAGGGATAGTGAGATGAATCTGGTCTCTACTAAGCAGATGATTGTGTGTATGGCTATGCTGTGCTTGTTAATGTTTGCGTCACTTTCAGTGTTTCAGTGTGCATACAAGATGGAATGTGGCTCAGAGTCCATCTGAGGCGTTGTCCATGTGTGCACACCTGGAAGTGGGGCTCCTTCAGGATGCGGGCCAGCTCATCGGCCGCCTTGCTCCTGCTGGTGAGTGGGGTGAGGTCCCTCAGGATGTCCTGCACCAGTTCCACGTTGTTGTCCCGCACCGCCTCCAGCTTTGTCTCCTCCATCTTCTCGTGCGCCTGCCAGGAGAAGGGACAGCAAGGAAAGGAGAAGCACAGTTGTTTGTCATCCAGTCAGAATGGCTGGAGAGCCACCACTCTGACCAGATTTGTTACTGAACCCATGGGGCAGTTCAGCTTGTGTAAGGCTGGCGACAGTGAATGGGATCTTTAAATTATGTGTAAGGCTTACATAGCAAATTCACAGCTGATAAGAACATGTATGGTTCAGCGTAGGGTAAGTGCTTCGTAATGTACTCAGCTTTTATTTCAAGCCCTGAGAAAGGATCTGCGGGGGAAACGTCCAGAGTAGACAATCTTGGAACTGGCAAAACTGTGCCACAGGTAAAGAGAAATCTGCAGTGTTGGGAAAAGAAATCTGCTCAGAGCTAACTTCAACCTGGCACTTCCACGGAGCAGCTCCCAGCATTGGTAAATACAGTTACGTCCATAAGTATTTGGACAGTGACACAATTTTCATGATTTTGGCTCTGTACGTCATCACAATGGATTTGATATGAAGCGACCAAGATGTGATTGAAGTGCAGACTTTCAGGTTTAATTCAAGGGATTTAACAAAAATATCATATAAACCGTTAAGAATTACAGAAATTTTTATACACAGTCCCCCCATTTTCAGGGGCTCAAAAGTAATTGGACAAAGTAACATAATCATAAATAAGATGATCATTCTTAATAATTGGTCGAAAATCCTTTGCACTGAATGACTGCCTGAAGTCTGGAACCCATGGACATCACCAAATTCTGGGTTTCCTCCCTAGTGATGCTTTGCCAGGCCTTTACAGCACCTGTCTTAAGTTGCTGCTTGTTTGTGGGTCTTTCTGCCTTCAGTTTTGTCTTCAGCAAGTGAAATGCATGTTCAATTGGGTTGAGGTCAGGTGACTAACTCGGCCATTGAAGAATATTCCTCTTCTTTGCCGTGACAAGGTCTTTGGTTGTTTTCGCAGTATGTTTTGGATCATTGTCTATCTGTACTGTGAAGCGCCATCCTATTGGTTTGCAGCATTTGTCTGAATCTGAGCAGATAGTATAGCCCTATACACTTCACAATTCATCCTGCTGCTTCTGTCAGCAGTCATATCATCAATAAGCTAAATAAATAAGTGATCCAGTTCCACTGGCAGCCATACATGCCGTGTTATGCCCATGCCATAACACTGTCTCCACCACGTTTCACAGATGATGTGGTATGCTTTGGATCATGAGCCGTTCCTTCCCTTCTCCATACTCTTCTCTTCCCATCATTCTGGTACAGGTTGATCTTAGTTTCAACTGTCCAAAGAATATTGTTCCAGAACTGGGCAGGCTTTTTTCATGTTTTCTGGCAAAGTCTAATCTGGCCTTCCTATTCTTGAGGCTTCTTTGGACGTTTGCACCTTGTGGTAAACCCTATGTATTTACTTTCATGACGTCTTCTCCAGACTGTAGACTTTGGCAATGATATGTGTACCTCTTGGAGAGTGTTCTTGACTTAGCTAGATGTTATGAAGGGGTTTTTCTTCACCAAGGAAAAAATTTTGCGATCATCCACCACAGTTGTCTTCTGTGGTCGTACAGGCCTTTTGGTTTTGCTGAGCTCACCAGTGCGTTCCTTCTTTTTAAGAGTGTACCAAATTGTTGATTTGGCCACTCCTAATGTTTCTGCTATCTCTTTGATGGGTTGTTTTTGTTACACGACAAAAAAGAACACTCCTTTTAAGTTTAACAACAACGAACTTTAATCGCAACCGCCATGTACTCTCTTTCACCAAAACCCCCCGCAACTCCCCATACGCTCCTTCACAATAAGAGCCCCCTTTTGCCCTTCAGTACAGGGTGATAAGTGCGATCATATACATATATAGCCTTTGTTCACCTGAATATAACATAACCAGAAATACAGTATAAGGCATTAACATCATAAAATTAACATTTAGTTTTTTCAGCCTAACAATGGCCTGCTTTACTTGCATTGACAGCTCTTTAGACCTCATTTTGAGAGCTCACAGCAATAGCTTCCAAATGCAAATTCCACATTTGGAATCAAATCCAGACCTTTTAACTACTTACTTGTTAATAAAATAATGAGGGAACAGCCCACACCTGGCCACAAAACAGCTTCTCAGTCAATTGTCCAATAACTTTTGAGCCCCTGAAAATGGGGGGACTGTGTATAAAAATTGCTATAATTCGGTTTATATGATATTTTTGTTAAACCTCTTGAATTAAAGCTGAAAGTATGCACTTCAATCACAGCTTGATTCCTTCATTTCAAATCCATTGTGGTGGCGTACAGAGCCAAAATCATGAAATTGCGTCACTGTCCAAATACTTATGGAAATCACTGTATGTAGAGATTAAGGTTAACAAGCCACATTGAGGTATGTGGCAAATAAAGAAGTGAAAGAGATGATGAGATCCTGGTGAAGTAGAGCACGAGGAAAGGGTGAATTGGGTGGCAAAGAGCATCGACCCCCCACCTCAGCATCCAATTAATGGGTACAAAGCAAGCAACAGTCTGGTGGGAGGAACACAGCACAAGATCAGAAACAGATGACAGACCATGACAGAGAAAAGGGAAGTAATGCTGCTACCTGTGTGCAGCGTTTCATTCCTCACAAAGGTCCAACACCACACTGCCCATGGGAGATGTCCCACAGCTTGTCCTACAGATTTGGTTCCATGCATGCAACAATGCAGCAAGACGTGAATGTTAAGGGCTGTAATGAATGAATATCTTAAACAGTCCCACAGCCTACTGGGAAAAAGGTCATTGTACAGAGATATGCCTCAAAGCAGCTTTCTGTGCTCTGCCAAAGGGAAGTTCCTTCCAATTAAACTGTATTGAAGTAAAAATGCACCCTCTGGGAGGGGATGGGAGTCAGGGAAAAGAATATAGCCCATCAAAAATCTGAGAGGCACCACTTAACTGCCTGAACCCTTTTCTGGCATAGACACAGCCTGGTGTCCCCTTCAGACTCTCTTCATTAATACCTGCTCTCAGTTACAGGCTTTTCTTCAATGCAATTCATGGCAGAAGGGCAGAATTCCACTCAAATATCTGTGCTGTCCTTTTCCGTTCCAGATCACCTACACCACAATGTTTTCTTGTCCCCCAAACAGGTTCAGAGCACTATTTTTTCCCATGAATTCCCTGTAATTGATTCAGCCTGGTTAATCACCCTGGGCTGTGTGGAATACATATGAATTGTGGATCTGGGGTTAATCACCCTGTGTTGCGTGGCATACATACTAACTGTGGGTCCCCCGGAGTTGTATGGCATGCGTACTAACTGTGGGTATGAGTGGCGTAGGCCTCTGTAGCTTATACCACACTTTCTGGCATATGGCCATGGCTCAAAGCCTCCCTTGGGTTTTCTATCTCTCTAACACTAGTCCTATTACACTGCGCAGTGTGGGTTCCACAAAAGATATGCCAATCAGTCAGCTTAAAGAGTCCAGCAGAGACAGACAGAGCAGTTCCTCACTGTTCCTCCAATAAAGGAAGCTTTTGATGCAGCAGTTTCCAAAGTGCTCTCATTTCATTCTTTCTCCCCGATGGTTGTACACAGTCGGTGAGTAAGGCCACAAGAAGCAGCATGCCAGAGTGCTCCACAGTGTTGCACAGAAAGCATAGAGTCCCCAGAGAGGGGGTTCAAAAGTATCTGCTAGCTTAGTACCTCCTCCTTGAGAAAATGAGGTCCAGGGATACCAGAGAAGCTCCACTATCGGTTACAGTGGGATTATGCACACCTTGTAGAGCTCTCACCTCTCCTTGGACTAAGAGGACTGACTATTGCCAGCTATACTCTTGATGGACAGCTGAGCATTTATATCATGGCATTTCTAACAAAAAGTAGTGTAAGACAGAAAGCACAAGTCAACACAGGTTGCTTTATGTTTAACTATTGATAATGACTTCACTTCATGACCAAGGTAATCACAATATAAGAGGCAACTTCGGACAAATGGCCTAATGTCCTTCAGAATGCAATGACCTCAGAATCACAACGCAATGAAGGATCCCTATATCTCACAGAGAACATCTGCTAAATGCACCATGAAAAAATAGCACAGTATTTAGTTCTGCTGCTGCTGGACCATGGTAATAAAATTTTTGTTTCGGAGTGATTCTGATGCATAGTCAGCTTGCAGTGTAATACCACAGGCATTATAATTAACAACCACCATCAGAACTAAACCTCTCCCTCACTCAACACTTCTCTAACTGTGACTGATCTCTGATCAGTGCTTAGCAAGTGAGCTATTTCCTGTCGAGTCACCAATTACTCTCAGAGTGCTGATCAGAGATCAATGTCTGGAGTTAGGTGGGGGTGAAGGAGAGGTTTGGAATACAACAGGAGTTCCTCTGGGGTCCCAGACTATGAATAAAGGTGTCTGTACGTTCAGCTGCCTTAGGCTTAGCAAAGAACTTACGCTTCAGTGTAAGTCGTGCTTGCTCCTCTATTATTTAAGCACAGGGCCATAATCATTAATAACACAGTAAGGGCTGATGATGATTTTTCTCTGGTGGAGCTTTGAAACTCAAGTTCAGTTGTAGTACTCAAATTTCGAAAAATTTTCATTTTCATCTCAGTGATGCTCGATATATATATATTTATTGAGCATCACTGAGATGAAGAAGTGGAGCTCCTGGTAGGGAACCACTTTACAAAAGCCCCGCAGTGCAAATGTGTATCTTACTCTTCAAAAGAGTGTGCCTGCAGATCTTACACAGGGAATATCACATCCCCGAAATGGTGCTGGCTAATGTCTTCATCAGAGAGTTAACCGTTTCTGTATGTGGCGAGCTGTCCTGCTGTTGCTGTCATTGCAGGAGTTGGTCAATTCAGTGATGACACAGTGGCTTCAACTGATTGAATTGCATTGTGGTTGACTGTACAGTATCTTGAAAAATTAAGGTAAAAGATAAATCCTGTGTGTAACCAAACTCCTTGCTGAACTTGCACAGGTTAAGGTCACTGTCACAGTGTGTTCACAGATGAGGCCAGTTGTGTCTTTTGTAAAGAGCCACTTTGAAGTGAACATATTGTACATTTGTTTGTACTATGATCTTACAGTATTGCTAACACAATGACGGTGTTACGGGAATGTTATGTTTTTGATGCAGGGCTGACTCACCACTGGGCTCTCTATGATCCCCTTAAGGAAGATGAGGTCCAGGTCATTTGCAGTGGTGGAACTGGTGCTGTCACTCAGGGTGTCCAGCACCTGCTGCATAGCTGCCAAGGGAAGAGGGAAGAGATAGCTTAGCCTTCAGTAAGAATACATCTGTCTGAATCCGTCATATCTACCGCATGGCAATCTTATAGTCCTGTAATGCTGTAGCAACATTTGACACCCCAATATCACAATTATGTTACGAAAATATTATGAGTCAGATAGCCTGGCATCTTAAACTAAGACCCATCAAACAGTTTGTCTGAGGAGAGACACAGCACTCTATAAGTGGCTGCTTCTAGTTTTGCTAGTTTGCTAATTAAGGTGTAAAGAAAGCAAAAGTCTATTAGTTTGATAACATTTATCAACTTCTTTGTAGGTGTCATCTCCTACAGATTTGCCTGCTGTCATCCCCCCATGGGCATAAATCTAATTAATACCACATGAATGCACTGACAAAGAAATTATGAGGGAGAGAGGGAAAGAATTAAGCAGAAAAAAGGCAGGAAGGAGACTTCATTTTATTATGTTTAAAATCAGTCTAGAGCAAGTTGTTATCACCCATCACATTTGGAAGCTATCATAAACAGCAGTCATATGAAAACCTTACATAAGGGATATACAAAACCTTATCAAAAAGCAAAACCAACATATCAAAGCCACTCTGACATATTTATCACTGGTTCTCCTTTGAGCAAAGAGCATAATTTATGCACCGCCTAGCTTCAAAGCTCCACAAGTCATTTGTCGGCAAATGATATGCAAAATATATTTTAATTCTGAAACTGATCAGATGCATAGCCACATTACCGGAAAAATGTTAGAACAATAACATTTACTGTATGCTTTCTGGTTGTTTATACGGCCACTTCTGTTCTGCTTTAAACTGAAATGCACATACGAATTTCACATTAAATATAAACATGGTTTTCATTAATGTTATATGAACTAATATACCAAAAACAACTAATAAAAAGACACAGTTTGATGCAAAAAAGGCATCCTATGGAAATGATCTTAAGGAAGACACACCAATACCTGTAATGACTTTGAAAATTGTTTTCAATGCAGTGGTCATAACTCAGTACAGATCAAACAGAATCTCCATGTTCCACCTTCAATTGATGAAGCAGGTTCCTCTCACATTCATAAAAAAAAAGAATTAGCTGGAGGACTTCCACTGTTATGGGTATGTGAGAGAGCTGAACAGCTGGCCTTTCTAAACTTGAAAGCACTGTACTGTTGCTTTATTTCTACGGTGTTGGTAGTGTTGTAATGTGGCTTGTCATATTTTCCCTTTTTATGCTTATTGTCTTGTTTTATAGTGTTAAAAGGGGCCACATCCCTTTGTCCACCCTTTGTTTGTGTTTGTGCACACCACCCCCACCTCTCACACGGACCTTTGTTTAAGGACCAGTTTAAACCTGCCCAAACCTGTTCTGCTGCTCCCCCTTATCAGCAGCTACCCCACAGGTAACCCGAGGCACAGGTGCACCCGCCTAGGACAGCCCCCAGGTCACCATTTGTCCTCTGACCTGTCCGTATCCCTTGGCCACCAATAGGAACCCCAACAGGGCCAAGGATTTTAGACAATGTAAAAGCTGTGGTGACCTGCCCCACTTCAGAGCTGCACCAGTTCCTGTGGGGTGAAGAACTGGGGACACAAATAAAGGTCCTGCGGTTGCAGACAAAACTGCGTCCCATTTTCATTCTTCTTGCGCATGCGTAGTAGCGTAAGGTAGCGGCCCCTTAAACGGTAAGCAACTACTCATTCCCTTGCAGGAAACCACACACACACACAAACACCCTCTGTCAGACAGGCTCTCACACATTCACACACACACACACACACACTGCCAACCACACAAACCTGCAATCCCTCAATAAAGCACTGAACTGAAAACCTGACTTCTGTGTTCTGATCAACACACCACTGCAACAGCAACATTATCCTGAACCCAGTGCAAGGGTGAAACTGCCCCCTCAGTTTCACATAGTGTACTGCATTATTTGCGTTGTACTGTGGCGTACAAACGTTTGTCTTTTTTATTATCAAAAATGAACATCATTATGGAAAAAGATGGGAATGCAGAGAGCTGAAAAAGCAACAGAGAAAAAGAAAGAGGGAGAGAGAAAAATACAGAGAAGCTAGAGGATGGTGAAACGGATAGAGGGATCATCTGAATTCTGTGAACCAGAAACCTTACATCCACTCAAAGACTACCTCTGTACGGTCAGCCCTTTCCTTCCTAAACTATGTGAGATGCAAAAGACATCCTGTCAGATTAGTGAGAATCTCTGGCAGCAGATGTTCTCACTATCATGCACGTAGATGCCGGCCTGTTTGTCAGTGAGCTTTCTAACTGAAATAATCCATCAGAGGAGAGGCGATCAGAGGAGAGGTGATCCACCCCGTTGTTGCAGCAGAGAGAACAACAGTGCCAGCAGTCACAAGATGACAGAAACTAATGCAGACCTGTATACCACCCAGCCGAATGATTCATGATCAGAAGGGGTAGGTTTCTCATCAAGGGGAGGCGGAAAACAAGCTTCTCCATGACTCCATGACTCAGAGGGTTAATTTGATGAACATGCACGACTGCACCTGGATGAGCTTTAACCAGAAGCAGCTTACTGTTGCAGGCAGTACTGCCATCAAAAGTGTGTTGTGGAGTCACTTTTGGGCAGGTTTCAGAGTCAAAATGAAGACTTCTGCATTCAATTCAGACTCATACCTTTTCCTTTGAAGATACATCAATCTAGTTATCTTTAATCAATAGAAGTGGAACTTCCACAACAGTGGGAGAACATGGGATTTGAAACCATGGCCATCTGGTTGTCCCACAAACATACTAACTACCACTTAGTCGACTGGATTGTGGCACACAGGACATTCCATAAATGTTACACATGCATTTGTACATTTGTTTCCATGCAATGGCTTTGATGCAGGGGGGGAACCAGCAGGGCTTACGAATTTACTTCTATCTGCTTTCCAATAATGTACATCTAAACAGGAGGAGGAGTGCTTGATAATGGTGCATAGGGATGTCAACATTCTCCTTTCACCAACATTCAACAGCTTGTGGAAAATGAAGAAAGTTAACATGCTATAACCTGAACTGAATTTAAAAAGTATATAAATATTTTCATTTTTGTTGAGCTGAGCATCTCCAGAATAAAATCTTACATGCATGATTGAGGAAAAATTATTTTTTGAATATAGAATATAGAATGAATATAGAATATTTCACAGATTTAATTAAAGTTATTTAATTTAGAGCTGTGTCTCACCTTTCATCCCTGACTCCAATACGTGTAGATTTAGCCTGGGGGTGACAGTGCTGGAGTATACAGTGCATTCAAAATGCAATGGAATGGAAATTGGACATTATAAAAGTTGAAAGAGAAATGATCACTTCAACAGGAGGAAGGAGGGAGAGGCGAGCAGAGGAAGAGACAGTTTCATCACTTGCCTGGAATCTGAAAGCTAACAGTCATCAGATCACTCTAACACCTTCACTGATGCCAACTGTCTGGCAATAGATTTTCTAACCAAGCCCTGAGGGTGAAACAATGACTCGGAACACAAAAGATCAATTAAGGAGGATGCTACTATTTATTTGACTCCACACAAAGATTGGGCGCACTCCCTTCTACTATGAAATTGTTATGGTGATTATTACAGCTTCCTACTAGCCCAATAAAGGGTCAAAGTATGTGGTTTTAAGCAGGTAAAAAAAAAAAACAGGTATGACCTTTTGGCTACCTCATCTAAAGTATACTCAAAGGTTGCATCTTGAGGGGGTAAAAGGCAGGTCGTTTGTTGAACTACACCTCCCAGGAGTCTTTAAGGAGCTACATCATCTCTAACTGCACAAATCCATACATACTTGTGTTAAAAGGTAGAGACTGATGGGTGAAACATTATCACAAACACTGCACCAATGGGGCATGAAATGTATACACACGTATTACAAGTATACACTGGCATACTGTGTCCTCTACTCTGCTACACCTCCTCTGCCTTCATCCTGATTTGTTAACACAACCTCTTCATGTTGTCAGCATCAGCTTTTCATGCTGCCTAAGATTGTTTGGTAATTCTGTCTGTCTTATGTGTCCCAAAGAAAATCACATAACCATACCAATATACAGCTTCTCATTCTGTCAAAGCCATGGAAAACCCATGGCCATACACGAAGAAGCTATTTGCAGGCCAATAAAAGGCAATGTCCTCTCTTTCTTTCTAGGAACTATAAAATATCAGCTTGCAGCTATTCACCATCAAACACTCAGAAATGTGGAAATGAATCATCATGCAGTCTTTTCACATAGGCCACAGTTCTATGACTGGCTTTGCTAGCTAGCCAGGTGAAGTTATGACTTTCACACAGACAAAATAGTAACAAAATGGTAATGGAAGAAAATATTGCTACCCATATTTCAGATATTAGCTTTCCATGCTATTAATCATTATTCTTGCCAGCGTCAACCCAGGAAATATGTGTAGCTAATAATGTTGATTTCAAATGCAAAAAAAAAAAAAAAAAAATCTATTCCTATTCCTATATTTTTAACTCATGTAAGATTGCTTGAGAAAACATTTAATGATGTTTCACTCGAGCACATGATTTACTGAAAAGTATGGTATAATTTTGCTGAAATTTTTTGCTTTTGTAATTTAAAGTGATTCCTGTGGAGTGCATGTTTCATTTTCACCAAGGTATTTTTCATCTCTAGTACTTCCACTTGAGTATCTGTTTGCAAAACCTTTCACATCAATCTTACATTGGACCCTTTCACCTTTATTAATGCAAGCACCTTCCTACAGGATGAGCCCATCTTTTGTGATGCAGAGGTAGACATGCTAGCCACCTGTCTGGTATGTGTGGATAATACAGATACTGTACCATCCATTCCTCTGTACTCCCTGATCATTTACATTTATTCATTTGGCAGATGCTTTTATCCAAAGCGACTTACATAGGTTACAGTTCTTTACAATGTTATCCATTTATACAGCTGGATATTTACTGAGGCAATTGTGGGTTAAGTACCTTGCCCAAGGGTACAGCAGCAGTGTCCCAGCGGGGATCGAACTGGCAACCTTTCGGTTACGGGACCTGCTCCTTAACCACTATGCTACACTGCCGCCCTGATCAAACAGAAACTTCTCAATGCATTCAATTAAGAAAATCAAACCTCACTCTGGAGAAAACAAATCATTAGAAACATAGTTCAGTGGGCACAGCATATTTTTTTCTTATCCTCCAGCCCTGCCATACTGCCTTATCCACAGAGCAAGATGCCAGACCGTTAAGCAAGGCACACCAACCCCATACTGCAGTGCTAATATGATGTAGTTCTGTTCCTTTGTGAAAGCTACCACTGTATCCATTCTGCATTTCTGTGGATGTTGGTAACCTCCACACATCCTTTATTCGCATAACGTTTGTGTGCTTGTGTTTCCCCCCTCTTTCCCGTCGTCCTCCTCATATATGTACTGCTGATGGCAGCAGGCACACAGTGGGAGCCTTGGCTGCTGTCAATGAGAGCCGGAAGATTGCGCTTTGATGACCGACCATGCGATGCAGCTGGGTTTTAAAGCTCCTTCTTAAGTCACAGAGTTCCAAAGTCAAAATGGAGAAATACATGCGGAGCATTTTACATTTACATTGGTGGTGGTGCACTGCATTGCTTTCACACAAGTGGGCAGGTGTGGCAACAATTGAGAAAAAGGCACTGACAAACAACATTGACACCGTGATGCGCAATTACACCAGTGTGTAATTATGGAGAGTGATTACGCCCCTTCCATCCACCCCCCAACCAGCCAAATCTCTTATTCCGTCTCAATGTGCTGACATCACTGGCTGATGGAATTGTCCTCTGAACCACACCTCTCACTTGCTATTACAGGCATTACAGCAGAGAAGGAGCAAAAGAGATTAAGAGAGCCACGCTGCGATTTCAGGCACTTCAGACCCAAGAACTGAATCATAAAATGAGCCCTCTAAAGCAGCTAGGACTAAAACACACTAACCATGCAACACCTACCATTCACCAGCCTCAGACCATTACTGCTATACAATCATAGATTAGAATAGACCAAATTGTACATAAAACTGAAAATACTTACCTGCAACACTGGAATAACGAAAACAGAACGCAAAGTAAGATTAATTGTTACCTGACCCTAAAAACAGATCAGAAATTGGCTGAATATCTCGCCACTGACCAGGATATAAAGAAGAGACAGATTGTTACCAAGTGCAGGCTCAGTGATCATGGTCTAGCCATTGAAAAAGGCAGGCACAAAAAATTATGGCTACCAAAACAATAAAGACTGTGGGCTGTGGGCTGTGGCCACTGAATGACAAGTGAGGTTGAGACAGAGATGCACTGTCTCCTTCAATGTGAAAAATTCAAAAATATAAGGACACACTATGAAGAATTTACAAGAATCATTCCTAATTTTAACCAGAGAGAGGGTGACATAGACTCATTCCCTTGTGCACACCTGTATCCAATTTGTTGCATGCCATGTTGGCTGTGCACACCTGTATCCAGTCTGTTGATTGCCTGTTGATCTGTCTATATATACTCTGTCTGTTCTCTTCCTTGTGTCGTCTCTTTTGGATTTACTCTGGATATGGTTTGACCTTGCCTTTATTGGGATGTTGCTCTTGCCTTGTGTTTTTGTACCTTTGCTGCTACCTTGTGTTAGAGTTCCTATCTTTGACACTGAAACTGAACATTGCCCCAGTAAAGCCCTGTTAGTTCTCCAAGCGCCTGCCTCTGACTCTCTCTCCTTGCACTTGAGTCCCTCCATAGCCCTTGTAACAGAAACAGCCATGCCAATAAAGCATATGAATTTTGCAAAAAGAGACTACAGCAGAGAGAAGCACTGAAGAGAGAAACAGAGGCACAAAAAGAGAAAAGCACTGAGAGAAATGGAACAGTGACACAGAGAGAAGCACTGAAAGGCACAGAAAGAAAGAAGCACTGAGAGGAACACACAGAGACACAAGAGGGCCTGCACATGTGGCCTGGGCACCACCTGTCCCACCCTTGTTGAGCTGAATCAGTACTGACAACCAGCATTCAGAGTATAAGGGTATTTCTAATATATTATACGAACAAATGCATAAATATGACCCCTGAAATTAAAGACAATAAACAGAAGCCAATTCATTATTTTACTCCTTCACTCACTAACATAATAAGCCACCAACAGAAATTAATGCAAGATATATATTTTACAGACACACACACACATACACACACGTGCACCTATTGTTCTTTGGCTTCACCACTGTTGATTATATGATCACAGATTTAGACCCTTTTCCTTTCAGATAATCACAAGCAAGCCACCACCCCTTCTGTCAGATAAGCCAAATTACTGTGTTCTTCCAAAAGGCCGACGCTAACACCAACACTCTCTCACAACAAAATAAGCCTTTTATCATCACGCAGCCCTGCAGATGGCCACAAAACAATACAGCACAGAGGCAGGCCAGAAAGTAATCAACACCCACCAACTAACTCCATTGCACACAGTTTGGCTACCACATTCCATCACAGTAAAGAATATGTGGAATACATACAATATTCATTATATATTTGAACCATCTGCAACTGAGATAACCTGAAAACCCAGGTGTTCATCTTAATTATTACAAGACACAATAAACCAACCACAAGGGCTTTGGATCCAATAGCAACACCTCTCCTCCAAGAAATTGCACCCACCATCCTTGCATACCTCTCATGTACTCTTCACTAACCACTAGCATTGTCCCCGAGTCTCTTAAGCAGGCAAGGGTCCACTTGGAGAGGTCATAACGGTACATGGTCTGTTGTATCATTCATAAGCAGGTGATACACAGCTGTTCATTTCCTTCCCTCCTGAGATGGACATCACTCCTCAAGTATCAGCATGTCTCACTGACATCCCGGACTTGATAAACAAGCAAGAGCTCAACCTGAACATTGACAAGACTGAGATAGTCTATGTCCCAGCAAATATGTCTGAGGAACCTCTCAGTTTGCGTTGACAACGCAAAGATAATGGCAACCACAGCTGTCAAAAACCAAGGGGTAACCTCGGACAGCAATCTGTCTTTCAAAGAGCATACTGCAGCCACAACCAGGATCTGCAGATTCCTTTTATTCAACATTAGGAAGATCAGACCATACCTCTCCAAATACACAGCTCAAGTTGTGATCCAAGCTCTTATCCTGCCATGTCCGGACTACTGCAACTCGCTGCTTTCTGGCCTCCCAGCATATGCCATCTAACTGCTGCAGTTTATCCAGAATGCAGCAGCCCAATTGACATTCAACCTCCCCAAGCAGGCCCATGTGACACCGCTCTTTGAGTCCCTCAACTGGCTACCAGCTGCAGCAAGGATCAAGTTCAAGACCTTGTTACTAACCTTTAAGAGACTTAATGGATCAGCCCCCCAGTGCATACAGGACATAATCAAAGCCTACAAGCCAGTAAGAGTGTTGCGCTCTGCTACCTCAGGTCATCTCTGTGTCCCAAAATACAAGGGCAGCATCTCTCGGACCTGCCTCTTCTCAGTACTTGCTCCACACTGGTGGAATGAGATTCCTGCTGAGATTCGTACAGCAGACTTCCTGGGTTCCTTCAAAAGAAAGCTGAAAACTCATCTCTACCAGCTTTATCTCTAGTCTACCTTCCTTTCTATCTATCCTATCCCTATTTTCTATTTAAAAAGCACTCTATGCTAGTTTAGCACTTAAGTCAGTATCTAACTGAAATCTTGTAATATTTCTCGATAACTACTCTTAGCACAGTGATGCACTATTTGGAAGTCACTCTGGGTAAGAGCATCTGCTAAATGATGTAATGCAACGTAATGTAATGAGACACTAAAGCACTACAAACACACTTTGGAAAAAAGAACAACCCCCGCAAAAGCAATAATCAAGGAGGCCATAAACGCTGAAAGCTACTCGAATACTTGGAATGATATATGTACAGCAAAACATAGAAAAAAAAAAACAAATAAAAACCCGACTATTCAAAACAGACATGTATGGAAGACTTCACTTTAAATAAAAGTATACTGATAAACACCAGAATAACCAGAAACCAGAAATACTCATTGAACTGGCTCTCAACGACCCAAAATCCCTGAATTTGCTGAGCAGCAGAAAAGATAGGTCTCCTAACCCAGGAAACCCTATAGACCAGATGGCATCATAAATGAAACTATGAGAGAGAGCAAGGCCAAAGCTATTTTTATAAGCAGAGATAAATTTTATCTTATCAATTACCAAGCCATTTCTGTGAATAGTAATCTGTGGTATAGTGAATACATATCAATATGCTTTATATGCATAGTGCTGTAAGCAGGGAGAATAATTGGTTCAGGAAACAGTAAAGAAAACCAGAAATAAATGATTATTTCAGAACAGAACAAAATGATTTCCTAATGATCATGAACAAAGCTCTCATTACAAGACTCTTTTACCAGTTAATAACATTTTTTAGTTCCAATGGGCATGTAGGAAATTTCTAAACTCACAGAAAAGAGTGCACAAAGATTTAGCCCGCCACTGGCACTGGGTGTCTATCGTTGGGAAAGCCTCGGTAATCTTGACACTTTTTGATCTGGCAGAGCAACAGCTTCTCTGCACTAAAACCTTTTGGGTCATCTAGCAGATTGCTGCTGGTAATATACCTTCCTTTATCCTTTAACTTCCCTGCTCTTCCCTCTAGTGTTCTTTCAGTTCTGCATTTGCAGATAAAACTAAACTATCCTAATCTCTTAAATTGTGTCTATAATCATGGAACTATGACACAGAGTTCTGGTCCAGATTGGTAAGTAAGTATCATTTATAGTATATCATGAGCAAAAAGACTAGCTCAAACTGACTGTCACTTGTAAAACTTGTAATTTTCTCCTCACAACATGTGGCAGGGTGACAGAGGTGCCCATTGTGCTGGCCGGTAATTGGATAAGAGCAAATGTGCTAGGCAGTGAGATAGTGAGATCTCTCATTTGGGCTAAGATACGCTATATAGCCAAAAGTATGTGGACACCTAATCATCACACCTATATTAGCTTATTGGACATCCCATTTCAAAACCATGGGCATTAATATGGAGTCCCCCCCCCCCCCCCCCCCCTTGCAGCTATAACAGCCTCCACTCTTCTGGGAAGGCTTTCCACAAGATTTTGGAGTGTGTCTGTGGGAATTTGTGCTTGTTCAGCCAAAAGAGCATTTGTGAGGTCAGGCACCGATGTTGGACAAGAAGGCCTGGCATGCAATCGGCGTTCTAATTCATCCCAAAGGTGTTCACCGGGGTTGAGGTCAGGACTCTGTTGCCTCAAAGTTGGAAGCATACAATTGTCTAAAATGTCTTTGTATGCTGTAGCATTAATGTTACCCTTCACTGGGACTAAGAGGCCTAGCCCAAACCCTGAAAAACAGCCCCAGACCATAATCCCTCCTCCACCAAACTTTACAGTAGGGACTGTGCATTCCGGTAGGTAGTGCTCTCCTGGCATCCTCCGAACCCAGATTTGTCCATCAGACTGCCAGATAGTGAAGCATGATTCATCACTCCAGAGAATGCGTTTCCACTGCTCCAGAGTCCAGTGGCAGCATGGTTTGCACCACTCCAGCTGTTGCTTGGCATTGTGCATAGTGATGTTGGGCTTGTGTGCAGCTGCTTGGCCATGGAAACCCATTTCATGAAGCTCCCGACACATAGTTCTTGTACTGATGTTGCAGCCAGAGATAGTCTGGAACTCTGTAGTGAGTGATTCAACAGAGGATAGGCAGTTTTTACATGCTACATGCTTCAGCACTCGGCGGCCCTGCTCTGTAAGTTTGCATGGTCTACCGCTTCATGGCTGAACTGTTGTTTCTCCTAGATGCTTCCACTTGACAATTATAGCACTTACAGTTGACCGGGGAAGATCTAGCAGGGCAGCAATTTCACAAACTGACTTGCGGCAAAGATGACATCCTATGACAGTGCCACATGTAAAGTCACTAAGCCCTCCAGTACGACTTATTCTACTTCCAAGGTTTGTCTATGGAGATTGCATGACTATGTTATGTACCTGTTCATAATCGGTGTGGCTGAAACACCTGAACTCAATAATTAGGAGGGGTGTCCACATACTTTTGGCCATATCTGGGAAGAAATATTACACACAACCTTTCAGCTAACCAGCCGTCTGAAGGAAAAGATGAAAACAGTTAGTCAGGTAGTATGCAAGACATTCAAGTGTCATGTCCAGGATGTCTCCTGAGAGATGGGCTTCGAACAGGCCCACAAAGCAGCTGCTATCTCACCTGTGTGTAGGGTTCTGTCCATGTTTCTGCAGTACACCTGGAATACTGAGGCACCTGGACTGCAGAGTAGACGGCATTAAGCATGTCCCAGGCACAGCAGGACTCCCCTCTGGCACCACCCCTCCCTGTGTCACACTGACGTTTAAGCAACGGCAAGTTGCCACAGAAGTGTGCTAGTCTCACAGAGGAGGACAGGGCGGTAGAGGATGCTACCTCTCTGACTGCTGTAAATAAGTGGAATGATGGTCCATCCTAATTGCTGGAAATGTTGTTCACGTCACTCTGATTAAGTAACTATCTTATGGAATGGTCTCTTATACGACTGCAGTCTAATTTGAACAAATTAGAGAAAAACTGTAATTTAGTGATTTCAGTTGGCTGGGGAATGGTTCGGGCCTTCTTTGTTTCAACCTTCAAGTGTTATATGCTGTGCCAAGCTAGTGGGCATACTCCTTATAAGGTTAGCTCCCACTGCCAAACATAGAACTTATTATTTTGCAAAATGTGCTTTCAAGCAGCATTTAATTATTCAACATTACCATACAAACTGGCAATGAGGGAACCGAACATGAAAGCATACATTGTTTTAGGCCACGAAGAAAAAAATAATCAAAAACAAAATCACAGTTAAAATTCAGCTAAGAATTTTCACATTCTTCATTGAACTACTTGCCATATATGGCAACAAGTTTGGAAACAAGTCTGGAAAAAACATCCTGCAGAGAAAAAACTCCAAACAATACATGCAGGGCTGAATTTGAACAATACCTACTATTAATTCATTTGTAATTAATAACTCAAATCCCTTTGGCCTCCAAGACAACATTTCCTTTGCATCTTTTTTATACTGCTTCACTATCATTTTACTTCCTCGCATTGCCTGTTACAAGGAGCAGGGTAAATCCAAACACAGAGATATCACTTGGAGACAAAAGTCAGTTGTAAGAAAAAAGTTTTCTTTACTGAAGGATCAAGAACAAAAAGCAGGCTTAGTATACAACTGCATACACAAAGCATGGCAACTCAAAACTGAACACAGGTGTAACACATCAATTAAATGAGAGAGTGAACAAACAGGAGGTGAGGCCACCCAGTGGTAGCACCTGGGAAGCCAGAGGCCCAGACAGAATGTTATGAGGACTCCTGTTGGTCACTGTGGAAAGCAGCAGCAGCCAAAATCCTGACATTGCTATTGTTTTCCTTTTCTAAATTATCTTGTACCATTGCAAATTATTAGCAGTGAAATTTATATGTGTGCTATTGCATTATTATTGCTCCATTTGTTTATTAAAGTACAAAGAGCCAGACAGAGAAAAACACAAAAAGAAAAATTCAATATATGCTATGAAGACAGAAGGAAAGTGACAGAACAATAGATATTTCAGGACACAGTGATCTCAGAAAGCCGCTTCTTTTTTCCATCCTACTCCAATGTAACTTTGCCTTTTAGATTTTACAACTTAACCACTAGCTACTACTACCTTTTGTCATGCTACTGAAAATTACAAATTACTTCAAGTCTACTTAGTCTACTTCAAACTACTTGACATTATTGATCACTTCATTAATTAACATAATATGTGGTCCATCAATAGCTATTCTTCATAATTAAGGTGTTATGTATATAATGAGCATGTAGATATGAGAGCAGAGCACTGAAAGCCATGGGAAGAAGCATCATCTGTTTGTCAGAGAAGACAGTGGAAAACCAAAAGCTCCCACAACCAATGCACACTGGATGTGGGACCTAGGCAACGGATTGTGGTTGCTAATGAGCTGGGGTGAGACTCAGGACAGAGCAGGAGGCATGGAGTCTGCTGTGCTGCAAAACCTCCAAGGGACCTTGTAAATGTGTTAATTTCCCAGTGGACCCTCTCTTCATCCAGAGAGAAAAACAGGAAACTAGAGCCCTTGCTAATGGAGGATGTCTATGTTTAAAAGAGGCATAAACAAGGCAAGGAAAGGTGCTTATGCATCAGGGCCCTGAGGAACATGGAGATGTTGATTCTGAACACTGGGTTGAATTATACTAATCAACTCAGTAAATATCTAGCTGTACAAACAAATGAAACGTGAACTCTGTAAGTCATACTGGATGAGTGTCTGTTCAGGAAATGTAATGTAATGTAATGAACCCCCAGTGAAGTCGCAGTCTGACAGGGTATTTCTCTGATCCAGGATTCCTTAGCAGTCTAGCTAAATCCCACTTTAATACCCTACCATCATTTGGAGTTGTTGGAAGTTACTGTGTGTTGCCTGTAAGAAGAACAACTTTAAGTACATGACTGGCAGCACTGAAAATTGCAAAGTCACTTCTCTGCTGAAGTAAGGGCAGGCCTGTATACACACTGGGGTGGGCTAAGCACAGTGAACCCGGAGCAGCTGTGGCCAGGACACCGCCATGCTTCTGCAGCTTTCCCACAGTGAAAGCCAACACCTCAGTTCAACACACACAGGGGAGGAAAGTGGGGCGTGACAGAGCAACAAATGCCTCAGCAGTGAAGTTTCTTGTATTGACAAAATACATTGAGTCTTTTTATTATCAGTTATTCGAATCCACAAAAGCACATTGTTACCTAGTTAAAACAGTGACATAACTTATCAATAGTGTTTTTCTTTCACTGGGGAAGCAGCTTTAGAGCTAAATTTAGCATTCCATTTTGATTGTGACTGTACAATTGTACAAGTGTTCAAAAATTTGGAAGACAGCAAGAAAAAAGCTACAAAATGTTTTAATTCATTCATGCAAAATCAATGGAGATGTAAGAGTAATAGCTCAACATATTCTATTTTATCCTTTCATAAGGATAGAAATGCATCATAATCAATTCACTCAACAGATGCCCTTATCCAATGCTTTCATTTGATGTGCTTCACAGATTCTGCAACCATTTGTCAACACTGTTGGGTTTTTACCAGGGCAATGCAATTAGCACCTCAAGGAGTATCACACCATGTAACTGCCATTTCCTCAATATACTGCAGGAATCTTCATGTATACGCATGTACAGGAACTAGTGAAAATCACACATTTACATTTACATTGCATTTACATACATTCATTTGGCAAGCGCCAAAGTGACTTCCAAGTGAGGCAAACTACAACACAAGCGAAAGCCACACATGGCGCCACAATATTAGAAGTGCTGCCTGACCAAGATTCAATAGCTGGCCAGACAAGGTACAAGCTAGCTGGTAGAAACACAAGTGCATTAAACCATTCATTCTTTTAAGGAAAACAGGACAGAGAAATTGCTTTAGGTGGTACTGATTCAGGTGATCAGGTGAGTGCAGAAGAGCTGTGTCTTCAGATGTTTCTTATTCGGCAAAAAGGATGAAGTGTGGAAGGTCATTCCACCATCTGTGGACAATGGCAGAGAAAGTTCTAGATAGTGATTTTGTGCTGTGATGTGATGGGACCACCAGACGTCCTTTGATAGAGCATAGTGGTCGGGAGAGAACATATGCTTGTAGGAGAGCATTCAGGTAGGTAGGTTCAACTTTGTTGGCTGTTCTGAACGTAAGCAAAAAGGCCTTGTATCTGATGTGGGTAGCTACAGGGAGCCAGTGGAGCAAGGCAAAGAGAGATGTAACATGGGCCCTCTTTGGCTGGTTGAAAACCAGATGTGCAGCCACATTTTGTATCAAACATATAGGCATCAATTCTGACAGCATTCTGTCATTATAGCACAATTAGTGTTGCTGCACAAAAAAAAAGGCAATGTGTGCCAGTGTGAGTCTGCATGCAATGCCTGTGTGTATGTGTGTGCGAGAGAAGGAGAAAGAAAAAGAAAGAAAGAGGATGTGTGTATGTGTGTGTGTGTGTGTGTGTTTGCACTGCCTATGTGTGTGCACACATGCACATGCATTCCTGTCTGTACGTCCTCATCACTCTGCCATAAATGAGATCCTTGTGTATTTCCTGTGAGACTCCAAACAGAAAGAAAACTGATAGCTTGTGCTCCCTGTAGGTGAGCAGCAATCAAAAGTTTTGTCCTCACAATGAGTGGAAGACAGAGGCCAGACAAATTAAGACGTGCCAAGCAGCTCAGTCAGAGCACTGCCAGCTATGAGGCGCCTGAGTAAGAGCTCTCTCCCTGCTGTCTGAAGTGCTCATGCAGCTCGGCACAGGAGCGGTGGGTGGGGATGTAGTGCTGCTATGTATTGCAATGCAGCACATGGGAAATTGTTACTATGAAGTGGGTGATGAAACGAGGCTGATGGAGGATTGCAACACTGAAACCTACACTGAAAGAACACCAATGATCAAATGTAGATGACTGACTGCTGGACGTAAAACCCAGTGACACTGTAGTGTTCCATTAGCATTTCTGTGAGAGCAAATAATTGCTCTCACAGAATTGCAGTTAAATCTTGCAAGTAAATTTCAACCTTGGTGATTGGCTGTGCAGCTTTTTAGAGGGGTTATCTGCCTGAAAAATGCAGCTAAAATAACAAGGTTAAAGCCAGCGCAGGAACTTGGAATGGCAGGAGTTTTTAATTCTGTCAATACATGTAAAATATTCTGTACAAATCTGTACAATCCTTTTTTTCTTTTTTAAGATGTGGTCACTCCTTTCTGCTTCTGAAATTATTTTGACTTTGAATAAAAAAAAAGTTTGAAAAGGGTGAGTTACATTCCACATACTTGTTTCCTGTTGAGCCTGTCAGACTCTTCCATGTAGTAACTTCATTAGTATTCCAGATGACAATGCATCTCATGATCAGAGAGGGACATTTATTTATTCAAGTGCCGCCATCTGAGCTGGACTCCCCCCACACTACCACTGCCTGGAATCCTGCCAGCGAAATCTCACAGAAATCTGAATCAAACTGCAACCAGACTGAAAACAAAGCACGGGTGCCCAATATCAATAGGGGAAAAACACATCTCCTTCTGACTTGGCAGACATGTTAGCTGGTCCGTAGTCCTAGATAACAAAAATGTCTAATCTTTAATGAAAAAGATGCAGCCTAAAGTATATAACGTGCCACACTGCCAGCAGTCATGATGGATTTCACTCAGTACCTCTTCCAGGTCATTTGTGAGGGAGTCTCTCATCTCTCACTGCACCTGACAGGAGTTGTCAAAAACAGAATGTTTTCTTGATATGTATTCATCCAACAGCACAACGTATTATGTGTACAGGGCAGAATTTACCATTGTCTTCATCATCATCATCATCATCATTGTCATTGTCGTCGTCATGATCATCATAACCATCACCATCATCATCGTCATCATCAATATAAGCCAATAACATGTTTATCCACTGCGGTGCAAAGGTCTCTCACCATTTCTACTTCGACATGTCCTTTGTCATCCTGTTCCATCCCAGGCCATCTAAATTATGGACCTCATACCTCCCTCTGTTTACCAAAAGCCTCCCATCCCAGTCCTGTGCTTTTATCAGGTATTCTTGCACTGTGGCTACCCTCTTACCCACCGCATGTCTGATGGAAATGTCAATCAATATTTGCTTTTGTGTACCTCGTCTCCTTTTTCAGAGTTTAGCTGCCCAGTTCAGTCATTAAATGTGAATTAAATTTCCTTCATGCTCATCTTTAAAACAGCTTGCAGTTGCTCTCTGTTTTGGGCTTCAGATTTGTAGGTCTTCAGTTTTCCTCTTCTATATGAATTCCTTTTTTGTGCCATTCAATTTTTTTGAAATTGTCCGTGCAACAATGAAGACAATTGGCAGCTAAAGAAATCATTTCTACACCACAGTAGGAAATTCAGTTGAGGAAAATAGGAACATGCACTCTAGACAATCTAGAACTCTCCTGAATGAATCTGTCTGATTTCTTCAAAAACAGTAGGACACACTTCTGGCTTCCCTGCAGGATGTGACAGACATAGTTCCAGGTCACTGGATTGGTGTATTTAAATCTATCATTCTGAATGAATCCTACAGCTTTATGAATGAATCCTACAGCTTTTTCCTACAGAGAGCTGAGAGAGAGAGGAAGAGAGAGAAAAATACTTGCAGTTTACCATACCATTGTAATGAAAAAAAAAACATCTACTATATAATCTAAAGTATCTGTTTGGAAGTTGAAATTAACTTTCAGTGGGAAAATAATACATTTTTTTAAAATATGGTCATCTTGACATACCACATGGGTTTTAAATTCTCATAGAGTCACCCACGGTGCCTTTTAAAGCCTGCACAATAAGCCTTGACTGACCTTTTCTATGACTTATACAGTATGAGAGAGGCACTCCAGTCAACCTACATCTTCAGTGTCAAGACCCCTCAGGTTGAGTTCTATGCAGTTTGACAGAAAGACACACGTACTTTCTTAAGCACATAATAAGCATTATTAGGGGTTTAGCAAGGATGTGTTTTGAGTATGACATCAACATGGTGGTGGTAATTACCATGGTAATATGTCACCAACAAGTACCATCACCATGGTGATGGTAACCACAGAGACCTTAGGGGAGGTTAAGGTCTCTGTGATGCAGACAGAATGCTAATCAAAACATTGAAGGTCACCACTGGAAAAAAAAGGGAAATGATGTCCCATGACATTTAAGCAGCTTGATCGACATCTCCAATAATCTTTCTTCTCACAGAGAAAACAGGACAAGTAGTGGCTTACTGAGCTAATAAAGGTGGAGATCAAAATAGCATATAATTAACCATTAAAAAGATATATGCAGTAAAGATGGAAATGCAGCCCTTATAGTGAAAGAACAAATGTACAGTGCATGGTTCAGCATTATGTATTACTTCCACTTTACTTTATGTCACATCTCTAAAAGCTTGCAGATGTTTAATTGCAAACATGAGCTCATTCAAATATTCTATTATTATTTTATTTTTTGGGGGGGTCGTTGCAATCAGGTACTTTTAACAAGGTGAATATGTGAGCCTGTTAAGCATGGCTCAGTCTCAGATTACAGGTGATTTTATATTCTGTCCTGCACTTAAATGTTTAGATCATTATCCATCCTATCCATCCCATGTTCCTATGCAACATCATACTAACCTCACCCTCATAATCAATTCAAGAGTACATGCCTCCAAATTTCAACTTTTGTCTCTTTGTCTGGGAATATTTAGCATACAGGCCTCTCCACATGAAGAAGCAGCAGCAAATGTTGTAAATTTCAATCTCAGCAATGCAGTACTCTCAGGATGTTTCCATAGGTGTGTGTACACATGCTGCACATGCATTCAATGTATTATTAAACAGGCCTGTACATTATTTATGGAATGCACTTTCCCTCCCAACTTCAAGGATACATGCTATGCTGCAGTCAGTGTGTTCTCACATCAGTAACATGCATCGTGTATACTTCTGAGGCCATTTTAAGCAGAGATGGCTGGATTCACTAGTCCTGGCAATTTAAAGAACTCTGTGTAATTCTGTTACTGTTCATTGTATTCTGAAGCTCTAGTAACCACAAAGCCCACCGTATACAATGGAATTTACAACACTCTGCAAGTGTTTGAGAAAATTCATTTTCAGGTAAGCGGGTAAAAAGATATACAAGGAAACTAGAGTAGGCACTGTAGCACATTCCATGTTGGTGTTGTAGCTGCAGTGAGAGAAGAGATTTCCCAAAGTCTAGGTCTATCTTACAGCCTCAATCCCCTCAGGGTTTTCTCCCAGGTTTTTATGAAGGCCACCTGCCACAACCCAAAGCCACACCTCTTTTACTCTCCACAGAGGGGACAGGCATAATTTACCCACATAATTACCACTCTCCATTGGGAAATCCCCAGATGTCCCCAATTAAGATGTGTACTCTGTCCCAAATTTGAAAAAGTGTAATTCACCACCAGACACAAAAACATCTGTAAAATCTTCAGTTTGTCACAAATAATGAGCAAACGCCTGGGATGCCAGAGCTGAGTAAATATTAAGAAACAAAAATTACATGAATGCCATCTGGAGTCCTCCATCATTAAAAAGTTATAACCACAACAGTGAAATTGAACCTTAAGGAGACTCATATACAAAACAAAATACATCGGGGTCTGAGCAAACGACCATACAAACACTTGTTTGTGCTTGGAGCTTTTCCATCCATTGGTGTGAGCCTAGTGCTCAGATTGACTTTGTAATGGGCTGTCTGTTACTCCTCTGTCTACCGTCCTCTGCACCTCAAGCTCTCCCTATAAGCTGAATAGCAACACAAGTAGGTGGGAGAGGGTTGCTCAAGTTACCAAGGGATGTGTGGGAGAAAAAACAGCAACTTTCTTTCACTAAGCTCCACAGACATTCCTCTCTCCACCCCAAGACAGACAGACAGAGAAAGAGAAAATTTGCATTGTGGCTTTGCCAAAATGCCTCACTTAGGTTATTTAATTAACAAATGATGAATTCTCTTTATCTTCTTGAATTCATACGGTTTTATTTATCTACATTAACCCTACATTAAAAGTTGAAAGTTCAGACACAGCCCTGGCAAGATTAGAAATCACACATTCACTTGTCACATCAGCAAACACTGTGCTATTGAAGTTTCACTCAACTAGAGCCAGTTTCTGGGACATTGTATAGTTAAATATATGAAGAAATGAAGTTTGATGGCAGTTTGTGCACATTGCTGACATTCAATTCTGCATCCTCCATGGGTGTTTTCTAGCCCTTGTGAAATTGTTTCATCAGTCAGGTTTGACTGAGTTGTTCTGCATTTAATATCTTTTGAGGGTTAATCTTCTGTAATGGGGGTTTCAAACAAATTATCATTAATATCTGCACTTCCAGCAAATCTGGGATATATCTATAAACATAAAATTGTTTTTGAATAAACTGCGCAGGGAACCAAAATAGTTCTCTGGAAAACAAAATAATGCCATCAAATTAAACTGAATTCCAATTTGTAGTACTAATTTTATTAATTGAGCACAAGATAGACATGATAAATTCTCACTTGTAACTCTCACTTGTAAAATTCTGTCAGGAAACCACCCTTCCAATCACACATTTTCTGCATGAAGCAGTACGTGCAGATGCCTGCAAAGTGACATCAACCTCAGATAAGTGTTAAATCAATATCTCAATGACACCAAATTAATTAAAAGCTAATTCATAGTTCTAATTACACATAATGGGTGGGAAGAACAATCCTCAAAATTTGTGCAGGAGGACCACAGTTTACCCATCTCCTCCTTAAACAAAACAATTCCAATTGATCATTTAAAGTGGGAAAAAAAATCAAGCTTTTGAACTAAACTCACTTGAAAAAAAACCTTTAAGAGGCATTATATCAAAACTGCCACATAATGGCTTTGATGAAGAGTTTATCCTAAGCAGGCGGTAATTATTCTGTTTCACTAAAAGCCCACTGACATATTAAAGTTGTCTCTAACAGTCACAAGCTCAGAGGGAGGCTAAAGCAACAGAGTTAAAGGTTCCGAGTTTTAGAGGTAAAAAACGGATCCCATGTTTACAGAATTTTAATGCCATACCTGTAATACACAAGCGCTACAACTGTTTCTTAACTGTGTTCTGTTGTCTGTGTCTGTGTCTGTCGCGGCTCTGGATACCAGACAAACACCCAAAGTTCTATGGTCCGCTCTCACTATGAGGTCAGAAAATTGTTGTGTAAAAAACACACTCCTGTCTGTGTTTTCCCTCAGGGAAACCAGCTTTGTGGGATCAATAACATTAACTCAGAGAAGGTTGTGCGGTCTTCCAATCATCTGCATTCTCCACCTGCAGCCTCCATTATTGGGAATGCACCTCCAAAGCAGGAGCACTGATGCCTTCTTCCTTCTTGCATGGTCATCATTTGTCTAGCTCCAGCGGTTGTTCATACTGTTTTTTGCAGGACCAGGCGGGGCTGAATTTACACACAAGAAAGGCCTCATTTGCCACCACATGCTCTCCAGGGAGGGCGCCAAGCCTACTGTGTCAGAGGCCATTATGTGCACATTGAAGCGTAAATTGAGCACAGTCACATTTTCGCCCAAAGTGTGCCATTTGTCAGCGCTCAAGAATGTGTGGGAATGTTCTCAGCTTCATTCATAGTGTGGATCATGTGACAGAACTATTCCTTGTTGGTGCAATAATACTATAGCAGTAAGGTAATGAAGATTGTAGAATTTTTCCTTTACACTTACCCATTACAGACCTGATGGTAACAAGGTAAGCAAGGTGTCAAGTTCAAGCAAAGTGACCTAGCCAAATGTTCATCAGCAATTTGACCACCTGGCATTCATTCATGCACAGTCAATGAAAAAATAATTTCAGCCACTGAATGTAAATCTGCAGATAAATAACAAAACTGTAAATAAAGACTCTAACATCTTCTTTATGTTTGTTTCTTAATAATTACAAATTCCATGCTATCTATGGTCCAATGGTGAATTCTTCATCAGCATTTTATCTGAACTAATCTAAAAAAAAATCTCCAAACCTCACATTATCTAAAATGTACTTTTCAAAAGATCCCAATGTTAAATATTTAGGTATATGTATGCAATTTAAGAATATAGAGCATATACTCCTCCTCCTATGTTACTCCCCTGCTGAAATCCCTCCACTGGCTTCCTGTCGCTGCCAGGATCAGATTCAAGACCCTGACCCTCGCCTTCTCTGCAGTCAACAGGACAGCCCCTGCCTACCTCCAAGAACTCATCCACCCTACACACCAGCCCGACCCCTGCGCTCAGCAGCAACTGGACGCCTTGCTCCCTGCATGGTCAAGGCAGGAGGTGCTCGTTCTGCCAGACATCGGCGTTTCGCCTACATCGCTCCCCAGTGGTGGAACGAACTCCCGGTCTCGCTACGGACAGCTTCTTCACCCCAGTCCTTCAGACGGGGCCTGAAGACGCACCTCTTCAGACTCTACCTGGACTGACCCAGCACACAATTGCTGCCCCCCCCCCCCCCCCCCCCCCCCCCCCCCCACCCATCAGTGCTGTCGTAAATTGCTGTGCTTTTTAAATTGTGCTTTTAAATTTGTCTCTTGTTGCCGCCTTTACCCTGACGCTCATTGTGCCGTTTGAAGTTGTTGAAGTTTGCCGTTCGAAAGTGTATCGTACTAGTTGCCCTTTAGGCTGTAATTGTACAAATCTGATAGTACTGCGTCCTCAAACAGACCTTGCTCTCAGCTGAGAACTGTCTCATTGTGGAACTGTACACATCCTGTCCCCTTACTGTCGCTGTACCTACTGTATGCACTTTTGTAAGTCGCTTTGGATAAAAGCGTCTGCTAAATAAATAAATGTAAATGTAAATGTAAATATACTCCTGTCTGAATGGTCATATTGCTCAGCATTCAAATACAAATCCATCTGGCCCATGGTTTTCGAAGACCCAATACTCTGCTAGGATAACAAATTCAGCACTGGCCCAGATCTTTCAGCTTCAAAGAAGTGGGTTCAGTGCTATAACGTATCTATTCATTTTGCCATGACAATTTCAGGTGGCACTTTAGTAGACTGACTGGAACCACACTGACTTTACCTGATTTCCCCTTCTTTCCTTCCCCTCCCCATGGCTTGGCTTCTTTCCCAGACATCACAATGTGCAACATTTCCAGCAAGATGAAGAATTCATTGCACAGCCCCCCCCCCCCCAAATAACATCACAAAGCCTCAGTTTCCTATTTTCAGTCCATTTTTGTGTTGATTCATTGGATGTTGCAATGACATATGGGGCATAGGGACAATGAGTCTTGATTTGTCTCTCCCAGCACTGCAATGTTAATGTGCAGCTGCAACTGATGTGTTGTTGAGTCAGCATTGTTTCAGGAACAATTACTTCTCTTTCATGACTGCATGCAAACTAACAACATGAACAACTCAAAAAAGGCCAACATTTGTTCATGTGACCACTGTGAAACACAGAAAATCCTACACCTGATGCCAGTCAGGACAAATTAGCTTTATTTCAGAGGCAGCGCTGAGAGATATAATGACATAACAGTGCATGCTGAGTAATGTCAATCTCAGTTTTGGTGGCCTGGTAAGCAGCCTCACCAGGCTGTGTTAGACGGGTCAGGGTGAACTGTGGTAGTCCAGTGTGAAATGCTGTGTCTCATTCCTTCAGGCATTGATGTGAACGTCACACTGGGCAGTGCCCCAGTCACATTAAGCACTCTGAGCAGGAAAGACCCGCTGTGGTTTTGACAGAGTGCAGCCAGGAAAAGGTCACAACACTCACCAGAGTCTGAACAGGCTGAAGCCACGGGCATGTTGTAATCCTGGGGCTTCCAAATCCTTCCCAAATCTTGTGAGCCCAACAGAAAAGAGAGACAGCCTATCAGATGAGCACTATCAATATCATAAATGGTACAAGATAAATACAAACAGAATTTTTTAAAATGCAAAGCTGCAGACTCACAGTAGACATAGATATGTTTTATAGTTACATCTCATTTACATAACCATGCCTGTGTAAACAATATGATAAAGGTATATGTATCATTTCAACATAAACAACAAACAACACCATACTATACAGAATTGTGACTTTTCTATTGTGCAACATATTCTTTCATGATTCCAAATGAGAGGCAGCCACTTGTGTCTGTTTAATGTTGCATCATTTCTCCTGGTAAAGCAAAAGACTGAGCTATCACAACCAAATATGGACAGCCTGACAAATCAAGAAAAAGAGGCCATTTTAGCTCATAACCACCATCCTATGTGTGCCAGGAGCTGAATTTCCACTCTCTTCCATGCTTTTGTGAGAGTGAATCAAGGCCTCAGGGACACTGAACCCTATAGCTACCCTCAGTCACGGATTCTGTTACCTCATATATAGACTATTATTTAGATAAGTTCTGGCTGGCAGGGTGACATCCTTGTGTTTGCTGTTGATCAGATTCTATCCTTCATCACAGCAACAAAAAAGTTCTGTCTCCACTTTGTGCCCTTCTCCTCACATCCTTTGGCCTGAACTGACATCAGTTTGTGCAGACAGACTGAGAAAGAACGAAGAAGAGAAAGCAGGTGAGACATCTGCCTCTGCAAGGATCCAGGTTACTCCCTGGATCCATGGCCCAATGGAACAGATCCAGGCCAATGCTGCCCTTGCCTCTGCAGGGGATCCAGAGATGATATCACCCTGCCTGAGTGGCAATCCCTCATGGTGAGAGCATGCCAGCTCCAAATCCCCCCAGCTTCAGAGTGCATCTGATGAATTAGGTGGTTTTTATTATTCTTCTGTTGGTGAGGCCATATCTGCCCACAGTTGTCTGTCCTTTCAAGGTTGAACAGGCTTTGTATATCTACACAACAATTTTGGATATGAGGGAGAGGGGTGGCATGATGTCAGTATACAAAAATTGATATAAATAATATTCCAAAATGTTGTTTAAGAGCAGTGAAGACCTGACTTGCAATTTTCTAGCAAGGCCATTTGAACATCAAACAGGAGTGCTTCTGATCTCATAAATCAGAAACTAAAAGTGGCAAATTCTCTGAATTTTATCACTAAGGGGCCTGTTGTTAACAATTATAGGAGACTGTAACTTCCCTAGAACTAATGGCGTAATTGAGGAAAGGCCTGCACACTATTTTAAAAAGAGCACCACCATTTATGGTGAACTTGTGTCCTCCAAACATTTAGATTAACCCTGCTTTCTTAAACAGGTTTATGGTTTTATAAACAGAAGAATTCACAATGCCTACATGAGAAACTGCACAAATAAGTCCTGTGTTTTTCTGCAAATACTAAACACATCTACCTGAAATTACACTTGTCAGGGGATCAAAGAGAGGTAAACCGAAAGCCCATGATATGGACAGGGGAGAGTAAGAGAGTGGGATGCTGAATGAGAGAGCAGCATCTAGGGATGCTAATTAATGGTTACTATGACAACACTTGGGCACAACTGCACAATGGCAGAAGAGGAGTTGGAGAAAAAATTCTAATATCACCTAAACAGATTTGTGGATCCAGGGGATCAGGGGCATACCCTGCCATTGGGAGCAAAAGTATGAAGGGAATATTAAAGAAAGCAGGGAACAGAGAATAATGGAGGAAATAGCAGCTGTGTCCCAATTCACAAGCAAGTGGGGGAAGTGAGCAAACATGTCCATACTTCACACAAGTACATACTTGAGGGGGGAGGGGAAGCGTGGTATTTGGGAACACATTTGGGACATATGTGTCAGTCTTGAAACCATGGTAAGGGTAGAAGCAGTGACTTCTGGGAATTATATGAACCCTGTGGTATCATATGAAAGGACTGCTGGGAAATCCTACCAACATGAAGGGTACATGCATGTACAATATTTTGAAGGGAGCAACAAAGGGCAAGTGAAAGCCCCTCTGGGACACCCTCAGTGCTTCACTAGGCATCCTTGACCACATGACTGTGCCATTTTCAGGAGAAGTGCACATGGTAAATTAGTATAAATGTGGTTTGACACAGCTCATGATGCATAAAGAGCTTCTAAGCAAAATTCTGATGGGTTCCTGCAATTAGAGAGGGAGCAACAGATATTGTCATCTGGAGGTTCTAAACTTTGGGATTTGGGGTATTGTATTACTCTATTGAGATCTGAGAGAAAGTAAAGAAAATGTACATTGTGTTAAAAGTAACAGTAATAGTGAGTTGACATGACAATCCCCCACCCAGGACATACACACACACACACACACACACACACACACACATACATACGGCTCTCCACACACACCCATGGGGTTAAATCCTACTCCCTGCAAAAAACAAGGGCAGAAACCCAGAGGAAATTCCCCAGACTACCCAGTTAAATGAAGAGATTATTTTCCAAGTTTCAGTTAGGTAACATTTTTCAATATGCGAATGTTACACTTCTGATAATGGAAAAATGCCTAAAAGAAATAAGATAATTAAATACAGCATCAGCAATGGAATGTCCCTTTCTCTCTGGAGCTCTGCTTCAGCATGCTGTGTATTGAGGGAAATAACAGCTCAGCTTCACTAAATGCAGGGAAGCCTGTCCCTGGATTCAGAGAGTCAGTTTGACCACACCTGTGTCTCCCTTGCCTGTAACCATTTATCACTTCTTCTGACCATTTCTCCACAGAGATCTATAGCAAATTACCTTATCCACAGTTTCTCACTCCCCTTCTCATGAGTGGATAATGTTGGAATGAAGAGGTAAGAACTGGGCTGAATCAATTTACAGAACACAAGGACTGGAACTACAGACCAAGTTGTCACCTAGTAAGGCTACAGGGGCCCTGAGGCACAAGCCTAGGTGAAAGTAGCAAACAGTTGTTCTGTTCGTGCTGAACTTGATCATTACTAGGTGGGTCGAGAATTGAAAACATGTAGCAAATAAACACAGTGAACACTACTCTCACACCTTCCAAATATTCCAAAGGAAGTGCAGCAACAGTGTTCAGCTATCTTGTAAAATATAGCGTGACCCCTCTGCTTATTCCTAAACTGTGATTTAATTCTGAAAATGCAGTTCATGCTATCACTTCAAAACCCTCAATCCAGCACACTAACGGCTGAGGGCTTTGCATAACTCTGATCAATCTTTCAATACCACTCACTGCTGTCTTTAGCTTATCCTAAATATCCACTGTGTTTGCACCGGGAAATGACACCACTTGTTAAATTATGGCAGGACCACGTGACAGTGAATGACTCAAGTGGGCTGCAGAAGCCAGTGTAGCACTTGAGCAGAGAAAATAGATGAAGAGGTATGCTGTGGCATTTTCCTACTTTTCTTTCATCTTCCCACTCTCTCTATACATCCCACATCATTACATCAACCAAACTTCAGTGAACTTGCAAAGAACCTCCCTGATGCTGAATACTTACCATATTTCCTACAGCGGAAAGTGATGATTTTCTGAAATATTTCAATTGTTGAAACATTTGATCCACATCTATAGAGATTACATACAGAATCTAAAGGGTACCCCTAGAAAAAAAGATATTCAGGTATATTCCAGAATCAATACGCTAATTATTCTAGTGACAACTTGCATTAAGTGTCATTTCCTATTTGGAATAACTTGGTCAAAATAATGAGTTCTCAGTGCTGTAAATTGATTTATGAAAGATAAAGCAGATATGAAACACAGTGACACAGCAGCCAAGTGATCATGCTGCTACCATGTTACGTTGATATTGCAAGAATGGAAAAAGTTAAGTCAACTGATACTTACTCTGCACTTTATATACAGTACTCTGTTTAATAAAAATACCAAAGACTCAGATATTTCCACTACAATTAAGATGCTGACATGGCAGAGTTCAAAGCGGACCTTTTCTTAATTATGGACGAGTACAGTGAAATTCCAAAGAAGGATAATACAATCCCTGTGGCTCTGACTCTGGAGATGTTATTTGTATCTTCAGCTAACCATAAAGGAATCTCTAGCTTCTGTCTAATTTGTCCAGGTCCCTGTCACCGAATAGAGGCTTTTCAAAGGCCACCAATGCCCATAAACCATTGTCTGAAAACAATAACTCTCACAGCCTCATGAAGACATGAAGAGTAGTGATAAACCAATCATTGTGACGTCACAAGGGGAGTGGCTGGTGAGTAGGAGACCTGTTCTTTATATTATGGTTTGGAGTAAGATGCTTTTTGTCCTAGAAGGAGAGGTAGGAGGAGTGGATGCGACATCATTGGGACCTCGGCCACAAGCTGTTCATCATTAATCTGAAGTTCCTGAGACACCACCACTGGGCACACACAGCCTATTTTGTGGACTCCTGATCCTAGAGAGCCACAGTCCTCAGAGTTATTGGGCACTTACCCTTTAGGCATTCAATTTCAGTCACCAAAAAGAAAAGAATTTCTATGGTTTCATGCTGGTAAAAAGCTGTTCATTCGCTGACCTAGTGTTAAAACTCCACTCTCTTATCCCCACCACCTGGGGGCTACCTGAGTCTGTGTAAGGAACTGACCTTAATACACAGGAGTGTGTGCAGAAAAAGAAAACAAAACAAAACAAAAGCAACAAAAGAAGATGGCACATCAGTGAAGAAGCAAATCTGTGATTCTCATGAACAGAACACTCTAGGCTTTACTGACTAGCCTGACTAGGCTTTACAAACCCCCTTTTAGATGCATTTCCAAAAAGGAGCTAACAAACACTGTTTTCAGATCTTAGTCCTTGACAGCAAACCAAACTAGTTTAGGTTTTGCACGCTCCCCAACAACCCACTTTTATCCCCTTTGGGAAGGGACTGCCTCTATATGCATCACTGCATTGCAGCACGTGACAAAAAAGGTATGTGTGACATGTCACTGTGGTAGTGTGGCCCTAATTCCAACAAGCTTCCAACCCTTATGACAAGAACAATTACAATAAATAAATCATCTTTTTTCAGGACTTCTGCATCTTGAGTATTCCTGATACATTTCAAGACGTGGATAAGGTGGCTACCTTTTTAGGTTATAAGGCTGTAAAATCAGACTACATTGAAACAGTATTGGTTTTAAGTTACTCAAGAAAAGTAAAGGAGAGAGATCTGTGAACACAGTCAGATCACCAAAAAATCTCAAAATGTTTGACGGCAACCAGTAAAACTAAATATTCCTTGCCCCCTGTGAAATAAGTTTTTTTTTTTTTTAGGTTTTAAGAGAAACAGGTAAGAGTTTTTCCCAATTGCTGACATCTTGCTTCATCAGCACAGCTCTCATTCCAATTACAGTAGGAGCAGTTAACACTATCTTACAAGACAGAGTAACTTTTAATTTGGAAAATGTACTCTGACATTGTTTTATCCACTACAGCTTCACAGACTGTTTCAATAATTCCTTACAGGTTCAGAAAATATAATAAAACTGGGCACAAAGTTCCTGTAAAATCCACAAAAATAGGTCTCTTATTGTTTTGGGAACTGGCAAATCAGCAATAGCTTGGAACTTGGCAGTTCTGTGCCGTAACTGTACTTGACCATTGACATGGCCGAAACATGTAACTGGGGCTTTTCTAATCTCACTTTTGGTTAGAATGAAATCAAACACAGCAGACATTAGTCTTTCAAAAAACTTACATATGGGCTATATGGTCTTCCCAAAAGACACAATATATTATGATGTCGGGCAACACAGACAACATAATTCAATAAACAGCAGTAACATAAAAATGGTAAAAACCATCAAAAGTCACAAATCAACATCTTTGCCCCGTCTGAAAAACTCCCCAAATCCTGTAAGAAAGGGAAACCTGGACACATATTTAACACTACCAATCCAATCAACATACTGTATCTTCAACTGTAGGAATAGGGAATACATCAGTTTTTGTTACCTTTCCATGGTCAATATATCCTTAACAACCCATCGGGGTTTGCAATCTTCTCTCTGATCTTAGCCAGTTTAACATGATTCACTTGATAAGCATCTGCCGTACTGATATCATAAACTAAAAGTTAAACTAGGCAAATATAAAAACCAGGAGAGATATCTTTGCAGGAGACCATTCACTTCCTAATAACAACATCACCTTTTGTCTGTTCTTTTATAACAAATATAAGCTAATAGGACTTGATGTTTCAATCCCTGTGGTACGTCGGCACTCTTGATGTTGGCAGGGGTATGTAATGAAAGGGAGGATAGGTCTGTCATCAGGGACATCAGGTGGGCACCCTCCTTCTTTGACGTTTCGTTGATAAGCCCACAACATCTCCAGAGGGCTCAACAGTGATACCTGGCGTCCCAGGTACACCCCCCTCAGTTCCATACCCTCCTGTCTTCGTCTTGCAGCCCAGTTGTTGTCTTTTCTTTTAATCCAAAGCCAATTGCTGCTTTTTTCCGCTGCATCTGACAAGGATCTGATTGCTTGTTGGAGGGAGCGACCCCTCACCCCCATCTTCTTCAACTGACTGGTCGTAGATGTAGCAACGAATCCCCTGTATCCCACTACTACAGGGAAAATCTTGGTCTTCCACCCGTTCTGGGCAGCTTCAGTTGCCAGTTCAGAGCACTCTGTCTTTTTCCTCTTGTAAGCTTTTTCAACGCCATCTTCCCATGGTACTGTCAATTCCACAGCGTATGCCAGTTTGACTGTTGTGGACCACAGGACCATGTCTGGCTGGAGTGTTGTAGTCACAATGTCTAGGGGAAACACAAGCTTTTTTTCCAAGTCCATGTCCATTTTCCAATCCCAAGCAGCCTGCAGAAAATAATGCTGACGACACGTTTCCCATCTACATGTTTCTTAGGTTCAACAATACATGCCACATGTTATGAAAGTCTCCACAAATAATGCATTGAATCAAATTGATTTATTAGCATTGATCTGTGTCATTTCCTTTGGTGGCATTTCATTCATGTAATTGCATGTTGTCTATGGTAACCTACTTCTGGTGGGATATTATGTGCAACAATTTCCAAAATTAATTTTGCTCTGCAAAAGTAGAGCTTTAGCTTACTAGGCAAAATAGATGTGTTTTTTTTTTCAATAAGGTCGGGGGGGGGGTAGGGGGACCACAAACAAAGCTTGTTTTGTATGAAGGTGAATTTGATGCCAGAAGACTCATACTGTTGACAGGGGTCTCAGTAATAAAGTAGGTGGAGGGCGCTGGTCTAAACAGCAGACAAAAATGCTTTCTTGGCCAAGAATTTTACAATCACAACCAGAATTTTGCCCCATACTCAGCCAGGTTTGGAGGCCCAGTATGCGGGCCTGCTGTATTTTGTGTACTGGATGCAATTACTCTGAGCAATTTTCACCCTGCAGCTGTATCGGGAAGGCGTGCACAACAAGCAAACAAGTGCTAATCCATGAGTCTCAAGCGGGTGACGTGTGTGCCGCCTAAAAATAACCACCCTCCGCCCCCACCCCCCTGCTCCTGCAGGTTTAGCTCCTTTCATTACTTCACAGGGGGAAGAGATTGTATCCAAGACAACGGCAACCATGTTTTTTTTTTTCACTGCCTCACCATGGCAACAAGGCAAAATGTGTAAAATAATAATAAAATAGAGCGGCACTACTACAGAACACAGTGCAGGGGAATTAAAATCCAACGGTAAGTGTACTCTGTCTGTGAATGCTGTTTTTATCAGCAGATGGGTTTTTGTAGCAGATGCCAGGTATATTTCAGCACACAAGTGCTCCGTTGCAACAGGAGGTCAGAATGTTGTAGTCTGCTAATTACAGATAAGCCCAATCATATGACATCACCAAAGCAGCTGATTCGGAGAATTGGCCATAAATGGCAGCTTAAGAGGCCGTATCACAGCCGGCGGCAAAAGTTTTCAATCTGATCTTTAAAAATACATTTGCCTCACTGCCCTGATTAACCCCTCTAACTTGACCACCACTAGCAGCTGTTTCCTGTATCTATTCATCCTGAAGCCTCTGTCAATAAACTGAGGCACAAGGACACTTTGGACAAATGTAGAGAAGGCTATAACCTGAAACCACTCACCTCCCCCAATGTATGGCACATTATACTGCAATGTAAGTGGCAATGTTCCTAATACTGTTGAATTTGTGCAATTTCTTTGGAGAAGGTCATCCAATAAAGGGCCTTCAAAAAATGTTTTTTTTTTTCCACTGGCAAACATAAATTGCTAGGTCCTGTCCTTCTGAGAGCCAGACCACTGCCGACTCTTAACACAGAGGCTTACTACTGTACATGAATCATCTCTTTCAGGATAGGCTGAAATAAAATGCAAGAACTACAAGTTACACTAAATATGGTTATTGTATGAGTCCTGTCAGTCAGCAGACAGAGGAACGTGCTTTAGAAAGCAATAGAAAGACAGTAGGCAATGGCTGAGTACTACAGGTGGTGAATAATATTTAGAACGCTGAACGCTGATCTGAATTAGAACCAGAGGTCCACGCAGGTCACTTATGGTATGTCATAAAGCAATGAACTTCTTTGTCCATTTCAAAAAGAATGCTGCTATCTGAATAGGATGAAGACAGCCCTCTTAGATGAATTTATGGATTTAAAACTGCCTGCATGAATTCATATTTAAGCAAGAAATGTAAACCACTGAATTAATGTGGTGTCAAAGAATTTCAACCCATTTACTGAGAACATCTGTGTTCAAAAATATCCTGTGGAGTTAACTTAGAACACAAATGTAAGATAAAGATATTAACATACTGCTATATTTCTGAAGCCAACAATATTCCAAAATAGCAGATAACTACCATGAGCCTCAGGTTGAGGATGTCCCTAAGCAATGGAACAGAAACAGCAAACCAAGGCTTGATCGGAATTCTAACTTATTTGTGCATTTTGTGGCATTGATCCAATTGCAGTTCTCCGGCGAAGTATCAATTTATATTATTACCTCTCATAAAAGGCATTCATTGGGATTTTCCATTCAATCTGATGCATTGCTTGACTGGACAAAGAGATTGTTCAGAGTCCTATGTATAAACTGTGTACAAATTGTGCCAAATCTTGTGTTCAGTACTTTGAAATATTTCATTGTTAAATTTTAATGATGTATTTTTCACATATAACACCTGACAGAATGGAAATGAGAATCAGGGAAGTGAAATGAAACAGTCTAGTCTGTACTTCTCATGTGAAGTGCGCTCTAGCAGAAAAAATGAGGTTTGAAAACATTATTTAGTTGTGGTGCTGTGCTGAGCTGGAAAACTATTGACTTCAGAATCTCTCATAGTGCTAATTTCCACATTAATGAGTCTGTGTGGAAAATAGCATCTCCCTGGGGGTGTTTCCTTTGTAAAGGTGTCACATGAAAGGCAAACAGAGCGAAAACCGGCACCTGTGTGCTCTGGCCAAACAACTAAGATCCCCATCCAATAGCTGCTGGACACCAAAGCGAGCATGACCAGAGTGAGATTAGCTCCACTCCGGCTAGCATTGAAGCGTGCATCTATCACCCACCAAAAAAAAACATTTCATGAAGATTGTGGCATTCACAATTCCAGAACAGAATTTTACCACTCATCACCACAGTGACCACAAGTGCCACTAGACCTGGGCAAAGCGGGCAGTCTCATGACTGAGAGGCATGTCAGTCACATTTATGCATGAGCCCGGTGCAGGTGAGGCTAAGGCTGACTGTTGCAACTGGCACTTGCACACCGTCCCTGTCCACTGGCAATTAGTCTCCCAACTGCCAAAGACTGAGGAACAATGGGGGCTCTTCCTCTCCACCTCCAACCCAAGTGTAGATTACAGTTTTCACTGATGAAGGGTAATTGCTCCACCTGGACCCTCACTAAAGAGCCTTCTTTTGTGTGCCCCTCTGGCAAAGGACAAAGCTCAATGGAAAGGCGTGGGAGGAAAATATACCTGATTGAGGCCACTTAATGCTCCAATCACCCAGGGTTTCAGCCCACAGTCAAAGCTGAAATATCAGGAGTAATTCAACCAGAGAATAATGAGGCAGCATTTTCAATGCTTTCAGAGGTCCTGGATGCATACTTCCTTGATTGATTATTTAAACAACGATTGCCATTTAATCCCTGTGGCACCCAAACTCACAAAGCTCATCATGAAAAGAACAAATTAAGAAAAGAACATCATTAAGAAAAGAACAAATGCATCTTGGGTCCCCTCTGCTAAGATACAAGGTGGTAGAGCCATGTAAATCAGCTATCAGCAATTTACCTAACAATCACAATCTAACATGTAAGTAATCTTAAACTGAAGTTTTCAGAAACAGGTCAATAAGTATTTGAACATTAAATCAACAAATAGTGTTTTGTGAGACAAGGCACATACTAAATTTCGATAACTCCTGACAAAGTGGAATCACTGCTTTAACCTGGGTAACCAACACACTTTATTTTCCCACAGAACAGCCCCAGGTGCCTTTTAAAAGCCCAGCTTTGTTCTCTCTGTTTTCAGTTTATAATGCCTGACTAGGTAGAAAAACCACAATCAGGCCTACTTTGCTCTCTCAAAGCAGGACATTGTATTTTGGAGTGCTTTGTCCTGTGGAAAAGGAAATGGTGCAGTTCACCAATGAGAGTATGTTCTACTTATGTGTGGGAAGGCGTGAATATTTCCCTCTTCTATCCGTTGTATGCTCACTACATTCATTAGTTTTCTTCGGTGTGAAATGGGAAGCTCCTATGATCCAATGGATGTCTTGTTGTCTTGATCTCACAATTTGCCTTTGGTGTAAATTGAGACTGCTCTTAATGAATAAATACATGAAAGAGACAATGGAATCATTTTGATTTTTACTCATCTGGAGTGATTTTGCACACACAGTTTCCCCCATTTTTTGAACAAATGCTTAAAAAGCACTTCTGTTTAGCTCTCTTCTGATCCTTTTTCTTCACATGGCTGTCAAACCCACCAAAGGTTCCACTGCTGTGGGAAGTTTACTGTGGGGGAGCATGAGCTGGGAAGCTGTGACTTTAATCTCTGAAAAGCTCCTCAAAGTTACAGCTAACCTCAAATTTACATCTGTCACAAGTCTGATAAACAAAAGCATGGTTGCCCACTCGAGATGCTTTGTTAATTTGATTTGTGGACACCTTGTTCTGGGTCACTAACCTGTCTAAATGTCTAGATCTGCATTTTCCCCAATGATATTGACAGGAACGTGCTTGTGAAATTAATGTGAAAAACTTCTCTTATTGCGAGGGTTACCATGGTGTACATGGTGTACCTCTGAGGACACAAACCTACAACCACCTGGAATGACATAGTACATTTAAATTTTGTCGCATGGCAGAAACCCACATTGACTTACGAAGTACATAAGACCACAAAAATACATCTAATAAAGTTGCAGGAGCAACAGTACACACAGAACACAAGAAATCATATTTGAACATGCATCAGTCCATCATACCATGCAGCGATAACTAGTGCCATCGCAAATACACTACAACAAAATGAACATGTGTAATTCCACATACCCTACAGTAACAGGGTAATACAGCATTAAGACATCTTCTGTGAGCATTAATTAACTGCTAGTTGCTGATGGAGTTTTGGCATAAGAGGAGGAATCTATGCTACCAAAACCCTAGTCCTGTATGGCCACAATGTCTGCAGGTTATGATTCCACTGCTGTATTTAACAAGCTGCTTGATCTCTCTTCACAGCTGTGAGAAATGATCATTTTAAATGGAGCTGGCCAGTCTGCTGGAATGAGGCCAGGACCAGGAATGAAGGGCCCTGTCACACCCCTGCGCCTCCCCCTTTTCTCACATGAGACAGTCATTTCACTGCTTTTATCATACCTGGAGCCTGATGACATCACACATCACTCAGCATTATATATGCTCCCCTTCCTAGTCAGTGGGTCTGACACTGGTTTCATCTGCAGGAGGGATCCCTCCCATTCAAACAGCCAAGCCTAGCATATTGAAACCCAGTATAAACAGTGCAAGCTCACCACCACAGCATTGACATGGGCCACATCCAGAGTCCCTAGGTGACTCTGAACTGTTCTCCTTTTGTCACAGTTCTCATTGTGTCTTATAGTTCTAATTAGTCAGCACCTTATAAATTGCAAAAGTTCCATGGTAAGAAATTGTACGATGACACAATGATAGCAGCACTATGTAGTCACCTGTGCACCCATGTCCCTGGAGAGAGAGAATGCAATTAATCTTGATTGTAGGGACCGAGTCATCAACTAATGAAGATATACACATAAAACAACATAACATGCCTATGATGTGTGTATGTGCATTTGTGTGTGTGTGTGTGTGTGTGTGTGTGTGTGTGTGTGTGTGTGTGTGTGTGTGTGTGTGTTTGTAGAGGGAGTGAGGAGGTGATGGAAAATTTGGAGATGGCACATCAGTCACTGTACTGTGAAAGAGCTTACAGTATGTGAAGATCTCCAATAAATCACCATCATGCCTAATGGTGTGTCATTACCCCAGTCTCCAATAGCGTGATGTGTCCATCTTTCCTTGGAGGCAAACTCTAAGCTAATTTGACCAATCTCACTCCTTGCGTCACTAGCGCTAACCAACTCTGACTTCACTGTTTACTATCCACATTTTACTGTCACCCACTCGCAAGCTAAATGCTCTGAGTTGTTTCTGGACAGTGAAAGTAACTAAATTTACAACACATCCATACAGATTGCCTTGCATGAACAGTCTGAACGTGCACGATGGTCATTATGTTTCCTACGCACACAATATTGTTTTTTTAGAGTTCTTGGATAGTTTGTGTTTATGTGCATGTATTTACTACAAATGCGTCTAGCAATTTGTAATGACAATCTCTCCAGCATTTCAAGTTTTCGGAACAGTTGGTTAGGATTGCAGCAGGTCGTCCTTGTACTGTAAATGCCTTCAATGTCATAAAGACGCTGAATTCACATATGTCGCATAAACATACTTTGGATAATGAATATTATACCTGATAACGTGGGAATCATCGGTAAGCGGTGGGCAAGGTTACCATAATAACCGTTAAGAAGCCACGTTCCTTGTGTGCATCAACATTATACTGTACATTCAACAAGCTTCAGTCAACGTCATAAAGAATGGCAATCATACAGGTATACATACAGATGGCAAAGCACATTGCAGAGTGATGAGAAAATGAAAAGTGCGCATTGACGTGTGCATTTGCTCTCGTCTGACATTTGCTAACTCGAAGCGCAAGAACTTACAGAAGACCCATGAGGTACAATGCCGAAGCCTTGTTAGCGATGCAGCACGATTTACGAGAAAGCAATGCTAATATAAGCATCGAAAAGACAACCCATACAATATTTCAGGTGCACTAATGATACATTTTCAAAAAGCGCATCCTCTCTGAAGCACTAACCTGTTCTGTCTCGTGGTCCCGACGTTGTCTCGGTCTAATTCGGGGTCCGTGTGGCTGCCAAAATGTCAAATCACGGTGCAGTCGTTACGCTGAAATTAAAGGGGCAATGCTCTCCACGCTTCAGCGCGGACCCCACCGGACACATTCTGGGGCTCTCTGCTCTTCAGTAGAATCTCTCACGTAGTCCTTTTAGGACTATCATCACAACATGTAATGAAAAGATAACGCGCCCAATACACGGAATGAAAATTAACAATAGATTATTTCTTACAAGTCTGAATCGTGGACATATCCTAATTCCAGTACGAAATAATAAGGCTGTTAAAATGAAATTAATTATTACTATCTGAAGTGCACCGCAAACTTGTGTTACTGTTCACAGAAATTTCTTTTCTCATCTAACAAATTAATGTAGCCTAATATCAACAATATATTAATGTGCCCCTATGCATTTACTAAGAGCCTGAACGACTTTTCCCTCAGCTATAATGGAAGAACCCAATAAGAACCCAGAGAAATAGGCTACGATTCGTCCATTGGACCACAGTTTTCATCAACGATTTTCAGTGAGTCCTGTTCCTTTTACGTAACTAGGGACAAGTAAGAAAATGTGTTCGGCAGTGTAGCATAGTAAGGTACTGGTAGGGTACATGGTAAGTTATTGAACCCGCAATTGCCTCAATAACTATCCACTATCCAGCTATCCATCAACTGTAACGTCTGCTTAATGTAAATGTAAGGTACTCATTGTCTACTACTATGCTGGATCTCTAACAGAACACTAACGTGACGTGGTTTCCTGAAAGCACCGTTAAATACAGTGCATTTCTAAAATTAGTTTAATTACTTGGATATGGGAGGTTCAAGACCATGAAAATTCTCCCGAGCACGTCAGTTTTACGCACACTAAAAGCAACAAACTAAATTCTCAGGCTAATGAAAGAGTTTTATTGGCGAATGGTAGTGACTCTCAAGGTGATTCGCATACTAATGTAGAACGCCTTCTCCCTATCAGCATTGTCGTATATGCGCATTGTAATTTACTTGAACTCCCAGTGACACTGAACTTACTGTGTCTCAGACTATGTTAATGCAAGTGGACCCAAGAAAGTGTTGGTACTGAGGGGATGGAAAATTAGCTGAATTACAAGACTTCAGAATCGATTGAATGTTGTTTGGGACGGATTGTTTTGTTAGTCTGTAACTGTCCAATTACTGGAAGAGAGTAGAAGTGTATATGTCACTACAATGCAATTCAGACAGTATTTTATTTGGCAACCTATCCCAGACGCTGAAGTTTCCAGACGTAAATATTGTCACTTGCAGAATTAATAATGGGTTGTACATAACCTTATGGAACAAACAGAAATGTGGGGAAGGGACGGCGTGTGCGTATATTGTTCAGCTCCTTCTGTATCACATCAGCCTGGTCAGTTAAAATTGTAGTTCTAATCGTATGCATGTTTTCATTTAAATCGCAGTACTCCTGACTTGAGTCTCAGTTTAACTCACGGAAGCCTGGCCTGAAGTCACTCACAGTACTCCGGGCTGTAGTCTGAGGCAAACTTTTTTGGTTTTATTTTATTTCATGGTCAGATGCATGCAAAGCCGAGATTGCAGTTAATCAACTAACGGCTTCCCATCTATTATTTTAATTATCAATAATCGTCGGCCGACGTAGCAAATGTATTACACTTAGAATTAATTGTTCGTAATTTTATCCATAAATGCTATTCAGTAACTTCCTCTGTTTCAAGGAGCTGCATTGTGTCATAGTACGGCAAAATGAAAGTGTAATTCGGAACGTGATGTGAAAGACGTGTATTACCTATCCACATATCCTGTTATATAGCGCCACAATGTGGTATAACCACGAATTTGGTCGTATTTCTGATAATACTGAAGTGCGAAGAGAAAATACAAAAAAAAAAGTAAATATACACAAAAAGACAGGTTAGAATGTGTGGATCACCTGCAACATCATAAACACCTCCGATGAAATGTTCATTTGCATAAAATATGAATTTGATGAATGAATGTAGCAGTTCCTTGAATGCAAGGTAGACTTTCCATATGGCACAGTCCAGTGTTGGTTTACAGAGGTGCTCAGTATCCCCATGTAGATATATGATGTCACTTGCTAAAAAGCACAGCCCTGTATAGTTTATGTCACTGACCATACCAGGTTGAGACAAGTGACACTCACAATGTATGGATTTAGCAAACTGCTAAAGGATATCATGTCCTCATGATTGAAGTGATATCACTCATAATGTTAATCATTTGGGGGGAAAAAAAATCAGTTTTCACAATACAAGTCAGACTGAGTTCATCTTAGCTTGCTCAGTGGCAGAATTGTGCTGAGCAATTTTGTGAAATGGATTAAGCCTGACTTTTGAGAACATCTCACTGAAGTTAGATGGTTGAGTATTGCCTGCTTCGTAAAACAGGCCCCTGGACCTTCTAAGAATTTCAAACATTGGTCACACTTACTGATTATGCCTCTTAATGGCAACTGGTCTGTATACCAGATGTGCCTAACTTCCCCTCTTAAATGTTATATTCTTCTCAGAAGTATGGTGTACTGACACTAATGTTAGCAGGGTTGTGTCAGCTATCCAGGTACACACACCTCTGAAACAGTGTTGGGCTTTTAGTTTGGAACTTCTTTCCACTGTCCTGAGAATAGGTCTCACAGAGAACCTCCATTTGCATGGTTCCTTCACTTCCAAAAGAAGTGGCTAATTAGTCAGCCATCTTGTTGGAATGGGCCTGATTTCTGAAAATTTGTTTTAATATTCCTGCTTTCATCAAGAAAAAAAATGATTGATACAGGTTCAACACATTGGCGCCGTTTACACTTGGTTTTAAAATGCGTCTTGAGCGATCGGATCACAAGTGGAGAGCTGAGACACATCGCCGTTTACACCTGTGTCTATCATGTGTCTCAAAGGTGTCCAGCCGACCACTTGTGTTCAGATTTCATTATTACGTTATTGCGTCAGTCTCTGTTGCCAGACATGCACCATATTTGTTTAGCACGGGCTAGCTAAGAAAACAAAAATGTTTCAAGAACTAATATACATGTACATTCCAAGTGTTGAGATTAGCAGGACAAAGTCATTTGCGACCTGCAAAAGAGCGCAGGACAAGACGAAAAAGGAAGAATGTTAGAAAAGCAGTGGCTTTCGCCGCTGCTGTGATAGCCACAAGACCCCAAAGAGTGAACTGCATTGATGATGTATTTTCCTGTTACGTCCTTGTCAGGGACACATCAGGATGCATTAGTATTTACACTGCAAAAGATATGTGGTCAAATGCATCCCAGACCACCTCGGCAAGTGGTTTCAGTGATCGGATCACAATGCAACCTGGTGGTTGTTTACACTTGTATTTAGCGCTGTCCACTCGTGATCCCATTGCCCAAGACGCATTTTAAAACCAAGTGTAAACAGGGTCATTAAGTCACTAATCCATTGAGGGAATATTGGGAGATACAGTTGTAGGCCTAATTGAAAGAGGCTTGACTCACAATTTGGAAAAAATATTGTATAATTATTAGTATAGGGTATTACCCCTTATGTGAAAGGAATTCGTTTTCCCCTAGTTTTTTCTGAAATTGTTTTAAGACCCTAGTCAAAGTGATTGAACCAACTAGCTTGTTCAAGTGTGTTTGTGCTACCTGAATGTTCTCATTTTAGAGTACCCGTAGAAAGGCCACTTTGAGATCCTACAATGATTCAGGACTATAACCTGAGATTACACTACATCAGTTGACTCAAAACCACAAATTGATGCATGCAATATAGCAAAACAGATTCTTTAACAGGGCAAACTACAAACTGGGCAACAGGTCAAGATGACTCCATGACAAGCAGAACAGCAAATAACACACTTGTGAATCTCACCCCAATTAAATCACTACACACAACTCAGTGCAAGCTTACAATGTTTACACCACACAATATCATTGTGCTGACAACAACCACAAGATACCCAAGTTGGGCAACTTTATAAGATTTACAGAATACATAAAATGCAATTATTAAACTTGCAACCAGCAACCCAATAGGCATGTAGAGAGGCTGACACTTCTCTCATAAACAAGCCCAAAAAAAAAACAAAAGATTAAAGCAAACAAGAAGTTATTTTAAAATACAACAAACCAAAGACAAAGAAAGCAGCCCACACAGCATAGAAAAAACAAGCCTTCCCTTACTCTGCAGCCACACCTGCATTTAATCTGCCTTCAATTAGTAAGGTGTGGCTTGTTAGTCAATAGGCTGGGTCCCCAAATTAATTGCCAACATGTGCACACAATTAAATGATTGACACAATTGACAGCTAGCATTTAGATTCAAGGGAGAGGTGATGAAGGCTCTCGTTCATAAGGCACAACACCACGGCAGCATGTGGCTTTCTATTCAGTGAAATCAATAGGGAAAGGACAGTATATTGCATTCCCAATGAACCTCTTTCCACCTTATTATTTATTATTATCTAATTTATTGTAAGTTTGTCACATTAGATTTTGAAAATTTGTTCCTACTTATAGTCAAATAAAGTAAGGTCAAGCAACTGCTTTGAAAGAGTTGAAACCTGAAATACTGTAATTAAAGTAGGCTTCATTTCAGGGTCTTCAGTTGTCATATACTATTATGCCAGGCCAAACACCTTGTAAAAATGCATATGGAATAAACGCTATACATAGAGGCATATCTTATAGGCGTCCTCTGTAAATAGTATTAATTTATGAAATAATTCTCCATTTTTTGCTTACTTCTTTAGAGACAGGCCTAAGTAATTTTAATATTAAGAGTGTTCAATAGGTTTGGGGTTCCAAAATGAGACCATCATAGGCCAAAAACGTTAATCAAAAAATAGCCTACAGAGTACCTTCACAGCTCGGCTCAAAATTCTAGACCAATTCATGTTTAACTAGAAGGAATTTTAGGGGGAAAACAGTCATATAATGTTGAAGCTAATGTGTTTAAATTCTGAAAAGATAAAGGCTGTTGTGATGCGTATATAAAACATTTTATGTAGGTGTTCTGGAATAACATTCCGGGCTATATTTATATGTCCCATTTGGGTACTACAAGGAGCTTTCTGCTCATCTGTTATGTGAGTCTAAAATTAAAATGTCGTGATCTATTGTATTGGTCTAGTGTTGTGGGGTTGTCCTGCAGGGGGAGTGCGCCCGCAGATACGTCATTCATTACGAAGGGAAGAATAAATTTCGCGTCTGATTTTTAGTTTATTTCAGTAGCCTATTTATTTCAGCAGCCTATTTATTTCAGCATTTTAAAAATACTGTCAGTATTTCAGTATTTAAAAAAAATACTGTCATGTTTTATAATAATTGTTTTTTGACTGATAGACTATATTTACTGTTTGTAGAAAAAATGCATCGGAGGTATTTACTGCATAGTCTAGCCTACAAATCTTGTCCATGCTTTAAATGTCATAAGCTACTGAACCACTTAACAACTGTGGCTGACAAGCGAACTAAACAATATACCAACCTATGAGAAACAGGAGACCTGAAAATGCGTTTACCTGTAGTGAGGTAAAAGGTAAAATTGACCTTTTAAAATTACCTATATCTACCAGGTAAGGTTAAATTCTACGATATTTTGTGGAGAAGGTTAGTATCCACTGTTTCCTAAACTTAACAAAATGCTCTCCTCACTTCCTGACTGTGTCACTGGGTAGGTGTTTCCATTGCTGTCCTTTGCTGCGTTTTACATCGTTGTGCCCAAATGTCTGCAGACAATACCCAGAAGAACAGAATTTTGATGAAGCTTGCTTGCTCTTTTAGTAAACAGGTTACCAACGGTGACACGTGGTAGCAAAACGACATGCAGTAGCGAACTTTAGCTTCAGTATTAACTAGCTAACTTGGCCAAATATTTGGCTACCTTGCTATGTTTCCTTAGAATGTTATATTACTGTCTATTAACTGTTATGGTTTACAAACATTATTATGATTGCGAATCATGTGAGTTGGTCTGGACGTTAATGCAGATGTGTCACAGAGGTATTTCATGTAAAGTAAAACCATATATGCCAGCCAGCTGGCCAAGTTATTAGCTAATAACAGATGAATCTTGAGATCTAACATGAGTTAGACAATTACAAACAACGGGGACGTTTTGGTCAACAGCTGTTTTCACACTAGCCTAACGTTACTTCACTTCCACTTATATCCATTTAAGTTAGGTAACATTCAGCCTGTCTACAACTTGTTAACAGCCCGCCGATTTTAAGTAGCAGAACTGAATGACCGCAAGCCATTTTGACTTTTGACTCTTTCCCTCCAAAGAAAAGCAGAACAGATGCCGACATTCAAAAATAATCCCCGTACGCCTCTAAAGTGTAAGAGTAATTTAATAGGTCTAGTAAATCATCACATTTCGTTTTGTGTTTAAAAAAACAAAAACAAAAACTAGCAGATCGGTTAGAACCTTGCTGAAAATGTGTTCCTTACTTCCATGAGATATAGGCTTATATCATCGGTTAGCTACTTTGATAACAGTGTAGGGTAAATTTAAAACGAATAATGTAAGGATGGAACAACCTATCTGTTGCATACCTTCGTATCTGCGTCTATTAATATGTCATTAGGAGCGGGAGTAGGCAGAGATAGAGTAGCCTAATTCCTACTTGATGGTCCAGTTTATAGCGAAGGTGTTAGGCCTATAATACCACGTATAGACGTATTACCTATCACACAAATACAAACGTTTATTCATTCATTTAAAACTAAAACAAAAGATATTTAATATTTACAACAGGGTAAATCCGTTAATGGGCTGATATTCAAAAAGAATGAAAGAGAGTCGTGATTAAACGTGCTATAGGATTATCCCTGGTTTATGGAAAGATGTCTGTCTCTAGCCAAATTGTCCAATAAACTGTTCAGCAATATTTAGGTAAGGAGAGTTTAAGGATCTTCAGTGTTAAAATCTTGAGCACTCAATTTAAAATTTGTTGGTTCACTGAAAGTGAGTTTAACATACAGCACATTGATAAGAAAGAGCAAATAAGCATTTATACAGTTAGCCCTCATACCTGCAATGATCTGTTTATTTTGAGCTATTAACCTGTGGGTATTCAAATGGTAAAAGAAGGGATTTACAACAAGCACTGCACTCCATTAACACCTGGAAGTTTCTCTGATTACATTTTCTCTGATAGTGTCATTTCTGCATCCTTATTCTTTTGTGGACTGTTAGCCTAAACATATTTGCAGTATTCCAGCTAAATTGGCAATAACACTCAAAAGCATCACAAACGACTGATCTGAATCATCCATCAAACTTTAATTGCACATTAGCATTTGTACAGTACAAACAAAAAGAATACTCTTAACATTTCTTTGTTCTTAGATTTTTTTCCATTGTGTTATTCAATAATAAATTATGTACAATTGTATTTTTGTGAAATGAGGAAAGGTGGGAAAGAGAGGACTGAGTGACTACATGCACTGAGTGACAGCGATGGTTCAGTAGTAGTGGCTGGTTGTTGGGTGGGATATGGGAGCCAGGTTGCTGCTTGAACCGTCAGCATGGGTGATGCGACGAGAGGAATGCTGGGTAGGGAGGGGGCTGAGACAGGGATCACCACATGTAGGAACCATCAGATCTACAAGACAAATAAAAGGTGGACAGCTGAATTATTCAGAGCTTTCTGACATGTAAAAGCAGGTTACCAACACATTTATTTTGTCCACTAGTGTGTAGAATGTAGGTAAATCAATTGCAAAATGAGTCATTGCATTATTGCAGGAGTAATAGAGTGGTGAGGAAGCTGTTCTTATTCCCAAAACTCCACCAGGAGGTATAAGCTGCAGACTAAATGGCAACCAGCAAGGCATTAACTGTTATGAAAGTGAGTCTTTGAGAAATATGAAGAGGTAACTGGGGAACAGAAGCCATATACACTGATGAGCCAAAACATTATGACCACTCACAGGTGAACCGGGTGACTTTGACAAGAGACAATTATTATGGCCAGACGACTGGGTCAGAGCATCTCTGAAATGGCAAGGCTTGTGGGGTGTTCCCGGTCAGCAGTGGTGAGTACCTAATGACAGTGGTCCAAGGAGGTAAAAACCACAAAGCAGCTACAGGGTGTTGGGTGCCCAAGGCTCATCGATGCACAAGGGCAACGAAGGCTACCCTGTGTGGTCCAAACTGACAGAAGGTCTACTGTGGCACAAGTCACAGAAAATTTTAATGATGGCTATGGGAGGAATGTGTCACGACACACAGTGCATCGCACTCTGCTGCGTATGGGGCTGCGGAGCTGCAGACCAGTCAGAGTTCCCATGATGACCCCTGTCCACCGTCAAAAGTGCCTACAATCGGCACACAAGCATTGGAACTGGACCTTGGAGCAGTGGAAGAAGGTCACCTGGTCCAATGAGTCCCGTTTTCTTTTAGATCACATGGATGGCCGTGTCCGTGTCTCCATTTACCTGGGGAACTGATGGCACCAGGATGCACTGTGGGAAGGGAGTGTGATGCTCTAGGCAGTGTTCTGCTGGGAAAGCCTGGAAACCCTGGGTCCGGCCTGGGTCCACAGTCATGTGGACGTCAATTTGACATGTGCTACCTACCTAAACATTGTTGCAGACCAGGTACACTCCTTCATGGCAATGGTATTCCCTGATGGCAGTGGCCTCTTTCAGCAGGATAATGCAACCTGCCACACTGCACACATTGCTCAGGAATGGTTTGAGGAACATGATGAAGTGTTCAAGGTGTTGCCCTGGCCTCCAAATTCTCCAGATTGCCATCCAATTGACCATCTGTGGGATGTGCTGGACCGACAAGTCTGATCCACGGCAGCTCCACCTTGCAACTTACAGGACTTGAAGGATCTGCTGCTAATGTTTTGGTGCCAGATACCACAGGACACCTTCAGCGGTCTTGTAGAGTCCATGCCTCAGCAGGTCGGTGCTGTTTTGGCAGCACACGGAGGACCAACAGCATATTAGGCAGGTGGTCATAATGTTTTGGCTCATCAGTGTATATTTCTGCGTGAACAAATTAACAATACCTTCAATTTCTGACTTAACATCTGTGCCCTTGTTCAGGAGTCCATGCTGTCCTTCCTTGGATGCATTTAGTGGTTGGATTCTTGGGTATGACTGGACTAAGCAATTCAGAATGCAAGTGTAATATGTATGGCCAGGTTATTTTTGCTGTCCCTAATTCAACAGTTGTTCCTCTCTATTGAAACAAAAGGAATGAGCACTCAAATAGTTGTCCTTTCAGACATGAATCTTCTGTAGTGTTACGATGAGCAGACATAAGCAGGTCTTTTTCCTGTATGCATAGCAGGGGGTCATTTTGACCATGAGCAAACTTTCTTAGTGCAGCTTTAGGAAGATCTCACAGGGTCAAAAGGAACTATGTTCATGCAGCTGAAAGCCACACCTAGATCATGTCTTCATGGAATGGATTGTACTTGTAACAGGCACTTCAAAAGAAAGTTACTGCAGTGTAGAAATGTAAGGTCCCTGTTTTAAGACAAGGACAGAAGAGCTTTAGTATTTTACCGGTTCCCACAACCGGAGTTGTACTGGAAGTAGCTGCAAGGGTTATGTGCCTTGTATAAAACTACATCTGCTATATCCAGGATACAAATGCACAATGTTCACTCACTACTCCATTGCCCTGGACACTACTCCACACCGTTTCCCCCACTTTATAGCATTCCTAGTTGTAGCATTGTAACATGTTGCTTCCCATACAATGCAATGTGAGCTTTCCCACCACCTACTCACCGTGACCTCTGGTCATGTTCCCCTCCGAACAGCAGCTCTGCCATCATGCCCTCAGGTGCAGACCTTTTTCCATACCTGGAGGAAAGAACAAGACGTGTCAGCGTATTACCACATTACTGCTGGGCATCCCTGAGCACCAAGCTCAAAGGCCACTTCTGTTTCCAGTTGAATAAATTGGGATCAACCTGCAGTAATAGCAGTATCACCCATTCAAGTTATCCCCTCAGAGGATAACAAAATCGTATCTATTTTCTCTGTTAAAATCTCATTTCTAAATCCCTCCTCTCCCAGGAAGTTGTTGAAGCCACTGGCAGTGATACAACTGTATGTTAGTGGAAAACTACTAGACAGACCCCTTTTCAATGAATCCCAACATTCTGTGCTATCCACTTTTGTGGAATAGCATGAAGGAATTTAACTGCCCAGGGGGAATTTAACTACTGATATGGCATCTTGTACATTAAAAGGGGTGTCTGAGTTAAAAGGCAGTCTGAGTCTTTCACCCAGTTTCCAGAACACTTTTCAATGTCAATAATTGTCTGCCTGTGCGATTGCTTTTTTCTCTCAGTATCCAAACTTCAAAATCTTCAGACCGCCCACCTGACTGCAGATATTGGCTCCACATTAAAAAAATGTTCCATATCAAACAGTTAGATTTTAGTCTCCCCGCCTGCTGAACCCCACAGGCATTCCCTTGCCTGCTGTATGAAGAACAACCTTTTGTGCGAAAATACAAGGGTGCGAATCCCCAGCTCACAGCCCCGATGACTCAGTGACAGGTACAGCCCCCTTAATGACAGGCCCTGCTGTTCTAGGGCATCTAAAAGGGAGACATGGTTCAGTGCCAGGGCATGAAAACCTGTCAGCCCCCACACATTCACGCTCACACAACGCACAACCAGAGGCAGAGGCTCAAGATGCTTGACAGAAGCAATTATAATCCCAGTGCTGCAGACTTGGAACAAGGGCCTGGACTCAGGGACTGTAATGCCATTAAACGGCTGTGTTTCTGTCTCTGCCACAGGCCTAATGGAGCAACTTGGGCTTTCATCTTCTCCAGGTGGAGGGTGGAGGATGTCTCCCATACAGGGCATGCCCTCAGCTTAATGGAAGTTAATGCTGTTTATGGATTTCCCACTGAGCTTTGGATGTCTTGCAGATGCTTGCCAGTGACAAGGGTGGTCAAGTGCCTGGAATAATGACAGATGTCAGGAGTAGAGATGCAGGAGCGATTGCATTGGAGTCCAGGGGATAGATGGCACAACAGACAGGGCTTAAATGGTTTCCCTTCTGGGGCAGGGGGAAGCCTACCTAGTTCCAGGGTCCTCGGTCCTAGAATGTCCCATAACTGTCTGGCCAGTCAATGGTTATGGAGATCAGTGGTGTCAATCAGAGGTAGCCTGGGATACTATGTATGAAATATATTTTCCCATTTCTTCACATTTTTTAAATCTGCCAAGTTTCAATGGGAACGTAACACAAAAAAACATCAAGGATTATGTTAAATGCTAAGTTCTCTCAGAAGCTCAATGTTGGCCTTGTTCTTGCTTTATTGGCATATATACTTTTTCATAGAGTGAAAAGGTGAGAGAGTGAAAAGGGTGCATCCCATTACTTTAGAGATGAGACCTCACGCCTTTTCCTTGATTCCTTAGTGATGCCCATCGATAGAGATAAAGAGGAGATGAGAGGAAAAAAGAAGGAGATACGGAATATCCTTGTTCAGTTGAACTTCAATTCAATTGCATATGATGTAATGTAGGACAGATGTGTTTTGTAGCTATAATGTATGGAATGGGCTCATTTGACTGATTTGCTAGCAAAATCTTCATCCGTAAAATGAAAATTTTGTATAACAAAGCCAATTTGAAGAGTTGAGGGAGATTCAAAATATTACATGGCCTCTTTACAAATTATTCAGACTATTCAAAATCCATAAGATGTCTGCAATTGTTGGTAAAATATAATTTATTTGTATTGTGAGTTGTTCTTTTACTCTGGCTGCTTATATGTGGTATACATATTTTTGTGTTACCTGCTATGTTATCACAACAATAAAAATGTATGGAACATGATACATCAAAAGATATAACTGAAAGGAAACTCTTGTTTCCTTTATATGCCTCCTGCTAAAATGGAAGAGTCCTTAAGGATGTGACCAGTTATCGATTTCCGGGTCACGGGGGAAGCAAAGATGTGGGACTCAAGGAAAGACTGCAATTTAGCACTTTTGATATGCAGCCAGAGAGCCATGATCTCCAGTATATTGCTCCCTTGATTCAATGACTGACCACAGTCCATTTCACTAGCACCTGGCATCTCTGAGACTCCCTTAGAGTCTCTCCTTTTTCAGGTCATCCATTAAAACTGCAACAATACTGAATCAGTGTGAAGCTATACGGGCTGTTAGCTATAGCTGTCGCTGAGATGTCTGGGGATTCCAGTCTGCTAGAGATCAGGAGGTGCCTTTGGCAAGGGACCCAAAATATACAAAATGCAAAATTTCATCCACAGTACTGTGGGCCTCTGCTTCACTTCTCTGGTTTTCAGAGTAAGGGGGAAAGGGGGCTATGTAGTGGGAAATTATATAAAGTAGGGAAACACAGAGAGAGCAGATGAGGAAAAGGACATATGTGTGTGTGTGTGTGTGTGTGTGTGTGGGGGGGGGGGGGGGGGGGGGGTACTTTTCAGGGCTCTACTAATGAAAGGTTTTAGATCACCCTTGATTGACAAAAATGTATATATAGTAACACTGTTGCAGTGTTATCTTGAAGAAACAAGACATCTTAAATTATATGTTTAAAATTCATCTTAGTTCTGCTAAAGTTCACATCCTGGTGGATTTCCCCAAAGATGTGTAAAATCATAACAGGAATGGGTCAGGAAGATTGCAAGGCTTTACAAGATAAGGAAAGGTGATCTGACATCAAGCACAAATACACATCCTTCTGCTAAACCATAGGATACTTTTAAGGTGTCCGAGGCACCAGCTGAATAAATATTTGTCCACTGTGAAGTGTTCAATGTGACTAAACATTCATCCCTAAATGATCCTCTTCAATAGGTGCAGACCTTCTTCCCTAAAATCCTTTTAGTACATTTTGGACTTCATTACATTTTTATAAGCCTTGAACAGCCTTTGGAATACCATAACAATTTTCAGCTTGAATTCCCACAAATGGGTGACTGAAAGTGAAGTCAAAGAACCAATGCCAAACACAGCATTCACACAGATTTAGAGAGGTCTTGAAAGAAGCACATCTGGTACAGATGGCAACATTGAGAAGATGTTAAGAAGTGCTGTATTACTGCTAGCAGCAGCTATAATCATCGCCGCTTTTTCCACTTAGAACACAACTTTGCTGACTCTGAAGGGCACTGACATTTGTATTTCTGAGTGAATGCTAGTGAATATGCTCATGATCAACACATGGTTGAAATTTTTGCACGGTGTGGAAACTGGTCTGAATAATAAGGATAATTAAAGTGGACTGTGCAATGCATTAAGCTTGGTTGATACCATGCTGGTCTACATAATATCTTAAGAGCTGATGTGAGTGTGATTATTTAAATATAAACTAAGATAGCTAGATGATAGGTTTCGCACAGCACGGCTTCAGCTTGCTTCACCTAGGGCCCCTTAGTCTGCCTTTCAAGCTTTTGTTCATTTGTGTTTACGTAATCACACATTGTAAGTGTTTATTATCAGCCACACAGTTTGTTCACAATCTGTGAAAATGTTTTTAAGAGTTTTCAAGATTTTACGAACAGCATTAAATGGCTGGTTGGTGTTTTGTTTGTTGATAAAAAGACCAGTGCGATAAAAGGCTCCTACAGTAAGCTATTTTTAGATAGTGGATTCTAAAATAAGACAGGTGGTCCTGAACAAGAGTGCTGTCGTCAACAACACATGGCCCCACTCAACTTGCTGTCCTATTAATAAGGGAGTCCAATGTTTCCCACCGCCACTAACAGCGTTATTTCTTTCTGAATACATTAAACATCGTGCAAACTGTTGTGAGGATAGAAGGTACCCTCACCTCTGTCTTGTGATGAGGTTTATGTAGTGTCTGAGAGCAGAGTAATATTTAGCCAGTTCTTCGGGCGGTGCGTCCTCCCCGGGGTTCTCGGGTTTGGGTGGATAGGCGTCCACGAAGGTGCCAAAACACACCAGCACACATAGGACAAGGGCCACGAGGACAGTCCAGGGTTTCAGCACAGTAGCCATCTGCAAACGAAGCGTGAATTACAAAACTTGCTTGTACAACTATCGCTTCCTTCAAGTAGTTGTATTGTCGCTGGCGATCGGGAGCCAAATAGAAGAAACCGTGACACTGAAACGTTACGACATATGCATATATTACGTTCTCCACTTCCTATTTTGCGATATTGGCATAACGATACGAAGAGCATGATGAAAATATTAACATTTTCTATGAAACCAGTAAAAATTATGAAATTAACTTTTCTCTTTTATGAAAACTGTTCACATCTATTTTTTAAGTGTGGCCATTGTAGGAAATGTTTTGTCAGACAATTTGTCTTAATCTGTGTTAGCTTTTCATAGTTCTTCCCAGCGCACCTGCGCAATTAAAAAATATGTGGGGCTTTATGGTATGATTTGACTTTAGAAATGTCCTACTGTCTTACACCGAGTTCAGCTCTGACCCATTATTGCTGAACTGCTCTCAAAGTGGGGACCATCTAGCACTTTGCATTTATCGAGAAGCATCCCATTGCTCCATAGCGGCCAGAAAACAATGCAATCGATTATCCAACTGAGATGTCTTCAAGTGAGCATATAAGTTGCTTATCTCTAAAAAATCAAGATTAATTGTATGACTAGTTGCTAGTCAGAATTTACTTTGTCTGGAGTTTTGCATGAGGATGTAGTAATATAGCTGAACCTAACGAGTGGTTGGAGTATTTTTTCTTGTAAAAAAATGTATCCGTGCTTTACGCGCTAATAATGACCTCCAAAGACTTGCAGTGAGAAATTCGTTGCACTATTTTCTGTCTTACAAAGAAATACTTGAATTGATGGATGGCTTCCTATTGGTATAAAGTTTAGTATGATCACCAATAAACCCACATACGTTCATTTAAAATGTTCACATTCGAATAGTTACAGAGCTGTCCAAGGTCCTGAGCCTCGTTAAGTATGATTCAGGCGCCCTGTATAAAATCAGTAGAAAAAGGGAATCGGTCTCCAGCATGCAACACTGCATGCCGGAGATGCAACACTGTCAGAATTGTTTGCTCGTAATTGTGCATTTCGTATAAACATCTTTCATATTCGTCTCTAAATATATATATATATATATATATATATACACACACAACCATAACATTATATTTTGTTACAAGCTTGATATTTCCTGGAAACATCAAAAACTATGTTACAGATAAATATAACGCGTCATTTACTTACTGATTGTTTTTTTTTCCTGCAGGTGGTTGACAAGAGAGAATGCTGGTATCTTGCAGTCCGGACTTTATTGCTTTAGAGTGGCTTAATTTTCCGAGTCAAGCTGTATCTTCTTCCCTTTTCACTCTTTTATTGTCTCCTTACTTTAAAAATTGAGTTTATTCACTCGGTTCTAGAGGTGTATATATACACCCGGTTATCTCGAGGACAAGCGGGAGAGGGGAGGGGAAAGGGGAAGAACTGAGGGAGGAGAGTGTGAAAACCCTCACCTCTCGGTGATTTTTTTTTCCTCTCAGAACAAGTTGGCTGATGTTGTCAGCTGATGAGTAACGTGTTACTAATACGAACTGCATTGCGTCTACAAAGTATAAAAAAGAAAAAAAATCCTACAGGGAACATGCTATGCCGGGGCTCCATCTTTAAACAGGAATGATGGACATGTAAGTCTCATTAAATCGATTAGTAAATATGTCATTTTGTTTGTCTAGTTTTACTCCCTACCTGATTACGCTTAATCACCCCACGGGTATTACTGGCATAGTCAGCATGGACATCGAATGACGTATCTCAACTTGGTGATGTGTACCTTGACGAAACGGTGCGGTGCAATTCTCTCTTGGCGTATTTTTCCAGTGTCCACAGAAGCCACTAGAAAATGCTTCTTAAGACTGTATTAAACTAAGAATACTACACCTTGCATACTCTGTCCCTTCCAATCTGAAAAGATTGTTTTATAAATCACAGACTCATAGCCATTTCTGCATATAGCCTATTAAGGACTTTAAGGACACTTTTGAAGTGGCTTTGAAATGAATTTAGGACAAAGAAATGAGTTATTTTGTCGTTTTTATAACCGCATCCTGTTGAAATATTACATTATTACTTATTACACAGTACTCCGCAGAACTCACGGCTTGCTTGATTAATTTCGGCATGCTATGGTTCAAATATAAAAGATTTCTCAAACGTATATTCCCCCAAACAAAACAGTGCAGAGGGCAGCAAGATACGAATAAATTACGAATAAATTTGCTTTAAACCACAGCTAGCAAAAATAACCAGGTACACCAGGTACGCTTTTCCCATTTCATTGTTTTTCGTTCTGTTTGTGCACTACATCTTCGTTTATTAATTTCAATCTCTGACTGATTTTTTAAAAAGTACCAACTATGTTAAAAATACTGATGCCATTTAAACCAGTGTCTGTTGTTCTCTTAGTGCCTTAGATGAATGTACCTGGTTTGTAATGGAAGATGGGCAGCAGAATCCCAATGTATTACGTCTAGTACGATTTTCCACATCTGCTAAACATCAAAGTTTATTTTTTTTTACATGACATGAGCATGTCATCCATTACCTCAGTATGGCAACATTGAGACATGAGACATGTTCTCTGGAATAAAGCAGTACCAGTTCCTCAAACATTTTAATTAGAATGGGTCACTGACTATATATATAGTCCGTGACTCATCCTATATATATTTAGTCACGTATACATATGATAAAATATATAATTTTGAGGAGAAATTTTTACCGCATTCAAAAAAATAATAATAATAATTAAAAAATCACAATTCTATTATGTGTTACGTGTATTACGAATGAAGGCTGCATCTCTGGAATCGTGCCACAGACTTTTAGAGAACCACTGGTAATTATGTGGTATTACCTGTAACTGTAACGCGTTTCTCTGTCATTTTCGCCTCAAAATTATAAGTTGCAATAACAAATAAGTATGGTTAGAGGGCGTCCTAAACCATATTTGCTACTTTGCCTTCGGCTCAACGTCCTGTAAAACCTCTGGACCTTCAGCGTGGACAGCACCGAAATTGAATATGTGATCTTACCCTGCCTTTTCCACAATGGATGACTATTTCTGATTTTTCCCCTGTACAAATTTCTTTCCATGTGATAAAGTAGACACCTATTTACATTAATATGTACTACGAATATGAAATATGTACATTAATAATCATGCTATTTCATAAAGCGTGGCAGTGTATCTCAACAGATACCTCAACAGAAACAATATATAAAGGTATGTGGTTTTGTGAATGCTTTCCCATAATTATATCAAAATGTGAACCTGAGTGACAATGTGAGGTAACATCGAGAGAGAAAATTAGATGGATACCTAACTGTGACATGAAATTGACAATTGGATGTGAATTTAAATGCTCGTTTGGAACCAAGGATAATAGCTTTGACATGGCGTAATTTAAGTTTATGACTATTTTAAATGTCGTATCTTTAGGATTTATTTCAGAGATTAAATCAGCACACAATCCAATTAAATCTAGGTTTACAGCGTTGTGCATCTCATAACATTCACAGCTTTATAGCTTCTGCCACTCGGTCTTAGGTTCTTTTTTACTGTTGATAACTTCTTTTTTCTGTTCATGTCATTTCCTTTAGGTAATGAATTAATCCGGGGAGAAGTGGTGGGGGGAGGGGGATTCAGAACTCCGTTCCGTTTTTAAATAATTCGTATTTCTTCTTTTGTTGTTAATGACACCCGTATAGTCTCAAATCCATCGCTTTCTCTCTCTTAGCAAACGAGACGCCTTTAACCAGCCCCTGCGAGGAAAGAGAACAATTACCGATTCATATTTGCACTACCGGGTCCACGTTCCCGGACTGGCAGGAAAATTTAACGGTGTGACCTTTCTTTCCTATTTTATTTAAGAGGTGTCCTATCTCCTTAGGAAATTCAGTAAATGACATACGGGGGAACAAAAGACATCTTAAAAGATTGTTTTTTTCTCTCTTTTAAAAATGGTTAACTGTACAGGAATCTTTGACACCAAATTGGAGTTAAAACGTACACTATGTGCTGTAAGTGACTTTTCACTTACTGTCATGTTTTGTGAGCATTACACCCTCTAGAACAGTAGCCAACAGTTGTTCCTCTTACGGCTTCTCACTCTCAGCTTTTCGGCCTGTTTATGACAGAAGGAGAAAAGGACAAAACAAACACAATGTCTGTCAGATACAGTGATCCATGGTCAGTACATTAGCCTCACAGTTCAACGACAGGTTGCAACCAGGTACTGTGGTGGAAAATTTTTGACTAAGTGTATACCCCATATTTAAATCATAAGCATTGCCAATATATGTTAGTTTTTTTATTTTTAACAACTTTATTTTTACTATGCACAGATAATTTAATATGCTAACCTTAAATAAACTTCTTGCTTTATGTGCATGTGAGTAAAAACTAAAAGGAAGGGTCAGAAGAGAACCGAAGACTGCGGAAGGGGTAAGCAGCTGTGAGATACCTGTATGCCAAGTAAGGCTTGTTATCGGGGCTTAGCTGGAAACTGTCCAAGCATTGCTCGGAGGATGGACCTTGAGTGTAAGATAAAAGAATTGGACTCAGTGAAGGGGGGCTGGTAAACAAGGGATTCTTCATGGAATACATCCAAGGCAGAACAGGTTAGGCAGGGACAGTTATTTTTATGCATACACTGATGAGCCAAAACATTATGACCGCTCACAGGTGAACCGAATAACGTTGATCATCTCCAAACAAGTGCACATGTCAAGGTCTGGGTAGATTAGATGGTAAGCAAACAATCAGTTCTCGTAGTCAACGTGTTGGATGCAGGATAAATGGGCAGGAATAAAGACCTGAGCGACTTTGACAAGGGACAAATTGTTATAGCCAGACGACTGGGTCAGAGCATCTCTGAAACGGCAAGGTTTGTGGGGTGCTCCCGGTCAGCAGTGGTGAGTACCTACTGACAGTGGTCTGAGGAGGGACAAACCAAAAACCGGCAACTGGGTGTTGGGCGCCCAACGCTAATTGATGCCCGAGGGCAACAAAGGCTATCCCGTCTGGTCCGAACTGACAGAAGGTCTACTGTGGCAGAAGTCACAGAAGAATTTAATGATGGTTACGGGAGGAATGTGTCACAACACACAGTGCATCGCACCCTGCTGTGTATGGGGCTGCGTAGCTGTAGACCGGTCAGAGTTCCCATGATGACCCCTGTCCACCGTCGAAAGCGCCTACAATGGGCACACAAGCATCGGAACTGGACCTTGGAGCAGTGGAAGAAGGTTGCCTGGTCTGATGAGTCCCGTTTTCTTTTAGATCACATGGATGGCCGTGTACATGTGCTCCATTTACCTGGGGAACTGATGGCACCAGGATGCACTGTGGGAAGATGACAAGCCGGTGGAGGGAGTGTGATGCTCTAGGCAATGTTCTGCTGGGAAACCCTGGGTCCGGCCATTCATGTGGACATCAATTTGACACGTGCCACCTACATAAACATCGTTGCAGACCAGGTGCACCCCTTCATGGCAATGGTATTCCCTGATGGCAGTGGCATCTTTCAGCAGGATAATGCAACCTGCCGCTCTGCACTCAGTCCAATTGAGCATCTGTGGGATGTGCTGGACCGACAAGTCCGATCCACGGCAGCTCCACCTTGCAACTTACAGGACTTGAAGGATCTGCTGCTAATGTTTTGGTGCCAGATACCATAGGACACCTTCAGGGGTTTTGTAGAGTCCATGCCTTGGTGGGTTGGTGCTGTTTTGGTGGCACATGGAGGACCAACAGCATGTTAGGCAGGTGGTCATAATGTTTTGGTTCATCAGTGTATATTAGGTATGCGTGGCCTTGGCAATACTGAAGGGCAGCTGAAGCAGAAGTGATATTTTTAAATTATTTTTTATATATCAGATACTGTATGTGTGGCCTTGGAGACAATAGTGTACAGCCAAGGAGGGATAATTACTTTTTTTTTTATAATTAGGCAGGTGTGATCTTGAAAACAATAGTGTACAGAAAATGTGGTATGAAACCAAAGGAGGGGGTTGTTGGAGTCTAAGCTCCACAACAAGAGGAGCTAAGGGAATAAGCATAAAAGAGAGATGCATTTAGGGTTTTTTTTTAGAATGCTTGGGCAGAGTGAATGTGTGTGCTGCAAATAACACAGAGTAAAACAGCCCGGTTTACTGTGTGTTATTTGCAACATATACAATAAACCAATTACATCAGACTCTTGAGAATTATATTTGTTCTTTATTGGGCACTGTAATTTACAAAAAGGTATATATGAATCACGTAACTTGGTGAATTATTGTACAAGTGTGGAGGGAGCCCCCGGTCTACCTGGCCCAGACTGGGAGTAGTTCTCCACAACAGTACCTTTGCAAAGAAAATGTAACCTGAAAACCATGTTTTAGGTGTTCTAAATAAATTGCTGTCATGCTTCTCAAACATCAAATTATGCTATCAAGCGAGAAGTGTAGGGTTGTGATAAAACGTTTGAAGTAGCCAGCCCAGTTTCATTTACTCATACCAGCTTGGTTAAATGACCTTTTATGGAATCACGCTCGGTTGCTTACATGCGTTAACATACAAATCAATCTCAGATGGGAACTGAGAGGGACTCTGGTAGCAAAAATATTAATCACACTACTTTAATTACTTAAAACACTGGCGTGTGTTTTATGAGTGATCAGGTAGGAGGTATCAGGAAGCAGAACATATTAAACGTGGATTTTATGTTTCAGTGAAACTCTGTTTGGAGATGGCATGTAATCAGAGTGATCAAACAGAAAGCATCGATTGCAGCTCCAGTCCAAGGAGATGCAATTACGGGAAAATCAAGGTTAATCTGAGCAATGTCCATTCAAACCATTCATACATTCATTCAATAAAAGTGCCCAGTTTGGTAAGTGTGATGTCATCCCCACCGATGTCTCTGTTGGTTACTGTTTCCCAAGCCTACCCATCATAAATATCTTTGGTTTGACAAGCCCTAAAGCAGGGTTTCATACAGGATATAATATAATTTATTTTTGCGTCAATAGAACAGGCACTTAAGGCTATGTAGTACATTAAATGCTATCGTATACAACAGTTCACATATTTCTTGTAAAATCAAAGTGATGGTTCCAGCTGTGGCTGAATGCTTCCTAGATGTGGATGACTGCCTGGAATTAATCCATAATGTGACCCTTCAGCTTGCCCAAAATCTGAGAGAGTTCTTGTTGATTGTTTGCTGTGATCAGTGATAAAGGTGTGCTCCTTTGCTATCTCCTCAGTACCAGCAAGGGCAGTGGGCTGAACTAACATGTTCAGTTCTTTGGCTCAACAAAAGGCAGTGAAATTATTGTTGTAGCCTGAATTTAGATGCATTTATAGTTGCCGTAGCCTGATTTCAGCTATAGAATGTAAAATGGGTATTATTTGAATGAGTCTCAGATACTGTAGAATGGATTTCTCAACAGTGTCACATATTACATGAGCCATTTTCTTTGTTTTGCAGAGTTGAGCAATAAATCAATTGATAAACATATTTAATAGCTCATTAGTTCATCCCTAATGTGTAACTTTACGAAACAAATGATTTTTCTTGATCATAGTTTGCAGTTCAGTCCTCAAGCCATTTGTGTGATGAATTCAGAGCAGATGATCAAATGGAAAAAGCAAAGCCCACTCCTTTGCATGCTAAAACAAGTCTAATCTCATGTATGAGACATGCTTCATAATGTACTGATAGCTATAACCTGAAGCAATACCACTGACGTCCTCTGTAGGAACTGAGAGGTATGCAAATAAGTGGCAGAGGACATGTCTTCTGGGAGAGGGTAATATTTCAGGAATTCTCCTGTAGGATAGAAACCTCTGTTGGGATGACATCCCAATAAAAATGGCTAAACACCCCCCATAGCTCCTTCCCCCAGCACGCACAGTGGTCTTTCTATATTTAATGAGTATACCTTCAGGCAGTCATTCCAGTTATCATCACAAAGTGGATTGTAAATTTGTTGGGAAATGTCAACTCTGAGCTAAAACGATCAGTGAAAAATAAAGCCAAATAAAGCCATCACTCATGCAAGTGCCATGTGATCTTCCAGCAATCTCCTTCATAAGATCATAAAACAGTGGCATCATTTTCTTTAATGAAAATATGAAAGGAAGTAGATTTTCAGCAAAGGAAATATTGGCAGAGATGAGATTGGCGTGAGAAATTATGGTAGGTCCAGAGCAAAGCCATTGGATTTCAGAACCATTGCTCATTTTGACATGGGATAAGCTACACTTTTCAGGGGACTGTATGTTAGTTGAACTTTAAAATGACATCCTTATCGCTTGTATGTAAAAAAAAAAAAAAAAAAAAAACATTCATTTTCAAATTTATTTTTGATTTGTTATAATTGTCTTTACCAGTAGTGATCGCTAGGAGATCCCCCAACGTTCTGTTTCCATTCCAACTCAAGTCTAATTGTAGATTTTCTGTTTTCTGTTATATCCTCCTATCTCTCAGTTCTGAACTCTTAAAATATAATCTTCCATGTCAGTGTTAAATTTGAGAGTGGAGCACTACAGCATCATACATAGAGCATCATGAACATACCATTCTGACCGTCCAAGTCTTGGAGATGGAAACAGTTAATTGAAATTGAAGTATAAATATATGAGTAGGGAAGCCACACTGGATGGCAATAGCCTTCTAAATTCATAAAGGATGCTTTGACTAACAAATAGGTCAAGAACATCAATTGCACCATGTATATATATATATATATATATATATATATATATATATATATATATATATATATATGGCTGTACCATCATCCCAAACATTACACATTGATTGCCATCACTGCTTTGCTGAAACCACGACTATTGTCCCATATGTCAAAGTGGCAGCAATATGAAACAGGCTGCTACTATAATTGAGCTATCAGCGATCATCTGAGTTTAAGCTTATTACTGTCAGTGATACTGTCTCAGTGCAAGCCCCAGTCACTACTTTCATATCTCATACACAATCAATAAGTGAATTAAGTGATTATTAAATCCAGGAGTTTTAAATCCCTGCCAACCCAAACCCACTCATGGCTTGCAGGCTGTGTATTTCCCTTGACCTTATTACAAGGCAAGTAAATAACTCACTAAGGCCAAATGTGCACAGAGATAGACTTCCTAAGCAGTGGCAACAAGGATTTCTCTCAGGAAGAGTGGGATGTTGCATTTAACCCTCTGTGCTTTTCCATAAGTGGTATAACTGTAGGTCCCTTGCTGTACTTATGCAAACACAGCATTGTATGTGTTGGAATGATATTAAACACTCTGAGTAAGAGCTGTAAAAGAAAGCTTTCAGTTCACCTTCCCCCTTCTGTCTCCCTCTGTACCCTCCCTCTCTGTCACTCTCTCCCCATGGTCTGGTGCTGTGGTGAGGATGGGGGGTGTTGTGTGCGTCACCATGCCCACTGTGCAGATGCCTGCTTGCCTGTCAATTGATCACAGCAGCTGGGTCTCTGGGTAGCACAGCCCATGAAGGACCACTTTCTGAGGCCAAAGTGACCATGATTTGCCTGCATCCAGAAAAACACCTGTGATGGACCCTGGGGACCCGCACAGAATTATAAGCTGCTTTCCAGATCTCATACACGCAGACTTTGAACTGCACCTGGGGAAGCAGAGAAGTTGTGGTCTGCCATCTTAAATGCAGTTCCAAATCAAACAACACATAACTAGCTATGTCACAAAGATCACCAGCAAGTTAAAGGAGCAGACATTCACAAATGATGAAATGAAAAGCACAGGTAATAATGCGTAGCTGTCACTTTAATGTATTGTATGTGTAAAGTGAGTTAAAACATATAACACACTTGACAAATGAGTTCATGAGGTCTCAGTTCCAGCAATAAAGCATATTACAACAAAACAGTAGACAGACCGTACCTTGCCTTTTCCTGGTTAGTTCAATATTCACAGTGCTTAACATGGTTCTGTAGAGCAGTATGAATTTAATGCACCAGCCCCATCCACATATGCTTAGTATTCTCCGGTGCACTCAAGTATGCACTACAGAACACAAGAGGTCAGGGGCAGATGGGACTAGAACCAAGGTGAGGTATCCTGTATATACAGTAGATAGTTGCTAGAGCTAATCAGGTGTTGAAGCATGAGAGCAGCATTGTTCTGCCAGTAACCACAGCCTGCGACGTCCAGGGCTGTCCGTCAACACTGCCACTCTTCAGAGTCACTGTGTTTGACTGGAGACAGTCACCACAGTCTGCGTGAGCCAGCAAGGAGGTGGAATGTCACGAAGCATGCATCGCACAAAGATGAGTTCATTTTCTTTGCTTTCTTTCCTCCTAAAAAAAAAGTCCCCCGTTATCTCCCCACAGCGCTGGCACCTGTCATTGTGCAAGGCGAAGGTGACAAAACTGTGACGTTCATAGCCATGCCCCCCACCCCACCAGCATGACTAAATCGCACTACATTTCATTCCCAACAACCCTCCCCTCCCCACACCTCCATCTGACTGTCATCGTCTCACAGAGAAATTGCTACCACCCTCCACCCCCACAAGTTACAGCACACCACATCCCTTTATGAGACCCTATGAGCCACACTCAAGGCCGTACAATAAACACAATAAAAGTTGATGAGAAGAAATAGCAACAACTATGTGACAAATGCATTGCCTCAGTCACAAAACTCATAAAACTAGGACCCTCCCTTACACATCTCACTTTCTGAGGTGTGAAACCTGGTGGTTGGTTGACATCCAACCATGCTGGTCTCAGAGCATTGCTTCTGAGTCCAGCCAAGGAGAATTGCAAGCAACTACACAGGAAGAAGAAGCAGGCTGCCTTTGCAAAGAGAGAAAGAGAGCAGGGATGCAGTCATGTTCTGCTCCAGTCCACACAGAAAAGCCAGTACAGACATCACAGAGAGGCCTCACGTAACTTCCTGCAGTACCCAGCTGAGGAGGAAGCCGGACAAAGACTAAGTATGACCCTTAATCGGGGTAGGTACTTAACACCTCCCTCTAATAACAAACTGTTTATGCTGCTATATTATCACCCCACTGAAATTATATTTTGTAAATATAATCTTTGATAATGAATGTTATGTATGTATGAGATGTGTTGTCTGATAATCGATAAATTGGCTCTACAAATCAATAGTCCTCTCCTTTAAAAATACATTAAATATTAAATAATATATTAAATAATAAATATTTCTGTATTTCAATGAATTCTTTAAATGCGCCGGTGGAATTCCTAAGATGGTGCCCTCAAAAAATTACGATTGACGACTACTATTCAGGAGAGGAATACTGTACGTAATTACATTGAAAACAGTGTTATGCATGTGCATATGCATGATACTGATATTCACTACATTAATTAATGGCCTGTGTGAGGATAGCTCTATCCAAAACATTAATTGAGAATAGCTGTATCCACTTCATAAATCAGTGCAATGTATAAGGATAGCTGTATCAACATTAATTGGTGCCCCATTCAATGACAACTTCATCCACTATACGAGGAAGCAGCAGCTGCCATAGAAGATCAAACTGTTTGGATCAAGCTTCACACCATAATCCCCGCTCAGATAGAGGCCCCAGTTAATATGCCTATGAAGGGCAATTACTGCACAATGCAGCAGCGGAGAGGAAAAGTGTAAAAGCTTCTTTGTTTAGCAAGTGTTTCTTTGCACCAAAAGATCACCGGAGATACAGGGACAAATCATTGCTGTAACATCCCTGACAGTTTTCAATGCACTCCATATCACCCCTCAGCTCCTGAAAGCCAGGAATCCTCTCTATTATGCAAAGGAGATTCCTTACACAATAGCAACTATGTAATGTCAATTACATGCTATGTTTTTGACACCTTTTTATGAAGATACATGAAAGTATAGAAAACTGAGAATGGCATAAACCTCTCATTACAATACAAGTTGTGCATTTGTATTTATTACTTATTTTTATTTATTTATATGGCACCAATCAAATTGGCTCCAACATGACTGTATGGAATCGTGTCCTAACACAACTGTATCAAATTGTGGATTTGTATTTGTCCTGAAAGGACTGTATCAAATGTGAATAACTTGTACAGTATGAGCAGCATTTAATGACAGTCTGTTCACAAGCCGATGGCGTGACCCTGTGCAGGTATATACAGGCATTACGCTACTATGCGTACATAGGCTGGCATGGTTGAAGCATTTGATCATGAATAACAATGTTTCCCTTGTGAGATTCAAATTAGAGTGCAGGTCTGTTTGTTTGTTTTGCAGTCATTGTCTGTCTTGCACTATGTTTATGTATGTGAGCATCAATGGTCTGTCTGAAAATCTCACCTGTGTTGCTTGTCAGGTTAGTGAGGGGCCTCTGCATTTAGGAGCCCAAAGCCAGGTGAATGCAAAATTGCTTTACAAACCATCTGTATCTGCCAACGGTTCACCCACCCATCCAAGACAGGGTAGAGCTCTTTCACATGTCCATATCTGAGAAACCCCTGCCTGTTCTGAAGATGGCTGTCCCTGCTAAGATGAGGCTAAGGCTAGTGGGGATGTTGCGGCATTCCGAAGTGGGAGACACGTGGACACACACCACAATCGGATTTGAAGTATTACCCATTGTGACAAGGTATTGAGTAAATACACCAGCAGCAGCAGCAGCAGCATAACAGTTTGTTTCAGTAGTCTGACGTTCCTGTGTTCATCCAGAAAAGTTGTTTCAGTATATATGAATTTCCATACAATCAAACCATGCAGGCTGTGATTGATGTGGTTATATTGGTACTTTTATTTGGCTTGGAATTCAATGAAGGGGTCACATCTGGCCGCAAGCTGAGATTGTCATATTTGGACATCATAAACAGCAAAAGGAGAGAGATGGTGTGGTGGAGGGATGCTGTTAACAGCTGTTGTGGAAAGGAAGTAGTAAGTGCGAGTCACAGTCATGGATGGTGCTGGTTTGTCTATGTTTGGTTAATTGCACAGGGATTGTCTGAAAATTCTCATCTCAAATCTTTTGTTGGAATTTCAGTATAACTAGTAATGCTTAAATGTGTATTTTTTGATGAGCCACTTAAAATGTATAAAACTCATGCAATTGTTGGTGGTCCTTTTATAGAGATCACTCCTCACTGCTCATACTTTTGCCTGCTGAAAATTCAGAAATGTAGCACTGACAGGGAGGAGACAGTGCTCTTATACGATGTGTATTAGCTGCTGGTTTTAAAACGTGCATGCATGAAACAGTTTGCTCCCCCCATATGCTTAGGGGGAGACAGAAAGCTTAAGAAACTGAAATCTCCAACAACAAGGTGAGTCTTTGTTTGAGCAAATGGGCCTTTAGCCACAGGCTAACAGGTGGGTAAACACTCCCTGGCTAGGTAGTGCCAAACCGTGTGGGGTGGCTTAGCAGCAGACACAACCCTGTTGTCCACCTCAGTGAAGAAGAAAAAGTTAGGTCAACATCAGCAGCAGGCATGAAAGACAGCCAGCGGGAGAGAAGCCGTCTCAAACAACAGAGATTGGGCAGACAGGATGGAGCCAACTCACGTGCAACAGCCACACACTCCCCAACCATCCCCCCCCACATGCTTCAAGTGACATCCAGTGTTCCACTGTCCCCAATTTAGGTCCCTTTGCAGTATTTAAAAGCACTATCAATATGTTCATTACCCCATTTCTGAGGAGAAATAATGTTAACAGTGACTGCTCTGTGTCGTGTTCATGGCTTTCTCCCTATTGTGTTTGCCCTGTTCGGAAAAGGTCAGAGCACATGACTGCAGCGCACCTTTATTCCACTGCTGATAAAGAGCTGCTAAATCCCAATTATCACCCGTCTTTCTTAAAGGTCTAAACTGGAAAACAGTCTTCTGTTTCGTCAATTTTCTGTTATCAGCTCATTTTTATCTTTCATTACCTGGAGCGACATGGCTTTATCGCTGATCAGATTTTATGAATGTCATTATTTAAACCAATTTTCCATCAAACATTTCTCTTGTGTGTCTACGCAAGGGGCCCTTGCAATATTTCTGTATTTCCATCAGCTTTGCCTGCAAAGCCTCAGACACAAGCAAAAAACTTTCTGTCACAATAACAGACTTCAGGTAACAATTCCAAACTCCCCTGAGTGTCACAGGCCTTTCTGTCATATATTCCAGTGACAAGGCCTCCATTTCATGATTTGAGGTTATGGTACACTCCTCAGAGGCAAATCACTTCACAGGATGAGATGAATGCTGTCAAGAGCCTGTTTCTTGTGTGCTCTCTGAAGAGGTCACCAGAGGAGTCACGTATTCAGGGGTGAACTATGTCATCCGACCTTTCGCTTCCACCCTCAAATGCTCTCAAGGGGCACGCTTCACCAACAGTTCATTTTTCATGAAAAGAAAAATCATGCGAGAGCTGCCTCCTGGCCTAAACAACCCCCATCCCCCATTCCTTAATAAGAAGCCATCTCCATGTTGCACACCATATTCATACCCGGTGACTGCGAGAGAAGCAGGAGAACGAAATTGTGCCCCCATCATCCAGACATATGTCAGACCAGGGTTGCGGATGTCGACAGGGGGACCGTAATTATATACATGCATGAACCGATGAATGTCAGCAGCAAGCACCTTGCATTGGTCACCCATCCATATTTCATCTGCTGACTTTGGGGCAGAATCCACTCCAGTTCTTTCTAGCATTAATTGCAAGACAAACAATTTTGCACCAGGAGGTCACATTTAATCCAGTTGTCGGCTTTCAATTATTTGCAGGCTGGGCTGGAGTCATGCCTATTGCACTTGAGTTGAGTTGAGTTGATCACACTTGTTAGGGATGTGATTGTTCTGAGCTCTATCTTTACTGCCTTTTTCCATTTGAAGTTGTGGAGCTGATTTCTGGCTTTTGTTGTAATGTCTAACAACACCCATCCCTTTCATTTATAGTCAATGGAGTACTGGAATTCTGACTCAGTTGTTCTTCTAAAAACATAAATGTTAAAATAATGTTTTTTCTGGGCTAAACCGTGGCCATAACAATGTTGGTATGTATACCACAACTCCAAAAAGATCTCAAAAAGATTAAGACAAGAAAGTCTTTGCTTTTAGAAAAAGGAGATACAGATGAGGATACTATGAGTATGAGCTTGACAAATTACAAAGCATGAACACACAGTCTGCTCAACATTTCCTGCTGAAAGGTACTCTTCAATATGTGCATGACTGGAGGTCCATCTCCTTTATTGCAATTTTGCTCAAGCACGAACTCTGGGAAACTATGTGTCACACAGTGACAGTGTGCAGATGTCACAAGATGTCTCTTACATGCGTGGGTGGGGGCACTGAAGCACTGTTGATGGGTTATAGGTGTTTTTGTTTCAACTGATTGATGGGTAAAGCATTTTCATAGTGTCATTTTTTACAGGAAGGTGAATGCCCTGACAGAGCCCTCAAGGGACAAAATCTTAGTGAAATAGAAATGTAAATGAAATTTTGACTGTTTTGCAAATCTCAGTGTGTAAGAGTGTTTTTTTTTCAAGTTTATGTCACACAGGTCCTGTCATTTATAGCCCTGACTTTTATCTTTAAGACATTTCTGTTGCTTCTGATGATGTAGGAAATTAGGGCCTATCAGGAGGAAATGCCTGGCCAATTTTATATTTACTTTCTGAGTATGGGACACGTGAGTGAAGTGCTTTCCAGACAGCCTTGCCTGTTTGGACTGTGACGCTCACCTAGGGGGGAAGCCTGATAGGGGGAAATCACTATCTATGTAAGAACACAGTGTAAGTAATCAAACACAATGTAAGTTCCTACAAGCAGGGTATCTTCCACTACCCTGAAGCATTCTTCCCTTGCGTACATTGTGCTAATACATGAAATTACATCTTAGTGCATGGCTTTTGCAGCCACAATGTACCAGATTTAGAATCCTTCCTCTGTTTAGCTTATGTAATACCAATACTGGCATAGGGGTAAATAAATATTAGAGGTCCTCTCCAGGGTGAAGATGGTTGAAAATGAAACAGAACCTCCCAGCAATCGTTATTTAAAAAAGCACATGGAACTTTCTGCCATGTGATTCATCCTAACTGTCACTGTTTTAGGGGCCTCTGGCAAAAGCAATCTCCTTCATTTCAATAATTCACAGAAGGAATGGATGAACACATTCTGAATTACAAGAAAAGATCAATATGTGGCTTTGAGGTTTGCAGGCATTCTTATTTAATGCTTCCACACTATGACCATCTATAATGGGGAACCCCCACCCTCAGGAGAAATGAGGCATTTTACCAGGAGAATATAGATGCCCGTTTCATTACTATCAAGGCAATAATGTTAACCACAAACCTAAATGATGCACAGAAAATGAGTATAAAAACATCTGAAATTCAAGATGTCTCATCATACTTACATATCAAATCAATATGCATATGTCAGTAGATTATGTGTGTGTGCAAATATATTGCCTCTCTTTCAAAGAAAAAAAACATTGTCACAGACCACTGTCTTTCTGATTTGAAAGTACTCCTAACCTAATGTATCTGTGTATAGAGGCAAGAGAGGTATGCCTTGACCTAGCATGTATGTTTGACCTAGCATGTATGTGAAGGTAGTGATACACAAAAAATAAAGGCAGGAGGCAGACCCCCTAACCCCCATCATTGGAACTCACCCATTCTTGCCAACTCCTCTGATTGTACTGGGCCAGCCCTGTCTGGACCTCACCATGGCTGGGGTCACAATGCCCTCCTTGTTCAGTTTTAACTTGCGGTTTGTTGGTTTTTTACTTTATGTCCGGTGCCAAAATCTTCCTGTGAGCTTGATGTGAGGAAATGTGGTGTAGCAGATGAGTGACAGGAACACAGTGCTAGTGTCCAGAATAACAAATGGCAACACTAAAAAACTAAGTGATGGGTCCTTGAAACCCCTCCTAGTTATGAGGTCCCTGAAAGTTGTATTGGGCTGTACTAATAAAAAGCAATGATCAGTCCTACTTTTCAGCAAAAGAAAACATTCAATTAATCAATCAAATTGTATTTGTTATAGAGTATTTTTACAATTGAGATTGTCACAAAGCACATTCATACCCTCATCTATTTCAGAACTGCCACCACTGATATTCAGTCCTCACCTTGAGTCTCTGGGGTGCATCATATTTATAGTTCTACTCAGGAGGGCTCTGTCCTTACTGCACATGTGCAGCTGTGCCAAAGAAAGAAAACCAACCCAAAGCATGCAGGGGTGTTCAAGTGTGTGTGAGAGATGCAGTTCTGATTGTAACAACATAGTTTTACATCATATATAACATTTTTTTTCTCCAGGCTTAATACAGCAACAGCAAACTCATTCAGACATGATGGAGCACTGCTGGCAAGGAACTGAGATGCCACAAAGAGGACAAGATGACGACACTGGAGGGTTGCTCGTGCACCGCCAAGCCTGTGTGGGGCATCACTCACAAAGGTGGAGCCCAGGTGGAGGGGAACAAGGTGAAGGTGCCAGTACGAGACTGCAGCTCTGACGGCACAGGGACTGTGGCAGCCTGACAAAGCAATCCACATTCATACCTCCTTAACAACACCTTGACAACAGAGGTCCCACCTTTTCAGAAACACAAAGAGTGACATATATACAACAGAGCCCTCCCAGCCAGCAACACTTCATTATACGCTGAAAAGAAACACAAGGAAATCAATGGGTCATTTTGCTGCTCAAGAGACTCAGGAGGAGTTGCCAGCAGAGTGACATTGATCACTAAGGTGACATTGATCACTAGGGGTTACCAAAGCACAATTTAAAAGTTGCTGATAGCAACAGTGTCCAGAATCAAGGAATCAATAGAGGTGGTGACAGCTTTACCATTTCTTCCAAATATGACTAATGTGAATCAATCTGTACAACAGACATCATAAAATGGATGAAAATACAGTATAAATCTGCTATGAAGCTAGTAGAAAATAAAGAAATAAAGAATAAAGAAAATTTTACCATGTTCCTTGTCACACTGGTAAAACAGTGCTTTGACTGGTTGTGTGGTGACTTTTGTGTGTGTGGGTGGGTGGGTGGGGGCGTTTAGAAACTCATTGGTGTCATCTATAGTGAAAAGATGGCTATTATGACTCACTTTACATTAGAAGGGAGCCAAAAGTAATGCTCTGATCACTTTGTTATTGTTTCAATAATGTGAAACTATTAATAAACTGTATGCCTGTAAGGTCATTCTATGATTAAAATTGCAATGTTGTTATTTATAATTCCATGACAACCACGAACGCTCAGAAAAAATCTTATTTTTCTCTTGCTTGGACTTGGTTCCATCCCCTGCTGCAAGCTCTATAGGGATTCTCTCATAATTTATTCCCTCATCTGTGCAAGGCGTCAGGGCACCCAGCTGATTCACACTCTTATAATGTGAACATAATTTCACCACTGGCTCAACAGCTGCATTATTTGAACAGAAAGTTCAGGACTGTTCAGAATCGTTTGGTATCCATTTCTTTTGTTCCACAAGCCTGATATGGATGGGCCCACTGCCGTACATTCTGAAATGGGACAGAGGAAAATGATTTGGGGATTTCAGGGGAGGGAGGGATTGAGTGAAAGCTAACAGATGCCTAGGGGGTGTCACTCACAGACAGGCATCAATTCTTATCAGGTCACTCTTTTTGGTGATTGGAACCCGGTATCAGCTGGGGAGCTGCTTCGGGCTGCCTCTACCCAAATCAATAAAGCTCATTTTGGACTTCAATCCTTCTCCTGTAATGTGGCACCTATGCTGGACATGTAAAGAGCAGAGGAAGAATGGGTTGCCTCAGGGATGCAAGAGAACCCCACCCTCACCTGTCCTCCCAATGACCAAGCTGCAAAGCTGCGGTCTGGATCGCCTTGCACCACACCCAACCTGTTGGAATACCCATGTCAGATCTACAGAAATTCTTTGTGAAGAGAGCAAACACTCATGGATCAAGTACCTGAAACAACAAGCTTGCCTTAGCTTGTCTCATTCACTTGTATTATGTGTCACCAATATCTTTATTTGATTACTGCCATCATTCACAACAAAGATTTACAATTATGACCATTACCTTCCATGTAAATCAGTTGGGGAAAATAAACAGGTATTCACGTGACTGCATAGTAGATAACGTGGTGCACTGAACACCCTATAAAACTACGCAAAAAGCTAAACTATAGATACAGAGAAGCATTAATATGAGACAATATTATCAATTTCAGACTCTAGACATTGGCTCATATTAAACACCCTTAAATCACAGCTGATTAAAACACTGATTAAAATGTGAATTGCAAATAATGAATCATGGCCTGCTTTCTTGGTCTGTAATTATATTCAAGTGGCCCAAGCTAAATTGGAGGAAATTGGAAATTGTATTATCTACCACAGAAACCTAAGCTTAACTGAGATTAACAAACACCTGTTGTGGGTATGTGTATGTGTGAGTATGTGAGTTTTTTTAGGTCATCACTTCAATCTTGAAAAATGCTACAAAATAAAACTTGTGGTCATAATACAGCTTTCTGAGCCATTTTACAACAGTTTCTTTCTAATTACTTTTTCTGATTAGATGCACCTCTGCTCATTGCAAGTGAACATGGGTGAAAAAATCACAGTAACCACTGGAGCTGAGGCCCAACCAGTAGCTGCCTACATGACAAATGTCTCCCTTAGGAAGTACGTGGCTGGTTCAAAAAGTCGTCAACCGGAATGCAAAAACCAGCTTTTTGCACTGACACAGAGGCTTTCAGCCATAGCAGGTTCAGCTCCTAACTGCATCTTGCACCAATTGACAGCCGAATGCTAGAGCCTGTTTGCAACATGTGCTCACCTTCAAGGTACACACTTCCCACTGGGAAAGCAGGACAGTGTTCTTTTCATCATCCCATCCAGAGGCCATTAGTACCTTGCCAACTCCCCAGAGCAAACTATGTGTGACATACAGCCTGGTGTGCAGCTACAAAGCTTACCAAATGCAGGGATGGGTAACCCCCATGCTAAGGCTGTCAGCTTCCCATTTGTGGTGGCGCTCTGCACAGATTTCGATCTCATCTACCTTCCTGTGAGAAGGCATCATGTACTGTGCAGATCTCTTTCCACCTGTTTTGAGCCCAGAGACCTCTCAGCTCTGCTGCACTGCTGAGCCTCCAGGGCATCCACATACACAGGTGTGCTCATATAGTCCACATGGAGATAAAACTGTTTCCCATGGTCATGGCTACATGACTCCAAGAGTTTGATGCAGAGTGAAATAAGCATGCGACCACATTACACACTAAAATTGCTTCAGCAATAAGAGAACAGGACTAGCGACCTGGAATTTAAACTGCGGGTTCAATGGTGGGACACCCTCCTGCAAGGTACTGAACATACGGCTATATTTGTGGGAGATGTGTGAAGCATCAACTTTAACTTTCTCTTCACAAGGTTTTTCTGCTTAAGCAAGTACATCCGAAATCTAAACATACAGCAGGTCCTTGTGACTCACGACCACTTGCTATCCATTCTAACATCTCGATTTATTTTCCTATCAATCTTGTGCATTCTCGCCTCGGAATTTTTTCAAACCAGATCAGACAAATGATTTTAATTTCAACATTGAGTCACACTGACCTCAAAGCAGCAGCATTATTCTGTAATAAAGCGGAACGTCTCACTCTGTAATTGAAGCCATTTGTCTCAGCCCTGAGATCAGGGGATGTCCTTGAGCACTGGCTCAGGCGATCACTAAAACAAACTTCCTCCATGACAAAACCATCCTTCACCCGATGGTTCTCAGCACTGTATATGCTGTTATTTGTCTTACGGATGCAGGGATGCAGGACTTGGTTTGAGAATCTCTGAATACCTGAAGGCTTTACATAAGCGCATCTTATATTCCACCTCAGTCAACAGGCTTCAGTCAGGTAGCCTAAGCAGACCCTTTTAACATGGTACATATGTAAAGATCAGCCCCTCCGAAAGCCCACTTTCCTAATGCTTGAGGAGAGCGAAAGAGCATATTTCCTGTCACACTCATGACGGAACAAGCTGAAACTTGACATGCCCCCACCTAACTCAAGGATGAAAGTTCGATACTGAATATGGGTATTATTCCACAGGAGAGGTGCTGCCATCTTAGCAAATGTGCCCAGAAAACCTAAGCCTGACTGAACACTCTCCTGCAGGCAAATCCAATCAGCTCTGCAAACCTCCATCCTGGCCACTCCATGTCATTATCCTTCTTTACTGTCACCATGGTGCGCTAATTGGGTTCACCTCTAACTACTGCTGTACCCTGCTCCCCTACTGACATGCATTTTTCTCCAATGAGGGAAACACTCAAAAAATGCTTAATGGAAGATAATGAACCATATCCACCTTGATCGCTGCTCAAACTGCCCTGAGCAATTGTAATTTTGCCTTCATGCAAGGGTTGTGAGAGGCAGAAGCTAGGAAAGGTCAGCAGTCGAAAACAACAGCATTATTACTTGTGGACCGCCCAGTACGCATGACGTGAGAAATGCAGTCAGTGGGATGAGGACATAGTTACATGCGTCTTCACTTGACTCTGACCAGAACACACAAGGAAATCTCTATTCTGGGATTACCTTACTTACTTTAACAGCACATGGAGATTCTCTGAAATTATCAATGCACATGAGTCTATTTGGAGATGACTAGAAAATAATGTCAAGTTCTGTTGGGAAAAATCAGTGAGCAGTTTCAAAATAAACCATTTTAGTTCACATAATTTAATTATCAAGTGTTGCCGCCTTCTTACAATGGTATTGAGAGTGCAGGATCCGATTGACTGTCCTGTAAAATGTTTTGGACCTCCAAAGTCAAAAAGCTAAAGGGCTAAACTTAAACAGGGTTAAGAGTACCCCATGGCTACAATCTAAAAACATTTTAACATAGTCATCCCAATGACAAAAACAAAGAAAAATCCAAATGCACTTATACTGCTTTACTTAGCTGCTGTTCCAGGCTGAAGCCAAAGCCCCCCACCCAATCTCATGACGGAAACAGCTCTTGTGTTACCAAGAAGGCATTTCATTGCATTTAGGCAAGAAGGCAATGAGAAGCAATTTTGCGCCGACCAAGCAGATAATTCAAGGGAGATTACACGGAGATTCTGTGTGAACACACACAGCAGCAGGCCTCTAGAAATGCAGGGCAGCGCAGCAGACAGTGCACATATCACACTCCGCTCGGCTCCTGTCACCTGTAGCGAGTCCCATAGATTACGAATCCTCACAGTACCATACCTATCTTGCGGGGGCGACGGTTGCCCAGATTCCGCTTTTGCAGTGCATTCTGCATAACGTGTGCTTCGACTGATCTCTTCCCCTTTCTCCCATTTCTGTTCAGATTCGTGGGTCAGTGTTTCGATTCAGACAGAGGAGTGGGAAGACATGCCTCGATTTTGTCATTTATCATAGTTCTCTTCATTTCTGAACTGTTGATTATGCCATGGATCACACAGAAATGCCCATTCAGAAAGGAAAGTGCCATGAATAGAACTTCAAATCAATTGAGACTTTTTTAAAAAAAAAAATTAAATTCCCTTTGTGGTGTACCATTTACATGCAGTCTTTACTTTAATGATGTTGATTCATGCTACTAATGAATTTCTTTTGTTTACTGTAACTTCCTTTCACTCCCCAGGGAACGGGGATAATGCTTTAAAGATTATGCTTCCAGAAGCTTCCATTTCCTGGTGTGAAAAAATGTGGCTTTTGTGTTTAAATAATAAATTCATTATTTGTGAACATGATTTGCATGCACAATTTAATTATGCATATATTTAATGATTTGCCCCTTTTAACACATTTTTGTAATATCCAACAGCTTATCCATTTCCAACAGGTAACGGACACATTAAGCTTGTTTTGCCACAACCTCTGGACTCACACAGGAGTGCTGCATTGAAACACAGTCCTCTGATACACTGTTACGCGGCCGATTGGCAGACTTCACACTACAAGTTGCACAGCGTAAGCGTGAAGGAAGCACTGATTGGAGGATAGGTACGGCTCCACTGGCATCACCTGAGTGGCTCAAAATCACCAATCAAATCACCTGACAAATCACCAGCGCCTGAAGCCCTGCCAACAAGACCACTGCTGCCCTGGTGAAATGAAGCCAATTAGCTCCACCACTTTGGGCTGTTGGCCATTGTTGGCTGATGACAATGCCGGGAACAAACCCCAGCCATAGGGGTCAGGCCGTATTCAAGAGGAACACCTTACCAACTGAACCACTCAGGATCCCATGCATATCATTTTTAAACAAACAAAAAAAAACATCCAACACATTCACATACACTTTTCTCACACCAGGATTACTACTAGAATTATTTTGTAAAACTAGAATTATTTTGTAAAACTAGAATTATTTTGTAAAACACGTAAGCTATGTAAACCGCTTTGGACAAGCATCTGATAAGCACAACATAAATGCCTCATATTAATAGGAACCACAACATACTTATAACAGCAAATGTACATATGCTCCCATACTGCTCGGTACAAAGCAATTTACTGCACGCAAACAACTAACCACCCATACACTGTGTCTGATGTGCATCTTTGTAGTAAGCATTCCTAAGTTAAATGCAAAAGAAAACAGATGGTATGTTTAGTTACTCTAGATAAGACCATCTCCCACACGTGATGATTAAGATAAGTACCACACATTTTTGAATGAAAAAGATGTGCATTAGTTACAAAAAAATTTTCACGTTGGGACCCTGGATTGGTCCGTGAATCTAAAACAGTTCTACCCCAACAAGATAGTAATCCCAAAATGACATTCAAACCATCTGGGTGATCCCAAGACAAGGAGAAACACTCTCAATGACAGCAGAGAGGGAGTGGAAGACACCACTTACTATCATGAAATGTGGTAGTCAGTTATTCAAAATCCAGCGAAAATCAACCCTTAGTGTGAAAGGCACATTACATATCTTTGTTTCAGCTTCCTAGATGAGGAAGGCACTGTGAGAACCAAACATTACAATGAAGTGTACGTGTATCAAGCAACTTCCCTGAAAACACACACTGACCCTTATATTAAATAGGATTACTGCATTTTATGGTCAATTCCTCTTGCAGATTTTTGCCAGGTTATTTAATACGCAATTCACATTGATATTTTATTTTAAAGATAGAATTGGCCACGCTCGCACTAGGATGATAACTATTTGTGGGGTCCCAGTCTCCAGAAGACATTTCATACCCTCCTTATAATTAAATTCAAACAGACTTTGACTGGATTTTTAAAAACGAAATGGGATCAATGAAAAACACTGAAATAAATCCCATGGAGCCCTGTTAAGGATTCTGAACCACTGTCAAGACATCATATAAAGGACATCAATACATTTTATGTGACATTTTCTTTGTAAAAGAATGATCTGGGAATATAAAATCTATAAAAAAAATTCTATGGTCTTCATGCAATATTGATGTGAAAGCTGAAAATCCTGTCATTTGAGCAGAGCTGTTGTCTGATTAAGACCTGTATGGTCCATAGGCAGATTACTTAGGAAGTGTTGGGATGGGGACAAAACAGGTCTGTGAAATACCAGCATAGCAGAACAAAGGGAATATATATTATAATCATCAAATACCGAAACTGCAACATAAAAAGGGCACAGTTTGTACTCATTAACTGATATGGTAGTTACAAATTCTTTGGCTGAATGACAGTTGGTATTTTTAAGCTATTAGCATCGCTATTTGTGCTCTTTCTCTCCAATGGTTCCCTGTTAAATTAAAAAAAAACATTAACTAAAGTGCTTTCAATCTGCTTACAGTATAAAATATGTTCATAAAACTTCAACTTAAGAATGTGTACAGGGATTTGCCATATTGGGAACATACAGAACTATTTTTGTCTTTTCCCTGATGAAAAAATTCTACTGACATGAAAGAAAAAGAAATTGTTCTAATTGCTTTCCTCCTTGCTACTCCAGCTTTTCGAGGAACTTCTCTGTCATCTTTGGCAGGAAGGACTCCAGGAAGTGGAAGAAGTCCTGAAAGAGGCCAGCTTGGTCATCGCCAGGGGTGAACTTCAAAACAGTTTGTGTGTTCTCCGTGCCGCCCAGCACCTCTGCTTCCAGTGAGAACTCCAGCAGCTTCTCTGCTGCAGGCTGCTCTTGAGCAATGCACTCCGTCACCTGTGTCTCCAGCTCCACACTGCCCCCCTCTGGCCTGGAGGCCGCCGGCAGGCTCTTCAGCAGGTCACGTCTTACTTTTCTGCGCCCGGCCCACACCCTGTGCCACAGCAGGCAGTGCCAGCAGGCGGAAGCACTCTTGTCCGAAGAATCCAGCCTCTGTTTTTTGCCACTAGGTGACACGGTCATGTCATCTCCGGATGGTAGGGCCCTCTTCACTCCTCCATGGCCGCTGTTCAGAGGACGGTGCTCCTTGCCTGATTCAGAAAGGGAGGTGTCCACGTTATTGTTTTCCTCATGAAAACTTTTTCTGTTCTCATCTCCCTCTCCACCTGTGATGGCAGTCTGGTCAACCCCAAGGGGAATTTGCCCTGCAAGCCCGCCGCTGGAACTGCAACAACCAAGTAAGCTGGCATCCTTCCCGCTGTTCTGCCTGGAATGCCCTGCCTTTCTGGGCGAGTCGGTGGGTTCCACACTGCACTTGAGCACGTCCCGAAAGACGGTCACCACGGCGTGGGACACCTTCTCAAACCACAGCTGCCGGAAGAGGTCCCCGGCAGAGTGCAGCTGATGACGGACGGCGTCTGGGAGCACGGCTGCCCTGAACGGGATGCCAATGACCAGATGGCGCTCAGCTGCGCCGGGTGGGCCGTGCGCACTGCTGCCGCAGGGGACGAACAGCCGCACCAGGCCCCACGCTTTCCCCTTGGCAGACTTGCGCTGGTACTGCAGGCTGCGGCAGTACTTGGCTGCCTCCTCGCACTCACGCCGCAGGTTTTTCTGTGTGCGCTCGTTCAGGTTGCCTGCCACGTTGTGGCTCAGCTCGAAGGGGTCCAGCACGTTGACAGGCCCCAGTCTTGGGGTTCTGGGCGCAGGATCCCTGGCCTTGTCCTGCTCCCCCTCCTCTTCCTGCTCTTTACTGAGGAAACTTGTGATAGGCAGGGCCTGGCCCTCTCTGAGGGAAACCACAGAGCCAGCAAAGTCGAACTGAGCATAGAAGGAGAAGAATCCAGCCAGCAGGGTGCCTGAGGGGAAAACATAATGAAAAATGAATGCCTTGTGACAGATGAGATGTTGTAACAGACTACCGCCTCTCTCCAATTTCCTGTATTTCCAACAGTTCTTTCATGGCCTAACAGACCGACGGTGGCAACAGCAGCAAAAAGGATGAAGAAGCAACTGAAATAAAATGTTCTGTTTGATCGCTTCCCTTTTACAGACAAACTGCAACTCTGCAGTAAACGCCATTTTGTGTGTACATAGCTCCTGACTAACTCACTGGAAAAAACTCAGAGGATGGCCAGAAAGAAAAGAGTAATTTGGCCTTCAAAATTTGCATGTTTGCCCAAGAGCCTTGTAACATTTCTCAATGTACGATTCGTGCCAGCTGTGGTTTTGCAATATAAAAACCTGGCACATATACAGCTGTTTGACTAATGCATTTCCACTACCAGTACTTACAGAGGTCCTCTGTGTTCCTGCTAGGTGGCACAGCAAAGGGTTGGCTAGGAAAAGTGCAGTCCCAACACTCAATGACACACTCCTCCTCCTCACCTGGCAATGCAACAACACAGATGCATAAGCAAAGTATGCAAATGAGAGACCACTAATACTCACAGGAACAACTTCAATTATCTGACGTCTAACCCCTTCCGAGGCACACAAACGCACAACTCCCTTCAGGGACCCCTCACCTGGACAGAAACTCAGATTCATTTAAATTAGTTAATGTTCATGCAAGACTCAAACCCTGAAGACAAACCCCACTACAACAATGCAACCACTGGAAGCCACTGGATTTGAATATCTAATGTGATTTTGCTGTACAATCTTTAACTTGGAAGCGATCTAGTTTTCCAGTGTAGTTCCTTAACAGACAAAACATACATGCCAACTCCTTCAGTTGATCCACAGCAGGAACCACAGGTGGGTCCCTATTCTGCAGGAAGAAGATAACCAGCAGAGTGAGGGCATAGTTGTTCATCAAGGGTCCTCCGCCAAAGGGGTTGCCTAAAAAAACCCAGGTGAAACCCAGCAAAAAGCATGAATCACAAATTAAACCTCAGCAACTTCATATCTATTACTCCCGTCAATATTACATTACCTTACTGTCATTTAGCAGATGCTCTTATCCAGAGCGACTTACACACTACATCTAATAAAGCGGCATGAAAAGTTACATGAACAGGACACCACTAACGACACAGAATTGTAGATATCCGTACAGTGAGCAACATATTAAAACAATATATAAAACTGACGTAGATTTTAGCCGGTAGTTAGCACCCCAGGCTGTCAAGCTAACTGCAGCAGAATGTTATGCACAATTTGCCTTTCCAGTTTACTGTGTAAACTGAAGAACACTCATCACATGATGAGAACAACCAGCAACAGGTTAATCACAGTCTTCTAGCTGTATTTAATATTCTCGATAAACAGCCTACATTCATTATCAAGTTTGTGTAATTATGGTGCTGCCATTATAGTAGAGTACGTAAAGTCTGGTGTGGAAGCAATAGTGGCATTTTCACCTGTCTTTTGCTGTACTTCATTTTAAGAAGTGTTTATTTTCAAATGGGTCTAACAAAACGGCACTGAGTAAATAAAGACTAAAATATTTGTAACATACAAATCCAGGCTACATTTTTCAAAACCCTGATGTTGGAGCAAACACCCACAAAAGCACCAGGTACTTGTGTGTAGAATTTGAGGAAAGCACACTTTTAATATTCTGCTGCCACACTGTGGTTAAAGCAAAGAGCTACAAGTTGGAACTGAGATGAAAACCATGTAGACCCACACCCTTCTGAACAACATTTCAGCAGCAACCTCATTTGGATTATAATTTGTTGTAATTTGGATCCATCTGTCTAACAGTGTTAGAATTTCTGGTGATTCAGTGCATAGACAGGGCTGTTCTCCTGTGCCTTACCAGCCAACTGTTTCTGCTTGGCCCAGTAGCGGATGGAGTACACCAGGGGGCGCACTCTCATGTCTAGCCCAGAGCACAGCTGGAGGAAGCGGGTGTTCCTGACAGCAAGCCTGGAGGGTGAATGAAGCAAAATTAGAGCAGGACAAAAATCCAGCCAAATAACAAGCAAATATACTGCAGACATCATCATCTTGATGATATTGCCCCATTATTATTTCTTTGATTACTGAAACTGGTCAGACATGGGTCATGCTTGTGCCGAGGCATACTGATACACAGTAACTCATAGAAAGTGTACAGTCATCCAACTTTTTTAGACAGAATAACCCTTCCATCGAAATGTTCTCAAGCAATCTTATTAGGGGGCAGGCAAAGTGAGTAAGTCTATGTCATATATGTAAATGGAAGAGATCTGATTTTGTGCTAATAGGATAAACTGTTAAAATTTTTGTTAAAGGGCTAACTGCATTGACATAAATGCCAAGAAACCCTGACCTTATAAATGAGATAGTGTGTCAATTTAATCCTTGGGGAGCACGAAGCTGCTGGAGTTCTCACTGGATGGGTGACTCACTCAGAAGTAGGGCCAAGGGCAGTCTAACCATGACAGTTACCACTTTAGTATACAGTGAAAGTAGTGTCATGGAATGATTCAACCCTTTAAGCGTTATGCACCTGACAGTGCTATGAGTTGAAAATTAATGGATTGTGTGACAGAGATGTCACACAATCCATTAATTTGACTTGACTAACTTTTATGAAACAGGTTGCCACAATTTCATTGCCAATCTCTTCGAAGAATGATCATGACTAATTTGCATAAGGACTCCACAGCCAATGACACAACACTACTATCAACTGATGGTGAATATTAGTAAATATTCATTATCTGGCACCTTCAAGGAGGGCCATAAAGATTAAAGTCCAAAGTCAATAAACTGACAATTAGTCAAATGTATATAGTGCTACTACATGTTTTGAAGCAACACTGCCTGGGTCATAGCAGGAAAATTACGTGCTGCTAACACGCTAATGCTTTATCATCATTTTTTTGGGTAAAGAACAAACTTTATCAATTGAATAGACACATTTTTGGAGGTAACAGGTCAGCCACAGCGCAGCACTGACCTGTTGTTGATGGTGATGTCTCCCTGCAGGCCCAGCTCCCGGTGGCTGAACTTGACCACGGGGAGGCGGGCGCTGCTGAGCGCCTGGACCTTGTGCGCTCCTGGAACACACTTCCGCAGGACCGCTGCAACCAGGTCCAGCACCTCTGCGGAGGACGCGGTGGACAGGTCAATGTCCGAGAGGATGGAGTCCTCCGACCGCGCGTCCTCCGAATGACACTCCCCCATCTGCTGGAGAGGGAAGAAGTTATGGTCAAGTGGAGACGATGAGCTACTATTCCACACTGTTCAGTGTTCCACACTGTTTTCACAAGACTGTGAGTCTACACCATTTCACTATTTTCGATCAAGTTTACAAGCGCATTATGTTGATCATTACCCAGTGGCAAAGTAGGGTGGTTGATCATTATCAGATGTGGTGACATGCTGATGAATAAACATGTGAATCTGTTGTCTCAAAAGGAGGAACATTGTTTTTTGTGTATAGTTACAGTAGTTTAGTTCTGTAGTTACTATCAGATGTTGCTGGAAAGATAATGTGGTTCCACACCTGCTCCGAGCAGCTCTTTGCTCGGGCCTGGAAGGTCTTAGTGTTCTCCAGGTCCAGAAACAGGTCCAGATCACAGCAGTGGATGTCGAAAGTGTTGACAGAGGAGCCGAAGGGCACAATCTGGCACTCTGGGAGGGGCGTGCAGGCAAACACATGGACATGTCATGGGATGTAACAGTGTCTTTTTCGGGGACTACGAGAGAAGATTTGGGAGAGATGACAAGCAGGCCGGAGGCGGAGGCCTCTTACCAGGGAAGAACTCGGTGAAGACTTCCTGCAGCAGCTCCACCAGCAGAGCACGGACTTTCTTCTCACTCTCAGACAACTGGAAGCTCTCCACCACCTTCTGCATCTGTTCATTTACCTATGTTCAGATAAACAAACAGAAAGAAGGTTACCACTGTAACTCTGTGACTGTTAGCGCACACATGGGACATGCACGCACGGGCAATCATCTTTGAAATAACAGTGCAAAATACATGAAAGAAGACAGCAGGTCACTTCAGGAATAATTTTTGCAGTACTGTCTGCACATGGTCCAGTAACTGTATTCCCTTGCCCCATTTCTTGTCTTTTCCTACAGATTTACAGTACACAGCTATATTACTGTAATTCTACATTACCATGAAATACCTGGTTAGTCTGGTGAGTTGTTACCCACTAGGGTTCAATCTCCTAATCTATACCTTGTTTGGAGAGGTAGTGGCATCAAAAGAGATGACCAACTGAGGCTTGCTTACTGCTCAGAACTAGTAGCAAGTGTTAATATGACTGGTTCCTAGATTTATTTTGTCCCTTCCTAATTTCTAAGGCTTTGTTGTTCCCATGCAATCATCAAATTACTGGGGACTGCACTGGGCAACACTATAAACCTATGCCTTTTCTACGTCCCTTCAACTCTAGGTAACTAATCTCCCATTTGTGCCAAGACAACATGTGGCATCTCAACATCATCGCACTGGCGTGTCAATGTTGCTGCAACATCACAGCCACGTTACTGGAATAACAGAGCATGTCCTGTTCCCACGCCACAATGCCTCAGTCAGAGCTACTCATCATCCACACTGATGCATCACTGCTCCAGTACCACCCTTTCCAACACGTCATTGAATCTGCCACTTACAAGCTATGATGTTGCTCTATCTTTTCTAATCTGGGAATGGAAAGTCATGCGTAACTTTAGATGAGGGAAGTGTGATTTGCTCTGCAATAATCACTTTTCATGACATAACACCCTGCCAAATGACATGAGGCCTGAATCTTCTGCACACAAGACTTTCCTTCCTATCCTATATTGTGCATTACAATAGAAATTCCGACAATTTCATTTTTATTCATCTTAAACCAGAACAGAAAGTCTGAATCAGGGAGATATCTGAGCCCTACCGACTGGCCCTTAAGTACAGAAGTAGGAGATCACAGATCCAAGTAGAAAGAAATGCTGTTCCTATATTTTTTTGATCTTCCAGTAAATCCATGTTGATCTACAGGAAGGATCCTTTCTATAAGAACAAACTGAAACTACTAAACAACTAAAATTTAAAACATTAAAAGACAGTTTATTTTGCCTGCCTGTTGACATCCTTTCTAAGTTCAAGCTCTTATTAGAGACAATGTCATGTTTCTTAACTTTTCTATATGTGTAGTATAGCGGAATGTATTGTCTTGGGCATATCTGACTGGCAGAGGCTGGATCTGAGTGCTAGACACAGGAACGCTGGATAGTGTACATTTTGGGTGGGGGTCAGCAAAGACAGTGTGAGATGTGGAAAAGAGTGAAAAGATCACATACTGAAGCTGCCTGACACAGCTCCTGGGACAGATCCTCCAGGCTCAGCAGGGAGTTCCTGGGGTCCTGCTTCTTCTTGGGGATGTATCTGAACTCCTTCCTCTCCCTGGGCTTCACACGCAGCTTCTGGCCATCCAGGCTATGGTGGGGGTGCGAGAGCACTGACTGCAGGCCCTTGGTCTCACTGAATTCCACAAAGGCATACACACCCTGGCAAGGAGACACACTTCATAACTATAGAGCCTGGTCAATTCTACAGGACAGTAAAATATGTTTTGACAAAGTGGTGACAGATCCTATCTTTCATCATTACTGGAATCTTAAAGAATTTGAGCCTTCAACCATCTTTAATAACAAGCATTTTCTGTGCCTGTTTTCAATATGAAACGCCTCAAGTGACTAAAATTTATGGTAAGGAGAGCAACTACGGCAGCTTGGTACGTCTTGGTCTCCATGTTACAGAGCATGATGGGATATATACAAGTCTCTTCCCCGTTGAACCCACCTTTTCTTTATCCATAATGACCTCTGTAACGGGCCCGAACTGCTGGAAGTAATCCGCCAGCTGCACCTGGGACGTCTCTCGCTGGAATCCACTCACAAACACACTCTTCGTCTCCTGTGCCCTCCGAGTCTCACGCACGCTGGACAGCTTCTGATGCTTTCGACCTTTCAAATGATCCTCAAGACTGGCTTCTGCATGGACGCAAAACATACACAACGGTAACTTCAAAAACAAACGTTGCATAACTAGCTAACTCGCCAACAAAGTACCTCGTCCAATTTCCTTTGGTATTAAGGTTTTTGTGTATGGCTGAGCAGGACGTTACTAGCTAACTCTTATTAAAACATTCACATACATTGATGTACAATCGTATATCACGCACAGACGCTGTATGGACAACATCAAATTAACGATATCTGCCAACCAATTAGCTAAGTATTTAAATTTAGCCTAGCTAGCTTCGCGTTTCAAAAACGCGGCTATTGGCTAACTTGCAAGCAAGTCAGGTCACAAACCCAACATGCTTTCGATTATGTTACGTTTTCAGCTTTGCGACATATAAGTATAAATTAAATTATTCAAAGCAAAATTCCACATCACTCTAAATTGTATTCTTTGAGCAGCGACATAATTAGCAAAGTTGTTCAGCTTGAAGTGAAACTTACTGTTGGGTACATTAACATCACATAATTTGCAGTGAAATCCTCCCTTTGGAGCTTGTTCAATGTCGTCGCCAAACTCCATGTTCAAATTATCCGATTTAAACACAATGGAATTGGATTGCTATTCCTACGCGAGCTTCTATTCGTTTAAAAATAGTCAAATCTCCCTCCATGCGTTTTCCTGCGGTCCCCCCTCTTTTAGGTTCCGATGGGGAAATAGTGATCGTCAAAGAGTTCCGTAATATTCTGTATGTCTGTCTGTGGTTTTTCACCGCTTCCTTCTGGAATTGGGTTTAACAGCGCTCGGGACCGGAACCCAAACAGCAGAACAAATAAAAACACACAGAACGACCAGTTTAAGAGAAACTGAAGCCGTATCGACCAAAACAAGCCTCGCTTGTTCAGTTTGACAGGGGCGCAGTTAGAGGCCTGAATGCGTACAGAAAAAGGACACTGACCAGTCGTGGTGTGGCATGACCTGATGAAGTTTTGAGTGGAGAGGTGCGCGCAGATCACACCCAAAATGTTTCAGTTAAAGGGGGGTATACCATGGTTAACTAAGATGATGCTTATGGTCCCTTTGTTATTCAACATTTACAACAATAACAATAGTTTATTCAGGACTAGGATCCTGGGCTTCTGATCATACAATTGGGCAGCCCCCCACCAACATGTCAGTAAAGCGATATGATAGTTTCCTTCATAATAATTATTGATATGTAGGGGGCAGGTCTCGCCCCTAGTATGGTAGACAATTATTATTGGCCGCTGTTCTGAAGGGGAAGGGAAGCAGACAGGGAGAGAGGGAACACAAAAAAGCGTTAGAAAAGTGATCGGTTTTGGTAATGAAATGTAGAAACACAATCATAAAGTTGAGAGAAAGCTTCTTATTTTTATTAACAATAGGGAGTGAACCCGGTCTCTGTGTTAATAATAATATGGTCATGTCGCTGCCTTATAAAGGAGACCAAGGTTTGGTTCCCAGTTCCAGTGCCGTGTCAGATTTGGTACCCTTCCGCTTTCAGCACATTGGGATGCTTTATGTGTTGTACTGCTTGTGTTATGCTGTTGTTTCTACTGTCCCTAATGGGGTCATCTAACCCAAACATTACATGACATTATTTAGCAGACTCTCTTACCCAGAGCAACTTACATAGGTTACAGTTCTTTACAATGTTATCCATTACTGCACCCAACCCAACCTCTAATCAATAATATTTCGGGATGTCACGATCCTATCAAATAGAACGATGTGATTCTGAATGTAGGAGGTGCTTGTAACAGATACATGGATGCCTTCACCACTCTTGTCAGGGGTGCATGTCAGTTTTTCTTCATATACTAGAATAACTGGTTTAAATAGCATTGTGACTTGTATCCGGTCCTCAATGGCAGAATCATTATGCGGGCTAGCGTACAACTTTTAAGTATGTCTACTACCAGTATTTTGCCCTACTATATGACTAAACTGAACCAAGATGATGTGGTGTGCATATTACGGCTACATGACACTTCCTGGGCAGAATCAGGGACACAAATTACCTTTTGCAGAACTGCTGCTATAAAATAATAGTGCGACAATTTTCAGAGGGGAGTACCCCCTGCCCTGCATGTTTTAGATCTCTCCCTGCTCCAACACAGCTGATTCAAATGATCAGTTTATTATTAAGCAGCTTCAGGAGTTCATAATGAGTTGATCATTTGAATTAGCTGTGTTGGAGCAGGGAGAGATCTAAAACATGCAGGGCAAGGGGTACTCCAGGAGAGGGTTGAGAAACACTGATTTAGCAGATGCTCTTACCCAGAGCAACTTCCAAATAAATGCATCACTATGCTAAGAGTAGTTATTGCGAAGTATTACAAGAGGTCAGTAAGACACTAAGTTTACATTTACCAGACGCTTTTATCCAAAGCGACTTACATAGGTTACAGTTCTTCACAAGGTTATCCATTTATACAGCTGGATATTTACTGAGGCAACTGTGGGTTAAGTACCTTGCCCAAGGGTACAGCCGCAGTGTCCCAGCGGGGATCGAACCGGCAACTTTTCGGTTACGAGTCCTGCTCCTTAACCACTATGCTACACTGTTAAGTGCTGAACTAGTGTAGAGTGCTTTTTTAAATAGACAATAAGGATAAATAGGTAGAGATAGAGAGGAAGGTATACTAGAGATACAGCTTGAAAAAATGAGTTTTTTCTTGAAGGAACCCAGGAAGTCTGTTGTACGAATCTCAGCAGGAAGCTCATTCCACCAATGTGGAGCAAGTACTGAGAAGAGGCGGGTTCGAGATGCTGCCCTTGCATTTCGGGACACAGAGGCGACCTGAGGTAGCAGAGCGCAACACTCTTACTGCCTTGTAGGCCTTCATCATTTCCTGTATGTATTGGGGGACTGATCCATTAAGTCACTTAAAGGTTAGTAGCAAGGTCTTGAACTTGATCCTTGCTGCAACCGGTAGCCAGTGGAGGGACTCAGAGAGGTGCTACATGGGCCTGCTTGGGGAGGCTGTATGTCAATCGGGCTGCTGCGTCTGGATAAGCTATGGTGGTCGGATGGCATATGCTGGGAGGCCAGAAAGCAGCGAGTTTGGCATTTCATCATGTTTGGTACCAAATAAATAAATCTTAACTGTACTGCTATACTCTGATTAGTCAAGTATGTGCAAGATGAGCAAGATGTGGGACTTCAACATTTCTGTACATTCATTTATTAAAAAATCCAGCATTTCAGGGGAATCCCACCATTGAAAATAAGGCTTAAAACAAAAAATAAACAGACATTTTCATGCCATAAAAACTTTCAAAAACAATGTATTTCATTGGGCCATCTTGGCTACTCCCCTGTGTTCCAACATGCATTTCTATACTAGCCAGTCATGTGTCAGCTGGAAAACACAGCCAGTCACTCAGTTCCACATAGCTCCTGCTTGATTATCCTGGTCACTCCCAGTAAGCATTTGAAAGAATAAAATAAAACCTACATACATATGAATGACTGGTGCCACCATTCCCTGACATGCCACAGACATGTATCCTCACCAGCTTTCTTAGCTCCATCAGGAGGGGGAAAAAAGGTTAAAATAGATTCAATTTACAAAGTTTACAAAAAATAAGTACTCTTGTAGGAGTCCTGTGCAAGGGGGTGTGCAACACAGCGGAAGACGTGTAACGGAGCGAGGGGACGCAGATGTCACGGCAGGCCTGCAGAGAGGATGCTGCCCAGGAGGGCACGGTCCTTCAGGGCGTTCTCTACATCCCTCTCCTCAATCTTCAGAGACACCTACAGGACAGAAAAGGGTCAGCTATGCCCAGATTACATTTTCCCCCAGACCCAATTCATGCACTGCACCAGAAAATACTATCTTAGTATGCTTCATGACATTTTGTGGCTTTCCTTGACCATGGTTTACTAGATTTTTAAATAGCATATTCAGTTGGGATTTTTTTGACTCTGCTTGGATGCTACCTTAATTGAAATTGAGACAGCTGACATTTTGAATTCACTTCAAGATAACTACGGTTCAAAGAAAGATGAGTGCATTCAGTTCCCCACTTGCACCATTATAGGCCAGTGAAGTCTAGACCATCTTACATTTCAGCCCCCGCCCATCTTTAAAAGCTACACACAGCAGTCAGACAGGATACCAAGGAGACACAGGCAGTGCGCATCGGGGATGCAGTACCTTGGTAAGGCGTGCCTCCTTGGCCTTCTTGAGGGAGAAGATGCCCCGACTCTCCAGCAGGCTGCACAGGGACAGGCACTCGCCCTGCCCCACTCCCCCGACCTGTCTCTGGGCACACAGCCGGCTGTTCACTTCATGGAGCTGGAAAGGTGAAAGGAGAGGGCAATGAGAAGAAGTGAGCTGCGACCTGCTGCTGCCGGTGCCATGCGATTTCCCTGTCTGCGGGATGACCCGACGACCTCCTGAGGCATTTATAGTCCCTCCTTGACCAGTGATCTGTTTGACTGTGTGGTGTGTAGTTTATGTAGATATGGATCTCGTCTTGATCAGCACCATTTCCCCTGGAAATGCATGTCTCATCACGTACTGAATGCAACCAGTGATCCCTCCAGCTCACATACTGAAGCAGGATGCCATGTTAACACGGCCAAAACATCACCGCTCCTCACTCAAATGTGACGTGGACCTTGCCTTTAAGCTTGCCATGGAGTAAATATGCATGTGACCATATTAGTGATCCTCTCCAAATTCTAATTTGTGTGCCTAAACACAACATAGACCTTGCACTGCCATAGGAGTAAACTCCTGCACAACCGCATCACTGGTTCTTGCCCTGATACAGATCACTCTTTGTTGATGTGGGAGCAAAAAGCTCGTGCCCATCCTCACCTTGCCCAGCGTGACCTCACGGCTCTTGCCCTGGCGTGTCAGCAGCAGCAGACAGCAGACCAGGAGCTTCTGCTGCAGCGGAAAGCTCTCCCCCTCCCCGCCTCCGGAAGCCATGCGGTCACCGTACACCTCCGACAGTACCCTGGCCACATGGGGCACACTCACACGGGACCCTGCAGCAGAGAGCAAGGAGGGGTGAGTCACTGTCACAGCAGGTCACTGCAGCAGGCATAACAACTTATTGCTTCTGAACATGCAGGACTTTGGGATAACGCGCACAGAATCACAGGCAGACTGCACAGCTGATCTTTCCAGGGGAGCGATCAGCACACAAACGCCAGAGTTGCTGCTCTTACCTTTGGGCTCAGCAGCTGGACTGAGCGCCTTCTTACTTCTCACATCTGACTCTACCATTTCCACAGCTCTCCTGAGGGGCAAAGAGAGGGATTTTAATCAGACATACCTCTGCTGGGTTTAAGGCTCAGCTGTTCAACATCTGACCTCCAGCAGTTCCTTATTCAAATTAACCTGACTGGCAATCTTAAGTACCATGGCCTAAGCGACTGTGGTGCCCCCTACCTGCAGATGTCCAGCACTTTACGGGCATCTCCTGACACTGCAGAGACCTTTCTGGCACAAAACTGCACTGCTGCTGCGTCCAGCACTGCATCACTTGACCCCTGATAGAGATAGAGATAGAGACAGAGAGAGAGAGAGGGGTGATGTGTTGACCTCACCTGGAGAATGAACCCTCTCACACAGAGTGAGTGGGAAATCTCTGAAATGTCTCTGAAGGACTGTACCGGTCCGACTGTGCGCGTCACTGTGAATCGTACCTGTGTCAGGCGGTCCTGTACAATGGCGGCCAGCTCCTGCCGGCTGTATGGGGGGAAGTGCAGCAGGGCCGGGCGGCAGCGGGGCCGTGACTGCAGCCGGGGCAGGATGCGGTCTGTCAGGTCAAGGGCATTGGCAATGCCTGCAGGGGGGCGAGGGTCAGTGACAGCATTAGATGTCTTGCTGGACACACACACCTAGAAACACTCACAAATTCCCAACCAATCACAACACGGCGGCAGGCCGGACCCACCGATGAGACACAGGCGAGATCTGGGGAGGTAGGGCCACTCAAAGATGGTGTACAGAACATCCTGGGCTTTGCTGTCCAGCTGATCCATCTCATCCAGAACCAGCAGACTATGAGAGGGAGGAAGGGAGAGAGATGGATATGAAGTCTGAGAAAAGTAGAGCTGCAAGGAAGGAGGGGTATTAGGCAGTGACTGACTGCATTGCTCCTGCCTCCAGACAGGCCAAGTGAACTATCACTCACACTGTGGGCCCTGCACTGGTCAGCAGCCTCTCCAGCCGCTGGCCACTGTGGCTGCCCGAAGCACCAAGCCGCTCGGCCAGAAGGGGGAAGATTGACTGGGAGCTACGCAGCGTCATGCAGTTGATGACCACCTTCTGCACCGCCTGAAGCTGATCCTGGAAAAGGACAAGAGACAGTGGCATTAACGCTCTGCACCAATGTAAAAGCAAAACAGTGCAGACCCGTGACCAGTTTTGTCTCCCCCCCCCCCATCACAGTTGGGGTAGAAATGATGGCTAGATTAATAACTGCATAAATGACAGATAAAATGTGAAGGCTGCCACTTATGCTGTAAAATTTAACTGCAGCAATGTGTATGAGGATTCTCTTCTAGCGCACAAAGTTGACCGTTTCTGTAAAATTCAGCAAGATCCAAGCCATGTGCATAAATTTTAATGTTACCATTCACTTTATTAGCACAGTTATAGTAATCATTAACCATATTATCTTGTCAACATCCAACCAAACACTGTCCTTGAGTTTAATTCTCAAATATCAACAGCATGACTGAACTTCACGCTCCATTCTAATGGGATACGTATCAGAAAAGGGGCGAGTTTGCTTCCAGCAAACACACGTCATGCTGATAATGTACAGACAGTGGGCCGACACTGCCTCCCCACAACCTCACCTCCATCTCCTGCAGCACACAGTTAAGGCAAGCAGTCTTCCCGGTCCCTGGAGCTCCAGAGATGTAGAGGCTGGCGGGAAGGCCCTGCTTCACCTTGTCAGTCAGAAAGGAGCGTATGGTGGAGCGCTCCTTATCTCGTGAGAGCAGGCGCTCTGGAACCGCCGTGTGGAGCGCCCGCTTCACGCTATGAAACTGGGACTCTGTGGAAGAGAGAGAAATCCATTGGACTGCAAGACTCTGACATGTGTGTGTGTGGTTCTCAGGAAATTCAGTCCAGCAAAGGGATCGTCATGAAGACAGTGAACAGCAGAGACAGAGACAGTGATGAACAGGGGTAAGATGCGCTTGCAATAACGGAGACACTTGACTGAACAAATGAAAAATCACATGGGACGTATCTGAGCGACCGACAGCTTGATAATTGAATAGCTACTGAGAGAAAGTCACTGAGCAGGAGATTACAGGAATGAGAAGGGGACACTGTGACAACTACACAAGGCTGTCCTCTCAAGAGGGAACTTGCCTTCTCCAGCAGCAAGTGAAAGCATGGGAGCCTTCTCTGAGCGGACACAGGGGCTGCTAGCAGCCTCCTGTGGGTGGCGGAGGGGAGAGTGGCCATTAGGAGAGCCCAGGTCCAAGGGGAGGCACTTTGGAGAGGTCAGCCCCTTACGCGGGGGTGAGAAGACAGGGGTGTTCTCATCAAAGGTCAGCTTGCGCGGGGAGGACGAGGACACCCCAGGGCACCTCTGCTTCGGCGGTGAACCCAACAGGGTTAGGGGCAGGTTGCATCTGTTCTCATCCCCTGAAATGGCAGTATAAGGGTCTTTCAGTGTATTTTATGACTAAACACAAATCACACTGCCCTCGCCAGAGTTGACACATTCCATTTTCCAAAGAAAAATAAATAGCCTTACATACAATTGATGTAATACAGGAAAATGGAAGCGGAAGGTAGTGTCCCTGTATGTTAACTGGCACTGAAATAATGTATAACAATAATGCATAAAGGACAAGCCTGGATATCAAACCCATGGAGCAGTCCCAAACCATGTTTCAATGGAAGGACCAGACAGACACTTTATTTCTCAACTTTGTCGATGACAACTGGCATAAGAATTACATACACACATGCAGTCGTTAGTAGGTTCAAGAAAATGAGCAACATAAAAAAGACCCTTTGACGGGACCCGTGCTAACCTGTTCGCTTGCGAGGACTCAGGGGCAGAATGACTGGGCTGGGGGGCTTCTGTGCAGTTGCCCTAGGAGAATGGGGCTGCAGGTGTGCCACACTTTTGGATTTTGGGTCTGCAGGACCTGTTCTGGATGACTTCCTCCGGGGGAACTGCAGGGTGGACTGAGAGCGGGTGCTGGGCATCTTCGTCTATGTCGGTGGGGAGAAAAGGTGAGGTTTTGACTGGCTGATCTGGAGTCATAGAATTCACGTCGTGCGAATTCACGTGCCATAGGATTCTTCTGTTAACATAAAATACTTCGACATTGCAATTTGTATTACGAATGCGCGTTATAAAACACAATGAAATCAACACAAAGGAATCCAACTGGTTAATACAGGAGTTGCTCAATAAAACTAACGTTAGCTACGAAAACTGTGCTATCAAAATGTGCCTGTCAAAAGGGATGTGTTGACAAACCGAAAAACTAGAGATCTAACTACAGGGTAGTTGCCATCTTCAGAGCTACCTGACGTGTCAATCTCACGTCAGCCTAGACACGACTACTTCGCTAACTAGATAGCGAGCTAATGGCGGCTGAACAATAGTTCAGGCTAATTCTCAACTGAGGCGCCATCCTAGCTGGCTAGCTGTACAACTTAGTAGCTGCGACAGCTGCGTCTCTCCGCGTAACGCATACAACACTGTTGTCGAACCTTGAAAAGTCCTTTATCTAACTAGATTTGATCAGTAGTTTCTTTGACCTGTCCACTTGCAGCGATATTAGCAAACGGAGTTACCTACCTAGCAAGCTGGCTAACATCTGTGAAGCCAGTTCACGTTAGGCTAGCATAACTAGTTAGTTCAGTGGTTAGCGGACTAGTTTAACTGGCAACCAACAACAGTTTTATCCTAGGAAGAGTTGCGAACGTTAGCTACCAAAGCAGGTACGTCGTATACTTTAAATACAAAAAATTCGACCTGTCTGACAGTTTGGCAGTCTATCACCAATGAGTTAGCAATCAGCGATGTCGATTCAGAGGAAGTCAGGATATTCGAAAGTGTCATTAAATAAACGATGATGTAATTTCACTTTAAAAAAATGACTTACCGATTGGCGTTTCTTCAAAAGTACTGATTACGGAGGAGAATTTAACTACAACCTTCTGCGAGCTCAAAAAACCTCCAACTAAAAGTAGCGCCAAATTCTTCAAATAACACCTCCCTCCTTCGCTCAAGTCCCCGCCTGTGAATCGTCATTTGTTTACTGGTGTAATAGTTTCTTCGCCCGAACGCTCATTGGTTTAAACCAATGAAAAACGTGGTTAAATGGCCCAGCCCCAAATTTATCTTGAGCCAATAGTACCGCTTCATAACTATCGCGCGCGTAACCAAATAAGCGCCCTCACAGCCTGCTTCTGTGGTTGGACGGTAGAACAATCACTTACCATACGAAGAAGCGGTGTTGTTAGGCCAGATTTACTTGTGTTTTTAGCGGGAAAGGACAGCCTTCTTAAAAGAATCATATTTGCATAATTGACCTACCATCAGCTATTGTAACGAATGCTGGTGGCGGGAAACTATCCAATAGTTAAACTGTAGCGGTATTCAAATACAGTATATCAGTTTGCGTCAACCCGGTGTCAAGGAGGAATACCTGCTTTCAAAATTATAAGGAATGAAATAGGCTACTAACAGCCAGGGTGTTTAATATATTAGATTTAAAGGCGATTTTACTACATCTCTAAAATTGCAGAAATCATCCGTGTGCTAGGAAACACTAAGAAAGAAGAAAAAAACAACCTGACGATATTCATGTGTGTTTAGTAGGATGTTCATGGAATCGAGTTTCCTCCTGAATTTAACTTTAGTAAATCAACGGCTGACTACTTTAATCGTTTTGTTATTCGGATTATTTGCCACTTACAAACTAGTGTGCATACTTGACAAGGACTCTGTTAATCATTTGGGATCCCATTACGAACGCTGTAATATCCCTGTCGGACTGCTCTTGGGTTCCCCTGTCCTGTCCCCTTACGGAAATATATTTTGCCATGAAAACAGCACTCACTTGGGTCATGCTATTGAAAGCACAACAATGACAGAATACAAGTGACAACAGCACCAAATACGCTTCTTTTCTATTCTCAGCTATGACACATTCAATAATCTTTGATTTTATATATTGTTGATTGCTGTGTGCTGTCTTAACCAAAACATGAAAATAATGTGGACTCTACACCAGACAATTCACCCAAAGTTTATTTTCCTCAGACTTGTTTTTATTATTTGAAGTGGTGAAACATGGCCGATGGACAGGTAAAAGTGAGAGAACAGATATCTTGGTTAAGCATGGAGGGGGTGAGAGAAGTCATGGAAACAGAGACAGAAGACCCCACAATGTAAGTAAAAGCAGCTCCTGTTATCACAGCCATACAAGTCTGTGGTGAGACATACAGACAAAGATATACAGTACAGAGAGCTGGCTAACAATTTGTCTCTGGCTTCCAACAAAGCCCACACCTGTTTTGTTTTTTTTCCTCCTCATTTTGTTTCCTATATTACAAGCTTTTTACAACAAAAATAGATTGATAGCTATAATTACCTTATTTCCCATACTTATTGTAAATATACATTATTTCTCATTGTCTTTTTTTAAACAAATTTACTTGTACCGATAAGTACGACAATAGCTGTGTATAAGGCAAAAGACCAGCTAGAGGGAACCCACTGAGAGTAAGGATGGGGAAGCAGGGCTATGCGGAATTCCAAAGGAACACAACATTCTCGTGTCATATTTTAGCAACATCATTACACTGCTGCATAACAAGGTTAAGAGAATATTATGTATTAGCTGGGCCGTAGTTAGGGAAAAAAATTCAAGTTTAAGTTCACACACAGTGAGGACACAGAGGAACCAACTCAGCAGAATGGTTCACTGGCACTTTTTGTAGATGCATCAATTTTTTGGTCAATTCTCTACAGTTGAGATTGAAGATACCAAAGTGGACATACACATAACGTCTCCTTGCATAGCAGTGTGCTGAACGTGATTCTTCTCCTCACTATCCAATTTCAGACACGTAATAAAAGTTTATTGGACACAAATGAGAGGACACAGTGTGCTTGAAACAGGAACAGCTGTAAGTGGTCGTTTGAGGAGTTACTGTGTGAGAACTCTTGTGGGCTTTTTTAATTAAAAAATGGTAAGGCAGGAGTGCCTCATGGGAATGGACACTATTACTGTAGTGAATGATGAAAGTCAGTTTGAAGCTTAGTGTTATTTTAACCTCATCAGTGCCTTGTCTGATGCTGTAGTGAACTTGCAGACCTGTAAAGTTACAAAGCAGTGACAGTCTCCGGCAGAGGAGTGCAGTGTAAATGATTCATGTTCAGCCTGTCTTTTGTTGACAAAGTCAGTAGATAAAAAGTTTCATAAACATCTATATTACCTGATGCTAAAATAATGCTTTCAGTCACTCTGCGTGTACAGCTGAACTCCAACCTGCTGGCAACCCAATCAACACGTCTTTGCTTGGGAAGGCCACAGCTTTATATCATTGCTCAAAGAGGCAGTACTAACATACTATTAAAACTGACTGGCTTTTTGCCATCTGAAAGATATTGGGATTGTATCAATGACAAAATAAAACAGGTGTACAAGTTTTAAAACATACAATGTGTCAAATAAAAATCTTCCATTTTTCAATAGGCAGTCCAATGTCACCATAAAAAATACCCATCACATACACCCCTGTGTCTTCCTGTTACTGTAGAGGCCACTAAAAACAAAGCTCTTCAAATAACCTCCTTAAATACACATTGACCAATAGCATTCCACAAGCATGCAAAATAGGCAATCATCTGACTACAGTCAACCCCAAAAATGTTGCAACCAGGGGGCTTCCATCCTAAATTGTGATGCTCGTCCAAACATCGAAGTGGCATCACTGGGTCGAGACCTGCACTTTCAAATGTAGATGCATCCAGCCACTGGGCTCATACAGTTGTACTTGTTATTCCTTGTAATGAAGGGAGCAAGCAACTGGATCAAAAGGTAAATAACAGCTTGTCAGAGAGAGAAAGGTGGGGCTGGGGTGGCATAAGCGCAGAAAAGATGACAGCAGTGGGGGTTGGGTGGAGGAGGGGCAGAGGGAGGAGAGAAGAGGGGTCTCCTCTTTCCCCTGAGTACAGCAAGGTAGGTTCTCCTCCATGACAACTTGTCAAACAAGTTCAAACAGATGATGGATGCATGCTCCTATTGCTTGTGAGCAGGGAAGATCTGGACGGGGGAATGTGGAGCTAGCGCCACCATACAGACCACAGGGAAGACTTTAGTGAGACAAACAAACGACAAGACTGTCACGGAATGTGAAGTCAAGGAACCAACTACAGTCAGCACCTTAGCACTTAAGGTCACCCCCCAGTCACCCCTCCCCCGTATGCACACACACACACGCATGCATGCACACACGCACACACTGTATACCATGGTCCAGCCCCAAGGACAAATACATCATCTGCTTTGTCCTATTTCAGCTAGGTAACTGTGAGCCACTCTAGAGGGTGGTGGTGAGGGGGGGAGACATTTAGTTTGTTCCAGCCACAGAAGGGAGAGGCTAGTTCCACCCCATTCACCCTGTGATTGGCACTTTAGCGAAAACCTTAACAAGGAGTCTCTTTCCATGCTTTTCCATTCTGGAACCAGCATAATGGGCATCTCTGAAAACACGTGTCTTTGTCAAAGGAAACCAATCTTCTGTCATGTCCCAGGCAGAGTGCACAGTCATTTCAAGATGTTTGCGCTGGCAGGTTTGGTGTCCACGCAACAACTGAGAGACGGTCACTATTGCTATATGTTCTGCATCCTCATCAACGGTGACTTACATCCTTTTGTTTCCTACCATAGTGTTAATAAAAGAATTTGGGACTGGGCCTAGCATGCAAAGATGCAAAATATGCAAAGACAAATCTTAAAAAAGAAAAGAGAACTGTGCTGGGACGATGGTGCATTAGAGTCTGACTAAACAGGACCCCAACAGTCTACCTAGGGGTTTCCAGGGGACTGCTGAAGGCTATTTTCAACCTCACAATAAAAATGGCACTAGTTTCCAGTCCCAAGGCTGTGTACCCACCTGCCCCAGGGATGACTGGACATTGGCTGGGGGGTGCCAGGAGAGTCAGCTCTCCCCTTTTCACCTCCCATGGTCCTGAACATGACTTACTGTTACTTCTTGTGCCTACATAAACAAATATTCAACAGAAAAGGAAAAAAAAACTTGGCTTTTATTTCTCCCCATGTTGAATTTCCTGCATGTAAAAAGGAGATGGAATGCGTAACCTTGTCTTGTGCTGACCGGTAAGATTTTGCCTGCCTGATCATCTTCTGGGACCCCCTGACTGCTTCCACATCACACAAATGGACTGGTCAAGCAGTGGCTCCTGCACTGGCCGAGTGATGGTTTGGTGTCTGATTGTGAGACACCAAACTAGTGTCTGATTTGGTCTCTGGTCCTGGTGTCTGGCTCTGGTCCGAAAGGGTTTGGTACTGGGGGTTGGCTATTCAATTCTGAGGGGGGAGATTTGGTGCAGGCTGGTCATAACTTGTGTGTGTGTGTGAGTGTGAGAGTATGTGACTGTGTGTATGTGTGTATAAGTGTGTAAGTATGTGTAACCCTTGTCTCCTATACATGGCTCACAGTGTTCACCTTCCCACAGGTGGCAAAGGAGGGGCTCCCCGCACCGCTGTCAAAAAAAGAGAAAGAAACACAAGGGAGGCATCAGTCAAACAGGTTTGCCTCTTGTACACAGTTCTCAGCCTCAACACACCACTCGCTATGTGCTCGGTGAATGCACCAAATCTTTTCTCTTCTCAAACTGGGAGGGGTCCCAGACTTTCCCAGTTCACGTCCCACTTAATGAGTGAATACATTTTATCAACCCCTCAATAAAATGCACATATGTTCACATATGGAATATAAATTTTTTAGAAATGTAAAAATAATTGAATGTACACTACATGGTGATGAGTGGTATTATCAAATTATCATGTTTTTCCACATATATCTGGAGACCTGCCATAAATCCCTTCACAAACCACCAGTGGATAATATCACCCTTACCTCTGTTAGTTTTGCTGGGGTAGATTTTTTGGAAATTTCTATATTCCTCAGGGGGTGGAAAGTCCTCCACAGGGTGGAAGGAGTACTTGGACTCAAAATCATCTGATGGGAGAAAGGGAGAGGAGATGTTTTATGTTAGGGTTAGGGTCACAACCTCTCCTCACACACATGCACAAATTTGTTTTAGGCTTTATTTGGCATGTGTTGCATTATCATTATGCAACTTGAAGTAGCCTCCCTTCCATGTAAGCTGCATTAGGTGAACTACTGACTGGAAAAGGGAGGGACGGAGATGTTGGTGGCTACAGTTTGATGCAGTCTGGATGCGGAGACCTGAGTACAGCATTTTGTCAGGGGGCTTATAATGATTTTTATCCATTTGCTATTTGTTTTAGCCAGGATGCCTGTATACAGGGTTTGACCAAGACCAGAGCTTTAGGTCATCTGTATGTGCTGTTTGTATGAACTGAACAAACCACCGCTGTGGTTGTGGTGGCTGTCAGAGCCCAGATGACAGTGCTGGCCCGAGTGAAGCTCCCTAGTATTGGTGAATTCACATGTGCTGCCTTGGACTGGGAGGTGTGTCTTGCGCTATTTTTTTCACAACACACAATCAGCTTCAGCTAGCTATTCCTTTATAGCCATTTTCATAATTTTTACTGTTTTTTTGTCAAGCCAGGGAAGCCATTTGTAACATGTATTACGCATAGCAACTTCCCAAAACCTCAAACTGACTATGCCAACTACAATTTCCACAATGCTCTTTGATGGCACAGCTCACTTGGATCACTTGGATTGGCATCAGAGATGTGTGAATTTAGGGTACAGAATGTGTAAAATGTACAACTGCAAGGATTATTGGCTGGGGGCATGAGATCAGTTTATACAAGTAAATAACTCTATTATGTGGTTCTTGATGGATCAAAACGGTTCAAAACAGGCAGGATTCAGCTTCTGTAAGAACCACAGAGGTTACACATGTCAACTGTGGATGCCAATGTCTGAAAGAGGGAGTGGATGAATTGGACTCACCTAAGGACTTGGAAAGGGAGGTGTGTCCATTGCGAATGGGTGGAGGAGGCGGAGGGGGTCCAGCAGGGGTCCGGGAGGGGGGCGGCGGAGGCTTCCCTCGGGTGTGGGGCTCAGAGGAAGTGTGGGTCACAGCACTGTGCATCCTGTAAGGCGGTGGTGGGGGAGGAGCATCCCGTCCACCGTTCCGAAGCATTGGGGGAGGAACCATGGGAGCTACTTCCACAAATGCACAAACAGACAAAAGAGAGGGCAGATCAACTTTGGGCTAATTGTAGAAGCTTCGCTAGTTTAGCTTGCAGGCTTCATTTAATCCAGCTGCCATTCCAGCTTTATTATAAAATACTTATAAGGCACTCGAGCATGTTCCCTTCAATATATCAACCTGCATTTTTAAATGACCTGAAATGATCTTTCTGTGGATAAAACTCAAGCATTCTGAAATAAACCTCAGGCAAAGTACTGAGTGAAACATGAACTCTAACTTTCTCATACCATGCTAGGTGCCTTTTAGGAAAGAAAAGAGTAAAGAAAACTATTTATGAAATGTGGGAATTTTCTTCCATCATAAGGGCTTAATTTTTGTGTGCAGCTTGATAGTTCACTCTTTCACATGCCTCCTCTCGTTTATGTGTGAGGCCCCTTTAAACAAGATTCAAAACAGCTTCAAGCTTTAAGATGAGTACTACATATCTTGACCCAACAGGGGGTGTCATTTCGGCCTCTCTGAATTTTGACTGTGTTATTGGAGTATTCACAATGGCACGGGCTTCGTAAAGGAAGCCACCTCTGTGCTGGTCCAGGCCAGTTTCACAGGTGTCCTAAAATAGCACGGAGGACTCAGAGAAGGGAATGACATGTCGGTCAGGTGGGGGAAGGTGAGAGAGGAGGAAAGGCAGAGAGAGTGATGGAATGCAGAAAAACCAGGAGGCCCTGTGGCAAGCGGTCCAACCGTCCTGTTGCAACACATGCTCCTACGAACATCCACCTTTCTCTTCACACCATTCTCTGTCTTTCACCTTTTCCTGCCTGTGAGCACTACTGTGCCTACAAACCCCACTGATTCACAGGCAACAAAAGGACCCATCTCATTCTCAAGGGCCATCTTAATGATTAACCCATAATAGCAATGGCTAATCTGAACTTTTAAAATAAAGAGTATATTCATTAACAAGCCACACGTACATCAGAAAATGTGCAAGTGTTTCTAAATGAATGACTGAAAGTTCAATCTTTGATAGGTGCAGAGACAAGTGGGCCAACACTTCTGCCAGTTTATCAAAAATATTTCAATACAATGCTTCCATTCCATAACAGAAATTTAGCAAATAAGCTTCAGGTTTTCGTGCAGACCCATCTACTCTGAATCATACGACAAAGTGCTAAAAATGTGAGGTGCCAATGCATTTCCTTTATAAAACTGCAGGACGGCTTATCAAAGTTACTAGTTAGCAAAGTTACTAAGTCTTAACGTTTATTTTTAAAGAATATGCTTTCTTCTCTATCTGCTGACCCCATCTTTTGGGAAATCAAGCAGAATTTGCAATGATCCAGCACATGTTCTGTTCTGTGCAAGAACTGGAATAAACCCCTAACACAGCAAAGTAACCTGCATTCAGTGCATTTTACTCAGGGTGACTGCTCTTCAGTGCACACTGCTGTAGCCTTCCAGTGATCTAACCAACGACAGGCCACCTGGGGCTTCGCACGTTCACAGTGTGTCTTGCCTAGCACTAAAATCCTTGGTGCTATATTTTCTTGATTACTGGGGCATTTTGAGATAGCACTTTTACCTTTCGCTTGTTTTGTATCATGTCCTTCACTATGGTGCTCGTATGTGTAACAGTATGGTGGCTGTAGCATCATTTTGAACATAAGACACCTTGTTCCATTTGTGCTGCAGACAGCTGTACCTGCGATACCGTTCTCAGTCTTTCTGGATGAGTGGCCATTAACAGATAAGCAATTCTCCTTGATCTATTGATCTATTTTTTAAGCCATCCAACCAAACCTAAGAATCCAGTGTTCCTGTCTGATATCATCATCACTTCAATGGACTTTTGTTCATATTTTTACATTTACAATATCAAAATAACAAAGGCTAACATTCTACCTGTATTTAATGCCTCACCTCACCTTTACAACATAGCATTTTCACATCTACTCTAAAAAGATGGCTGTATGACTATGAAAAATTGTTGTATAATTAACACGTGACACCACAACCACCTACCATGTATGAATTTAAATCATTACGGACTTAGTCCTAACCTGGTACTATAAACAACTAAATCCAATGGAAAAAACAACAGCAGCAGCATGACTTTAGATCTGACAGAGACTCCAGATAATCCTTAAGTGCTCAGGAAGTGAGATGGACACAACCAAATGTTACCTGCTCCACGTCCAGGGGGGTCCCGTGCTGGAGGCGGGGGCCGGCCAGCCTGTGGAGATGGGGAGGGTGGGGGCGGTGGCGCATGGGCTCGTGCAGGGGTGTGGCTGTTTGAGGGGATCTTTTTGTGCAGGGAGTTGTGCCTCTGGGGCAGCTCAGGGGCTGCTTCGTTGACAGGGCTGGAGGGGCCGTTGGATGCTCCGAGGGGCTGGCGGTAAGGAGGTGGAGGAGGGGCCAGTGAGGAGGAGGAGGAGGAGGAGCCCCCTCCAGTGGCTGGGCGAGGGGTGTTGAGAGGGGACGGGGGAGGTTTGACTGGTGGGGGTGGAGCGCTGTCACGGCCAGTAACAGGTGGTGGGGGCCCTCTGTGCCCGGGGGTGGGTGGGAGGGGCTTCTCTCGGTTGTAGGAAGGTGCGGCGGCCTTCTGATGGGGGGCCGGTGGGGCATTACCGCGCCGGTTGATGGGTGGGGGTGGGGGTGGGGCCGAGGAGCTGTGCTTCATGCCCCCAGAGGAGCCTCCAGTGCTGGAAGGCCTGGTGATGTCAGGGAGGGAGGGCCGGTGAGAGCGGGCTGCCTCCGGGGGGGAGGCACGCAGGCTGGAGCTGTCATTGTCTGCGTGGCGTCCCGAACCCGAGGAGGAGGAGCTGGTAGGGGGCCGAGGGGCTGCGGGGCGGGAGCCTGGTGGGTGTAGTGCTGATCTGCCCACTGAGCCATCTACAAATCACAGGAAAAACCCAATTAGATCTCTGTCCATTACCATACCTATCATATACCACCGTCACTGTACTTGTTTTGGTTACACTCAAAATTCCAGCATCCATACACATTATTATGCACCCAAGTTAAGGGTACTAAGGTTGAAAAGATCTGTGTGTCAAATCCAGTGCCATGAGCGTTCAGTTATGGGGAATGAGAACTAGACAAAGGAAAAGAGTACAGTGAAGAAAAATAAAAAGCATGAAAGTGCAACAAGATTTTAAGATTTGAGATTTATATTTATAAGATTTATATTTATTTATCATTTCTTTATTGTCATTTCTCAGTACTCGCATACATTGAAACGAAATTTGTCCTCTGCATTTAACCCATCCTATACACTCATCGGCGTCACTGCTTATGGAGCCGTGGTATTTAAAAATGGTCTCACGCCCCACTGGAAGCAGAGAGAAGCATGGCTTCGCTGCAGCTAACATCCTCCCAGGGTGACAAACTTAGCTAGGGGTCGGTCGAAACAATTAGACCCTCCGTTCGAGTTCCAAAGCACGAGCTCGGTGATCGCTGGCTACTTTTTATTTCCCATCACTGTGACGCTCACTGCTGTGAGTGAGAGGGATGTCAGGCGCCCAAGCTGAGATGGTTATATATTTCCACATTTTAACAGTGCAATTAAAAAGTATAAATATAGTACAAGAATGTGCTGACAAAATGTATTTTGCAGTTCGCCTTTCCTGATAGCCTACATTTAGCAAAAAAAAACGAATATCCAAATATCTGAATACCTACCCAACGAACGAATATCTGATTAGCTGAATATTCGGGTCCAGCTCTAGGTGTTTTTGGGCAACCCATTATTAAATACTGCAAAATTTTACTGCCAATTATAGAGGAAACCACTTACCTTTCAGAGAATTATCTGTGGGTAAAAACGAATGTTCACAGAATGCCCCTAGCATTTAATATCTGTATTACATGTCCTCTCTAGATACGTGTGTTCTGTGTTTTCCATTAAGAACCACAGGACACACTTCAGACAGACATTTCTGTCAGATGCCGTCTTACGCTCAGAGGCTTGAGAATGACAACACAACTCGCTTCACTAGTTCACCCCCATCAATCTGAACAATGGACATTTCAATAAATAATTCAAGCCTATCAACTGGATTGGTAATAAAGCTACATCGAACACTTATGCCTTGGATATGAATGTTTAAACTGTCATGCTTAAAATATCCTTCTAGTGATTCATACATTTATTTAAATTGCTATTTGCAGAAGTTTCCACTCTACTTCGTGACTTGCAAGGACTTGCAAGTCTTTGTTCATCTCTCGTGTGATGCAATTGTTAAGGGCGGGAAAAACCTCCTGAACTTTTAATTGCATTGCTTGTGTCAGAATGAGACTGAACTGCTAGGCAATATTGTCTATCTTCATTTCTACAAGGCTATCATCTCTGCATCTGTCTAAAATGAAACATAAGCGATGAGAAGATCTTTATTGAGCAAAGAAGCTAAAAATACATCTGTCTCATATATTATGCTGAACTTGCCTCCAACTGGTCGGAGCTTAGGCACACCCCCTTGGAATAGACCTCCCATTGGCTGCATGGCCCCAGATCCGCCTCCAAAACTGCCACCACCGCCGCCGCCACCGCCGCCTCCTTTTGGCTCTGTGGAAAGGTAGGAGGACATTTTGTAAAACTGTTCTGAGGACCATGACCTAGTCTCCATAAATGGGTTAATGCCTATACAATTCACATGTTTGGTGTAAAATATTTATGAACATGACTCAGTGGGCACACACTGAGAAGTAATAATCCAAATAAAGTCTACTGTATGTACAATCCATTTCATGAAAAGGCATTTGCCAGCAAAAACCATTAAGTCCCTTCAAGGTTTCAGTTACATGTGAATGTATTTTACATGCCACTTGCCACTTCTTATGACATGACAAAGGGACTATAACCAAACTTGGTCCAAGTAACTGTTCCTGACTCCACAAAGACACATTCAAATGCAGAGATGGCATACCCCCAAAATATTCTGTTAAATGCAAGGTGTGTTTGTCTGGAGGAAGCTTACTCTCTATGACAGGTGCACTTCTATCATTGACCACCGTGACCTTCTTCAGTTTGGCCCCTTTGCATATGTCAGACAGCAGGGCTCCTCGCCCTTTTGCCTCATCTCGGCTCAGCTTGGGCGGGGTGGTGTTTGCCTGAGCAGAGAGTGGATCCTCATGTTAAAAATCTCCACGTCTGGCAGCATGAAGCAGGTTGCAAAGGAGCCTGCTGTCTGTGCTCAGAAATACACAGTTTTTAAATGCCTGACTGTACGACAGGACCTTATCACAAGGCTGAAGATTCTGCTGCTCAACAGACTGTGTCCCTAAAGTTAAATTACAGCTCTGCAGTCTAGCTGAGGGTCCAAGGCTTCTGGGTTGTCACATTATATGGTATTAAAAGACACAGGCATCATCAGAAACACTGCTCAACTGCAAAACAATACCATTCATAACCTGGACGTGCAGCAGCTACCATTTCTGGCAAGAACAATGTTTGACTCACCTCATGGACAAACACATTTACATTTACATTTATTTATTTGGCAGACGCTTTTATCCAAAGCGACTTACATAGGTTACAGTTCTTTACAATGTTATCCATTTATACAGCTGGATATTTACTGAGGCAACTGTGGGTTAAGTACCTTGCCCAAGGGTACAGCAGCAGTGTCCCAGCGGGGATTGAACCGGCAACCTTTCGGTTACGAGTCCTGCTCCTTAACCACTATGCTACACTGCCGCCACACGGCACTGTAACACTCATTGTATGATCATATCTCATTGTAAGATCATATCGTATCATAATGTCTCATTGACAGTTCGTACTATAAGCCAGTAAGGCTTAGTAACAAGTATTAACCAATCACAACATACTACAGATAAAATACTACATGCATATCAGTTATGCTATAAAGGCCAGCATACACAGCTTAATGTCTGAAAAGTAACTGACACTGCAGTAAACCAGCATTCATTAATAGTTCAATTGATTACATGGGACATTTTGAATTAAGAAGTGAGGTTCGATTATCAACAGGGCTAGAGTTGTGCAATAGTTTGTTTCATCTGTGTACTGGGGTCTTTGAGCTGAATCTGACAATTATTAGAGCAGCTGTATTCCAGCTGCAGCACTAAAGTGTACCAGAGGTTTTTGTGTAGGCCTCACCTGGCTGAATGTGGGAGGTGGTGGGGGTCCCCCGGGGGGTGGAGGGGGAGGGGGAGGGGGAGGAATCGGCATCCTGTCCCTCTCTGCACACGGTGCTGCTGCCTCACAGTCTCAGCTCAGTGTCTGTCTGCACGCGCACACTTGCACAGCTGCAAAGGGAAACACATCACTGAGCCGATTAGCTGATGGTGCTCATAGCCGCAGCGCTGTTCCAGCAAACCTCACCGCTTCAGGCTTTCTCATCAATTCTGTGCTTTACTAATGCTGGGCTGAACAAAGATTGAGGGACAGTACGTGACTGGCAGTACACCCATTACCATCCCTTACCAGCAGCTTAAATTAGGCTACCACAGTCTGCACATTGGCATTGACATTTTGACATGCAATTTAAAAGAATATCAGACCAAGGAAGGTTTTAGACTTTTTAAAATTGTGTTTTACATTTGCAATCACACTGCATCTGTAGCACTGCCTATAATACATTCTGTTTAAAACCCAAGGAGATTCCACTCTTTCAGAGATCATAATGCAACTTATATACATTTGGGCCCACAAAAACAGAGTTCAAGAGTTCTCTCTGAATGGACAAAGACATTACTGAAAAGTGAAAAATAAACAGGCACTGATAGGCAAACTTGGGACACACAAAGAGCTTTAATGACAAAAACACTCTGCCTGAGTCACGACAGGCAAGAGGATCAATTAATAATTTCTTAGCAACTGTTTAAACCGCAAATGTGAAATTGTGTCACCATGGTTACCGCATGATTAGGAATATGTGAACACACTTTTTTAAAAAGAGGGTCATGTAAAAATTAGTGTGATGATGCATAGTGTCCTAAAACGTTTTCATCAATGTTTTTCTAGCCTGGTTCTGGGGGAACATGCTGGTTTTAATTAATTCCAGCTGAGCTCTTAATCAGGTCTGACTGACCCGTTAATTGAATAATAAATTGGCTTTGACTACCGTCTTGACCTTTGATGGGATGAAATGTGTAGTTGGAAGTGTGTTTAAGATAAAGGAAGGATGAACCCATGCATCTTTTACTAAAGTTAGTTAATACAAACTGGACTTAAGCTCAACTGATTTTTATTTAGTTGTTCAATTAAGTTTTAATTTTAACAGTTTACATTTAGGTTCATTGGCACAGCAACCCCAAATTTGTTTACAGACATTTACTAAACATAACCTTCTTTCCTTGTCTTTTCATTGGCACACTACTCCAGCACCTTTTTTCACCCCCATGCAGGATATATGAAACTACAGATTAGTATTCATTTAGCACCTAAATCAATCCAATCTAATTAGTTGGTAGAAAGAAACATGTATAGTGTATCACCTGGACCAAGGTTCAGCTGCACTGATAAAGGAAATATAAATACTGAAAACCCAACGCAAGTGGTTTCTTTCTTAGTTACAATATTAATTCATTTCAAGCAGTTCTCATCTTGCGGTGAATTGGGGACAATGAAAGCCCCACTAGAAATACATACCATAGGTCATTGTTCTTCCAAAATGTTCCCCTGGGGACCCAGTAAAATCTAAGTACTCTACCATGCGCCACAGTTCAACACAGGACATTTCCCCTTAAATCTGAGAAATGCCCAAGTTTCCTTTTAAAAAGACTAAGGCCTCTACACAATCTCAATTCATTGCACTTTACACTTAACTGAGCAACAAATCCAAGCTTTGCACTGACATTGAGGACATCAGTAAATCAGCAATTCATACTGATTTTACCACAAATTTTTTCACTAACTGGTGAAACTCAGATTTTTCGAACGGTGATCCTGATGAGACCCTCTGATTTACAGCTTGTGACACTTGTGATTCTGCAATCTGACCGCTCTGCAGGTGACAGAAGTTGTTGCTTAGCACATGTGTGCTGGCTGCGGGTCACTCTCAGCTCAACAATCTGACCATTCTACCTCTGTCTATTCACTCGTCATTGGGATTCCAGTCACCAGGCCTCCTCGAACCAGGCGATCGGTGGGTTCGTTGTCATCCTCCAACTTCCTTGTACCCCTGTTGCTTGACAAAAGGCAGTTTTCATGCGTTTGAACAGGTTTTCACTGAGTGGAATGTCGCTGTGCAGGCTTGTGAGACCGACAGTATGACACAAATATTTGCTATGCGCGTCAAGGATGGTGACAGAAACTGTCCTCAGATGTGTTGCCTTGAGAAGAGTTCACATGTTGAGGAAGAGAAAATTCACATGGGGGGGCCAGGGGGAGAGAAACGGAGCAAGGGACTGGACAACTACACTCTCCCTCCCAATCTGTACTAATGCAAACCAAGACAGTGTACAAATGAAAAAAGGGGTTGAAATAAAGCTCCAGCTATTCTGAGGCCTGAAAGCCTGCAGCTGATATTGTTACTACGTGGAGCTGTAAGCCAAAATCATCCACGGAGGAAATCATAAAAAGTTTTGCTTTTCTTTACAACAAAGCTCTCAAGCCTAATACATATGACTTTAGCCCTGGTCTTTTTTACAGTCATCACAAATTTGCTGGAATTCTTGTTAAAACCTGGTGTGAGCACACCAAAATTGTACCTCAACTTAACAAAGATCGTGTAGTATACCAAGCACCTACGAGTGACAGTAACTGCTGTTGCACGTTTCTACAATTGCATTTCTAGCAGGCTTGATATGACATCTGCAGTTTTAATTTTTACAAGTCTTGAGGGATTGCTGACAGCCAATGAAAAATAAGCAGTCAATAACATAACGTGTTAGCAAAAAAACAGCTGCCTTCTTGAACGCCACCCAAAAAACACATTAGATGGGTGATGAGGACGTTACAGAGCTGTGGCTAAAGCACAGATGGTTACTTGATCTAATCATATCAAAACACATAATGGTGGGGTGCACTGGAGCACTACACGGACTGAAAATTGTGGCCAAGCTCTGAGGTGTCGCATGTGTATGAATCCCTCGTTTAGCAGCTCCTATGTGGCATCAGCCCCAACTCTGCCCTGCATTCTGCAGCAGCCTGCACCTAATGTGTGCCAGGTTTGCTCGCAGTACACCTGCTTGTGATTTTCATAAAGTAACATTGCATACTCTCATTGGCTCAAGCCGAATTACTAACTTCTGCTGAACAACTTCTTTGAAGTTGTTCATCTTTCCTATTTGGATTTCAGGAGGCACCAGTAATTAACATTTGCTGAGACTCCGGGCTATGTTCAAGGAGGGCTCAAGTCAAGAATTTAAGTTAAATAAGTTCTTATTTTCTCAGCTGAGCATTCCATGCCCTACAAAGACTGAAACGTGCTCGACTCTTCCTGTTGGTGACCCAGGCTGGCCCTATGACCAGCCAGACCTTTAAATTAGAGCGAATAGAGATACCCTGTAAATGCAAAAAAATTCTCTTTTTCCCATGGATGGCTCCATAACTACTTAAAAGACAATGAATGAATGAATGAAAAATGCATCTCAAAGTGCAGTTTATGCATGCCGATTCATTTCACTGTTTAGGGAGGGTAGTTAATGCTAGAAACAAAATGAAACTAAATGAAGTGAAAAGCTAGTCAATTAAAACAAAACTAAAATCTAAAAACGCTCATTCACACTACCAATGGAGGGTGCTGCTTTTCCATCAGTTTATAATTAAGCATAACATCACCGTGCAACATCGCCATGCAACTATGGATCAGAGAGCTTTCCTTCCTGGAAGGCAGTCTGGAATCAGTCGTTGCCAAAACGAGTCCTAAAATAACTTACTATTGCTACAAAAAATGCAATTAAAAATTAATTTGGCATTATTTTGTGTGTACTGGCTATTTTTATAACTTGCTATTTAAAAAACACATCTCAGTACCAGATAATCTTTTTAATTAGACTTTAATGTTGAGTCATTGAGTGGGACTGAAAGGTGTATGACTTTTTGCACCAAAGCGATTTGTCCTGCCTCCTTTTTTTTTGAAACGCACCACATTTGATCACATACGGCAGACCAACCAATGTTCCCTTCAAAGTGAATCTACAAAGTATCCCCAGAATCCATATCATAATCATGAAGAGTACAGCTCTGGAGGAGAAAATGGTGATTCTCTGCAACAGTTGACCATCAATCATTCTTCTCATATAGCATGCACTCTGAAGAGCTCTCTCTTACTCTCGCTCCAGTTGTGAGGACATGGGGCCCAAAATCCTTTGCATAAATGATAAGCATGGCTACAACTAAATTCTAAAACATCTTTTGCCTCTGAAATCTGCCTGGTGTTGCCTTTGAGGCCAACAGTAGTAGTGTACAATCATTCCACAGAGTTTAAAGATGAGTTAAATGCCTAACTGTAGGTCCCTTCAAAGCAAATGTGCGTATGGGAACATGACCTTGCACAGCTTTGAGGCTTGGACAAGATTTTACTTTTTTTAATCAATAAAATGTGCTGATTAATATATGCATTCCACATGGGTTTTCCATTAATTTCCTGTGGGGGAGTGGTATCACAACACTCAAAAGGCTCACTGTTTCAATACTAGTAGTCAACAAGTCAAAAAGTCAAAAGATGGCTCCCTTGCCTTCCGTGGAACTAAAACAGGCAAAATGGTGGCAGCAGGTACATGGCTCCTTTGATCATGAGAAAGAGTAATGTCCACCCCGACAACAGAGGACCCGGGCAGTGCCTGGAAACATTCTCTGGGTAACACTGGGTCCCACTAGATCTTTGATCACCACTGACTGTCATTCATACTTTATTTGCCTTTGTAGGAATGGTAGAACATGCTAGTGAGGTGTTCCAAATCATTCAGAGGTCTTTATCAAAGATGGCAGTACAGATGATACCATGCCCAATCACGTACAGATACACCTGAACAGGGCCAAAATTGTCCAAAGGTACTTTGATCTAGGCCAGCATTTCTCAGACCTCTCCTTGAGGACCCCTTGTCCTGCATATTTTAGATCTCTCCCTGCTCCAACACAGCTGATTCAAATGATCAACTCGTTATGAACTGCTGGAGCTCAATAGGAGCAGGGAGAGATCTAAAACATGCAGGACAAGGGGTCCTCCAGGAGAGGTTTGAGAAATGCTGGTCTAGGCCACTGAATCAGACCTGAATCTCAGAATCTCAGGAGGCCAGCAATCAGTCTGAGCTGGAAGTCAATCAGGCTCATCTTCATAATGATTGACTAGTGAAAACATTACAGGATAGCTCAGCCAGCCTTTCCTGTACCACTCTTGGCATTCACAAAAAATATACGTTAGAAGTCATTTACTCATCTCCTAAAATATAATGGATGATGATTGTCAGATGTGTGCAACAAAGGGAAGTCACAGGTTATGTGCCTTTCTATTTGTATTAACTCATTCAATCATTAATTTATTTATTGAAACTTTAATCAAAGTTTCCTTCCTTCTTAGCACATTTTCAAAATCAATACAGCAGAGTAGCGAATCCAAACCCGTGAAGAGAATTTAGTTGTTTGCCCTCAACTCATGAGAGGGCAAACAATTTACCAAATTACTACAAATTCAGACCAGCACCAGCCTTCTCTGCTGTTTCATTACCCCGTCTATCTCATCTCTCCTCTGACAACGTAGGCATACAGCAGGTAACTATTAGTTACTGTGCACCCAGCCCTGATAGAAAGATGTGGCACCACCTGCCATTATGTTTTTAATTTCTCTGAACCTCATCTACCTCATCTATTATCATGTGGCTTCAAAAATTCCTTTCCTCCATGATTCAATCAAACATTCATTTCAACAGGCAGACGACCGGCAGGTAGGATGATGTAACAACACTGATCTGTACCTACATGCCTAAATTACAGTATATCAAATGAAAATGTTTCTATGATAAAATAGAAATGATTTACATGCCAAGGATCTGATATAGAAAATGTTCCACCATGAGAATGTGTTGACTTTGCAACACAGGCAAATGGGGAGTGCTCCATTTTCGAAAAAGCAAACAGTTCGGAACTGCAAAGTCCACAGGAGAGCCACAACCTACCGTCCACTCCAGTACCAACTCCTCCCATACCAAATAAGTTGGATACCTGTGTCGGCAAGCCCAAAAATTCATCTTTCACAGAGAACATCCTCTCCTGTCACCACCATTTTTATCATTTCACTCTCCCTCCCTGTTTCTGTGAAAAAGACAAATGACTTTAGATTTGCACTGTCAAATAACTGAACACTGTGGCTTTTAATAAAAAGGACAATACCCAAAAAAACCTAAGCTCTGTGTCTAAAACAGAACAGTTTTATACTGGCTCTAGAGCTCAAATATTGTCAATGCTTTCAAGCAATGTTAGTGAAAAACAGCAGTTGAACACTGATGAACTGCAAAAATGGAAATGGATCTCTTGCAGTCAAAAAGACGTATAAGAAATCATATGCTAAGTATTTCTAACTGTCCTCTTGCTCCAGCAGAGAGTCAGTCAGATATCACAGTAACTCATGGCTCCAGCTGCTTACAGTCTGACCATTAACTCTGGCTTTTCAGAGATCCTGTGACACCCCTAGACCTCAGACAGTTTCTGTTTCAAAAGTGTATTGATCTATGTCCCAATGTAAGAGGACAAATCAGGTGTACTTTAAGTGAACAAATCAATTCTTTACATAATGCCACACAAGTGTATACTTCTCGGCAAAGGAGAAGGGGGTTATTTAGAACCACATTCTGACATCTTGGGCACTGAAGGAACGACACGGAAAACAAACAAACAAACAAAAAAAAAACACATGAAACCATGGAAAGATGCAATGCAATGCAATGCAAAAAAAAAAAAAAAAAAATCAGTGGACATAAAATATTTTGTTTTTTTTTCTAGACTCTTTGACAAATGCCACTTAATAATCTGAAGCTAAATATCACTGTGATTCAGATTAGTTTATACCCTGAAATTAAGATGCAGACTAGTTTGTCACAATCTGCTCTCTTTTAATTAAAATAACACTTTAATTACTTGCCCCAATATAGCCACTGTGTCATGATTGTATGCGAGACATTAACTCATGCAGTACAATTCAAAACCATCTGTGGCAAATCTGATTAAAAATCGGGAATTTTTCAGTGCCACTGCAATCAAATGGAGCTCTCACAAAAAAAAGCTCTGTGCAAATGCATATCTCAAGTTATCAGGTGAAAGGAATTCTAGGATATCTGATCAACATGAAGTCTGCATGCATATGCACTCAATCAAAGGCAAATCAGATCTCCTCTGGGACACCCACGCGTTTCTCTACATCATTTTGAGGAGAACTGCTTAGGGCAAGTGAGGCATTTGGGACACAGTCCAGGTAAACTGGCAGCTGCTACAACTGAAAACATGCATAGGTGGACTGTGCATGGATTTAATGTAATGCTATGCCCTCAATCAAGTATGACTTCAGTTACCACAAAAGTGGTTTTTACAATAAGCAGCTCTCTGCTGTAGAGGTATGGGGCTGTCCCACAAACATCTAACTTGGAGGATACCCGTGGCATACCTGCAATCCCAATATTCATGGTGGCTTAACTTGCTCCAGCTCCAAGCCCTACTGTATAATGTACACTGCTCTGCAATTCTATTGCCAAGACAACCCCCACTTTATCAAACACAATCCATACTGTTTACAGGAGTCGTACTCAAATTTGTTGTTGTACCTACCCCACTCCCAAAACTGTGATTAGGAAATTACATCATAATTTTGCATGTGACTAAGTATGTGCACTGACCTTAAGGTACAGGTGTCAAGACGCAACATGATGCTGCCAACCACATCCGTCTCTTTAGGCAATTCCAGTGAGAGAAAGCTGGCAACAGCACCACTAATTGATGCGCAGACCAGGACACAGGGTCTCTGACCACTGTAGTGAGAGCACACACTTGGTTTATAAGTAGTGCTGCTAATATGTTTGTGTAAACACAGAACTGAATTTTGATGGTCAAACGGATTCACGAGATGCAATGTCATACATTTCCCACCCCATGCATCTACTTTTTTTTTGCAACTTTTCATGTGCACACTACCATTTCTTGCATTCACATTATTTATCTGAAAATATATCTGTATGTATACATATTCAATGTTAGACAAAGAGCAGGAATTCAGCACCCCAGATATGAATTACATTTACATACGTTTACATTCAGAACTCACACAAATGGTTCAGAAACTAACCTCAAAAAACATCAAACCATTTGTATGAACAATCAGAAGTCAAAACACTTTTCTCTCCTGTGTGACACAAGTTTAGCAATGAAAAGAAAATGTAATTGTCTTTTGAAAATTTCTGCCAAATTAAAAAAATAGACATCCATCAACTGCATCTTCTCAAGCATACAAGGAGTTTATATTGTACTTTTGCACAAGTGTTCTACATATATTCCATGTTGACACAGTGCATACGGTAGTATCTTCATCTAATCAATCATCCCAAATGCCTCCGCAAATGTAATACTAAAAGTAAGTTATTAAATGCAAATTACAGGTGTATGCAACTCTGAGATACAGTTCATTATCATTGTCAAAAGAAATGGCAAAATAACTTTGACTTGGGAACAACTCTTTTTCCAAACGTTAAGTGTTCTTCTAAAGTGTCATAATATGATAGCTTTTTGTCAGCAATGACTGATGGTCACCACACTTACAGTGGAAGACTTACTGCTGTAATTCCCAGCTCTAACTGAATGTGACTTGCTACAGTGTCTTGATCACTTCACTCTCAGCTCATTCTCGCAAATACTTGATTCACTGTTTACATACACACTTGGCTGACTATTGTTTAACTGTTACTTACTTCATACAATTTTCTTTTTAACATGCTACTATATAACAAGTTGCAAATAATTTATTTTGAAATCACTCACAAGTAGACAAATGAAGTGGTATTTTCTAAATGTGCATTTTTTGTGTAGTTTGTTTAGATACTCACACAGGGCATCGTCTCAAATTGGTCATGCTATAAATATATCAGAAAATCAGAAAAGCATACACTAATTTTCCACTAATTATATTCACTTTAGCATAAATGCTAATTTTATGAATTGCATGGCCTGTTTCAAAAGGAAAAAAATACTAATTTCAGTTTTATTATAACTCATACTGACCAAATGTTTCACAGGTTTTTAAAATTCAACAGTAGTTGAATTTGCCTGTCTACATTATCTGTATATACACTGTACAGTAGAATACAGTCATGCTTTCTAGACTTCTGTTCTTTTTTCCCCTCATAGACAATGGTCTACCATTTTTTTTTCTTTGACTAATTTGTTTTTTAATGTTCTGTTCTGCTGTCAGCCTGGATGGCTCAAAAGCAGAGCTGTGGAAAGAGTATATGGCAGGATTCACAGCGAACCCCAAAGCTTCTGCACAGCCTCCAAAGAGTGGCGACAGTTCATGCCAGGGATAGACAGTACTGTCTTGACGTGGTCTCTGGCTTTCATTTAACATCAGGTTTTATTTATTTACCAATACTGGGATTAAATATTTGATGTTTTTGTAAAGGTCTCTATAAAATCCCCTGTTTCCACCCCAGAGAACTGATGCTGCTGCCTTTATAAGCGATATTTTACATTTGAAAGACTGAAGATATGACATTGTTTCAACTGGATTGGAATCTGCAGCCAGTGATGCGCTTTAAGACAGAACAGGTTTACTGACACCATTCAAACACAAAGCTAACTGACTGCACATTTAACAGATTTTGTCTTATTTTGTGTTGTGTTATTTTACATTATCCTGAAATATCCAGAATGAGGACTATAACATGAACACAATAAGCAGTAAACTTTGCATTACTTACTTATTACTTCTATTATTACTACAATAAACTCCAGTAAAATAGTGAATCACATGAGAACACAAAAAGTTCATTCACAACCAATTATTCAAAAAACAACCAAAAAAAGTAAAACAAAAATATGTTGAACGAGACGAGTATGTTTGTGTAGTAGTTACATGTATTCACTGGACTCGTTTGCAGTCACCATGACTGATTAAATCATAGATTTTGCAACAACTTGTTAGTGGTTTGTGCAATGGCTGGTTACGCAGCCTAGACTCCAACATTGTACATTACAGTTGGGCGCTACCTTTTCATGAGTGAGTTGGCAGTATTGCTACCTGTGCTCTGGGGTCTGTTTACAACCAGGAACTTGGAACAGGAAAAAAAATCCAGTGATTATACCTTGTCAACGCCATTGCTGGTAACGGACATAAACCTTTAAATGGTATATGTCTTTGGTACACAGTAAATGCTGGTTTCACGGTTTTCATACGATTACAACCACCCAATTAACATCAACAGTGGCTAACTAAAGACCTCGAACGTATGCAGCAGCACAACACAGTAAAGTACACATCGTAAGGCGTATTATACCAGTTGGTCGATTCCAAATTAAACGATTCGTCACTTTGAAGACGTAAGGTGATATCAAAATATTTGAGACTAATGTTGCTGTAATTCGGGGGAAAACAGCAAGTTAACTAACTAGTACTTTCACAGTGTAGCTTGTTAACTTCACCTTAGGAACATTAGGGACGTTGGGAAGCCTACAGACGACGCCACACCTGCTAAGCCAGTATCGGTGTGAGGAGCAAGGAAACTAACGTAATCCACATGCGTGAACATTCATGGATAGCTCGCTACCTAGCTAGCTGGCTAGCAACATCAGATCGGTTAGCTAGCTGAAAGTCTGCATTTAGCTATAAACCCAAGTAGCTCACAAGCGTGGTGGATGTTTCAAATCTAACTGTTACTCCTAGAGTTAATTAGTTACTCAGCTAGTAAACGACGTTATGCTGAACGATGTCCACTTTATTTGATGCAGCCAGGTCAGACATGACGATCTGTCCATAGCATAGATCAGTACCTGATCAGAACACATGCCACTTTCTTTTGCTTACAACAATAATATGTCTTGGTCGGAACGTAAATGTTCTGTCCTCTCTTTTGCAGCCAATAAGTAGTTTTACACGCAGCGTTGCTTACCTTGTCTCTAACGAAGACTGCGACTCTCTAGTCTTCGATAACAACATCGATGGGAAGTAACGAGAAGGTGTTAAGAGAAAATATCCAATATCTCAAGCTAATGTTGCCTAAGGAACAAACACTGATTAACAATAATATCTAACTACCTAGAAGCTAAGAATCAAGGAAACAATGTGTCTCGGCGATTTTTTTCCTTGATGCCAGCTAATCACTATTTATTCAAATCAACGTAGCAAGTTCGCTAGCTTGCTAGCTGACTAGCAAGCTACCTGTCGGCCTTTTGCAGTTCATAGCCAGTTAGTTATAGCTAGCTTGTTCGATAGTAGCTCGCTAGATAACAAACAGTAGCCTGCTAACGACATCTGCATGACAGGTCCAACTTAGTGTGGCATCAAAATTAGACACAAAGATGCAACTCTTCGTTATATAAATGGCTGGCCAGCTACGTGTGTTTACGTCTGATCTCAAACACGGATTTTTTGTCCCTAGTATATTTCTGTGATTTATAGCTAGCTTGCTAGCTGGTCCCAGACATCTTTCTCTTACACTCTTTCTCCCTTTACTGGAAAACCCGGAAATGGAATCGCCAACATAACAAAATGGAGGAAGGGAGCCGAAAATCCTGTCAAACTACGAGAAGAACCGAATTTGTCCGAGGGCCATTCCGACGTGTTACTAGGAGCACTCAGCTTGTTTTTCGACGAGCTTTAGTGGCAGTGTTCAGGTGTCATAGCGTTGTGCAAATTGTTGACCCCTTTGTTTGTTGCAGAACAATTCATCTCAAGATGACCATATCAATGTATTTCAGTTTTAGAGTTAGCCTACAGAATAGTTATCGGATAGTACAACAGTCTAGCTAGCTATTTTTGCCTAACGTAAATTAACCATAAGTTATTTTAACTTCTCCTGCTGATAGAATTTAAAAAGTAAAACTTGTGTTTGATTTAGCTGGTCACTTTCAATTCTAGTGAACAATGTGTGGCCACTCCATGTAAATGAAATAGAAGCACCGGGCCCGGCCAGATGAAGAGATGATCTGACCTCAGAACCAATTACGTCACTATTACTAATTTTATTCTCATACAAGATCATATGCTATTGGGAAGGTGTATTTGATCATAGCCTCTCTTCAACTGGATGAGCATCCAGAAGCACTCAAGGGATGTGCATAAAGAGTCAGCACCATCTGACTGTACAACTGTACAAATAAAAAAAAAAAAGAGTTTTGAGTGAATTAACGTCTGTGCTTCCATCACAGGTAAGTGTAAAGCTTCATTCAAAGATATGGATGCCTGAGTGAGGTGACATGTAATTTCAGTTCTCTCTGTGTCTTCTGTGTATGTACAGTGTATACATGCTGTAAGTAAATATGTATTTGTGTTTCATTTGTTTGGGACATCTCAATGATAAACATCTTCCTGCAGTACTTGCTGCCTCACAGACACTTTGACATTACTATGGCCATATCAGCTGCTGTACAGTAAGGGAATGGCTTAAGGTTGAAGACACCAGAACCTAAAATATATAACTTGGCTTGGAGTTGAATAACCAGCATACAGCAGCATACCAGCAACAATTATTGCCAGCAGATGTTCCACAGAAAAAAATAACCATACCAAATGTTATTAGACCATTTATGAAATATCCATTTGTGGAGTAGAAAATAGAATAATATAAGACATCAAAATTGAAATGAAGTAGATTTCTGTTGTGTTGCATCATAATTATAAATCAGCAGTTGTATGTCTGCATCTGCTACATGCAGGAGAATGCATTGCTCATAGCAATAAAAAAAAAAGGTTGCCGCCTTGATACTTAATTGAACAAATCTGTGAAAATTCTAGAGGAATTTCCATTGATACTGGCTGCATACCAAGAGATTGCTTTGTCTATATAACAGTGAAAAAAAAATGAAAAAGAAAAATATCATTTCCCAGTAAGTACAGTTTTAAGTCCTGTTCTTGTTCCAGAACGTTTTTATAATTTTTGGTTTAGCACCCAGGGAGAATTTATCTGGTTGAAGGTTTTTTTTTTACTTCCATTCCCTGATGTGGTTTTTATTCCCTGCTTCAACCTTACAGAGAATGAATGCTGACACAATGTACCCTTAACTCAACATGTGGTTTTGGACCTGTATGGTCATGGGGGATGTTGAAACGCATTCATCCTGTACCTTCTCCTTACCTACTGCTGTGAAGCTGATTACCACCCTATCATTCTTTGCCACCTGCTCATTCCGATACGTTTTAGGGTTGCTTACCAGCATGTTCCATGTGTCAGTCAGTTTTGCATTACACATCAGGCTCGGTCAGGAAAATGTGTACAAAAATTACATTTTATTTAATTTTTCTGGCTATGCATAAGCACCCTATGTGCTGCTGACTGTACTCACATGCACTTACCAGTGCCATCACTCAACAGTGTCATTTATGTGAGTCATAAGTAGGTCCATTCTGAGTGTCATTTACCAATCATCCTAGGTTCGTTCTTGGCAGGTTTATCCTGGCCAGGTCTGACCAATCTACAGGCTTTCAGCGGAATGACCAGGTAAACAAGTGGCAATGAAGAGACTGGGGGCTACTGGTAACCAGTTAAAGATGCTGATAATTCCATAAATTGCATCCCCGGGGCCAAAATGGCACATTTTTAATCATTTGCTGTCAGTAGCACACATTGTTACTGAGAGACTGGGAATGCCGGGAATACATTTCAGATGTTTGGACAGGTTGGCGAGTACACATAAGTACACCCCTTGGTTGGGTGCAGAGGCTGCTGTCACCGCTGCATGTTTCAGGGGGTTGTCTTGGAGATCAACCCCACTCTTGTCAGTCCTGCCATTGCATTTTAATTTTTCTCTGCTTGAGATCATTGAACTGCTTCCTAGACCAGATGCTTTACATTTCCAGGCCATTTGCTGGTGGAAAATTAGATTTGTAAAAACAATTCATATGTTCAGTAGCTGAAGAGGCATAACTAGATCTGAAACTGTTTTTCAACAGGAAATTAATAGCAAATAATTTTCACAGTTGCTCCTTACTAATTAATGGCAGAAATTAATGGCAGATTGTTTTCCACAGTCGCTCCTTGAGCATATGTTGTATCATAAATGTTTAATGCCTTTTGTTCGATTAAAAAAATTCTCCAGTACTCTCTTGGAAGACGTCCTCTGTTATCATCTTAGTGATATTTGTGTATTTACTTTGTAGCCTGATATCTTGGAGAAAGGAGAAAAGTTATGACAAATGGGGAATCAAAGTTCCAATATTTGTGTGTCATAAAAGAGAATCATCTTCAAATTGTTTGTACTTGGTATTACTAATGTTAAATCCAGGAGTAACCTCTTTCACTTTATTTGTCTGTCTAGACTTGTGGATCAATCACTCATGTAAAAAGCTGTGGAGAGAGAATACAGCCTGATCTGGCCCTTTGGACAAGTAAAAGCAATGTGAAACATAACAGTCTCTGAATATCTGAGCTGTAGGAGCTTTTTGCAGCATTCTTATAAGATGCATTGCCTCAGAGTGGAAATTCAGTGCCTTAAATAAGAATGATAATAAAAGCCAATCTAATGCTTTTCTCATATCCACAACCATCAGTGTTAGATCTGCTGTATCATTTTTTTTATGTATATACAGTAGATCAAAATTAAGCATGTGTTGGATTGTAAACTATTTTAATGCATCCTGTTTGCTTAGATGAAATGATATGTGCTATGAAGTAAGCATGTGATTCCATTTTTTGAGGCTATTTTCATAATAGTGATACTCCAGATTTCCCTGGTTTCAGAAAGACTGACATACATTTCATTATATTACTCTCTGAGAACACCATCTGTTACAGAAACATGATGATAATGGGGAAAGGTTTACTGATGACCATAATATGGTGCAGTTTTAGATTTGCGGCTGACACTTGCCGAACATTCATAAATATCCATACAACAGCGAAGAGGCATTTATTTATTATTTTTTTAATTTTAAATTCATTTTTAGGTTTATTAAAGTGGCTATTCCTAGTGCTTCCCCACCCTCTCTGCATGCTACAATTTTTCCCCTGTTAACATTCTGTGTGGTGGTATGGTCTCAGATTGTAACTTACTGACTGTTGAAAAATATATATACATTTTTCATTGTTCTTACATATTTAGTTTTAAAGGCCCGTCTAGAGTACTGTGATTGGAATTGTCTATGTTTAAATGTATGCATCGGGTATTAGAAATTGACTGCATGCGGATGTTTTGTTTTCATTCCTGTCAAACAAATGTATACATGAATGTGTTGGCATGGTTGATGTTCACAATTTGTACACTGTTCTCCCAATTAAATCTCGGATTAATGTTGACTGTACATACCGTTTTATGAACAGCGGCAATGAACGTGATTCATTTGATTGACACGCTCAAAATGATTTCTTGTCCTATTTCTGTCGAAATGAAGATGTTACCTATACCGAACAGAAGAGGGTGCTAGATACCAAACAAAAGCTTAGCAGTCAATGTACGACTTGCGTAGATTCTATTTTGAAAACATACTGTGATGCACATCATCACTCACTTTGTAGATAATACAGTCGGTTTGAAACGTAGTCGAATATTATGCTGTTATGTAATGTAACATGGGGGTGACTTCATTTCTTTCTTTTTATTTATATTTTAAACCAAACAATCCATGCGCACAATTCATAGGACCAAGAATCATTACATTATTGGCATTTAGCAGACGCTCTTATCCAGAGGGACTTATATCAATTAGAGCTTTTCTTTTTTTTAACAATGTTATCCATTTATACAGCTGGATATTGTGGGTTAAGTACCTTGCCCAAGGATACAGCAGCAGTGCCTCCGTGGGGAATTGAACCAACAACTATACCACTATGCTACACAGCTGCCCACCCAGAATCCAAGAGCAGGGAGAGCAGGTATATACCCAAGCATAAAGCTGATTTGAATGAAATTATCTAAAAATAATTACAAAAAAACATGAATGTGTGGTTACATGTTGTATGAGTATTTATTCTATTCACTCCAGTTACTAAAATGTTCTTCATCCTCTTATAGTTATATATAGTTACATATCAAATTGAAGACCATATAGTCTTTTATCATGATCAGACACCTCTAAGAAGGAATTTTTGATCATTTGACATTGCTTTACAACTGTATGAAAGTTTTTGTCCTCCCAAAAAGTTTTTAAAATGCAGGTATGAATATAGGGGAAAAAAAACAAAACCTTGAAGAGATACACTCCCACACCCTACTGAACACAATTACTACTGTGCATATCTTCAAGCAATTTAACTGTTAATACTAGATATCATTCACAGTTATTCAAAGAGTATGAGCAAATTTATTATAATGTGCTGTATTACCTTTGATCAAGTTTACTTGCATCCCTCTGTCAGCAAGATTTGGGATGTATTATTATGGAATTGTACACCAATTTATTATAGTGTTCTTTTTTCTCATCTTCAGATAGTGATTAAAATTCTTTTTTTTTAATTAGTTACAATTGACAATTGACATTTCCCTATTAAATCTAATGACGTTATTCTTTGAAGTTGCAGTCAGAGTCCACAAAATTAATATGAATACAAGTCCTGATTCAGGGGAAAAGGGAATTATGTATGCGTTGTAGTGGGCCAAAATATCACAAATGTTTTAAAAATGGCTCCAAGGATTTTTTTTTATTGTTATCTGTGAGTAAATTAACTTGGTATAAACAGAAATTAAATAAGGTGGATTGTTCATAATGAAGTGTGGCCATTTGTGACATTTCTCAAAATGGCATCAAGGGTCAACTCAAATGTTAATCAGAAACAACAAGATTGGCACTGAAGCAGGCCTACTCTTATGGCTAGTATGAACATAAAATACAAATGCACCCCCCCCCCCCCCCCCCAAAAAAAAAAAAAAAAAAAAAAAACATTGGTGCTGTGATATTTATGACTTCATTTTTAATTCTGTCCATGTAGAAAACATTTGGGCTGGAGCCCATTGTGCAGTTCTGCATAGTAACACACAGTGAGGCGCTATACTGGATGAATAAAGCCTTGTTATGCCACAGTCTCCTCAGGATTTTCCTCCGGTTGGCAAAAACATGACATTCCTCTCCCTTGGGTGTCACCCTGGTGCCTCTGACCCACCATTACCCTGTGCACACCCTTACCCCCCCTTGCCCCCCCCAACACACACTTGCCAAGCTTCTCTCTTCCTGCAGGCACCAGGGACTAGGGGCTCTGCCAAGTTGGGAGAAAAACAGGAGCTTGGAGCCACACAGCTGTCCTCATCACTCTCCCAGTCTGCCTACATCCCCTGGCGATCTCATCCTATCCCAGCTGCCATCCCCCACCCTCCTTTGGAAGAGTGCATCCCTTCTTCTCTCAGCCCAAAGGAAGCTGCTTGTCTCCTTGTGTCCCTTAGCTCCCACTCTCTCCCAATACTGAGCACTTATGCTACCATTGTCTGATGTGTTCCCATCATCCACACAAGTCATCCACCATGTGGTTATGGAGGACCACAATCTTGCACATTTTGTGGCCCTCTTTGAAATAACCTGTGTGGCATTCAAATTATAGCCTATCACTTTCACAACCAGGGGCAATCAGTTAGCGTTTTACATTTGATTAAAATTTGCTGTGTGCTGCCCTTGAGCTATGAGGTGTAGCTTCTCCTCTGATTTGTAATTCTCATCATGCACCTACACCAGTCAGCCCCAACTTTTTATATTGCGTATTTCAGGAACTATAGCAGGGCCGGCGCTATGGGGGTGCTCTGTCTGCACCCCGAGATGAACCTCAGTGTATCCTCAGTTTTCTCCTTATATCCCAATGTCTACATAGAATTTATTATGTTTTGTTTTTTTTTAGGTATGCAATTGCACCCTACTTTTATTTTTTCCTGGCACCAGGTCTGAACTATAGGCTTGTGATATATGTACTTGTACATTATTTAATAGTGTTAGTAATACAATATGAGTGATAATTAACCATATTTAAAAAATATTTTTTAAATATGTTTTTTAACAATAAAACGTTTACATTGGGGAAAGTGCCAGTGCTGGAGTGTGTTCCACAACTAAGGCATTTTTTATTGGAGGAGGATACAAAATATGACTCGCTGCCTGCCATGATTAAAATGGACTACAGTACTTCCTGTCCAGAGTGCATTTGTGTCAACATTAGTTTGCCGGTCAACCTCTCTGGAAGACAGCTAGAATTCGAATGCCTCCCATTCACTGAGGCTTCACATTAGGCCAGAATCCCCATTCTGCATGCAACAGGAGGCCTATTTGAATTCTGATGGCATATGTGAGAGAACTTGGAATGATGAATGATCTGTGAACTGGGAAGAGGGCTTTAATTGGCTCAATTAAGGCAGCAATTTGTTGAATCAAGTACTCAGAGTGAGTGCTTTGGTGGAAAAGAAACCTCCAGGACTACAGCTCTGAGAAGAATGAGGTTGAGCCTCTCCACTCTGAGTAGTGTAAATAGATCAGGTTTAGAGTAAGTTACAGCTGGTAATGTCTGACACAAACGCATGAATAAAGCCAAAGCTTTCAGCTTTTTAATGTCCTGTGGGAACTAAGGGGACAGCTGACGTTAAATTTATAGTGCTGTAATTAACAACAGACCTACCATTGGCTAGTTTATGGCTGAAGTTGATGTTTTGTAACAGAGAATAAGGGGTGTTGATCTAGGGAAGCTTCATAAATATGGGTTGTACAAGTACTACACACAGACAAGCCATGCTTTTTTCAAATTTAAAATTCAATGAAAGCCCAGAAATCACCTTAGAGCATTGCACATGTGAACCAGAAGTCAACTAGTCTATCACACATAAGATGGCAGCTTGATGTTGCATACATTCACGCAGCGCTGCTTTGACTTGAGGAAATGTGATGTCATGGTAACGTTGTTTTAGACACTTTGCAATAATGTTAGGATGTTAATATTAGGAAAATGTTAGAATACTGAGTTAGGTGGGTATAAAGTAATCTCAGTTTTAGCTGTACTCCTGTCATATAGAGGTGTGCTGTTATTATGGCAATTCAGATGTGGCATCCATGCCACAACATACATGCTTGATGGATCAGCACACCTCCACAGTGTCCCAGAGTGGCTGTCTTCACCTCCCCGTCTGTCCTCGCCTCCCTCGTCCTCCTGCTTCCTTTCTTTCATGTATTCATCTCTCTTTCATTGTGAGGACAGTGATGGCATAGACAGTGGCTTTTGGAGAGTGTTGCACTCTCCAGATAGTCTGGGGTCTTATGAGGACAAGAAAGGTTCAAAGTCCTGACACAAGAGGTGTGATAGATGCCGCAGTGCCCATCAAGATTAATCTTACGAAGAGGAAACGGTGCAGCCGTGTCCATGTGACAGAGGCAAAAATGGGAGTCACAAACTCAGCAACCACTGTCACCTGCTGACACCTACCCTAGCACTGATTCAATCGCAGTGGATATTTGGTCAACATGGCAAAGAGAAAAAACGCGAAAAGCAAACAGTCGCCAGAAATGTGCGTAATCATTGCCCCCAGAACCGGGCCTCTGTGCCTGGAATGTTCAAAGATCTTCAAAGAACAAGAAGTCGAAATGGAAACAGGCTTTACTTGAGCGTGGTCATTCTCTGCTGTTTTCTCCTCTGCAGTGTTCCTTGGTCCATACTAAGTGCACACAGATGTAGGAAACATAACTCAATTTCATACCTCATTGCTTTCTTCATGTCTTGCACCAGTGCACACACAGCTTTAACAAATCAAGCTGACAGAATAGACTCACTGCGGCTGCTTCCATTATGTTCATGTGAATTAAGCCAAATACATAAGGCTAGATTGCATTATCAAGCTAATTGATCATTTAATAAAATTAAACATATGTTTACACGTAATCAAATAGATGGAATAAATACATGTATTGTGCATTTATTCTTTTTTTACATTAAATCAATTAGTACTCCTGCAATACATGTAGATCTTGAGTAATTTTGTGAATTGTCATACAGACCTCAGAGAATTACTCATTTCGTTTGAGTATCTATATGTTTGTGCCAGGGTCATACACATACAAATGAGAATGTGTGTGCACAAAATGTGTTTCTGATAAATTGTGCCTTGATCTGCTCAAAGAATTTCACAGACACTAGAAAGTGAGGTCTTACCGTATCAGGGCCCAGTGCTAGTAGTTTTCAGAAGAGTACAGTGCCTTTTGGCCTCATTGCTTTCACACATTTCCATTTTCCATTGTATCCCCCCCTTTACCTGCTAATCAATGGACTCACCTCAAAACTGTACCACTCCAGTTGAGCACTGAACATTTCCTCTCAACCTTTCCTAACTACATTAATAGTATTTAATTGTTGACAGTAATGTTACATAGCTTTTGTGGTCTGTGGAGGTAAACCATTCAAATTGCATGATATTCCCTGATTGTGATGACTGAATGAAATTCACATGGGAGAGCATACTACAGGAAATAACGTTACCCCTTAGAGCCAAGTGAAATGGGAAATTAGGTTGTGCTCTCATGCACTAGCCACTAAATGGCTGTAGTCCTCAGTGGTGAACAAAAAAATGATGCCATACTGACTAACCGTTGAAAACAAAAAAAATAATCAGTTTTGCCAGGCAAGATGACAGCCCTCAATAACAGACACATAAATCTCTGTGTTATGTAATGTATTTATCAACGCATAATAATAACAGAGTTAGGAAATTTTCATGTTTGACTTTTACTAAGTAAAAAAAAAAGTGAAATAATTTAAAAAAATCAGTGTCCATGACACAAAAAGCATTTGACAAAAGGAAAGCTCACAAACTTGAACACTGGATCTTTCACTGTTCCTTTCCAATGATTTGGAGCCAAACTCCATGTTCCCCACCCACCCCATGACTCTTCAACATGTGTTTGTGTCTCCAGAGTGCTGTCATTTCACAGAATTTCCTCATTTGACCAAAAGAAAGCTCAGCCACCTCAAATAAAAACATGCCACACAACATTTCTCCTCATAAAGCATTTGCTCAACATAAAGAGCTACTACTACATCTGTTCCGTCTATTGTTTAGACAGCTGATTGTGATAATTATGTGTTTTTACATGTATATAGTTCTGGGGTTTCAGTTGAAAGAAACACCTCCAGTATGTTTGTATGTTTCAGGAATATTGTTACGCCCAATACACTTTTTTTGTGATCACCCAGTTTAGGTGATGAAGCTACATTCGTTATCATCCCATACCTCAAAACTCCTTGGCATTAGTTTGTGCTGACTAACTGACCAGCATGCCAACTGAACTGAGTTCTTTGTGTTGATATCACACACACACACACACACACACACACACACACACACACACACACACACACACACACACACACACACACACACACACACACACAAACAAACAAACAAACAAACAAATAATAATGATACTATTCAGACACATTGTTATTATGTCTTTTCAGCTCCATTCTATAGAGGGATAGCTGGCCAACATTTGAAAGCCAGCATCATGTTTTCAGCTGAGAAAATCACTTTCAATGGAATTGCTACTCTAATATCACCACTTTCCTTTGTCTTCAGAAACAATTGTTTTGTGAGCCAGCTCATGGTGAAGTATCTGGTGTCAGATTTAAGACTTTTTTTAATGTCAGATTCAGTATTTAGGCTATATATTATAATTTTCTTAACATGTTTCACAAACTCCAGTTTAGGAAATGACTTGAGTATTTATTTTCTTCATTATGTTTACACAGCATATCCATAGTGTTTGTTTTGTTCTTTGTAGGGTCACAGTGAATTGTAGTGTCATATTTTGTCCAAAGGAACAGCAATCTTTTCAGTATACCAAAAGGGACATTTCTGTGACTCCCCAAAGCCCTTCAGTTCTCCTCTGGTCCTGTGTAACCTTGAAAAGCTTTATTTTTAAACTTAATGAATTCAGGTGGCAATGTTCATCTTATGATGAATGTTGTTGAAATAGTCATTTATTGTATTGCTATGGTCATTGATTGGCAATCTCTTTCGTTGTTATTTGAGATCAAACCTGCTCTTCCTCCTCAGAAAATAATGTTCTTCCTGTGGAGAAAGTTTGTCCTTTTATCATTAAGGGAACAAATAGCTTCAGTAGTAATAAATGATGTTTGAAATCAATAGTTTAGCAACTTTCTTCTCAATGACTCTACTTCAGCACCTCTAATAGGAGCCATTTTGGTCTCATATTGCTTCATTTACATTACATTATTGGCATTTAGCAGACACTCTTATCCAGAGCAACTTACAATGGTATCCATTTAGACAGCTGGATGTTTTACTGAGGCAATTATGGGTTAGGTACCCTGCCCAAGGGTACATCAGCAGTGCCCCAGTGGGGAATTGAACCAGCAATTTCTTGGTCACAAGTCCTGCTCCTTAACCACTATACTATGCTGCCACTCACCCATCCACACTGCTTCATCTCAACCTCTTGCACTCCATCATACACAAGCACATGAGTGCATCCACAGTTAGTGACACAGCAACAAAAAACCATAAGGAGTAAATTATAGGAATTTTTACAATGATAAATCAAGTAACGCAAAAGAACAGAGTTGTGTTTGTCAGTGTGTAGTACTTCTCTCATTATAGTGGGGAGATAGAGACAGTTGCTAGAGTGGGCCAGTGAGTATGTGCAGTGTATGTAATGGGGCGTCCCTCCATGAGAAAGGGACAACATGGTGGAGAGACAAAAATGCTGCTTTTACTCTACAAGGAAAGCAGATGTGAAAAAGCCCCAACCTGTAGCTTGCCCAATCTACAAAATCAATAGCCATGCCCATTACTTCAACTATTTGTCTGTTTTCTAGTGAAAATCAAGAACATTACCATGTGACTTACAGTACATTAGCATATTTAGACTACAGCACACTAAAGGCATCCACTTGGTAGGGAGAGTAATTTTCCATTACCTATGAAAAAAATTCAAATTTTAAATGCAGGGTGGTGTAAAAGAATTAATAGAGACAAAATTTTCCATATTTCCTTCATGCTTTTTATAAAAATACTTTCACAAAACACATATTTCACCACTTGATCTTATGTTGGCCTTAAATATGTTTCACTTCAAGAAGAAAACGGACACTTGCCTATTATAACGTATAGGTAGCATTATATTAAGATCTACATAAGTGTAAAATCACAGCTGCATGAAGAATATATCATGTTTCTTTAAATGGTTCACAATGCATGTCATAAATACCAATTCGTAATAAGTATTAGAGCAACTTTGTTGTGCTGCATTATCACCTAATGCTCTGCATTCTTGAAATCTTTTGTAGTGTAATAATATATATTTTACAATTCTCTGTTGTATGGGCAGCGAGACATTAGGCATGACAAATACATTATGTAGCAGTATACCATGTACCTCATTCTTATGTAGTGCTTTTGAACATGTTATGTATGCATTATGATGATTCAGGTAATGAAAAAGGTAAACTTGCTATTTGAATAAATGCTATTGACACTGAATATTTACTGCATGCCACTGAAAAAAAAAACACCTGGCAATGTGTTCAAACCAAATATATATTTTGTTTAGAGTCTCACAGAATATGGCCAGTCTCTTTAACAAATATTTAACATCTTTTTCTCATTATCTCAGTTGTTACCATAAAGCAAGTCTTGGCACCTTAGTTGCTTTACATTCCTAGGTATTTGTAGCCTCACAGATATAACCCACACTGCCTCCCAAATTCAATGAAACACAAGCAGTCTGTGTAGTTAATATAGTTTTTATTATTTTTTGACAAAATTTATAAACTAAAAATTCTCTGTAAAAATGCAAATTTCATGTTTTTTCTTTTACTTTAAACTTCCTGGACCTCTACACACAAGTATATGTGATACCTTTATGTGGGTCATCAAGGAATTGGGCTAGGATTGCACATTCTTGTGAAAAATCAGGATTGTGTATTTTGTTGTATTGTTATATTTCACTGAGTTTAATGGAACTGAAGAAGGGGGGGTTACAGCAAGCATAGAGATCACAGAAGCATAGAGTACAGTTAAAATGGCAGTGCCAGTGACTAAGTTTGAAAGCCAACATTGAGCAGGTGAACTGTACAATTTTTTGTGTCACTGCTTTTCAAACTTCCACCGATTGAAACCAAAAAGCTACATGATTATCTTCACACAGTAAATCTCTTTGGCATATTTCCCCACCCTCACCCCCTAAAAGACTTACCCTTTCAACCCCTGAAACACCGCTTTTCTAAAAACATCATCATCATTTTAATGAAAACAATATATATAACCATTAAAATATGCCAAACATGAGTCAGCTAGGATTGAATATATTACAGCACAATGAGCGAAGAGCTTGGTAACATAAGTCCAGTGTGTTTGTCAGGGTTTTCTCTAGTTCTGAGTCAGTGAGCTTATCCCTTTTTAAGTTGGTTTGCAAGCAAGCAACATCAGCCGTGTTTTGTGGAATCGATAAGCAATATGAGGCATTGAGGCTTGCCGGGCAACAGTGAGGCCAGAGGACCTGGGGTCCTTAGGGTACACATGCACCCACTCAGTCGCCAGTTGGACCCTGTTGCCCCTTGTCAGGAGGGTGGTGGTTTGGTAACTGTCACCACACATACACCTCAGTGCACAGTCACACACAGCCCAGCTGGATTTGGACTTTTGGCACTAACCACCTTTACACAAACAACAATGGCACTTAGTCCATCCTCTCTATAATGGAATATGAAAGCAAAAAAAAAAAAAACATATGGACTAGGATGGACTAAGTGCCATATATATGAATGAAATAGTATATAAAACATAAGAGAATAAATCTTTGAACTGGAAGCTTCGCATTTTATATTTTTCTTTAGGACCACTAATCTGCCAAGTCAAACAAACCAGAAAAAAATTAAACAAATTTTAAATTTAAAAAAATGTAGTTAAGTAACAAAGTTTTGAAAACAAAGCACTTAAAAAGTTAAAGCTTTTTTATATTTCAATGTTTTCACTACAAGGAAACCACTGGAAAGGTTAAAGAGACACTGAATTTGTTTTTAACAGTCCCTGAATTCCCCCTGAACAGATTCTTTGTGTCATGTGATTCTGGTCTTCTCTTCACCTCTCCTCCATCTCTCTCCCTCTGCATTCTCTCCATCTGCGAAAGAGTTGTCATCAAAAGCTCAACCACTCATTATAGCTCTGGAGCCCGCAAGATCATTGCTATTTCCCTGATGCATAACTGAATTCAAAACTGTTATTTACGTTATTTGTAATTTAAAAACATGACGACTTTGGTACCATTTACATGGCAAATTACATGTGTGTGTGTGTTTGTGGTACCCACCTGACTGTTAGTACTCATTGTATGGTCTGTGCAGGGTATCAAAGCCCATGTCTTGCGGATACTCGTCGTGCATATCTCCATCTATCGGAGCTCCATTCATTGCCATTTCAGGGACGTAGCCATAGGGAGCATACTGGACATCCAGATCTATGAATCACAGACAGACAAACAGACAGACAGACAATCCTCAGCAAACCCGTGGACTTCTAATAACATAGCGGGGTTCTGCCTTTCTCTGAACAGGGTTATCAGTCATTTTTCATGTAGCCTCTAGCAAATTAGACAGTCTATTTTACTAGTCTATGAATGAGCATAGGGATACTGTACTGTAGTTTTCGTGTTATGAAATGATATTAACAGTATGCAAATGGAATTTTGGGAAGAAGAAAATGTTATTCAATGTGTTATTCAAACTAACCACAAAGTGTCTTTTCTTTAATTCTCTTTAATTTCTTTATAAACATATGGAGATGTTGGTTTTATCATATTATATGAAATAAGTGCAGCAGAGTGTAACACACCCCTGTACCGTTTGGAGTGCTGTGTGTGTTGGACATGAGTGTGGTGGAAGAGTGGTTAACATAAGGGGACATGCAGTAGGGGACAGGGGTAGACAGGCAGGCTAGATGGTAACAGACAGAAAAGCTGGCCACTAATGGGATGGATGGGGGGGGGTTGGGGGGGTTGACAGACTGTCCATTAGACTGAATGCTCTGCAGCCACAGGAAACAGAGCAAGGAGACACTGTGTCTGAGGGAGAGAGAGAGGAAGAAAGACAGAGAGAGACAGTATGGAAAGACAGGAAGAGAATGAGTGGTGGTGAGGCAGAGAAGATGCTGTAAACAGGAAAAGGGGAAAGAAAAGAGGCAAACAAGTGAGTGGGGAAAAGGGAGAAAGAAAGAAAGAAAGACAGATGTGGGGCAATATATGGTAGTGGCATGATGATGCAACTACAGGAAAATGATGGAGACAATCAACTATGGAAACAATCCTGCTACCTCCAGTGCTGACAGCATTGCCAATCTCCCCCCCCCCCCCTTAATGCAGGTGCACAGACATCAATTGCTACCATGGACAAGAGCCAATGCCATTACACAAACAGTAGGAGGGCAGGTGGGCCCTCCCCACGAAGGCTACACCAATCTCACTTTGGAGGGCGAAACCTGTCAAGCGGGGCTGTCCAACCAATGCTGTCCAATCTTAAAATGCTGGAGACAGGGCAAAGTTGGGTTGTGCAAACTTCACCCTTGTTTTTAACTTCCAGGTCTTTTTGTCTGTGAGTATGTTAGGCCAGACTGACAGAGAACAACTTAACGACCTGAGTGCCCTTACACATGCCAAGCTGTCGGTCGGCGACGGCCTACTGAGAGAAATACAATTACACTGCACTTAACCCAGATGAAGAAGCGAGGTATCTTGCTTCCTGTCTCACTCCTGATTGTGTTCCTTCCCCAACCCCACCTCCCCACTTGAATGCCACTCAAACTTATTGCCAATGGACATCTACTGATGTGCGCAAGTGTGTGTTTCTCCTTTGGCAGCTCGGCTGTCTGGATGTACGTAGCAGTGTTATGCAGGTTTGCAGTGCCCTGCACTATCCGCTATATACAGCAGAGTCGTGGTGCTCATAGTGTGTCTGCTGGAGTATGCACAGAGACCGAAGCAGTCAACCAGGACTGGTATTCACCTTCTGGCCCATATCCAGGCTCCATGGATACAGTGTTGTGGGCCTGGGGAGAGGCAGAGAGACAAGAGGGTTACAGACTGAGCTCCTCTCTCCCACAGCAGAGACGGAGTATTATAGATGGAGCTTATCTCTCACACAGCAGATACAGTGTTATATCTGTTGAAGGTGGACATATTTGGAAACTATTTCAGTGTAAGAACATCACTTGGTAACAATTGTTAACAATACGCACAAAGCGTAGAAGAAGTTTTTGAATGGCTTATGAGTAGACTGGTGATGATGATTCATTGCAAATTTGATCTTGCACTGGCTCCTCCTATACAACAGCGGGGAATAAACAGGCACTCACCATCTCCCAGGCGACTGGGTCATGCTTGAACAGGGAGTGCGTCAGCTCCACTGACACACGCTTCCTGTAGTCGGAGTTTTTGTCCTCAGAGATGCGGAAGAGGACAGCGGCAGCATAGGTGGCTGCAGAAGGGAGAGGCAGAATTACCAGTCACTTGTCATGTGTGGGGGACATGTGGGAAGGCCTTTCCCCTTTTCAGTTTCCCCTGTTCTCTCCTACCACTGCTCCCTTGTGCCTCTGTTACTCTCCAGTAAGAGGCCCTTACATTCCATTTCCTCTCATCCTCTCCCTAATCTTGCTGCCATTACATTTCATTATGGTCAATTAGCAGAGCAGCTTACAAGGTGTAAGTACAAAGTGCATCTAATAAAGTGGCACAGTACTATCTCTCCTGCTCATCTCCTCCTTGCCCTTCTGCTTTTTCCCTTCCCCCTCCCTTTGCCTATCCTACTGTCCATTGCTTCCTACTCCTGTTCTTCAAATTTTCCTTTCCCCTGTCTTTCCCTTGTCCAGTGGTCCCTCCTCCTATGGTCATTCCCCTCCTCCTTTGTCCTGCCCCCCCCCCCCCCCTCCTCACCGATTCCCTCGTTGCTGGAGTGCAGCAGCTCCATCAGGGGTGCTGAAGCTCCCTCGGCATCAATGATCTCAGCGGACTGCTTGTCCAGTGCCAGCTCACAGAGCACGCCGGCGGAGACCCTCTTCACGTTCTCAATGGGAGAGTACAGCAGCTTGGGGAGGGGGGGACACACAGACAGCACACATTGGTCCCGCTCACTAAAAACAGAAACCAAGGCAGGCAAACACACAAACGAGTGTAGATGTGCGCACAGGTTGCCTTCTCATCCTGTGCTTTCGCCGCACACCTAACTGACACGCTCTTGCATAAGATGTGTACATGAAAAGCCACCCGTCCTGTTACCTGTACAAAGAGGGGGATGGTCTGCATGCTGGCGATTTCGCTCCTGCTAATCGGGTCTCGGGCCATGATGTGCAGGGCACCAGTGCAGCCCTCCACAATCTCCTCCATCCTCACGCCGTCCTGTGGGAGATCAAAACAGGGCAGCCCTTCCGTGAGCTCTGAATAGTCGTGACGCTGATAGAGCATGCCCAGTTTCAGCCCTGGATGGCTGCAATGTTTCCTTCTGCCTCTTCTCTTCATTGTTTAATTAGACATTTACCATTTGGGGAAGAGATCAACATTCCCGGTGTTCCAAGTGTAATTCATTAAATGAAAGTTAGTGAAAGGGCACTGCGGCCATCCAGGACTGTACGTGCTTCATACAAAGAGACACAACTGTCTCAGTAAACATCCAGCTGTTTAAAAGGATAACATGTAAAAATGGTAACCTATGTAGGTTGCTCTGGATAAGAACGTCTGATAAATGACAACAACATAGTGTAATGCCAAAAGTCACAAAAGGAAGTTACTGGTATTACATCCTTTGTGACTCCAGCTATATGTCAGAGCTCACAAAAGTACTAGCAATAGCACTGGATTAAAACAGCACGAACGGCTACGTATGCAGTGTCCATTTGGGCTTGACCACACAAAGCTGGATCTGATGCAAAGCTGGGAGCTCTGACTCCTGACTGACCTGGTAGGTCTGCTGTGTGCTGGAGGTGGCCTGCCTCTGGGCATCCTGGTGGGCCTTCAGCAGGAGGTTGACCAACCGGGGGATGGCGCCTGCATCCCTCAGGGGCCCCTGATTGTCCGGGCACAAAGCCAGGTTGCGGACCAATCCGACTGTGGCCTGTAGATAAGGGGAGGGAGTCGGGGATAAAGCTTGGCTATCAAAGAGGAGACAATGCCAGGATAACAGGATTTTTCCCTCAATGCATTTGTATTACTTACAGACATTCAACCAAAGAATTTAATATTCCAATTCTATTTACAATTTCCCAGAATGCCTTATATCTATAAATGTCACAGACTTGACATTGAAAATATGATGGTTTAGTTAATTTTTCATGGATGTTGTTGCAGACTTCCAGTGTACATTCACTGAATCACTTTAGTATTCCAATAGTATTTGCCATTTCTCAGAAACCATTATAAATTTCAAACACCTTCACATGTGATGAAAAATATGGTGGTCGAGTTGATTTTTTATTTAGTTTAGGGGGGCAAAGCACTGCATGAGTTTTCTATGTGTGCATATACAGCTTTTTTCAGATGATCTCCCCCAAGGCACAGATGTCTTAAATAACTCATTTTTCATCGTCTGTCATTAATTAACCATGTTCCTTTATTACAGGCTCTGGCTGGATTGAATTCATTATCTTTTCTAATTGCACACCTTATTTTTTAATCCCCAGTTACTCATAAAAACTTAATTTATTCCTATCCTGTTTGGAATGACTATTAGCAAGCCTTATAATATGTGATTTTCCAAAATTAAATAGATATTTTAAGTTCCTGACACAAACATTAAATGAATGCTTCCTGTTGCAAATACCTAATTGGCCAGTGGTAATGGCCAAGCTCTTACTTTTAATCGTGAAGATCATTTGTAGATTTGTAGGATACATTTTAAATGCTTATTAGTTAGCTTCTTTGAAACGCTTAAGTGCATCTAAACTACTTCTCTGTTTCACTTGATTTGGCATTGCACTCCTTACAATCAAAGGGTGCTTTACAGGGCATCAACTCTACAGAGAATAAAAGAACAAGATAAAAAAAAAAACCTAAATGAGAATAAATGAGAAAAAACTAAGACATTGCTCCCCTTGCACTTTATCCATCCTTTTTCATGTTTCATCACTAAAACTTTGCAGACAACCTGCCTCCCTACTATGCACAGCTACTACAATTAAGTGTTTTTGCATTTTTATCAGCATTAATATGATTTACATACCCAGTCCAAAATTTAAAAGGGCATCTGTTTGGGTTCACTCAGGGACTGAGGTACATGGGTGCAGTGCTTAGCTGCACAGACACACTTTGCCGTGATCACATGGGATAAACAACTAATACTGTTGTCTTTGGGAGACTGAACGTGAAAAGAGACTGTGTATGTGTATTTGACAGAAACCGACACCAGCTCTGCATCCTGTTTACAGGCCAGTGCTCTTTCACACTGCTCACTGAACCACACACAGAAATACAGAAGGGCATTGATCTTGTCCCAGTTGTAATGATGGGGATAATCTGCGGCTAAAAACAGGCTAAAAACAGATGCCTACACACACTCTGTCTCTCTATCGCTCACACACACACACACACAGACAGACACACACACAGACACACACACACACACACCACTCAAACATCAGGACACGCCGGTGTGCTTGCTCCCGTGTAAACAGGATTAAGTTCACTGTAAGTACAATACTATTAAGTCATACACATGCATGACGTTTACTTTTTTGTTGTTCCTTTGCTGTTCCCATTTTTCTATTCACTTCAGCAACCACCAAACACATTCTGGGTAAGAAAATGAGAAAAATGTAATGTGCTTGTTGCTCTATGAGTTACTCAAGTTATGGATGAACCACATCACCCTCAGACTGAAGAATGAGATTGTGTGTGCAAAGATGTGATAGGATGCGCCCAGTGGACGGGTGAGTGTATGGTGTCAAACCTTGACGACAGGCCAGTAGAAGGGCTGGTTGAGCAGCTTGACGATGGCGGGGATGCCATAGTGATGGCGCACGGCATTCTGGGCCAGCTCAGCATCTGGGTGACGGCTGGTGAGGTGGCGCAGGGCGCAGACAGCCGGCTCGGCCACGTCCTCCTTCTCGCCGGCGCGCAGCACAGCATGGATCAGTGCCTCCACGCCGTTACTCTGGGTCACCAGGGCCTTGTTGCGGCTGTTGTTGCAGGTCAGATTGGAGAGGATGCCTGTGGCGCAGGTCAGCATGTTGACATCGTCGGAGCCCAGCTGGCTCACCAGCACCTGGAGCAGCCCATCCAGACCGTCCTGGGGGACAGGAGGGGCGAGAGGATGAAGGGAGGAGTGGTACAGTGTAATATGTCAAAAAAAAAAGGATATGTAGAGGGCGGGAATAAAAGGAGAACAGAATGGATGATCACAGATTATTTCCCTTCTCCTACTTACTCTGAACAAAGAAAATAGTTGTGCAGTGCTCTGTGGACCTTTCAAACTGTATTCCTGACCATGCCCCATTTAGCTTTGATTTACTTGTGCCAGAGACAGTGCCAGATCAATAGTACATGTGATTAAACGTTAGCTCCTTCAGGCAATCCCAGATTAGCACTGGATTAAGTCTGAAACTCTGACAGCACTACGATAATCCCATACAAGGACACCGACACCTTTGTAATCCAAGAACAAACTGCATTTTCACAGATGTGCAGAATCAGTGCAAAAAAAGTCACAGCAACAGCCATATTCACTACTTTCTTGAAAGGATTTTAGTGGTATCATTTTTGTTGGATCTTTTTTCAGTGCCTCTCATGTTGTTTTTGAAGGAATCAGTTTCAGGTTTGCAATCTCACTTTGAAAAGTCAATTGTCTATCAACAAAGGCACTGAAATAGAACTGTGTGTATGTGCATTGGACCACAAACCCTGGAATTATCTGGCTTGAGTGGCTGCAGCTCAGCTGAACCGTTGGCCCAACCAGGAGCTCACCTGCTTGGTGGCGGCATCTGATAGGTTCCGCAGGGTCCACAGGCAGTTCTGCATGAGGCGTTGGCTGGACCCAGTCAGGTGCTTCCCGAGAGCCTGCATCCCTCCTGAGGGGTTTTGGAAGTATTGGTTGAGATGAGTGCCTCTATTCCAACACAGGGTTTAACATTCAGGGTTTTGTAAGTGTAGGTAAATCTTAGTTCTTCCATTCCAACAGAGGATTTAAGGTTCAGGGTTTTAGAAGTACAGGTACAGCTGAATGCCTCCATTCTAACAGAGGGTCAAGCATACAAACGGACAGTTGAGGAATGGAAATTCAAGAATGGCACCACAACATTTGTCCCCTAACATCAAATCAAGAAGTTTAATTATTCCTGTTCAACCGCTTTGGACAAAACATCTCATAAATATCAAATAATTTCTCATAATGTGAGTATGTTTACCCTTCAGTTACTTTTAATAAACTCATATTACGATTGAATAAGCAATCATTCTCTCTTGTTGCTGCAGTCTACCGTCAGTCTACTAAGAACCACAAATGGAGGTCTCTTTTCCATTTAAGATGTCACTTAACTGAACCCCAGGGTGGCCACCATCTCTGAACCCTGACCTCTGACCATGGGTCCCATCACTATTACTCACCAGCCTCCACGATGGCCGGCTTGTTGCTGGGGCAGACAGAGAGCACCTTCAGTACACGGCTGGTGGTCCACAGCAACTTCTCATAGTTGTAGTTCCTCATGATGTGCACCAGGCCTTCTGGACCCCCATTGGCCAGGATGATCAGCTGAGGGAGAGAGAGATGGGGAGGGGAGACAGAGAGAGAGAGAGAGAGAGTGAGAGAGAGAGAGAGACTGGATTAAATGTCAGAATAAGGAATGTGCACACTTCAGAATTTCAGCAACGTCCAAATGTGCTCTTGGTGAGAAAAGAAAACAAGTACCATCCAATTTTTACAGTATTACTCAAAACTGATGATCACAGGAACCACATCACCATTCGAAACACTGCCTACGGGTCTTGGTAAAGCCCAGAAAATGCTCCCCTGAAGGCCCTAGCCCCCCTCCCCCTTTGATCACCCCTACCTTGCTCTCTTGATTGCCGTATGAAAGCAGCTGCAGGCAGTCGGTGGTGATGGCCAGGAACTTGGGGTTGCTCTTCTTCAGCAGCGGCACCATCCTCTGCAGTCCATCTGCCAGGCGCACCGCCATCTTGGCTCCCTCCTGGTGCAGCAGCAGATTGTGCAGGGTGGTGATGGCATAGAAGAGCACCGACTCCATGGGTGAGCTGAGAGACACATTGGGAGTTACATATTCATTTTTGCCCTGCCACAATATCTGCGTACTAGTCTTTAACTCAATCCACAAGGAATGGGAGTAGAGCTTTGGCAATGCTGCTATAATACCAGTAAATCATTTATTATTTATTTGACTAGCGGACAGGCTCATCCTGAGCGGCTTACTTGGCATTCATTATACACGTTATCCATTTATGCAGCTGCATTGTTACTTCAGAAATTCACGTTAAGCACTTTGCTCAAGGAAGCAACACTAATGCCCCTCCTGGGATTCCCAGCTCAGCTCTCTAACCACTGCACCACACTACTACTTTCATAGGTCTGGACTGTGTTCAGTTCTATAGATCCTATAGAATAGGAAGGATATGGAAAGAAGAGAGATTTTGCATCAAAATGCCGTCTAAGATGAAGTAGTGGATAGAAGTCCAGTGCGCTGATCTCATAGGCCTTTTGCAAGACCCGTCTCACTCCTAAACCCAATGTCATAGAGTGGAGCGTGACATGGGAACAATACAAAGACAAATAAAACAGAGGTGGGTCATTGTCACTGCCACAAATGATGGAGGTGTTCCTATGGAAGAACACAAAGAGCTCCAGAGAAACCCGGGGAAATATGAATAAGCATTTCCGTCTGACACACATACACACACCTGCACACACTGCGCAAATACACACACACATGTACATGCCCAGAGAGACACAAAGCGTGACCCATGGAATGTCCTTGCGTGCCCAGCTTTCACTTAAGTTTCACTCTGATTTCAGCTGTACTCTCCACTGAAAATCACCTCCACAAATAAAGGAAAAAATAAACAGCACAGTTCCACCTCAAAGGAGGTGACAGTCCCTGGGAACCAGACCTTTGTTTCAGAGGCTGGGAAAGGGATTGTGCCCATTTCATAAAAAACGTCAAACAGAGACAAAGCCGACCTGCAGCAGGAGAAGAGTCTAGGGTCACAAATGGAAAATAAAATGAGGGGTCACTGCACTCCAGCTGTTACCCAGGAGAATTGGCAGGTGAAGCCCTGCGATCTTTAAATACGGGGGTTCCTGTGAATCATTTACTGGGTCTTTAAAGGCAATGAAAGAAGCAGAATGAGTCTTCTCCTTCTCATTCCTCTCCACTGCTAAACCAAAAAAGCTAGCCAAAACTGACCTAACCTGACCATGCTGACCTTGTGTGCGGGCCTTCAGCACTGATCAGCCACAGGCGGTGAAATGAATGGACTCCTATTCCCACGCCTCGCCTTTTCAGTTGGTTTTCAAAAACCAAGTGAAATCCATGAAATTGGACCTCAGAGTGCTCAGCACAGTAAAGCTGTCCCCATTACGAGCCTTTCTGATAACATGTGCCACTGTAATTCATTACTATGTAATGTTTCCATTGGGAAATCGTGTACTACGATCTGTGTGTCATCATTACTAAATCATGATTGGAGTGTTTTGCTCATGTGATGTATTTATACTTAATTACTCAGAGGAATTAAGTGCCTGTTACATGCAATATAATATTGCAGCAACTTTTACTTTTTGAGTGAGAATAACCTCCAACAGGGCATGATGACTTCCTTCTTGACCCAATTTTCTGTATACTGCACAAAAAAAATGAGGAGCAAATGCTCCTCAAAGCCAAGGAAAAAAAACAGCTGATATGGATGTACAAAGCAAAGTTTTTCAGCAAATCTGACAGTCGAGACACCAAAAGCAATTTTATGCTTTGTTTACTCTGAATGCTCTGAAGTGCCATTCATTTTGTGCCCTGTGAAATGTGTGTGTGAGAGAGCGATAGAGATCCAGAGAAAGAAGGAGAGAGATAGAATGTGTGCCTTACAGCATACACACTGTTTACCTGGGTCTCCCTGGAAAATCATTGCTTCCTGTGTGAGAATGGATTGTGACATGCGCTGCAGTTTAAGAGTGACAGGACACAGAGAACAGCAAGAAACAAATTGTGGTCCTATGACAGGCATCTTTTCCCCACAAAGGATAAAATAAATAAACCTTCCTTAGCACCCCTTCACAGGTTCAGATGGAAAAATTGCTGCCTTTTCAAAGAGAGAGAGAGAGAGAGAGAGAGAGAGAGAGAGAGAGAGTGTGTGTGTGTGTGTGTGTGCGTGCATATGTGTGAGCTGGTCACACATAGGTGGTTGGGTGGGGGCGAGTGAGTGATTGGGTAAGTGAGTGAGTGACTGAGTGGGTGAGTGAATAAATGAGTTGGTGGGTGGGTGGGTGGGTGGGTGAGTGAGTGAGGATGCATGTGTGTGTATGCGTGAGAGTGAGCCTCATGGCAAAACTGTAAAAATGCAGGTCCTTCACCAGGACATAAATTGCTCCATTGGATTCCATTGATGTCCACTTTTACTTTTGTACTTTTACCTTGCTTGAACTGGATCTAAAAGGATATTAGAGTTAACTCAGCTTAACTTGCCCACCTGGAGACCCTGATCTAAGACACTGACCTAATAACACCGTGTTACTTAATGTGCATGGTCATTGAATGTGAAGGATAACCTGACCAGAAACTGCACTAGGATGGTCTCCATGGTGACGTCACGCTGGAATTAAGGATAGGGGGTAGGGTCTCACCTCAGCATGCGCACCAGGGCGGGGATGCCTCCGGACTTGAAGATGGCCAGCAGGCCCTCGCGTTGGTGGGACAGGTTGTGCAGGATGCTGGCGGTGCAGCGGGCAGTCTCCATGTCATTGGTGTTCTGCATGGTGCGCACCACTGCTGCCACCATCTGTGGCGACTGCATCAGAACGCGGCGGGAGGCATCCTTCCTGGTTAGCTGGTTCACGATCATCGCTGCCTTGTTCACCACCATCTGGTGCGAGAAGACAGAGGGATGATCAATGAGGGGGGGGTAGTACTAGTTTCCCTGAAAAAGCCCTACAGCTGAAAGTTCTCTCAAATTCTGCTCAAATGAGTCCTGCCTTCCACAGTCTCATGTTTTAAACTGGACTGTAACACACAATCAGTTCAACTGAGCTGGTTTATTTCATGACCTGAACATGAACAGCATACTCCCCTGAGGTTCTGAAACCAGCAGGCAGACCTACATGAAGCAGACAACAGCACTTTCGGTTTGTATGCGTTGCTCAGCGTGTCAGAAATCCATACACTAATTGACAGATTTCTCTCCACACTCACCCGCATTATGTGTCCAGAGACTGAAATTTAGATCTAGATCTGCACCCAGTGTGGGTCCTCATCAGCAAGCACGTGTTATGAGGAGACATGAGACAGGGCCTTTGGGAAAGGACAAGGACGTGCAACCGTCCGTGCTCGTCAGCACCTGCGTGTCCGTTTTCAGCCTCACCTGGTCGTCGTCGTTGAGCAGCTTGGTGAGCTCGGGGACAGCGCGGGTGGCTAGCTCAGCATCATCCTGGTAATTGATGAGGTGGATGATGGCGGTCTTGAGCAGCTGGGATGGCTCAGCCAGGCGCTGCACGTTGGTCTGCTGCCCCAGGTCAGTCTGTGTGGACAGGATGGTCATCCCCTCCACCACCGTCTCTGGGTACATGGCTGCCCGAACCCGCTGGGCCCGTGTCAGGGCATACTGAGACTCCACATCTGGGGGTAGGATATGAGGCTTTAGAGTCAAAATGAGCAGTGTAGCCATCTGTTTTAATTTGTATTTTTGTGTGTGTGTGTGTGTGTGTGTGTGTGTGTGTGTGTGTGTGTGTGTGTATGTGTATAATAGTATTATTCCTAACCATCACCACAAAATAAAACCATTTGCATGGACATCTCCCAACTTTCATTTCCTCAGACTTACAGAATATTTGAAAAAAAAAACACAAAATACAGAAACTTATACTGCTCTAAGTCCGTTAAGCTTGATATTCATCTCCTACATAGATATTCATTTAACTGAGGAGGGAAAAGAAAAAAGTTCTACTCCAGAGTTGTGTGGGTTATTTGAGGGGGGAAAGGGGGTAACACTCTTGAATTCCTGCAATTTCCTAATTGGAGAATGTGCCTTCACATGGTAGAAGTGACAGTGCCACACCCGCTGTCACCACTCCGTGAATGTCTGCCGTCTCCTTGCCGGTTCCCATCTCTGTCTGCCCTACGGGGACTCGCTTATCTGCTGGCAGCTCCTGTCTGAGCAGGCTGTTGTTTACAGAGGGTGATCAAACAGAAGGAATGAAAGCAGCTGGGGTGAAAATGAGCTTCCAGGAGTAAAATCAATAAAGCAAAGGAAGCATGAAGCCTCGCTAATGAGCAATCTGTACGCTGCTGCATTGGTCCCCGCTTCGCGGTGCGCTCCCCCACTCTGCACAGGTCTGGCTCACCCACTGGGGGTCAGCATCTGAGAGAGTGCCCTCACTAACGTCCTAACGCGAAAGTGGTGAGGGCGTGCGGGGGACGAAGTCAGCGTCTGAATGGAGCGGCAATTAATGATTTTTTTTTTTCAGTTTTTTTTTTTTTTTTTACCAACACAGACAGTTGAAAAGAGTTTGATCTCACCGTCGTTTTTATTGATCGATTGTGGCTCTCCTTGATGCAGCATGGTGCTGAAATGCCAGGAGGGGGTTGATCTAATGCTATTACAAGCACTCAAAAGTGAGATCCAGTGGCATGGAGGAAATCCATTGCTGCTGTCTCTTTCATTTCTATGAAGCCTTTTTTAGGTGCACTTTGAATGTTCTATGTAGCATTTCGAACACTATTCAAACGCCCCCTCTGAAAGTTTGCGTGTGTCTGTGTGTAGGTGCCTGCATGTATGTTTGTGTGTGTCTGTGTGCACGTCTGTGCGCGCTTGAACATGTTAGCGTGTGTGAGCATGTGGGAGGGCGTGTCATACCCGCGGGGTTCTCGACGACTGTGGTGGTGGTGACAGTGTACTTCTTGGTGCTGTAGTCGGACCCATCGTCATCGCGCATGGTGGTGGCCCCTGACTGGATGCCAGAGTCTGCAGCGTAATAGGTCTGCTGCCACTCTTGGACCTTCACTGTCCCCTCCGACTCGCTCACTGTGGTAGGGGGGGAGTGGTCCAGCTCATTCAAATATTTTTTTTTTTTTAACTTATTTAGACCTGTACAGTTTGGGTTCCATGCAAATAATACATAATAATATGCAGGACACAGAATATTAGGTGTAAAAATACAAGCGCCCTTGTGCTGGAGGAGACATAAGGTGTTTAAGACCTACCAGCCTGGAGCAAATCTCAGAAAGACAAGGCTTACATACATCACTGAGAAACTCTAATGAGTGGGTCATATCATGAAATCTCATTGCAGCTGAGAGTTTCTTTCCCTGGTGTTATTCTAGGGGTAGTTATTCTAGCTAAACTCGTCCATCATACAAATAAATTAAAGGGATATGAATCTCCTCCCATGATGTAACATTCTAATACGTAACTCTCTTTCATCAGATTAAACTTCAAGATTCTTCACATAAAAGAATGGTTGGCATTGCTAATTGGCAATAACAACAGAAAGCTAACAGTGAGAAACAATAATTACTTACTTTGCATGGCCATTCTAGCCTACTAGTCTCAAACCAAGCCTCCAGTCAAGAAAACCTATAAGAAAACAGAAAACAAGCAGGAAAAAAATAAATTCTTTGGGAAGCCAACACCACCCCCAAACCTACTGCATTAATTCCCCAGTAAAGTTCATCCTTGTAATAAGTGGGAGATTCCCGGCGGCTCTGCATGAACCTGAGGCCTATGAGGGAAAATAAGCTGCTGACATTTAAGATGAAATGAATGCATTTTTAAAAGGTTTCTTTTTCCCCTTCTTGGAAACAACAGCAAGTGCAGGACTATAATTAGGCAGAAAGCTCAGAGTGGGAGACCACGGCGGGGGATGGGTCAAGTGACTATGTAAGAATCTCTGATGTACATACGTAAGTTTACACCCATGCCGGATTACGTATCGGTTTCATTACATTAGAGCAGCTGTTGATTTGAACAAGAGCTGCATTATTCATCAGCTGTTATCAACTGTCATTAAATCTTTGTGAAATAGCACCAGGTGCTTAGCAGGTAGTTTGAAATTAATGTTGGTGTGAGAGCTTTTGGGTGAATAGCATGGCAACAAAAAACAATCAAATAAACAAAAGAAAAAATATGGAAATGAGGTAAAATGAGTCCTAGGAATAGAAGTTTGTTCAAAATACCTCTAAAACATACCAGGGCACTGCTTATGTAAAATTTTCACAAAACACTTGAAAATAAATAAAAATAAAAATAATCAATGCAATGAGAAAAAAAAGGAATTGAAATGCACATTTCTAACGTATGCACTCTCCACAAGGTGATAGTTCAGTAGTTGATTGACAGAGGGGTGCGACCCTGGCCTCAAGAACATGGAAGAATATGGTAGCTCACTGAGGTGGAACCACAAGGGGGCAGAAAGTCAGCTACTGTTAGAGACGCCTCCACAGTATTCAGGGCTGGAATGTCAACAGCTTCCTCCCTGACCTTTGAACCTGGACTCCACCCATCTGCTGAATGCGCAGCACAGAGCAGTCTCAGCAGGTTTGAGCACAGCCCTCTCTCTCTCTCTCTCTCTCTCTCTCTCTCTTTCTCATTGTGATTAACGCACCTCCCCCCCACAATCTGCATGATGCTCCTCCCACAAAGTCTCAAACACAAAACTGTTTTCTGACACAAAGGATGGATATCTAGGTTTCCACTTTGCAGTGGAAAAAAATCCCTGGATCCTCCCTTATCAACAATGGCCAATCTTTGCTCTTCCTTGTATCGTTTCCCCTCCTCTCCTACACACAGGCTGCTGTCCCTCTAGGCTGGGGTGTGACAGCAGTGGTGTAACCTGATCACTCTGAAGGCCAACAGCAGAGACTGGGGGTGGGGTTGTGCATACCTCACCTCTGACACAGCACTGTCCCCTTCCTGTCTGAGCTGCCTCTCCCTCTCCCTCCTTCTTTCTCTCTCTCACTCTCTCTCTAATCCTCTTATCTCTCCTCCTTTCCTATTTCTTCTCTTACATTTCCCTCTTTTTGCTGAATTTGCGTCTCTTCTTCGTGACTCTCCTTACTCCCGTGCCTCCTTCTTTTCCTAGTGCCTCTTTCTCATTCCCTTTTCGTTCCTTCTCTCCTCTCTCCACCAGGTGCCCCCTAGTCTCTCTCCTCTCCTCTTGTTTGTGGCTCTGTTCTGAGTGTTCCTCCATGTTGTACACAATCAAAGCTGTGTTTGCGATGGTGACGTCTGTGGGGACATTTTACAGTTTTTACAATCGGGCATGCCCCTCCATACTCAGCCCCAGTGTGAGTGGTGAGAAATAACACACCGACTGCATTGATTACATCGATTAAAAAGTATCTGGGTGAACATTTCTCAACACCCCCTCCTCTCTCCCCCTGTTTGTATCCATCTTGCTTCTATTTGAGGGTATCCGTTTCCCTAAACTGTATTAATATGGGTCTATCTCCCTTTTTCCTCCCCCTCATTTCCCACGTCTCTCCTTCCTGCCATCCTGGTACTGCGTAACCCTCCTGCCTGCTGTCGCCCTCGACTGCTCACGCGGCGCCATCTCATAAATTGCTTTTTTAATTGTTGTTGTTTTTACATACCACACCCTGTACTTCTCTGGTAATTAATCATGGCCTCCACCGAAAGGCAAGGCTGCCGTGCCCTAAGCCAGGCAGCTGCGACTGTAAAAATCATTTCATTAAGCGATTAGACATTAAAAGGACAGGCACCATTTTAAACAACGTCTTAAAAGGATCAAAGCCTTTAAACACATACAGCAATAGCTGTTCCCCTAAAGACATATTTTCATGCATTCACACTGCAAATTTACCGAGCCAGTACTGGCAGACCTTGAGTAAAGAATTCAACTAACAGCATCAGCGGGCACCATATAGGCTCTGGACCTGAGGGTCATGGGTTCAAAACATCAGCATGACTCTCTTTATAACCTTGAGACAGATACTGAACCTAGACTGCTCCAGTAAAGAACAAACCACTTAAAGGGGCCACAGAGAAGGCAAAACCAACACTGTAAGTTGGATACATCTGCTAAGCAAACACAAAAATTTCATGTTTCGACACCATATGACTTGTCAATCACATCGGCAACAGTGCAATGATTAATTTACAATATCCCCACACATACAGATACACACACACGCATACAAACACACACACACACGCATGCGCGCTCACTATCACTGACCCTGCCTTGCGCAGCTGTGTTACATGTGCCAGTGCTTGTAAGAGCGGACTTCCGAAACACCAAAATAACAGAGGCAGGAAAGAGCAGAAGGAAGCAGCCCCTGCCTGTCCATTGTCCTGAAGACAGAAGCCCCTGTGGGAGAGATCCTAGTATCCTCTGCCTCCCAACTCTCTGCAGTCCAACAGAAGCCCCATCAGAACAATCCCAGTGTCCTCCTTGCTCACAACTCTCCTGTCCCTGTGCTGTCCAGTGGCTGTGAGCCACAGCAGGCCTGATCCACCATGTGGAAAGCTTGCAGGTGCCCTCCCCGCTGCCGTCACGCAAGGGGCTGGCTGTCTAAGGAGGAGCTAGCGGAGCCCTCATTCCAATCCTCCCCCGCGCAGTGCATTTTATCGACACCACAGCGACCACGCAGGAACAGAGCACAACCACAACATGGCGTGCTCTTCATGCCTTCAGCCAGCAACATCTCTCCCGGAGTTGCATCTATCCCAGCAGGGCCAGAGGAGGAGGGTGGGGGGCAGGGAGCTAGTGTTATAACACAGCTTTTAGAGGGGAGCTTGAGTAATAATGCAGCTTTTAGGGAAGAGCAGGAGTTAAACCACAGATTTCAGAAGGGAGCAGGAGTTTCACCAACTTTCACCTGCCCTCCAGGATGATTCCAGCACAGGGCCAAGGGAATGGGGTGCACATGCAGTAGGAAACAGCCGAGCAGTTGATGTTCGAAACCAGGGAATCAACCCCCCTCTTTCACTTACACCTTTCTGCTGCTCTCAGTCCATGTTTGTTTACTCTGTTCATTGCCAGCGGTGGTTCCATGTCTCAATATTCAATTTCAGTTCCAGCTGAAGGACTAAATTGGAGGTAATAACTCAGAGCTGGAGCCGGAGTAAATCAATGCATCGCTCACCCCAACAGCAACTGTGATGCTTTCAGACACAGTCCTGTTGGGTTTGGTTATCGGATTCCCTATGACACAAAACTGCAAACAGCAGAGGCCCGTGTAGCACTGTCAGTGTCCTTGCTTTCCATTCTCTCATCCTCCAACATAAAAAACACAGCTTAAAGGGAGCCAACTGACCTCAGTACTGAGTTCCTATACTTAAAAACTGGTAACAATGTTTGGCTGGACCTACATTCCAAATCAAATGCACAGGGCTTGATATGCTGGAACAGACTTGGACAGATTTAGCTTTTACGAATATTACGCTGCGTCAAATTTAGGTTGACACGTTTAGAACCAGCCAAAGTTCATGAGTTCAGTGGCACGTTGGCCCTTTGTGGTTGACAGAGATCGGACTGTTTAAAATTGGTTTGTATTACAATCCAGGAGCAGGAGCCTCGCCCCTACACCCACATACACATAGGCCTCTTTCCCAAGCTCAGCTCAGAGCCTGACAACTCGGACACACCATTCAGAATCGGGGGGCTTAGACACACTATGCCGTGGAGAATTGCATGTGGGCATAAACACGAGCAGCAGAATTTGGGCCTTCTCCACACTGAGCCTGTGGAGGCCCTCCAGAGGGGATTAGAAAGGCTGTGCGGAATGAGACGGAGGGGGGCAGGCGCTGGGTTGGGGGAAGATGTGTGAGGAGGTAGGCTGCATGGCGATGCTCCGTTTTAGTTGCACATTTAGTTCTCAATGTATCGTAGCCTTTGTTACTTGCGTACCGCATCTCTACGACACTTGTTACCATGATTGCATCAGAACTTGATTGACAGGGTTCTGTTGCCAAGAGCATTATGTCTGTGCCAAAAGCATGAAGATGCCGGGTAAGCAGGGGGAGGGTTGTGTGGTCAGAGAGGGTCTTGACTCAGCGGCTGAGTATGACGGTCTGGACAAGGGGCGCTTAAATTGCAACTGTGGGGGCCTGTTCCGAGAGGGTGAGGGTCAGAGCAGGCTGACTAGGCTTTCAACGGAGAGCAAGCAGCCTGCTCGATTAAACACCGAAGCAGCACTGTGCAGCACAAAAGTTAGCAGTCACAAACCCCACGAGGATTATTCGTGTTGTTTGCCAGTAGAATAGGAACTTAAAAGTAAATGTCCACGGGGATATTTATACACTGTAATCCCGTGGGGCAATGTGTAATGCGTGGAGCCTATTTTTAGTCTGCTCTTTTTCGGAGATGGTGCCGGAGCTGCCCACTTTTGTAAATATCAGGGAAGATTAAACTGACATCAGATCATTTGGCACCAGTGTCTCAAAAGTCAAGAGAAAAAAAACAGTCATAAATTTATTTGTTTATTTTATTACCCAGCTATTCAGAAAAGGTTGGACAGCAGTGCCAATCCAGTGGTTATCTAAGATTAGAACCCAGTGTGGGCTGACTGCCTGGTCAGGGCTCTTTGGCATCGGGTTGTGTAAACTGGCTGTGCTGGGTAGGTGCACTGGCCAGCCCTGCCATGGGGTCGAGCATTCAGGAGGTAGGGTGTGATGGTGTCAGCAGGACTCTTTTTGATTGTGTGCTTTTCTGCACATCAGCCTACAGACTGTTCCCACTCCTGTCTGACTCACTCTGTGTATGGAGGGCTGAGGTGCAGAGCTGTTAATTAGATTTTGGTAACAGATACTCCACAGAGCATGGATCATGCCCACACTGCTGCACCCCCCGCTCCCCCACACACACTTTCCCGGGGTGTTTCACAGCCCCTCCCCATGGCACTACCATCATCGATCTGACCTATAACACATTTGACCTTCAACATCAATCCACCAAAAGGGCTTTGTTTTGACATCCTGGCTTTCGACACCACACTTAACCAGCATTACTGAAGCAGCAAGCAGCACGCCATGAAAGCGATGAGAGATTATCACATTGGGACATGCGCAGGGCAAGAAAAAGGCCAGCGAGGACCCCACTCGCAGACCCCAGTCTGCATCTCCCTCCCTCCCTGTGCTGCATCAGCACACCCTGCCCTCTCTGTAACTGTGCCACTCCAGGACCCTGCCATGCGTAACACAAACAGGAAGTTGGACAGACAATCTGGCCCTACAGTAATGAAGTTTTCATAATTCGTCCATGGCAGGCTGCTCCAACTGGCTCCAATCCAATGGATCGCGTCAATAGAACACTTGCCCGAATGATTTGTTTGACTCCGATGCAAGTAAAAGCAAAGCGCCCTCGACTGGATCATGAGAAAACTCTGAAAAAGTGACAAATTTTACTGAGGAAGAGTGCATGGATGTGAAAGCAGCAGTGTCAGACTTTTTTAACACATGCCGTACTGCACGCAATGAGCTCCCGCTAAAGCACCTCTGAGGCCAAATTAGAGTTCAACGGCTAAATTTGTCTCCCAGCTTTGGGCGCGGCCCTTGCTGGTCCACCTTTGCGAGTAGACGCACGCCCACGAGAAGCTTTGTCACAAACAAGGGCGGAGACGCGCGAGTCAGAGGTGCCTTGCCCCACTGAGCAGCTGCACCGCACCATCTGTCCCTGCATGCAATTGTGTGGCAGGGATGAGCAGGTGAGATGAAGCACTAGGGTGAACACTAGATGAACGTGCAAACACTAGTCAGAGACACACTCTGAGTCACGACAGAGTCAGAGTTTCAGAAAGCAGATGTTATCTCCTTCTCTCTCTCTCTTTCCCAGACACATGTACTGAGTCAGGGTGTGGGGAAGCGCAGGGGGCGCTGGAAATATCATCCTTGCGGATGGAAGCTTCCGCTCATGTTAGCAACTGCCACAGAGAGCGCGCAGGAGTGCCGTGCCTGCTTCTGTCCGTCTCCGTGGGCCGACACATGCCGTGTGTCATACCTCACCCTGAGCTTTATCACAAATCCTTAACCTGGCCAACCTTCGCAGACAGTTGCCGAACACAAGGCATTTAAAACTTGATGCGAGATTCTAGATAACAAAACTGAAAGACATTTGTAGTATTTCTTTCAATGTCACATGTACCAGGAAACAACGACACTGTCACCGCGTTGAAGATTAACTCAAACCGGCTCTACAGGGCAACACAGCAGACCCTGAGCAATACAGCACCTGAAACCCTGATACAGCTACAGTTTTTTTGTAACATCGAAACCACCGAGTAAACAGTCATTTGCTCTAAATGTTGACAAAGGAAAAACAAACCGAGACAAGCGTCGCAAGGAAAGGAAAGCGTGACCTTAGCTGTCGCCGCGGGAACTGTGGCCTGCCCTTTGACAGCCGAAGCCTGCGCCAGGTATAAATGATCTGTGATGATAGCGACTGGCTGGGCACCTGCAGGAATTCACCCCCCCCCCCCACTGAGGGCAGGTCGACACACATCAATTCCTGTCACCTGTGTGGTGCGGCACCCAAAGAAGCAGAGCGGAGAGCCAGCTGCCAGTCTCATAAAACAACAGTAAGCATGAGATACTAGTCCCTTGTGTCTGGTTTGGGGCAACTAACTGTAGGCCATATCTGATTCATTCTGTAGTCTCTCATTATTGTGGCTTGGGTGGTGGCTTGGTGTACAGTCGTGTCTGGGTCTGGCTGTCCTTGTTTGGCACACACTCTGTACACTTGGGACACACCCTGCTATACAGTCAACAAGTCACACACACAAAAAAAACACACACATGCACACAACTGAACTGAGCTTCTTAGCGTGAGAAGCTGCCCTACCCACATACACACCCTACACAACAGCAATCCACTGTTCTTATTGTGCAACTCGGGCTCGACCTGTCAGGGCCTGTAACTTCCGTCACATGGGAACAACAGATTACAGCTTTTGTCCCAACACGAACTGCAGCACGGCAGAGACAGCAGTGATAAAAATGGCTAATGTAAGCATGAGAAGTGAGCAGCTCATGGTCAGGTAAGTGAACATGATGCGGGTCTAGTCTGCCTTATTAGGAAAGAAAGAAACCCACCACTGCTGATTAATCCTAATGAGACAGAGCATTCTAATCCAAATGCTCCACAAAAGCGGGAGCTGCTCTCAGTGCAGGTGGTGACTGATGGCTGCTCTCCCTCACCTCACCCTTCTAGACCACTGGAAAGACATCTGGCTACTATGTGTGCCGTCTCTTAGCCCTGTCAAGCTGTGCGTGTGTGTGTGTGAGAGAGAGAGACAGCATGTGTGTGTGTGTGACAATGTGTGTATTTTTTGTAAGGATGATGGAACTGAGCAGACAGGGAGGGGTAATTATGGTGTTATCATCTAAAAGGAAGATAAGCACTACAGAGGGAGCTCTGTGTAAGAGCCTCCAGAGAGACATCTATGGAGGACCTCTTCTGGTAAGAAGAAATGAAAAAAATAACCAGTCCCCAGTCCCAGACTCCAGCAAAGACTTCCATATGGGACCAAAACAACAGGCTTCACTCTGTGGAAGGAATGTTTCGCTTTCTCCGGCCGTCCGAAACGAGCCAGCCCCCTGACCACTATAAGAATATTGCACGCGGGTGAACAAAAAGGAGATAAATTCCCTTTGGCCCAAGCTCTCCTATCCTGGTGCGACATTCCTCAACAGGCAATTACATTCCCTTGCCACAGCGTAATGCTGCCTCATCTGCGGACTGCACAACTTTTCAGGCCACAGCACAAGCCACAAACACTCTTGCAGTGACAAAAAGGCTACGGGGATGACTCAAAACACTCCACCCTTTGCTGTCATTCACCTCCATCAGCGTCACGATCTTCATGATCTCACAGGCACAGTACAGCTGTAACCTCACTGTTTGGTTTGTCATTCACCAGCTGTGAAAATTTACAATCAGTGATTTGCAATCATAAAAAGGAACACATTTGCGATGGAGCAGTGGTGAACTCACACAATTCACACACAGCTTCAATTGTTTTCCAGGAGCTCCCTCAAATGAAATACAATTAATTGCTCTCCATAATTTCACCCAAGGGCTGCTTGTAAAACTGAGGTGCTTTTCATTTGCGGATTTCAAGCTCCTGAAGCTGGCAGTTCTCTTCAAAGTCACCCGATGCAGCGCTGGAGAAAAAGCAGCCTTAAATCTGCACTTCAAAAGAGAGTAAGACGAAACAGTCAACCCACTTTTAAGTGAAAATCCGGCTATAATTATTTTCTTAAAATATTGAAAATAATGATGAGATCAAAAGCCCTGTCAAACAGCTATAAATTCCATCTAAATTGGGAATATCTGGGCTGAATGGTTTTGATGGGTGATGCGCATGATGTCACCCTCAGAGACTATGTGGCTGTCCATTTTGCCTCTAACAACCCGCTCCGTGAACATCACTGAACAGGAGATAACAGCAGAGGCCACGGGAACGAGTCACTGTTGCCACGGCTCACCAGAGGTAGCAGGGAGCCAGTTCCTGATGATTGCTCCTGCTTAAAGCTGATGGTGGCAGTCCACAGGCCTCAGCGTGCTCATTGATAGACGTTCCTCGCTTCCTAAACTCTGTTCATGGCCAGCCAGCCTGATTGCACTGCCTTATTCCTCCCTCCTCTGTTTTATACCATGGCTCTTTCACTGAGCTCCCAGCTATTCAACATAGCACAGAAAACAATTTAGTCTAGCAGATAAAATAGCGAAGAGTGGGACGGAGGGCTCCAAATTATTGTATGTGTGTGTAGGCAGCAGAAAGAGACAGCAGACTTATACATGCATTCATGTGCTCAGGGACATTGGGGAAAGAGCTGGATATCAAAAAGTAGGTTATGGGAGGGGTGGGGGGTTCAGAGAATGGGCCATGACGACAACCTTTGCAGATCTATACAATGGCAATGCTCAAACCCAAACAAACAAATTGAAATGCTCCATGCACAGTTTGTTTTACAGACACAGGCAGACCATGATTGCTGACAGTGAACAGAAATGCGTAATGGCAGAAAGAGGGGGCAGGTTGGGAGAGGGATGTAGAAGAGCAACTGCGTGGGGGGTGGGGGGGGGCAGGTGTTGGAGAGTGCTGTCCCTTAAGATAAACACACACAGAGAAGTTAACAAGTTCTGCTTTCCCAACGCCAGTGAGGCCACAACCAGAGAGATAAAAAAAAACAACATGCAGAAAACCAAATTACGTACAGAGATCTATCATTCTTCCCACAGCGTGCCCACCACTTCCAGTGGCCAATCCTGACGAAGAGGGCCAGGAGAAGTTCTGTTCAAAGCTCGTTAAACCGAGTCCTTTGCCTCAAACATAACAATTCCCCCAAATCATTCAGCCCTGTCCTTTCTGTCGCTTGAGCTTAAAGGTTCTCACCAACAGAGAAGTGGAACAAAGCTGTGTAAGGACAAGGAGGTTTGACAGGGCAGTATCAGCGCCCCCAGCCGATGCCCAGGCTCCGCTGCTATGGGCCAAGCTAAATCTCCCTTGGGAATGGCTTCCCTGAAAGCAGTAGGGTCTGAGGGTGCTGAGGTGATGACATCCACCTGCCACTGTGCTCATGACACACAAAGCTCCACAGGAGGTAATGTCTCTTGAGTATCCACTGGGGGACAGTGGGGTGGTTGTGGAGGGGGGGGCTGACCACAGATCCCCCGCCATCCACACACACACACACACACACACACACACACACACACACACACACACACACACCCACCTGTGTGCAGATCTCCATTCCCACTGGCTTCTCTCGTCATGTGTGAGGCTAACCCTACTCCACCCCTGCACTGGGAATGCCCCCACTGGCAAAGCCTTGCAGTCACACTGTAAAAGCCTTGCAGTCACACTGTAAAAGCCTTGCAGTCACAGCTGTGCCCCAAACACGCCATTTACCATGCCGTGAGAGAGTGGCAGGTGGCTGGGGGTTGCACCATCACGGCCCATTATGGCAGCTTATCCCTGAGGACAAGTGGCTTCTGTCTCTTCCATTGATTACCTTAGTTATGTCACCCCATAAACTCACCTGGAAACAAGTCAACATGTCATTAACACCTATTTGTCATCAATGTGAGCGCAAAACAGCTGTTAGCTTTACATACATTTACATGACTTGGTGTTTGGGCTCGGTGTAGGCAGAGTGTGTTGTCATATGTCCCATTTTTGGTGTGTTCAGGTATAGCTGGGGCAAGCCAGATGTCTATCCAACTAAACTGACCCAGGCCAATATGCTGGGTCAGTATGACAGTAGCCTCCAGTGTTGCCTAAACATCAGTAGAACCAGGTGTATTTGTCCTATGTATAACACCCGAGCCAGAAAATACCTTATTCTTAGCTATGTAACACAGTCTTGCTCCCATACACTGATGGTCCAAAGCAGAAAATAAAACCTTTTACTTTCCAAGTTGAGGGTCATAGTAGCATGTAATCAGATTTGCTTCATTTGCCCTGCTCTTTTCATTGGAGGGGTAAGAGAGGCAGAAGCATCAGCAGTTCCTCTTCCATCATCAGATAGAGAACAACTGCTCTAATCTGGTGGGTGATCAACATAGAAACCCTATAATACATGGGTTTGCAAATCACCATACCTGCTTGCACTGGAGCTGCCCACATACAGCTAGGGCAAGTGCGTGTTAAACAGGGTGAATAAACAGCCCTGGACAGGGTCTGGCGATGTACAAACGAGCAATAACGCAGTGTCTGAAAATCCACCAAAGTCAGAGCACCAGCCTGAGGGCCTCTGCCAGCTTCTCGGAGTGTCCTGGCAGTGATGGCAAGGTGCACGGATGTCACTGCGAGTCCCGTCATTCTCGTGCTTCTCCACCCCTGCTGCCATGACGTCCTTTCTCCCCAAATCAGGGACCTTCAGACTTTGAAAAAAAACACAGTTGCAGGCACCACCCATTCTCCAGTGTCAGGGGAAGGAAAAGGGAGAAAAAAAAAATGTTCAGCTTTCTAGCTTTGGAAGGAGCGCACTGAAGAGCCATTTTTCTCACACTTGTGTTTTATTGTGTTGGAAGTCGCTCTGGATAAGAGCATCTGCTAAATGCATATAATGTAATGCAATGAAGGCAAGCGGGGCAGCTTGTGGGAGGGGGAGAGTGAGAGTGAGCACTCTCTATGGAATGTGCTCTTAAATTCATTCATTATTTCCCTCACCTGCAGCCCACCTCGAAGGGGTCTGCTACTCCCATAGCCTACGCGCCACCTCCGTCTCTCACCAGAGCTCCAGATAAAAGCCGGAGGAAAGCCGGTTGGCTCCATTTAATAGGAAAGGGGGTGATGCAAAGGGGGTTCAGGCAGGAATGGATGATACACACCTAGGGAAGAAGCTTGTGGTTGCAGCATTGTGATCACTAATGCTATACTGTCGAGCTGAGATTGGTATTGATGTCATGGAAAATCCAATTCTGATTTATCAAATTGGCATTAATGCATTAACACCAATGACACAGAAGCCAGAGTGCCTCTATTATTCTTCCATTCTGCTTTCATTTGATTCAAGTAGTGAATCAGTGTGGTTGATTGCCATGGTTTTTAAGGACATGAACCGGAAATGAAAGCTCATAAGCTGTCAGTTGAACCCTCGTACAAGACAAGCTTTTATCTGTGTTAGTAGATTCAACACTTTCACATTTCAGACGCTCTGTATGACTCTGTGTGTGTCTGTCATGTATTTTTCACATGAGCTGCAGTCCCTGTTCCCGGAAGAATGAGCATCTGCCTACAGTGCATTTTCAATCCAACCAAGTCCAGGCCCTACATGACTCACCGTGATCCTCTGTGCTCACCTCATTTATTTGGATGTCTTGTTATTTACAAACCGGTGTTCCCTTCTTTTTCCATCCTGCTGGTAAGCATGCGTCCCTGCCACTACACTAAGATGGGCTCCAGCCTATAGGCTCTCCCCCCACCACCCTCAGTGCCTCAGAACAATGAAGCATATTAAAGTATAAGTGTGTGCAAAGCTGACCCTGGCAGGGCGTTACGTGCAAAGGCTGTGTGCCCATTTTGATTCAAAGTGAAAGGGGGGGGGGGTGCATGGGGGACTCATTAGGAGTTGCCCCTTCAGTGGAATGGGAGCACATTGCTGTGTGGACGTTCTACGAAACTGCGCCCCTTTCCAGCAAGCAGATTCATTCCTCACAAGTCAAGACCAGGGGAACAGGTGTTGTGTTTGTCACACCGAGTTTGACGATCCTCTGGCCTGCAGGGGCTCCTGTCTGCACTGATGCCACAGGCCCCTTCATGCCCACGGGTCATTCAAGATGAACCTAGCTGAGGAAAATAAAAAAGCACAACAACAACAACAACAGCAAATGGGGCAACAGCAAGGGAGGCCACAGTTCAGTCAGAAGTGCTCACAATGCAAACTGGAATTCCTGGAAAACGGTCCACGAGAAAACTGTCCACGCTGCTTGAAGAATCTACTTTTTTGTGTAACAAAGATCTGCTTTTTTCAGCATTTCCACTGCCATCATCTCAAAAACTAAAAAAAAAAAAAAAAAGGCATTGTCTGGCTCTAACATTACCATAATGATTAAAACAGGGGCTTATCAGCATTGCAACATATAGTATCCACATGACCTCTACAACTACTACAACAAAACTGGATGCCTGTCTTTCATGTCCCAGCCATTCACCAGTCCTATTTCACCCCCACCAGCTGTAATTATCTCAGAGCACAGGTGCTGACTCTACCCTGTGGGGTCTCTCTCTCTCTGCTTTTCTGTGTCTCTCTCTGCCGCTCAGCTTGCCTGATTAGAATGACTTGGCATACAATGCTGCCAAAGTGTTTTTGTGCTTGCAGTATAAGCACAGCCATGAAAATGCCCAAAAACAAACAAACATTGCCTTCTTCTCCTTCCCTTGGTGCTTCTGCACCCAAGTCTGTCTACTCCGAGTGGTTTCTCTCTGGGCACCCCGTGAAGCAGTGGGAAACCTTCCTGCAGCCCCCCCCCCCAGTAAGAACTCAAATCGCACCACAAATCAAACACCCAATGAATTAACTGTGCTCTGCACTGGGCCAGGGAATGAGGGCCTCCCCGATCTTCCCATTTAAGACACAACTCCACAAAAGCAGTCATACCATGCTCCAATTTTCATGATGATATTAGAAGTACATCACCAAGACAATCAGCTCCTAGATGCTACATGAATGGGGCTTAATTGGCTCTTCTTTCAGGGTGGGAGGAATTAATATGCTTCCAGTTGTAGCAAAAAACAAACAAAAAAAGATTATACCATAGAAATCTAATGAAGTTGTACTGCATGACAGACTTGACGGGTAACAACTGCGACAGACTCAGAAAATGGATGCTTTGGAAATAGCCTTGTGGCACTGCTTGTGGGATAATTTGTGGTACCAGAAATATGGCCTTAAATGGCCATGCTGAGGGAAACCGAGAGGTGTTTGGCTTGGCACAGTGCTGATTACACAGGAATTTGACAAACGCGTTGTGAACTGTGAAGGTTGGAGACCAAGCCTGCTGCAGCGATTCCTGCAGACACAATGAAACACCAGCTTTGACAATGTGCAAGTGCAAACATGCACTCACAACAC